>NC_140586.1:672520123-673836991 GCF_964204655.1 Triturus cristatus | reverse complement strand
ATTTTGTGCCTGTTTTCATTTCTCGCCGTGCTTGCTCTCCTTCCTTGTTGTCCGCCTTCCGCGTCGCCCCCCGCCCTCCCTTCCCGCCACCGCCGCTTGTCCCCGCCCCTTTTGTCTTCTGTATCCCTCCCCGCTCCCGCCTCCCAGCTGACCCGCCCACCCGCGCACTTCGCCTTAAATGGCGACCGTGCGAACGCGCAGCGGTCACGCGCAGCGGCGCGGCCGATTGTGCGCCGAAGGCGCGCCAAAGGTAAGCCCGTCTGCGCCCGTCCGCGACCGGACCGCGACCAGCGCCAGGACCCCTGGCCCACGAAGACCCGACCGACCCGCCTGACGTACTCCGCCGCCACCCTCACCGCACTCAACACCGGCCGACTCCCAGAATGCCATCAAGCCACTCCAAGACGCACCCAAGGCCCGTTCAGCTGCCACGCCTGCAAGTTCTCCTGCATCCGGACCAGCCCCGCACCAGCACCCGCCAAGGCGATCTCCAGCAGCACCCACCTCAAGTGCATCCTGCTCAACACCCGCTCCGTCCACAGACACGCCATCGAACTCTGGAACCTTCTAGACGCCACAGCCCCCGACGTTGCCTTCCTCACGGAGACCTGGATGAACGCCTCTTCAGCTCCCGACATCGCCATCGCCATCCCAGAGGGCTACAAGATCATCCGGAGGGACCGCAACGCCAACCAGATGGGAGGAGGCATCGCCATCATCCACAGGAACACCATCCGTCTCACGACCAGCACCGACAACACCCTGACCAGCGCCGAACACCTGCATTTCCAGATCACACCAACCCGAACACCACCCTCAGAGGCACCCTGATCTACCGACCCCCTGGACCACGCACGCAATTCAGCGAGGACATCGCCGACTTCATCAGCCCGCATGCCCTCCCCTCCGCTGACTACATCCTCCTGGGAGACCTCAACTTCCATCTGGAAAACAACAACGACCACAGCACCAGCACCCTGCTCGACAACCTCGCCAACCTGGGACTCAAGCAACTGGTGTCCACCCCCACCCACCTCGCCGGACACACACTCGACGCCGTCTTCTCATCCAGCACAGACATCGACTTCAGCCACGCCACAGAGCTTCAATGGACGGACCACAGCTGCGTCCACTTCACCTTCAAGAGAACGACGACCCACCAACACCAGCAACACACCGCCCGCAGAAGCTGGAACAAGATCACAGCAGACCAGCTCGCCACCTCCCTGAGCCAACACCCTCCTGCCAGCTCAGCGAACCCCAGCCAGGCCGCCGAGAACATCACGAAGTGGATCAGCGACTGCGCGGACAAACTCGCCCCGCTGAGGACCCCGCCTAGCAGACCCGGCAGCAAGAAGGCCCCATGGTTCACCGACGAACTCAAGAGCTCCAAGAAGAACTGCCGACCCCTCGAGAAAGTCTGGAAAAGGGAACCGACACCGGACAACAGGACCTCCTACAAACTTGCCACCCGGAAACACCACCAGCTGATCCGCGCCGCCAAGAGAACAGCATACAAGGACCGGTTGGACAACAACGCACACAACAGCAAGGAACTCTTCAACATCGTGAAAGAGCTCTCCAACCCCAGCGCAGGAAACAACGACATCACCCCATCGCAAGACCTCTGCAACTCCCTCGCCTCATACTTCCACAACAAGATCACGGACATACACAGCAGTTTCAACAACCAACCAACGCACACCACGACCGACCAGCCACCCCCCCCCCACCACCACCCTCCACGCCTGGACCCAGATCAGCACCGAAGACACCATCCGCACGATGAACTCCATCCACTCCGGATCACCGACCGACCCCTGCCCTCACCACGTCTTCAACAAGGCCGACACTGTCATCGCACCCCACCTGCGAGAAATCATCAACACATCCTTCGACACCGCCATCTTCCCCGAAAGCTGGAAACACGCCGAACTCAGCGCTCTACTCAAGAAACCAACAGCGGACCCCACCGACCTCAAGAATTACCGCCCCATCTCGCTTCTCCCGTTTCCAGCCAAAGTCATCGAGAAGACCGTCAACAAGCAGATGGCCGCCTTCCTCGAGACGAACGGATCCCTCGACCCCTCACAGTCCGGCTTCCGAGCCAAACACAGCACCGAGACCGCCCTCATCGCCGCCACCGATGACATCCGAGCCCTGATGGACAAGGGAGAAACAGCGGCCCTCATCCTCCTAGACCTCTCCGCGGCATTCGACACGGTCTGCCACCGCACCCTAATACAGCGCCTCAGCAACAGCGGAATCCAGGACAAGGCGCTGGAATGGATCATCTCCTTCCTCGACGGAAGAACACAGCGAGTCCGCCTACCACCGTACAAGTCAGAGGCCTCCGAAGTCATCTGCGGCGTCCCCCAAGGATCATCCCTGAGCCCAACCCTCTTCAACGTCTACATGAGCCCCCTCGCGGCCATCGTACGCAAACACCACCTCAGCATCATCTCCTACGCCGACGACACCCAGCTGATCCTCTCCCTGACCAACGACCCCGCCGCCGCCAGAGCCAACCTGCACGAAGGGATGAGAGAGGTAGCCGAGTGGATGACGACCAGCCGCCTGAAACTGAACTCGGACAAGACGGAGGTCCTCATCCTGGGCTCCTCACCCTCCGCCTGGGACGACTCCTGGTGGCCTCCCGCCCTGGGCACCGCACCCAAACCGACAGACCATGCACGCAACCTGGGCTTCATCCTGGACTCCTCCCTCTCCATGACCAGGCAAGTCAACAGCGTCTCCTCGGCGTGCTTCAACATCCTACGCATGCTACGAAAGATCTTCTGGTGGATCCCCACAGAGACCAGGAAGACCGTCACCCAGGCCCTCGTCACCAGCCGACTGGACTACGGCAACGCCCTCTACGCCGGGACCACCGCCAAGCTCCAGAAGAGACTCCAGCGGATCCAAAACACCTCAGCCAGACTCATCCTCGACATCCCACGATCCAGCCACATCTCCGGACATCTGAGAGACCTTCACTGGCTCCCCATCAACAAGAGAATCACCTTCCGCCTCCTCACCCACGCACACAAAGCCCTACACGACCAAGGCCCGAGCTACCTCAACAGCCGAGTCAACTTCTACGCTCCCAAACGCCACTTCCGATCAGCCAACCACGCCCTCGCCGCCGTCCCCCGCATCCGAAGAGCGACTACAGGAGGAAGGTCCTTCTCCTACCTGGCCGCCAAGACCTGGAACTCCCTCCCGTCCGTCCTGCGCCTGACCCAAGACCACCTCTCCTTCAGGAAGAAGCTGAAGACCTGGCTGTTCGAGCAGTAGCGGCACCCCCCCCCCCAAGCGCCTTGAGACCCTATGGGTATGTAGCGCGCTTTACAAGTGTCACTGATTGATTGATTGATTGTGGTGTGTTCGGGGTGGGGCTGGTCAGTGGTCTGGTGTGTGTGTAGTGGCAGGTGAAGTGGCAGTGGGTGCAAGTGAGAGGTCTTACCTTGGAGCGTGGGTTAGCGTGGTGGCAGTGTTTATTGCAGCGTCAGTGACGGTGTATCTTTGAGGGTACAAGGCCCAGGGGTTGTGGCCCCAGACGCGGTCTAGGTGCAGATGAGTGCAGATTGGCTTGTCGCTGCAACCTGCATTATATAGGCCCTGAGGGAGGCAGGGCTTCTGTTGGCGGTAAGAAAGGTGAGTGGGAAAACCCAGGCAGCTGCGGTGTCACTGGATCAATCTGGAACAAGCAGGAACTGGAGGCCACTGATAAGTGGAAAGTTAGGTGTCCTGGTGCCTACTCCTTAAATAAGGCTTTCTTACTTCCCCTCTCCCCTGCAAACCTTTGGGCCAGTCCTGTTAGTATTCAATGCCCTACCTCCCAAACTGCTGGATCATAACATCAAAAACATTTCTCATAACAACAGACCGCCACCACCTTACCTGCAATTGTTACAGCTGATGCTGATAAATTTGCCTCTACCTGCAACATAATGAAATTCACCAAATCCCTCTGTGAGAACTCCATCCTCTTTTTCCACTTTTAGTCAATTCCCCCAAGACATTCCTGTAACTCTGTCAAGTCAATACTGCAGTGACATTTCAATTCATTGTAGAACCCTCAATACCCTAGTGCACATAGCTCATTCAGTATTCTGGTCTTATTTCTGTCACTACTTCCGGCTAGACCATGGAACATTGCCACTGTGAATGAGACAGCGCATCACAATGGTCTTGTTCACACCTGGCACTTTTCTAGCTCCAAACAATACATTACAATTCATACAATCAAAGAAGAAATCCTTCATCAGCCTTAACACTGTCTATTCCTTTGCTTTCTAGCTGTTTACTACTGCCACCACCATCAAGTTTTCGGCAATCAATGTCACTCTGCCCTTTACCCACACTACTCCACACAGCAGCATCACTACCACTGGTGGAAATAATTCCAGAAGAGCAATTCTTCTGCGTTATCATATCTAATATGCTGTCTGTCTCTTCACACACATCCTCCCATCCCAGAAAAGGAAATCTCCTGCCAATGCCGCATCCGATTATTTGAGACCTGCCGATACAATTCTTTATTCAACAACAACATAACACAGAAAAAATATACTTATACACAAATCTACTCTCAACCCGCACGTAAGTGTACCTTGTGTTACATAAACATGGAAAGACCCAGGCTCCTACAAAATGTTCTCTCTGCTCAAAATTCAAATGTCCCAGTGACTTTTGTGTCTCCCATAATTCCAAATTCCTCTAATCTACTGCTCTTTCTAGCAATTGAACTAGTACCTGCACTTTCTCCATTGAGAACCTTATTTCTTTTTTCCCTGTGTCCAACTCAATCCCCAGGAGTTTCAAACCCTGACTAGGCCTGTCCGTTAGGTGCTAAAAATTCTCCTACCTTTGATGTAACGACTTCGAACAGGAACATCGCTTTCTACATTCCTCTGTCCCTGCTCGACCAAAGAAAGAAAATCATCTCAATATTATGTTACTGCAACAAAACCACTTTCCACTGTAAAAACCCACCGTACAACTAAAGAATTCAAAGTATGAACATGAAATGAATACTCCATGCATAACACATTATCTACATATAAAGCCCTGAGAGGAAATACCTAATAGTGAAAAATTACTGGGATGACCAGAAGCAAAGAAAGCGTCGACTTCACATCTCACTTTGCCAACTTTACCTCATCTTGATGCACTCCCTCACCAACTGTATTGCAACATTCACATTGGAATAGTAGTAAAGCAGTGTATCTCCAGGTGAAAATAAATTAACAGAATTGCCCTCAGCAAAGATAAATGATGAATAAGGTAATAGACACATAGGGGCCGATTCACAGAACTAATCTGAGAAAAAGTCCTAAACTTACTACTTTTGGTATTCACAGAAGGCATTTAGTAGTAGTAAAGTTAGGACTTGCAAACATGTCTACGCCTGAATTTACCTTTGTGAATAGGACCCCAATTCCTAATGTCTGCACTGCCGACCATTGATGTTACTGCACCCTTTATGTCTGTTTGGTGTTGTGTCCTGCGAGACACGTTCTAGTGTCTCGACAGACACAGAGTTAGTAGCCACTCCCCTATGGGGGTGGGCACACTTGCACCCCCACACGCATCCCTCACAGGCGTCACGAGTGATGGGAGCCTGTTAATAAAAGGGCCCGGGTGCACGTGCTCGTGGCCAGTTTCAGTACCTAGCCACCCTGCCTCTGTGTCTATTATTGTTAGCATGTGGGTCTAGGGCCCACACCACATTGGCTAAGCGGAATGCAGACTGTCTTTGTAGCTACGTACTGACTCAATTTCCAGGTAGCTGTTCCTCTGGTTTGGTTGTCATTTGGCTCCACACTGCCAATAAACCAAGGTAAATGTTCATAAAACAGTACCATACATTTGACACGTATGGTTGGCTGACAGCTTCAGCTGCGTTGAAGGCTTTGAAGCTATAGGGCTCTCACGCTTAACCCTGTTTTTAGACTTCTGAATAGCTGCTCCCAATTTCTATAGGCAAAATGGTTTCCTCTAGGGTAAATTCTCTTGGTCCCTTTGTGGTGACAGCTGACCGCATCTAGCACCATGGCTTATGTTTCTTGGCTGGTGAGTGGCCATCCTGCCAATTATGTGTCGATGTAGTGAAGGCAATTAGACTCAAATTGCCCTTAATCCCCCAACCGTGATGGGCATCTCAGGGCAAATTTAAGAACCATGAAATCTGCACACATGGAAGACACACACAGATCTCCAGCCTCGGGCATCTGAGTTGTGGTCTGGCAGAGATACAGGGGCAGGCTCGTACCGAAATGCAGTTGGCAATGTCAGAGACGTAGCTGCCACTGTTGAGGTGGCCTAGTGGCACTGGAGCCCAGTGGTCTGAGGGGATCCACGGAACCCCAATTACTGTCTTGTATTGCACAACCAGGGGCCTGGGGATGTTTCCCAATTTACATTAGAGTGTGTAACATCCTTGCTACACCACAGGCCGTCGCCAACCAATGACAACTCTGAACCAAGTCAGACCAGCAAAATGTCACTTAAGGTTAAAAGGGAGCCCATTAGAGGAGAGTTTAATTTTTGGGAAGGTAACATCAGGAGTGTGTCAACAGTGCAGTGTTTGCTTTCATGTCATTTTGTTCGCTTTGACAAAGGAAACTTTCCAAATATTTGAGCTGACAGGCATCGTTGAGTCCACCCAGCCCAACATACCAGTCAAGAACAGACATACATTGCTGTATACTTTGTTCAGAAGGGGTCATGGTCACAGGCGGGACATGCAATGTCTGTGGGTTGACGAGACCTTGACTTCGGAACTTAGCTTTGAAGAGGTAACAGGCCGGTCACTGTGGGCCTGCCTCCTCGGCCTGCTCACTGTAAGCACGTTGTGCTTTTCTTCTGCTGCCACTTTAAGTCTCGTGGGACTGTGCACAGCCAGAACCTGTACATTGTCTTTCTTTGGCACGAGTCAAAATACTCTGACATGTGTGATATGATGTGAAGCATGAGTTAAAACATGCTGACACAAGATCTTTTTGCCTGCGTGACAAATATACACAAGCTTCATAACTCTGCGTACACAAACACTTGCAGTTTAAGGATGCAAAAGAAATGGTCTATGATCTGAAATTCAAGGATTTCACATTTCAAAATCTATAACGGCTGCTTGTGAAACAAACATATGTTTGTCTTTATGGCTAATTCCATTTCGGCAAGGACTCTCTGGGAAAATTTTAAAAAACATAATCAAGATAAAAAATGCAAACTGCAGATTTTAATGCTTAATTTGGGAGGGGGAGGGGATGATAACCAATACATCCCTTGAGGCCTGACTTCGCAGATTCAGGATAATATCACAAATGCGAAAAAAAACAGGAATTAAAATACCACCTTTGAGTGCAAGAATGTTACTTCCTTAGCTTAGAGGTTCGGAGTAAAACAGTAAAATATTTTATCACAACGTGACAATTTTGATGGCTGCGACTAAAATTACATTTTAATTTTAAGCATGTATGCTTTTTTGCATTGTCCTTAGCAATTCACTCATCCTCCTAAATCGCATCAATGAGAAGATTATTTTTTATCTTAAATGCCTTCTCCATTACAAAGAAGCCCCACTAGTAGAGCGCTTCTTGTAACATGGAGCTGGGGATGACACAGGTCTGAACATATCAGCAACTGAAACAAGGATACTTTAAAATGAAGCTTGTGTTAAAGGAAACAGAATTTTTAAACCCAAGATAAGCGCGTTTAATCGAAACAAAAACATGAATTAAATTTGAATGTTATGTTTTAAAGAAATCTTTTATTGCTGATGTCTCTTGTGCTCTGGTTTCCTCCTGGCATTCTAAGATGCCCTATTGTGGGCATTGGATCGCTTTCGTCTGAACTTATTTGGGGTACATGTTCATGATCTGCTTGCTCCCCTGTTGCCTCAAATCTCATATTAGGTTGTACATATACAGGCTATATCAGTGCATATGATACTCACTATTACCTTTCATTTTAAGGAAAATCAGATGTCCCTGGCAAGAGTTAGCAAGCATTGACCAAGCCAATGAGCCAAGCTTTAATGTACATGCTCATGCATACAACTTTTGCACATGCTTGTCTTGGTGGCCTATTTGAGCCAGAACTATTGGCTATGCCAATGCTTGTTTATCAGTGGACCAAAAATTTTAAATACGAGTCCTAACTATAACAAGTTAAACAAGCATTGGCATAGCCAATAGGTCTCGCTTTTGGGATCGAATAAGTGTTTAGCCATGCAACAGTTTATGTTGTTGCACCAAGGATATTGTGCTGGATACCGAAGCACTTATAAAGTCCGAAAGGCGATACCTATTGGCTATGCCAATGCTTGTTCCCTTTCTGATCGCTCATTTTTTTGCCCTCCGTTTTGAATTTTTCTGCTAGTTTCTTCCCCTCATTTCCTCAAGACCTCGCACCCCAGTGCCCATATACCCCCAGGGGTGACAGTGCCGCGCTCTACAAATGCTGATTTATTAGACATGTAAAGTTATGCCCCTGATTCCATTTTGTGGCCAGGAACAACGTACATTTAAAAATAAAGTTGCATGTGAAATACTGCTTTCATTTAATGATTACATTAAAACAACTATTTTTTTATAATCAAATTTGAAACAAAATACTGCTCGAATTTTAGATGCCTGGAATAAAGCAATGTACAAGGATCTTTAAAAAAAAAAAAAGTTCTTTTGGCCACAAACATGATGTTAGTCTGGTTGTGCCTAAGGTGGCAAGCGAGGTTTCTCCAGTGCTGCGGTATGTAGATCCAATGGAGCCTTCAAGGCTGCCTCTCCGGCCACCAAGTCGTGCAGGATGATAGCGCAATGCTGGGCAGCAGAAGGCAGGCATTGTGGTTCTCAGTGGGAAGGCCAACACTGCTCATGCTGGCCGACATCAGGCACCTCACCCCATCCCAGATAGGCTCAAATAGCTAGTGTGAGCAGTTAGTTCCTATGGACGCACAAACAAGAGGACTGAAAAGCACTAAAAACACAAGCATTGGCATAGCCAATAGGTCTCGCCTTTGGGACCTTATAAGTGTTTAGTTATCCAGCACAATATCCTTGGTGCAACAAAATCAACTGTTGCATGGCTAAACACTTATAAGGTCCCAAAGGCGAGACCTATTGGCTATGCCAATGCTTGTTTGGGATGTGTGCCAGACCCTTTCCATGCTTTCATACCGAGCTTCCACTTGTCGGAGTTATCACTTTGTAATGAGACTTTTGCTTTGAACAGACAGTCTCCAAGGTAGACTGTCTAATAATTTATCTCTTTTCCTTGACTTACAAATAAATTAATTTATGCTAGTTCATTACTCAACTATATTTTAATTATGGACAATGCTCTTATGTTAAAACCTCTCACAATTGCAATATTCACTAACTACTTCTCTCCTTCTGCAATACTTCCTAATATACTTTTATGGTTTTTACTTTGAATTTTGACTTCAAAGGTTTTCTTTATCTGCACTAAGGCTCCCTTCCTTTGGGACTCACAATGCCCCGATTAGGCTTTTGAACAGCTCCAAGGAGTCGTGGGGACAATAAACAAGGCAACAGTTACTTAACTGTCGCCCGGACTAAAATCCAAGCATATTCCTTTTGCAAACTGGTCTGTGTGCATTTGAACATTTGAACCGTATCTGAACGTTTTTAATTTCTATCTTAGTTTTAACTAACCACACTCTCTTTTTAAAGTACACATTTTAAAACGAACAGATTTTTTTTTGCAATTGCACTTTACTTACTGCACTGTTCTTCTTTAATTGACAGATCTTATTGCACTAGCTCTAGGAAATGATTTTAATTAATCTAACAATAAAGGTTGACTATGACTGCGTAGGCCATTGAATTTATTGGTGCAAAGCTTTCACAGACATGCTTTTCAAGTGTGCCTCAAAACTGGGGGGAAATACAATAAATAAATGCAGTGTAAAATACAGGAGATATATCTTAAAAAGGTTAATCTGCATCATGCTTATTTACAAAAGCACAAAATGCACCCTGGAACTACATATATATAAATATATATACTAATTATTATTAAAACTTTTAAAGGCTGCTGGTGAGTGGCGAGGCAGGGGATATGGTTGGGGTCCTTGTAGTCATGGCTCAGGGCATATACATTTGAATCATTTTAGCATACATGACATTTCATACTGGTACACGTTAAACATTGCAAGATTGGGCTAAAATAAAATTAAAAAATAAAAAAATAAAACAAGATGCTAATAATCACTGTCGTTGAAAGCCCTAAATATGGTTTTGTTTTACAACACACCATTGCCTTACTCCAAGGACTGACCTGTGTTTATTAGTCTTACAAACAAAGGCAAATGTATCAGAACCCACGTTTATCTCACTAGATCCGAATGTTTAGTTTTACAGTGGCTTGAGTCATGCCTTTACTAGAAGTCAAGCTAATTTCAAATATCTTGTTTGCTCTCATATCTTTCTTGCTCAAAAATTGTTTGTGCCACATATTGTATCCTGCACTAGTTATCTGGAAACCGTTTTCGAATGTTAACTCATCATTGCCCCCGTTTAAGGGCAGCTTACATGCTTAGAGCATATCTCGTTAGGGCAGGAACAAATATGACTACTTTACCTACACCCTGAAGGAACTCCATGGCCTCCCCTTGTCAATCGGCACCACCCACAGCACCATCACAGTTGGCATCCCTGCCTACTTGGATGACAAGCTCACCCCACTGGTGGCTCTCAGCACTCTGGTACCTAAGACACCTTCAGATTGGAGATATAAGTGCAAGAAAAGAAAATAAGAAAGCAAAGGGTCTTCTTCTATACACCAAGTTCCAGGAACGATATCCCCATGTCCATCAAAAAAACCTCAACCCTCCTCCAATTTTGAAAACAGCTGCATACAAACAGAGTATACATACATAGCACTGTACTAACCTGGAAACAATGTGTTAACGTTTGCATAAAGGCAACAATTTTGGACAGACCTGGACCTCACTTTTCCACGTACTGTGACAAACGCAATGTATTTCCACTTAACAGAACTTTAAAAGACATGCAATTATTGTATTACTGTTATTAATGTTATCGTTTTACTGATACCTGACCCAGGAAAGTTGCTTCTTGCAAAGTCGCTTGAAAGATGCCAGAGGATTAATGGCCAATGGATGATACTTCTGTGATGATGTCACATCATACGCAAATTAGAGGGACCTTTCACTAACTGCTGTCACCTTTGTGCACTTAAGTAGCACTGCTTCTCTCGTCCTATGCGTGCACTTGAGATTCTCATATTTGTATTAGTTGAGTTTCAAATTATCCATTGGCACTCCGGAGCTACGTTTCGGGGTTACCTCCAGGATTCTTGACAAGCAGCAGGGCCCGTTTCATTCCACTGTACCTGAAGGAGGGAACGTGGAAAGCTTTGCTTAGCAACTACGTAAGCCATTCGGAAACGGTAAATAAGTAAAGCAAAACAATATTTTTAAGAAATGAACATTGTTAACAGCACAACGTAAAATTAACATTTCAAACCAAATTCTTCAAAGGCGTGGGGGGGAGGGTGACACGGTTAAAGGGGATGACAGCCTGCGTTCGACAAATATATTGTGGATAAGAGAGGGAACAATACGAAACCAGCACAAGCGCACGCCACGCGGGCCAGCAGGGGGAGGGGGCCTACGCGATTCCCTTGCGGGAGTGAGCAGCAAGGCGCGATGATTGCGACCATATGGCGCCGCTCGCTCCCGCAAGGGAATCTCCAGATGTGCACGCGTTGCCATTGGAAGCAATGCAACACGTGCACGTTTTTGCCCTCAAAGCTGTGCCGACGGCTAAAGGTCTTTCTTATGCAGCGCATGCGCACTGCGTAGGCGAGACCTAAAAAGGGGTGTAGTGACAAAAGAGATTGCTTTTGGTCATCTTTGCTATGTGAAAAAAAAGTTAATGTGAGATGATTCAATATATGGTTGACATGTTAAATACTCCCTCATGGATAGCAATGGAAGTACTCCATAAGAGATGCAATAATACTCCAAGCATTCCATAGCCTCGGACTACTCCTGGCAGAGCCAAAGCACTCGCTATTTATATTTTAAAGAATTGGTAGCAATAGGTGATGCATACAGCTGAGGTCCCCATTTGGTCTTTAAAACTACACAATACTTCATGTCTGTTGTTTTTAAACCAGTTTATGTTGGCAGTGTAGGAGCCCTATTTTTAGGTCTCGCCTAGCTTTGCGCTGCTCTCTATGGGCGAGATCTATTGTTGTTGACTTCGGTCGGAAGGGGGACAGGACATGTGCATGCGCACAAAGGACTGCAGTTGTGCACGCGTACGGCGGCGTTAGCACAACTCCAGGGACATGAGATGTGCATGCGTACAGGTCGCGGCATTTAAACAGAATGGGCGCATGGTGCTCTTTCGCTTTCGCTTTCCCTCCCGTCCTTTCTGTTGCCGTCATGTGCTGATGTCCAGTTCTCGCCCTCCTCCCGATGTACGCGTTCCTTCCGAGCACAACTACACCCCCTGGGGCAGACACACGCTGCACACAGGGTGCATTCACGCTACCCCCTTGCACCCGACATATAATGCACTACACGTACAACAGCGCCTGTGCATACTCACCTCCTTCAGCGCCCCTAGGCACTGTATGCCCAGTAGGCGCTTTACAGCACTGCGCGCTCTGTCGCACTTTGCTCCAGCTGCACTACCCTTACTGCACCCCCACTGTCACGAGACCATGGACGGACTCACCTAGGGTGTCAGCCAGCAGGCAGTGCAGAGGCAGCATGCCCAGCACCAAGCAGGAGCCCCGGCCGGCTTCCTGGCGACCCGGGAGCAGAAGCATGTTCCTCAAGCGTCAGTCTCTTCCTCCTCTCCCAGGCTCCTCAAGTGCTAACTTTCAGCCGGCCCTCCGCTCCTGCTCCCGTCAGTGTCCACCCTTGCCCGCTGCTGCCTCCTTCCAAGTGAGACTGAAGGGTGGCCAAGGTGGCAGCGGGGCAGGCCAGTTCTGCCTCACACCCGGGTGCTGCGGGAGTTCCTCTCTGGGCTCCCCGTTTGCTGTCACCCAGGAGTAATGCAGACTTCCAGCACTTTCTGTGGCTCCTCCTATCGCACTGTGGGCGGGAAGCAGATACACAGAGGCTGGCTCTTTTCATGGCGCAAGCTCCACGCAGGGATTTTGCGGCCTTGTCGCGAGCGCACCCCTCGCGGACTTGTGTGTGCACCACTAGCGGGACGCTGCTTTCTGATGGAGCCCGCTCCTCACAGGCATCTCGCGGGCCAGGAGATGTGCACACCCAGACAGGAGATGTGCACGCATACGGCGTCTAGTGCCAAGAGACAAGCATGCAAGCCACAGCAACAGAGATAGCTCACGGGCACACATACCTGCGGCAGGACTGTGGCCACGCTGGGACATCCGGCAGTGAGTGTGTTTAAATTTTCTTAATTGTTTTTTTTGCTGAGCGTGTGCGCAGTGCGCATCCCCACCCGGCTACCATGGCTTGAAGTTTTGTGTTCAACAGTGCCGGCCGCCACCACCACACAACTCCCGGGACGCTGTCTTTGAGTAATGGCATCCGCACAGAGGCGCAGGACGCATGGACTCATTGAACCCAGCAGATCTTCACGTGTGCGCAGGCTGGTAAGGTCTCTTTATTTCAAAGTACACTCATGACATGAGTGACTGTACTCTGGGCTTCCCCCAGGCTCTTGGAACATGCAATAGGATTGGGAGAGGCTGCACAAATCGCATCTAACGGGTCACGTCTCTGCTGCATGAAGAAATTAGTGTAACACCCCACATATCTGCGTTATGATGGGAAAAGTAACACAAAACGCAGCTAAGTAAAGGGACTTTGACAATACACTTCATTCAGCCACGTGTGCCCCTCCGTCTGCCCCCCCTCCCCCTCAAGAAGCATAGTCCCCATGGAAAACAAGCATTTGCAATGCAAAAGGTCACGCATTTGTGAGAGTTTGAGCTATTGCCACTTATAGTTGAGAAGCAAGGCTGGCAGTAAAAGAGGCGCAGACACTGCCAACCTTGCTTCTCGTAAGCAACGATTATAAGTACAAAGTGCGTGTTTACCTACCACTTGCAGGTTTTCAAAACACATAAATAAAAGGCATTGTCATTTACAATGCCAACAGCTCAAACTCTCGCAAATGCAAGACCTATTGCATTGCAAATGCTTGTTATATTTTATGAGAATGTAGCAGCCATTCTGTGGATGGGGACGTGGAGGTTTCAGGGAGCATGTTTGTAGACAGGACCCTTCAGAAGATGGAAAAGCTGCGTTTGTTAAATGTGAGGAAGCCAACAGAAGAACAGCAAGATAAACAGTGCACATGTTTCTTCGATTGACATTATTGAATTGCTTTCTAAAACAAAATAGGGGCAAAAAGTGTTTACATCAATTTTTAAAAGATTCTTCATAATGAAGCAAATTTGCCAAACTTCATTCTATACAATGCTATTACAATTTCATTATTTCTTACAGTTATTTTCCTCACAATTTTGTGAGAATGTAATCATTATTTTGGTTACATTATACCTGGAATGTTGTGAACTACTTACTAAATTGATTGTAGGAAAGCACATCCTTACATGCAGTAAAGGACATCTTTGAGAGCATGTTGAAAATCAGCAAGTATGCACAAGCTCAAACTTTCTAATAATGCTGGCAGGGTGCTGGAGGTGTAATTCTGAAAAAGTAGTCTTCATGTGTTTGTGATGTGTATTTCTATCTATAAAACTATTGGAGGGGTTTAAAAAGAAAATAGAGTATTTCTAGTGCTAACCTATCAAAAGATAGGCTTCTGATTTCCTTCAATTGCCTGATCTTAGATGACAAAATTTCATATGAAACTAAGATCAGGATTCAAAACGCAGTCACTTATGGAAAAATATTATGGAATTAGACCCAAAGTAGATGAATTGGTCAATGAAATGTAGAGTCAAGCTATTATAGAATAAATGACACATAGGCTAAGAGATGGAGAGGTCTAATTTGAAGCCATTTGGTCAAAATTACTCAAACATAATGGTAACTTGGTGCATGTTCTACATTAGGCTCCACTTTGACTTGTTATTTACTTACTTGTTCATTACACTATTTATGTGTGTATTTACTTAGTTATGTATCTCACTATTAATGTATCCTTTACTTTTTTTAGATAATACACAATGTACTATAGTGTGCAGAACAAAACTATTGGTTTATCTGATACATGTATAAATTGTTGTTTATTGCACTGTTTCTTATAACGAATTGTCATGATGGAAATTGACATGTGATGGAAAAATTAAAATCTAATAAATCCAATGCTGTATCATTGAACTTTCAATTTTGGGTGAAACAATAAGATTGTACTGCATCTTCTATGTTGCTGCAATTTATACGATGTTGAATAACTTGTATACATGAATTAAACAAATGTTGGCGATAAGAGGAATCAAGGCAAAACACAAGTCTCAAGGGCTATAATATACAGCCTTGGGACATAGAGAGTAAGGGTTGATGCCTTATACAGGATAGCCATACCACTTATAGACAACAGCAAGGAATGCAAAAGTAATTACAAGCTGAAAAACTCTGAATAAAAGGGCAAGAAACAGGGCCAATATGGGGCACTAAACAAATCTGTTTACCAGAAGATGCACATCCTGTTTGCTTCGACTACTACCATGTATGTTATCCTTACCATAATGACCTCCTGTAGGTTTGCCCTTACCTTGTTCTCTTGTAAAACAAGAATGAAATGAGCCTCTATTGTACAATTCTCTTGCCTAAATGTTGACATCCTTTGCTGAATGTTCAAAAATGTAATTAAATCAAATGTCATCACAACATTATAGTTTAGGAAAACATGTTCCTGATTCTGAATGAGTCAGAAATATAGGACACAAAAATGCAAGAGGGGCATTGTAGGACCTGGCCCTTTCTGCAGGGTCATCTCCAAACTTTTTGCTTTCCTTCTCCTACTTTTGCTGAATTCATTTTTTTTGGCCTTAGAACTCCCTGCTTTTTACCACTGCTAACCCTTGCTAAAGTGCTTGTGCTCGCTCCTTAAATATTGTACATTTTTATATTGGCTTATCCCCAATTGGAGTATTTAATTAATATATAACTCCCTAGTAAAGTAGTACTACATGTACCCAGGACCTGTAAATTAATGCTACTAGTGGGCCTGCAGTGCTGAATATTCCACCAATTTAAGTAGCCCTTTAAAGATGTCACCCGACTGCCATTGTAGTGCTGCTGTGTACAGTTTTAAACTGCCATTTCGACCTGGCAAACTAAACTCTTTGCCAGGTCCAAAACCTTCTGTTTTAATACATGTAAGTCACTCCTAAGGTAGGTCCTGGACAGCCCCAAGAGTGGGTGCAATGTATTTAAAAAGTTGTACTCATATTAAGTTATACATTACCTGGTAGTGAAAAACTCTTAAATTAATTTTTCTATACTGCAAGGCATATCTCTCCCATAGGATAACATTGGAGTTGTCTTATTATGTTTTATAAGTGTAATTTCCAAATGTGAAGAGATAATTGCCTCATGTTTGGTGTCTGTGGAATCCTAATTTAAAATCCCAATGTAAGGTGAAGTCGGATTTTAAATTACAGTTCTGAAAATGCCCCTCTTAGAAAGTTACCATTTTCTTGCCTTAGCCATTTGGTGCCTGCAACCTATCTCTGGTCAAATGACTGGGTGTGGTGAACAGTTGGGGTTTGTGTATTCCTACTAGGCAGCCACACAATGGGAGCATAGGTGTGACTGGATGAGCAATCACTGGGAGGATGGAAGGGAGGAGCTAGGCCGAGCCTCATTCCTGAATAGACTGTGTTCTGTCTCCACACAAATGGCCTAACAGCGTCACATTGTCACTTCAGCGAGCTAGGACCTTGGGTAGGGGAAGCAGGGAAATCCATGCACTTCAAAACCACTGCCTAGAAGCGTTTACCACCTTCCAGAGCCAGGACACCAGTGTATAAAAGAAGGACCTTAGACACCAACACTTAAGTATACTTCTGGACCTGTGGATACTATTCCAGGAAGAAGGACTGCTGTGCTGCTATGAGGAATGCAACTCTGCTGATATGCTGCTCTACCGGAACTGCTGCCCTGCTGTGCTGACCTGCTCCGGGTCGAGTTTGCGCTATAAAAAAACTGCAATTTTTTTTAAACTTGCAACATATCTGGAACCCAGGGCCCCAGAATGACTCAAAGGACTAGTCTGCTGGACTCCTGATCTGAGCATCAGGGACATAACATTCTCCCCAACAGCTCCTGGAACCATCTTCAGCAAATTCCTGACCCCCAAGAGGTGCCACTCGGGTCCTGCACTATTGGTGTGGTCCTGGAGCTTATAAATTCAAGCTTTTGGACTCTTCATGACCGCAAACAGGTCTGTTCAAACCAGATCAGCGCCACATGCACGGAAAATCAGCGCAAGTCGCGGCAAGCCTTCCTCTATGCACAGCAGCGTTGCCTGCCCACAGGGGACCATCAACGTGGAGCTCCATCCCGCACATCCGCAACACCAGGCCTTTTCTTCACGATGCACTGACTGCTGCCCATAAAGGCTCTCCCTGCTCCCGGCGACCCTCTCCAACGTGAAATGGACTCTTGGCACAAAACTTTAGAAGGTAAACTTTCAGCTGGACTAATCTGGATCTATATCTGACCCATACTCCAGCCCAGTCGGCCTGAAATTTTGATTTTGACACGGTCTAGTGGGACCATAGAGCTGCGGTTGAGAATTTCTGTTTTTAGGTGCTATATTACAGTTTATTCTTTACAAATTCATAACTACGGTTCTACTAATTGGAGTTTTGTCATTTTGGTCATGTTTTATTTATCACATTTTGCTTTATCTTTCCAACTTGGTGTGGGATCTTTTTGTGTAGTGTTTTCACTGTTTTACTGTTTGAAGTGTTGTACAAATAATTTACACATTGCCTCTATGTTAAGCCCGGCTGCTCCTTGCAGTGCTAACAGAAGGTTGAGCACAGATTAATTTGAGGTTTGCTCATGCCTGACCCGGACTAGGATTTTGGTTGCTGCTTGACCTGGGCTTACACACCAGTCAACCAGTAACCCAATTTCTAATATTGGTGATCAGCAGTGAGAATAGAACTTGTGTTTGTGCAGAGTCATACAGTGATTTGGTGTACACTACTATCCCATACCTAAGACCGATTTGTGTTTAAATTCATCCTTGACTGGCCTTTTTGCTTTTTTCCAATTCTCTCTCATCCTACCTGTCTGTCTGTGACCATACCTGCAGGAATGGAATTTGAGCTCATTAAACTCGAGAGCTACACAGTGGCTGATCTCATGGAGTTCTGTAAGGAATGAGGACTTCCAACCAAAAAGAGCACCAACAAAATGGAACTTCAGAGAGCTCTCGGGCCTTGGGGAAGGTTTACTAGTTGCTGGCAGCAACAGAGGACTAGGATTAGGAAGTTGATTTGGTGGAGCAAGTAGAGGACCTAGAAGCAGGTCCTGAGATGCAGCAGACAGGGGAGGGGGGTGTCTTTCCTCCAGAGGTGGAGAGCCTTTCCAGATCGGAATCAGTGTGACCTCCCAAGGTCTGTCCCCTGAGGAGCTAGAGGATAGGGAAGCTGATAAGGAGTTTAGACTGCAGATGGCCAAACTTGAGATGGAGGAGAGAACAATAATGTTGGCTCATGAACTGAGTCTTAAAGAGCTGGACTTGAAGGCCAAACAGCTGTTAGAGTCCAGCAGGAATTGTGGCAGCAAAAATACGATGTCCAGTGCTTATGGAAGGGTCCACATACCCAGAGACTTGGTGCCTGACTTTGAGGTGGGGGATGACATAGACAGGTGGTTTGAGGCATATGAAGTCGCTCTAGAGATGCACAGATCCCTGACGAGAATTGGGGAGCTGGCCTTTTGAGTCATGTACCTAGTGATGGGAGGGATGCCTTACTTGCCCTAGAGAAGGGAGACAGAATGAGGTATCCCACCATGAAGGAGACACTTGCCAAGCTATATGGATTCATCACAGAAAGGTACAGGTTGAGGTTCAGGGACAGTCAGAAACTGTCTCACGAGTCCTGAGGGGGATTTTGTGGGTTGCTTGTGTAAGGCACGGGATGGTTGGGTGAAGGGTAGTGAGGTAAACACCCATTAGGGGCCATACAATTTGATTGGCAGAGAGCACATGTTCAGTCACTGTATTCCAGAGCTACTTCAACACTTGCTTGATTGCAATCTCACTGACCCCAGGAAGCTTGCAAGGAGGCAGACATCAGAGTTAGTTCTAGAGTGTCTGGGGAAGTACTGGGCTTAGGTTCCCCCCAACAGAGTGGGTGAGGGGTACACTGATCCAGGCAGGTCCCAGTATTGTGTGAGGGAAAGGGTTACCCTGTTCCTTTTAAGCGTAGGATGGGAGGTTTCGGGGGGCAGGGGCCCAGAGTGCCCTATTTCCAGCCCCAGTGTTTATGTTGCTCCAAGAGGAGGCACAAGCAGGGGGCCCTGGTCTGTACCAAGAGACCATCTGCTGGTAGGAGCTCCACAGTGTCAGGGGAGCTGGGTGAGTCGGTCACCCAGGGTGTCCTATCAGTTCTGTTTTCTGGGGTTACCACTCCACAGCACAAAGTACCTGAGGCCCAGATGAAGGAGCAGGAGGTGCAAACAGTCCACAGTGGGAGGACCAGTGGATCAGGGGTTGTGAGCTCTGACAACAGGGTACTCCAAGACTGACCCTGGTGAGGCCACTCCCGACCACCGGGGCCCCATGCATTGTCACAAACGACAGAGGGCTGGGGACCTGCACCAGGCAGAGTTGTGTTTGACACAGAGTGTGTCACCCTTGAGGGGGGTGATGGTTCCACACTGGAACGTCTGGGTTGCCAGGCACATGCTCAAGCTCTGGGTACAGACCCTGGGTTGATTGGCCAGTGTCAGGATACCACCCCTGAACTGGTGGAGGTAGGGTGGAAGCAAGAGGCAAAACACCTGGGGCTACTGCCCCCCCCCCCATTGTGAGACACCACAGAGGTCAGAGGAACCTTAGGAGCCCATAAGGATCTCCTGGACACAAACAAGGCTGGAAGAGAGGCTTGCCCAATATCCCAGCTTAGAGTTTCCCCCTAGCAGTGGATGGCCTGGGAATGGCTCCTGACACTGACAGCTGTCAGTGGCCTTGGTTGGTTACTGTCCTTATGGGCAGAGTTCTCCTTCGGTTGGAGACAGAAGTCTGATTCAAGGGGTGGAGTGGGCGACATCACTTTGTTGGCCATTGTGGTACTGTCGGCCTACCGGGATGAATCTGTGAGCAAGTTATGGTTAGGTGCTGCACAGATGGTGTTCACAGATGAGGAGAAGGGTTCCCCATGAGTCGGTATAGTGGCTCAGGAGGGTATAGACAGATGGAAGCCACTGAGTTCAGAGGGGCGTAGAACTGACAAATGCCCTTGCAGTTGAGTACCATTGTCCACATTCTAACACCTAAGCTCAGAAGTCAATCAAGGTACTGATTAATTTACCCGGGCTTTAGGATGGAGGGGGATTGTGTTGGACCTGGCCCTTTCTGCAGGGTCATACACAAACTTTTTGTCTTCTTCCTTCTAATTTCTTTCTTTTTTTAATGTAATTTGTTTATTTGAATTTTTACATAATAATAATAATAATTAATCGCTGACAATTTCCATAAATACAACAAATCCATAAAGCAGTTGACTTAAACAAAAGAATAGATATAAAAGTCTCTATGATAAATACATTCATAAATATATACATAAATTGATTAACGGCAGGAAAGTGCATATCTAACCTATAACTCCAACCCCGCTTGGTAGGTCTAGATTCCCTCACTACTATTTATCAAATCCCAATTACTGAGGGGAAGCCAGACTTTCGCCATTTTTTCCTGGGGCTTCCTACTTTTTGGGGAGTATATTGCCCTTTCCAAATGATAAACTGATAGTAAGCGCATAAATCATTAATGAAATACCGGCGGGAAAGGATCAAGCCAGGGTGACGTCAGACATAACCTATAAACGGCCATAGCAACAAACATAAAGTGTTGAATATTAGATGGAGTTGCCTCATCATGAACCCCTAATAGAATTAACTAAGGAGACAGAGTGAGATCAATCCCAAGTTTGTTCGAAAAAAACTCACTAATCCCTGCTTTGAGCCCATCCAGTGCTGGGCAGGTGGCCAACATGTGAACTAGGTCCACTCCAAATCCCTTACATCTTGGGCATCTAGTCCCTGCGATCCCTCCCCATTTTGCTATTTTTCTGGGGTTATGTACAGTTTAAAACAGATTCTAAAATGTTGAGCCTGTATGTTAGCCAAGATTAAAACATCTGAGCTCTTTCCAGCGACCTAGCCAGGGTGCTGGGTAGAGCACTAATCTTGTCTTCCCAATCCTTTGAATGTTTGGACAGATCATTCAGCATTGTTTTATTCAAATCTCTATATAAAACTCCTATTGGGGTATTATCAGCAATAATCAGCTCAATAGCCTCTACCTTTTCAAATACCATGGCCCCCACACCTTTCTTCCTTAAAAAGACCCTAATTTGTAGATATTTGGAAAAATCATTATGGTCAAGCCTAAAACCTTGTCCAATGGTGTTAAATGTCTTTATCGAATTTGTGGCAACAAAATCCCCAAGTGTAAAAAATCCATGCGTCACCCATTTACTAATATACAAATCGTTAAAGATTTCAGGTAAAAGAGGATTTTCCTGTATTGGAATATAGTAATTTAGTCTCCACAAACCTAGTCTTTTACAGACTTTACTCCATATATGAAATGCGGTCCTTAAAACCTTAAACCGAACTCTCTTGTAATACCCAAATTCAATTTGCTTAAAAAGGCATCCCCAGCATTTTTCCCCTAATAAAAGCTCATATATTGATGGGGTCAAAGTAGCCTGTCCAAAAGTAATCTCCATCTTGTATAAAAGTACTGCGAAGAGTAGTAAGGCTGCAGCCCAATAATATAATTTAAGATTGGGCACAGCTAACTCATCGCATTCTTTCAGCAGAGTCATAACTCTTAACGCTCTCCTGGGGTTAGCGTATACCCAAAGAAATCGTTAATATCCGTCAAGTATTTTAAAGCAGTTGTTACCAATCTCCAACGGGATAGCCCAGAAGAGATACAGAATTTTAGGTAGAAATATCATTTTAATCAAATTACTATGCCCTATCAATGAGAGTCTCAAATTATTCCATCTCCCAAAATCCTGTTTAGTCTTATGTATCGAGGGAATCAGGTTGGTCTCCACGACCTTTTCGACCTCAGACTTAATTTTAATGCCCAGATATAATGCTTTACCAGTAACCCTCCCATCCAAAAGGAGCTTCTCTTCATTAATTATGATCTGGGTTTTCTCTTGGTTCAGCAAAAAAACAGAGAATAGCCCAAATGTTTTAGCTTCCTTTTCAATTTCCAAAAGGGCACCGCTGGGTTTAGGGTAACAGTAGCCAGGTCGTCGGACAGACTTTTTGTCACATTTCGTTGAATTTGCCTGATCGGAGGATCAATATATAGTGCGAATAGAAGGGGGGAGCAGGGACAACCCTGCCTAGTGCCCCGTTCAATAACTACTTCTTCTGACAAGCCACCCATTAGAGAAATCCTTGCTCTAGGGTTATGATAGGAGGCTTTCACTGACCTAATAAATCCCTGTCTGATCCCCTTATTAGACATCACCGCCCAGAGATAACGGCCAGGAGACTCTGTCAAAAGACTTTTTAGCGTCCAACAAAATTAAAGCCATAGGATCTTGTGTTACTCTGGCTGCATCAAAGAGTGTGATGACTCGGCAGATCTGATCAGTGGTTCCCTTCCCTGGGATAAAACCATGCTGAACAGGAGACGTAATCCAGCTGATAACTGCCGACAGATGTGTGGCCAAAAACGTTTAGAGTAAATCTTCGAGTCGCTATTAATAAGTGTGAGAGGCCAATATAAGCCTAGTTCCTTGGGTGGTTTATTCTTCTTTTGAAAAACCACTATCTTGGCTGTAGCCCATCTATCGGGGGGTGTTCCCTTTTTGAATCTCCTGGAACAGCTCAACCAAGTACTCTTTAAGCACACCGGAAAAGATTTTATAAAATTCTCCAGAAATAAAATCTGTACTGGTCGCTTTCCCTGATTTTACATTACTAATAGCGAGCCCTATCTCTCCTAATGAGATGAGCTTCTCCAGCATCTGCCTGTCATCTATCTCTAGGATTTCTTCACATGTAGCTGATAGATATTCCCTCATTATGTTAGTTGATTTGTTTCTTTCCCTACAATAAAGCTGCTGATAAAAGCGCTGGAATGTGGCCCTTATGTCAGCCGGGTCAGATCTCATGCCATGTAGTAGATCCCTTATTTCTCTAATTTGCCCCCAAAACGCCATTTGTCTTGTTCAGAAAGCAAAGAGTCACCCTACTTTCTCATTGTACTCATAAAGTTTCTCCTGCCAAACTAGATATTTGTCGGCCACTTTTTTAACGGATATATCCACAATCTTTTCCTTCACAGTTGATATTTCCAAAAGAGCGACATCGGATCCACACCGGACGAGATTTTGTCCACCAATTTTGATTCAGCTCTGGCTAGATTTGCATATAGACCTTCTAATAGCAATTTTTCTCTTTTCTGCCTCTCTGGACTATATCTCAACATCTCCCCCCGTAAACAAGCCTTAAAAGTATCCCATATGACACTAATTGAGGCACTGCCTCAATCTGTCATAAACTGAGGGATCCAAGCCTGGATATGACTCACATATAAGAGGAGTATCCTTTCAAAAGACCAAGACTGGTCCACTTTAGAAAGCGGGGTCATTTTGATCTAAAAAACAAGAGGATTGTGATCCGACATAACTCGAGGAAACTTCGAAATGTGTGACTTTGGCACCAGGCTTTTTGAGGCGAAAAAATTATCTAGTCTAACATATGGACCCTGTGGGGAGCAGAGAAGAATGTGAACCCAGGACCTGCCTTCATGTTCTCCCTTCATACATCGATCAGCCCATGACTTCTCAGGAGGCCAGCAAGGGCCCGATAGGCCTTTGGATGCCTACCATAGTAGATCTTGCCCCCTTGACTAGCCCCACTGCAAGGCAGATTAATGTTAAAGTCACCGCAAATTATAAGTGGTAGAGGCCAAAGTGCCAACTAGCTATTTAACCAGTCAAACACTGTTGGATCATCTAGTACCTTACAATATATAGAGCGTAAAGTAAAAGACTATGAGCCAAAGCGACATTCAGTATTAATCCATCAGCCTAAAATGTCTGACAGTGACTGAGGAAAATTACAAACCCTTTTTTGACAGGATAGCAACCCCCTTGGTATGGGTTCTTTGCGTTGTGCAGCATACATTTTGAAACCCCAACCGCCGAGTAAATTCTTGCAAGAGTTCTCTATATGCGTTTTTTGTAAGCATAATATATCCGGTTTTAAAACCTTTACGTCAAAAACCACTCTTTGCCTTTTACAGCTGTCATTATTCATTGAAAAAACCAATACTCACACCAAAAGGAAAAACCTGACCTGGACATATCGGCCACCTTATATGCCCAAAAATTTCCATTTGTTTTCTCAAATTTACGTCCTTGACTGCTTGTAACCCCCTACACGCCCCCCCTTCCCAGGCCTCTCCCCTCCCAAAACAGCCCACTCCCACCTCCACCCCCAACCCAAACCCAAAATGGAGCAGTGGGTGACACCAGACCCTGATGATGGCTGCTGCAAATGTGCCAACTCACCCACCCCCTTCACTCCGGTGAAAGAAAAACCCCAGAAAAAATATACATTAGAAAAAAGAAATAGCAAATAAGAAGGGCATTTCTCTGAAAAATCCTTTAGCCAATAAGCAAACCCGGAGAGTCAAAAAGACCTAACCAGCCATCCTTCCCAGTTTAGCCACTGCTACCCCCTTTGCCTCTATATAGGCTAGCCAGGATTTCGTCTAAAAAATTCCCATGCCTTTATTTCTGACGTAAATGAGTGGGTTCTGCCATTGCAGATCACCTTTAGCCTTGCGGGATTAAGTAAAAAGACTTGGCAGGTAGCTCCTTGTAATGAAGAAAACATCTGCCGTAGATGCCACCTCCTTTCCACTGCAGCATGGCAAAAGTCGGGTCTCACAAAAAATGTGTGGCCATCAAATGAGCATCTAGCATCCGGCCGGGCCTTTTCAAAGGTAGCTTGTCTTATCTACCTTCCTCAGAGGTGCTACTATCGGTGCCTCCAGAGCCCTGGCATTCCTCATAGAGATCTTAGGTTACGACCGAGCCCTCGGACTCGTCGGTTAATGAGAAAAATGTGTCCATTTGATATGGAAAGTTTATATTGCTTATGTCTAAGTTTCTCGGCAGGTTAAGCTGTTGATCAGCTTATTTTAGAGGGATATTTAGAGGGGAGGCCAAAGACCCGGGTATAGACCCGACTGACTGCGCATGATCTTCCATTCCTGTGACAGTTAGGGAATCAGAATGTAAAACAGGGGTGATGTCATCTATCACTGACCATTTTGCACCATTTTCACCACCCCCCAGGTCTGCCTCCACACCCCCCTTCTGGGTACATGTCAATAACCCAGAAATAGCACCACCCTCTAGCACTGCCTTTTCGGCACTAACAGGGTTATTCTCATTGGCCTCCGATGTCTGTTTTCCTCCTTTCCCCAGTTCTGCAAGCCCAATACTCCGTGTAGCTGAGCTAAAGATTGAAGGGATTACAGGCTGCCTCGATTCTGCTTGTGCTTGCATACTGGTTGTGACCCGGATATCCTTTGCTGACCTCAGTTTCTCTGCTGGGGCTCCTGCTTTTGATCTTTGTTTAGTGTCAGTGTCAGTTTCATTGCCTTTTTTTCATCAATAGTTCGGCTGGAAGAGGGGGCAGCCTGCAAAGCTTCCCTCCGGTCTTTCTCTTTTTCTTTTGCCGTTTTGTTGGAGTAGGAAAGAATTGCAGAGTCCCAAGACTTGCTCCGCAGTGTGAGCCTGAAGCCGGCTCCGACCAGCCTTGTCAGTAACAACGCCGTTACTCGCTGAGCTCTCCTTGAGAGCACGAGGAAGCCCAACAGCATACAAAGCCTGCCACATGAAATCCGTCCCATGCCAGGTCACCACAGGTGAGTGAGGCCCATCTTTTCTGTCCTCTTAGCAAGCCATCTCTTAGTAACATAATCACCGGAGCTGGTTCGGGTGACCACCACGGCGACCTAAGCAGCCATCATCTTGCTCCTTAGCTGATCGACATTTCTGCTGGTTGACCTCTCTCTTCCTCCTACTATCTGCTGAATTTGTTTTTGTTGCCCTAAGAATGCACGTTACCACTGCTAACCCATGCTAAAGTGCTTGTGCTTTCTCCTTCAAACACGATAAACTTGATTTATCCCCAATTGGCATATTTAATTAACTTATAAGTCCCTAGTAACATGGATCCACATGTACCCAGGGCCTGTAAAGTAAATGCTACTAGTGGGCCTGCAGCACTAATTGTGCCACTAACTTAAGTAGTTCTTTAAACATGTCTCAGCCCTGCCATTGCAGAGCCTGTGTGTGCAGTTTTAAACTGCCATTTTGAGCTGGTAAAATAACCCTTTTGCCAGGCCTGCACCTTCCTTTTTAATACATATAGGTCACCGCTAAGGTAGGCCCTGGACAGCCCCAAGGGCAGGATGCAATGTATTAAAAAGGACGGACATGTACATGTCCTGGTAGTGAAAAACTCATATTTGTTTTTACCACTCAAAGGCCTATCTCTTTCATAGGATAACATTGGAGTTGCCTTATTACATCTTATAAGTGTAATTCCCAAATGGGAAGAGATGACTGATTCATGTTCGGTGCCTCAGAAATTCTAATTTAAATTCCTAATTTATGGTGAAGTTGGATTTTAAATAACAATTCTGAAAATGCCACTTTAAAAAGTTGCTATTTTCTTGCCTTAGCTATTTGGTGCCTGCAACTTGTCTCTAGTCACATGGCTGGGCATAGGTGGCTGTTGGCCTTGTGTATTCCTCCTAGACAGCCACACAAAATGGGAGCTTAGGTGTGACTGGATGGGCCATCACTGGCAGGATGGGTGGGAGGAGCTTGGGCCCATCCTCACTTACACCTGAATAGGCTGTATCCTGTCTCCACCCAAAGGGCCTAACAACCCTGCATTGTCACTTCTGCCTGCTTGGAGCAGGGCAGAAGAAGCAGGGAATTGCATGCATTTCAAAGCTACTGCGTAGAAGCTTCTCCAACCTTCTAGAACCAGGGTACCGGTGTTTAGAAGAAGGACCTCAGACACCAACTCTTTAGTACACTTCTGGGCCTGTGGATACTCTGCCAGGAAGAATGACAGCTTTGCTACTACAAGGACTGCCACTTTGCTGGACTGCTGCTCTATAGGACCTGCTGCCTGTTGCCCTCTTGCCTGGAGAAGAACTGGACCTGCAACTCCATCTTGAACCCAGGACCCCAGAGTGACTCAAAGGGCTATTGTGCTGGCAGGGCTGGCTCTACGGCATTGCAACCAGTGACTCCGCATCGGGGGCTGACTTCAGATGGGGGCGCTGTGTTTTACAAGTATATTATGGTTTTAAAACCATCTGCTGCTGCCATGCTCCTTGCCTCCAACAATTTTCAGGTAACAATAAAAATGTCAAGCTAACTCTGGTGATTAATGCTCTTCCTTAAGAGAGATCAGAGTAAGATGGCGAAGAGGGTTAATATGTCTGCTGCAAAGAACGTTCACCATGCAGATCACAAAGTGCATATAATTATATAGGTCAGTGGGTTATTGCTTTTGTCAGAGAGATCGATTTGGTACTTGCAGTTTATAAGTTAAAATCCTAATATAGAATAATGAGCTATTAACGGTCATCAAGGTATAGATTCAAGCGGTATGATTTTTTCCTGTCTTTCAATATCCTAATGTTGCAAAAAGGGTTCATTTGGGTAGAAATCAATTTTTATTATTAAAGAGAACACCCAACTTTGGTGTTACATTTTAAATTCTGAGTTTGTGCTTCCTCGGACCAAGCAATCTTAAACTATGCTGCCTAAGAGTATGGATGACATGTGACTCCTATGCCGTGTAGTCCTCTGTCTTATGTAAAATTTCCTTTACGCTGATTTACACACCTATGATTGAGTTTTTTTCTTTGCAATGTTTGGGTGATGTAAAGTGCTCTGACACCCTACACTGGGATGAGTGGCGCTGTAAAACTAATTAAATGCATCTGAGACAGAGTGGATATGGAGACTTGAGGGGCACTGTGGTGTGAGGGAATCCATGGCAGAGGTGGTCATTGGAGGGCGCCAACCAACATTGTCAAAGCGGGCGACACCAGCGCTAAAGCTAGTCTGGTCTGCTGGCCTCCTGATCTAAGCCCCAGTGTCATACAGGCTCCCCAACTGCCCCTGGACCAGCAAGTTCAGCAAGTTCCTGACCCTTAAGAAGTGCCACTCAAGTCCTGGACTTTTGGTGTGGCTCTGGAGCTCTTAAATTCAAGTTTTTGGGCTGTACGCGAACAGGCCTGTTCGTACCGGAGCCAAGCCTCTTGCACAGAAAATCAGAGCAAGCTACCGCAAGACTGACTCTTCGCACACCAGCATCGTCAGCCAACGGGGGACCGCTAAGCGAAGCTCCAGCCCGCCTGTCTGTGACGCCTGGCCTGTTCTTTGTGCCCATGGCGCCCGTGACACTCTCTTTGCTCCCAGCGACCCTCTCCAACACGAATGAGGTTCTTGGCACAAAACTTGAGAAGGTAAATCTTCAGCTGGACTAATCTGGGACTGTATCCTACCCGAGCTCCATCGTGGTCGGTCTGACCTTTTGACTTTGACACGGTCTAGCGCATCCAGATTGCCGCAGTTGGCGCTTTCTGTTTCTAGATGCTATTTTACAGTTTATTCTTTCAAAATTAAACACTCTGGTTCTACTGATTGGATTTCACTGTTTTACTGTTGAAGTGCTAAACAAATACTTTACACATTGCCCATAAATTAAGCCTGACTGCTCTGTGCCAAGCTACCAAGGGGGGGTTAAGCACAATTTAATTTGGGGTTTGCTTGTGCCTTACCTTGACTAGAATTGGCTGCTTGACCAGGCCCCTCACCCCAGTCAACCAGTAACTCGATTACTAACAGGCATACTGTTAATGCGCAGTTGCGGTAGAACCCCAAAAGTTTTTTTTACCAGATTCCGTATTTTCACCCATCAGAATTGGGAATAACATGGTATTTTTTGTTTGTTTTACTGACCGATAAAAAAGAATCGCATTCCACTGTCTGTAGTGCTTTCCAGAGGAAAATTCCACCTGGTGGGATTTGCACCTGGAAAATACTGGGTATAAGCTCTATTTGTGTTCAACTTGGAATGTGAAATCAGGCGCAAACACTATTTGCACCCAATTTCACCATGAGCATAAGGCTCAGATTGAGCCCATTCATTTTCTTTCTTTCCTTCTCAGTCTTTTATAAATGTTCAATTCACATTGAAAGCATTTCTCTCAAAAGGAATTTTTCCTGTGTTTTCTTTTAAGTGTCAGTAGTGTGTGGCATTAAAATACCTCTGTAGCAAAACCGGAACAAAAGATTATATTGCTGCATCTTAAACATTGATCCATGCAGTTAGGATAAGGTAACAGGCACACTAATCTCTAATGAAACATTCTCACATTCTCCATATGTGCGTACGTTCTAGTAGCAGGCATGCACACTGCTAAGCCACCTGTTAAAGGCATGCAGAAACAGCACAGTTTTTATGTCTCACCTACAGCCAGCTTTTAGCGGTCTGTTGTTGATGAATTATTGCGGACAGCCAAATACTTAAAGTGGTCTTTGGGACGGCCTATTGCTTATGTTTGGTTGGCTTTCCTGTCACTCTCATTTAATTCCTTTCCATTCGATGGTTTTCCTTCCTCCTTGTGTTTGTCCTGGCCCTGGAGCATAGCTTCTTTGCCATCCTTTTCATTGAAAGTCTTGTATTCTCCCTCTGCTCACCTTTGCCAGCTGCAATTTGTTGGTGGGCCACATCTTTTACAAAATGCAGCTTTGCTCACATTTAAATTATTTTTTTATCATTGCTTCACAATTGGTGTTGAAATGTTGATTATGGTATCTTGGTTCCAGTCATCTAATACTTTCTTTCCTGCCCAAATCAATGCAAACAGTGGTTGGAAGATCTTGGCTGATGTTTCAGGGTATGCCTTGAACATTTCTGCATTAAGCTTGTCTTGGCAAGGAGCTTTCCTGTTTCTGAGAGATCAGACGGCAGTGAAGATTTTTTCTTTCTGCAGTGGTTTGGTCTTCACATCCAAGTCTGACTCTGCTGCTTGGATGTCCACTTTACTTGTTGGTACTGGTCTATTCATGACTTTTTTGTCATGCTCGGCCCAGCGTGCTTCCTTTGCTTCCTCTGTTGTGATTATTGTACCTTGCTTGCCCATGATAGCGGTTGTCCGAACCCCGTTCAGGGGCCCACGAGACAAGCAGGAGCTCTTTACCTAGTCATGGAGCCTGAGACCTTTTACTCCTGATATCCCTGGGCCTGGACTACTATGGGTCCTGAGCAAATTGCCCAAGTACCCCTTCAGCACTTGACCCTCAGTAGTAGCACTGGTTGAGCTGTCCAAGGCTTCTCGGGGAGGATGGGTGGATACAGGGAGTGAACACAGGCTCACAACTCAAAATATGCTCAGGAGCAACAATAGAAGATTGTCCAGCCAAATACTTGCTTTTATGAAAAAATAAGTATTTTAGTTTACCACTAACCAACGCAAAGGGAAATATGGAATTCAAAAACAACTTCCACAGTCCCCTGAGGTCATGGCTCTATTTTTTCTTTAGGCGGTTCCTTGAGTCCCAGTCCTACCTCGCTCTAGCAATAATGATTATTCTTCATTCACTGTAGACAACATTCAGGTGAAGCCTCACTTGTATTCTGAGTCTCAGGAGTCCCACTCTGACTCTGTATTTAAAGTCAAAAGTGTTCCAGCGCCGAAGCACAATCTGGCAAGGAAGTTCCCCCAGGGCCAACTGGCCCGAAATCAGTCTTAGCCACATTTCCTGGATCAGAGTGACCAGAGGCTCTGAGGATCTGCAGCAGCTGTCTCTGGTCGTATCTCTGCACACGGCCTCAAGGTCCTCACACGTGGTTGTGCGGCCGCAGCAACCGGAGGTTCTTTGTGGCTCCTCTAACCTGAGTAGGTTTGTTGGTCCTTCCCACCTTGAGTTGGGGGGGAGTAGTGCAAAGTCAAGGTCACACTTCCTGCTTGGTTGCGGTGGCCCCATTTAGCATACAGTGTCACCGTCTCTCTACTGCACAGGGACTCCAACCCGATTGCCACAGCAAATTTCTTCACGACTGCCCCTTCTGGCATACGGGGTCACTGGCTCACCACCACACAAGAGCTATGGCCTTCTCAGAATGGCAGTCTCTTCATGGCTGCCCCTCCTGGCATACAGGGTTGCCAGCTTTCCACCACACACAGCAGCCCCTCCTGGCATATAGGGTTGCCAGTTTCTCACTGCACACAGACGATGACCCATTCGGCACAGCTATGATCAGGGCTCACTTCATGGTAGCCCTTCTCTGACAAAGGTCGCCGACTTTCCCTGTACATTGGCAGTGACCTGACCGGTGCAGCAGTGGTCATCTCACACCTTGCTAAGATTCCTAACTGGACCTTGCTCCCTTTAGCACTCTCTTCTTCCTCACACGGCCCACTGGTCATTGCAAGAAGGCGCTGGTGCTCCTGGCTCCAGGGTAGGTGGTCTTGGATCCCCTGGTAATGTCCCCTCACCCAGCTAGGCATCTAGCAGGCCTTTGCCCCCAGTCCTGGTCTTTGGCATAAGTCTTGCATCGCTTCTCCTCCTTGCACAGCCTAAATGGCTGCTTGACATTTGACAATTTTGAGGGTCTCAAACTCCCCTTTATATAGTCTATTTCCAGACACCAAAGTAATTTAGAGTCTGAGTCTTTGAAGTTTATATTTGGGGTTTGCTTCCATTTGAAGTGCCCACTCCTCTGCCCTCTCTTCCTCCAGAAAGAGGTCTGTCACAGCAGGAGCGACTCCAAAGCTTATTGCCCCACAACACAAGCCATGGGAGCGTCTAGGAGTTCACACAGGGCAACAGTCCTACTCTTTATGATTATCAGCCCTATGTCCTTCCTGAGATGTGCCGAGGCCCAGTCCTTGCAACCTCTCTCTCAAACAAGTATCACCCTTTGAAGTGTACTTGGGGAGCCTGGCTCTCCCTCCCTCCAGTGTGTCCCACCCAGCTTACATGAATGTATTAAAACAAAAAATCCTTCTGAGGGACTTCCTCTACTGCCTTATGTTTCACCCGGCAAGCCTGGGTGTCACAAAATGGAACCCAGAGTCAGCCATGTACTGTACCATTCACAAGCACACATACACCCAGCAAATGTATACAGCATACAATAACTAGACTACATCATTCATGTATTGTACCACTCACAGGTACACATACTCCTAGCACATGCATATAACATACACACACTGCACAGTACTGCCTTAGCCCTGTAGTGTATCATTCCAGACACACAACCAGCACATCTGCACTATACACCAAACCGATGTATGTCAAGCGTACATTAAGCACACAAAAGTGGTACTTCAAATGAGTGAGCCTTATAGTCCTCACTCCAGTGACACAGGTAAAAAGGACCTGTTCGCGCCTACTGATCACTACACGGTATGCTGCCACCACACTTGTGCTGCTTAACTCCTGATAAAGGCAGTAGCCTTCCACCACTATGAGTTTAGCACTTTGGGAGCCCCACCCGGTCCAACAAGACAGCAATCCGTGAAACAGGCCTTTGTAAAGGCACACATGCCTGATCTACGTTTACCTATGACAACAAAAATCAGCATTAGGGATCCGGACACTGGTACAGTTGTGGCACTCAGGGCATACTTGCACTTCTATTACCATGTACAGGACTTTTCCATCCTAAGTGGGGTGTTTGTTGCACGAGAATTACCACTGACTATCTGCAAGACCTTCCCCCGTTCTCCTACACTGGCTGCTTTGTCTGCGTGACTGACAAGGTTATCCATGTACTTGCACTTGTCTGCTCCTGTCATTGTTTTGACTGCTCTGTTTGCTTCGATGTACTATAGTTTATACATCTCCAGCAGTCTCCCAGATGTGGCCTCCCTGAGTTTATATTCTTTTGCTGTCCTACTGTCTTCAATTGCTTGCCATGTGTCTTGTCTTATCCATTCTTTCCTCTGTCTTGTTGTGGTCCCCAGGCATGTTTCACTGCTCTTTGTATATACTGAAGAAACCTGTTCCCATTTCTTGTTGACTGCATCTGCAGCTGGCTCAGACTGATCTTCGGTATCTGCCAGGAGTTGGAACCTGTTTTTGATTTGTAAGATGAATGCCTTCTCAGTCTTGGGGTCATGTAATTTTGCCACACCGAAGAGCTGTTGTTCTGATCTTTTTCATTGTTTTTCTCAGCTTCAGCGTCGCAAGAGTGGTCACTAGATGGTGATCACCACTTCCCTCCTCACTATCACATCTTGGAGTGAGCAACTCCAGGTGCCTAATCTGGTTTCTGTCTCTGCTATTGGGTGAGCACAGAGTTAGTTTGTGAATACCACAGCGGGGGAAGAGGAATCCCTCATATGACTAGATCATTTGTGGCATAAAATTCCAACAGTCTTTCTCCTTTGTCGTTCATTGCTCCACAACCTTCCTTTCCCATGGCTCTATCATGATTCCTGTTGTCATTTCCTAATTTAGCATTCAAGTCTCTTTATCACAATCTTGAAGTCATGGTTCAGCACAGCTTTAAACTCAGCTTGCATCTGGTGGTAGATTCCAAAGAAAGGAGCATTAACCAACTATAACAACCGGCGTGGAATCACCTTTCTGTCAATCTAGAGTAAAGTCCTGGTAAAAATCATTATACAGTGCATTTCTGATGAAGTGGACAAGCAGTTAAGGAAAGAACTGGCTGGTTTGCGCAAGCGCAGAGGGTGTGTTGATCACATCATTACTCTACGCACCATTATAGAACAGTGCACGGAAAGGCAGAGACACTTATACATCAGCTTCATTGATTTTGAGAAAGCCTTTGACAGTATCCACGTTGACAGCCTCTGGCATATACTGAGAGCCTATAGCATACCGCAGCAGATAGTTCTCCTCATAAAGAGCTTCTATGATCATTTTACCTGCAAGGTGGGAGATAGTGAGTATAGCTTTGAAATCAATAAAAATGTGAGACAGGGATGCATGATTTCAGTGTTGCCCTTCAACCTGGTCATCAAGTGGGTAATGCGACGCGCAACTGAAGACCAAGCCAGAGGCATCAGATGAACCTTATTCTCTACAATGGAGGACTTTGACTTTGCAGATTAGCTAGCCTTGCTCTCTCACACATACTAGAGAGCTGCCCGCATCTTCAGGCAATGGATAGACGACTGCGCCAACACTCTCGCCCCAATCAGGAAACCCTCAAACAGACGTACCGACAGGAGGGCCATCTGGTTCACCACCAACCTCCAGGCCTCCTAGCATCCAAGCAGACTTGCCGAAGACTCGAGAAGAAGTGGCGCCTCGAACAGACACCGGACAACCACGCAGCCCTCAAGAACGCCAGCCGCAAGCACCACCAACTCATTTGAACCGCCAAAGGACGCATCAACAACAACGCGCACAACAGCAAAGAGCTCTTCAACATCGTGAAACAACTCGCCAGCTCCAGCTCCAAAGACATCCCACAGTCGAAAGACCTTTGCGACTCCCTAGCCACCTTCTTCCACCGCAAGATCGCAGACATCCATGACAGCTTCAACACCCAGATTCCCCCGACAGCCGCCAACACTTTAAACTCATCGCCCCCCAACCACACCGGCCTCCTGCTCTCCTGGAACCACGTCAACGACGACACCATCAAAATCATGAACACATCCACTCCGGCTCCCCATCCCACCCCTGCCCTCACCACATCTTCAACAAAGCGAGCTCCATTATCGCACCCCAACTCCGGAAGATCATCAACAGCTCCTTTGAGACCCCCATCTTCCTGGAGAGCAGGAAACACGCCGAGATCAACGCCCTACTCAAGAAACCCAAGGCGGACCCAAATGACGTAAAGAACTTTCGGCCCATCTCCCTGCTCCCGTTCCTCTCGAAAGTCATCGAGGAGACTGTCAACAGGCAACTGACCCGCTTCCTCGAGGAGTACAACATCCTGGACTTGTCCCAGTCTGGATTCCGCAGCAACCACAGCACCGAAACCGCCCTCATCGCTGCCACCGACTAAATCAGGACCCTGCTGGACAACGGCGAAACCGCAGCCCTCATCCTTCTGGAACTCTCAGCCGCCCTCGACACCGTCTGCCACCACACCCTACGCACAGGCCTCCATGACGCAGAGATCGTGACAAAATCCTGGACTGGATTACCTCCTTCCTCACTGGCAGAACCCAGAGAGTCCGCCTTCCCCCTTTCCGATACGAAGCCACCAAGATCACCTGCGACTTACCCCAAGGATCATCCCTCAGCCCGACCCTTTTTAGCGTATAAATGGCACCGCTCGCCAACATCATCCGATCGCAGGACCTCAACATCATCTAATACGCCGACGACACCCAGCTGATCCTCTCCCTCACCATGGACCCCGCCACCGCCAAAACCAACCTCCATGAAGGAATGAAGGATGTCGCAGAATGGATGAAGAACAGTCGCCTGAAACTGAACTCTGACAAGATGGAGGTCCTCATCCTCGTCTCCACCATCTCCGCCTGGGAAGACTCCTGGTGGCTGGCCACGCTGGGAGCTGCACTGACACTCACCAAGCACGCACGCAACCTGGGAACTTAACACTATCAATGACCCAGCAAGTCAACGCCGTCTCCTCCTCCTGCTTCAACACCCTCCGCATGATTCGCAAGATCTACAGATGGATCCCCACCGGAACCAGAAGGACGGTCACCCAGGTCCTCGTCAGCAGCAGGCTGGACTATGGCAATGCCCTCTATGCGGGAACCACAGCCAAACTCCTGAGAAGGCTTCAACGCATACAGAACGCCTCCCCTCGCCTCATCCTCGACATCCCCCGCCACAGTCACATCACTACCCACCTGAGAGACCTGCACTGGCTCCCCGTCAACAAGAGGATCACCTTCAAGCTCCTCATCCACGCTCACAAAGCACTACACAACACCGGACCGACATACCTCAACAAACGACTCACCTTCTACACCCCGAACCGCCAGCTTTGCTCCGCTGACCTCGCCCTCACCACCGTTCCACACATCCACCAAACGACCACCGGCGGCAGATCATCCTCCCACCTTGCCGCCAAGACATGGAACACCCTCCCCATCCACTTGCAACAGACCCAGGACTTACTTACCTTCAGGAGACTTCTCAAGACCTGGCTGTTCGAGCAGTAGCAGCACCCCCACCGACCCCACAGCGCATTGAGACACTCACAGGTGAGTAGGACGCTCTACAAATGACTGATTGATTGATTGATTGACTAGCATGTACAAGAAAAGACATCTCACCTCAATATCTGTGCACAAGTGGGCCTGAAGATCAACATGGACAAATCAGAAGCCATGCCTCTCAACATCCCAAACTCTTCGCCAACCAAGGAGGAGGGAGAGGACCTAGCCGTGACTGAAGAGTTCACCTACCTAGGCAGTACTTTCAGACATGATAGAGGGGTAGGCTGTGACATCAAAAGCAGACTGAATAAGGCCAGGAATGTCTTCAGGATGCTGAACAATGTTTGGAGGTCATCTCAGTACTGCACCAACACCAAGTTGTGGCTTTACCAGAGCTGTGTTCTGTCCACTCTCTTGTATGGATCAGAATTCTGGCAGATGACGAAAAGCAACATCACCAAACTGCCAGCCTTCCACATCAGTAACCTGAGAAGAATCGTGCACATTTTTTGGCGGCCAACCATTTCCAACCAAGTACTTCTCCCCAGATGCAAGCAAGAGAGCATGGACACCATCGCTATGAGAAATAGATGGCGATGGATAGGAGACTCCATCACAAGAACAGTTGTCCACTGGACTCCAGAAGGCAAATGGAAGAGATGCAACCCAAAGAACACCTGGAGGTGAACTGTGGAAACAGAAATGAAGACCTTGAACCTCAGCTGGGGCACCATACAGTAACTTGCCCAAGGCAGACAGAAGTGGAGGTCTTTTGTGGCTGCCTGAAAACCGTAAACTGCGTGCCTATCTCACACTTCTTCATCCATCACACTGCTAAGCGCTGCGTCCGATTACACGCTAACCGCACATTGGTGGTAATCAACATGGAAACACTTCCAAAATAGGATTAATTCAACACTCTTTCAACCACAAACCCTACACTCTGTAGCTTGCTACCCATATAAGGCAAGTTCTTCGGTGCCCCGCATATGTGTACAATATAACATGCCAGTCAGTATGACAAGCACTTTGGTGTCTGCCATCTTGGAATGAAAAATAAAAAAATAAACAAAACACCTGCACCATGCCGTGTGCATTGGTGGGCTACTGAAGCCTTGTTGTATCCGCATTGCACAGGCATCCTTGTGCTATTTGATCTTTTGTTAATGTATTTCTTGTTACTGATGCTCAACAGAATATGCAAAAATCATGATGGGCAAAGCCGGAAAGGTCTGTGTTAGCAGCCAAAGGAGAGAACTCTTGGCTTCGCCAATGCTTGTCTTTTAGGTGAACGAAAATAGTGCAGCAGTTTTTAAAGTACCGCTGAGGCAAGGAATGAAACCCGAGCATTTCAGAAAACGTTTCTCGCGCGCACCCACAAGGCTGGAGAGGCCGCAACTGAGAAGAGGTGCCGTGTTTTAACCTTCACTCTATTGGAATGGGTCGGGTACGCGTTCTGATTAAAAATGCACCGGAGCGGAGCAGCTCGCCATTTAACTGCGTCCATTAACTGAGGCGGAGGAACGCGTTATTACTATGTCTCGCAGCCTTGCCATGTTCTCCCGAGAACGCAGACTAATAAATACCGATCCACGCGGGTCAAGCCTGGCTAATGGACTCCGTGCTGCGCCGCCTGTGCCTCGAATGTTACCGAAGCCCGGCCTCGAACCCCGAGGCGGCTTTACACCTACCGAAATGTCCCGTCTCGTACTGTAGTACAGTGCATACAGTACATAGAGATCGCGACGTGTCGGATAGGGCAGAGATTACGTGTAACCCTATATCACAGAAAAGGCGTTTTCGAAATCTCTCCGTGTAAAGTGTCGGAGAGCCGTCTGGCCAAATCTAATGAACTGACTCCAGGCCCGGGCCCCTCCTGAGGGCACTGAAACGCTGCTAAGCCCGCCTCCTTTAAAGAGAGGGTGTAATGTGTGACAGTAAAGCTGGTCGGGGGCTGGTGAAAGAACAAGGGGGGGGGGGGGGGGGCTGCAGCGTGTCCCACGTTGGCCTTTGGAAATAGTTTAGGAAATCTGTCGAGTGCCCGTCAGCAGGGCTTTTTGTCCTGTGTGAGGAATGCAGCGTCGTAAAGGAGACCCCTCACGCAAGGCTGTCTTTAATTAGAAGACTCAGCCGAGTGCAGCGCTAACAGCCAGGCTCAGAAAGCATAGCTCGGCTGGATCAAGCAAGTTTGAAATGTTCCTCACCTTGCACGGCCATACTCACCCTTGTGACATAAACCGGCCTGTTTATGAGCGGATGTTAATTCCCACGAGGGGGTGTCCGCGTAAATCAGATTATCGTGGCTTAATTGTAATGCAACTTCCAGTCTATTGATTAATTAAGCCTTTCATTCATTAGCAATGACATTAAGTTTTGAGACATGTATTGCTTTAAGTAATTGCTTTACGTACTTCTAGCAGATAGCAATAGATTTCGAGCTATTCATTGATGTAAGTACTCCTAGCAGTGGCATTAGAGTTTGAGCCATTCATTGCTTTAAGGACTTCCTGATCGCAAGCTAATATCCAAGAATTGTGATCAAACAATCTGGCAAAGGGAGGAACTACCCACCCTATAATTAATTTGTTTTATGCCTGGATGCCTTATGAGTGATCTTAGTTACGTGGACTCATTCTCTTCCTCGTCACAGCCCTCACTAGTGAGTAATTGTCAAACAAAATGTTTTCCTTAGGAGTCCACTGCTTGTCCTTTTCCAACCCTGCTTTCAGCCTTCCTCACATGTTCCCTATCTTTCTTTTCCTCCATTGCTTTGCTCTGGGTCAATGATAAGTCCTGTTCCCCAAAATCTATTGCTATTGCCCACCACCTGCAACCATCAGCACAAACTATGTACTGATACTAAGGTTCACCCTTGCAGTATAAGGGTTATAAAAAGCAAATTGCATAAGATAAAATTAATGACCCCACTTGAAACCTACTCTTAAGATAGACACATTCACAGTAGCACAGCCTGCATAAAGCACACCCTCCAACAGCAAATCACAAAGCACCTGCCTCACTTGAAAGGGGTGTATGACAGTGACGAGAAATGTTAGGCCAGAGTTTTAAAAAGATTTACTGTAAGTAATCTAGGCATTACCCCCTCGTCAGTTCTTCCTTTCCTAGTTCTTACTGTGGCAAGCAAAAAGCAGGTATCCAGAAAACAAAAAGCAAAGCACGGCAAATGTAAGTCACACAAAGTTTAATGCACTCAAGAGAGCAGATCCTATTATTTGCTTTAGCAAAACCGACAGAGGAAGCTAAAGACACATCCACCTTATAATGAAGAACAAATGTATGAGGGGAAGCCTGGGCAGTCTCCCTACAGATGTTGACCATGGAAACTCCCTTATACTCCGCCCTAGAGAGTGCCCTTTTCCTGGTGGCAAGGACCTAAACAGAACAGGGGAACACACAAACTAGCATTAACAGAAGCAGTAGTGGGCATTATTGGCTTAACATCCATTTGATGTAGACAATAAGAAACACAAAGAGGACCCATCTCAAGGAATGCTTCGGCCTGCGCCAAATACATTGTGAGAAGTTGGCCTGGTATATGCTGTCCACTAATTAAAGTGGGCACCGTGTACCAGTCCAAACGACCCTTATGGTGATTAGGTTAAAGATAACCTTTATGAAAGCTATCCCAGTGGTAGCTATGGAGAGCAGCCTTCAGGCTAAGTCTTGAAGGAATGTAAAGCAGCTTGTTTTACCAGATCAGAACAGAGTAACCAAATGAAAGGAGACCCACACAAGTGTTATATAAAATATATGTATGTATTACTAAACACTCTCTACTAATCTCTTTATGAGATTAGAGCAGAAGGCACACAATACTTAATCAATAGAACAACAGTAAATAGCACAATACACAGCGTGCTCCAGGGGGAGACCGAACCAAATACTAAAAAAATGGTATAACAACAATGACTTCACTAGACACAGTGCCTAGAGCACGTAAAATCGCTGGGACCCCAAGTAATCACCCAAAGGAGTGACACAGAGAAACCACGGAGGACAGGTGCAGTGTAGGAACACAGACGCGAGCTCCGTACAACTCTATGGGAAAGTTGCGGTTGGAAAATTACAGTTTAAGGATACTTCATAGAGGACTTCAAGCAAACCCTTTGGAAGATAGAAGGTTCTAATGCCAGCACCCTTGTGAGTACCAAGGAACCCATGTTACCTAACCCAGAGGAGCCAGGTGCCTAGAGGTCAAGTGGTGTTGGAAACCCTTGTCGTTTTCAGTAGCATGATGCGAAGAAGTGCTGCTGCCGGGAAGATGAAAAGTGTGTGGTGGAATCCAAGCCTCGATCCGAGGTGAGAAGAACCTGAAAGCAGAGGGGACAGAGTCTGGGTCACATCAGGGCGACCAGGGGCTCGGTAGACGAATGCCCACTGATGTCGGGTGCTTGAGGTGTGAAGATAGGATGCTTGATTCTGCAGCCACGGGGACCAGAAGACATAGTCGACAACTAAACTTTGGAGGTGAGCTGTCCCACAAAGAATGTTGAGTGCTGAGGGGTCAGTTTCTGGATTGAACACCAACAAGCCTTGACAAATGCAACCCACGAGGGCAGAGGAAACAAGTTACGGCGAGGACCAGCAAGGTACTGGAGACTCTCCAAGCTATGGGGAGTCAGGGCACATCTGGAGCAACCAGGGAAGCCCAATGGAAATCAAGGTAACCTTCACAAGAACCCACAGGCCAACAGACCAGGGATCGCAAAGGGACCTTGAGCTGAATCACAAAGTACAAGCCCACGGAGCACTCGTGGAGTGGAGGCCGGAAATCTTCAGTGGAAATACTGCTTGGGGTCAGAACTACACGTAGGTCAAAGCACAGCCTCAGGGATTACCAAAAAGCTAATGCTGCTGCAAAAGTACACGGTGCACAGGGGTTCAAGTTGCACAGACCCCACGAGGGAAACTGGTCTCAGGATTGCTGAGAGAGCAGATCGACCTCAAAGACGCTCGGGAACCCACCTCCTGTGTTGCAGAAATCTTCGGAGTCCTCAGGAGGTCAGGAGATGCAAACCGGTCAGATGCGTTAAGGTGCCTGCTGCTGCAGGAGAGTAACTCCTTTACTCCAAGGGAGATTCTTCTGTCGTCCAGCGAAGTGTAGACTGTCAAAGTACTTGGTTTCTGCTTGCAGAGTTCAATCCAGGTAAAATCTAAAGTCCTGTAGTCAGGTTTCCTACTTTATACCCAAGGAAGGGGTTGGACTGACTCTGAGGACCCACCTAGGGGAGGGTCAAGACAGAGGGGTGGCTACACCCATGTCCTTTGTCCAGTTTTGGGCCAGAGCAGGAGCAACTGGCTCCTGCAACTGGTTTGAGCTGGACTATGCACAGGGATACCAAATTTGCCCCCAGTGCAGACTTTCAGGCACTCTCAGAGTGCACCCAGCCAGCCCCAATACACTAAAGCCTGTCTGGGAGGTGGTCACACCTCCCTGTGACAGGAAACCTATTGTCAGGCCTCGCATCTGTGGCTGGCAGCATCCATTTTGTGATGCCCAGGTCGAGAAAGCTGGTACCGGTTGTACCGGTGTTTCACATAAGTCCCTCTAGAAGGGTGGAATCATACCTCCCCCCTCCCCCCTCCCCCGCCAGTTACTGGTGGGGAGGTATGATTCCAAGGTGTTTGACACCAAACACAACATGTTTCTAAGCAGCCGTTTTAAAGTTAGCATTTACCGCGAGGTTATAATGCACTTAAATATATATGGATGGATGCATCACAGACAACCCTGGAAAATAGGTTCCGAAGGCTGCAGAGAGGCTCTGCTCATGCACGGGCACCCTCTCACATAAAACCCAGCACCCTGCCTTCAGGATTGATAAGGCCTGTCAAAGGGGTGACTGATAGGTTTATATGTGCAGTGATTTAGAATAGATATAGGTAACCTATATCTAAGTAAGGGGTGCATGCACCACCTTACACAGGCTGCAGTAGCAGACCTGTGGTGCCATTTTGAATGGTCTCTCAGGGGTGGCACAATATATGCTGCAGCCCCTGGGACTGGGGTCCCGGATAGCAGGATCCCAGTCAGTCTAAGTCGAAAACAGTGATACATCAGCAAAAAGTGGGGGTAACTATAAGAAGCATATCCTACTCTCCTACACAACTCTCCCAAACGTAGGGACATTAAACTAACCATGACCAGTTGAGTCTTCATGTTCTAAGTGGAAATATCTTGAGAGTCCATCTGCATTTGCATGGTTACTCCCAGGACTATGTTCCACTGTATAGTCCATCCCCTGTAGGGAAATGGACCACCTAAAAAATGTGGGGTTTTCACCCTTCATCTGTTTTAGCCATAAGAGGGGCTTATGGTCTGTCTGAACAATGAAGTGAGTGCCAAACAAGTATGGCCTCAGCTTCGTCAAGACCCAAACCAGAGCAAAGGCTTCCCTCTTAATAGCGGACCAACGTTTCTCTCTAGGGTCAGCCTTCTGCTAATAAAAGCTACTGGCTGACAATAGCGACCCGTGGAGGGAGTTAAGCAGGGCAGTGGGGCGGGGGAGAAGCAGGGTGGGGGTTGGTAAACTCTGGCCCATGGCCGACCGGAGTATTGTAAATAAATAAATAAATAAATAAATAAAACAAATTTCATTGCGCGCGCTGAAACACATTTGCTGTTTCAGCACACGCAATGAAATTCGTTTTATTTATTTATTTCTCTACATTTTTCCTGGTTGCTGGGGCCACAGACTTCAACTCCCATACTTTCTGTCCTGGCTGATAAACAGTCAACATCAGCCTTTTGGTCATGCCAGGCCTTTTGCAATTCCTGGCTAGCCTCAAGGTTTTTGGATGCTTTCTTCATGTACTCAGTCATCCTGGAGCGGAGACCAAGTACATAGTCCACAATATCCTGTTTAGGGGGTTTGAGAGGTAACTCCCATCCCTCCTTCACCAGACATAAAGGACTCCTAACTGGATGTCCAAACAGAAATTCAAAAGGGCTGAAACCAACCCCATTCTGAGGAACCTCTCTGTAGGCAAAGATAAGGCAGGGCAAAAGGATGTCCCATCTACGCCTCAGCTTTTCAGGGAGACCTTTAATCATGCCCTTGATGGTTTTGTTGAATCTTTCATCAAACCCATTGCATTGTGGGTGATAAGGGGTGGTAAATTTGTAATTTACTCCACACTACTTCCACATAGCAGTCAAGTAACCAGACATACAGTTTGGATCTCTGGCTGATACTACCTCCTTAGGAAACCCCACCCTGGAAAATATTCTCAGGAGGGCTCTAGCCACAACAGGAGCTGTGGTAGTGTAGTCCTAAGTGGAATTGCTTCTGGATACCTAGTGGCATGGTCAACCACGAATAGTATGAATCTGTGCCCAGATGCAGTTTGAGGATCCATGGGACCAACAAGATCAATCCCCACCCTCTCAAAGGGAACCCCACCACAGGTAGTGGTATCAGCGGGGCCTTTGTAGTGCCACCTGCCTTACCACTGGCTTGGCAAGTGACACAGGAGCAATAAAACTCCTTTGTGTCCCCTGACATATGAGGCCAATGAAATTGAGGAAGAAGTCTGTCCCAGGTCTTGTTTTGGTCTATGTGTCCTGCTAATGGGATGTCATGTGCCAGTGTCAATAGGAAGCCCCTAAACTTCAGAGGTATAACCAACCTCCTGGTGGCACCAGGTTTGGGGTCTCTGCCCTCTGAGTATAAGAGTCCATCATCCCGGTAGAACATGTGGGACCCACTGGCACTCCCAGCAGCATCAGTAGCAGCTTGCTGTCTGAGGGATTCAAGAGAGGGGCAGCTCAGTTGCTCCTGGCTCAGATCTGCCCTGGAAGAGCCCCCTGTCCCCAAGAATTCAACCTGATCTGGTTCAAGTTCCTCTGAGACAGTTCCTTCCTCAGGACTGAGATCATCTCCCTCAAGAGACTGATCTGTATTCTGAGGAAGGGGGGAAGACAATGCCTTGCCCCTACTGCTCCTTCTCTTGGAAGGCACCTGGTCCATTATTACAAGATCCAGGGCCTGTTCAGTGGAAGACATTTTTGCCTGTGACCTAGTCATGGCAAACACATCTGCAGGGATGTCCAGCATGTCTGCATGTGTCCTGAGTTCCACTTCAGCCCAAGCTGAAGTTTCCAAATCGTTGCTCAATAAGCATTCAACAGGGAGGTCTGCACTTACCACAACCTTCTTAGGGCCAGTTACCCCACCCCAGGAGAAATTCACAACTGCCAAGGAATGGTCTGTCCTGACATTGCTTGCATTGGTCACTTGGTACATCTCACCAAGTATGATTTGTTCAGGGGCCACAAGATATTTTGTCATCATTGTGACACTTGCACCTGTGTCATGCCATGGCCTCCTTACCATTGATCAAAGGCTGCTGTCTGTATTTGCCCAGATTACTGGGACTGACACATAAGAAGGCAATATCCATGCCTCCATCACAGACTAACACAGCCTGATTTGGAACTCTGACTAGGCCAGAGTCCATCTCAGATCCCAGGGTTAACCCTACTACACCCTTATTCTGTGTACCACCACTTTGAGCTGAACTAGGGTGAACAGATGCCTTAGGCGCAGTGGTGGTTGGAGTAATTCATTGGCCTTTGAAAAATCAGCATCCTTTGTCCAATGGGTCTTATCCTTACAGTTATATCACCAAGGTTTCTTTTTGCCTTCACCCTTGTTTGATTGTGATTCCCCCCAGATGAAGACTTTTGGGGCCCTTGTGAGGACTTCTGGTCTTTACCCTTCTCCCCACCCTTATCTGAGGTTTTAGAATCTTGTTGCTTGGAGTCACCACCTTGGTTCTGGGTTTTCTGCTTCACCCTGGTTCTGACCCATTTGTCTGCCTTCTTTCCCAATTCTTGGGGAGAGGTCAGATCAGAGTCCACCACATACTGATGCAACAACAGATTTTGATAATTATTAAGGATCTGCTCCCTACTAATTAAATTGTGCAATCCTTTAAAACCACACACTTTACTGCCAAGTAACCAGCCTTCCAGATCCTTAGTAGCACAATCTACAAAGGCAACCCAGTCCTGGTTCTGTGTCTTCTGGGTGTCTCTGAACTTAATCCTGTACTGTTCAGTGGTTAAGCCAAACCCATCTATGAGAGCACTTTTCAGAACTGAGTAATTGTCAGCATCCTCTTCTCTTACAGTGAGGAGCTTATCTCTACATTTGTCAGCAAAGGAGAGCCACAAGATAGCTGCCCACTGCTCTTGAGGGACCCTCTGTACTTCACAGGCCCTCTCTAGTGCAGTCATCCATTTGTAGATATCATCCCCACTCTGATAGGGAGGGACTATCTTGTTCAGGTTCCTATGATCATGAGAATACTCTCTAGTTCTAGAGACACTGTTGCTGCCACCATGGGACTCTAGTCCCAATCTTCTGGAAACTCTCTGGAGTTCTAGGGATTCCCTGTCTAAGGCCAATTGCTCTTTCTGGAGCCTGAGTTTGATTCTCTCATACTCTAGTAATTGGCACTTCTTATCATGAGAGGAGTCTCTTTTCTGAGAAGCAGAGTTCCCGACAGGAGTACCTGAATGATTAGACTCCACAGAGGGAGATCTTCATCTTCTAGGCAATCTTTGTACTCTCCCAGGTGTAGTAAAGAGAGGGCCACTGGGGCCTTCTCCTCCACCTAAAGGAAGAGTTGGATTTTCCAGATTGGAATAATTTTGATCCTCCTGGCCAAGGTTAAATTTGAGATCGAAGAAGTGTTCACTTCCTGCTCTGTCCTCACCCCCTTTCCCACTCACTCTTTCTACTTCATCAGACCCTGGAGTCTTTCTGAGGTCATCTAAGAGCAACATCTCAATGAGATGTTATGTTATGTTATAAAGGATTTTATAGCGCGCTCAATTACTCGAGAATGTCCTGGCACGAGCAGTTATCGAAGAGCTTGAGAGACGGGAAGTTTGAATCGGCTAATTAAAAAGAAATGTTTTAAGTTGTTTCTTGAACGGACCGAGCTCCTGAATGCTCCGAATAGTCAAAGGGAGAGATTTCCAGGCCTGCGCAGTTTTGACAGAGATAGACTGACCTCCCAGCCGAGACCTACGAAAACGGGGAATGAAAGTGCTGGGTGGCTGAACGTAAGGCTCTATTAGGGACATAGAAGCTAAACCGCTTCCTTATGTATGCAGGACCCAGACCATGCAGCGCTCTGTGGGCCACCGTAAGAGCTTTAAATTGCACTCTTTGGGCCACTGAGAGCCAGTGTAGGTCACGCAGATGCTTTCTCACATTAGATCTTCTAGAGATGTTAAATAGAAGTCTGACAGTGGCGTTTTGAATCGTTTGCAATTTACTCAACAGATAGCCGGGAATGCCACAGTAGAGGGCATTGGCGTAGTCTAAGCGGAAGAGAATGAGTGCCCGGGCGACTGTTTCCTTTGCTTGGCTAGGAAAAAGAGGAAAAAATCTTCTAAGAGATTTAAGTATGCCAAAGCAAGCACCGGTGAGTTTCCTAATTTGCACCGTAAAGCAGAGATCGTCGCCGAACCATATTCCTAGGTTTTTAGCGGGCGCACCCACTGACTTTGGACGAGGAAAGTCATTTGGCCACAGATTTTCATAAAAGGCAGGAGGAAAAGAGCCATATAGCAAAACCTCAGACTTATCCTCGTTGCACTTCAATTGGGCACGTGCCAGCCACTGAAACACGGAAGAGAGGCAATTCTGCGCTCGAGAAGTAGACAGGTCCCCATCATTCCAAGTGAATAGGAGCTGGGTGTCATCGGCATAGGCGATTATTTTCGCCCCCAGCTCCTCTGCCAGGTAAATAATGGGTTTCAAATAGATGTTAAAAAGTAATGGGCTCAAGGTGGAACCTTGAGGGACTCCAGTAACCACTTTCCTAGCAGTTGAGGAGAAAGGAGGTGACCAGACCTGCTGGGAACGGTCTTCCAAAAAAGATTTCAGACAGTCCAAGGCAGAGCCTGCGATGCAGATGTTAGCTTGCACTTGGGTGCTTGCACTTCTCCCTGTCCTCAGTTTCCTAGATGTACACATATTTCTCAATTCCTGAAATGAGAGATGGTCATACCTAGTTGGCAGAGAGCCACTGGCTTCTCCTTTAGAAGACATACTAGTGTTATGTGGTGTAGGCACCTACCTAACCTAGTGGGAGCTAAACTCTCTTGAGTTGGAGAAAGGGTGTGCTAGACCCTTGACTTACCCAACTCCAAGTTCAGTAGAACTTACTTATTCTAGTCTTGATGTTTTATATGTACCTAATACCTTTAGTGGTTTTCAGTTAATCACTCAATGAGATTTATCTGGTAAAACAATAGCAAGCTTGAATCCCCACCGCTGCACACCCATGTGAGAAGTTGGCCTGGTACATGCTGTCCACTAATTAAAGTGGGGACCCTGTACCAGTCCAAATGACCCTTATGGTGATTAGGTTAAAGATAACCTTTATGAAAGCTATCCTAGTGGTAGCTATGGAGAGCAGCCTTCAGGCTAAGTCTTGAAGGAATGTAAAGCAGCTTGTTTTACCAGATCAGATCCTCCTGAGTAACCAAATGAAAGGAGAACCACACAAGTGTTAAATAAAATATATGTATTTATTATTAAACACTCTCTACTAACCTCTTTATGAGATTAGAGCACAAGGCACACAATACTTAATCAATAGAACGACAGTAAATAGCACAATACACAGCGGGCTCCAGGGGGAGGCCGAACCAGATACTAAAAAAATGGTATAACAACAACAACTTCACTGGACACAGTGCCTAGAGCATATTGAATCACTGGGACCCCAAGGAGCCACCCAAAGGAGTGACACAGGGAACCCATTGACGACGGGTGCAGTGTAGGAACACAGACGCGAGCTCCGTACAACTCTATGGGAAAGTCGTGGTCGGAAAATTACAATTTAAGGACACTTCGGAGAGGACTTCAAGAAAACCCTTTGGAACATAGAAGGTTCTAAGGCCAGCACCCTTGTGAGTACCAACGTACCCGTGTTACCTATCCCAGAGGAGCCGTGTGCATAGGGGTCAAGTGGTGTCGGAAACCTTTGTCGTTTTCAATTGTGTGATGCGAAGAAGTGCTGTTGCCAGGAAGATGAAAAGTGTCCGGTGGAATCCAAGTCTGGATCTGAGGTGAGAAGAACCTGAAAGCAGAGGGGACAGAGTCTGGGTCACTTCAGGGTGACCAGGGTCTCGGTAGACGAATGCCCACAGATGTCGGGTGCTTCAGGTGTGAAGATAGGATGCTTGACTCCGCAGCCACGGGGACCAGGAGACGTCGACGACAACCAACATCCGGAGGTGAGCTGTCCCACAAAGGATGTCGAGTGCTGAAGGGTCAGTGTCCGGATTGAACACCAACAAGCCTTGGCAAATGCAACCCACGAGGGCAGAGGGAACAAGTTACAGTGAGAACCAGCAAGGTCCTGGAGAATCTCCAAGCTATGGGGAGTCAGGGTGGTGCAGATCGGAGCTTCCGAATCCCCTCTACTTCCATGGCCGGAGTGATCTCACAGTCACACACGCACACACACACATTACACGCTGGTGGGGCCCATTACACCAACATTCATCCTACCACTCTTATCCGTGCCATGTATAAGGGGAAACACTTTCTGATACCTAACCAATCTGCATATACCTTGAGGTCAATGCGACCAACTAGTTGCTTATAAATCTGACGAAAACATTTCAAAGAATATGTAAACAAATTCAATAAACATGACAAGAAAAATAACCACCCGACACCGAGATTCAAACAGAATATTTGTTTATCTAAAATTGTAGGAAAAGCCAATTAAATGCAAATTCATTTTTCTCATATTTACCTATTCTGTCTAAATGTCAGATCCTAAGTCAGAACCGGTCCTCAGTATTCCATTAAGGTTTCTAGCCGTCTTGTAGAGTCACCGTCCTCTCCGTCAGCATAGGGACCTCGGATCATCAGTTCGGGAAGAAGTGGCGCTAGACCTCTCTAGTCTACTAATATTTATACTAAAATTTACATTCTGTAATGTAACAATTTATTGTTCAGAACGGATGAATGGCGGAAATAATGTCATCTTGGTACATTTGCGATACTGTGCAAGATTTTCTCACACTTAGATTGTCCCAAATAATGAATAGAAAATTTAGATGTCCATGACTAATTCGATACTTCTACAGATGTCTCTTTTAGATAATTTGTATCCCAGTGGTGGGATCAACAGTTCATAAGTTCAGTTTTCACATTTGCAACAAACTTCATGTTCAGGGGCTCTTGGCCTCCATCCAGGATTTGTCATCATGATCATGGCTTTTCAGTTTTGTCGAGTGGGCAAGGTCACAGGCAGCGCGAAGCTTCCTTGCAAAAGTTTCCATCAACTCAAATGCAGGCTGCGGGTGGTAGCCATTTTCTGGTAGGCCACATTAGTCAACTTAAGTAAAAATAGAACATAAACAGAATTACAGCATAGAAATGATTATACAGTGTTATTCCCTGCTAATACCCTTATGTGTATGTATTTATCTAGCCATTTACGACACCAAAAGCCATTAATGCATATTAATTATAAGCGCAAATCACAATAACATCACATAAGCAACATCTATTTCTGTCAGTTTGCTCACCAACTTAGTTCATTTATTACTTTAGCCATGCAGTAGCATTCCCACGTGTAATTCTCTTGTTAATAAGGTTGGTTAGACAGGACTTTGACACATTTTAGTAGTTAATAATTAATCAGTAGTATTTTTAATTATAACATGCGAAAATGAAACAGGTATTCGGGTTTACAGTAAAAACCCTGCTCCATCAATCCCCCCTTTGGTGATATCTTATCACCATAAAAATCAAAACCCAAAAATCAATTTAATTTCCCCTTTTGGAAGAAATTCAAAATATCTTCTTGTTCATTCTTTCAAACCCTTGTTTCCCTCTCATCCTCCTTCTTAGTTTCTATATACATACTTTCTCTTAGCTCTTCTAATTCTATTTCTTGTGGATCTCATTCTGGTTTCTCTTGTCTCCTTTTAACAATTTCTTTCGTATTTTTCTTTTTATTTCTTCTATATCTACAACACATACACCCTAATCTAAGGATCAATAATGCAACAATTACACAGGTTAATGGAAATAATATCTTACCAAATATGGTACTACCTATCTTAGCTACAAAATTCTTAATAGCAATCATCTTATTAGCCATTTTAGTCCAGATACTTTCAGCTTCCAGTGGTACTAATTCTTCATGCAAATCAGTAATATTTTTGATATAAACTTGTAGATCTTTGCTTTCGTCAGGAATGTAAGTGCAACAATGTTGAACTTTCAGCATTTCACAGACTCCGCCCTCTTTTGCCAAAAGAATGTCAAGGGCAAGTCGATTTTGCATTGCCATAGCACGCAAAGCAACCATTTCTGTATTAACCAAAAGAAAGCCTCCAGCGGTGCTTGTTGACAAGCGATCCACCACTGTTGACAGCTTCCGAATGCCAAATGCATTCAAAGAAATTCCCACTGCTGGAATTAAAGCTCCAAAAATATTTCCTACAATTTCTGTCCATGTTTCTCTTCTATAGCGGGTTAATGGATTAGTTTGTTCAACATTATCTACTCTATCCATGTGAAAAATCTTTGGAAAGACCAGGCCAATATAACATGTGCCAAACCAATGGTCAGGCAAACGGTAATAAGCCTTGTTCCCACAAATATAATACACTCCCGGAAAAACTGGATCTTCTCCTCCTCTAAATCCCCATCCGGTTGCAATAAAGTATGTATCATGGCACTCACTAGTCCCTATGAAATAATAATCATACTGGCATCTCTTCCTGGTAATGCACAGTTTGCCTTTCTGTGGGGCATCTATAGCCATAGTTGGACTGGCTCCATTTTTCAACTCCTTTTCTTTCTCAATATCCCACATTGTGTCACTCATTTTATGCCCTTCTGCTTTCTTGTGCATGTTCAATCTTCCTCTCTCAACCATGTCTAGAAAATTCTTCTCTTCTCCCTTCAGACTGCAAGTTAAATTATTTCTAAAAACATATTCTAAGGTTAATTCTTTGGTTTCTAAAAAAATCTCACCTAAAGTGTTAGCTTCTTTTGCAGGATTCAGTGCTTTATTCATAGGCAACTGCCCAAGAATATTATCTACATTAGACATATTATAATCTAATTTCCTTAACTGGTAGAATATACTAATCAACACACTATATGAAATTCCATATGTAGCCGGAAGATGATGATAAGTCACTCCTTCCGAAACAGAGGCAGGTAATTGCATGCAAACATGGCAATGTTATGTTATGTTATGTTATTTTGTATTTGTAAAGCGCACAGATGCCCCAGCCAAGCGGCGTCCCGGCGCTGTAAAGGACAAGCAACACAACAACTGATAACACGAACCAGTCATGACCACTAAGCCTCGGGAAACAAAAATGTTTTCACGGCTTTCCTGAAGAGAAGGAGATTTGACATAGACCGAATACTGACAGGCAGTGTATTCCAGAGGCCAGCCGCCAGAACACCAAACGAGCGGCCGCCCATTCTGGCTCTTTTAAAGCGAGGAACCTTAGCTAGAAATTGACCCACTGAGCGAAGTGCTCTAGCAGGGGTGTAGAGGGAGATGGTCTGGGCTAGAATGGGAGGGGAGGCAAACTTTAGAATCTTAAAAGTCAGGCACAGCACTTTGAATTTTATTCTCTGCCTGACGGGCAACCAATGTAGATCGGAAATAGAACGCCTAGCCGAGCAAAACTTAGGCAAACCAATCAGCATACGGGCGGCCGCGTTCTGCACATGCTGAAGGCGTGTGAGCTCTGCTTGGTTAGTGCCCAATAGAAGGCCACTGGCATAATCCAATCTGGAAAGAATCATTGCCTGCATTATAAGTTGCCTAGTGGGGGCATCGAAGAATTTAAAAATAGGCCTAAAGCTTTGAAGAACGCCATAGCAGGTGCCCGCCACTTTCTTTGTATGGGGTATGAATGAAAGATTGGCGTCGAGCAAGACCCCAAGATTTTTCACCTGAGTTGCTGGCGTAGGAGTAGGACCTAGCTCCGATGGCCACCAGTCGTCTCCCCAGAGATGAGTTTCTTTGCCCAACACCAGGACTTCAGTTTTAGTGGCATTGAGTTGGAGACGGTTATCGGTCATCCAACCTGCCACCTCCCTAAGGGCGCTTTGAAAGTTGGAGGCGTCCAGTGTAGTGTTCCCGTTTAGAGTGACCGCTAATTACGTGTCATCAGCATATGACACTATGGTTAAACCCCATTTATTGGCCACCTCCATCAATGGTCTAACGTACAGATTAAACAGGGTCGGGCTAAGAGCTGAGCCCTGTGGAACTCCTTGAGAAATGGAGCGGGGAGAAGACTCATATGGGGGAGTACGCACTTTAAAAGTACGCTCAGTCAAGAATGAGCGAAACCAGTCCAGCGCCGTGCCCTCTACTCCGGCTTCTCTGAGTCTCTGAAGCAGAATAGGATGTGAAACAGTGTCAAAGGCGGCACTGAGATCCAAAAGGATCAGTGCCGCCGTCTGACCTGAGTCTAAGAGTCTTCGAAGTTGCTCGACCATAGCCACCAGAGCTGTCTCAGTGCTATGGCCTGCTCTGAAGCCATTCTGGGAAGGATGGAGGGTACCTGTTTGTTGAAGGTGGGCAGATAGAATATTGTTAACGTGAGCCTCAGTAATTTTAGAGGCCCACGGAAGCAAGGAAATGGGCCGATAATGTTCCGGCTTTGCTGGATCTAGTGTAGCCTTTTTCAGGATTGGCATAACTATAGCTTGCTTCCATAAAATAGGCACCGTCCCAGTACTCAGAGATAGCTTAATTAAATTGTGGAGAAACGGAAGACAGAGCTCAGCAGATTCCCTGAATTGTGCTGGTCTCAGAGGGTCCATAGGAGAACCCGATTTGACCCTCACCACCAGAGAGTCGAATTCTTCCTGAGATGGAGCAGGAAGCACTACCAGTGGGTTGGTGATGACATTCATAGCTTTAACATTGTCAGTGGGAGTAGTGAGGGGAGGAAAGGATCTGTAGATAGTATCCACTTTATCCACAAAAAAGGAAGCCAGCTCTTCACAAAGGGCCTGAGAGCCATTCCCCGGTGCAGTGGTTTTCCTAGTGGTTAAACCCTTAAGAACCTTAAAGATTAGTTTGGTGGGGTTAGAACTGTTCCTAAATTCCGAGGAGTAGAAGGAGGCACGTGCTTTGCAAATGGCCCGATGGTATAACTTAATGCTGGCCAAATACCCCTGTTTTAAAATAGGGTCATAGGCCTTGCGCCAGGCTCTTTCTGCCCTTTTACAGGTGACCTTAAGGAGCCTAAGAGATTCATCATACCATGGGCTAGAATGGCCAGGCCTGGTCTTACTCCAGCCTGCTGGTATTAAAATGTCTAAGGCCTGGGTCAGCCAATTGCAAAAGGAATCATACCCGGATGAAACCTCAGTGGAGAGCTCTGGTGGATGTTGTGATAGGAGCTGAGGAAAATCCTCCAGGTTCAAATTCCTCCAAGGTCGTTTAAAAACAAGAGGTGCAACATTTCTAAAAGGTGGAGCTGTCAAGTTGATCCGAATGTCAATCAGATGGTGATCTGTCCAACTGATAGGTTTAGGTGAAAGTGCTTTAGTGTTGTCCAGATTCGTCAGGAAGGGGTCCAAAGTATGACCCCCTACATGGGTAGGACCACAAATTAACTGATGTAGTCCTAATGCCTCCAGATCTGTGAGAAAGCTGCACACCGCAGAGGATCGAGGAGCATCCATATGCAGATTCAGATCGCCTAGTATGCTGAAATTAGCTGATCTAAGGGCTAGGGAAGAAACTACCTCTGGAAGAGCTGAACGAAAGGCGTCGTCAGGACCAGGAGGTCTATAAATGACCAGACCAGAGAAAGTGAACTGAGAGGTCATCGAAATTGTGAAGTGAGCGCTTTCACAGCCCGCTATATTTAAGGCATTCCATAGACAGGGATAACATGTTTTTACCACAGCCGCAATCCCTCCACCTCTCGAATTACGGTGTAAGGTGAACATAGTGTAGTCCGTAGGCAAGGCAAGATTGATCGCCGCCGTGGCATTATCATGTAACCAAGTTTCTGTTAGGAACAGTATATCTGGTTGTTCGTCGGTGAGCAGGGTGAACACATCAAAGTAGTGACACACAAGGGACCTCACATTTAGGTGTAATATTTTAAAAGTGGTTGGGCGATGAGAGAGCGGGGTGCAGGTTGCAGAGTTAGTAACGCCTAGTGGGGGCAGTAAGGCCCTGATAGGCATGGGAGTTGGGAGCTCGAAATTACATCCAGCACAGTGCACAGGACCGGATAGAGGGTCCAGGGCAGCGTGACCACAAGGACTCACCCTGCTTCTATAGCTACGTAAAATAGTAGCGGTAAGCATGGTCAGTATTCTGCGAAGCCTAGCCGGGCCCAGCCGAGGCGCGGACGAGCGCAGACGGGCAGGACTCTGGCGCGACTCCGGCGCAGGGAGGGCGCACACCACTGCGCGTTACCGCTGCGCGTGCAAATGGCCGGGTTAAATGCAGCGTCGATGCCTGCACTGCCCGCCTACTCCCCCAAAATGGCGCCCAATATTCCCCGGTCAGTTCCCAAACAAAGATGTCCGCCAGAGAATCACCCACGCTTCCCCAATGAAGTAATCCGCAAAGCAGCGGTGTAGATGCAGATTTTTTATAGTGCGGGTAAGAGGGTAGTAGTACAAGTAAAATCAGGGGAAACAAATGAACACCAAAGCAAATAGAAAAACGGGAAAATTCTTGTTTTTAAAAACAGCGCTAAACGCTTACGAGTCTGAGGCAAGTGGTGGTGCTGTCAGCTTAACCGGCTGACGCATGCAACTGCCCAGCTTAAGTGCAGCGTCGATGCCTGCACTGCCCGCCTACTCCCCCAAAATGGTGCCCAATATTCCCCGGTCAGTTCCCAAACAAAGATGTCCGCCAGAGAATCACCCACGCTTCCCCAATGAAGTAATCCGCAAAGCAGCGGTGTAGATGCAGATTTTTTATAGTGCGGGTAAGAGGGTAGTAGTACAAGTAAAATCAGGGGAAACAAATGAACACCAAAGCAAATAGAAAAACGGGAAAATTCTTGTTTTTAAAAACAGCGCTAAACGCTTACGAGTCTGAGGCAAGTGGTGGTGCTGTCAGCTTAACCGGCTGACGCATGCAACTGCCCAGCTTAAGTGCAGCGTCGATGCCTGCACTGCCCGCCTACTCCCCCAAAATGGCGCCCAATATTCCCCGGTCAGTTCCCAAACAAAGATGTCCGCCAGAGAATCACCCACGCTTCCCCAATGAAGTAATCCGCAAAGCGGATTCATACAACAATTTTGAAAAAACATTGCTAGAAAAATCATTAATTGACCTATCCTTATGTGTATGTTCATTGCTAATTCTAGTTGGTACTATTTTCTGTGAACTTTTCCCTATATTAGTTTTATTTGCAGTATGACCTTCTAAAGTGTCTATAGTGACTCTAAATGAAATCAGTAGAGCAAGCACGCTCCAAAGCAGCATTAATAAACCTGTACAGCAGCAGCATATCTTGCACCATCTTTTCAGAAAGGTACATCTACTTTTATTATTCTCAGTGTTAGCCATTTTGTTAATTTGACCGTGTCTTTTGACTTAGCCTCTTCTACTCCTTTACTGAATTAAGGGCAGCAAGTACCCAACAGATTTTTACAATCTACTAGTTTTAGTATTGCTTTTTCTTCTCCTCTCCAAGTGATTTTCCTTGGATTTACTCAATTTTGATTTTCATCACTTTTCACTGTCTCTTCATCATCATCAAACTGTATCAGGTCCTGAACATCCGTCTCTTCTCCAATATCGGACAAGATAACTCTCAGGATTCCCACAGCTTCTTCTTCGGCAACCTCTTTCAGTAAAGCCTCCTCTGGACTTCCTTGACTATCTGCCTCTTCTCCATGTTCAGGCATTGCCACATACGTCCATTCCGGTGACTTATACCTCTGGTTTGGTTTCTTTATTCTTTTAGTTCTCTCAGGTATTTTTGTTTCTTCTTCTTTAGTTGGATTTTGACTTGACACTTCGTTCACTTGTTCAGCTTTCGAAGAGTTTACTCGTGTCAGTCTATACCTCAGTCTCTTTATCTTATTCGGCCAAAGATCTCCTTTTGCATTCCTCTTTTGTTTTCCTTCTTTATTGTTTCTTTCTCCAAGCCAAGTTCTCTTTCTCAGAACTCGTCCTCCATTGTTCTCATTGTCACTTTCATCAGACTCTGTTTCAGTTGCTTCTTGTTTATCGACAGTTTTGTTTTCTCCAACCACTTCTTTTTCTCCAACAGTCTCTTTTCCCACCAATTGAGATTTCCCTACTTCTGTCCCTCCTCGGGTCTCCGACACGCAATCTTCTTGCTGTCTACTCGTCCCTTCACCTAGCTTGTTGTTGATGTTCCCTACACCTCCTCGGGGTTTTTCCGCAATCTGTCCCTCTCTGTCTTTGTCTGTCCCTTCTTCTTCAATATTTATCTCAGGTGGAACTTGTCTAATTTCCTCATGTGATTCAGGTGTCTCTTCTGTTGGTATGTTCTTTTCTTTTCTTTCTTTCTTTTTGTGTTGGTCACTGTCAGTTAGAACCTCAGGCACTTCTTCAGAATCTGAACTTGCCTCTGCGGTTTGCACTGTTCTTTTTGAACCTCTTCTGGTGGGATGAAAATTTCTCTTGACTCACTTTCCCCACTTTCAGGATTCTTTCTCCTTCTTACTGTCTCACTGTCTGCATCATCACTGGAATCTGATTCTTCAAAGTATTCTTTTCCAGTGCCGTCTCTTGGATTTGGAACTCTCAGTGTGTGACTTGCATGTATCCAATTTTTCACTCCAGCACACTTCACAGCAGTCGTTGTGGTCAAGATGACTTGTCTTGACCTTCCCCACCTTGGAACCAGGCAATTCCTTCTTCTGTGGACTTTTATCCTTACCCAGTCCCCTGGGCTCAGATCATGGGCTGGTTTCTTTTCAAGTGTGGTGGCGTCTTCTCCAACCTGGTGAAACACAGAATGAACTGCGTCAGCCAGGCCCTTACAGTAATCCAAAATCATGTCATCAGTTATAGTCATCAGCTTGTTGACTGGTACAAATGCATGTCTCATAGCACGTCCCATGATAATTTCATGTGGACTCAAACCTGTTGTTCTATCTGGAGTAGACCTAATGGTCATCAGGACTAGAGGCAAGACATCGGGCCATTTCATTCCTGTGGCTAGGCACATTTTTCCAATTCTATTTTTAATGGTACCATTCATTTGTTCAACCACACCAGAAGCCTCTGGTCGGTAAGCACAATGTAGTTTCTGCTGTAGACTCAATGCTTCACAGATTAGACCCATGATTTCATTATAAAAATGTCCTCCTCTGTCTGATTCAATGGTTACTGGGAACCCGTACCTCGGGATGAACTCTCTTTACAGTAATTTTGCCACTGTCATCCCATCATTTCTTCTTGTTGGATATGCCTCCACCCACCTGGAGAATAAACAAACCACCACCAGGACATACCTCAATCTGTTGACTGGGGGCATTTCAATGAAGTCTATCTGCATTCTTGTGAAGGGTCCTCCCTCCCTGCCTATTGTTCCTAGGCTTACCACTGTTTTCTTTCCAGGATTGAATTGCTAACATATCAGACATCTTTGACAGAGACTTTCTGCTATCAGTCTGAAATTTGGACTGTACCAGGTTTGCTTAAAAGCCCTTATCATAGCATCCCTTCCCAGGTGTCCTTGGCCATGATACATCCTTGCCATTGTTGATAGCATGCTATTTGGCATGACTGGTCTTCCATCCCTATAGACCCACACATGATCTTTTTCTCTAGGTGCACAACCTGCTTTCACCCAATCTTTCATTTCCTCATCTCCTGCCTCATCCTGCAGTTGTTTTACTTCCTCCCATGTTCCCACCTCATTAGTAAACATTAAGGAACAAGAAGATATTTCTCTCTCTTTACTCCGGTTAATGGAATGATTGTTTCTTGCACAGTATTGTGCTATGTCATTGGCAAATTTATTTCCCACAGTAACAAAATCATCACCCTGACCATGAGCAGCACATTTTACAACTGCTAGTTCTTTTGGCAGCTGTATCGCCTCTAGCAATTTTCCAACCACTTCAGCATTCTTTATGGGAGTTCCACTTGAGGTCAGGAAACCTCTTTGTAGCCATAGCTGGCCGAAGTCATGGACAACTCCGAAGCCATACTGGCTATCAGTCATCACAGTCACTCTCACACTCCTCCCAATCTTGCAGGCTTTTGTCAGGGCCACCAATTCTGCCACCTGAGCGGATTTAACTCCTTTCAAGGGTGATGCTTCCACAACTTCCGAGACTTTACACACAGCATATGCAGCACTCAGCACTCCTTCATCTGTTCACAAACAAGATCCATCCACAAACAACACATGATCACTCTCAGGCAGTGGTAGATCTCTTATGTCTGGTCTTGGTTTTGTACAATAATCAAGCACATCCAAGCAGTCATGATCAACTTCATTTCTCACTCCCACACATTCAGCATCAGGCAACAGTGTCGCTGGATTCACATTCACACATCTCTCCAGGCTTACATTGGTTGCACCAAGAATGACTTTCTCATATTTAGTCAGTCGACTATGGGACATGAACTGTGTCCGGCTCCTTGTCAAAAGGATTGCCACATCATGTGGTACGAATACCCGTACAGGATATCCCATTATGATTCCCTTACTTTGTTCCAGACTTTTGCAGGTAGCAGCTACTGCTTTCAGGCAACCTGGTAAACCCACAGCTACTGGGTCAAGAGTTGCTGAGAAATAGGCAATTGACCTCCTCAGACGTCCATGTTTCTGGATTAACACTGAAAGTGCACATCCATTTCTCTCACTACAATACAGCTCAAATTCCTTTTCATAATCTGGCATTCCCAGGGCAGGAGCTTCACATAGTCTGTCTTTTAACTCTCAAAATGCAGCCATTTCTTCTAGGTTTAGTTCTAATGGGTCTTTCACCTCACTTTTGGTCAATTTAATCAATGGTTTGGCAATCAGGGAAAAGTTACTTATCCACTGACGACAGTAACCCACCATTCCCAGGAACATTCTCACCTCTCTTTGTGTCATTGGGGCTCTCATTCCTCTAATGATTTTAATCCTGTCAATGGTCACTTTTCTCAGGCCTTTCTCAATGTTATGTCCCAGATACGGGACTTCTTTCTTGCAGAATTGCAGTTTGGCTGGAGATACTTTTAATCCTCCATCTGCCAAGTGATTCAGTAAAGCAATGGTGTCTACTTCACAAGCTTCACGTGTTTTTGATGCCACAAGTAGGTCATCAATATACTGGACCAAGACTGAATTTTCAGGCATTGTTAGACTTTCCAGAGATTTCTTTAGCAATTGATTAAATATTGAAGGGCTCTCTGTATACCCCTGTGGAATTCGGCACCATGCCAAAATCCGCTCTCCAAATCTAAAAGAAAATATTGGCTGGCTGTCATGATGCAAGGGAATTGAAAAGAAAGCATGACATAAATCAATTACAGTATACCATTCTGCATCATGGGGAATCTGATACAAAATTACTGATGGATTTGGCACAATGGGACAACATGACACAACAATTTTGTTAATTTTTCTCAAATCTTGTACTATTCTGAACTTTCCATTAGGTTTCTTCAGTCCCATTATAGGTGAATTACATGGGCTGCTTAATATTTCTCTTAGCACCCCCTGCTGGATCATTTTCTCAATTATAGGGGTTATTCCTTCAATTATTTCAGGTGTCAGTCTGTATTGCGGAATGTTTGGGTAAGCTATTCCATCTTTTACAGTAATTTTCACTGGATCTACATTTCTCATCAGGCCTACATCTTCTCCAGTAAAATCCCAAACCGCTGCTTTCACTGTCTGTTTCAATTCTGGGGGTAATGCATCTGGATTAAATGCAGCATATGTCCCCAAAGCCTCACATTCCCTGTTATCCATCGTCATTTTGTAGAGGACATCCTCATCTGGTGTTTCAAAGGTTATTCCATCTGGAGTACAGAAAATAGTGCAATTCATCTTGCATAGCAGGTCCCTGCCTAGCAAGTTCACGGGACTAGTGCCACACACCACAAATCGGTGCATGTCTGAAAATGTCCCTATTCTAAACCTTACTGGTTCAGTAAGTAGAGTTTTAATCTGTGTGTTGGACACACCAACTACTTGGATTGCTTCATCCGAGAGAGGAAGATTCTTTATATCAGCTGACCTGACAGTCGATCTTGTGGCACCTGTGTCAACTAGAAAAGTAACACTTTCACCATTAATTTTCCCATCTACAAAAGGCCCTGCCTGGTCTATTTCTAGAGTTGCACCAAGTACGCACTCCTCCTCCTCTCTTCGGCACCGTCAGAAATCTCCCTCGGAGTCGCTTCCCTCATTTTCCAGCCAGTACTGAGAAACAGCGCTTGCGCGTTTTGGCTTGATTACCAGCTCTTCATCGTAGAACCCCGACTCTTGGCTGTACTTCTGGGATCCTTTTCTCTGCGGCAAGGGTGGTTTTGGCACCTGATTCTGCTGTTTAGCAGCCTTCTGCTGTGGCTGATGCTGACCACACCCTTCACTCTGCACCTGTGAATTCAATGATGGATTGTCATCATTAGTAGACAGTGGATTCTTACACTCGAATTTCCAGTGCCCTAATTTTCCACAGTTGTGGCATGGGAATTTCTTCTTAGCTTCCTCTATGTTTCCTTTCCCTTTTCCTGGACCAAACCTGGGTTTATTTCCTGGGTTATTTGCTTGTTCAACCATCTGAGCTTCCTGTCTTTCTGCAACTTTCACCTGTGCCCACATTGCCTTTTCCTTTAGCTTCCTCTGCTTTGCCTCAATCTCATCACTGAAGTATTTTGCATGTCTCAGAATCTCATCAATCTTCTTGCTCTGCCAGTCTACAGTATGCTGCCTTATCATTTCACTGATTTCCGGCCGCAAACCATACACAAATCTATATACAAAATGGCTCAGGTCCTTGTCACCCAGATGTTCATCTCCACTGAACTGTTGGAAAGCTAATATTAGTCTTTCATAATATGCATGGACTGATTCTTTCAATTCTTGATGGGTTCGATCTATTTTAACCCAATCTGTTTCTTTGGGGGGTACCTTATTTTTCAGTAAGGCCATAACCTGTTCGTATTTCTTCATGACCTCCGGATCTGGAGCTCCTGTCTTGGGATCTCTTGGGTATTCTTTAGTGGGCCAGTCTATAACTACTTTACATTCTGCCCACAGGTCTGCTGGTACAATTATATCAAACAGACTATTCAGATCAATCCACAGTACTTTTGACAATTTCACAAATCTATCAACCTGTCTATACCACTCGACGGGTTTCTCCCTTAGTCGAGGGAAATCATTTGTAAAGGACAAAATATCCTGTCTGGTCCATGGGACATGTACATACCCACCTCCTGGAATCTCTCTCATGGGGTAAGCTGTTACTGCCTTCTCTTTTTCTTTCAGAGGGAATGTCGAGTAAGTTCTATCTGCCCCATCCTCTCGCTTTCGGTACCATCTGTCTTTCCATCTTTTTACATCTCCCCATTTCTTCAGCAAAGCAATCATTTCCTTAATCTGTCCTGTTCGGCCTGCGTTGTTCAGATTCTCAATGTCCTTATCTGTAAAATCCACTCGGTAAGGCTTTTGTAAAGCTTTTACCTTGTCCATGTCAATTCCCAATTCACTGGCTATTCCTTTCAACCTGTCATGTATATTCTTTGCTCTCCATGTGATGCTTTTGCACAGGAAGAGGCTCTCCCCTTCCTGATAATTTGTCAGTGTTTCTGTAGGGAGTGTTCCTACAGTCATCTCCTCCATTTCCATACGTAGCCTAGCTACATCAATTCCCTGTGATTCTTTTTCTTTCTTCTGCAAAGCCTTCAGCCAATCATTCAAATCTTCAGCAGTTATTCCCACAGATTTGTCTGCACCCCCTGGTTCTGTCATTCTTTGTGGTTCTAATATCGATCCTCTGTTCCCTTCCACACATCCAGAATTCAAACTCGAGTTAGTCTGCACACTCAGTTCTCCTCCACATATGGTATGTCTCCACTGATTTTCTCCTGTTCTCCACTGTGTTTCTCCTGCTCTCATTTCTGCCTGCTCCGGAGGAACAATCAATCTATTGCCCACATATGGTACCGTCAGACCACTTTCGCCCGTCCTCTGCTTGTCAAAAATCGGCATAACCGGGCCTATTATCACAGGCACTGTAACTGCCTCAAGATTTTTAGTCAGCTCTCTGATCTTCTCTGTCAGTTCAAAGGTAGTTCTTGCTAGTTCTCTGGTCTTTTCATCCTCAAGTTCATTCTCCCTTTCTATCTCTCTTTCTCTCTCTCTTTCTTTCTCTCGTTCTCTCTCTCTTTCTCTCTCTCTCTCTCTCTTTCTCTCTCTCTCTCTATTTCTCTCTCTTTCTTTTTTTCTATCTCTCTCTCTTTCTCTCTCTCTATCTCTCTCTATTTCTCTTTCCGCCAGAGAACAACTGCTTTTCAACCCAGGGGTGGTACCCTCTGTCTTAATAATCCGCAGGGTGTCTCTCATCGGGGTCACTGCTGTTCCTGCCTCTGGTTCTCATCTATACGGGGGTGGTCTTTTATAGAGCATGTCCTCTAAGACATCATCATCAGACTCATTTGCCCCATATCTCCTGGGTTCTATATTATTTTCTTTCTCTGTACACTTTCTCCCCTCTGACTCCTCTGCTGTTCTTTCAGGATATAATCCCTCGGTCATACTGGCATCACGCCATCGTCTCATCCGATCATGATGGGTTTCACGATCATATTTTCGCCCAAACATGTACCTGTAACTACCTCCACCCCTCTGTTTTTCTCCTTCATGCATTTCATCTTCCCATTCAGTCAATGCCTCAAACTGCGTCGGCCTAGGCTGAGGCTCTAAACTCATCATCTGCTCCCGTAAATTCCTCAGTATGGCCAGATTAAATGAGCCATGTTCCGGGAACGCTAACACTCCATCATCTTTCGTGTACTTCACCCAGTTATCTAACCAAATACAGGTATGATACCCATACTTTGCAACCATGAAGGATGCTGGGGTTCTTATCGGAGGCAGTAACTGTCCTTCCCTAGTCACAATATCCTTATCTTTGTCAAACCAGGTCTTGACCTTATTAAACAAGGATTTCTTTTTCTTTTCCTCAGCGTGGTAATACATTTTCTTATTTCCTACAAGCTTTTTGCTCTTTCTACAACTGTACGATCTCCTGTCCAGTTGCAGCGTGACTCACACTAACGCACCAATCCTGGAGCGTCTACGTCACTGGCTCAGTCCACGAATCCCAGCGCGACTCATACCAACGCACCAATCCTGGAGCGTCTACGTCACCCTGTATGTCTCCCAATCCTAGCACGGCGTACACTAGCACACCAATCACCGTACCTTTACCGTTCCAACCCACTGTCCAATCACAGCGCGGCCTTCCTGACGTCAGCAGTCGCTGCAACAGCTTCTGCTCCTGTGTCCTGTCTCTCTCGTCTACCCCTCCTTTACAAGACTACTCGGTAGACTTTGTTTCAACTTCTATGAGTCTGTTAGTTACAACTTACAAACATCTCCATTGTCTGCTTCGCTAGCCACAGAACAGCAAAAGACCTTTCCCACGAGAATTCTGCCTTTCCCGAGATCAGCGCTTACCTCTGCCCTATTACAGAATCGTTACTTCCGTTGATAAAGTAGCACACTACTCTACCCTTCTAACAAGCACCAATTAACTGTTTTTCTCCGGAATGCTCCTAAGAGTTTCATAAATAACCAGAATGCCTTCTCTTTCACGCCCTTTCATACCAGAAAATGTAGTAACATTCACACAGAATCCTGTCTTTCCCGAGAACAGCGAACAGTCTGTCCTACTACAGAATTATATCACACGTTAACAAAGCAGCGCTTACCTCTGCTCCGTCCTTCTAACAAGCTCAGAGAATACCTATTACCTTTCTAGTGATAAGCAATAACGGAATGCCATAAGGATCCCTGATACCTAAGACCAGAACTTCACAGATTACCTTCGCTATCATATACACTTCTCTCACACAGAAAATACGTTTCTAATGGCAACACACGGCGACGCTACCGAATCGAACCCAGACAATGCGACGCGCAACTTCTATTATCACACGTTTTCCCCTGCCTGCATACAGGGCCAACAATTCCGCCTCTTCCGAGAGCAGCACTTCCCTCTGCCCTACTACGGAACTGTCACCGACTCCCTACGTCCCAGAAGCCGTTCACAATACATAAAACTCAACACGACTTCAACATACAGTGTTAGTACAAATATCAATCAATTTTCAACAAGCCTATATACACGCAATTTCGCCAGACCAAGACAATAGATAACCATCATTCTGCTACCAAGAAACTGGTGCAGATCGGAGCTTCCGAATCCCCTCTACTTCCACGGCCGGAGTGATCTCACAGTCACACACGCACACACACATTACACGCTGGTGGGGCCCATTACACCAACATTCATCCTACCACTCTTATCCGTGCCATGTATAAGGGGAAACACTTTCTGATACCTAACCAATCTGCATATACCTTGAGGTCAATGCGACCAACTAGTTGCTTATAAATCTGATGAAAACATTTCAAAGAATATGTAAACAAATTCAATAAACATGACAAGAAAATAACCACCCGACACCGAGATTCAAACAGAATATTTGGTTATCTAAAATTGTAGGAAAAGCCAATTAAATGCAAATTCATTTTTCTAATATTTACCTATTCTGTCTAAATGTCAGATCCTAAGTCAGAACCGGTCCTCAGTAATTCCATCAAGGTTTCTAGCCGTCTTGTAGAGTCACCGTCCTCTCCGTCAGCATAGGGACCTCGGATCATCAGTTCGGGAAGAAGTGGCGCTAGACCTCTCTAGTCTACTAATATTTATACTAAAATTTACATTCTGTAATGTAACAATTTATTGTTCAGAACGGATGAATGGCGGAAATAATGTCATCTTGGTACATTTGCGATACTGTGCAAGATGTTCTCACACTTAGATTGTCCCAAATAATGAATAGAAAATGTAGATGTCCATGACTAATTCGATACTTCTACGGATGTCTCTTTTAGATAATTTGTATCCCAGTGGTGGGATCAACAGTTCATAAGTTCAGTTTTCACATTTGCAACAAACTTCATGTTCAGGGGCTCTTGGCCTCCATCCAGGATTTGACATCATGATCGCGAAGCTTCCTTGCAAAAGTTTCCATCAACTCAAATGCAGGCTGCGGGTGGTAGCCATTTTCTGGTAGGCCACATTAGTCAACTTAAGTAAAAATAGAACATAAACAGAATTACTGCATAGAAATGATTATACAGTGTTATTCCCTGCTAATACCCTTATGTGTATGCATTTATCTAGCCATTTGCGACATCAAAAGCCATTGATGCATATTAATTATAAGCGCAAATCACAATAACATCACATAAGCAACATCTATTTCTGTCAGTTTGCTCACCAACTTAGTTCATTTATTACTTTAGCCATGCAGTAGCATTCCCACGTGTAATTCTCTTGTTAATAAGGTTGGTTAGACATGACATTGACACATTTTAGTAGTTAATAATTAATCAGTAGTATTTTTAATTCTAACATGCGAAAATGAAACAGGGAATTCGGGTTTACAGTAAAAACCCTGCTCCATCAATGGCACGTCTGGAGCAACCATGAAAGCCCATGGGAAATCAAAGTTACCTTCACAGGGACCCACAGGCCAACAGACCAGGGATAGCAAAGGTACCTTGAGCTGAATCACGAAGTACCAGCCCACGGAGCACTTGTGGAGTAGAGGCCGGAAATCTTAAGTGGAAATACTGCTCGGGGTCAGGACTACACGTAGCCCAAAGCACAGCCTCAGGGATCACCAAAAAGCATATGCTGCTGCAAAGTACATGGTGCACAGGGGTTCAAGTTGCACGGTCCCCACGAGGGATACTGGTCTCAGGATTGCTGAGAGAGCAGATCGACCTCAGAGACGCTCAAGAACCCACCTCCTGTGTTGCAGAAATCTTTGGAGTTCTCAGGAGCTCGGGAGATGCATACCGGTCACATGCGTTAAGGTGCCTGCTGCTGCAGGGGAGTAACTCCTTTACTCCTAGGGAGATTCTTCTGTCATCCAGCAAAGTGTAGACCATTGAAGTACTTAGTTTCTGCTTGCAGAGTTTAGTCCAGGTAAAATCTGAAGTCCTGTAGTCAGGTTTCATACTTTATACCCAAGGAAGGAGTTGGACTAACTCTGGGGACCCACCTAGGGGAGGGTCAGGACACTCATGTCCTTTTTCCAGTTTCACGCCAGAGCAGGAGCAAATGGCTCCTGCAACTGGTTTGAGCTGGACTATGCACAGGGACACCAAATGTGCCCCCAGTGCAGACTTTCTGGCACTCTCAGAGTGCACCCACCCAGCCCCAATACACTAAAGCCTGTCTGGGAGGTGGTCACACCTTCCTTTGACAGGAAATCTATTGTCAGGCCTTCCTCTGCTCAAGCTTGGCTCAGCAGCTGGAGGGCAAACTTGTGTCTGTGGCTGGGAGCATCCATTTTGTGATGCCCAGGTCGAAAAAGCTGGCACCGGGTGTACTGGTGTTTCACATAAGTCCCTCTAGATGGGTGGAATCATACCTTTCTGGCAAGGAGGTATGATTCCAAGGTGTTTGACACCAAACACAGTATGTTTCTAAGCGGCCGTTTTAAAGTTAGCATTTACCGCGAGTTTATAATGCACTTAAATATAGATATTTCTTCACAGACAACCCCGGAAAAATAGGTTCCGAAGGCAGCCGAGAGGCTCTGCTCATGCAGGGGCACCCTCTCACGTAAAACCCAGCACACAACTTCAGGATTGATAAGGCCTGCCATAGGGGTGACTGATAGGTTTATATGTGCAGTGATTTAGAATAGATATAGGTAACCTATATCTAAATAAGGGGTGCATGCACCACCTTACACAGGCTGCAGTAGCAGACCTGTGGTGCCATTTTGAATGGCCTCTCAGGGGTGGCACAATACATGTTGCAGCCTCTGGGAGGCCTTTGGGATACCTATGCCCTGGGTACATAGTGTACCATATACTAGGGACTGATAAGGGTACCCCAGTATCCAATCTGGAGTGTACCTAACATACATGCAATCAATTTAGAGGAGAAAGCAGCTAGACTGGGGTCCTGGATAGCAGGTTCCCAGTCAGTCTAAGTCGAAAACAGTGATGCATCAGCAAAAAGTGGGGGTAACTATAAGAAGCAGATCCTACTCTCCTACACACATCTTGACTTCATGACCAACATCCAAGAAAATAAAGAACTCACTAGACAGATCATCCCTCTCAACCAAAGCTAGGCACAACCATGTCCCGAGAAAGCTAAAAAAGGGATATAATTTTAGGATGAAAAGAAGGAGAAATTCTTAACAACAATCCAGTAGGAAGAAACTCCATGAAAAAAGAGCTACACTTTTTCCCAGATGTCTGACAGACATAATTGGCTGGAAGAAGGCCACTTTCCTAATCAGAATTTTAAGGTGAACATGCTCAAAGTACACAAATAGACCATGCATCAGGCCAAAAATGACGAGAGAAGTTTCAAATTAGGAACTACAGAATGAACCCTAGTACAGGCAACTCAAACCTACTTCATAAATGTAAGCCATCCCCCTCAATGGAAGACCAACTCCCATAAGGCTCCTGAAGCAATTGATAGCTGCCAGCAAGACATGCAAAGAAGATATAGCTAAATCCAACTTGAAAACATCTCACAACAAATTCAAAATAGCCAAAGGGTCACAATCCAGAGGAGACGTATTGCACATCCAAATCAGGACCATAAAGCTCTCCAATACTGTGGATACACCTTTGGTACAGAAGGATTTCTAGACTGCCTCAGAACAAATGCCACTTCCTTGGACACGCCCGCTTCAAAGAGTCCTAACTGTTCAGTTTCTCAGCCATTTATTCTAAACAGGACAATTGGCTGAGGCACAGGTCTTTGCCATCAAAGTGGTAAGTGATACTAGTCAAGAGCCCATTTTGGTCTGACTACCTTTGGGGAAGCTTTGTTAGAGGGATCCAATGAGTTGCAATCCCAAAAGTGAACAAGTAGAATGACCTAGGACCCCTCATATTGTGAAGTACTGTGGACAGAAAAAGAACTAAGTAAAGGCAAATACCAGACCTTGAGGCCCCTGAAAGAAGGAAACATCTATTCCACAAGCCTTCATAGCATTGATCCAGATAAAAGAGTGTTTAAATCAGAGCATTCAATCTGGAGGCATGTATGTCTATCCATGGAGTATCCAAATGTCTTGATTTCTCGAAAGACCTCCCCTATGAGAGAGAACTAAACTGAAGATTGAACTACCCAACTGAGCGTTTGTCTGCACATTCTCCACTCTCCAAGATGTAAGAGGCCTGGACCAATGGAAGGCGAGACTCTGCCTAAGTCACGAATGTTATGTTATGTTATGTTACGGTTATTTCTAGAGCGCACGAATCACGCTGGGGCATCTCGGCGCTATACCTGGTAGAGAACTAAGGGAAAGATGAGAAAGAAAACAGCGGGAAGCGATAGCAGATCACGGGTGATCACAACAGAAAGGTTTTCAATTTTTTCCTGAAAGTGATGAGGGAAGGGCAACAGCGTATGGAAATGGGGAGCATATTCCAGTAACGAGGGGCGAGATATGAGAGGGATCTCCCCCCCGAGTGGGTAAGGCGGATTCGTGGGGTCTTCAAGAACCCTAGTGTATTTGACCTAAGGTCACGAACTGAAATTTGTTTAGTAAGTCTGCGTGATAGATATTGTGGGCCTTTTCCGTTTAAGGCCTTGTAAGTAAGACAACAGGTCTTGAAATATGCTCGTTTCACTATTGGGAGCCAGTGAAGGTCAAACAGTAGAGGGGCTGAGCCCGGAGGGCGGTTTAAAATCATTTGCGTGGCAGTATTTTGTATGACCTGCAGTTTCCTAAGCAGTGTTGGGCCTAAATCTGCCAACAACGTGTTGCCATAGTCGAGGCGAGAGATCACCATGGCCTGGACCAGAGTTTTACGATGCGTGGTAGGTAAATACGGAAGTATTTTTCGTAGGAGCCGTAGGCTGTAATAGCAAGAGCTGGAAGTTGCTGCTATATGATCCTTCATGGATAGTGCTTGATCAAGTTTGAAACCCAAGTTCTTTACCATTTGTTTGGCGGCGGGGGAGTACCCAGATCGTCGGGCCAGCAGCCCTGGGACCAGCACAGAGAGGCTTTCCCAATTAGCATAATTTCTGTTTTGCTGGGATTTAATTGAAGACAATTCTCAGTCATCCAGTCGGCGATGTTGCGCATTCCGGCTGCGAAGCGAAGATGTTCGAATTTTGCTTCAGGGTTGATTTTGAAAATGAGCTGGGTATCATCTGCGTAAGAGATTATCTCAAATCCAGATGATTCTGCTATCTTTGCTAAAGGGGCCATGTACAAATTAAACAAGGTGGGGCTAAGGCAAGAACTCTGAGGAACCCCTTTGTCCACACAGTACTTGTCTGAGCGGTAAGGTCCTAGCATGATTGTCTGGCTTCTATCCGACAGGAAATTCTGTATCCATTTTAAAGCCTGATCTCGAATACCGCAAGATAGCAGTCTTTCCAATAGCTTGGCATGTGAGATAGTGTCGAATTCTGCGGACAAATCCAGGAGGACCAGAATAGCTGATCTTCCGGCATCCATTTCTAGTCTCAGTGAGTCCATCACTGCCAGGATCGCGGTTTCAGTACTAAATCCTGGCCGGAATCCTGACTGTGGTGGATCTAGATGATTGTTAGATTCTAGGTGGAGACTTAACTGTCTGTTAATGGCCGATTCAAGAAGTTTGCCCAATAAGGGTAGCAAAGATATAGGCCGATAGTTACCCAGTGTAAGAGGGTCTGCAGCCGGTTTCTTCAAGATGGGTCAAACAAAGCTTCCTTCCAGGCTGGGGGAATAATACCCGAACTGATAGAACAGTTGAAAATTTCTTGAATTTCCGAGGCGCAACATGGGGCTAGCAGGGCCATAATTCTGGGGGGGGGGCACAAGTCGCTAGGAGAACCTGATATTAGTTTAGAGACTTCTGTTATAGAGAGAGGTTGAAATTGTGTAAGATTATCGGAAGACTGCTAATTATTTTCTGTAGAGTTCCTACCGGGGATTACGGACTGGGCTAGTGTGGGAGGGAAATTAGCATAGATCAGGTTGATTTTTTCCTGGAAATGAGTCGCAAGGGAGTTGCAGAGATCCTGTGATTCCAATTGAGGTAATCTGCATGCTTGGGGTGAGACAAAGTCTCTAACTATATTGAATAGTGTTTTTGAGGAATTGGTGGCCTGGTCAATTTGACTTAGAATAAACAGTTTCCTTGCTTTTTTATATTTTGATGGTATTTTGATAGGGACAATTTAAAGGTATGTCTGTCCAAGGGTGCTTTGCTGGATCTCCAGTGTCTCTCCAGGACCTTACATCTTGTTTTTTCCGTACCGAGTTCGCCTGTATACCAGGGGCTGATGGCCGTTGTTTGAAAGGGGAAAATATTTTCCCAGGGATCACCGAGTCAAAAGCCTGGGTTAGTCTGGAGTTGAAGTTCTTCAGCAAACCCAGGACAGGTGGGTCTGCCGGGGTATCTGCCTGAGAGTATACCTGATAGGCGGCCTCAAATGCCTCTAGGGATAAGTTGTTCCAAGGTCTACGGCATTGCTTAGGTCGAGGCCCAGATTGTGGGTGTAGCATTGCATGTTGCTGTCGAGTGGAAAAAGGGACCATGAAGTGGTCAGACCATGTTAGGGGAAGGGGGGGAAGGACGAATAAATGCCCAATATTGGTGAAGATCAGGTCTAGGGCATGACCTGCCTTATGCGTAGGGGCCGTTGTCAGTAGGGAAAGCCCGATTTGAGTTAGGCTGCTTAGGAGGTGATTCACCTCAGGGTTCAGAAAGTCTTCACCGTGGAAATTAAAATCTCCAAGCAGCATAAAGTTGCTGGATGCTAGAGCCTGCATGGCAATCAGCTCGACTAATTCATTTGCGAAATGGGTCCTGGGTCCTGGTGGGCGGTAGATCAGGGCCCCATTCCAGCAGTCCGAGGGCGACCTAGTGACTTTAAAAAAGCCTAGTTCCAGGCCATCCGTGCTCTGTGTATCAGTCCATTGGACATTTAGATAATTCTTAAAAGCAATTGCGATCCCACCCCCCTGTTTTCCCTGCCTATCCAGATGGATCAATTTGTACCCATCCGGTATAGCAAGATTAATCTGAGGGTGGTTTGTGGGATTTAACCAGGTTTCGGTCAGAAAACATAAATCCGGGGTATGGGAGCTGATCATGTCCCAGATTTCAATCGGGTGTTTAGCCAGAGATCTAACATTACACAGAATGAATTTTGGAGTGGGCTGGACTGTCTCGTCCTGGTCTGCCCCTGACGGTATATCTAGCTTGCAGCAGAAAGGGCAGATTTTGCATGCTACTGGTCCTTACAGGTTGCAGGGAAAGGTGTTTGGGCAACTAATCATGGGTATTGGCTGGGAGACTATCCTATTCTTAATGTCTAGTAAGCCTGTGGCGGAATAGGTTATCCGAGTCATTCTGCGGGAAGTAGTCATGATTTGGGCAGCCGTTCCTGGCTTAGGGCTTGTAAGGGTGCGGACGGGCGCAGACGGGCTTGCCTTGGGCGCGCCCGCTGCGCGCGTCCGCTGCGCGTGCGCTCGTACTGGGTCATTTATGGTGGAGAGAGCCCGACAGCTAGCCCGCTACCTGCTTGTCCCACCCAGGATGGCAGTGCCCTAGGACCTTTGATATAAAATTTTGTAAGCTAATTGTCATTTCAGATCTAAAAAGTCTATCAATGTATCTGTAAAGAAAGAAATTGACTAACGTCTCATTCAAACACCCTTCCTTTTTCACCAACTGGGTGATATATTTGACTCCACGGCTCACCACAGTCCTCGACCTGAGGCAGATCCCAAAGTGTCACCCTGTCCCATCAGATTGCCATCCATAGTCAGAACCACAGGATTTGAAGGCCAATGCTCAAGCCTCCTGCAGAGCAATGGGTTTCCATGAGCCACCACTAGAGAACAGTTAGCGAGTGTCTAAGGCACAACACTAGAGTCAACACAGCAAAACAACACTTGAAGTAAGCAAATAAAACATCACAGCGAGAGTAGGAGCAATGATCCAGTCAACACCCAGTGCATACCCCAGGTAAAAGATGCCTCACCCTCGATCCACCAATCATGCTTAAAAAAGCTCCTTAGCATCAAATAGGAAGTTATTAAGAGACTAAAAGTCAGACAATAATGAATAAAGTTACATATCAGGGTCAGAGTATTCCATGCATTTTACAACAACACCTGATCAGACTGATCAGATTAAGCTAATCATTTGGAATATCGCAGGACTGAGTTCGAAATTGACCGATCTTGAATGACTAAACATTTCAACTACTTATGACCCGATATGTTTACAAGAAACATGGGAAATTGAACCCATTTATCTAGATGGCTATCGCTCTTTTTACACTCCTACCCTCCCGTCAAAATAAGGCCGTGCCAGGGGAGGGATTCTGACGCTGCTGAAAAACACCTTAAGATTGGAAGTCTTATCAACCACAATGACTCCCCTTATTATAACTTCCTACATCTTAAAGGCCCAGGTGGTAACACCATCCTCATAATTCATTATTATAATAATAACTTTAAGGGTGATATGAAAAATGTTGTTGATCTGCTGGAAGGGAAAATCAACGCACTTTTTAATACTTTTTAATACTTTAAACAGATACCGAACATCTTATGGATGGGCGATATTAATGTGCACAGCTGTTGTTTTTTAAATAAGGCAGTATGTGGCCTAACCAATGAGGCAGGCAAGTCTATTCCTCATTTCATGCATAACCCCTATGAAGATGCACTGAATAGACTCCTCATTATTAACAATTTAGTAATCCGTAACCCAATCGATACGAGCTCGGGTATGCTGCAAAAAACATTTGGCATTTCCAGCCAAGGTTCAACTATAGATTATTTGATAGTTTCGGACCCTCTTAAAAAAGTCATCTGTAACGTCCTAATAAAGTCTTTTAACTACAGTGATCATGCCGCTATCACCAGCAAATTGGTATGGGAAGGAATTTATCCAAAGCAGATGAGGCGTATCAAACCCACGATAAAAAGGAATAACGGGATAGCTGACTGGGTTCTGTCTCAAAGACTTTGGGATGTGTGACTCTCTAATCCCATTTATGTGGCCTGTGTTCCCTTTCCTATTTTCCCTTTTTCGATAGTGTTATTAAGTTTGAGAATTTTTGTTTTAGAAGATTGTTTGACTACATAATCAGACTATTGTGATATGGCAGAGTGAAGCCATAAGAGTTGTACATATGTACTTGAGATGTGATTACTCAGTCGAATTATATTGTACAACGCTGAGATTCAGCAGTATTGTTGATGGAGGCAGGAGGCTCTATGATTGCTGGGGTATGACATCTGTTGTTACCTACTGCATCATATGATAATGTTGGGAACCTGCCGTCGAGCTGCAGATTTGTAAGTTGATCCTGCCTAATTATCTACTGGTGCTGAATGATGAAATGTTGTCCTTCTGGTCTTTGTTTCTTGCTTTATGTACATAAACTTTAATAAACATATCAAACAAAAAAACAAGGAATAACGTGATTATCCCTAAATGGGCTACAATTGACAAGGCAAATATAGTCCCTATTGTAGGCAAAATGATATCATGAGCTGTCTAGAACCTGATTTTGATCCAACTAAGGGAATGACTGCCTTCAAACAGATCTTAGTCGCGATAAAAAAATCACTTAATTAGGAAACGTCCTACGCTTAACATTTTAGCCCCAAGATGGTTCGATCAAGCTTTCACAAGGTCCCAATCAAATTTACATCAGGCGCTTAGAACCATTCCAAGGGATGTGGATCAAGTCAAGCTTCTCCGTCACCAGTACAATGAGGCTAGGAAGGCCAGACTTAAAATCTTGAAGGAAGAAGCATGGGATCAACTGCACCAAGCCGTCATTTCAAACCACACCATCGATTTTTGGAGGGTAATCACTGCTACCTTCCTCAAACTATCTACAGGCCCAAGCCTTGATTGTCACGTGGACAAGGAATCTTGGATTGCCCACTTTTCCTCAATATTCGATCCAACTGGTGAGGGAGAGAACTCGCAGTGGTTAGCTAATATGCCACCAACTAAACCCACCCTCATTTTTAACCACCTTGAGGTCAGGGAGGCCCCCTCACAGTGTTCCAGCAACAGAGCCCTGGCCCGGACGGTACCCCAATAGATTATTTCCCCAACAGCCGGATCTATAGGGACCGGTGATGACAAATGTTTTTATTGCAGTTGCCGTTATGGGCCAACCAGATTCATGGTCAAAATCTATTTTAATTCCTAAATCTGAGGCTAAAAATTACAGATCGATTTCACTCCTCGCTAGTATCGCCAAACTTATGGGTCGAGTCCTACTGAACAGACTGGAGGAATGGGCCACCATCAATAATGTCCTTATCCCGGTACAATATGGATTAAAAAAGGGGAAAGGTACCCAGTATAAATCCCTTAACTTAAGTCTGTTAATTGCCAAGTATACCCAAGCCAAGCATGGCAAACTATACCTGGCATTTATGTACTTATCCGCAGCATTTGACTGCGTTGCCCACAATCACCTATGGAGGATAATGAAGGAGATGGGTATCGACGAGTCAATTATCCTCTTTATCAGGCTGTTTTACTCTTCGGCTTTGGCCAGCGTCCACTATGGGAAGCACGGAAAGTGCACCTGGTGGTTCCCAATCAATAGGGGGGTCCGACAGGGTTGCGTCCTTGCCCCATTTCTTTTTTCAATCTATACTAATGGGGTGGAAGCACCCCTGTTAGACTCAACACCAGATGTCCCAAAGATGAATAATGTGTACATTCTCCTTTACGCAGATGGCGCAGTGCTAATTGTCTGTACGGGTCTAGCTCTACAGAAACTGTTAGAGATCAATGTGAACTACATGCATAAATTGGACCTGAAAACCAATGAGGCAAAGTCCTTTATTTTAATCACTGGTCGTAAGGATAACAAGGTAGCAACTCTCCATATAGCAGGTCAGAAAGTGACTCAAACAGATACTTTCTCTTATCTAGGAGTGACTTTCGATAGACAATTAAATTGCTCAAATATGATTACCAGGAGGGACTTCATGTTAGAAAAAAGTATTATTGCCCTATACTCCTTTATAAAAAAGCTGGGAGCGAAACCCCTTGACATGGTCAAAAAAGTTTACATGGCCAAATCTATTTCGGTAGAAAGGTATGGGGCAGGTATCTGGGGACACTCCAACTCCTCAGCTCGCCAGACCATTGAGGACACCTTCTGGAAAAAACTAGTGGGCCTCCCCATAAGCTGGTCAAATTGTATTTGTCACACAGAATTGGATGTGCCATACATAACTGATCTGATAAGCCTGGCCCCAATCCTATTATGGCATTCCATTTGAAGAAAGGAATCCGTCAACCTCACTCAGAAGTTTATCGAAAACTGTCTCTCTTTAGAACATTCCCATATGATCCCCTGGATTACCTTTGTCAAAAACAACCTTATCTCCCTTGGTCTAGGGCATTTATTTGTCACGCCACCCAATTGCTCCACCATTACTAAAATGGAGATCAAAACACGATTCCTAAAACAAAGGGCAAACGAGAGACTTAAAACTAACAGTCCAAAATCCTGAGTAAAATTTTCCCTAGAGGTACCGATTAACCAGGAAGGGACAGCTCCATACCTATTTTCTGTGACAAACTCATGCCAAAGATTTATTTTACTTAGGTTTCATCTGAATTTTATTCCTTGTATTCTGGCTTATCCGTCAGGAATGTTTTCCTTACACGAGTTCCCGCCCTGCCCATGTGAAAGGGTGTCCACCCAATCTAATTTGCACATCTCTTTCTTCTGTAAATGTTATGTGGAACACCGTAAAAATGTATACTCCCAATTATGAGCAAATACAACTTTAGCCAATGTTGCCCAGGAATGTTCTTTTTACAATCATTGCCCGATCACCTTGCCTGTTACTGTGTTGCATCCTTTTTATTCCTCTCTTGGAAGATTAGGTGATTGCACAATATCCTAGAATGGATTGTATGTTCTTATTATGTTTATATTGGCTTACAGCCTAATTTTACTTTCTGTATATCGATGGATGTTTTTATTTTGTATGTTTGTACTTTTATGATCTTATCAAATAAGCATCGAATAAAGTGATTTGACTGACTGAATAGCTGAATTTAAACATTGTAGTGATCCTAAACTACCACAAAAAAAGGGTGCCTAAGATTCTTTGGCTTTGCAGTAGGTTCCATGGTTGCGCCAATCAAACATCAAATAACGTTTGCTAAAGAAGCCACGGCAGTAAAGAAGCTACATACATACAAGCTCTCTTTTCAAAATATTCAGTCAACCTCTATCCAAATTGCATACCCAAGTAAACAAATCAGGTTACTTGAGATAATATACCACTGTGGGTAAATGGCATATTGTTTCAATAACTCTGCCTGGAACTCAATAAATCATTGCAAAACTATCTTGAAAATATGACTTCTAACACCATTTCATTCAATGGTTCATAGTACAGATATCAACAGTTGTATTGGGGAACTTCCATTTCTTATGGTAATTGACAGCAACTATGATTAATTTAGTTTTTAGAATTTTTTGGGGGTAAAATCTTTCCACTTTAAAAAAATATTCTCATATTGGCCCGTGATATTGTCAGCAAATATTATGTATAAACATATACTCTGCAGTTATGGGTCAGCCACACTTTCTTTTGAAAAGGCAGGTGTCAATTTGCCTATATCTGTGTCCGCCAATGAGAGATCTGCACCAAATTTGTCCCTTGCTTAGTGTGCTCAACTAAGGTGTAGCTTGCCAAAATGTCATGTAGTTCTGTGATGTGTTAAGGCGGCAGCCCAAATAAATGGGGTTTCACATTTTAGCTCTCATAGGAAATTTTGTGACAAACTGTGCTTTTGCTAGTTTGGTGGAAATCCGTTCAAAATGTTTTGAGATGTTAGAACTTGAAAATGGTGCAGAGTGGGTTTGAAAGGGTTAGCACTTGTATATTCTGTCAGCTGAAAAGCCATATATTGGTTTACTTATAACTATGGCAACATTTGATGAATATGCATGTTGTGATTACTCTTGGTATATTCAAATGTGTGCAGATCCAGCAAGGCAAGCCCGTTTTAAACAGATGGAGTGTTCATTTGCTAATACGTTTGGAACTGCATGATGAATCTTCAGAAAAGTTGACAGCAACATGGAAGGATTCATTTTCTACTGGTATGTCAAGGTTTATGACAATCCATAAAGGGAGGGGGTCAAGTTATAGGTGTCAGTAACATTTTCAGTTGATTACAACGTTGGCACTGTTTGGTGAATCTGCACTAAATCTGGCAGGCAGCTGTCAAGTTACATTTAGAGCAGGTAATTCAGATTTTATGGTTCTGGTTATCAAAAAGGAGAATATGACCATCCAATGAGAGTGCAAAGATGAAGGGTGAGATCAAAAATATTTTTGATTCTTTCATAGCTGCCAAGTTTCCCAGGCTCATGCGTGACGTGTTTACCCAGACCCGGCTTTTTCTTTGAAGTCTAGGGCTTGTCATCCTGTTTTGTAATGAAAAAAATAAGACTACAGGTCCCTGAAATCAAAGGAAAAACTTGGACTGGAGCAGCACATCACAAATGGAACTGGGAACTTGGCGAGCTGTTTATTAATATCTCTTGCAAAATTTGATGGATCAGCATAAAATTTGGAAGAGACTTAAAATGTTTAGATTAGTCTCGGTTTTCTGAATTTCATTCAGGTCCATCAAGGAGGCGGGCAGGTCTCAAGGGGGCAGTCAACAAAGTATTACTTTGCTAATAATTTATGAATCCTCACATAATTTGGTGGACGTTTAGAAGGTTGTTGTACTATACGTGTGTGGTGGCAAAATGTTTTTTAAAGAATAATATGTACCGTATCTTTCGTAGTAAATATGTGTGTGTGTGGGTGTGTGTATTACACAGTGTGATTCAACACTGTGCAGTTATAGTTAGGGCAGACTTTGATAGGAAGTGCGTTTTCTGTTTTTCTAACAACTTTGACACAATTTGATGAATCTTCATCAAACTTTCCCAAAAAACTTCATCCACCTCAGCTTGTTCCTGGAAAGTTTTGGAGTGATCCTTCAAGCGGGACCAAGAAAAAGGAGGGTCCCAAAACTCAATTTCTCCATGCAATTTCTATAGTGAATTGTAGACAGTGCTGCAGCCGAAATGTCTGAATGGAACCCCAAATTTGGAAGAAAGCTAGTTGTTTACCCAGAAAGTGTGCTTTATGTGAATTGGTGTATATCTGTTCAGGAGTTATGCAGAAGTTGAGGTTAAGAATTTATAGATATATTGGCAGTTAAAATTAAAAAAAAATTCAAGCCTTCTGATTGTCTGAGGGGACGTGGAGTGAGCGCTCTGATTGGCTGGCCGCAACATGAACAGAAATGTTGCAGCGGTCTTTACAGGACTCCGGGACTTGGCCTAAAAAGCCCTGAACTTCACCTGTTATAATGTACAAAACACAATACACACCACAACTCATGCTTCCTGCCATGCTCAGTACACCCCTTAGCAAATGGCATAGAAAAAATAACAATGCATGGGTATGAGTTATGAAGTGCATTGCGTGTTGCACACCCTAACTGCCTGCCAAATCTCAAGGTTCTGTGTTCCCTGAACCATAACTCGTGCTCCACTGTGTTTTTTTCCAGTGAATATATATATTCTCACGTGTACAGTACAGCATGACTCACTTTAATACTTTCTCTGTATCATATTACTAATTTCTGGTTTATAACATTTCCTTTATGGTTGCGAGAAACAGAAAATAATGATGTGCTGTGTTTTTATTAGCGCTGTAAAAGTCGTTCAGTAAAAAGGTGCTGTATAAATAAATCATGAATAAATATTTGATCATGTTATTTTTTTCATGTTGCAGCAAACCTATAAAATACTGAGTGGGTTAAATAAACGTGAAAACTATGCTACAGTGTTAACCATACCTAAAGTGTGAACAATTTCATTGTAATCTTAATGATGCTGGGAACTGGTTTCAGATCAACATTCACTTGGGAGAAGGGCACAGCTTGTTTTGAAATTCCCACTTCTGGGCATACATTTATTATTTTTCGAGGTAATTTAGTACTGTTGAAAACCGAAAGAGAAAGGTCTGGTTTGTGTCCTGGCCTCGGCCGTTTCACAAAGGACTGTTAATGGTTTTGTAGGATTGAAAGAAAGTATTTGTAATTTATTTAATATTACAGGGCACACTTTGTGCTATATTTTGCCTAATTTAAAATTTGTGCTGCTTTTTGTCCAGTTTTTGCACTGGAAGCAAAGGACAGGAGCAATGGTTACCCTAAGGCAGGCCTCTCCAACGAGTAGCTAGTGAGCTACTGGTAACTCTCCAGCTACCTGTAAGTAGCTCTTCTGTGGGCAGCCCTGTGAACTAAATTAGAAGCTTTGCTTGGCTGAAATAGTGTATGTATCCTAAAATTAAAAAGCATGTATATCGTTAAATTGTGTATATATTTAGAACTCATAAGTTGATGTTTGGGGAAAAATTGTATATTTTCAAGATATATTTAAACCTGGTATTTGAGTGATAAAAATAAAATGGTATTGGAAAAACCTATTACTAATATTATTAACTAGGCAGCCGCGGTCGGTAGTAGGAGTAACTGCAGGGCGGTGACGTGGGGAGGGGCAGGGTGGGCGCTAGTAAACTATGGATTACGGAGATTTACAGGTAAATTAACATATAAATTAATAAAACGAATTTCGTTGCGTGCACTGCGTCCCCAAATGCGATGCAGTGCACGCAACGATATTCGTGTTATTAATTTATATGTTAACTTACCTGTAAACCTCCGTAATCCATAGTTTACTACCCCCCACCCTGCCCCTCCCCCTCCCCACGTCACCGCCCTGCAGTTACTCCTACTACCGACCGCGGTTGTAACTAGGTGCTAGGAGAAGTGCAGCATTGACTGCTAAGATTTACACATGCAGAGGCATTTCACGGTGACAAAGCATTTTCACATTATTGCTGGCTACCATTCCTAATGCACTGAGGTGATCACAGCTGGTAATCTTGCATATGGTGGGCACTCATGTAAACTTGTTTTGTGTTTACTATTACATCTCTAATAATATTAGTAGCTCGAGAGGGTTTTTATTGAACAAAAGTAGCACCTATTTCAGGTAATGTTGGAGACCCCTACCCTAAGGATATAAAGCAAATTACATTTTATTGTTTAGGCTCAATTGAAATATTTAAATATTAACATTAAAAAGCGTAACAGGTAAATGTGCTCGCTTTATAGAGTTGACGACTTCCTGCTGCAGTGGTCATACGATAGATACTTTTTTCCAAAAGAAAATGGCGGTCCTTCCACCCTCCGGCTCCCAAACAAAGTATGAAGTGCTGTGGAGAGGCGTGTAGAGAGTGGCGCAAGACAGTGGCAGGAACTCTCCCACCACCTAACCCCCGCTTAAGCTGCTTAAGTGATGGTAGGCACTGCACCTGTTGGCATATTAATCTAGGTCTCATTGAAAGTTGATTCATTTGAGATTTATTCCAGTCTGTCTGTAGGCGGGCAGACAAAGTCTCATAGCACGTCCAAGGTTAAGAGCAGGGCAGGGCTAAGAGGTGAGACCAAGAGCTGTTGAGTGAGCCCATTTCAGGGAAGGAAAGAGAAAAAGACATGAACTAAACATCGAAAAATAACAGTGCAATAAATCGAGTGAGTGACGGATGACAGAAAATGTGGGAACAAATATGAGAAGATTAAAAAATGACGTTTGATAGAAACCAGAGAGAAATGGGAGAGGAAGGAAGGTTGAAAACAACAAAGAAAGGGTGCAAGGGTAGAGAGGTGAATGAACCAATTAGTGAAAAGTTGGAAGGAAGGGTGAATGGAAGTTTGAACAAAAGGGTATAAGGACAAATCGATGGAAGTGTTAAAGGATGGATGGATCAGTGTGTAAAGAAAATGATCACTGAATGGATGGAACGATAAAAGGATGGATGAATAAATAGATGTAAAGGTGGAAGGGTAGGTAGAAAAGCGAAAGGATGGATAAATGATTCAGTTCACTAATGGATGATGGATGGATTGTCAGTGGATTGTTCGAATAATGAACGCATGGGGTGGAAGATCAAAGAACAAGATTAATGGAAAGGTGAGATGATGAATAAATAGATAGGAGGATGTACAGGGAAGGAAAACTAACCTAGCAAGTGTTGAGCTTACTTGCTTCACGTACTCAGTGTCATTAAAGGTTTGGCTCAAAGTGGGGATTTTAATTTTCTGGCTACTTCCTTGGTGCAAGAGGATGGTGTGTTGCAGGGGAAGTAGAAGATGAGTTCTAATCTGAATGGATATAGAGGCAATGTACTCTAGAGAACAGGACCCCAGATGGCTGCCAAGAAGTAGATATGGGATATGTATGCCCAGAGATCCCCTCTAAGGGACGGTCGAAGAATTTACTTTACCCAAAAAGTTAATTGAGGTCCCAGATGTCACCTGTGAAGTAAGTGAAGCCAAATGTTTCCAGCTTCTTCCAGCTGCAAGTGATGGTGTGCGGTAACCTTAATCATGGACATGCATTAAGAATGAACAGTAGAAGTGTCTACTCTGTACGTTCTCAAGAAATCACCACTGAGTATTGGTTGTGATACTTGGTAAGGTACATGGCCACACCCTTACATGGTTGGCGTGGCCACAGCCCATCACCACTGCGTACTTAACACATTGCATTCTATCAACCAAGCCTTACGCTTGTAGGCTTTGCATAGTGGTAACCAGAGGCAGTGGTACTAGGCAGAGGGCAATGCTAAAGACCATGCCATATGCCCAATGACAGTTGAGTGCAGGAATTCAGAAAAATATCAGGAAGTTCTTCACAAGTGCAAAACTCAGAAAATTCACAGAAAATCCTTTGTTACTTAATGAATGTTACAAAGAAAAAGTAAAAAACCTTGAAAACATATTTTGGACGGTAATTATAATTATTATCAAAAGTCTAAAACCCATTGAAATTGCCCAGTTATAGTTAGTAACACCTACAGCAGTAGTGCTGCTCATGCCCTTATAAATGACCTCACAGTATACACCATGTTTGTCATCACTTGTGACGTCACATGACATTCTGTATGATACCGCAAAAGCAGCTGATGATTGCACCTATTCACATCTGTTGGCTCGCAAGAGAAGCACATCCTGTTGTCTGTGTACTATGTATCAGAGGACAGCTAATTTTGAGCAGTTGTGCTGCAGCCTTAATAATGCATTTCATGTATAAGGATATCTTAGCAGCAGACAGCTTGCACCAGCTCATTTCTCCTGTTAGCCCTCCTAAAACAGAACCAACTACTAACCAAGAAAGCTGGGACACATGGAGTCTTTGCGTCAGCTCAACATCCTGTGATTCTGAGCAATTCACTAAATCTCCCCATAAACAAATGTGTCCCTAACTGGTGCTCATGAAAGGTGCCAGTGTTGATAATTAAGCGTTGGTCAGCACCAGTAACCACCGGCTCAAATTAAGCACTGTGCATCAGCCTATTTTCTCAATATACCTTCTGTAAAAACGTCATCTCAATGGCACAGGTACTGTACCCTGGCATACGCATTTAATGTCTGTGAGGCTAGATCCAACATGTGAGTAAAAACCACAGTAACTTTGTCTATACCATAATCTCGGTATGGACATCTAGCTGTTGACAGTCATCTCTAAGGGTATGTATAACTTCGGGGTGTATCTCCGGCAGACTATCTTCTCCATATAGCCTCTTCAGAGCCATTGAGTAAGTGGCATTTAAGGCTTTGGTCTCTATGTAGTTTCCACAGTGGGGTCGCTAGGCATCCTGGATTTGCCGGCCAGTCCCTCTTTTCCATCATCTGGCCTGGCAAATTTGACTCGTCCCGATTTTCAGAGAGGATCAGCCAAAAACAGTGGTAGACGCGTTTCTATGGGCTCCAAAGAAGGACACGTTATCAGCTCTTATCAGAAAGCAATGAAATACCCGGTATGATAGTGGGATTAAAAATAACATTTTATTTATTTCCTCAGTGCCTCATTCTCTGTATTTCTATGTTGAAGAGCCCTGTCAAGAAGGAGACACTATTTTTTGTATAACGAGAGACGACTGCCGTCCATGTTTGTTATTTATTTGGTTAGAAAAGGTTCAGTAACAGTATTGATGTCTGGCAGTAAGGTTCTTCGAGTGGATCTGGTGCGACTGTGTGGTTGGCTACCACAATTTAACCTGATTGTGAAAATGACTATTGTAGGAGAGTATGATCTGCTTCTTATGGCTACCCCCACTTTTTGCTGATGTTTCACTGATTTTCGACTTTAGTCTGGCTGGGGCCCTGCTATCCAGGACCCCAGACTAGCTGCTTCCTCTCTGAACTGATTCCATGTACCTTAGGTACACTCCAGATTAGATTCTGGGGTACCCTTAAAAGTCCCTAGTATATGGTATACTATGTACCCAGGGCATAGGTACCCCAGAGGCCTACCAGGGGCTGCAGCATGTATTATGCCACCCCTGGGAAGCCTTCCAAAATGACACCACAGGACTGCTACTGCAGTCTGAGTGAGGTGGTGCATGCACCCCTTACTGAGATATAGGTTCACTATATCTCACCCTATCACAGCATATATAAACCTGTCAGTCACCCCTATGGCAGGCCTTATCAATCCTGAAGGCAGGGTGCTTGGTTTTATCTGAGAGGTGCCCATGCATGAGCAGAGCCCCTCTGCAGCCTTCGGAATCTCTTCTCCGGGTTGTCTGTGATGCAGCCTGACCATATACTCTTAAGTGCATTATAACCTCGTGGTAAATGCTAACTTTGGGATGGCTGCACAGAAACATGTTGTGTTTGGTGTCAAACAGCTTGGAATCATACCCCCACACCAGTAACTGGTGTGGGAGTATGACCCCCCCCTTCTAGAGGGAGAGACATAACAGCACTGGTATACCCGGTACCAGCTAACAGAGCCCTGGCATCACAAAATGGATGCTGCCAGCCACAGACACGAGTCTGGCCTCCTGCTGCTGACCGCAACTCCGGCAGGGGAGGCCTGGACAATAGGTTTCCTGTCACATGGAGGTGTTATCACCTCCCAGACAGGTTTTAGTGGATTGGCGGTGGGTGGGTGTACTCCAAGAGTGCTTTGAAGTCTGCACTGGGGGCACATTTGGTGTCCCTGTGCATAGTCCAGCTCAAACCGGTTGCAGGGGCTACCAGCCCCTGCTCTGGCGCGAAACTGGACAAAATAAATAGCTGTAGCCACCCCTCTTTCCAAACCCTCCCATAGGTGGGTCCCCTGAGTTAGTCCAACCCCTTCCTTGGGTATAAAGAAGGAACCACTGACTCCAGAACTTTACATATCCCTGGACGAAAATCTGAAACTGAATCCTGGAACTTCGACAATCTACAAAGCACTAGATGACTGAAGAATCTCCCTTGGAGTAAAGGAGTTACTCCCCTGCTTGGCAGGCACCTAAAACACATCTGATCGGTTGGCATCTCCAAAGCTCCCGCCGGACTCCGAAGAATTTGCAACACAGGAGGTGGGTTTCCAGACTTCCCAGAGGCCGACCGAGCTCCCAGGAAAGCTGAGACCCGTAGCCCTCGTGGGGACAGTGGAACCAGAACCCCTGGACACCGTGCACATTTGTAAGTGCATATGCTTCTTGGCAATCCTTAAGGCTGTGCTTTGGGCTACTGGTAGTCCAAGCTCCAAGCAGCGTTTCCACTGAAGATTACTGCCCTACACTCTCCGAGTGTCCCGTGGGCTGGTATTGTGTGATTCCTCTTGAGGTCCCTTCACGACCCCTGGTCCGTCGACTGGTGGGTCCCTGTGAAGGCAACTTTAACTTTAATTGGGCTTCCCTGGTTGCTCCAGACGTGCCCTGACTCTCCATCGCTTGGGGAGTCCCCAGGACCTTGCTGGTCTGCACCAAAGCATCTTTCCTCTTCCTGCGTGAATAGCTGTTGCCAAGGCTTGTTGTGTCCAATCCGGGCGCCAACGCTGCAGCACTCGACATCCTTCATGGGCAGCTCGAATCCAGCTCCTGGTTGTCGTCGATGCCTCCTGGTCCTCGTGGCTGAAGAGTCAAGCTTCCTTACTTCGCACCTGAAGCACCCGACATCGGTGGGCATTCGTCTATCGTGCCCCTGGTCCGTGGCTGATGACCCAGACTCTGTCCCCTCTGCTTTCAGGTTCTTCACATCTTTGATCCAGGCTTGGATCTCTTCGGACACTTCTCCTCTTCCCGGCAGCAGCACTTTTCAGCATCTTGCCATTTAAATCGACGAAGACGCCTGACACCATGTGACACCTATGCACCCGGCTTCCCTGGGTGAGGTAACACGAGTACTCCGGTGCTCCCATGGCTTTGGTCCTAGAACCATCTAAGTCCAAAAGGGTTTGTTCCTAGTCCACCTCTAAGTGTCCTTAACCTTTAAAATTCCAACCGCAACGTTCCCTATAGAAGCTAACGGAGCTCGCAGCTGTGTTCTCACACTGCACATGTCCCCCGTGGGTCCCCTGTATCACTACCTTGGGTGGCTCCTTGGGGCCCCAGCAGTTCTACAGGCTCTAGGCCTTGTGTCTAGTCAAGTCGTGGTTCTTATCCCACTTTCTTAATATATGGTTTTGTTCGCCCCTAGGGCCCAATCCTATATTGTGCTAATTTACTGTGATATTTTAATTGTAACATATGTGCTTTGACCTCTAGCCTCATAAAGAGACTAGCAGGGTGTAATAAATACATATATTTTATATATATACCTGGTGTGGTTCTCCTTTCATTTGGTCATTCAAGAGAATATAGACTGGTAAAACAAGCTGCTTTACATTTCTCCAAGACTTAGCCTGAAGGCTGCTCTCCATAGCTACCACTAGGATAGCTTTCAAATAAGGTTGTCTTTAACCTATCATCAATAAGGGGTTATTTGGACTGGTGCAAGGTGCCCATAATAACTAGTGGACAGCATATACCAGGCCAACTTCTCACAACTATCATTACCAAAAGTAAAAAGTTATTTGGCAGCCACCAAGTTCCTTTTCCATAATGGGGTTGTTTGTAGACCAGATCACAATGCATATTTTTGGTCATGTTTGATTCTTCAGATTGTCAAATATCCTCCTAAATGTCGTTGAATGTCGATTAATGTGGAAACAGTCAGAACACTGCGGTCTGAACCACAAGTGTACCGACCACGCAAGCTATACCATGCACGCCTTAACCACGCATGTGCTTGGTTAAGGCAGTGCGCGGTCTAGCTGCAGGAAGACAGAAGGAGGAAGGTGCCGCAGTGAGGTAATTGGGGCTGGTTTCTTTTAAGGGCTGGGAGGGGTTGGGCCAGGTTTTAGGGCAGTGGAAGGGGTTTGGGAAGTTTAAGGGACAGCACAGGGGATATGGGGGCGGGGATAGTGCAGGGTTTTAGGCCTTAGGGCAGTGGGAGGGAAATGGGCAGTTGGGTTAGTGTTTAGGGCGGGGGATCGGGTAGGTTTTAGGGCAGTGGAAGGGGTTGGTTAGGGACAGCACGAGGGTCGGGGGCTGGGTAGTGTAGGGATTTAGGCCTTAGGGCAGTAGGAGGGGAATGGGTAGTTGGGTTCGTTTTTAGGGCAGGGGGGTCGGGGTCAGTACCCACTGGGCATTACTTCATACAAGCCATCTACTGTGTCTAATGGGAGCACAGGTGCTGGCCATAACCTTTGAATATTGAAGTGAGGGGCTCTACTTGTTAATTCTCGTTTTAATAGTTTCCTCCTGCTTGCTACTGGCAGGGCATTGTACTGATCCTTCACTGGTGCCATGTTCCCAGTATTTGCTAGGGTTATAGTGTCAGTTGGATATGCACAGGGACACTTCTCTTGCAGGCAGCAGTAATAGGCATAGAACGTAGGCAAAGACCATTCTGTGTGCCTTGCACAGTGTGTGACTGAGCCCTGTGCCATGTGCCTTGTGCTTAGTGAGGAAAGCAGAACAAGGAAGTAGGCATGCCTGTTGGCCTACCCTTAGTTTAGGAGCGATAGGGGCCAGTCTTCTGGGGGCACAAAAGTCTTGCTGTGTATCCATTACCAACCACAGAAGATTACCCACCATATGTGTATTGGGCAAATGGTATAACTACAAGCCAAGCCCTATGCGTAGTACCTAAAGTGCTTGTGGGTTCTTTGGACACGGTATCTGGGCACAGGGTACAGTCTATCTATTTCCATTGAGGTCCATTGGGAGATGGGAGATGGGAGAGGACAATGTGGAATGTGGAAAGCTGCATAAAGCATCCGGTGCGGAACCAGTATATTGGTGGAATACGCAAATGAGTCCAAGGCTTTATGTGGCCTTTGAGTCTGCCGCTCTGTGGTACCAGGACAAAAAAGATTGGGGTTGAGGAATTACAAGATGGTAGCATGTTGGGAGGAGGGGTTCTAACCAACAGGGAGTACAAGCAACCTCATTGGAAGGCGGCTTGAGAAAAGCCAAGCAAGAGCCGGGGGGGTGTTCACTGAGAGGGTCACTAGCAGTGGAACTGAGGTGCTCACACAGTGGGAACAGCAAGACACACAACAGCATTGAAAATAGATGGCCTGAAGGGACAGGCAAAGAAGAGAAGGCAAAAGAGGTGGAAGCTGTCCGACATTCAGAAATGGAGAAAGTGGAGGCCAGATTTACAGTCGCAGGAAGTGGCCATAGGCCGTGCTCCGTGTGCAGACCCTGCAGGACACTACCATGCCTTGTGACTACTGCGAGTATGGATGGACCCATACACTATGCTCAGTACCCACAGTTAATGGAAACTAACAACATAGCCAAGAAGTGCTGATAGGATCTAGGAGTATGAGCTTTGATCAGCCCACTTTCCAGCTACAGCGAAAATAAAGTGCATGCCATGTACTCCCATCCTGTCAGTGGCCTCTCTGTAAACCAGCCATGTTATGAAACAATATATGCATCGTGCTTGTGGGCCAGGTGTACTGGCCAGTATGCTAATTTAACAAACATATGGACTGGTTGAGAGTTGTTGGGAACAGAACTTCCTCTTATTTCACGAGGAAGAACTGCAGCGAGTGAATAATCCACCAACAGAGCTTCCTCCATTATACTATACCTATGGTGGGGGAAATATCACGGGTGGAGTCTCCTTCAGATATAGCAGGTTCTCCACAAATCCGTGAATTTCCCATTACCACCCAACTCTAAGTCAGGTCCCTCATAATGTCAAATATGTTTTATAAACACTCTAGAGCATTAAACTTCAGAAAGCAAAGTTTTATAAATTGTAGCACACTTAATGAGTAAAAAATATCCTGACAACACGAGGATTTTAAAAATGTACTTTTTTTTTCAAAACAAAATTGCTAAACATCTACAAACTAGGGTTCATGCATGTCGCAGGCTGTTTGTCACTGATTCACTTGCTTTAATTGATGAGTCACATAAATTGGTTAATCGCCTCCTGACCACATGTAAAAATGGTTTCCCCCGCTGGAGTTAAACGGCCATTGATTGGGCATGTTTACTGGCCCGCGTCTCTGCGTTGATACCACAAGAGAAGGTTACCGCCGCTCATGAATGCGCGCCTTCATCTGCTGTGCACAGGGCCCCCACTTCTTCTTCCGCTGACATTTGCCACTCAGTGCGCACCCACCCATCATATGAGGCCTTTCCACGTATATTTATAGAGCCTACTTTGTTGGGAGTAAGAAAATAAATGAATAACAAACTGTGTTTCAAACCATTGTGTCTTAAAAAAGAACTAATGATAAAAGTGAATGAACACTACAACAATTGTGGGATGCCAAACGAATGCAAACAAATTCACCATGATTCAAATTAATATTTCACTGTTTTTCGTGACAAACACAGTTCTGCTTCTTTGGGTCTCGCTATTGAGTTTTAACTTCTTTATTTTATTGTTGTACAATCTGTCCTTTCATGTGCGTGAACAATGAAGGCGAATATCTGGTTGCAAAGTGCAGCAGTTCTAGTGACCCCAGAAGTACAAAGAGTCTCTGTGTTCCCTTCCGGGAAAGACCTCCTCACGTGATAGGAGACTGCTGCAAAATTGGTGATGAAAAATTTCTGTCCAAACATTCTGAAAAGCAAAACTTCTCAATTTCAGCACATCTAATTAACATTTATATACGGTTCATTTGCATATGCCACAAATAGGTTTTGTATAAGGTCATGCTTTATTCATATAAAATTAACTTAATTTACATATCAAATGCTTTTCATGAGAGCTCTATTTTGGGATATACCGGTCAAAATAATGATAGAATTAATTTAAATAGACATGCATTGTAATTTCGAAATATTCTACAGCTAAAGTAGCATTCAAGTTGTTACTTTAATGCATCCCTTGTTCTGCAAGCTTATGTGATTTTTTCATTTATCATAATTATCGTAAAATATGACGCTCATCTACAAGTGCTGCAGTAAAGTAGTATTTTACAGGATACCTGTTAATTGTTTCAAAGCCAAAACGAAGTACAATGCAAATGTTGATGGTGATATTAATATTTCACCTTTCGGTATCAGCAGAAAATATTTTTTACATTGTAAAAACGGACACTACGAAATACTGTCATCAAAATTGTCTGTCATGTTTCTTAATCATTCTCTGGAAAGCTTTTCTGGTCAGCGCTGTATATAAAGCCCTGTGTCCCGTTCCATTGGTCTTCTGTGACACAAACATCGTATCTTGTCCTAGGTCTTAAGTCTCAGTTTGTTTTTCTAACATTGAGATACGTCTCAAGTAAATAGCAATAAATGTGACCAGTGGCGGCTCCTCCGCTAAGGCGGAGGAGCGTCACCTCACCGCTTTTTGAGCAGTGCAAAATATAAAAATAATATGATAATAACAAGACGTTATTTGCATTTTATTTTTCCTTGTGGGACATGGAGTGAGGTCAGGTTGGGGAGGGGCTGGGCTCGCCAGAGTGAGAAGTGGTTTGCACTCCCTAAGTGCGCATGACTGTTTGGCCGGCCCTCTGGGGCCGCCAAACAGTCATGCGGACTTTGCACGTTTTCCACCGGGCTGTGTAGCACAGCTCAGTGGAGAACATGCCCAGGCACTGCCTGAGCGGCCAAACAGGCCACTCAGACCAACCAGGACGCTGCTCATGCAGCGTCATGATTGGCTGGGAGAGTCCTGGAGCCTGGGTGCTTCCGTTCCTGCTGCAGTGCAGACTGAGGACGGAGGAGAGGCGGCGGCCGAAGGTAAGTTAATTTAATTTAATTTATTTTTCTCCCCACCGCCTCACCACCCTTATTCCGTTTGGGGATCCCTGTTTTCCCCATATGTTCATATATGACAAAAATAGCTTTGGGAGAGGTAGTCTCCTCTCTGAACATTGTCACTTAGAGTCAAGAAAGCTAACACCATAAGGGTCCTCTGGATCGTGTGAGAAGACGGCCGAGTGAAGCAGGGGCCACCAGTGGCCGTGTGGAAGGCTGCAGAAAGCATCGAGTGCAGAATCAATATATTGACAGAATCCACAGATGTGTCCAGTGCTTTGTGGGGCCTGTGACCCTGTCTCTCTTTGGTGCCAGGGCAAAAAGGCAGGAGCTGAGAAATTTGAAGAGTGTGGCAAGATGGGAGGAGGGGTGCTAAAATATAGAAGGAGAACAAGTGTGTTATTTCTGCTGTTTGACGGTCTGACTATAGTGACTTCTTTTCGCTTTATGATTTTTGTTTATCCGGCCAACACGAAATGTATCTTCTACTGCTTATTGTTTACTTGACACCATGATATGTCTGTTTACCACTCGACCTGTAATCTGTATACTTTATTTAATGCTGCATTGTTATTGAGTATAAAATTCAAATAAAGGTTAATAAAACAGGAGAACAAGTGGCCTCACAGGAAGGCTGCTTGAGAAGGGCCATAGCAAGAGTCGGGGTAAACACTGAGTGTGTCACTGGAAGAGGAACTGAGGAACACACAGGTGAAGACAGCAAGACACACAACATCATTGGGAATAGAGAGTTCCTGAAGCATTAGGCAAAGATAAGAAGGCAAAAGAGGTGGTAGAGGTCAGCCATTTAGAAAGGGAGATAAGGGAGGCCAGATTACCAATCCTGGGTAATGATGCAAGGGCAGGCAATTAGACATCCGACCAATGGGTCATAGAAATAAAGAGTGGTTAGTGATGACACAGCAAAGAAGGGACACAGGGTTGCCCCCACAAGTATATGAACTTTGAGGAAAAAGGTCACCAGACCACTAACTAGGCAAGAACAAAGAGGTGATAGGGCTAACTGGTCACCATTCTGAGCTTAACCTCTTCAGTGCCCATGACGAGATAGTCTCGTCATGGAGCACGGTTGCGCTGTGCCCATGACGAGACTATCTCGTCATGAACCCCGCCCGCTAATGTAACGCCCGGCACAGGAGGGGGAAAGGGTGTGGCACTGAAGGGGTTAAAGAAGGTTGATTAAAAGTAAAAAAGTTTTCTTCCTTACATAAGGGAATAAAATGTCAGAACATCATTCATTAGATGGGAGATAGAGCCAGCCAGTGAGCCTCCCCCAGATCTGAAGAAAGAGGAAATTCCTGCGCGCCACCATCCATGAACAATGCTGTATGCTGCTGACAATCTGTGGCCTCCTGGTACCAGGGAAGGTTGAGCAGGGGAATATTGGATGCCACACACCATGCCCCAGTTCCATGCCTAGCAACAAACAAAGAATGCAGGGCTGATGTGGCACCGCCCCAGAAGAAGAGCGGAAGGATCGCAGCTGAGACCCTGGGAGCATGAAGGGTCAAGAAGGGCACATCTGACACCAGAGGGCATGTACTCAACAATAGCGTGCGAGATGGAAAAGATCTATGATGAAAAGCAGCCAAAGGATAACAGCGGACCCTTGTTCCACCAGATGGGGAAGGTGACGGAAAACAGGGTAAAAGAGATCCTGGAAAAGTGTCCGCACTCCAGTCAGAATTGATACATTTAGGGGAGAGCGGGTTCATTACCGCAACAGAGTAGGATCAGAGGGATTGGAGGAACGATTCTGGATGGATTTAGGATACCAAATCAAAGGTCCAGAAGAGAAAGAGGGTGGAGAATTCGAGTTTAGTCTGACTCCGCTGGGGGATTGCAGCAAGAAAACTATAGAAGTGGGTGGGGGAAGGATACAAATGTGCGAGTATTTGGTTATAACCTCCTAGTGATAAAAATGGCAATGCACTAACATATGCTGAGTCACAAACCTGCCATGTTAATAGAGGATGGGACGTTTATTTCATTCCTTTGCCAAGCAGAAGGAACAGTGAGCAGGTCACAAGGAGGCAGTGCAAAAGAACTAGTGAGAGAATGTGAGAGCAGAGCTGAGATGGCGCAATGTGACTTTGAATCAGCATCTTGCGTCTGGACATCCTGAAGACGTCTACCTGATAGGCATACCGTGTGGACGACGGATGACTATTGACCAAACAGCTCCTGTGGGTTTTTACGAGGCCTGCACAGGATATGGAATGTCAGCATGTTTCTAAAAAGGTAGATGCTGACCAGTATCCTTAGCAACAACTGAAACCCTTTGAGGGCCTGTCTAAATGTAGTGGCCATTGTTAGCACTGAAGACAGTGGAGAGAGCAAAAAATACTATTGGACTTTCTGTGCATTGAGCGGATTTCGAGGCATTGGTGGCAGAAGTGTTTGTGAATAAAACGGGAATGGATGCAGGTGCAGCCCTCGCTGGGGCACCTCAATATTGCATGTAAAGTAATGGCACCAGTGCAAGATTTCCAGATGTCCATGAACAGCTCGACAAGTGGCAAGCAAGAAAACACAGAAAAGCCATTTTCTGGTTTTGGTTCTGGTGCTAATTAGGCCAGGAGGATATCTCCATTATGCTGGCATAAATTAACATAATGTCTGTGAATTCATGCTACTCTTGTTACGTGAAATTCCCGAAATTACACTATTACCCGCATAATATCTTATAATAATGCATCATTCACTGCAAAACTTTGCTCGAGTGCACAGAAACAACATGGTCCGTGACTGGCTACCCTCCCCTCCCAGCTTCCCACACCACCTAGAAGGATTGACATAGGCAAGTTGTCTTTGGAAGGCGGGGGATCAGGGACCCCCGGCCGTATTTATTATACAAAACAATAAAGGATGAATATCAACATTACATCAATTATTTTAAGTAACGCAAAATTCATGACATTGGATCTACAGTATTGAAGACAAATATCAAAGGCTAACCTTAACAAAAGTTTAATACAGCGTGTTTCCTATCCGAATCTAACATCCTGCCTGAATTTTGCATTCTAACATTTCTGGCCCGACGGCAAGGTCGCTAACCGGTGTCAAGTCCTACTAACCACGCCCTTACTTACAGGTGCGCATGCGCGACAGGGGACCGCCTACCCCGTCGGCATCGTGAACTCCATTTAACCAACAAGGAGGGCCCTTACACTCTGCGTCATTTGCTGACGTCATGATGTATGTGCGGGGTGGCTACCAGCCTAAGGAAAGCGTGACTCCCTCCCCCGCATCTTTAGCAGCTAGCGGATATTCCTGCCCCTGAAGTTCTAGGAGGGACCAGTGGCCCCTTCCCCTGGGCCGCCCCCTCCGTGGATGGCGACGCCCCCCCTAGAAACTTAAATTGCTGCTCACCGATCATGACCTTACCGCCACAGGCCAGCATTGTTTCCCGACGATCTGGCCCCCCCACAACTCCCGCCTGAAGGTCATCCCTACCTCACAGAGCCCTTCAACCAAGCTAGGATATTATCACACCATATTGTATTCCCTGCCTCAGTCAAATGGACCCCATCCTGTAAGTACAATTCATCCCCCCAAATAGTCCCATGTGGGATGGTCTGTAAGTGCGTGGTTCGGAAAAGTTTTTCTAACTTGGTATTGATCCTCTTTACCGAGTGACTCAATCCCTGACGGAATCACCCCCACGCCGCTGCAGCCGCGGTATCAGCTGGGACCATACTACAATGCAGTCAGGGCACACCCTCCTTACCCAACCCGCTGCTGAGATGATCTCTTCCAGGAGGACCCTCCTACCCAGTCTAGCAAGGTCATTCCCCCCCAGATGAAGAATCACTACCGCCGGTGGTGCAGCATGTTGGGCGACCAACTCTGCAAAGAATCCCCGAAACTGACTGAGGCAGAGACCCCCCTCCCAAAGAAGGAGATGGACAAACCTTTGTGCTCTAGCTCCCTTCTACCCTTGCCTGTAAAAAAGACATGTTTAGCACGATTAACATATGAATGACCAACAATCCAAACCCTGCCTGACCGCGTCCTGTGTTCCTGACTGTTCACGCCGCGATGAGTCGCCGATAAATCTTGATGATGACCCGAAACGAGTTCTCCGCCTGCGTCACAGAGCGAAGAAACTGCAAAACCAGAAAAAACAACCCAACGTCAGAAAACTCTAGGTACTTTACAACATGTGTACCCGCACATACTGTTTGTAGCAATTGGAATTGGGTGACCATCTCCCAATTCTTTTAACACTGTTCACATGCAGACCCCTTGTGATTGCCTCAGTGGCTGCGCCTATCCTAAAGGAGTGTGTGCCAAATTCCTTCGGGTCAAGGCCCACCCTGGTAATAGTCAACTCCATGACTCTTCTGAACTGGTATTTGGTTAAAGGGGTGCCGTCAGCGTGTAATAAGAGTGACCCACCCAACAATCCACCTCTCTGCCTGATGAAAGTCTCCACATGGTGTACCGGGCAGCAAGGATTGGCGCTCGCCCGGTGCAGTACCACAGTCTCCCCCCGCGCCTCCTGATCAGTTTTTGATCTCAAAATTGTCACCCACAATGTGTCTCCCTGTATTGTTGTGTTCAGAATTGGATACCCCCCTGCCTATCTGCCTTGGAGGCTGCAACCAACTCGCTCAGCCTCAAAGCTCCATAAAAGGCTAATGTGAAAGCTGCTTTAAACAATTGTATCTCCCAGTCTGAACTACAGACGTCATGCAATGCAGGCAATAATGCCGTCAGCCTCCCCAAGCCTATTGGTTTCCTAGTGTCAGCCGTGCTGCTCTGTAAGCGGCGCCAACCCCTCAAACCCTTCCGCACCACAAAGCTGTTAGTTGGGTCTTTTACTCCCTTTGCCTGTGCGTAGAAGGAGACAGCTGCCCTATGCCTGTTAGCTGTTGCCACGGAGCGACCCTCCTGATGCAATTTACCCAGATAATCTGTAAAACTATTCTCTAGAGCCCATTTGGATTCCCAGTCTCGCCCCAAGAAAGTGCAATATGAACCAAACGCCCCTTCATATTCTGTCCTTGTCTTGGGGGCTAAGCTAGCAGCCACGAGGTCCTGTAATTTGGGGCACCAATCTGCCAGAGTGCTGACGGGAAGTGTGTCGGTGTAGGCTCTGCTGATGGAAGATGTTCCCAGAATACCTGCATTTTTTGGCGAGAGAGTGCATCAGCTGCATTATTAAGGACACCTGGTATATGTTTTGCCCTGAATATAACATTCAATTTCAAGCATCTCAACACAATCTCCTTCAAGAGGCGGAGTATGAACCTACAGCGTGCCGCTTGCTGATTGATACACTCCACCACCGTCATGTTGTCTGACCAGAATATCACTGATTTGTTACGCAGAAGTTCTGGCCAGAGCATTAATGCAACCTATATGGGGAACAGCTCCAGAAAACCAATGTTGGTTGTCAACTCACTGTACACCCATTCGTCCGGCCACCTGTGGGTGACCCACTTGTTTCCAAGGATGGCACCAAACCAAACACTCCCAGCAGCGTCAGTCCATAAACCTAACTCCGCTGACGTAGTGGGGGGGGCCGGACCACACAACCCTGCCGTTGAAGTCCTCCAGGAATGCCATCCATATCTGCATGTCCTGGCGTACCTCAAGCGACAGTCTAGTGCATTGGTGTTTTTCTCGCAGACCCGTCATAGCCTGCGCAATTGAGCGAGAAAAAGGGCGAGCCATTGGTATCACACTCAACGCGAAATTCAACTGGCCCACTGTTTCCTGAAGCTGTTGTAAAGAGACCTTCTCTTTGGCCAGGCACGCGCGTAGTGCCGCCTTGAATTTTGACACCTTCTCCTTTGGGAGCCTGAAACAACCCTCCACAGAGTCTATTTCAATGCCCAGAAATTCTAAGCAAGTAGCTGGCCCCACTGTCTTCCCCGGCGCCAGCGGGACCCCAAGAGCCCACATGAGCACGCAAAATTCCTGCAATGCCTGCGCACACTTCTGAGACCCAGCCGCGCCAAGGAAGAGAAAGTCATCCAGGTAGTGCATGACCTGCTGATGCCCGTTTGCCTGCCTCATTACCCATTCCAAGAAGGAACTGAACGTCTCGAAACAGGCACACATGATCGAACAACCCATGGGCATGCATTTGTCCATGTAATACTCCCCATCAAACTTGAACCCCAAAAGGTGGTTATCCCCCTGATGTACAGGGAGAAGACGAAATGCAGACTCTATGTCAGACTTGGCCATCAATGCCCCTGAACCCAGGCCCCTAAGCAACACCACCGCTTGGTCAAAAGAGGCATATTTTACACTGCAGACATTCTCATCCATAGCATCATTCAAGGATACCCCCCTTGGGGCTGAGAGATTGTGAATGAGTCTATATTCGCCTTTCTCTTTTTTAGGGACAACACCAAGTGGGGAACAAACAAAGTTGGGCACTGGCACCTCATCAAATGGTCCTGCTATCCTACCCAGGCGTAATTCTTTTTCAATTTTTGCAGCCACTACCCCTGGGTTATGCTTTACAGACAGTTGGTTCCTGCACTCAGTCTTACCTGTGTACCCTCCTGCCGGTATCCTGAAACCCCAAGAAAATCCCTCCTGAAGTAATTTAGCCGCTGCGTGATCTGGGTATCTGTTCAGCCAGGGAATCATTGCCATGACATCAATGGGAGTGTGTGACACTAAACCCTCCTCTTGTCTATTCAGGTTTCCTTCTCCCCCTGGAGCCCTGGTTGCCACCCTTAAATCTGCAGGAGTGTGAGGGGTGCCCGCACAAGGAACAGGCGTGTTTGAACTTACATGTGCCCGCTGCCCTAGTGCAGGACCGTTTGTTGAAATCCCAACATACGCCCTTTTTATCCCTCCAACCCTTACCCTTTCCTGGTACCTCACTTCCTTGCGCATGCCGAAAGGGCTGTTGGGGCTTGCCGGGTATATTTTCTGTGCACCAGTTGCCCCCATCACTGCTGCCCCCCCAGTTATCTGATTGTACCATGACAGGGAATCCACCATATCCCATGCTAAAGAGGGATTGAATTCTTTAGCTTTCCTGAATGAAATGTCATATTCCTTCCACCCGTTCCCCACTTGTGTCTCGCTCCACATGGCAATCCTGCTCTGGTAGCAGGCCATTTCTGCTTGTAAATTGGGCGACCTTTCAGCTGTAATGACACTGAAAACGGAAAAGGCCCTCATCCAGTTAACAAATGTTTCCTCAACTCTGAACTTACCAACTCTATTCTCCATTCACTGGGCAACATCCATTCCTTTTGTGACTTGGCATATTCAAGTTCCCTATTATCAATCAGCAAGGAGAATATGTTGATATATTTGCCCGCCCAGATCATCTCTTTCACAGCCTGAGACACATGCTGTGCCAAATTCTCCTTCCTTGAGGGCATAGCACCATCCTTAAGTAATGGCAAAGCCACCTCCTTACCACTGTCAATGCCTTGTGACGTAGCACCATCCTTCTTTGCCGTCTGCTCGCTGGCGGAACCTGTTAGGGGAGTAATTGGGGCCAATGGTGCCCCTTCCCCCGCCCTTGCCAACTTAATCATCTCAACCAGTTTCAAGGCTTCCGCTGAATGATCTTGAGAAGATGGCAATACCCCCCCCTAACTGTAACCAGGGTAAAACGGCGGCTATCTGGGATGCCAATTCCACCGGGACAAAGTTAGTCGGGGGGGTTGGGACCCCGACGGGGGCAATGTTCACGGGGGTGACGGGGGCAATGACCCCGAGTGGGCCAACCGGCAATGCTGGCGTAGGAAGAGCTGGCCCAGCCGGTGCCGTTGGGGGCATCACAGGAGTATCCTCAGGCACTCCCACTGGCATTCCCTCCCCCTCAGCTGTATTCTTGGGCGTTGTGCTTGCAGTTTTCTTGGACTTGCCCCTCTTAGGAGGGGTGACAAAATCACCTCTAGGCTGTGGTGGGTTGATTATCCTTCTTGGCCTGCCTTGTGGACCAGGAGGCCCGGCCAACCTCTGATTAATTTCTGCCACACCCCTACCTAACTCATCCACCTTACCCAAGCGCCTATCAATCGCCGTCATCCTGCGCATCATAGTCTGCATCATTTGCTCCATGCAGGCACTCTTATTGCACTCTTATTGACTCGTGCCCCCGGCATACTCCACAATACTCAATGAAATCTAATCCTAGCCAACCCAGGCAATTGTACCTTCTTTCAGATGGAGGATGTGAAGATGGCCGTAAGCACCATGCAACTGTGACCGCAATACACACCAAGCTAGTCTTAGCGTGTGGGCGAGCGCCAACCCCTCGTAGGAAGGTCTCAAGCCCTGCGGCCCCCCAGAAGCAATGAAGTGCAGGCCCACCTCACTCCCCTCACCACCGATGACCCGTGTGTCCTCAGCCCGTTGCTGTGCTCTGCGCCCGTGATCTGTTGTCTGCCACTGGAAAAAACCCACAGTCAAGCATCCTACGAAAAAACAAATATTAATAGCTTGCAAAAGACTTTGTGTAATCAATCCCAGTGCCTGGAAAAAACTTTCAGCACCCAGAAACCCTTATCCAGTGCCAAAAATTAGCCCAGTCTCAAAATTATGCTTCAAAAACCGGCTTTAAACAGTTTAACCCAAGCACTAACTCATTGGTCTCCCCTCCAGTGGCTGCCCTGCTGGATCCTGCTTCGCCCCCCACCAGGGAAAATCAAACGTGCAATGATCTGGCCCAACGCGTGAAAAAGACAAAACCCTGATGCAGGCGGGCCGTCGATCTCCCTGCTGCCTGTCTCGCTGCTCGACCAGCACCCGCTACCCCTCCACACCTTACCGGACTATGCGCCACCCAGAACACAACAACGCCGGTCTCTACGCTCACTCCGCTCCGCCTGCAAGTCGCTGGGCTGCTCCCGCCCGAACCGCCGCTGCTGCTGACACGAGGACGCGAACCTGGAGAGGAACAAAGAAAGAAAATTACACGCCCCGAGCGTGGGGCACACGAGGAATGCGGAGAGCGAGCCAGGGGCAAGAGGGCGCCCAGCTCGCTCCCCGGGCCTTTTAAGGCGCTGTTCCACCAGGGGGTCGCCGGCCCAGCCGGCCCGCCCCCCGCCCGACCCGCCCCCCTGCCCCGGAAGCTGTACAGCTGCTTCTGGGTCACGGGGGAGGCATCAGCCTATCGGTGGTGGGGGCGCGCCGCGTGCGTCATCGACCCGCGAAGCACCCCCACCACCGAGAGGCCGGGGGAGGGGGGGGCGCCGCACCGCCATGTGGGCGGGAGGGCCAAGCGGCCCCCCCTTTACAATTGACTTAACAAAACACGAGTGGCTGCTCCTTCCCACTCTTGTCTTTTTGTGCTGTTTTTTTTTTTAGCACAAAAGACAAAACGTGTCTTTGCGTCCAAAATGAGCTTGAGAATGCATTCTGCAATAAAATATAACACCAAATGCTAGTTTTGTATTTTACACAATTACACGTTATTTTCTCAAAATTTCATGTAATTACGCAAATTCAACCCCTAATACCAATTGACTTTTATGGTGGACAACGAACTACTGCCAGCCAAAGGCCACAGTGTGTTTAGGCTGCTGCAGGCGCTGGAGTTTGAATATTTGTGATGGACTGTTGTGCTCAGGACAGAACACCTCAGATATAGATAATGACTCAGTTTGAATAAAGTGCGCGAGGTGCTGTGAGTACGGTTCAGTTCTGAAGAGAAGGTGGCAGCTTAGCAATATGAGGGGAAAATCTCTAATGATTGGAAAGTTTAGAAACGTTTTGTGGCATTGAAGTGAATCTGCTTATCTCAGTAGGAAGAAGTGTTGCTCAAGTTAACATTCCCGTATATACTTTTCGGGCATTCCAGCTATCAGGGAAACAGGCAAAAAAGGTGTGTCTGAGTGGTGAATATGTGATGTATAAATAGGTAAAAAAGAAGGACAGATGCAAAAACTGTGCTATGCCAACGAGCCCTAAAACACTGCACTGGCTTCCAGTGGGTGCCATGGTGAAATTTAAGCAAAAGACACAGAATTGATGAACGGAATGCAGAACAAATCAAAACATTCACCCCCAGTCAAGAGATCTGGGTTAAATCCATCATTCTTTTGCTCACCATGCCACCCCAGCTTAGACCTGGCCCCGAAACCGGTCCTAGGATGCTTGTTTCCAGTCCAGGGAGGACCTGGCTTGGCAGTTAGGGCTGGACTGTTCCCATGAGGCACAGGGTCAAGACTGATTTGCATATGGCTGGGTTCAAACTGGAACGGCATGGTGAGCAAAAATATCGATGGATTTAGGCCCAGATCTCTGTACTGGAGTGAATGTATGACATTGTTCTGCATTCTGTCCATCAACTGTTGTTTTTGCATGGTGAAATTTAAGGCACTATGCGTTATCCATAAGGTCTACTGAAGCAAAGGATCTTCATAGCTACAAAAACTGACCCCACATTACAATCTGACCAGGAGCCTTTGTTCTGCATCTCAACACTTAGATTTACAATGCCCATTCATGCAACAGGAATACTGTAACTGATGCGTGTGAGTACTGGGCCTCAAACTGTCCTGGCCCTAAATCAGAACTGAACCAATTGACCATTACTAATCATTATAAAAATAAAACTGAGCTGTTTAAGAAATATTTACCTGAATCCCCTCTTATGTTCGTGTTCAAAGAATGATGGTTGATTGTCTCAACACATCCTTCAGGACTAATGACACACTGTCTAGTACAAACTGGTACCCTATACCCTGGTGCCTGATTTCTGGACAAAGCCTTTAAAGAACACAAAATGGCGACCAACTCTTTACAAAACACCTAAATTAAACAAAAAACAGTTAAGGAAGAGTGAGTTGATAACCTGGAGAAAAATCTTGGACTATGTCCTGTGAAAGTGGTACTATAATTATTTCATGTGAGATGAACTGAAAGTGGGTGAGTGAGATGAGAACCAATAAGAAAAATCCCCTGGAGTTCAAGATAGATTGTTTCTGGATTGGGATACCATCAGAGAAGGTCGAATTTTGAATAGCGCACCAGGAGTTGATGAGCTCGGAAAGTCAGGTAGATTCAATGATTACCTGATTGAACAGGATAGCAAGTATGCAGTATGAGTGTGCGTTATTTGTGTCTCATTCAGAATGCCTTGTGACCAGAGACAGGAAGTGTTAGAAATGGGTGTCTCTAGTCAGCAGAGGTAGGTTCAAATAGGGAGCCTTGCTTCTAATCAGGGTAAGAGGGATAGACACTTTAGATAACCCGTGCTCACCCTCTTGGTAGCTTTATTTTTTTATTTTTTATTTTACGGAGTTTTATATAGCGCAAACTTGACCCGAAGGTATCGGGTTTCAGAGCGCTTTACATAGCACCAGTTGCATTACATGAGGACACATTCATTTTTGTTAGACATGGGGAGATTAAGTGATTTGCCCAGAATCACAGGATGTTCAGCGTCATTGCCGAGACTCAAACCCAGTTCCCAAGATTCAAGGTTGACCGCCCTAGCCGTTAGGCCAACTCCTCTCCCCAGCTTGGCACGAGCAGACAGGCTTATCCCAAAGGCAATGTGTTATGTATTTGTACCAACACTCACAGTAACACAGTGAAAACACCACAAAAGGACACCACACCAGTTTACAAAAATAAAGTATCTTTATCTAAACCAAATAAGACCAAAACGACAAAAATCCAACATACACAATTTAAAATATGACTTTAAAAAGGTTTCAAGAACTTGTACCATAGAAAACTATGGATGTGTGACTTTTCACCAAAGTACCTGTAGATGCGTCAAAGTACCAAAGCCAAACAGCCATAGAGTTGGAAAACAAAGAGATGCAACACTTCTGGGACCTTAGGGAGGCAATGCGACTGTTCTGCGACACGCAGAGGGCGAGTTGCGTCGAATTTGGTCTGTATGGGGAGTGATGCATCGATTCTTCGTGACAGATCCGGTTCGCAGGTGATGCGTCGGGAAAGCGTGCCGCACAGGTACGATGCGCGGAAATATGAGATGCGTCGGCGATCGATGCAGCTGCTTCGAGCAGTGTTGCATCGGTCCTCTTCAGCCACAATCCCTCAATGCTTCAATCTTAGCAGTTCTTCACATTTCTTCTTTCTTCCAACAGCAGCAACAACCTCCAGAGGCCCAAGCTGGCATTGGCACCTCTAGGCAGGTCAGAACTCACAACAGCAGAATTCAGGGGAGCTGGGGGTGAAGTCTTTGTGTCCCTGAGACTTCTGAACAGGAGGCCAGCTCACTGCAGGCCCGTGGAGATCTCCTTCATGCAGGGGACACAGCACACAGCAAAGTCTTTCTCCTTTCCTTGGCAGAAACAGCAAATGCAGGCAAATTCCAGACACACAGCAAAGGGCAGTACTTCTCCTCAGTCTCTCCAGCTCATCTCCTTGGCAAAGGTTCCTCTTGAATTCCAGGAATGATCTAAAGTCTGGGCTTTTGGGTCTGATACTTATACCCCAAAATGTCTTTGTTCTCTTTGTGTAAGGGGCTCTGAGCCCAGTTCAAACCAGTTCTGGGGGGCATTCTGCAGGTAAACTACAACATTCATTGTCTGTGTCAGCCTTGGCTCCAGACACACCACAGGGGACACAGCCAGCATTGTGTGAGGCAGGCACAGCCCTATTCAGGTACAGGTGCTACTCCCACCACTCCAAATGCAGATCAGGCCTATTCAGCCTAGTGCTGACTCCTGGAGCCACTGCACCTCCCCAGCCTCTGTCACTCCAAAGCCAGACAGCCAATCCACAAACAGGCAGAGGCACACAGGATGGTTGAACAAGAAAATAGCCATTTTCTAAAAGTGGCATTTTCAAATACACAATTTCAAAAACATCTTTACTAAAAGATATGTTATTACATTCTGAGTTCAGGGATTCTAAACTCAATTTTTCCATCTTATCCCTATAGAAAGATATGCTTGTAAAATGTTACAAAGCATTCCCCATTCTGTCCTATGTGGCAAGATAGCCTTTCTATAGTGAAAAAAGAAATTGGAAGTATTTCACTATCAGGACATGTTACACACACCAGTACATGTTCTACCTTTTACATACACTACACCCTGCCCAGGGGGTTCCTTTGGCCTACCATAGGGGTGTCCTATGTGTAAGAAAAGGGAAGGGTAGGGCCTGGCAAGTGGGTGCACTTGCCAAGTCGACATAGCAGTTAACAAACTGCACGCAGGGCCTGCGGTGGCAAGCCTGAGACATCTTTTCAGGGCTACTCATGTGGGTGGCACAATCAGTGCCGCAAGCCCACTAGTAGCATTTGATTTACCAGCCCTGGCACACCCAGTGCACTTTACTAGGGACCTACTGGTAAAAACAAATATGCCAATCAGGGAGAACCAATCACAATAACAATTTACACAGAGAGCATATGCACTTTAGCACTGATCCCCAGTTGTAAAGTGTCCAGAGTCCTATAGCCAACAACAACAGGTCAGGAAAAAATAGGAGGAAGAAGCAAAAAGTTTGGGGATAACACTGCAAAAAGGGCCATTTGCAACAGGAAGAAATCTGGATCTGCAGGGATTTCATTTTTCATTGGTCTAGGGATTTGTGCAGGATCTGTATCCTCAGTGCTAGGGTCACTGTCAAGTGTTCAGACAAGGTCCTGGGCAGTATTTGGGTTCCCGCATCATGTTCAGCAACTTGTCTAAACCACCGTGCACAGACAGGTCGAAAATATATATATATATATATATATATATATATATATATATATATATATACACACACACACACACACACACACACACACACACACACACACACACATACATAAATATATATATATATATATATATATATATATATATATATATATATATATATATATATATGTATAAATACACACACACACACCACCACCACCACCACCCTTTTCGGGTGCAGTTGTCACCATTTATTAGCCAACCCTAATAACTCTTGGAAGTGTCACCAGAACCTTAGCTGGATGTGCCGTGTGTGGGGATTTCTCAGTGAGACTGCTGAGCTCTAGATTAGAATTTCAAACCAAATACTTTTAGGTTTCTTTCTCATAAAGCACAGGGTTGTCAAAATGAGATCAATATACATTCACCTGTATAATATCTGTAACACTCCCATGTGGGGTCACCTAAATGCCCTCCTTGTCGCCTACAGGATTCACCAACCTGAAACCTATGCAGTGGTGAATTAGGGTAGGGACCACTCTAGAATCTGTGCTGAAGGAGGAATAGTATCTGCTTGAGCCCCACTTTTTGCAAAGAGTGCAGGATTAACATACAAAAGATGACCCTCTTGAAGCTTCTCCAGACTGCTGCTGGGTTGCTTGAGATATGCCAGAATCCTCCTTTTCTTGGCATGATTATTGAGGCCCCTGACATTCAATGAAAGAAATCTTACATACAGCATAACACTAGTGCTATCACTCAGATGATGGATCGCGGTCTGCAAGACCGGTGAACTAGGACATACTCCAGAACACAGGCTTCATGTGCTTGCTTATGACACTATTGTGTCTGCCATAATAGTATCTTCCTTGGTTTTGCTTTCCCTCCAAACCCACATCCAAGCTGAAAACACTACAACTGTCAGTGGAACCCACTTCATAAGCAAGATCATTGCAGTAGGTGGGCTAAATTGCCCCACAGTATACTGGACAGGATGGCCCTTTATAAAATGATGGTCATCCCAGGTCTCCTATACATTCTACTGAAATTTCCTTTCCTTCTACCGAGCCAATGCATAGCTGCATTGGCTTCCCAGGTGCGTAAATTGCTCTGGGGCAACAACCCCCCATGTAGCTGCTCAATAGCAAAACTGATCTACCAAATATTCATCAAATGATGTGTAATTACGCTGGGGGTGTAGAAAAAAACACAGATTGTCCACTATTTTCTGAGAGACAACGTATAAAAGTGAAGTTATCTAGAACAGTGTGCTCCGACTGGGGTAAAAATATATCCAACCACCCGCTCTTTCTTCCTCACAACGCTCAATGCTTCGAGCATAGGTCAATGACATTACGACTCAGACCTATAGCATATGAATTAGACACCCGGAGACCTTATTTGTCGTTCATTAACGAGCTATTTATTGTAAACCAATATGTAATCTCAAGTATATCCTATGCTTGTACTGGCAATATAGAAGTGTAAGTACTCCTTGTCGCAGAGCCAGTACTCCCCCATTAAAAGCATTGGAGCAGTGCCGAAAAGAGCCAGTACTATCCTTTTCGAATTAAAGAAGTGCAGATGCTGAGTGCTTGATAGGACCTGCCCATTAAAACACAGGGTAAATCTTCTATGTCCTATGTTTGAGACCCCGTGGTTCATTTCAGGCATCATTGTTGGAGTCTGAAGCTTTGACATACCCTCCCCCTTTTCTGACAGTTCTGCCTAGTTGCCTGCTCAACGGACCATACAAAGGTGACATAAGATAATTGAATACGATTCTGGTGTCTTCACAGTGCTGCTTTCTTTTCTGATTTTACCACTGATGTAAAGGTCTGGGAACATCATTAATTTAGAATCTTTGAAGTTCAGCGTGCCTTGTTCAGTGACCAGATGAATGAGTGTGCCCCTCTTGTGGTAAATCAACAGGTGTCCTATGTAGAGCTTACATGGTCTGCCAGGAGGCGGGCAGGTAGAAAGAGCTCTGTGCACCTTCCACCTCTATGTGCCTGGAGAAGAAGATGTTCCCAAAAGAGGTCCTGCACTAATCGTAACACCAAAGCCTCCATATCCAGGACTTGTTTGCTCTCTTATAAACCTAGAATTTGAATATTGTTTCTCCCGGGACATCCCTCGATATCTTCATCCTTATAATGCACATTATTCATGCATGCCTGTAAAGTGTGAATCGCAGAGACAGTCAAGCTTTTATTGTCTTCTAGGTCAGAATTTTTTGTTTTTGTTTTTTTGTAACCTCCCTGTTTTTATCCTGTCGTGTCTGACTATATTCACTCTGCAGCATAAGACATCCAATTTATGACAACTCATGTCATACAATCGTTCAGTTCTAGGAATAAAGGGGTTAATTTAGGTTAGGCCGATGTTGGGCAGCCACCAAAAAGTGGCGGATGTCTCATCTACTGTATTAAGAGTGCCTTGATGTCAACAGCATTCTAAATTCGATGGTCAGGGCATCTGCCACTTTTTGGCTGATGTCTGGATTTGCCAAACTCTAAGTAACCCCATAATCTTAACACTGACTAGAATATTAGCATTGATGTCCCCACTTGCTGCCTGTACAGTTTGCCAAGCAGTCTCACCTGGTTTAATGGCGTTTCTCAACTATAGTTTGGATTGTTGCTTCTCAGTGTTCCCAGGATGTGAAAACAGACTATTATAGCACCCCAATATTTTTTATCCCTTGTTTTTGCTTATAGGAGATTAAATTTATATGACCTACTACTTGATACGTTAGCTTGGTTCTTTCTCTTCCCTGATGTTGGTAAATTTGGTGCCTTGTAATTAACTTTGCATGAATCTTCATCTTTAAAGAAGACTTACAAGATTGCCAGCGAGTTTTTTTTATCCCTTTATGCATTCTTCTCTTATCTGGGACCCTCTTCAGGAGGCGCCTGACACCATTCGCGTGTACTGATCAGTGCAGAGAGCCCACGCCCCCGGCTACTGGGAGGAGTCTCTTTTTTCTTCGGCAGTCAAGATGAGACTCAGTAGACATTCTCAGCATCCAGTCCTTGACAGGCTGTCATCTTGGCTTGTGGCATTTCAGCAACCCCAGACTGTCATCTTTTTATTAACTGACCTCCCTCTTGTGTCACTTAAGAATGCACGTTTTCAACAGAATTTGTAACAAAGTGTGTAACTATTTTATCTTATATTGGTGATTATGTTGTCTTGTGTCTTTATCCAGATAGGACTAGAGCTTCAACTTAATCAACTCACATTTTCTAATTGGAAAAATAGTAGAGCTAATTGTTCACAGGGCTAAAAACGTGCATAGGATCTTGAAGATGGCAGGTGAGGTGGTAGTTTAACACTCATGAACTGGTGCATCTGACATCACATACTTACTTAGTATAATGCGTAGCTCAAATGATACCTGGAAGACCTTAAACATACTAGTGGTAGTGCATATGACCTACTAAAATTCAATAGCCTGTATACATCATGGCTTCCAATCATAAAAATGTTCAAATCCAAAGTGCTTGAAATGATTGCTTTTGGAACCATGCTATAGGCCAAATAAGCCTCACAGAAAATTGAGGTTACTGAAGGATACATTTCGTAAAGATAATTATAATTGGGGTTGCAAAGCTTGTAGCAAGTAGACTATCAAAGACATCATTGGCAGATTGTACACTTTTATTATATTGGACTTACACTTTCGATAAGAAGAAGAAAGTGCTGTTAATTACATTTCTAGTGGAGATGCTGGAGGGGGTCATGAAAATATCAAACTATAACAATATAGAGTCCACAGTATTGCCAACTTATATATCATCAAGGTAAATAGATGCGGACTTAAGAACAGAAAATCTGTGATTTCCCATCTATACTTAACTTGACAAAGTAGTGGTCTCGGCTACAACAGAATCATTCTGCAACATATCACTGAAGTCGATTTTATGACATTCAGCGCTGGAGAAAGTAGCAGCTGTAAACATGTAGGTACTCTGATTTGAGGGCAAACATGCACGTATCTTGTTAAAATTAAAGGAATAAATAGTATTTGTAAATTAATACAAAATAACGAAATTACACAATTTCCATCCAAAATCGATTGTGAAGTGCTCAAGAAAGGAGGATACCTAGAATCAACAACCCTTTTAGAGGTCGATCATCCGCGTCTTAGCAAGGGAACCTGTTCCCTAGAGCCAGACTGGGAAAGTCCTCTCATCTATTTTCAATGCTGAGTTTTGGGGACACTTTACAAATTACTTATTTTGGCCACCACTTATGCACCTCACAGTACAGTTAGCTGGCTGGAAGTCAGCGAATTTAAAGAAGTAGCCTAGAATCAAAGTGAAATGTCATCAGCCATGGGCATCAAAGAGGGACAAAAGCCTGTAAGATTAAGGGGTTTAGTACTCTAACCAAACAGTGATCTAATGACACATCACTGATTTACTCTTTGGCGCGTTTTCAAATCCAGAAATAGATGAGGCTTTGGTTAGAGTGGGACATTCATCAGATCTCTCACATGCAAATCCTGATCAACTTTCCGGAATATTCTTTTAAGCAACCTAATTTTGCTGTAGCCATGGATAAATTCATTTTTATACCCTCTACCAAGTCTTCTTTAAAGCCCGTTTGTTTCTTGGTAACAAACTAATTTTAAAGCACATTTTTCAGAGTATGAACATAGTAAGGGAAGCGGCTTTGTTTGCCCTCTTCCATAATTTAACCTAAATCTGTTGATTTCTGTCTGCATTACTCCCAGTACCATTTCTCCTATTATACTGACAAAGATAATTGCCCTGTGAATTTGATTTGCATGAATAATTTATTGATCTTTCATATCAGTTTAAACACGTGAAACAGAAGATAACTTCAAGGTGTACTTTTTCTTTTTTTTTTACCAGGGTGCTATGGAACAAATGGGAAAAATTGGGAAAATCGTGCAGCCCAACTACCAAGACAAAAGGTAACTTAAAGTGTGAAACCTGTACATGTCAAACATGTGTTGTTCGAATGAGCAAGTTTACGCTAATGCGTAAATATATATTTACATACATTACTGGGCCAGCACGAGGAAAGAGCCCCAATTGTGCTTTCTTCAGGAGACCTGAGCTAGAGAGGCGAACACGGAATCTGTTGATACTGTTTGCTTTTGTTTAACAGCTTTAGGGGATGCGTTCCGAATTAGCGCTCGAGGGTATTCGGTGTCAGTGGTCCTAAAACCTGTTTTATGGTTCCTCTTTCCTGGTGGTCTTTCTGTCCATAGAGCGCTGTGCGTTTCTGAGATGTGCTGGCGAGAGCAGCCTGACACGGAGCGCGAGATGTAAATGTTAGCACCTGCTGTGCAAGAATTCAACACTCCACTTCCATGGTTATGGCAGTTGCTTAAAATAGGGCGACATGAATAGGACAAGTTACACTACCCAGGCTCCTTAGTGGTCTGCTTCTGTTTAAAAAAAAAAATGAACTCTCCACTCGGAATTTTGAATTGAAGGATTTGTTTCTACCAAAGAAGAAATGTTTTTTCCTTGGATTATTACTCGGAAAATTTTGAGTAATGTAACTTCAAATTTGTATTCGCAGAATTTTGGCAATTGAAAATGGGAAGAATGGGGAGCTTTCAGCTCGCTTTCCCGTAACCCGTGGGGTTCGCCAGGGTTGTGTACTGGCTCCCACACTGTTCAGTTTATATGTAAATGGTCTGGTTAATGAATTAAATAATCTTAGGGATAGTGACGCCCCGTTTCTGGCTTCTGGTCGGGTGCCCGCTCTGATGTTCGCGGACGACACATTGTTGCTGTCGCGGACATCAACGGGTATCCAGCGGGTCTTGGACGGTTTTATGATCTTTTGTGCCTCGAGGGGATTGGAGATCAATCTGGGGAAAACTAAGTTTATGATCTTCAATCCCCCGAGGCACACCCGCCCGAACCCTGCACTAGCTGGTGTCCCCCTAGAAAGAGTTAAGACCTTTATTTATCTGGGAGTCACGCTGACTGAGCACTTTGTGTGGGATGCCCATGTAGCTAAATCCTCCCTGAGGCTTTCGCAGATAGCGGGAGGAATTGGAAGATCACATAGAATCTCCATATTTAAACCAGTTACTCCTGTACTTGAAATTTACAAAATACAGGTGAGGTCAGCGGCCTTGTATGCTGCTGAACTGTGGGGCCATACAAACACATCCAACTTGCAGAAGGTAGAACATGCTTTTATGCGTGGTGTGGTTGGTCTTCCCCAGAGCACCCCTCTAACACCACTGCGTTTGGATATGGATCTAGAATCCGTTAGTGACCTGGCGGCTGTACGACCATTACTCTTCTGGAGAAGGCTATGGTCCGTCCCCGAACTTGCAACTTTTAGAGGGGAATTTATTGCAGTTTGGAGACAGCTAAATTACAAGAAAATACCATGGCTACTCCATATAAAGACTTCCCTGTACCAAGTTGGTTTGCCCCATCTTTGGGATACCCCGGCCATAAGCTGTGTGAGGACTCAGAAGTCAGAGATATTGGCGGCTGTAAGATCTTATAATTTTAAAAATGTATGCTGCTCGACCACTTTGGGGAGGTTGACTTCTGAGTTCTTAATGGTGAAAACTGATTTTGGCTTCGAGGTATTCTTGGACTTAGTACAGCCTCCTTTAGCTAGAAAATTATACATTCAGTTGAGGCATGGTTCCCTGCCAATTGGGGCATTAACATCTAGATGGGATAAAACGAAGGAGGGCATCTGCCCAGCCTGTAAAATCTGCAATGAAGACATTATTCATATTATGTTCTTCTGCCCAGCTTATAGTATGATCCGAAAATGTTGGCTTGTCCCTTTGTGCAAAAATTTGGGCCTCAGACAGTGTGCACAAGCATGCAGAGTTTTGACGCATGACACTAATCCCCTCGTTGTTTATGCAGTCTCCCGCTTTTTATATGGCATGTGGCGGAGAAGGATGAGTTTTAATTGATGAAATGCTTTGCCTTAGCTTTTTTTTCTTCTTTTCTTTTAACCATGATAACTCATTGTTTAATAATTGTCTTAAAACAGTTTCTCTATTTATGGTCTTATCCTTGTACTTGTATATATTTTATTGTACTTTTATGGTCTGATGACCGAAATAAAGTTATTCACGATGATGAAAATGGGATTGTTTTCGGACATGCCTAGTTAAAGACATTTTAGACACACTTTGAATTTCTGTATACTAGCAGTCCCTAGGGATATGTTAGTTGTCTCTTCCATGCCGCCATCTTGTTTTGAGGAGTTGTGGATATGGCAGACAAAATGTTCACTGTTCAGTCTGCTCTGCTCCTTTAACAACAAAGCTGTACATAATTCAGTGAGACACAGTGAAGCATCTCTCTGTTGGTCTGTGTGCCTGCTTCAGCTGCAAATTCTGCTACTGTCCTTGGCACAGCTCTCCATGAACACCACTGCATATGAAATCCTGCCCACTTTCCACAGCCAGCTAAACCCTATATATTCAGTAGTCCTCATCCCTGCAGATCGGAATACACTACTAATCTTCCTACTTTATGCACCCACTCTCATCTTTATACTTCCCGGCCTTTACAAATTGAATCCTGGGTGCACTACATCACCGATGCTACTGTGGCTTGCTTAGAACAAAGCAAGCAGAGGCTACCTCTGACCACACCTGGCCAAACTAATTCAGAAGACCTCAATCGCACAGTCCAAAAAACATGACCAGTCACTGTTATTTGGTCACATAGACAAATGACTTAAGTACGTAGTGCTGAGATATGAGTGTAAGCAGCAGATAGTAGGGTTTTATTTTGTTATAAAAACATGAATTTATTTTCATAAAAATAAAAACAGAGTGAACCTGTTGGAAATAGCCCTTTTTGCAGGGTTACCCCAATCGTTATGCCTTCCCCTCCTATTTTTTCTAAACTCACTTTGTTTAGCTTTAGAACTCTAGGCACTTTACCACTGCTAACCAGTGCTAAAGCTCATGTGCTCTCTCCCTAAAACATGGTAGCATTGGCTCATACCAAATTGGCAAATTTAATTTACTTATAAGTTCCTAGTAAAGTGCACTACATGTGTCCAGGGCCTGTACATTAAATGCTACTAGTGAGCCTACAGCAGTGCTTGTCCTACCCACATAAGTAGACCCTGTCTCAGGCCTGCCACTGCAGGGCCTGTGTGCGTAGTTTACTGCCACTTTGACTTGGCATTTAAAACTACTTGCCAAGCCTTAACCCCCCCCCCTGTATTACACATAGGTCGCCCCTAAGGGAGGCCCTAGGTAGCCGTATGGGGAGGGTGCGGTGTAAGTAAAAGATAGGACATGTATGTTTTGCATATCCTGGTAGTGATAAATAGCCTATTTGTTTTTTCTCTGTAGTGAGGCCTACTCCTCTAATAGGCTTTCCATTATGTACCTTTAAGTGGTAATTCCTGATCACAAAGGAGTAGCTTTTGTATGTTTAGAATGGTAGTGATACATCCTACTTACTGATGGCGTTGGATTTCACATTACTCTTTTAGAAATGCCACTTTGTGGGCATTTCTCTGTGCTCATAACTCTTTGTGCTTTGCAGCCTGTCTCCAATACAAGTCTAGGTTGGGTGACAGCTACACTTTGTGCATTCCCTCTTGACAGCCACAGCACAGGAAGGGCTGGGTATGACAGTGGATAGACCTGCATACATCTGCATACTGATAGCCTTCCTGGGCAGGAAGGGGGAGAGATGGGTCACACATCTGAATAGGTTGGGTCATGCCTCACACAAAGGGCTGTTTTACCCCCTGCCGATAGTCTGGAGCCAGGTCTGGATTGAAAGAGATCCTTGTGCACTTCAGAGAGCTCATTTGAAGTCACCCCCCTACATCAAAGACATTTTTTAGTATAAGTACTGGGGCTCTGACCCCGTTAACTCAGACACTTATGGCTCTTGAACTGGACCTCTGTCAGGAGAACTGCCGTGCTGCTTAAAGGACTCAACTGGACTGCTTTTCTGGAAGGACTGCTGCCTGCTTGTTGTCCTGCTGCCTGACTGTACTGAAAGAGAGCTGAACTCTGCCTTCCATCCAAAGTGACCTCCAGGGGCTTGTTGGCTTGCATTTCTGAAGTCTCAGGGACACAAGAGACTTCCTGCAATTCTGCTGTTGCTATGGGACTCTGCTGTCTGTGAGTCCTATCCTTGCCTGGGGTTCCCCTTTCCAGTTCTGGGCCTTAGAAGTGGGTGCTACAGATGATTATGCTACAAAATCGACACAGTGATGACTTTGCGCTCATCGCAACCAACCTATCACTCTTTGACACAGAAGTTGATGGACAACATGGCTTCAACCAACTGCACGGCTCATCCTCGACGCACAGCGCAGTTCGACATCGATGCAGCACCTGCATCGCAAAGGGGTTTGACACCGTAGTTTCCATCAATGGCATGGATCAGCTCCAATGCTCGCTTCCATCCACCGATCGAAGACGCCGTGGCACCTCCTCCACTGCTTGCCTCGAAGCTCCATCCAAGGTACCCTATCAGCAGCACCTGTCTGAGTCCTGTAGCTGTCCTTGGCTCAATCGCAGGCAGCCTGATCTTTGGATTTACCCAGGTCTAGCACGACCTCAAGTAACTTTTTTGCGCTAGTGACTTCCAAGTGCTGTTTTTCCATTTATTCTTTAGAAACCATATCTCGACTTCTACTGATTGGAATTTGTTTGCTTTGGTCTTGTTTTGTTTATAATATATAACATCTATTTTTAAAAACCTGTATGGAGTCTCTTTTTGTGGTGCATTCATTGTGTTACTGTGAGTGTGTGCTGCACAAATGCTTTACACATTGTCTCTTAAGCTAAGCCTGCCTGCTCTGCACCAAGCTACCAGAGGGAGAGCACAGGTTCTTTTTGGTGTGTATCTGACTTACCCTGACTAGAGTGGTAGGTTCTGCCTGGCTAGGGTGCATACATTGGCCAACCATAAACCCCATTTCTAACGAAACTTAATAGTAATTGACTCTGTGTTGGTCCTGAGTATAGAATAAGGCCAAAGAGCCCTCACCTGTAATACTACATCAAGTTGAAGGTTTGAATTTCAGTTGGAGGATTGAATCTCAGTAGAGCTGACCTAGTGTTTCATCCTTGAAGAGGAATAAACTGAATATCATCAAGTTGTCTAATAATGCTAAACAACGACAAAACTGCAGAGTGTAACCCTTATCTGACAAACACGTTATTATTAGTAGAGGCAGCAGGCATGGGACCTGCTTTAATATTCAGGAGTTGTAGTTCTACTTGTATTCACAGTCCAAAAGTGATGTAAATGTTTGAATTAATAAAAATGTAGGCTTTGCTTCTCAGACCCACGCTCCTCTGCTGACCAATGCTATCAGAACAAACCCCCACTCCTACCACATTTCATCCTCACCATGTCTAGACACCAAAGACTCACTAAATCTCAATAAACATCTGTGTTCCAGGGATAACATCTCACTCTGCCTCTGGAATGCCAACTCAATAGGTAATAAAACATCATTTACTACAGATCCTTCTTACGCATACTATAGGTGTCCCACTATGGTGTCATTCTCCTACTAAAAAAATAGATTGCATCTATCCCAGCCCTTCCCCGGTCTTCTACCCTGGAACACATTTGAGTCATTGCACTTGCTCCTTCAAGGTGCACATTGTAATGCTGTATCGACCCCCTTTGAGCTATCAGATCAGTTTGAGAAGATCTCAATGCAGGTACCATTCCATTGATTATCATCGGTGTCTTCAATCTCCACCTCCAATCTGCCAACAGATCCATTTCAGTTAACTTCTGTACGAGCACTCCGTGACCAACACCTACGTCAATCAAAAGTAATGACAAACTCCTGATCAACCCCGTCCTCTACACCCTTCTGAAGCATTGTGAAACACCCACCTCATATGACCCATCTCCATCTCACCCACACCTCATGCATGTGACTCTCATGGCTCTTTCCATTTTTTTCACCATTTTATCAGTGGCTGCTGGCATCTACTGAGAAGGGGGCACGCACAGGGAAAGTTTTATAAATAAAATATACCTAATGCGACATCCTCGCTCCGGACCTCTTCTCGACTTGGAACTGGAACAGGATGCGGGGACTTCATTGCCCAATCCTGGTGCTGCTCACATGCAGCATGTGAGCAGTGCCAGGATTGGTGGGAGTGGCCACACTCGGCCCTCCACAGAGCCCTGGAGGCATGCACTGTCTCTCAACCCGGCTGTCATAAGACTGCCAATTTGAAAGATTTAAAGTGCGCGTGTGTGGCTGGCCGTTGCAAGATGGCCGGGAAAAAAGACATGGGCACTTTAAACAGTGCTGATAATGCCGGATTCTTATCTGTCTTACCATCACCAAGAATCCTCTCAGGTCGCCAAGATCTTTTTATCTGCTAAATAGTGTAGAGGGGAGGAAATCAAATTTCATCACATAATCAATCGAAACGAATTTGAACTCTAAAGGACCACTGACTCCGAATCTCAAATTTTAGGGATTTATTACAAAGCCAAAAATGATTGCGCATACAAGTACCTCAGCACGAGGTTAAGAAAATAAATGGGCACTAATACAAAAAAGAGTCTACGTAGGAGTCTCATCCGACTCTGAATAAGAAGAATAGTCAGTTCTAAAAGCATCAGGCAGGCAATAACGACTCCAATCTCTATGTTAGAAGTTATTAACCTTAAAATGCAAATCTGTTAGTCTGACCCTACTCTATCTCTAAGGTGACATCCCTACTTAGCATTTTTCCAGGCAAGAGGATAAAAGGTGTCAGAAGTGAAGACTTCCTCAGAAGTACACTCACTTTGTCAGAGCTCGTTCTAAGATTCTCCTTGTAGCTTCCCATCTAGACCTCAACTGCTAATCCTACGGGGCACTGTCCCTAATTCAAAATCCCAAAATCGTAGAACACGCCCTCCGGCACACCTCTCCAGCCAGGTCTTCTCCCAGTATTATTCCACTGAACCTTGTCTCCCTTCCAATGACGGTTTACTCGTCCTTGGGTCCCAGGCACCTTCTCCGCCGAAAGTATCATCCCTGCATTCCAGTATACTCCCATGTTGGCTTCTCATGCCATCCTAACTCCTGAAACAAAGGGTTAGTTCTCTAACGAGCTAGGTGTCCTTGCACCTGCAAAAGAAACATGGGAAAGAAAAACTTTCCACTTCTCCGAGATTTTCTAACATCCCTGAAACCCAGAGCCTTACCAAGGAAAATCATTTTCGGCCTACAATACTTAGCTAAACGAACAGGCCTCTCAAATGTATATGTGATCAGGCCTTTACACAGTTTAAACACACATTTCTAGAATCACACTATAAGCATTGATTTCATTACTCTACATACATGAATAAGCAAACTACACGTGCAGATTTTAATATGGTGAACGTTTAAACCTAATGCATCACATTTTACGGGGACCAATCATTATGCGTTGCCTAAGATACAATTTCGATTAACCACTACATTGAGCTTCATAAATGGCATGATTACATTTCTAATTTGTCCTAATATCTGCTGCTTTAGTATTACAATTCTAAGACACACGTTAATACATTTCCACTAAATATATGGGTGCAGACTAACAGTGATTATGATGCACCCCTACAAATTTCAGAATAACAGGGCGCTTTATCAGTGCCATACCAGCCTACCCTCCTCCCTGTTGAGTTACATGCTTATGTCACTCACCAGCAGCCCGGCCCCAATCCTGACACTCGGCTCGGGGGGATGAAAAATAAAATGGTAATTAATTACCATTTTATTTTTCATCTTTGGGGGGGTTTCTGAGTGGGGCGACGCTCCTCCTCTCTAATGGAGGAGTCTCCCCTGCATCTTATCCTCCATAAGCAAACCTAACATCTGCAAAGACCATACCTTCCTACCTAAGTCACATTACAACTTTAAATCGCTTCACATTGTGATCATTTCTAAATTAATTTTGAGACAGCATGTGAAGCCCGCTGCCATCCTATCTTCACTGTATGTGTCCTCTAACATCAGTCATGGAAAACATTCATGCTATGCCCCTGTAAAACCTTCATGTGTACCCGGCTATACAAATGAAGAAAGACAAGCAGTTCCATACATATGGGCTATGCCGTAATGCGGTCACCAGCACAGAAGATACTGTAATCAGCATTCTGCTCTTACACCTCACCTCCCTTCGCTCCCAGCTTAGCAAGTACAATAAATGGTCTCCTTACACCCGCTAGAACTTCAATAGCCTGTCTTCACTCATTGCAAATAGATGTCCCTTACAATTCTTGAAAATCATATCAATTTTTATGATTCTCGGCTCTTGTCGGTCCCCAGCAGTACGGTGCTTTTCAGCCTGTCCCTGTTTCAGTTCTAACCTGCACTCCTCGCGTGCTACCTCCCCATCTCAGCTTGTGCTCGTCCTCGGGGCAAACAATGTCTCCTGGGCACCACATCTCACATTCAGACCCTGATTAATCAGATCACTGACCTTATCCTCTCAGGTCCTATTTTACTTTACAGAACCCCTCAACCACTCCCTGCTCTCTGGCTCTTTATTCAAATTGCTTCGAGTCCTGCCTCTATTCAAGAATCCATCAGTGGATCCCTCAATCAACTATCATCTGGTTTCCCGACTCTGTTTCCTCAAAACCCTTGACATCCATATGTATTCAACAGGATTGTTTAGTTTGTCTCGTCTCAGAGACGTTCTACTCTCTTCCAGTCTGAGTTCCATTTTCATCATCTCTCTTCAGCACAAAAACTGTCATAAAAGTAGAAAACCATACAAACTTTATTCTTCAATATTGTCACGTATACCAAAAGTTTTCCCATTGGCATTAACGTTCCTCTTCTCGCGCTGCACAACGAGTGTTGGTTGTTGAGTTTAGTTGGCAATAGATAAATGTGAAGCCAATCTCGCGTCACGATATATTGATTGGCATTGGGTGGATTTACTGTTCTAAATCCAGTCCTGGCAATATGGGGGCCAATATTTGATAGTGAGATTATCTTTATGTTTGGTGCTTGTATAGCGCTCGAATGCCGAGGCGTCTTGGCGCTGAGCTGTGATGGCAGAAAAGTATGATTGTAAAGATTAGATGCAGGCCGTGTTCTTTGCGTGGAGGTCTTATGCAAAGTCGAGGTTTTGTTGGTTCATATTTTGGAGTTTCAGCAGATTTTTTTTTTTGCACTCTACATTTTTATGTAACCCCAAGCTTCCCTAAATTTTATTACGGACAGAAGCTCCAGGTCCTCAAAACCATTGACGCAGCACAGGTGTCATGGGTCCAAATGCAGGCAAAGAAAATGGATCTAAACTCCTGGTAGAGACAGTAAAAAAGTCCCTAATTGTTGGCCAGTGAGCCCCTCAGTCCCCCATGTCTGGTGCTTCTATAATGATAGCTGTGCCTCTGGTTAAAATCTCCCTACAAAGGGTTAAAGGTGCTTGCAAAGCTCACTCATTCAATGCCTTATGGATCAAGTAATGAAAAAACTGCGAGGCATGTTCATCAAGACTTTGCACCTGGTTAATAAATCTCCCCTCTTAAGTTGCTTCTGATTTCCAGTCCAACCCTGCGGAAAAATACTCTGTTTCCACTCACTTCACTATTTTAATAAGCCGGCGGTGGAATAAAATGTCATTCAGTCGCCACTAGAACGTAAACAAGTTTACTACAAGAACTGCCAGACTTCAAATAATATTTGTGGATTTCATAAAGGGGTTAGGGAGCTGTAAATGCTCGCCTCTCTCAGTAGAAGTTCCTCTGCTCTAATTAAATGAATGTCATATTGACATCCCATGTCCTTCCTTAAGACAGGGGCTCCTTACTGTCATCAGATGCATGAAGAGATGCCGCGAATCCCAGAAAAGAACTGCACATGATGAGAAGGAAAACTCCAGATGCCTTTATGCTGGAAGATCATCTACACTTTTTAAATCAGCGGTCCACGTGCCAGAGGTTTCTGGCTGCCTTTAATAAGTGCCTATTTTTTAGGGCTTCAAAAATGTGTTATGTCTAGGGCTCACCATGTGCTCTTATTCATTTAATCTTTCACTGTGTACATGTCTATTGCTTTTAAGCAAACAGTTCTCCTTTCTGGTACATTTTAACAAATATTTCAAAGGGGCGTGGGTCTTTATGTTTGTAGTCGGACCAAGGCTATATTACCTCGCTACTAATTAGTTATCTAAGTTTTAATGCATTCCTGAACAAACTCAAAGTTCATATGAGTAATAATGGTTGACAGTAAATTTCAAAAGATTTTATTTTTAGAATAAGAGGCGACGGAAAACAAACGTGTCCTGCAGTAGTAATGTTTGAGTGCCCTCTAGCGGCAGCGTCATAAAACGGCAAGTTATTCTTTCCTATAGGAATATTATTGGAAGTGGTGCTATAGCGCAGTTTTCCATTTGCGGTTAGTTAAAATCATGCCCTTGCTCCGTCCTGCTCTGCACGCTAACAATATTAGGGTAACGTTCTTGCATTATTTGAAGTTAATCAGTGGAACTTCAGAAGGTCTTTTCAAAGGGAGCTTTGCCTGTTGCTTTGTTTTTATTATTAACCCCTTCGCTGCTAGGCCTTTTCCCCTCCTGTGCTAAGCCCTTTTTGGGCTATTTGAGGTAGTGCGCGCTTAGGCCCCTGTAACTTTTTGACCACATTAGGTATCCACGCCAAATTTGCGTCCTTTTCTTCCAACATCTTGGGGATTCTAAAGGTACCCAGGGTTTGTGGATTCTCCTAGAGGGGTCACAGAAATTAGTCAAAATACAGCAATTTTTTTTTTTTTTTGTGAAAAATGTGAAAAACGGGCTGCAAATGAAAGCTTCTGGGTTTTTCTCTGCAAATGGTATCAAAAAAGGGTTTGTGGGGCTGAAATCACAATTTCTCCAGCTTTTAGGGAATGACAGACTTTTGTTAGAAAACCAACATTTTTTACACAGTTTTGGCATTTTTCTGGGACATACCCTATTTTTGCTATTTTTTGTGCTTTCAACCTCCTTCCAGTTAACGGTAGAAAAGGGTAACAAAACAATAATGGATCCTGGAAAGCTATACATTTTTGAAAAGTAGACAAAATTCTGAATTCAGCAAGGGGTCATTTGCGTAGATCCATCAAGGTTTCTTTATAGAAATTTACAGGCAAATATAGGAGAAATTAAAAATTTGTTGAAAAAAGCAGCCTCTTGAGTCAACGTTTTTACCTGTAACTTCTTCGAATTATGACATCTCTTTGAAAGCAATGTACCGTTACATCCGGTAGACCTTCCTGGTTGTGGGGACATATAGGACTTGTAGGTTCATCAAGAGCCCAACGAACCCAGAGTAGAAAAATGAGCAGCATTTTGTAATGTTTTTTTTTTTTGGTCCGGGTATATAGCAATTATTGTGGGAAAATGTATACTTGGAAAAATCGGTATGAAAGTCACCTATGTATTTCTGAAATGGGAACAAATTACAGAGTTCAGAAACAGTGCATATTTGCACATTTTCGAAATTGGGAATACTCATATTTGCATGACAATTATTGGTCATTTTTCAAAATGACTTTTTTTTTACACAATGTCTTTCATTTGGAAGGGAGAAATGCATCAAAAATCAACAGGTAATAACAGTTGCTTTACAAATTTGAACTACCCTAAGTCTCCCGAGAAAAATGGTACCTCACTTGTGTGGGTAGGCATAGTGCCCACGACAGGAAGTGGCTCAAAACCTAAGGTGAACACACCACATTTTCACACTGAAAATTTACACTTTTTTTGCAAAGAGTCTAGCTGTAGTTTTTGAACCCTAGCCCTGCCGGCACCTAGGGAAACCTAGCAAACCTATACATTTTTGAAAACTAGACACCCAGGGGAATCCAGGATGGGGTGACTTGACTGCCTCCCACCATGGTCTGTTACCCAGAATCCCTTGCAAACGTAAAAAATTGACAAAAAAAACACATTTTCCCCATATTTCTGTGATGGAAAGTTCTGGAATCTGCGTGGATCCACAAATTTCCACCCACCCCGCGTTCCCCAAAGTCCTACGAGAAAAATGGTACCTCACTTGTGCGGGTCGGCCTAGTGCCCGCGACAGGAAACGGCGCAAAACGCAACGTGGTTTTGGAGTGAAAAATGACCCTTTTTTTGGCAAAGTGACTAGCTGTAGATTTTGTACCCTAGCCCTGCCGGCACCTAGGGAAACCTAGCAAACCTATACATTTCTGAAAACTAGACACCCAGGGGAATCCAGGATGGGGTGACTTGACTGCCTCCCACCATGGTCTGTTACCCAGAATCCCTTGCAAACGTAAAAAATTGAAAAAAACCCCACATTTTCCCCACATTTCTGTGATGGAAAGTTCTGGAATCTGCGTGGATCCACAAATTTCCACCCACCCCGCGTTCCCCAAAGTCCTACGAGAAAAATGGTACCTCACTTGTGCGGGTCGGCCTAGTGCCCGCGACAGGAAACGGCGCAAAACGCAACGTGGTTTTGGAGTGAAAAATGACCCTTTTTTGGCAAAGTGACTAGCTGTAGATTTTGTACCCTAGCCCTGCCGGCACCTAGGGAAACCTAGCAAACCTATACATTTCTGAAAACTAGACACCCAGGGGAATCCAGGATGGGGTGACTTGACTGCCTCCCACCATGGTCTGTTACCCAGAATCCCTTGCAAACGTAAAAAATTGAAAAAAAAACCACATTTTCCCCACATTTCTGTGATGGAAAGTTCTGGAATCTGCGTGGATCCACAAATTTCCACCCACCCCGCGTTCCCCAAAGTCCTACGAGAAAAATGGTACCTCACTTGTGCGGGTCGGCCTAGTGCCCGCGACAGGAAACGGCGCAAAACGCAACGTGGTTTTGGAGTGAAAAATGACCCTTTTTTTGGCAAAGTGACTAGCTGTAGATTTTGTACCCTAGCCCTGCCGGCACCTAGGGAAACCTAGCAAACCTATACATTTCTGAAAACTAGACACCCAGGGGAATCCAGGATGGGGTGACTTGACTGCCTCCCACCATGGTCTGTTACCCAGAATCCCTTGCAAAAGTAAAAAATTGAAAAAAAACCCACATTTTCCCCACATTTCTGTGATGGAAAGTTCTGGAATCTGCGTGGATCCACAAATTTCCACCCACCCCGCGTTCCCCAAAGTCCTACGAGAAAAATGGTACCTCACTTGTGCGGGTTGGCCTAGTGCCCGCGACAGGAAACGGCGCAAAACGCAACGTGGTTTTGGAGTGAAAAATGACCCTTTTTTTGGCAAAGTGACTAGCTGTAGATTTTGTACCCTAGCCCTGCCGGCACCTAGGGAAACCTAGCAAACCTATACATTTCTGAAAACTAGACACCCAGGGGAATCCAGGATGGGGTGACTTGACTGCCTCCCACCATGGTCTGTTACCCAGAATCCCTTGCAAACGTAAAAAATTGACAAAAAAAACACATTTTCCCCACATTTCTGTGATGGAAAGTTCTGGAATCTGCGTGGATCCACAAATTTCCACCCACCCCGCATTCCCCAAAGTCCTACGAGAAAAATGGTACCTCACTTGTGCGGGTCGGCCTAGTGCCCGCGACAGGAAACGGCGCAAAACGCAACGTGGTTTTGGAGTGAAAAATGACCCTTTTTTTGGCAAAGTGACTAGCTGTAGATTTTGTACCCTAGCCCTGCCGGCACCTAGGGAAACCTAGCAAACCTATACATTTCTGAAAACTAGACACCCAGGGGAATCCAGGATGGGGTGACTTGACTGCCTCCCACCATGGTCTGTTACCCAGAATCCCTTGCAAACGTAAAAAATTGACAAAAAAAAACACATTTTCCCCACATTTCTGTGATGGAAAGTTCTGGAATCTGCGTGGATCCACAAATTTCCACCCACCCCGCGTTCCCCAAAGTCCTACGAGAAAAATGGTACCTCACTTGTGCGGGTTGGCCTAGTGCCCGCGACAGGAAACGGCGCAAAACGCAACGTGGTTTTGGAGTGAAAAATGACCCTTTTTTTGGCAAAGTGACTAGCTGTAGATTTTGTACCCTAGCCCTGCCGGCACCAGGGAAACCTAGCAAACCTATACATTTCTGAAAACTAGACACCCAGGGGAATCCAGGATGGGGTGACTTGACTGCCTCCCACCATGGTCTGTTACCCAGAATCCCTTGCAAACGTAAAAAATTGAAAAAAAACCCACATTTTCCCCACATTTCTGTGATGGAAAGTTCTGGAATCTGCGTGGATCCACAAATTTCCACCCACCCCGCGTTCCCCAAAGTCCTACGAGAAAAATGGTACCTCACTTGTGCGGGTCGGCCTAGTGCCCGCGACAGGAAACGGCGCAAAACGCAACGTGGTTTTGGAGTGAAAAATGACCCTTTTTTTGGCAAAGTGACTAGCTGTAGATTTTGTACCCTAGCCCTGCCGGCACCTAGGGAAACCTAGCAAACCTATACATTTCTGAAAACTAGACACCCAGGGGAATCCAGGATGGGGTGACTTGACTGCCTCCCACCATGGTCTGTTACCCAGAATCCCTTGCAAACGTAAAAAATTGACAAAAAAAAACACATTTTCCCCACATTTCTGTGATGGAAAGTTCTGGAATCTGCGTGGATCCACAAATTTCCACCCACCCCGCGTTCCCCAAAGTCCTACGAGAAAAATGGTACCTCACTTGTGCGGGTTGGCCTAGTGCCCGCGACAGGAAACGGCGCAAAACGCAACGTGGTTTTGGAGTGAAAAATGACCCTTTTTTTGGCAAAGTGACTAGCTGTAGATTTTGTACCCTAGCCCTGCCGGCACCAGGGAAACCTAGCAAACCTATACATTTCTGAAAACTAGACACCCAGGGGAATCCAGGATGGGGTGACTTGACTGCCTCCCACCATGGTCTGTTACCCAGAATCCCTTGCAAACGTAAAAAATTGAAAAAAAACCCACATTTTCCCCACATTTCTGTGATGGAAAGTTCTGGAATCTGCGTGAATCCACAAATTTCCACCCACCCCGCGTTCCCCAAAGTCCTACGAGAAAAATGGTACCTCACTTGTGCGGGTCGGCCTAGTGCCCGCGACAGGAAACGGCGCAAAACGCAACGTGGTTTTGGAGTGAAAAATGACCCTTTTTTTGGCAAAGTGACTAGCTGTAGATTTTGTACCCTAGCCCTGCCGGCACCTAGGGAAACCTAGCAAACCTATACATTTCTGAAAACTAGACACCCAGGGGAATCCAGGATGGGGTGACTTGACTGCCTCCCACCATGGTCTGTTACCCAGAATCCCTTGCAAACGTAAAAAATTGACAAAAAAAACACATTTTCCCCACATTTCTGTGATGGAAAGTTCTGGAATCTGCGTGGATCCACAAATTTCCACCCACCCCGCGTTCCCCAAAGTCCTACGAGAAAAATGGTACCTCACTTGTGCGGGTCGGCCTAGTGCCCGCGACAGGAAACGGCGCAAAACGCAACGTGGTTTTGGAGTGAAAAATGACCCTTTTTTTGGCAAAGTGACTAGCTGTAGATTTTGTACCCTAGCCCTGCCGGCACCTAGGGAAACCTAGCAAACCTATACATTTCTGAAAACTAGACACCCGGCAGTTTCCAGGGAGGTATGGCTTGCGTGGATCCCCCAACGTTTCCTTACCCAGAATCCCCTGCAAACCTCAATTTTTGCCCAAAAAATCACTTTTTTCACACATTTTGGGGTGGGAAAGTAGTGGCATCACCGGGCTCACACAAATTTACCACCACCCAGCGTTCCCCCAGGTCTCCCGGTAAACATGGTGCCTCACTTGTGTGGGAGGCCCAAGTACCCGCGGCAGGCAAGGGCCCCAAAGGTAGTGAGGCCACCTCAAGATGGCCTATCGCCAAACCACCTGGTTTTGCAAGGGGGGTCACTTTGGTTTTTGGCCCGGTGCGCGGCGGCCATCTAGGGAAACCTACCAAACCCAGGCATTTTTGAAAACTAGACACCCGGCGGCTTCCAGGGAGGTATGGCTTGCGTGGATCCCCCAACGTTTCCTTACCCAGAATCCCCTGCAAACCTCAATTTTTGCTCAAAAAATCACTTTTTTCACACATTTTGGGGTGGGAAAGTAGTGGCATCACCGGGCTCACACAAATTTACCACCACCCAGCGTTCCCCCAGGTCTCCCGGTAAAAATGGTGCCTCACTTGTGTGGGAGGCCCAAGTACCCGCGGCAGGCAAGGGCCCCAAAGGTAGTGAGGCCACCTCAAGATGGCCTATCGCCAAACCACCTGGTTTTGCAAGGGGGGTCACTTTGGTTTTTGGCCCGGTGCGCGGCGGCCATCTAGGGAAACCTACCAAACCCAGGCATTTTTGAAAACTAGACACCCGGCGGCTTCCAGGGAGGTATGGCTTGCGTGGATCCCCCAACGTTTCCTTACCCAGAATCCCCTGCAAACCTCAATTTTTGCTCAAAAAATCACTTTTTTCACACATTTTGGGGTGGGAAAGTAGTGGCATCACCGGGCTCACACAAATTTACCACCACCCAGCGTTCCCCCAGGTCTCCCGGTAAAAATGGTGCCTCACTTGTGTGGGAGGCCCAAGTACCCGCGGCAGGCAAGGGCCCCAAAGGTAGTGAGGCCACCTCAAGATGGCCTATCGCCAAACCACCTGGTTTTGCAAGGGGGGTCACTTTGGTTTTTGGCCCGGTGCGCGGCGGCCATCTAGGGAAACCTACCAAACCCAGGCATTTTTGAAAACTAGACACCCGGCGGCTTCCAGGGAGGTATGGCTTGCGTGGATCCCCCAACGTTTCCCTACCCAGAATCCCCTGCAAACCTCAATTTTTGCTCAAAAAATCACTTTTTTCACACATTTTGGGGTGGGAAAGTAGTGGCATCACCGGGCTCACACAAATTTACCACCACCCAGCGTTCCCCCAGGTCTCCCGGTAAAAATGGTGCCTCACTTGTGTGGGAGGCCCAAGTACCCGCGGCAGGCAAGGGCCCCAAAGGTAGTGAGGCCACCTCAAGATGGCCTATCGCCAAACCACCTGGTTTTGCAAGGGGGGTCACTTTGGTTTTTGGCCCGGTGCACGGCGGCCATCTAGGGAAACCTACCAAACCCAGGCATTTTTGAAAACTAGACACCCGGCGGCTTCCAGGGAGGTATGGCTTGCGTGGATCCCCCAACGTTTCCTTACCCAGAATATCCTGCAAACCTCAATTTTTGCTCAAAAAATCTCTTTTTTCACACATTTTGGGGTGGGAAAGTAGTGGCATCACCGGGCTCACACAAATTTACCACCACCCAGCGTTCCCCCAGGTCTCCCGGTAAAAATGGTGCCTCACTTGTGTGGGAGGCCCAAGTACCCGCGGCAGGCAAGGGCCCCAAACGTAGTGAGGCGACCTCAAGATGGCCTATCGCCAAACCACCTGGTTTTGCAAGGGGGGTCACTTTGGTTTTTGGCCCGGTGCACGGCGGCCATCTAGGGAAACCTACCAAACCCAGGCATTTTTGAAAACTAGACACCCGGCGGCTTCCAGGGAGGTATGGCTTGCGTGGATCCCCCAACGTTTCCTTACCCAGAATCCCCTGCAAACCTCAATTTTTGCCCAAAAAATCACTTTTTTCACACATTTTGGGGTGGGAAAGTAGTGGCATCACCGGGCTCACACAAATTTACCACCACCCAGCGTTCCCCCAGGTCTCCCGGTAAAAATGGTGCCTCACTTGTGTGGGAGGCCCAAGTACCCGCGGCAGGCAAGGGCCCCAAACGTAGTGAGGCGACCTCAAGATGGCCTATCGCCAAACCACCTGGTTTTGCAAGGGGGGTCACTTTGGTTTTTGGCCCGGTGCACGGCGGCCATCTAGGGAAACCTACCAAACCCAGGCATTTTTGAAAACTAGACAACCGGCGGCTTCCAGGGAGGTATGGCTTGCGTGGATCCCCCAACGTTTCCTTACCCAGAATCCCCTGCAAACCTCAATTTTTGCTTAAAAAATCACTTTTTTCACACATTTTGGGGTGGGAAAGTAGTGGCATCACCGGGCTCACACAAATTTACCACCACCCAGCGTTCCCCCAGGTCTCCCGGTAAAAATGGTGCCTCACTTGTGTGGGAGGCCCAAGTACCCGCGGCAGGCAAGGGCCCCAAACGTAGTGAGGCGACCTCAAGATGGCCTATCGCCAAACCACCTGGTTTTGCAAGGGGGGTCACTTTGGTTTTTGGCCCGGTGCGCGGCGGCCATCAAGGGAAACCTACCAAACCCAGGCATTTTTGAAAACTAGACACCCGGCGGCTTCCAGGGAGGTATGGCTTGCGTGGATCCCCCAACGTTTCCTTACCCAGAATCCCCTGCAAACCTCAATTTTTGCTTAAAAAATCACTTTTTTCACACATTTTGGGGTGGGAAAGTAGTGGCATCACCGGGCTCACACAAATTTACCACCACCCAGCGTTCCCCCAGGTCTCCCGGTAAAAATGGTGCCTCACTTGTGTGGGAGGCCCAAGTACCCGCGGCAGGCAAGGGCCCCAAACGTAGTGAGGCGACCTCAAGATGGCCTATCGCCAAACCACCTAGTTTTGCAAGGGGGGTCACTTTGGTTTTTGGCCCGGTGCGCGGCGGCCATCTAGGGAAACCTACCAAACCCAGGCATTTTTGAAAACTAGACACCCGGCGGCTTCCAGGGAGGTATGGCTTGCGTGGATCCCCCAACGTTTCCTTACCCAGAATCCCCTGCAAACCTCAAATTTTGCCCCAAAAATCACTTTTTTCACACATTTTGGGGTGGGAAAGTAGTGGCATCACCGGGCTCACACAAATTTACCACCACCCAGCGTTCCCCCAGGTCTCCCGGTAAAAATGGTGCCTCACTTGTGTGGGAGGCCCAAGTACCCGCGGCAGGCAAGGGCCCCAAACGTAGTGAGGCGACATCAAGATGGCCTATCGCCAAACCACCTGGTTTTGCAAGGGGGGTCACTTTGGTTTTTGGCCCGGTGCACGGCGGCCATCTAGGGAAACCTACCAAACCCAGGCATTTTTGAAAACTAGACACCCGGCGGCTTCCAGGGAGGTATGGCTTGCGTGGATCCCCCAACGTTTCCTTACCCAGAATCCCCTGCAAACCTCAATTTTTGCTCAAAAAATCACTTTTTTCACACATTTTGGGGTGGGAAAGTAGTGGCATCACCGGGCTCACACAAATTTACCACCACCCAGCGTTCCCCCAGGTCTCCCGGTAAAAATGGTGCCTCACTTGTGTGGGAGGCCCAAGTACCCGCGGCAGGCAAGGGCCCCAAACGTAGTGAGGCGACCTCAAGATGGCCTATCGCCAAACCACCTGGTTTTGCAAGGGGGGTCACTTTGGTTTTTGGCCCGGTGCGCGGCGGCCATCTAGGGAAACCTACCAAACCCAGGCATTTTTGAAAACTAGACACCCGGCGGCTTCCAGGGAGGTATGGCTTGCGTGGATCCCCCAACGTTTCCTTACCCAGAATCCCCTGCAAACCTCAATTTTTGCTCAAAAAATACCTTTTTTCACACATTTTGGGGTGGAAAATTAGTGGCATCACCGGGCTCACACAAATTTACCACCACCCAGCGTTCCCCCAGGTCTCCCGGTAAAAATGGTGCCTCACTTGTGTGGGAGGCCCAAGTACCCGCGGCAGGCAAGGACAACAAACGTAGTGAGGCAACATCAACATTGCCTATCCCAAATGTCGCCTCACTACGTTTGTTGTCCTTGCCTGCCGCGGGTACTTGGGCCTCCCACACAAGTGAGGCACCATTTTTACCGGGAGACCTGGGGGAACGCTGGGTGGTGGTAAATTTGTGTGAGCCCGGTGATGCCACTACTTTCCCACCCCAAAATGTGTGAAAAAAGTGATTTTTTGGGCAAAATTTGAGGTTTGCAGGGGATTCTGGGTAAGGAAACGTTGGGGGATCCACGCAAGCCATACCTCCCTGGAAGCCGCCGGGTGTCTAGTTTTCAAAAATGCCTGGGTTTGGTAGGTTTCCCTAGATGGCCGCCGCGCACCGGGCCAAAAACCAAAGTGACCCCCCTTGCAAAACCAGGTGGTTTGGCGATAGGCCATCTTGAGGTCGCCTCACTACGTTTGGGGCCCTTGCCTGCCGCGGGTACTTGGGCCTCCCACACAAGTGAGGCACCATTTTTACCGGGAGACCTGGGGGAACGCTGGGTGGTGGTAAATTTGTGTGAGCCCGGTGATGCCACTACTTTCCCACCCCAAAATGTGTGAAAAAAGTGCTTTTTTGAGCAAAAATTGAGGTTTGCAGGGGATTCTGGGTAAGGAAACGTTGGGGGATCCACGCAAGCCATACCTCCCTGGAAGCCGCCGGGTGTCTAGTTTTCAAAAATGCCTGGGTTTGGTAGGTTTCCCTAGATGGCCGCCGTGCACCGGGCCAAAAACCAAAGTGACCCCCCTTGCAAAACCAGGTGGTTTGGCGATAGGCCATCTTGAGGTCGCCTCACTACGTTTGGGGCCCTTGCCTGCCGCGGGTACTTGGGCCTCCCACACAAGTGAGGCACCATTTTTACCGGGAGACCTGGGGGAACGCTGGGTGGTGGTAAATTTGTGTGAGCCCGGTGATGCCACTACTTTCCCACCCCAAAATGTGTGAAAAAAGTGATTTTTTGGGCAAAATTTGAGGTTTGCAGGGGATTCTGGGTAAGGAAACGTTGGGGGATCCACGCAAGCCATACCTCCCTGGAAGCCGCCGGGTGTCTAGTTTTCAAAAATGCCTGGGTTTGGTAGGTTTCCCTAGATGGCCGCCGCGCACCGGGCCAAAAACCAAAGTGACCCCCCTTGCAAAACCAGGTGGTTTGGCGATAGGCCATCTTGAGGTCGCCTCACTACGTTTGGGGCCCTTGCCTGCCGCGGGTACTTGGGCCTCCCACACAAGTGAGGCACCATTTTTACCGGGAGACCTGGGGGAACGCTGGGTGGTGGTAAATTTGTGTGAGCCCGGTGATGCCACTACTTTCCCACCCCAAAATGTGTGAAAAAAGTGATTTTTTGGGCAAAATTTGAGGTTTGCAGGGGATTCTGGGTAAGGAAACGTTGGGGGATCCACGCAAGCCATACCTCCCTGGAAGCCGCCGGGTGTCTAGTTTTCAAAAATGCCTGGGTTTGGTAGGTTTCCCTAGATGGCCGCCGCGCACCGGGCCAAAAACCAAAGTGACCCCCCTTGCAAAACCAGGTGGTTTGGCGATAGGCCATCTTGAGGTCGCCTCACTACGTTTGGGGCCCTTGCCTGCCGCGGGTACTTGGGCCTCCCACACAAGTGAGGCACCATTTTTACCGGGAGACCTGGGGGAACGCTGGGTGGTGGTAAATTTGTGTGAGCCCGGTGATGCCACTACTTTCCCACCCCAAAATGTGTGAAAAAAGTGCTTTTTTGAGCAAAAATTGAGGTTTGCAGGGGATTCTGGGTAAGGAAACGTTGGGGGATCCACGCAAGCCATACCTCCCTGGAAGCCGCCGGGTGTCTAGTTTTCAAAAATGCCTGGGTTTGGTAGGTTTCCCTAGATGGCCGCCGTGCACCGGGCCAAAAACCAAAGTGACCCCCCTTGCAAAACCAGGTGGTTTGGCGATAGGCCATCTTGAGGTCGCCTCACTACGTTTGGGGCCCTTGCCTGCCGCGGGTACTTGGGCCTCCCACACAAGTGAGGCACCATTTTTACCGGGAGACCTGGGGGAACGCTGGGTGGTGGTAAATTTGTGTGAGCCCGGTGATGCCACTACTTTCCCACCCCAAAATGTGTGAAAAAAGTGATTTTTTGGGCAAAATTTGAGGTTTGCAGGGGATTCTGGGTAAGGAAACGTTGGGGGATCCACGCAAGCCATACCTCCCTGGAAGCCGCCGGGTGTCTAGTTTTCAAAAATGCCTGGGTTTGGTAGGTTTCCCTAGATGGCCGCCGCGCACCGGGCCAAAAACCAAAGTGACCCCCCTTGCAAAACCAGGTGGTTTGGCGATAGGCCATCTTGAGGTCGCCTCACTACGTTTGGGGCCCTTGCCTGCCGCGGGTACTTGGGCCTCCCACACAAGTGAGGCACCATTTTTACCGGGAGACCTGGGGGAACGCTGGGTGGTGGTAAATTTGTGTGAGCCCGGTGATGCCACTACTTTCCCACCCCAAAATGTGTGAAAAAAGTGATTTTTTGGGCAAAATTTGAGGTTTGCAGGGGATTCTGGGTAAGGAAACGTTGGGGGATCCACGCAAGCCATACCTCCCTGGAAGCCGCCGGGTGTCTAGTTTTCAAAAATGCCTGGGTTTGGTAGGTTTCCCTAGATGGCCGCCGCGCACCGGGCCAAAAACCAAAGTGACCCCCCTTGCAAAACCAGGTGGTTTGGCGATAGGCCATCTTGAGGTCGCCTCACTACGTTTGGGGCCCTTGCCTGCCGCGGGTACTTGGGCCTCCCACACAAGTGAGGCACCATTTTTACCGGGAGACCTGGAGGAACGCTGGGTGGTGGTAAATTTGTGTGAGCCCGGTGATGCCACTACTTTCCCACCCCAAAATGTGTGAAAAAAGTGCTTTTTTGAGCAAAAATTGAGGTTTGCAGGGGATTCTGGGTAAGGAAACGTTGGGGGATCCACGCAAGCCATACCTCCCTGGAAGCCGCCGGGTGTCTAGTTTTCAAAAATGCCTGGGTTTGGTAGGTTTCCCTAGATGGCCGCCGTGCACCGGGCCAAAAACCAAAGTGACCCCCCTTGCAAAACCAGGTGGTTTGGCGATAGGCCATCTTGAGGTCGCCTCACTACGTTTGGGGCCCTTGCCTGCCGCGGGTACTTGGGCCTCCCACACAAGTGAGGCACCATTTTTACCGGGAGACCTGGGGGAACGCTGGGTGGTGGTAAATTTGTGTGAGCCCGGTGATGCCACTACTTTCCCACCCCAAAATGTGTGAAAAAAGTGATTTTTTGGGCAAAATTTGAGGTTTGCAGGGGATTCTGGGTAAGGAAACGTTGGGGGATCCACGCAAGCCATACCTCCCTGGAAGCCGCCGGGTGTCTAGTTTTCAAAAATGCCTGGGTTTGGTAGGTTTCCCTAGATGGCCGCCGCGCACCGGGCCAAAAACCAAAGTGACCCCCCTTGCAAAACCAGGTGGTTTGGCGATAGGCCATCTTGAGGTCGCCTCACTACGTTTGGGGCCCTTGCCTGCCGCGGGTACTTGGGCCTCCCACACAAGTGAGGCACCATTTTTACCGGGAGACCTGGGGGAACGCTGGGTGGTGGTAAATTTGTGTGAGCCCGGTGATGCCACTACTTTCCCACCCCAAAATGTGTGAAAAAAGTGCTTTTTTGAGCAAAAATTGAGGTTTGCAGGGGATTCTGGGTAAGGAAACGTTGGGGGATCCACGCAAGCCATACCTCCCTGGAAGCCGCCGGGTGTCTAGTTTTCAAAAATGCCTGGGTTTGGTAGGTTTCCCTAGATGGCCGCCGTGCACCGGGCCAAAAACCAAAGTGACCCCCCTTGCAAAACCAGGTGGTTTGGCGATAGGCCATCTTGAGGTCGCCTCACTACGTTTGGGGCCCTTGCCTGTCGCGGGTACTTGGGCCTCCCACACAAGTGAGGCACCATTTTTACCGGGAGACCTGGGGGAACGCTGGGTGGTGGTAAATTTGTGTGAGCCCGGTGATGCCACTACTTTCCCACCCCAAAATGTGTGAAAAAAGTGATTTTTTGAGCAAAAATTGAGGTTTGCAGGGGATTCTGGGTAAGGAAACGTTGGGAGATCCACGCAAGCCATACCTCCCTGGAAGCCGCCGGGAGTCTAGTTTTCAAAAATGCCTGGGTTTGGTAGGTTTCCCTAGATGGCCGCCGTGCACCGGGCCAAAAACCAAAGTGACCCCCCTTGCAAAACCAGGTGGTTTGGCGATAGGCCATCTTGAGGTCGCCTCACTACGTTTGGGGCCCTTGCCTGCCGCGGGTACTTGGGCCTCCCACACAAGTGAGGCACCATTTTTACCGGGAGACCTGGGGGAACGCTGGGTGGTGGTAAATTTGTGTGAGCCCGGTGATGCCACTACTTTCCCACCCCAAAATGTGTGAAAAAAGTGATTTTTTGAGCAAAAATTGAGGTTTGCAGGGGATTCTGGGTAAGGAAACGTTGGGGGATCCACGCAAGCCATACCTCCCTGGAAGCCGCCGGGTGTCTAGTTTTCAAAAATGCCTGGGTTTGGTAGGTTTCCCTAGATGGCCGCCGTGCACCGGGCCAAAAACCAAAGTGACCCCCCTTGCAAAACCAGGTGGTTTGGCGATAGGCCATCTTGATGTCGCCTCACTACGTTTGGGGCCCTTGCCTGCCGCGGGTACTTGGGCCTCCCACACAAGTGAGGCACCATTTTTACCGGGAGACCTGGGGGAACGCTGGGTGGTGGTAAATTTGTGTGAGCCCGGTGATGCCACTACTTTCCCACCCCAAAATGTGTGAAAAAAGTGATTTTTTGGGCAAAATTTGAGGTTTGCAGGGGATTCTGGGTAAGGAAACGTTGGGGGATCCACGCAAGCCATACCTCCCTGGAAGCTGCCGGGTGTCTAGTTTTCAAAAATGCCTGGGTTTGGTAGGTTTCCCTAGATGGCCGCCGCGCACCGGGCCAAAAACCAAAGTGACCCCCCTTGCAAAACCAGGTGGTTTGGCGATAGGCCATCTTGAGGTCGCCTCACTACGTTTGGGGCCCTTGCCTGCCGCGGGTACTTGGGCCTCCCACACAAGTGAGGCACCATTTTTACCGGGAGACCTGGGGGAACGCTGGGTGGTGGTAAATTTGTGTGAGCCCGGTGATGCCACTACTTTCCCACCCCAAAATGTGTGAAAAAAGTGATTTTTTGGGCAAAAATTGAGGTTTGCAGGGGATTCTAGGTAAGGAAACGTTGGGGGATCCACGCAAGCCATACCTCCCTGGAAGCCACCGGGTGTCTAGTTTTCAGAAATGCGTGGGTTGGAAAGGTTTCCCTAGATGGCCGCCGAGCCCTGGGCAAAAAACCAAAGTAACCCCCCTTGCAAAACCAGATTACCTATTGTTACTACAGCGTGAGAATTTAGGAATAATACTGCAAAGAAAATGTGGCAGACAATTTGAGGTTTACAGGACAATGGGGATAAAAAATATTTTTCAAATCACTAGAGAGACATCACCATGAACTCCCAAAGGTTTTCGACAATATCTACAGTTGGTGGGTTATTCTTACATGGAAAGTGTACCTTGGCAGAGAAACAAAAAACAAAGATTCCTGCACAACCATCTATTCCTCAAACACACACACATACTGGTTGGATTTGGCACGAGGGCAAGTCATGGTTCAGTGTATTAAATTTTATTAACAAGAGATTTCACAAAAATGAAATGCACTGTCAATAATTAAATTCACAAAAAACCAAACCAATGACTTGCAGCTCGTGAGCTGTAAAGCCACGTCAAGGCACCAACCGCTTTACAGGCCATTCACACACCTTTCATACGTGATACAAACAAGACCATTCGCACCACCAGGTACAAAAGCAACACAGTACAAAAATCACCAAAAAGGGACAAGGTACACCCTGCTTCAGAAAGACAAATATTACTGCACAGTCATCTAACCCGCAAGCACACACACATACTGGTTGGATTTGGCACGAGGGTGAGTGATGGTTCAGTAGATAAAATTGTATTACCAAGTGATTTCACAAAACATGAAATGCACTGGTAATAATTGAAAGGGCAAGTAACTGAACCATTGACTCACAGCTCGTGAGCTGTAAAGCCACGACAAGGCACCAACCTCTTTACAGGCCATTCATACACCTTTCATACGTGTGAGACATACAAAACCATTCACACCGCCAGCCGCGGGCCCATCACATAACAAAACTCACACCAGCACACAGCGCCATTCAAGGGCCCATCACTTTCACACGCCCACAATCCAGACACAGCAACTACACAGGCTGAAGGATTGCGTGGAGTGGCACTCAGCTAGCAGTGTGTGTAGTGACCAGCAGAAAGTCACTACTCACACACAGCCAGCCAAGCACCAGTCGACACACACCGCTAGCCAAACGCCAGTCCACGCACACCGCTAGCCAAGCGCCAGTCCAGGCACACCGCCATCCAATCGCCAGTCCAGGCACACCGGCAGCCAATCGCCAATCCACCTACACCGCCAGCCAAGCTCCAGTCCACGGACACCACCAGACAAGCACCATTCCACGCACACCGCCAGCCAAGCTCCAGTCCACACACACCACCAGACAAGCTCCAGTCCACGGACACCACCAGCCAAGCTCCAGTCCACGGACACCACCAGTCAAACACCAGTCCGCACACACCACCAGTCCACACACACTGCCAGCCAAGTACCAGTCCACGCACAGCGCCAGCCAAGCACCATTCCACGCACACCACCAGCCAAGCACCATTCCACGCACACCGCCAGCCAAGCACCATTCCACGCACACCACCAGCCACGCACCAGTCCACGCACACCGCCAGCCAAGCACCATTCCACGCACACCACCAGCCACGCACCAGTCCACGCACACCGCCAGTCCATGCACACCGCCAGTCCACGCACACCGTCAGCCAAGCACCATTCCACGCACACCACCAACCAAGTGCCAGTCCACACACACCAACAGCCAAGCGCAAGCCTACACACACCGCCATCACATTTTGGATTTTTTTAGAAAAAAATAAAAACACAAACAAATTGCAAATAGATACAAATCTTCTAACAGAAAATCAGCAACTAAATACATTGCACTAACACCAACATTGAAACAGAATCAAATTATCCAAAGAATACAGACCAGGCAGTTCACTTTACCACTCAAGAATCCTCCCAAAAATTCTTTCGCGTGTGGTACGCTCTAAAACAAGCAGAGAGACACAGTGCAGGATGAGAAGGACAGTCGGGGCAGTACATACGACTCTCCTTCCGCGAACCTCTTCGCCAACAGACTCTACATCTCCTACTGGGAAAATCTTTTGCGGGTGTGGGAGGAATGTGATCTGGAAAGTGGCGTTCTTTCAATCTAGCAACATCCTCCACCAGTCCAACTCTAGGAACACTTGCCTGTTCCACTACAACAAGGCTGCCTATTACAGACTCCTGAAACTTAGCAAAAGTCATCTTTGACTCAGGGCAAGAATCCTGGAACACAACAAAAGCATTAAACATTGCCAAGTGGAAAAGATGGATAGCCAACTTCTTGTACCAAATGTAAGCCTTACGAAGAGCAGTGTAAGGTTCCAACCTCTGATCTACTCTGTCAACACCACCCATGTACCTATTATAGTCTAAAACACATACAGGTTTGCGAGCTTCAGCGACCTGACCCCAAACAGTCACAGGTGCAGTGCTTTCATCATGGATGGAAGTCAGCATGTAGACATCTCTCCTGTCTGTAAACTTCACAGCAAGAAGCTCCTGGCAACGCAACGCACTGCACTGTCCCCGCACAAGCTTTTGACAAACAAGTTCTTTCGGAAAACCTTTACGGTTACAGCGGACTGTGCCACAAGCAAAAGTGTCCACTTTGGCCAATTCCCTGAACAACCGCACACCAGTGTAGAAGTTATCTACATATAAATGGTGGCCTTTGTTAAAAAATCCTCTTCCAAGTTCCCAAACAATTTTCTCAGTCACTCCAAAAGTGGACGGACAACCAGGGAGGTTAAACCTAGATTCCTTACCGGTGTACACCCTGAAATTAGAGACATATCCAGTCCTACTGTCACACAGCATATACAGCTTTATTCCATAGCGTGCCCTCTTACTAGGAATGTATTGCCTAAAAACCAAGCGGCCCTTGAACAACACCAAAGACTCATCCACTGCAATTTCTCTACCAGGGGCATAAATCTCAGAAAATCGATCAACAAAGTGATCAAGGACAGGCCTAATCTTAAAAAGACGGTCACAATCAGGGTGATCTCGTGGCAACGCTAAACCATTATCTACAAAGTGCATCATCCGAAGCAGAAGCAAATACCTGTCACGACTCATGACTGCCGGAAAAATAGACGTTGCCATCAAGGGACTGCTAGACCAATATGAAGCCAATGATGGCTTCCTTAGCAAGCCCATCAAAAAAGTTAAACCCAAGAACTTCTTCATCTCTTCAACATTTGTGGGAGTCCACCGGGTAGCTCTAGAGTGTGGCTTAAGACTGGCACTGTTGTCCCTCAAAAACTGTTCGGCATACAAATTAGTCTGCTCAACAATCTCTGCCAAAAACACATCGTCCATAAACAACTGAAAAAAATTTACAGGCAAAAAGTTCTCGGTATTCACTCTAGACCCTGGTACACCAGTAAACTCAGGAAATTCCGGCTGCACCATGCCAGGGGCAACCCAGAGGTCATCACTTTCAACGGGAAGACTTGCAGCCCCAGCCTGCAGCCCAGATGTCTCTTGCCGCACTACACCAACGGAAAGGCTTGCAGCCCCAGCCTGCAGCCCAGATGCCTCTTGCCGCACTACACCAACGGGAAGCCTTGCAGTCCCAGCCTGCAGCCCAGATGTCTCTTGCCGCACTACACCAACGGGAAGCCTTGCAGCCGCAGGCTGCAGCCCAGATGCCTCTTGCCGCACTATCGGCACATCAGTCTCCTCCTCTAACACAGGCACTTCATCCGCACTAAGAGTATCTTCATCATCCGATGACCCCATACGGAGAGAAAACTCACTGCCAGAATCGTCCCCTGCCCCCTCTCCCTCAGAAGCAGAGTCAGTCTCTGACCCAATATCAGAGGAAGACTCAAACAGCAAACCAACAACCTGCTGAGCAGTCATCCTGCGGCTAGCCATTATACCTACTAAGATGGAAGACTGCACAAACAAGTCAACAACAACCAACAATGTGCAAACCAAGTAAGTAAAGAAATGTGTACCTTATATCAATAAGATCAATGTACTCAAAAACTATACAATCCAAAATCAAAAGAGACAGCTACACTCACCAGAAACAAACTCTGCAGTGACACAGCAAAGACCAACGATATCAAACTAGAAAGAAGAAAAAAAAACAAATTACTCACAAGACAACAAAATACACATCGTGCAGCAATGCAAAAAGTTTTTGAAACTCAAAAACCAAACATACTGCTATTATTACACCATTTGCAAAAAAAAACAGGCAGAGAAATCAAACACATTTGCATTGTACAAAAAAACAGTCTCTTACCAAACTACACAAACAGCAAAACCACCAGAACCAAAACGTCACCGTGAACAGAAGAAAAGCCTTCACCTAGAACAAAAAAGTAAACAAAAAAAACATTACAATTGGAAATCACAAAAAATATAACAATAAACATTATAACATGCCATGTCACTACCCAAATGGTCAATCGGTTTGTGTGCCAGGTCAGGCAGAAAACAGCAGGAAAAAAAAGGCTATTCAGTCCCGGGGCAGGTGAGCCAAATACATATAACAAATTGCACCCTGGAAGCGAGGGGTCACTTCTATTTCTAATTGAACTAATTCCCTGGTGTCTAGTGGGCTTTTCTGCCTCCAATGGGAGCAGAAACGGCAAAAAAATAAAACCGATCTGCCCACAGAGGGGCAAGAAAAGTCTTCAAAACATTTAGGGGCCCAAGGAAGCGACCCTTGCCCAAGGGGTCGCTTCCTACAATAATATTTCTATCCCTGGTGTCTAGTGGGCTTTTCTACCCCCCCAAGGAGCAGAAACGGACAGAAAGACGACCAATCTGCCCCCAGGGGGGGCAGAAAAGTATTCTACATAATTAGGCCGCAAAGGAAGCGACCCTTGCCCAAGGGGTCGCTTCCTACATAAAGAAAAAGACATCCCTGGTGTCTAGTGGGCTTTTCTGCCCCCCCTGGGGGCAGAAACGGGCAGAAAGACGACCGATCTGCCCCCAGGGGGGGCAGAAAAGTCTTCAAATTATTTGACCCCACAAGGAAGCGACCCTTGCCTAAGGGGTCGCTTCCTACATAGCATAAACGACATCCCTGGTGTCTAGTGGGCTTTTCTGCCCCCCCTGGGGGCAGAAACGCGCAGAAAGCGGACCGATCTGCCCCCAGGGGGGGCAGAAAAGACTTCCACAAATTTTGCCCCCAAGGAAGCGACCCTTGCCCAAGGGGTCGCTTCCTACATAGTAAAAACGACATCCCTGGTGTCTAGTGGGATTTTCTGCCCCCCCCTGGGGGCAGAAACGCGCAGAAAGCGGACCGATCTGCCCCCAGGGGGGGCAGAAAAGACTTCCACAAATTTTGCCCCCAAGGAAGCGACCCTTGCCCAAGGGGTCGCTTCCTACATAGTAAAAACGACATCCCTGGTGTCTAGTGGGCTTTTCTGCCCCCCCTGGGGGCAGAAACGCGCAGAAAGCGGGCCGATCTGCCCCCAGGGGGGGCAGAAAAGACTTTGCCAAATTTTCACCCCCAAGGAAGCGACCCTTGCCCAAGGGGTCACTTCCCAAACTCAAAATACAAAATCCCTGGTGTCTAGTGGGGCATCCCTACTCCACGATCGCGACGCTGTGCGCGATCGTGGAGCAGGAATGCCCTGTATTGAGACATCGGGGGAGAGGAAATACTCTTTCCTCTCCCCCGATGCCTCAATACTACAGATTTCACCGCCGCGGCCCCCACCAGACGACAAACACCTACCTCTGCTCCCCTTGGACGCGCTGGAAGAAATGGATTCCAGCGCGTCCAACGCTTCCTGATGACGCCGGCGCGCGCTGTGCGCGCTGACGTCATCAGAAAGCGTGGGGGGGCTCGGGGGGGGTCGGGGGTGGCAGCGGAAGCTCTTCCGCTGCCACCCCCGTAAAGGGGGGCAAGATCGAGGCACAAGGGGGGGAGCGCCAGCGCTTCCCCCGGGGGCTGTCCTCATGACGGAACGGTTCCGTCATGAGCACAGCCCAACCGATGCTCATGACGGAACCGTTCCGTCATGAGCATCGAAGGGGTTAAACAGGTGTTTATACAAAATAATGCATAGTTACAAATAGGCAAGCTATAACAACATCTGCATTGCGCTTTCGGCGGGGTCATCCCCTAACGCTTGCCTTAACGCCTCCATTATTTGGCTGAATTAATTTTTGTTAGCCTCAGGACTCTGTGCACTTTACCACTGCTAACCAGTGCTACAGTGCGTGTGCTGTCTCTCCTCCAAACCTATTATATTTAGCTAATACTCAATTGGCATATTTAATTTACCTGTATATCCCTAGCAAAATGGCACTACCAATGCCCAGGGCTTGTGAATTAAATGCTACTAAATGGGCGTACAGCACTGATTGTGTCACCCACATAAAACATGTCTTGCCTGTGTGTGTGTGCAGTTTTAAACTGCCATTTCGACCTGGCAAAGTAAACCTTTTTCCATTCTCAAACCTTCCTTTTTAATACATATACGTCCCCCTAGGGTAGGCCCTGGACAGCCCAGAGGGCAGGGTGCAATGTATTTTAAAAGAATGAAGTGTACTTTTAAGTTTTACATGTACTGGTAGTGCAAAACTTGCAAATTCATTTTTCACTACTGCAAGGCCTACCTCTCCCATAGGATAACATTGGAGTTACCTTATTTCATTTTATAAGCGTAATTTCCAAAGGGGAACAGGTGATTAGTTAATGTTTGGTGTCTTTGGAATCACAATTTAAAGTCCTAGCTTATAGTAAAATCAGAATTTAAATTGAAGTTTTGAAAATGCCACTTTTAGAAAGTTGACAGTTTCTTGCCTGTGTCTTTTGGTGCCTGCAGGCTGTCTCTGGGTCACATGACTGGGTGTGGGTGACAGTTGGGGTTTGTGTATTTCTCCTAAATAGCCATATACAATATGGAGATTAGTTGTGACTGGATGGGACATCACTGGCAGGATGGCAGGTGTAGCTGAACCCATTCCACTTACACTTGAATAGGCTATGTCCTGTCTCCACACAAAGGGCTTCATACCCCCTGTAGTTAGCCTGAAACCAGGGCCAGGAAGGCATGGCACATGCGGACTTCAAAGGCATATCTCTAGAAGCTTCGCTCCCACTTCAAAGGCCCAAATGGGTATAAATACTAGACCTCAGACACCACCACTTCAGTACACTTCTGCACCTGTGGATACTCTGCCAGGAAGAAGGGCTGCTGTGCTACTACAAAGACTGCCACTCTGCTGGACTGCTGCTCTGAAGGAACTACTGCCCTGCTGTGCTGACCTGCTGCCTTCTTGCCTGGGTGAAAAGAGCCAGACCTGCAGCTCGTGAACCCAGAGTGACCCCCAAAGGCTGGTTGGCTGGCCTCCTGATTTGAAGCCTCAAGGACATAACAGTCTTCTAACAACTTTGCATCTGCACATGGACTCTGCCATTTTTGACCCTACCGTGCCAAGTGGTGCCACCCCAGCACTCGGCCATTGGAAGTGGGCTTAAGGTTCTTTGCCCGCCTCTGTGGATCCAGTGGAACTGATGCATCTCCTCTGCTCCGCGGTACAACCCCTAGCAGAACCGATGTGGCTCCACTGCTGTGTTTATTGGACCCATGGCAAAGACCTGCATCGCTGGCACAGCCCACATCACCTTTGGAACCGCCAGTGCACAACGTATCCTCGGCCCCAGCCCTCGCATCTCTCGTTGACAACAGCCTCGATGACAACTCCGCACAATTACAGTCTCACAATTTTTCGGAACTGATTGCATGCCGCATCCACGGCACCAGATTTCCCATCACAAGCCCTGTCAACGGGATCCTTGACAATAATGTAGGCCATCGCTTCACAAACTCACTGCATCTCGGAACCGATTAATTGCTTAGTCTGCGTGACACATCTTCGACGTGGATCCTCGCAACACTCTGCAAACCAGAGTTTGAGCGGCTCTAACTGGGTCCTTGTAGCTGGTCCGTGCTCCATTACGGTCGGCCTCAACGTGTGACTTTGTCCTGGTCCAGCGTGGCTAGATATTCACAGTTGGAGCTTTGTGCTTTTTGGAGCTATTTTTACTCAAATCTTTAAAAATTATTAGAACATTGGAATGTGGAGCACTCCATTGAAGACAATGGAGTGCTCCGTGCTTCTACTGGCCGGTAAAGGCCCTCAAAGCAACATTCCAATGTTGTTTTCACAAAGGCCTCTCGGAGCCCGAGGGGATTTAAAACCCCTCGAACTCCGAGAGGCCTCTGTTTAATTTGTTGGAACATTCTGTCCTCTAGTGGCAGAATGTTCTAATAGTCTTATAGTCCTTCGTAGCTGGGCAATACTGGCTATTTAAGTACCGCTCCCTTGTTAAAGTCCCTCGCCTTCGGCTCGGGCTTTTAACTCTGGAGCGGGCATTAATAGCCGATATCGCCCGCTACGGCGGGCTATAAGGCTATAATATCTAATGTTCTACCAATTGGATTTTTGTTGTTTTGGTCTTGTTCTATTTATTAAAGAAAGTTCTATTTTTCTAACTTGAGGTGGAAGCCTTTTTAGGTCTCGCCTAGCGATGCAGCACAAATGCGCTGCCATCGTTTTGCGAGGCATGCAGTATACACTGTAGTGTGGAAGCTTTGTGGAAGCTCCGCCCACTCTCTGCCCATTGACTTTTGTCTTAAATGGTGCCTTCCGATTGGTTTGAGGCTTGTTAGTCCCTCCTCAGTCATCATTTGTATCCTTCCACGGCTACTGGCCCCTTTACTCCTAACACTATTTTCTTCCTTGTCTCCCCCCCAGTCCCCTCCCTGCTCCTCCCTCAGTCTGTGACTTCTCGCCCCCAGCCCCCCACTCCCGTTCATGTCATTTTGTTTCTTCAATGCAATAGGACTTGTGTAAATCACGACCTGCTTTGTTTACGTTTAGCGCGGCGTGCGCGCTTTCACTTTCTAAGCAGCCGGACAATCGAGGCGGTGCTGTTTGTGTCTTCAATGCAATAGGACTTGTGTAAATCACAACGTGCTTTGTTTACGTTTAGAGGGCCGTGCCACTGGTCCGACTCCCTGTTGCTGTCTCAAGCCGTGGGGGAGGCTGGCCAGTTATCGTCGATAAAGAAGGAGCCGGGAGGGCAGCCCATTGTTTAGCACCTATGCCACCCGCCATTGTAGTCAAAGGACGCCCCTGCTGAGAGACCAGAGGCAAAAGAGTTGACCTCCGAACAATCAGACAGTGCCGCCGGTCCGCTGAGGCAGCCGTGACCCAAAACGCCTGCTCCGAAAATCCTCACATATTTAGTATCTCGAGGACTGGCTGTGGGAGAGGTTAGAGCAGTGGATTCACTTGGACGCAATCTTGCCCCGCATATTATGCCTCAGAGCAAAGTTGATTGATTGATTGAAACATAGACTAGGAATATGATGGGATTGAGAAATATGAAAGATAAAATACCTGTAACAACATCCATTGGTGTGCTGCAAATTGACTTTTCAATAGCACATCGGCAGCATTTTTGCTCACTGTTATCTTTGATATGCTTATGATGCTATGTCTGTGCCCTGGGATCTCTCCATATCACCAATAATTTTTACTTCTGGAACCCCAATTTTGTGAATCAACAACATCTGAAATATCTTTTCATATGCGGTGATGTCTCCCTGCCTACAGAACACGTTGGCTTCCTTACAAGGACAAGGTGTTTGAAAACAGTGCGAGGCCAGATGATTGTAGAGGGCCCCCTTACAGTCTATGGGGGGAGGGGTGGAGGCTAAGATTTTGTTACCCCACTGACGCATTGGTGTAACTTGGAACAGCCTGCATGCTGTATTCATCGCACATTATTCCTCTGTGGTGTCACCAAAACACACAATTGACGGCAGAAGATTTACATGCATATTTTAGTTAGCACTTATTCTGTGACTTAATAACACACTCAGCAAAGACCTCCATGTGCGATATTTAGCGGTATAAGCTCCCAATTACCGCGTCACTCATAATCAGCTGCTTAGATTTCAGAATGCTTGGGGTGCTGTACTGTACAGAGCTACCAGTGCAAGTTTTAATTCTGATGTTTGTAGAATGGGTTCCATGACCCTACTGTGCAAAATGTAAGAGCGTTTACAGGTTAGAACATTATTTAAACTGCGCAATTTCTCGTATGGCTTTGAGTTCAAGCCGCTCATGCCAATAGATGACTTAAATCCATACAAACAAAAAACTCTGGAGGTGTTAAAGCCAGACCTAATGTCGTTGCCAGTGCTTGTTCAACCTTGACATTCCAGTGAAGGTTAGCCCGATCTCAAACCATAACAAGTTTTGCAGATCATATTTGTTTTGCAGATCATATTTCAAGTTCGGCTCGTGTCTTTCTCGAATGCAGAACACGCATCTGTTTCAGTCTAGCTATTGCTCATGATCAGTTTCAGTTTCATACCACACTGTTCTTTACCTCCACATTCCTCTGCTGCTCCGCGTCCCTGACAAAGTAACACAAGCATTTGCAAAGCTAGCTGGTCCGACTTATGCTGCCAGCCTTTTGACTCAGTCAATGCATTAGCTTTGTCAATGCATATTGGTTTTTGTAAAATTTTATTGTTTGGGACTAACAGTTACCTTAATCCCTTTCCATGGCGCCCCACTGAGAATAAATGCTCTTTTCATCCGGTAATAGCAGTTGTGTAAGGCTAAATGAGAAGAGTTAATATAACACCCAGGATAATGTGCTGTATGGCTAAATACTTTTAAGATCCTAAAGGCGAGACCATTGTATTGCAAATGCTTGTTGTGTGGTGTTTTCACTTTATTACTGTTTGAAGTGTTGCACAAATACTTTATGCGTTGCCTCTAAGATAAGCCTGACAGCTGCATGCCAAGCTACCAGAGAAGGTTCATGTAGGGTTGGCTTGTGACTCACGCTGACAAAGATTGTGGTTGCTGCTTGACAAGGGCCCATACTCTTGTCAACGAACGATCCAGTTTCTCACAAATGGAAATATTTATTTTTGGCCAGTGCAGATCTTAAATGGTGATGTTTGAATAAGGGTGTTTCTAGGCCTTTTGGGAAGGCTATGTTGTACATTTTAAAGGTAGTCTGTTTCAAAGCTTTTTTTGCAGTATTATATAGCACAAGCTTGGCACTGGAGTGCTTTATATAAGCACCAGGTTATTTGGTGAGTCAATTTAGGCACCAAGAAATTAAATTATTTGCCCAGAATCAAGAGACATTGGACCAACACCAGGACTCAAACCTGGCTCTCTAGTTTCAAAGTCTATTGCACAAGCCGTTACGTCACATCTCCTCCTGCATTAATTTTATTTGCAGTTTTATTAAGCGCACACTACACCCAATGGGTATCAGAGTACTATACAGAGAAATAGGTTCAAATACAAAAGCATTTTCATTATATTTAGTTACATTTTTTTTGTCTGTTATATCAACACAATTCCAGTTGCATCATGTAATTATGTGAGAACAATTTCAAAGGAGATAGTGTGGTTAATTTGTGCCAGTGTTTACCAGTGCCTGGCACCGGTACTTACATGTAAACACCGGCACCTTTGTATAAGCATTCACCAAAAGGTGGTGCTATGTGTGCATTTTATAGCAGAGTTCCTCAGTGTAGCAATCTGATCGATACCTCTAGCCGCAAATTACCCCCATAGAATATTTCCCAGGCGTCAGTCTGGATCTGGAAATTTTCGCTCACTACATCTGCATGCCAGCAGGTGGCATCGTTAGGCTTCGCATAAGGGTTGTCCACGTGGGAAGTGACTTTCACAGTGCCTATATAGGCACCAACAGAGCATGCTGACATCAGTTATTTCTTTACACACCATCAGCATAGATTCAGAGAGAACTGTCTCTGTCCACTTTTTGGACAACTTATTTTGATGTTTTTTCGAGTTTTTTTGAGACTTTGGGGCCAATTTATATAATGGCGGATGGCCCATTGTTCTACCAGAGAGACAGAATAGGTTACGCCATCCCCCCGGTGGATGGACCACCCGCCAATTTTATAGATGACCACCAAGCTGGAGGTCATTTATAAAGCATTGGGAGGAACCGCCGTCATGGTAGTTACTGTAAATTCATATTGATGCTTGGTGCAGGGTTGCATCAGCAAGTCCCACAAAAAGTCCAAGAAGTCAAAACACTCTTTGACTTTGCCGCACTGGTCCAAGTCATCGGACGAGGCGTGGGAACGACATCACTCTAGGCCCGCTCCCACGCAGAGCCTGCTTCCGGGTCCTCTCTGTGCCTCACTGACTGTCCCAGAGCCAGAGAGACCCCACCACCCAAATACGTGAATTGTGTTATGCACCTTATCTTAGGGCGGGCTGACCCCTCTGGAGCACCTTCCAGCCCCATGTGTTCCGCGGGTGCCCCCACTAGATTCCCACTGGCGTGCCCGCTATCAGCGCCATTCGGCCCCCTCCTGTATCCGATTCTGGATCCGGAACGGCTCGGATCATGAGACTGCGACCTATCCCAAAACTTGTTCCAGCAGTGTCATTCCCGGTGACACAATCCCATCATCATACCCAATTCCAATATGGAGCCAGATTAGCGTTGCCCGATGTTGACTCCGGCGCCAGCAGGAACTCAACCTTTCTAGTCAGAGCCTACTTTTCTCGACAGGCCCGGGGAGGAGCATGTTTGGGTAGGATCTGAGAATATTTAGTGCTACCAAAACGCACTAGATGAGCCCGCAAACAAATGGCATGAGGAACAGGTGGATGCCAGTGGTCTGGTCACATCCCCAGACACTTGCCTAGTCTCTCTTTTTTAGTGTGGCTACAGAGGAAGGGGCTTCCTTTGCTATGGTGGTGAGGAGGACGGCTGTGGTCCTGGGCCTTAAGTTGCCCTCAGTGGCAGTCAAGACAAACATCTTGACATGGGTGCTTCAGGGTGGAGTCGCACCCACAGAACCTCTCCTCACTTTTAATGAAACCCTCACAGATGTCCTGCTTGGGGCATGTGCCAAGCCCTGCACAGGGGCCCCTGTGCACAGGAAAATTTCCTGCCATCATTGCCCCACTCTTGGGGACAAAGCACTCTACCCCAGCAAATATGGTTGTCCACTTCCAAAGTTAACCCTGGTGCGGTCCCTACCACAACACTGGATAGGGAACCGAAGAGGCTGGATACCTTTGGTAAGAACATGTTCTCTTCCACCAGCCTTGCACTGCCATCGGTGAACACCACATGGGTCTTGAGCTGACACAACCACACAGTTTGGGATTTGGTTGTACAAGTGCTGCCCACCGTCTTGGCAGATGCCGTAGCCTTCCTGACCCAGGTGATTGCAGATGGCGGGAACACAGCAAAGTTCACCTTTCACTGCTGACTGGATACAACCAATTCGCTTGGCAGAGTGATTGCATCATCAGTGGCACTCAGTCGCCACACCTGGCTGAGACCTACTGGCTTTTCGGGGGATGTTCAGGCATCGCCTATGGACATGGCTTTCAATGACACCCACCGCTGTGACGATAAGGCAGATTCTATGCTGGAGTAGTTTAAAGACAGCAGGGCCACTGCCTGGTTGCTGGGTCTCCCGATGGCCCCACATCAGCACCATTCTGTCTTTTGCCCCTTTTGTGGCTACGGTAGATGCTCCCAGCCACATTCATTCCCACCCAGCCACCAAGACCAACAGGCTCCCCAGTCCTCTTATAGATGTGTAGGTGGCTCCCACAAGCCTTGTGGGACACACAGCCAGAGGTCTACTCAGTCTGCAATGCCCACCCCTGCAGCCACAGCCACTTTAGTTTGTCCTCTTACCATTACGGGCACCCAGTGAGCAGCAGGATCCTACATCACATGCCTTTCTGACAGTCCATGACATCGGGCAAGTGAGTACTTCAAATTGTTCAGCAGGATTACACCATCCCTTTATTAGGAACCCCATCACCCGTGCCACCATCTGCAAACCAGCTGACGGAGGATCACCTCTCCCTGCTCTGTCAGGAGGCGCAAGTTCTTTTGGCCAAAGGAACCTTCAAAATGGTAGGTCGTAGTTGCTATTCACACTACTTTCTGGTACCTAAGAAGGAAGGAGACCTCTGCCCTATTTTAGACCTCTTCCCTTTCAACTTCTTCCTCAAGAAGGAGAAATTCAAGATGCTCATGTTAACTCAGGATCTGTCTGCCCTGGATCCTGGAGACTGGATGATAGCGCTGGGCTTGCAGGATCTTTCTTACACATCCTCTTCCTGCCTGCCTGCAGGCGTTACCTGTGTCTGACTGTGGGCAACAAGCATTTTCAGTTTACTGTGCTCCATTTTGGCCTCACCAGTGCCCCTCGGGTGTTCACCAATGTCATAGCAGTGGTTGCAGCACATCTGAGGAGATTACGAGTTTCAGTTGTCTCCCACCTCCAGACTATGGCAGACCTCCTGCATTCTCTGGAGTTAAATGCCCCGAAGTCACACCTGACTCTCTCTCAGATGCTCCCTTTCTTCAGAGCCATTCTAGACCCAGTGCAGTTTGTGATGAATCAGCCTCTACCCTGGATTTTGGTGAAACTGACTCTGAGGCTGCTGGTCCTCATGGCCTCCTGCAGCCTGCTGATAACAAATGCCCGTTGGCATATGTGGGCTCTGCAGTGGGAACTGAAGTTCCAGTGGGCGCAGAATCAGGGGAATCACTCTGATCTGGTCCAGATATTGGAAGGAACTGCAGAAAATCTGCAGTGCTGGCTGACAAACTAAATTTGGATGAGCAGCAGAATCCTCCCCTTCCACACCAGAGCTGACAGTAGTGACAGATGCATCACTCCTGGTTTGAGGTGGCCTTCTGGGTGAGCTGGAGATCAGAGGTCTGTGATATCTGGAGGTGTCAGAATCCCTTTCAGAGGGCCATGGGACACGCAGGGGCTCCTGGGTCCAACAGTGGATCTTGAGACTTTTTGCTCCTGATGTCACGGGGCCAAGCCTACCATGGATTCTGAGGATGTAGGCAAAGTACCCTTTCTGCACTTAACTCTCAGTGGTAAAGGACGTCAAGCAGTCCAAGGCTCCCTTGGGGGTGGGGAGTGGAAGTGTGGATACAGATTAGTGAACACGGGCTCACAACTTAAAATGCCCGCAGCAGCAACAATAAATCAATGTCCAGCCAAATACTAACTTTCATTAAAAAAAAAGAGAAGTATTTTTTATCTACCGCTAACCACACAAAGGAAAAATATGACATTCACAAACAGTAGCAAGGTTTCCCCCTTGCTCTAGATTCAGTGGCAATTCCCTGCACCACTCCCTTCTCACATTAGCAATAGTGGTTTGCCCCATTCACTGTTGGCAACATTGAGGAAATGCCCTACTTGCGTCCCTGTCCTAGGAGTCCACTCTGACTTTACAATTCAAGTCAAAAGTAACCCTGGGTGTAGTTTGTGTAGTAGCATTACATGTAGCTACGCGAAGTACACTTTGAACTACGCTCAGCTACTCCTCAAACTGCGTAGTGTGTAGCTGATAGCACTGTGTGCTTGTCTGGTCTGAGCAATAATTGCAAACAGCATTTTGCACAGTACAAGTTATGATAAAATAAGTATTTCTGTCTTTATATGCTAAAAGGAATATAGTCATCTTACAAAAGAGAAAAAGATATGATTTTCTAATAAGCCACATCTCTTCCCTGAGTTGTGCCAATGCCCCTTCCGTGTGACCTGTCACTGAATCAAAGAGCGCCCTTTGAAGTGTACAGGGAAGACCTGGTCCCCCCCTGCCCAGTGTACATTGCACCCAACTTACAGGAATGCAGCAATCCACAAATCTGTCTGGAGGGATCTCTACCTTCACTTCTTGTTTCAGCATGCAGGCCTGGGTCTCCCAAAATGGAACCCAGGTCCCTCCATGTATTATACCATCCACAGGCACAAATACACCCAGGGCATGCATACAGCACACACACACGCACTGCACAGTACTGTATCCTCCATGTATTGTACCACTCACAGGCACACATACATCCAGCATATGCATTTAACATGCATGCACTGTCCAGCACTGTGTCCTCCGTGTATTGTACCACTCATAGGTACACATACAACCAGCACATGCACTTATTCTGTACGCATTGCACAGCACTATTTTCTTCAGATTCAGTACCACTCATAGGCACATGCACCTCCAGCATATGAATACACCATGCATGCAGTACTCAGTACTACATTATCCCTGCTTGGCACTCGCCCCAGGCACACATGCACCCTTAACAGGTAATCCACTTTTGCACTGCGCAGCAGCACTTCCACCAAACTGATGTAGGCCAAGGGTGGGTTAAGCACACAGCAGCTGAACATTAAAAAAGTGAGTGAGTGCGTAGGCCTCACTCTAGTCACACAGGTTAAAAATGAGCTGTTCACACCTATTGATCACTACATGGTATGCTGCCACCACCGTACTTGTGCTGCTTATCTCCTGGCAAAGGCAATAACCTTCCACCACTATGAGGGTTTGGGCACCCCTGCCGGATGAACAAGACTGCAATCTGTGAAATAGGCCTATGTTATGGCACACACGCATGATCCATGTTTGCCTATAACAACAGAAATCAGCATTTGGGATCCAGGCACTCAGGGCAAGCGTGCACTTCCGTTACCACAAAGAGGACTTTTTTGTCCCAATAGGTGGCATCTTAGCTCCATATCAACCGGTTAGATTTGAGAGTGATTCACCTGGCATTAAAATACTTTTTTTATTTTAACAAAGGAAGGCTGGTTCAGGTGTTCACAGACAATACCACTGCCATGTGGTATGGCACCAAACAGGGCAGGGTGGGGTTGTGGACCCTGTGTCAAAAGGCCCTGTGTCTCTGGCCATGACAGGAAAGTCAGTACATATTCCTGGTGGTTCAGCATCTGGCAGGTTCTCTGAATGCCAGAGTGGAAAAATCCAGCCCTCAAAGTCTAGTGGATCACAAATGGCACCTTCGTCATGAGATAGTACTAGGTCTCTTCAGCAATTGGGGAGAATCTTGGTTAAATCTAGTCACGACTGTAGAGAACACACAATGTCAGCACATCTGCTCGCTGGAGTTTCTAAGGCCACTTTCTCTCCGAGACATTTTTTGTCTCGAGTGCTACTCAGGCCTCCAGTATGCATTTCCGACGATCTGCTCCTACCCAAAGTTCTCAAGAAGATCAGGAGCGACCAGGCCCAAGTCATTCTTGTGGCTCTGGATCGGGTACAGAGAGCATGAGCATCAGTCTTCAGAATAGGCTGTCCCTTCGGGAGGAGGGAGGATGTATTGTCACAGCAACAGCGTCCTGCAGCCAAACTTGTGTAACCTCCGACTTCCTGTATAGAGATTGAGCGGCGACAGTTGACAGTTTTTGACCTCCCTACAGAAGTTTGTGATGCCACTCTGAAAACCAGGTAGCATATGCCTTCCTTTGGGACATTTTTGTGGCTTGATCCCCATTTCTGCACCTTTGTCTGAGGTTTTGTTTGTTCTCTCATTAGCAAGGCTTTGCTTTGGGCACAATTAAAGGTTATCTGTCAGTCATATATGCATTCTTGCAGTTGCTGGATCAGACCTCCCTCTTTTACTCACCAGTTGTGACTTGTTTCCTAAAAGGACTACAACATATATTCCCTCCAAAACCCTTCATCATGCCCCATTGGGACTTGAACCTAGTTTTGACTTTCCTGATGTGCTCGCCCTTTGAACCCTTGCACAATTGTCCTCTATACTATGTTATATTAATTTGTATAGCGCACTAATTACTCAAGAGAGTATCCAGACGCTTGGGCAGGAGTGTGAGTCCCAAGGTGCTTATATGAAGAGCTAGGTCTTCAGCTTCTTGCAGAACTCTAGAAGTGAGGGGGAGGCTCTGATGTGTTCAGGGAGGTCATTCCATGTCTTGGGTGTGATGTAGGAGAATAAGCGACCTCCAGTTTTGCTTTTAAAGATGTGGGGAGTGTGTGCAAGTGAGAGTGAGGCAGAGCCTAGGTGTCTTGTGCGTTGGTGAAAGTGTATGCAGCTGTACAGTTACTCTGGTTGTGTGTTGTGTAGGTCTTTATATATGCCAGTGAAGCTTTCTTAAGTGCAGTGTAATGTGTGTGTGGTGTGGGAGGTAGAATTTGAATCTTGTGACGGCGTTCTGAACGGATTGGAGTATGTGTAGGAGATGCTTGGAGATTCCGCTGTGGAGAGTGTTGCCGTAGTCCAGCCTGTTGGTGATGAGTGCTTGTGTGACGGTCCGTCTGGTGTTCTGAGGCAACCATTTGAAGATCTTTCGTAGCATGCATTGGATGTAGAATCAGGAGGTGCACAGTGCCTTAATTTGACCCGTCGTTGAGTTTGTAGTCTAGGATGATCCCTATATTTCTTGCGTGGTCAGTGGGTGTTGGCCCTAGCTCCGACGGCCAGAAGGTCTTGTTGCCGAAGACCAGTACTTCCGTCTTACTGGAGTTGAGCTTCAGGCAGTTGATTCGTATCCTGTCTTCTACCATGGTCATGCAGTTGGTGAAGTTGATTCCGGTGGTGGTTGTCCTCACTGTCATGGAGAGGATACGTTGGGTGTCATTGGAGTAGGAGATGATGATGATGTCTTGTGATCAGATGAAGTTGGCAAGCGGTGTCATGCAAAAAGAGTGGGGCTGAAGGACGGTCCCTGTGGGCCACCTCATATCAGATTCTTGAATTCTGATGTGAAGGGTGGCAGCCTGACCTTTTCTGTTCTTTCTGTGAGGAAGGAACAGATCCATTTGAAAGTGGATCTTTATATGCCAATCTCATTGAGTCTTCTGATGAGGGTGTTGTGTGGAGACAATGTCGAAGGCCGTGGAGAGGTCGAGTAGGGTGAGGTTCGCTGTTTCTCCTCAGTCCAGGATAATTTGAATATCGTCAATGGCAGTGATGAGTGCTATTTGTTTTTGTGGTTCTTTCTGAATCCTGATTGAGTGTTGTCTAGAAGATGGTGAAGTTCGAGGTGGGTTGTGTTTCTTCTTGACTATTTTAGCTATTTGTCCTTTTGACTATCAAAACAGCTTTTGCATATTAAAATGGCTTTTCTAGTGGCCATTACATCAGCCAGTAGGGTAAGTGAACTGCAGGCACTCTTAGTGCACCCTCCTTATATGACTTTTTCCCCAGACAAACAGGTTTTGAGATCATGTGCCTCTTTCCTGCCGAAAGTAGTGACATCTTTTCATGTAGGCCAGACCATCACCCTTCCAAAGAGGAGAAGAGACTCCACCACCTGGACTTAAAAAATGTGTTATTCTCCTATATTGAACATACCAAGGAGTTCCGGGTGAACAATCAACTCTTCATTGACTTCATCAGGAAGGAGAAACAAAAGACAGTGCGGAAATGTACCATCTCAATATGAATTGTGCTCTGCAATAAAATCTGCTAATCTGGCCAAGAATCCACCCCCCTGAGGGCTTCTGTACTCATTCCACATGAGCCAAGGCTGAGACCACTGCATTAGCTTGTATAGTCCCTGTCCTGCATATCTGTATGGGGGAAACATGGGCATCTCTGCACATGTTTAGCAAACACTACTACCTTGAAAGCCAGTTCTGCCGTGATTGGCACTTTGCGCGTTCAGTCCTTCAGGACTTTCTGGTCTAAATCTGTCTGCAGTCCCCTCCTGAGAGGTATTGCTTGGGTATCTATTCTAAGGTAAAGGATCTGGAGCTGGAAGGCTCTACTAGATGAGCAAGTTACTTACCTTTGGTAACAACTTATCTGGTAGAGAATCTATCTAACCACAGATTTCTTACCGACCCTCCCGTTCTCCCTGCTCAGCAAACAGATTTCTTAATGTAGGGTAACCCTTGTAGGTCCCTAGTGTCTGCACAGTGGTCCATCAGACCTTCTATTGTGGCTCTGTGTTTCTGGTGTGAAAATGTCACAAAAATAAACTGATGTCAAAGCAATGGGGTGGCACCTATATATGCACCGCACACAACTTCCTATGTGGACGACGGTTATGCGGACCCGAACAATGCCACCTGCCTGTGCGCAGATGTACTGTTTAAACATTTTCGGATCCAGCCTGGTGCCTGGGGAGTATTCTAAGGTAAGGAATCTTCAGCTAGAAAGAGTCTCTTCTGGAGGTAAGTAACTTGTTATTTTAGTACTTAGTATATCTTCAAAACCTGATAGAACTAAGAATTAAAGTGACATGTGGGTAAGGGCAGCCTGCATGGACCCATGTGAGATAACTTAGTGCCTGGCACTTCATTTTTTACAGATTGATCCCTGGACTGATGTGGAACCCAGAGCTGTTGGGGACAGAGCAAGTGATAGCAACAATGGTGGGTCAGCATGGGCAGTGTAGATAGAAAATGCCATGAGCGTAAAAGATTTGCTGATCAATAGCTATAAAATAAAACACAAAAACTACAAGTTTCAGAATACAAATGCTGCTGGAGATAAATACAGACCTGGTTTAAACTGTCAAATATGACATGGTGCTTCTACAGTTTACATTGAGTTTGTGTCAAGAATTCCTGTCATACAAGGGAAACACGCCCTTATGTAAACAGGAGAGCTGTTACATAACTCAAGGGAAACACGCCCTTATGTAAACAGGAGAGCTGTTACATAACTCAAGGGAAACACGCCCTTATGTAAACAGGAGAGCTGTTACATAACTCAAGGGAAACACGCCTTATGTAAACAGGAGAGCTGTTACATAACTCAAGGAAAACACGCCCTATAAAGGGAGGAACCGGGAGGTACAAGGCTGTCGGATATTGTGTTTACACCGACGTACCTGCTTCGTGAAGAGCAGTGTTCAGGAGTGGTGCTCCAGTAAGGCAAGAACGGAGGTAGGTCGAGTCGTTACTCCCTGGGCCGTGTCTTGCCCCATCGTCACCTGTGAAGGACCCGGAAGCTCTACCGGTCAACCATTGAGCTTCGCTTTTTGACTCGGCTGAGTCCAAGCGCAGTGGCGCTTTTGCTGGTTGGAGTCGTAACTCCCAGCCCGACCAGAGACACAGGGACTGCCAGCTGTAACGCACACCAGGAGGTGTTTGCCGCGTTACAGACTCGGAAGTCCACAGGATCGATCGAGCGGCTGCTCTCGGTTCAGTCTTCTTGCTTGTGATTGGGGTATCGGTGACGCATCACCAGGAGGTGACTCCGCGTCCCGGTGCAGTCTGAGGAAGAGGTTGAGCGGCTGCTCCCTTCAGGTAGAGACCCCGGCTGGGTGTTTCCCTGACTCCTCGATTCTCCCCAACACTCTTCGTGCCCCTCACAGCCTACCGATTGGCATTGTCGGCCATTACATTTCTGCCCTCTGTTGGCATACGCCGGGATCGGCGTATATGCAGAGGACGGTCAGGACCATCCGTGCTGTGGGCTGGTAACGTACTTAGCCTGGAGGATTCCAGTGACTATAACTTTTGTTTGTTCTTTGTATTTTATTTGCCTTCATTAAAAGAACTAACCCTTCACAAGTGGTTGCGTCCTCATTGTCGTGTCTGTTAAACGATCCTGAGACGTTCAGGGCGTTACAAAATATCCGACCTTAATAACACTAACTGTCTCCCGGTCGATAACAGACATGGCAACACTTGATGATGTGCTGGCTGCTTTAGCGGCCATGCAAGTTGAAGTGGCTGCCTCTAGGCAAGAAACAGCCGATGTAAAAGCCAGACTGGATGCTATCCAATTGGACCCGCTCACGCCCAGCACCTTCCTCACGAACCAGACCCCTGCGGTAGTAGTGGAAATGCCGGTAGCCATCCCCTTGGCAACACCAGAGAGGTACAGTGGGGATCCTAACACAGTGCAGGTATTCCTCACACAAGTGGCGCTACATTTATCGTGCAAACCAAAGGCGTTCCCCACGAGTCAGGCTCGTGTGGCTTTCCTTATATCCTATTTGGCTGGAAACGCGGCACAATGGGCCGTACCTCTGGTGAGCAGGGACGACCCCCTCTTATGTGATTGGGGTGCTTTTCGCAAGGAATTCCTGAAGGTATTCGACAGAAGGGCTGACTCGTACACGGCGGACCGTGAAATGCTTGAGTTGAGACAGGGATCCAACGACCTGGTGCAGTATCTCAACGCGTTCCGAAGGCTGGTTGCGGAAACCAAGTGGCCTGTTGCTAAACAGACGGCGCTCTTCCATCAAGGGCTGTGCGATGAGCTCAAGGACGCCGTGGCTCATATTGACCCTCAACCCAAGACATGTGAGGGCCTTATCAACCTGGTATTACGGCTGGAACATAGGCTAAGTGAAAGAAAGGGGGATCATGGGAGAAAAGGAAAATCCCTTCCATCCTATGTGACGGTGGGAAGTCCTGAAACTTCCACCGCATCCAAGGGAGAACCCATGGACATCAGCGCAATACGAGCGAGCCTCACAGCCACGGAGAAAGAGTCACGCCGTAAACAAGGATTGTGCCTATATTGTGGCAAAAAAGGCCACTACGTACGTGAATGCCCTGCCAAACCGAAGACGTCACGTTATCGGGCCAACCGGTCGGTAACAGCCGTGGTGGACATACCGGCGGAAAACTAGAGGACTCCAAGACCAGAGAAGGGGCATCTCGGAGTCACTCATCCATCCCTTCACTTTCCAACTCGGTCACTAAGGGACAACGACACCTGTTTATCACGGTGCACGTGGGAGTGCATGACCAGTGGATACCCGTTGTGGCCATGGTGGATTCAGGGGCCACTGGCATGTTTATGGACCACAACGAGGCATGCAGGCTAGGGCTAGTGCTTCTTCCCAAAGCAGTACCCGAAGACGTCTATGCGGTAGACGGAAGGCGATTGGTGACGGGGCCCATCGGACAGCACACGGGGGTCCTTCCGATGAGATATGGGAGGAACCATTTGGAACAAATCGATTTTAACATCATCCGAGCGCCCCAATATGGCGTCATATTGGGATTGCCGTGGCTACAGAAACACAACCCCTTTGTGGATTGGCCAACACATCGCATCGAAATGACGTCACCGTATTGCATCCTGCATTGTGGAATAAGAACGGAATCCCTTGACGCAGATGAGAGCGGGAGTCAGACGGTGGCTACAGCGGCAGAAAAAGATGTGACTCTCCCCCAGGCTTATCACAGTTTTGAGGATGTATTTGATGAGGTGAAGGCGGAAGTGCTACCACCACATAGACAGTTTGACTGCCAGATCGACCTGGTGCCAGGGGCCAGCGTTCCCAGCGGCAGGCTGTATGCCCTGACGGAGCCTGAAAACGTACATCTCCGGGGGTACCTGGATAAACTCCTCAGGCTAGGATTCATCCGCCCGTCCAAGTCTCCGGCCGCCTCGCCACTCTTCTTCATCCCGAAGGCTAATGGGGAGCTGAGAGCCTGTGTGGACTTTAGGGCATTGAATGCGATAACCATAAAAAATCGGTACCCCTTGCCTCTCATTAGTGTACTTCTGGAACAGGTCAAGAAAGCTCGTATCTACACCAAGTTGGATTTGAAAGGGGCATACCATCTGGTGCGCATGAGGGACGGAGACGAGTGGAAGACCGCCTTTAAGACCAGGTTCGGCCTTTTTGAGTACCTCGTCATGCCGTTCGGTCTGTGCAACGCCCCGGCAGCCTTTCAGTACTTTTTGAATGAGGTATTCAGAGAGGAGTTGGATATCTACGTGGTCGTATATATCGACGACATCCTCATCTATTCGTCCAGTGTGGAGGAGCACGTACACCACGTCAAAGCTGTGCTCCAAAAGCTGAGGGAAAACATGCTGTTTTGTAAACTCAGCAAGTGTGACTTCCACGTCACATCCGTGGAATTCCTCGGAGTGATGCTGAGTCCAGAGGGACAGGAGATGGCAGAACGAAAGATCAAGGCGGTGAAAGAATGGCCGGTGCCCCAAAGCGTGAAGGACGTCCAAAGTTTCATTGGCTTCGCCAACTTTTACAGGCGGTTTATAGATGGATTTTCAGGAGTGGTGGCCCCAATCACACAGCTACTGAGGAAGTCCAAGGAGTTTGTCTGGTCCCCTGAAGCGAACAAAGCCTTTGAGGCCCTGAAAAGCGCCTTTGGTAAGGCGCCGGTGTTGGCTCACCCCGATCCGGATCTCCCCTACGTGGTGGAAGCGGACGCGTCGGATGTGGCGCTGGGGGCTATCTTGTCCCAACGCAACCACGACACAGGGGTGCTTCATCCCGTTGCGTACATGTCCCGCAAACTCAACGACGCCGAACGCAACTACCATATTGCAGAGAAGGAGCTTCTCGCAATCAAGGACGCCTTCACCGAATGGAGGCATTGGTTGATGGGGGCAAGACATGTGGTATCGGTGTACACGGACCATCGGAACCTACAGTTCATGACGGCCACAAGACACCTTTCTCCCAGACAGCTGCGGTGGATGATCTTCTTTGCGGGGTTCAACTTCCGCATCACATATCGGCCGGTGACGGAAAACCGGAAGGCGGACGCCCTGTCCCGTCAATCTGCAGTTAAGGAACCATTGCCTGCAACCGAGCGTTCCATCATTTCCCCGAGGATGGTATTGGGGGTTATCCAACCGGATACTTTCCTGAGGGGAATAAAGAGAGGGATCAGGTCATTCGCATGGCGGAGGTGGCTCCTCAGTCACAGAGAATGGCAGCTGAAGGACGGGATACCCCTGAAGGGCAGGTGCCTATTGATACCCACGCCTAGGCTAAGGAAACAAGCATTCATCTGGTGCCATGACTCTCCATGCGCAGGTCATTTGGGCTTTGAAAAAACGGTGGCTAGCATGGGACGGCATTTCTGGTGGCCAACCATGAGAGTGGATGTCAGGAGGTGGGGACAGGAGTGTCCTACGTGTGCTACCATGAAGGCCGACCATGGCCGAACCCAAGGGCTCTTACATCCACTTCCGACCCCGGATAGACCATGGGATAGCATATCACTGGACTTCGTGGTGGGCCTACCGGTAGACCAGGGGATGACGGCAATACTGGTGGTGGTGGATTACTTGACGAAAATGGGGCACTTCATCCCCTGCAAGAGAGTCCCTACGGCCGGGGAATTGGCGTCACTACTCCTAAAGAATGTGGTACGACTGCATGGATTACCTGGGGTGATCGTGTCGGACCGGGGGTCGCAGTTTACTGCGCAATTCTGGAAGACTTGGTGCACTGCGCTGCATGTTAAGACCGCCCTGTCCACCAGCTACCACCCTCAAACGGACGGCCAAACCGAGCGCCTGAACCAAACGCTCAAACAGTATCTGCGATGTTTTGTGGACCAGGGCAGGGAAGAATGGGTCGACTTGCTATGGGTTGCAGAGATAGCCTATAACAACGCCACTCACAGCTCCACACAGTCATCTCCGTTCTATAGCAACTATGGCCAACATCCCAGGTTCTTGCCATTTCTACATCCGTTCAGAGAGGACAGGATTCCCGCCACAGCGGACAGGGTGGCACACATAAAAGACACGTTGATGCGCTCAAGGGCTGTCCTAATAGAGGCCAAGAGAAGATACAAGGCTGCGGCAGATAGGAAGAGAAGGCCCGGGCCACTGTACCGCACTGGAGACTACGTCTGGATATCCACAAGAAACATGAGGTTTCGAAAGAACAGTGTGTTCCATCCCAAGTACATGGGCCCCTATCGAATTACCAAGTGTATGGGTCCCGTGAACGTGAAGGTGTGCTTGCCCCAGTCATTGCAGATACACCCTGTCTTTCATGTATCATTGCTCAAACCAGCACCCTCCAAGCCGTCTGGGACACCTAGGCCGGTATGCGTGGAGTCGGAGGTGGAGTATGAAGTGTCGGGCATACGGGCGTCCAAATGGCGCAGGGGGAAGCTGTGGTACCTGGTTGCGTGGAAAGGCTATGGCCCGGAGGAGCATTCATGGGAACCGGCTGAAGGGGTTCATGCTCCGCGCTTGGTCTCCTTGTTCCATCGGCGTTTTCCTGCCAGCGCTGGACCCGTGGGGAGCCGCTGAGAGGGAGGATGTACTGTCAAGAATTCCTGTCATACAAGGGAAACACGCCCTTATGTAAACAGGAGAGCTGTTACATAACTCAAGGGAAACACGCCCTTATGTAAACAGGAGAGCTGTTACATAACTCAAGGGAAACACGCCCTTATGTAAACAGGAGAGCTGTTACATAACTCAAGGGAAACACGCCTTATGTAAACAGGAGAGCTGTTACATAACTCAAGGAAAACACGCCCTATAAAGGGAGGAACCGGGAGGTACAAGGCTGTCGGATATTGTGTTTACACCGACGTACCTGCTTCGTGAAGAGCAGTGTTCAGGAGTGGTGCTCCAGTAAGGCAAGAACGGAGGTAGGTCGAGTCGTTACTCCCTGGGCCGTGTCTTGCCCCATCGTCACCTGTGAAGGACCCGGAAGCTCTACCGGTCAACCATTGAGCTTCGCTTTTTGACTCGGCTGAGTCCAAGCGCAGTGGCGCTTTTGCTGGTTGGAGTCGTAACTCCCAGCCCGACCAGAGACACAGGGACTGCCAGCTGTAACGCACACCAGGAGGTGTTTGCCGCGTTACAGACTCGGAAGTCCACAGGATCGATCGAGCGGCTGCTCTCGGTTCAGTCTTCTTGCTTGTGATTGGGGTATCGGTGACGCATCACCAGGAGGTGACTCCGCGTCCCGGTGCAGTCTGAGGAAGAGGTTGAGCGGCTGCTCCCTTCAGGTAGAGACCCCGGCTGGGTGTTTCCCTGACTCCTCGATTCTCCCCAACACTCTTCGTGCCCCTCACAGCCTACCGATTGGCATTGTCGGCCATTACATTTCTGCCCTCTGTTGGCATACGCCGGGATCGGCGTATATGCAGAGGACGGTCAGGACCATCCGTGCTGTGGGCTGGTAACGTACTTAGCCTGGAGGATTCCAGTGACTATAACTTTTGTTTGTTCTTTGTATTTTATTTGCCTTCATTAAAAGAACTAACCCTTCACAAGTGGTTGCGTCCTCATTGTCGTGTCTGTTAAACGATCCTGAGACGTTCAGGGCGTTACAGTTTGCATGTTAAAAAAAGCAGTCCCAGTTTTTGATTGGAAGGCAATCACTGGTGATTCAGAGTAGTGAGGAACATGTCAGGATGGTCTTTCAAGTGCAGATGTGCACATCAGAATGCTATGGCGCTCGACCTCAAATCTGGGGAACAGGGTTCGAGTCTTGGCAAGGAGGCGCAACATCCTGTGGTTCTGGGAAAATCACTTAATCTCCCAATGCCTAACAAAAATGAATATGTCCTCATGTAACGCAACTGGTGCTCGTGTAAAGCGCTCTGATACCTGATACCTTCGGGTCAAGTTTGCACTATATAAAGCTCTGGAAAACAAATGCTGAAACGTGTCCACTCTGCTGGAGCAAAGGGGCTTGAATACGTATGCCCGGCGCTATGAGAGCCTCCATGGTCTTGGGATCCAGGGTAAGAGCCATGTGCACTCTACTCCTCCTTTCGTAATGCCTGTAGCAAAAATGACATGATCGTCTGTCCTGACATCACGTTCAGGAATGCGTCTTTTTGGAAAGTATAGGAACTTGTTGGTATTAATTAAAATAAAACTACAAGAACGCTAATCCCAGTAGTTCCCTCCCATTCCAACCTCTGCCCAATCTCCTCCATTACAGGGAACCGCCAATTAACTTGAACCAGTGTGACCGGTGCCACTGCACCAGGTGCTGACTTTCGTTGGGTGCCTTGTTTGCAAGTTTATTATTATTTTAAAGCACCTGCTGCCACGTTCGTTTCCTCCAGCAATTTCCAGGCAAAAAGAAAAATGTCAGGATATCTCCTGTGATTAATGTTCTTGTTGAAGAGAGATAGGAGTTTTGTTTAGTTGGGGTTTTGACTCACTATAAAGTAGCGCAGAGGGTTAATACGCCTGTTGCGAAGAAAAAGTACAGTGCGGATTACAAAAGTGCGTAGAATGTAAAAAGGGCAGTGGGTTACTGCTTTTAAAAGAGACATCCTTTAGTTACTTGCAATTTATAAGTTAAAATCCTAATACTGAGCTATTAACATTAATCAAAGAACTAACTGCATGCACGCAGCAAAGTATAAATTTGAGCATAGATAAATGTTGCAAAAAGTATTAATTTGGGTAGAAATCGATTCTCATTATTGAACAGAACCCCCAACTATGGTGTTTCGTTTTTGCTTCTCTAGACCAAGCACTATTAAACTATACTGCCTACCAGTATTAACAATATGTGACTCCTACACCTTGTAGTACTCAATCATATAACATTTCCTATGCACTGATTTACAAACATATGATTGATTGTCTCTGTGTAATGTGTGTGTGATGAAAAGTGCTCTGACACCCTACACCATAGAGAGAGTTGCTATGGTAACTTGGGCACTGTTAAAGGGTGGTGATGAGGTAATGTGTGGTGGAGGTGGTCATCGAGGTGCGCCAACAAACAGTGTCGCATGGGGCGCCACCAGCTCTAAAGCCGGCCCTGCTTGAAGAGATTACCTAAAACCTAGGCCAATTGGCCATGGCGTTGGAGTTGTCAGACGAGGCCTTATTCAGCTTCACTGATTGTAAATATTTTTTCTGGGCTATGAACAGCTAATTAAGCCCATCATCCCTTTGATGTTATATAGCACTGAATACCGATTGTCCTGAAATATATGAAATATTTGACAGAGTCTTGTGCTAATAAAGTAAGATGTGTTCAATTTATGAAGTGGGGAAAAGCAGTGAGTATGGAAGATTTATCTGCAGCTAGGCTGCCTAGATTTTGAGGCTAGATATATCTTCAAATTAATATCTGTCATATCTATCATACATTGGATACAACGTGATAGGTCTTTAAACCAAGCCATCATCCCATCCAGACAGGGATGTTATCTTTTCTGCAAAGTTATCCTGCCAATTACTTGTAAGCTTGCTGGCTTGTGGAGCTGTGTTGTAAACACGCCCGCCGTCATAGGTCTTTGCCCTAAACATTATTGGTGAATGCACAGGCAAGTTTAACCAGTAAAAGTATTTACAATTTAGTAATGTTGGGTTTAGGGGCCCTTCATAGATTTTCACAGAAGTACATCTTAAGAAGAAATAATGGCTAACTTCTGTATTACTCATTTAATCAAAGGAGGGAGGGAGAAGCAGAGATTCATTCGGCGTCCATTAGGTATAGAAGAAGTCAGAGGAGAATGAATCACAAATTCTGTTATTTCCAGTGTCTAGGGTTCTGGTATGTCGAAGACTCTCATTCACATGTGACAAGTGGTGCGGTATATCTTGGTTCTCCGCCCTATGTGAGTAGCCTCATCATTGGGTCTTTTATCACTCAAACACTGGGTTCTCCAAGTGATCTCCTTTTTCACCTGGAGGTGGACCGTCTGGTTTTATGACAGTTGTGACAAAAAGTGCAAAAGTGTAAGTTAAAAATACCTCCTGTCCTCAGTTTGAATCTTAAATTTCTGAGGATGGGACAAGATTAAAAAGTGTAGGGCGGTGCTCTGGTGGAAGTGCTACCAACCAGTTCTGGGGCGATAAGGACAGAGTCAGCACAAGCTCGACCAGGAGCCCAACAAGAGTGAGATTCCTTTGCGACCCTGTAGGAGCCAAATTGTTCTCCTTCAACAGACTTATAGACTAAATCAGCAACTATTACTCTAAAAAGAAGACGAGCGAATGAGCTCGACGAAAATTGGTGATTAACCTATATACCTACCATAGGCTATTTTTGATAATAGTCAACTATGATCTGCTCCTAAAGAAGGCCCACAGACCGGTGAGGGCTACGAAGGGCCAAAACATGTCGACCTTCCACAAACTATCACCAGGTGCAGTGGAACAGTAGCACTTCCACCAGAGCACCACCCTACACTTTTTTAATCTTGCCCCATCCTCAGTAATTAAAGATTCAAACTGAGGACAGGAGGTATTTTTAACTTACACTATGCAAGAACACTTTGGCACTTTTTATCACAGCTGTCCTAAAACCAGACGGTCCAAGGAGATCACTTGGAGAACCCAGTGTTCACATAGCCGACAGGCTCAAAACTGGGCAGCACTTGCACACCAATTTAAAGTGGGGGTAGGGGAGCTGAGTCAGGTTTTCTGTCCACAGTTGTTTAGAAAAATTTATCAAAACCAAATATAAAACTATTTAAAAACAAATTTACAGCTGGCGGTTTCATTGTCAAACTCATTTGTGTGGCAAATAACGCATTTAATGCAATTTTGTTATTGCCCGTTTCTCCAAAACCACTGCTGATATTCTTTGCCCAGATCCACGGTGCTAGAACAGCATGAGTTGGCAGTTTCCAAAATTTCACTTTCCTGTCTTATCTCCATCTTTCCACGCTCCTTCTCTTCCTTAACTCTTCTCTAGTCGCTTTCATTGTTACCCATACCCACACTTTCTCTTTTCTCTCTCCACTCTTCTCTTTCCTTCTTCCCCTCATACTTATCTCAGCTTGTCCCCCATTCCACTCTTTCCTTTTTAATTTTGTCTTCTTCCTTCCTAATACCCCAACTACTACTGGTAAACTCTGCGCCTTTCCTCACTTTTTTCTTTTCAATATCTATGTCTTTCACTTCTATATTTATGCTTTCTCATCCATTGATCCTCCCAGTCCTTTTTGTGGTTCCCCTTTTCTTCTACTCTCTTCTTCGCCACTCTTTTCTCCTTTTTCCAGTCTCTTTTCATACTGACATTACTTACCCATCTTCATCCGCTTCTTTTACTACTATATCCTGAGCACATCTCTGTCTTGGCCATCGATTTTTCTTTTCATTTCATTGCTTTCCCCTTGTTTCTTCCTTTCACTTCCACTCTCAATCATGCTCCCCCTCACTTAGCCTCGTACTTCTCTTCCCCCTTTCTGCTCCTTCTACCTCTGTTTGATTCCTCCCACCTTTGTTTACTTTCTGCTGCTTTCTTAATTTTTACCTTCAGTGTTCTTCTGTAATCTCTCACTCCTCCTTTCTAACTTCTTTCACCTTTATACCCAAACCGTCACATTCTTCCTTTTCCTCTACCATTTCTCTACCCTTCCCTTCCCTTCCCTTTTCTCTTCATTTTCTTTTTCTTTTTTCCTTTTTCTATCTATCTTCTTTCACTTATTTTGTCTTCTCCACCCCAATGTTTCCTTCTTAATATTTACCATGTCTGTCATTTTAGCACTCTCCTTCTCTTTCTTTCTTGTTCTTCACATTGCTCACCATATTTTTTCATAATTTATTTCATACATAAACCTTTATTAAGTGTGTTCTCATCATGAAAGTTAGAAGAGCTATGTACAATGAAAGCTACAAAAATAACCTGTGTCCTCATTTATAATACCTGTAAAGCTTTTGACTCTCTCAATTGGTATATATCTGAATTACTGAGTTACCGTAATTTTAAAGGTCGAATTTAGTGGTACATGTAAAAATCGGTTATTACCACCTAGTGAGTTTATCTCAGGCTCCAATTGCCTATTTTTGTTTTTTTTTGTTGCATATTTATATAGTGCGAACTCGACCCGAAGGTATTGGAGCGCTTTACATGAGCACCGTATTTACATTACACATTCAGGCACGGGAAATTAAGTGATTTGCCCAGAATCACAGGATGTGGACACGACCTCGAGGCTCGAACTCTGGTTTCCAGCACCAAAGTCGCCCGTTTAAGCCGACAGACCACATCCTCTCACAATTGGTCAATCTCGCAGTGTGCAGAGAACTGGTCTGTTAGGTACCCTTTTTTGGCTGTTAGTCGTTCTTGTAGTGATTCTCCGATCAGCAGTCCAGTGTTCCAGCACATTGTAAGACACACTGAACACCCACCCACCGCAGGTGTCACCGGTCAGGTGACCCTGGCAATAAAAGGGGCCGAGCGCACGTGCTCTGGGCCAGTTATCCAACCATAACTTCAGTGTCTGCGTCCATCCTTTATCTGCATGTGGGCCTGAGGCCCAAATACCACAATGGCGACGAGTGGGTCTTATCCCACGTGTGCGGAGGGTCACTTCCTCGGGTCCTGGTGGGGGAAGTGTAAAGCTGAGTAAGACGGTGACCGGGAGCCCACCCCGCACAGCCGCGAAGACCTGCAGGCGTACACAGTGCCCCAGAGTGAAAGCGTGGAAGTCGGGTGCCCACCCCGACCCCGTCGTTGTGACCCCGGCGGGGAAAGTGCCCCGAAGAAGAGTGGACCGATCGGAGCTCACCCGCATCGGCCGCCACAGAGTGTCCCGCAAGTGTGAAAAACCACGCGGAGCCCACCCGCGCGGATGAAAGGGCCCGCCGGCCGAAGGTGAGGAGCCGCACGAGGGAGAAGCTAAAGGGAAGCCAGCGGGATCCCACCCCGCTCCTTCATCCCCCGTGACCAAGCGTGGCCTGCCCCAAGCGCGTTGAGGTCCACGGGAGCCCACCCCGCATCCGACAGTGAGGAGGAACTCCCTGCGAGGGAAGCGAACGGGAACCCACCTCGCCGCAACGGCAGAAAGCATGAAGTGACCTTTCCCCACCGCAGCGCAGTGTGTAATCTGAGGCTGCGGCGGTGGGGTGGAAGAACGTGATGGCGGCATCCGGCCTGCGGCCGAGCGGAGTGGCACCAGCACCCCCCCCTGCGCAGCCCGAGTGAACGCTGTGCCCTACTGCATGTGAGGCACTGAGGGAGGAAGCCGGTTCCGGCAATGGCGCTAACCCTCCCCCGCCCCAGACAGCGTTTGCGCTGAGAAGCTGCCGCGGGAGCGGGGAGAGTGAGAAACAGAAGCAATACAAGTTTTAAGGTGTGACTATACCAGATCAACTAACTTTGTAAATATGACCTGGGCAAATATACAGACAGCACCACCATGTGGTAGACCAGAGTAAATAAATAGTGGTGTTTACAAATAGAAGCTGGTGCTAAGCACAGGCAGACACCATCATAAATTAAGTGCTGTGTACCAGCTTTAACCTGTGAGGTTCTCCCATAGAGCTATAATTTCCTTACTGTCTTGGACAACTTCCTTCCTGTTTTTATCTGTGTCCTTCGAAAAACAGGTTTGCTGTGCTCTCTTCTGGGTAAGTGTTTCTAAAAAGCCTCACAATGCCACAGTTCTTCTGCCTTCCATGCTGGTTTCTTTCTGAGTTTGTAGGGGTCCTACTGCTTTGATGGGACTGTGACTAGGAAGACTGGCAGTGTGGTAACCTGCTTATTTAAAGGTAATCTTCATTACACAAGTCTCAGCTTTCTTATCCCAGGCCTGGAATCTTACCCTCCTTCAGTTTTTGCCTCCCTGTTTACTTGGTATTGACAGGAGTAGTCTGAGACAGACAGGAAATTATAGCCAGAGTGGGAGAGGGGAGGGGCAATTGGATGGCTGGTCTCCAGGTGAACTAACCAACAATGTTTTTGAAGGAACGCCTGGATTTATAACATCTGTCAACGGCAGTCACTCCGGGCATTGCAGTTGAGGCTGCACTGTGACTATTAGAGCTGGCCCAAAGCTGATTTTCTAACCGCACAGGCTAGAATTGCATAATGGGTTACAAAATTATGGACAAGGATGCCGACCGAGTAATTATAATTGGCTGAGATTAATTAAAGCATTCCGTCAGTCATTTTTTTGTTTCCTCAGTGCAACACCCTAAGTGTGACTGGTATTCCCAGATGTAGGTCCTGTGCCCACTGCTCCATAAAAATCTAGCTATATTTCCCTGATGAGTACTAACTAGCTTGAAACTTGTCTGGGGTTGCATGTGTTCCCATCTAGAGGGGATCTGAATGACAATTGGAGCTAGACTGTCCCCAATGGAGCAGGGTCAAGGCTGATCTGCATATGCCAGGTCCCTGTCTGGAGTGGCATAGTGGACAAGAAAAATGCACTGGTTTGCACCCCAGAGTAGTTACCATTGGCTGAGATTAATTCAAGTATTCCACCCTTCACCTCTTTGTTCCGGCAGTGCCTCAAGGTGAAGGCTCGCCTCACTGGTGGTATCAGGATGCCGAAACTTAGAGTGTTGGAGATTAGAAGTATGTAATCTGGGCATTCTCTCTCTCTGTATATTGCATATAAACCCCCATCATATCCTTCATTCTGAAAGCAAAACCAGGACTAATGCATTTTCTTTAATGGCTTCTCTAGCTTCCTTTGGCTGTGGACTATTGTCAGATGAACTTTATGCCAAACCTCATGAATTACAACACTGTACTTGTTTTCTGTTCTCAATCTGTTTTTCTTTTGTGCAGGTTTTATGACAAGAAGTATGAAGTCTTTTTGAAGCTTGTGGAGCACCAGAGAGAGTATAAAGCCATCATGCAAGGTCTATAATCAATGTATCAATGATTGGCAACTGTCTGCAGCTACCATGAGTCTCCAACAAATTTTCACACCTGCAGCAATAACAGGAATCGAGTGGTGTGGTTAAAAGCTATGGTGTATTGTAAACCTACATAGCGAATAAATGGTTACATTGCATCACTAGTTGTCAATCCAGGACTCAAACACAGTGGACTTGTTATTCTTTTCACAAAGGTATAGCACCACCATTTCCATTGAGATGATTCTAAAATATATATCCTGCAATACGTTCCAAACGTTGACGTGCTCACTTATGAAATGGCTCCTCTTAGGACATGTGTGAGGCTTGATGGAAAAGGGAGTTTTCATTGCTTGATTTTTACAGATCATGGCATAGAATTGATGCTTATCTCCACGATACGACATGCTCTCACATATTTACATACCACTGGTAGCTATTGTTTAAGTCAGCGGTTCTTAACCTGTGGTTCGGGGAAACCAAGTGACTGCTTCAAAAATTAAATAATATTAACAGATTATTAAAATGTATATAAATACAGAAGCAAAATGGAAAATTGGGGGCAAAACATTAAGTTAGTATCCTTAGATTGATTAGAGGGAGCAGTGCAAGTGCATCAAACAAGATACAGTATGGATGATGAGTGACCTCAGTTGAATTTAGCAAAGCTCCAACCTTTCCATCAAAATTAAAAGTTTGATTTGTTATATTTGTTTGTGGATTAAATAAAGTATTTCATTATTTCTGTATTTCTATGTTGAATCATTCATTTTGTATTTTTTGTGTATTGTTTTGCAGTTCAAATTAACAAAAATGCTTATGCCAGGGTCCCTGGCTTCCAATAAGGACTCAGTGAGGTCCCTGGATTCCAATAATGATTCAGTGGGGGTCCCCAGGTTCCATTAGTGACTAAGTGGGGGTTCACAGAAGTCAATGGGGTTAAGAAACATTGGTTAACGTGATATAGAAATGGGTCTAACATGCAATAAACCCCCAAAACTATGGTTTAAGTTCACTTTTACTTCACTATAGCATTTCATTTTCAAAGACCGGAAAACAGGACAGTGTTCTTTCTTATAATTGATGTTATTAATTGTAACATCTAGTGCCTTGATCATTTCACTTCATGTATTCAGATGACAGTTAGATACAGTTATTTTGACACAGGTTATAACATCAGTTTAGAAATGGAACGAATATATTGATACCCTGCCCTCATCCTGTTTTTGCAAGTTTGCTTTTGAAAGGAGGTGGAAGTTGGTATTTTCAGGGAGTGTAGTCCTGTCACAGTTTGTATATAATTAATTAATTATACTTAAGGACCAACTGGCAAACTGTACATTTTCATAAATACTAACTGCTGCTGTTCAATACACTAATCCAGAGTACTTCTCATTTACTAAAAACAAACACAGTCTAGATCTGTTTGTAACTGCCAGGTATGCTCGCTTGTTAAAGGGCAAGAAAATGGTTAACTTTAAATCCAATTTATTAGGTACAATCTAATTTTGTGAATGATACAAATATGTTAAAAAAGGTTACACTTGCACAAATAAAATGCAAATCAAGAAAGAAAAATATAATGTAGCATCTTTATTTTAAAAAATGAAGTGGCTGCTGTACTTTACAGAGTATTTGCTATTGAAAATGAGAATGGCAGTTTTCTTGTGGCAAAGAGGTGTGAAGTGAAAGTGAAAGTGATGAAATCCTCAGGAACAATTACTCACAAATTTCCAAGGTCCATGCTTGAGTAGCTATTTCAGCCAAGCTTTTTTCCTTTCCCTTTGCTCACTGGAACTTGCAGTCCTTTAAAAAGCAAAAGCTAGACTGGAAGAGCTACTCCAGCAGTGGCGTAACTAAACTTGAGGGGGTCCCCTGCAAAGTATGTGGAAAAACATTTATGACTGTTTTCAAGACATTTATGATTGTTTTCAAAACATATCGATTCTAGAAGAAACCCTGGAGTGACCCCTCTAGTATATAAGACCCTTACTCCACCCTGCAAATAAGAGAAGAATTCCTTCCAAGCTGAAACGTGGTCCTGCATGCAGAATCTTCGACACGCAGCAGTCTGTCATCCCTTGTGGGGTGTGTTCCTCGGATCAGAGATGGGGTCCTTCGTTCTCTACCGTCAGGTGAGGGGGTTGGCGCTTCCCAAAGGGATTCTTGGCCACATACACATATGCACATATACATGCTACACTTACATATCTAGGCTAGGTACATTTAGGCAAATTACGTAGGTTGCGCATTATAGGAGTATGCAAATACTACTGTTTTATCTGAACTGTGTATGTCCATCTTTTTAGCACTATGGTAAAAATGTATCTACTGTTTACCATATTAGCACTTGCGATTTCCTACGTATGCTTCTGTCTCCTAATTATCGCAGCTAATATGTTTTACACAAGACTGTTGCTGGACCAATAAATACTTATTGAAAACCTCCTAATCGCCATCCTGTGTACTTCCTGAGAATAAGTAAGCACGAGTGACTGAGCGAAAAGTACTGTACTGTTTTCCACGATCCCTGAGGGATCAGGGTTGTCATGTTCAGTGGTTGCCAGAAACTACCTACACCACTGTAAGATACAGGGGGTGGAAGTGGCACTGTAGAGCTAGCTGGTCTAACAGATGACATATCCTGTGGGGGTGTACGGAGTTGGTTTGGACACCAAGCCCTCAGTTTAGGTCATCCAAAACATGCAGGTCCTGGGGATTTCTAGGAACTACACGACACCTCTATCAACGGAAGCTGTGTATTCTCAACAGTGAATTATTTCATACATATTTTAGTTATTAAGAGTTGTCGCTACCTACACAATGCACAGTCCCAGATTTGTACAGAAGTCACGCAGCGCAGGCAGTGCTTTATTTGAGCTAGTTGTTTCTAGTGGTCGGCACCAGCACTTAATTATCAACACTGGCTCTTATGACAGTCCTCCACATTGTCGCACTGTCTGTAATAATGTAATGAAACCAACAACAGTTGTTTTATAATTCAATATACAATAAAAATGACTAATACCTACTGCTGAAGCCATTTTCATAGCTTTCGGTGGCCTGGATTAGTCTGAATTGTCACAGTTGTAGGAGTGTGATGGTTCTTACATGTGTTGGAAAGCTTGATCAGAGCTTTCCAGTGATGGTGATGCTCTTGGATATGTCTTCGGTTTCCCAGGTCATCCTACTTGATTGAACCGAGAGAATTGGTGTCAGTGACGAGGCTCTCCTTTGGCTTAAATCTTTCCTGTTATATCGTTCTCAGGCAGTCTTCCTTCCACCTTTCACCTCCTCTTCCAAACCTCTGGTTTGCGGCGTTCTTCAGGGTTTGGCGCTCATCCCCACCCTCTTTAATATCTACCTTGAGCCCTTGTAAAATTGGTGGAGTCCTGGGGTGTGCGGGTGGTCTTCTATGTGGATGACACCCAGCTCCTCTTGGCCTACCTTGAAAACGCACCAGCAACCTTGAGCTCCTTCAAGCCCTTCCTGAAAGCAGTGGTGGATTGGATGGAGGGAATCTGCCTCAAATTGAACTCAGAAAAAACTGAGATTCTCTTTTTTGGGACCAAGTTCATCCCAGAAGCTAGTGTACGGTGGCCACCTGAACTGGGTGCTGCCCCCTCCCCCAGGACTGATGGCCAGAAATCTGGGGGTAAAATTTGAGGTGAGTCACACTTTTAAGCAACCAAATTAAGTCCCTATCCTCGATTTGTTTTGCTACCCTCAAATGTTTCAGAAGGATCATTCCTGTGGACTCTCAAAAAACAGTTGTCCACACCCTGGCTACTGCCAAACTGGATTAGGCTAACAGTTTATGTTTGAGTGTACCCGCTTTTTTAATACAATGGCTTCAAATTATCCAGAACTCTGCCACACGCTTTAGCTGGAAGATCCCGCCGCGCTCACCAGTGTCTCATCACCTTCAGCATCTCCACTGGCTCCCAGGCACCAGGATCCAGTTTGAGGCGCTCACTTTTGTTTTCAGAACCTACACTCATAAAGGTCCTCTTGAAGAGGAGATTCAAGCCCTACCTCCACTCCTGAGCTCTGAGATCTAATGATCTCAAATTGCTCCAAGTTCTCCACAAAGCTAGAAGAGGCGAGCGATCCTTCACCTACCAGGCCTCCAAACTGTGACATACATTGCACTCAGTTTGCATTGCAGTCCCTCTGAATTATTTTTTACTTAATCTCAAAACCCTACTCTTTGACACCTGTCTAATGGGCGTCTAGGCTGATAGTTCCTTCCCTTACTTTGAGCTTTCTGCTAGCACCAGAACACCTCCCAGGAGGAAGCTGTGCGCTCTATATGTGTTATGAATCAAATATAATTGTTGATACTGTCATTGGCAGCTCTGGCAGGGTCAGTGGGCAGTGAAAGCAGCAGTGGCCTCCTGAGAAAGGCCCTGGCACTTACTGTTTTACAAATTAAGCACTAAGCGCAGGATAGAGAGCAGAACAGCACCATTTCTACTAAGATGTGGCGCTGTTCTGAGCTCTCTCTGCACAGGCACACTATATGCTGCCATGCGCCAATGCAGACACCCGTGCATCGTTGTACAAGGGTGTCTGCATTGGGGGAAGCATATGTTTTGTGTTGGAAGGGGTCCGCTCCAGTATTAATACTATGCTTTAAGATGTTTTCCACTTTGTATGTGTGCTCTACAATGTGGCAGACATGCAAAGTGGGAAAAATGGGAAGAAATGAAACATTTCTCCTTGTTACTTTGAAGAGGCACATGATTTTTTTGTGCCGATCCCTGTCTACAGTTCTTTGTAGAAAGGGATTTGCATCAAAACTGATGGGTGCTTGAGTGGGAATGCCCATGCACCATCCATGGAACGCACCCCTGGAGCAAAGTAACATAAGCCGGCATGTTGCACACCTTTACATTACTTTGTGTTACAATTCAGGACAAACCATGATTTACGTTGGATTGTAAATCCCACTACTACACTTTGCATCTGGTTTGTGTTAAAACAGTAATAGAAACGTGACACAAAGTGCTTGTAAATCTTGGACACAATTCTTTATTAGACTAACAAGGAATAAAAATCTTATGGTTCTTTGCAGAAAGAACAATATTAAGGGCTTCAATCATAAAACTATGTGTGTGTATAAGTCTGACTTACACTTGCTAATAACATCGATTACGAGTGTTAAAACATTTTTCCAATTCACGAAAGTTAGTATGCATGTGTAAATGGATTTTCTCACAAAAAGGTTTCCATGTGAGTAAACCATATCTTGTGGGTGGGGAGTGGGTGTTCCAGAGCAGGAATATACTGGAGGTTTGTACAGAGCCTCCAACCATGTTCCCACCCCATCCACATTCAAGGTTTTTGCACAGATTTACTCCTATCAGGGGTGGAATAAATCATTTTCCCGGGTGGGAGGTAGAAGGGAACATCCACATTAATGTTGTGGGTGGAGGGGAGGTGGGGTTATCCCCTCAAAGCAAAACAACAAAAATACAAATATCAAGTGCAGGTGCTAAAGCACCGCGGGTATATTCTGACGTGTAGAAGGAATTCACATAACTTTTCCAAGATTTCACCTGGAATGCTACAACTGAAGCAGGCTCCAGAAGAACCTTGGCAGAATGTTGTGGTGCTGGGTTCAAACTGGAATGGCATGGTGAGCAACAAAATTATGGATTTATGCCCAGATCTCTGTACTGGGGTGAATGTATGACATTGTTCTGCATTCTGTCCATCAACTGTTGTTTTTGCATTTGTAACCCCGAGTGGGAAGGGTATGCCCAGACATGGGTCCCGTGCTCATTTCATGGGAAAGTGAGGCGCCATTTAAAATACATTAGTAGTTTAGGTTGCTGAGAGAAAGCAGCCATATTTATTAGCGTGGTGAAACAAAAACATATCCCAGGGAGGCAGTACACTTATTATATATTCTGAGATCTCTCAGAAGTTCTGGAACATTGTGTATAATCTTGGTAGTGCAATATTGGAGCTTGAGATCGTCTCTTGGACAGAGATGTAACGAAACTTGAGGCACCCCCCTGCAAAATACAAGGCGCCCCCACCACCCCCCTGGCCTCCCACCTACCACTTTGGTCCCAGACATTGTACTGTGCTGAGGGTTCACTCTTGGTATTGTAAAATTCATGTAGATATATTAAAGAGGCCCAGTTAAAAAGGGAGGGAGACAGACAAATGTTCATTTTCTGATACATTTGGCACTGTCTGATGAATGTGCACAAAATGTGGCAGAAGCTTGAAGAGGTTAGTTTTCTACTGGTATGTCAAGTTTTGTACCATTTCATCAGGGGGCAATTTAAAAGAGGGGGGCAGTAAAATGTACATTTGCTTATAACTTTGGCACTGTTTGATGAATCTGAATCAAGTGGCTGCTGTTAGCTAGTAACACCCAGTGCAGATATTCCAAGTTTCATGAAGATCTGATGGAGATGGGCAAAGTTAATAGCGGGGTCAAAAATACTTTTGATTTACTAATAACTTTGGCACTGTTTAAAGGGTCTGCATGATATTTGGCAGTGGCTTTGCCTGTTTGGCCTTCTCATGGTATATTTAAGGTCACACAGAGCAATCACGGCAATAACGTTTTTTGTTTCATAATAACATTGGCACTGTGTGACCAATCAGCACAATATTTGTCAGAAGCTTGGAAAGATTTGCTTTCTATTGTTATTTCACATTTTGTGTCAACCCTCAGGGGAGCAAAGTTAATTGGGGGGGAAATATACTTTTCATTTGCTTATAATTTCAGTGCTGCTTGGTGAATCTGTGTCAAATGTGGCAGAGACTTAGCAAGTTACACCCAGTGCAGGTTGATCAGGCTTCGATCACATCCAGTGGAAGAGGGGGAGTGAAAAGGAGGGAGCGTCAAAAATATTTTTTATTTCCTAATAACTTTGGCACTGTTTGATGGATCTGCATGAAATTTGGCATGGACTTAGCATTTTTAGCCTATTCATTTTTGTCTCAATTTCATGCACGTCCATCAAGGGGGTGGAGTCAAAGGAGTGTTCATTTTCAAATACTTTTGGCACCATTTGATGATCCCACCCAATAATTGACAGATGTTTAAAAGGTTTAACTTTCTGTTGGTTATGTCAAATTTTGAATAACTCCATCAAGGGGGTTCAAAGATAAATGGAGGCGGGGGCAATACCATTATATTAAATAATAACTGTGGATTTGTTCGTTAAATCTGCATGTATTTTGGCAGCTAGCTAATTAAGCTAATTTCAAGGCCAGACGAGCAGTGCGACCAACGCCACTGCACATAGCCCAAGCAAGATGGACGCAGGGTCTGGCCGAAGGCCAGTCTCAGCTTAGAATGTGAACAAGGAGAGTTAATGTGGCACATCATATAAAACATGAATTTCAGTGTAAAAAAAACACAGTTAAAGGTCAGTTAGCCTAAACCTAAAAAATACCTGAAATTCGCCAGTTATGGTCCATTCCATGCTCAGTATGGCATGTAAAAAAGGCTGTGTACATGGAGCAAAACCCGAGAAGCACAGCAAACAAGCTAAACAGTCCTTTGCTGCAGAGCCTTCCTATGGTAAATAGTGCAGTGGTCCATGCTAGGCAATCAAGAACTATTTCAGTGTGGAGCAGCACAATCTCAGTACCCTCAGCAATTGGTCTGTAAGGCTTCCTCCGCGGCTCATGGAAGATAAGCATGGGTTTCCATTTCCAGTTCTACGTATTATGAACTCTACAAGGTTTAAAATGTAGAAAAATTGAAATGTACCACTGAAAGTGTACCTTCAAATTGCCCTTGGACAGCCCCAAGCCGCAAACAGTATATCTCAGTTTATTTTCATACCAAACACAACTGTTAAAAATTGATGGGGTTCATGAAACTCTTTTTCGGGTTTGCAGTAATCGGAAAGGAAGTCACACCCCTGCAATATCTGCACACTTGGAAAAAGGCTCACAGTGTCATAGCATTGTTTCTACTGGAAGTGCCACAGAGGATCTGTGAATCCTGTAACTACCAAAAAAAGGAGGCATCTTATTGGTCACACACTCCACACCACCGTAAAACAAGAAAAAAAGGATCCCATGGTTGTGATCAATATGTCTGGACAAAAAATTGGACAGAGGCAGCAAGAAGCAGGATTCAGTCCATTCTTCTCATCTGTTCTGGAACATAAAGAAGATAATGTATTAGAAGTGGTAGCAACGTTTAAAGGTGATAGAAAAGATTTTACACACGCCAGGTAAGATAAGAAAGTAAATGCACAAAATGTGACATGCAATTTGTGCGACCAAGTCCCTCAGCGTGGACATCCTGTAATGTGCTTTTTTGGAACAAGTGAAATGATCAAACAACAGGATAATAGGGAGGATATCAACTGGAAGCACTTAAAGGTGTGGATGAAAAAGGAGACCCATGGTTACAGATGTTCTCCCCATACTGCAATAATTGTATAAAAATATAATTTTTTGCAGAGAAATAAATAAAACTGTCCTCTCTTGTGCAATGAGTCATCACTAAACAAATAGCACAAAGCCTTCCTCACAAGGTTGAAGGAGTGATGAAGAACAGAAAAAAGTTTAACAAATGTTTTAAAAAGTGTATAAGACAAGTCTCGCACTCAACCCTCCGACGAACCCCACCAACCCCGATGAGGGTGCACTCACCCTCGAACGCTGGATGAACGACTGCGCCAACACCGTCGCCCTGCTGAAAAATCCCACCAGCAGAGACACCAGCAGAAGAGTCAGCTGGTTCACCCCGGAACTCCTCGACTCAAAACGCACCTGCCGGAAAATGGAAAACATATGGAACAGCGACAAGACGCCAGACAGCCGCGCTGCTCTCAAAGACGCCATCCGCAACCACCACCACCTCATCAGGACCGCCAAAAGGATCTCCTTCACAGACCGCCTTGACAACAACGCACACAACAGCAAGGAGCTCTTCACCATCGTGAAGGAACTCTCCAACCCCAGCTCAAGCGCCAACGACATCCCACCATCGCAAGCCCTGTGCGACTCCCTCGCCGCCTTCTTTCACCGGAAAATCACCGACATCCATAACAGCTTCAGACCCTGGACACCCCCTGCCGACCACACCGCACCGAACCCACCGCACCCCTCCGCCCACGACACCCTGACAACCTGTGCCAATGTGAGCATCGAGGACACAATTAAGACCATGGTAACAATCCACTCCAGCCGACCCTCTCCCGCACCACATCTTCAACAAAGCCAGCAATTCCATCGCACCCCACCTGCACAAAATCATCAACCTCTCCTTCGAGTCCGCCACCTTCCCTGAGAACTGGAAGCACGCAGAGATCAAAGCCCTACTGAAGAAACCCAAGGCGGATCCGAGCGACCTCAAGAACTTTCGACCCATCTCCCTGCTTCCGTTCCCAGCAAAGGTCATCGAGAAGATAGTAAACACCCAGCTCACCCGTCACCTCGAAGACAACAACATCCTTGACCCGTCCCAATCAGGATTCTGCAGCAACCACAGCACCGAGACCGCCCTCATCGCCGCCACAGACGACATCAGGATCCTGCTAGACAACGGCGAGACGGCGGCCCTCATCCTCCTGGACCTCTCCGCTGCCTTCGACACCGTCTGCCTCCGCACACTACACACGCGCCTCCACGACGCAGGGATCCGAGACAAGGCCCTGGACTGGACCACCTCCTTCCTCTCTGGCAGAACTCAGAGAGTCCGCCTCCCCCCGTTCCGATCCAATGCCTCCAAGATCATCTGCGGCATCCCTCAAGGATCTTCCCTCAGCCCGACGCTGTTCAATGTCTACATGGCCCCAATAGCACGCATCGCCCGACAGCACGACCTCAACATAATCTCCTACGCCGACGACACTCAGCTGATCCTCTCCCTCACCAAGGACCCCCTCCCCGCCAAATCCAACCTCCACCAGGGAATGAAGGCCGTCGCAGACTGGATGGTGGACAGCCGCCTCAAACTGAACACAGACAAGACGGAAATCCTCATTCTCGGGTCCAACCCCTCCGCATGGGACGACTCTTGGTGGCCCATGTCACTGGGGTCCCCCCCGGCCCCCACCGACTATGCACGCAACCTGGGAGTCATCCTCGACTCGAAACTCTCCATGACCAAACAAGTCAACGCAGTCTCCTCCACCTGTTTCAACACCCTCCGCATGCTCCGCAAGATCTACAGATGGATCCCGACAAACACGAGGAAAACAGTCACCCAGGCCCTAGTCAGCAGCAGACTCGACTACGGAAACGCCCTCTACACCGGAGCATCGTCCAAGCTCATCAACAGACTACAGAGAATCCAGAACGCCTCTGCACACCTGATCCTCGACGTCCCACGCCGCGACCACAGCACCCCCCACCTGAGGAACCTGCACTGGCTCCCCGTCGACAAAAGAATCTCCTTCACGCTCCTCATCCACGCACACAAGGCACTCCACAAAACCGGCCCAGCCTATCTCAACAGTCGACTCTCCTTGTACATACCCAACAGGAAACTCCGCTCCGCTGTCCACGCCCTGGCCACGGTCCCACGCATCCGGAGAACTACTTCCGGAGGCAGATCCTTCTCACATCGCGCCGCCAGGACCTGGAACACCCTCCCCCTCTACCTGCGACAAACAGAAGACCTACTGACCTTGAGGAGACAACTCAAGACCTGGCTCTTCGACCAATAGCAGCAGCACCCCCCCGCCCCAGCGCCTTGAATCCCTCATGGGTATGTAGTGCGCTTTACAAATTATGTGATTGATTGATTAAGAGTAAAAAAAACACAAAAGGTTTACCATAAAAATTAAAAATAAATTAAAAAGGGTTTGACAATACGAACCTTATATACACAGAAAAAAACACTGAGGGATTGTCCACCTGTGGTGGGTTGGGAGGGGGGCATGGCTGAAGGCCATGTCCTCTGGCCAGTCTCCGCTGCGCACAGTTGAAGGTGGTGCAGAATGGGGTAGGCTGTACAGAGCCCACCAAAAGGCCAGGCAGTCGAAGTTGCCTGCTTGTAACAAGTTGGACACAGGACCTGACCAGTAGCGGCCGGCATTGTTTGTGGGTGGAGAGGCGGGCGCTAAGGTGTCACGCGGGGGTGTGGTATTCACGGGGGTGTCGCGGGGAGGAATCGTGTGGGGTGTCGTGAGTAAATAAAAAAATAAAAGAAAGAAAATGAAACTTACCTTTCTGCCGGGTTCCCGCATCTTCTCTGCTCCTGCTCTCCTGCCTCCGAGAGTAACAGGAAACAGGCAGCCAGGTACCCTCCCCATAGCCAATCACAACGCTGCATGCAGCGTTATTACACACAGGTACATATATATAAATAAACAGTTTGATATATATATGTTATATATGTATATATACGCATACGTATATACATATATATAATATATATGTGTTTATATTTACATACATGCACACATACACAAAGTGATTTAAACATTTTAAGCAGACTGAATTGACAATTACTATGGTCTGTGTAAGGGACAACATAATTGGATTGTCTAAATCTCTCCCAATCTCTTCAAACCATTCTAATATGAAGTCTCTTTGTTAGACATGTGCACTCTTTTCTCCTCATATCTTTCGGAAACATCTGATTATTTCACACCTCATCTTTTTCCTTGTCAGCACCCGCTTTTCATGGTCTCTCCTTCACTTGACATCCACACACACACAACTCACCCAGTCACCTGTATACACTATATTTTATTTTGCCCTTTTTGACAAGTGAGAACCTCCTTCACACGCCTTAGCATATAACTACTATTACAATTGCCACACCTGACCATTGCACTGTGTGATCTATAGTATCTATAGAAGTAAAACATGAAAAGAACAACATCGCTCTTCCCAGGCAGTGAGGACAATATTTAAATTAGACCTTGCATTCTTCACGTGGTTTTCCCCTAACTTTTTTCCATCAGCCCCCCCTGTTTTTGGTGACTTTGTGTTTGCTGGCCTTAAGACTCTGCACACTTTACCACTGTCAACCAGTGCTAAAGTGCTCTAATTTACTTGTAAGTCCCTAGTAAAGTGGCACTACCTGTGCCCGTGTCACGAGATGCCTACCAGGAGACAGCGGAGCAGGAAATTGACACAGAAGCCTTTCCCCCTTACCTATCTCCATATCCTCTCCTCTGTTTTCAGCCAGCATCCACCGTACAAGACGTAGACTATGCCTTGTAGGAACTCGGACTCTGGGACCCGTTCCCCGATCACGTGACCAGGTCACATGATCCAATAAGCTTGAACCTCAACAATGTGCAAGACATAAAGAGGTGTTCTACTCCAGCACCACAGATAACATGTTACCAGTCTGATTAATCAATAAAGTCATCATGACCTGCTTATAAGCAACAGGGGAAGAACGAATAATACGATTCCGCACAGAAGATGTCAAGAAAGCATCAAGCAACCGGTCAGCAGTATTCAGAAAAATGCCGTTTTCATCACCTCCTCTTTGAGACGTTGCGCAGCATCGCGCAAAGTATACCACGGTTTGTCATTCACAGGCCAGTCAGACTCAGTAGGATATTTTTGATTACAACCCTCAGTCGCCAATTGAAGCAAAGAAATTTGACCACCACCATTAAAGTTACGAAAATGATCCTGTACAGTAGAATCCGAACTCAAGGAACAAAACTTCAAACAATCGCCAGCATCCAACATAATGCCAGCAGCGCCCAGTTCATAAAGGCGCACCATCCATGTGAGCAAGGGCTCACCAACTCGTTGCCGAAATCGCTGCAAAATATCACTAATTTCTTGTTGAGTAAAATCCTCCAAAGAGTCTAAAGCAATACCATTCGGAGCACCGGGAGCCTGCTGCACCTTCCGTCGAAAAACTGGATGCGCCGAGACCGCGGGATGAGCATCACAAGGAGCTCGACCAGTACACGTAGAGGAACAATCAGTGGAAGAAGCGTCGACCCCGCTCGAAGGACGAGCGCAATCACGGGGTGCACCATCAGAGGCGCAAGAAGCAGATTTACAAGCACGGCCGGAGCGAGAGGACTAGCGCTTGGCAGACTCCTCACCCGAGGAAGGAGAATCACTCGAGTTCCAGATATTACCATCCCATTCATCAGGATTCCAATCCAGTCCGGCTTTCGCCACGACCAGACGCACCTTCCGCGTCGAAACCCGACCACGCCGATTCTTGTATTTATAACGAGCAATTCGCACAGCCGCTCTCTCGGCAATAGTTTGGTACGTCTCAAGTTTGTCAGCAAGCAACTTATTTTGACACCGTAACAAAGTATGAGCATTCTGAATCTCAACAAAGTTCGCTTCCAAATCCTTATGCAAGTTCTGCAACTTCAACAACCTCTCATGGAGAAGCCTGTACGCAGACAGAACAATCCAACCTCTGCGCCCTAAAACGGGAAGCTCATCACCCTTAGATACCGGCGCCTTCTGTAAGCAAGTAATCACATTAGCCGGCTCCGCCAGCTCCAAAAAAGAATTCCAATTCTCACTCAAACCAGTAGAATCAGCCCACTCACGGGCTAAGGCTTCATAAGGCGTTGAATCCCAACCGGGAATATCAACGGACAACTTAAAAGCAGATTTCGACTTTCTAGAAAACATTTTTGAAAAGAAAGAAAAAGAGAAAAAGAAAAAGAAGAAAGAGAAAAGAAAATTATACGCAGGTAGATACAAATAATATACAAACAAAACCACGTACGCGCCAAAGGCAAACACAATACAACCACAACGCACACAGGTTTCGTAAACGGTTCGTGACGCCAAATGTTCTGCTTGGGTTTTCGGATCAGATAGAACTCGCTCATCAGAGCCTCACTAACCCAGCCAGAACGTTACCCCCTCCCTAGAACCTATTTACAATCCTACAACCACATATATCTATCACCTAAGGACAGGGGATTCCTACTATGCATACCAAGATCTCACAAGTGGCGGCCTCGCGGTCCCATACGAACCCATACCTCTCTGCCCATACGACAGTATCACAAGTGGCGGCCTCGCGGTCCCATACGAACCCAGACCTCTCTACCCAGACGGCAGTCTCAGCACAATCGGCGGCCTCGCGATCCCATACGGATCCAGACCTCTCTGCCCATACGACAGTATCACAAGTGGCGGCCTCGCGGTCCCATACGAACCCAGACCTCTCTGCCCATACGACAGTATCACAAGTGGCGGCCTCGCGGTCCCATACGAACCCAGACCTCTCTACCCAGACGGCAGTCTCAGCACAATCGGCGGCCTCGCGATCCCATACGGATCCAGACCTCTCTGCCCATATGGCAGTATCACAAGTGGCGGCCTCGCGGTCCCATACGAACCCAGACCTCTCTACCCAGACGGCAGTCTCAGCACAATCGGCGGCCTCGCGATCCCATACGGATCCAGACCTCTCTGCCCATACGACAGTATCACAAGTGGCGGCCTCGCGGTCCCATACGAACCCAGACCTCTCTGCCCATACGACAGTATCACAAGTGGCGGCCTTGCGGTCCCATACGAACCCAGACCTCTCTACCCAGACGGCAGTCTCAGCACAGTTGGCGGCCTCGCGATCCCCTACGAATCCAGACCTCTCTACCTAGACGGCAGTCTTATACGACAGTTCATCCTATGATCACCATAACATACAAAAAGGGAATCAGTCTCACTATTCATCAGATCACACAAGGATTGCCAGTTCGGGCATAGCCTGTTCTCAGGTTTGAGGGGCTCCTCTTTCCCTTATTCAGTTACCACTTACCTGATCAGGGTTAACATCTGTTCATGTAGCCGCAGCTGACTAGAAGAATAGGCTACCCTCTTATACAAGAACACACAGCATATGTTGGTTCACTACAAACTGGATACTTTATTACTCATTACACATACAATCACATAACATTACGATATAACACATAACCTGCAAGGAAAAGTGAAAGATTAAGTTGTACACTCTAATAAGAAAGGGTCGACATCACCTTAGTAGTATGTAGCCTGCACTCAGTGGTCATCTAGGCTCCCTTCTCGTCTGTGCCTCGGCTCGTCTGGAATCACCCTTCTCCGAGTCACTGGGACCTCTTCCTTATCGGCTACTCTCTCCTCTCTGGCTATTCTGTTAGGAAAGCATCTGTCTCTCGGTTCTTCTCCGCCTTCAAGATGGCGTCTGTCTTCCCTGGAATAAGTAGTAGCTCTACTGCTAACGGCTAGATGCCGCCTACGGACTGAACCTGTAACTGCCTCAGACTTTCACTAATATAGAGGTGCATTTCCTCATGGAAAATTCCGGCCCGTAACCTGCCGCCCACCAAATTCTTGTACCTCCCCGTACCAAGGACACGTTCCCAGCCGGCCGGCCTGATGTTGTGTCTTCGGCATGAAGAAAAAATACAATCCTTCGATAAGGGCCGGCCTGAACCGGTTCTCTCCAAGCGAATAACACCTCATAACTAAAACATAACTCTTGACCTAGAAGAATCCCAAGCTGCCGGAGCAGAAAGAAAGATGTAGTCTCTCCCGTTTGAGGCCTACCAGGCCTGCATTCAGCACGGCTCCATAAAATACCCTCACTACAGGACAGGTTATCCCTAATACTAACGAATCTATCCCCTAGGCTATATGTGCAAGCCCTGATCTATGGGGAAGAGCACAGAATCATGTCGAAGTGTCTAGTAAATAGGCTCCATCCACTACTCTAACCCTTAGGCTTGAATGGTAAGAGACTGAAGTCACATTCAATCACTTGTTAACACAAGAAGGCCAGGAAAATCGAGCAGAACAAGTGTGTAGTTTCAAACTGCCATTTCGACCTGGCAAAGTAAATCTTATGTCAGGCCCAAACCTTCATTTTTAATACATATAAGCCACCCCTTGGGTAGACCCTGGACAGCCCATAGGGTGGCGTACAATGTATTTAAAAAGTAGGACATGTACTTTTAAGTTTTACATGTCCTAGTAGGAAAAAACTCTTACATTTGTTTTTCACTACTGTAAGGCCTACCTCTCCTACAGGGTAACATTGGATTTACCTTATCACATTTTATAAGTATAATTTCCAAATGGTAACAGATAACCAGTTCATGTTTAGTGTCTCTGAAATTGCAATGAAAAATCATAACTTGTGGGGCAATCACATTTTAAATTACAATTTTGAAAATGCCACTTTGAGAAATTTGGCACTTTCTTTCCTTAGTCATTTAGTGAAAGCAGCCTGTCTCTGGGTCACATGATTGGGTGTAGTTGACAGTTGTGCTTAGTCTTTTCCACTTGGACAGCCACACACAGTGGTAGGCTTAGGTATGACTGGATGTGCCATCAAAGGCAGGATGGGAGGGATGAACTGGGCCCAACCCCATTACACTTGAAGAGGCTGTGTCTGTCTCCATCAAAGGGGGAAAACAGCCATTACACCGCAAGTGTTACTACGCATGCAATTACCCGCATGCCGTTGCAATGCGAAAGGTGTGTAGCAGGGGGTGGAAGGTGTTGGATTTAACTCCAACACCTTCCCTACTGTTGCACACACTGGAGTTGGAATAGTAAATTAAACTATTCCAACTTCCAGCGCACCCCCGACAGCAAGTCGGGGTAAAGATTTGCGTTGCAACGGCATGAGGGGTCCAAGGGCTGCATAGTTAGTCTGGAGCCAGGGCCAAGAAGGCAAAGCACTTGTGCACTTTAAAGGAATGCCTATAGAATCTTTTTCCCACTTGAGAGGTACAACTGGGCATAAACACTGGACCTCTGCCACCACTTCTTCAGTACACTTCTGGATCTGTGGATACTCTGCAAGGAAGAAGGACCGCTGTGCTGCTAATAGGACCGTCACTCTGCTGGACTGCTGCTCTGAAGGATTGCTGCCCTGATGTGCTGACCTGCTGCCTGCAACCCTCTTGTCTGGGTGAGAAGGACTGGACCTGCATCTCTTGAACCCCGAACCCACAGTGACTTCAAGGGCTAGTTGGCTGGCCTGCTGATCTGAAGCCTCAGGGATATAACAGGCTTTCAACAGCCTTGCATCTGCATCAGGACTCTGCCATCTGTACTGCTATCCTGCCAAGTGGTGCCACCCCAGTCTTGGACTCTTGGAAGTGGGCTTAAGGGGCTCTAGCAGCCCGTGGATCCAACGGAACCGATGCATCTCCTTGTCTGAATGGTACAAACCCAAGCAGAACCGACGCGTTGCAGCTGTTGCGTGGATTGGACCCATCGCAAAGACCCGCATCGCCACAGCTGTCCCATCTGAACCACTGTTCTGAGATGTATCCATGGCGCAAGACCTTGCATTCCTTGCCAACGGCAGCCTCGACGACAGACTCCACGACAGACTCCGTATTGCAGCCTAGCTGCTGCAAGGAATTGACACATCACCCCAACTGTGCACTGCATCCTCAAAGCCAGACTTAGCATCGCAAGTCTCATCGATGGGATTCTTGACAATGATACAGGCCCTTGCATCGCAGCCTCACCACATCTCGAAACTGAAACATTGCTTTGGCTGTGCAATGCATCCTCGGCGCAGACCTCCGCAACCATCTGCAAACCAAGATTTAAGGTACTTTATTCAGTGGGCCCAACTGTGCCCCTGTAGTCAGCCTGCACTCCATTGCAATTGGCCTGAACTTGTGACTTTGTCCCCATCGGGCATGACCAGATAGCCACAGTTGACACTTTATGCTTTTTGGTGTTATTTTTACTAAAATCTTTAACATTGCATATATCCAGTTCTAATTATTCGATTTTTGTCATTTTGGTCTTGTTTTATTTATTAAAGAGAGTTCTATTTTTCTAAGTTGGTGCAGGATTCTTTTTGTGTGATGGTTTCACTTTATTACTGTTTGAATTGTTGCACAAATACTTTATGCATTGCCTCTAAGTTAGGCCTGACAGCTAACAGAGGATTGAGCACAGGTTAATTTAGGGTTGGCTTGTGCCTCACCCTGACAAAGATTGTGGTTACTCCTTGGCTAGGGCTCCCGCCCTAGTCAACCCAATTTCTCATAGTTTCCTTTTGGTGGCTGCAGTTGTTGCTGGTGGTGGGGCATGAGGGGAGGCAGAACATTTCCAGGTGGGGCGCTAGGCCCACCAACTTTACACCCCTCCAGTATTGCCACGATCTGTGACCAATTCACGCTGTTCTCTGTAGAGGGCCTTGCACATTGGGATTGGCTGCCCACAATGAGCTTAGCACAATGCCAGGCCATAGACCAGATCCTGCGTGCAATGCTGCTGCTCATGGCCCAAGCCAGTGTGCAGTAGGGGTTGGTAATTGCACACAAAATAAAAGCCATATGAACTTCACTGAAAACAATCACAATTAGACAGTGAGTTATGGTTCCGGCTCAAAAGTGACAAACTACAGAAACCATAACTCACACCACCTCCTTGTGCTTAGTTTGACATTGCAGCCCTTTTCTGCAGTCTGGGGTAAGACTTTCTAAATGATTCCACCAATTGGCAAAGACCCTGTAAGGTTTTTCTGCTCATAATTGTGCATAGAATTCAGACTTTCTTGATTCATTGAAATACATGCCCTCCCCCCACCGCCGTAAACGGTATACACCTATAAGGCCTTCTAAAAGATGATGAAAGAGTCCTTAGTGTAAAGTTTGCATGAGCAGTCATGGAAAATATCAAGAAAAGATACCCTTACAGTTTTCAAAAATAGGAATTACTTCCCTTTAGACATTTTTTTTATGAACCATGCTTTGTTAATCCACATTTGTAATAATAATCCACATTTGTAAAGCGCAAACAATCACCCGTAAGGGTCTCTAGGTGCTGGGGGCCATCGGGAAGATTAAGCAAGCTATTGCCCAGAGTTACATGGTGCTAGGCTAATCTGCCACCGACGCCGGGGATCGAACTGTGATCCCCAGATTCCGGAGTCAGTCGCCCTGGCCGCGGCGCCACACCTCTTCCTCCACTAATGATGAGTAGACAAACTAAACAAGCATTGGCAGTGCCAGTAGATCTGGCATGGGGATGCATATGTATTTGTGTGGAAGCAAAGATCCGTAGAATAATATTGGTGTAGGTTAATAGAGATCAGGTGACAGTTGCACTGTCAAGCCTGACACACAAATCCATGTAGGTTAATGACTGCCCGCCTCCCATCTGTGCCTCTGCCAGAGAAAAACATTGTAAATTATCCAATTGTCTAAGACACTTTAAGAGCATCGTCATGTGTGTGTCCCTGAAAGTTCAACCTCAGGAAGCTAGATAAATAAAATGATCAGAGCTGTGTGGAGGACAAGCACTTTTTTGTAAAAGCACAAAACTTTTGCCTAATCAAAACATGTACTCCTATTTCCCAATATGTGGGTCGAACCAAAGCCCCTCTCTAGCGATGCACACATAATAGTCTGCCAACAGCAGCGTTTTCAAGCCAGACCATATAAATGGTTGCTTATTGTACCTGACTGCAGCCTGGGCCTTACAGCCAATCCCCTGGAGCGCATGGACAACATTGTAGAAGTTCCAAATGTTAGATTACCTGTATAAGGTGTGGCTACCTTGCTGTTTACTCTGCGTGAAAGAGGCGTTTGATGGGTGTTGCTGTTAGTGTTCCCACGCAACACCCATGGCATAACGAGGGGAAATGTTTACATTTCTTCTAGTTTTTTTCCTATTTCCACGTGTGCTTCATTCTGCAGCACACATAGAAAGTGGAAAACGCCTCTTGTGATTCCTGCACAGAAACAATTGGGCCAATAACACAGACACCCTTGCACCATGGTGTAAGGGTGCCTGCATTGGCACGCGGTTGCAACACGTGCACCGGCTCTGGCTGGAAGGACAGGAAAGCACCAACACTTGTAAATACGATGCATTCCTCTCCTTTCGAATTGGCATAGCTGCAAAATAATTTACGACGTAACCCTACCCCAATTTCTTGTAAATACGCCCCAAAATTTTCTCATTCCTTCCAGATTAAAGATATATCCCTGTAATCATCAATATGCATAGACGCAAAACACGTTGGTAAATGCCTTGTCGTGCCTGCGGCCGCCTGTGCACTAAAAGAGCCACAAATTACTTCTGCTTTCCCTGCGTAAAATAGGGAATTTCGAACGGTTTTACAAAGTGTAATCCAGGCTTTTTTGAATCGCCTCTTTCTCGTTTTCACTCATTAAAAACATTTTTTTCATTATTTTGCCGCTATTATATAATTTACTAGTGTTTTATTCCTTTGACTGCATTAGTTTGATGCTGGTAAGAATATAAACTTGCAATTGAGTGCCTGCTCCAATTTTGAAGTAAATATCTAGAAGACATTCAAAATAAGTGATATCCCATGAAAATGTGAAGACACTTGTTCGTTCCATCCTTGCTGGTGCTATGTCAAGACTGCTGCCTATTAGCACCACCACAAGATGGTGCCAGGTCGCAACAAATGATCCCGAAAATAGCCTCGTCACAGAAGAGCGTCTAAACGACAGCACATGGGGCTCCCTGTGTTTGAGCTGGACATAAGGACACATATACTCATCAGCATGACTGCATAATGTAAATGACAAAGCAAGAGACTGGACAGAATGATTCATGATTTAGGAAATTGTGGTACGGAATATCGAGCTAGAACAGTGTGCTCAGCATTTCTCATTTGTTTTGGCAAAGTCAGGAGAGCCTGAAAGCCTAGAAAATTCAGACAAGGAGATCAAAGAAAAACCAGTGGCTTTTTTGTAACATATTCATTTAGAATACAAATAGAAGACTGCCCCATTGGCAAGATGTCACTCTCACTTGCAAACTCAAACGGAATTGACCTGACTGCAGTACTTGATTTGTGCCGGTGGTTGCTGGAGGTCATCACCGGCACTTGCTTCAGAAGACCGGGCCTCTGTGCAACCTCCCATACTTTCCCTTTAGCTTCTTGGATTCACAGAGCAGCAGGAGACAGACGGGCAGCTTTTTTTTCATTTCCGCGGTGGCCAAAGGAAATAGAGGTACAACCAATACAGTTAATACTTTGCCATTTTTAGGTGGAGCCTGCGAGAGCATGCCTTCTCTCTTGACAGAATCTTGTGTCTGATAATGGGGTTGGAACCTGCCCATAGCTTACCCTTTGTTGCCGCCATTGTCGCTGTCCTTTGCTGCCTTCTCATTCAAAAAGAACAATTGATGGACGGAATGTTGAACAATGTCAAACATACACCCCAGTACAGAGATCCGGGCCTAAATCCATCGTATTTTTGCTCCCCATGCCATTCCAGTTTGAACCCAGCCATATGCAAATAAGTTTTAAACCTGCTCCCAATGGGAACAGTGCAGCCCAAACTGCAAGGCCAGGTCCTCCCTGGACTGGAAACAAGCATCCTAGAACCGGTTTCATGGTTTCATCCCTCATCAGCCAGGCTAGCTTGACTCCAGTGGCATGGAGAGCACAGAACCCACATCTGGGCATACCCGTCCCACTCAGGGTGACAAATGCAAAAAGAATAATTGATGGACTGAATGTTGAACAATGTCAAACATTCACCTCATTACAGAGATCTGGGCCTAAATCCATCGCTGTTTTGCTCCCCGTGCCATTCCAGTTTAAACCCAGGCATATGCAAACCAGTCTGGACCCTCCTCCCAATGGGAACAGTCCAGCCCAAACTGCCGGTCCCAGGTGCTTGTTTCCGGTCTCCTGGCTTGGCAGTTTGGGCTGGACTGTTCCCGTGAGGCACAGGGTCAAGACTGATTTGCATATGGCTGGGTCCAAACTGAGCAAAAGAACGATGGTTTAAACCCAGATCTTTGTTACTGTCGGTGATTGTTTGCATAGATCAGCATTCTGTCCATCATTTGTTCCTTTTGCATTTGTTGCCCTAAGGGGGAAGGGTATGCCCAGACATGGGTCCTGTGCTCACTGCACCACTGGATTCAAGCTAGCCTGGCTGATATGGGGTGATGCCCTGAAACTGGTCCCAGGATGTTTGTTTCCAGTGTAGAGAGGACATGGCTTGGCAGGTCGGGCTGGACTGTTTCCATGAGGCACAGGGTCAAGACTGATTTGCATATGGCTGGGTTCAAACTGGGGTGGCATGGTGAGCAAAAGAAAGATGGATTAAATACAGATCTATGTGACTGGGGGTGAATGTTTGCATAGTTCAGCATTCGGGTCCATCATTTGTTCCTTTTGCCCTTCTCATTTGGCAGCACTTGCCATGCCTCACTTTCTTTTATTGCTGCGGCGCACCGACTGAGTACTGATTAATATATTCTGATTAGTACCCCTCCGTTGTCCATTTTTCCAGTTTTTTTGCAGTTTTATTTAGTGCACCTGAAGGGATTGGAGCACTTTACAGGAACACTGGTTATGTTACACAAGGACATATTCATGTTTTATTAGGCACAAGAAGAGATGAAGTGATTTGCCTCTAATCACAGGACGGTGAGTCAACGCCGAGACTGAACCTAGTTCTCCAGCTCCGAAGTCAGCAGCTCTGGCCCTTACACCTCTTTCTGTCCTGCTGCTCGCACTGGAATTCAGGTACCATTTATACGCTATGAAATAGTCTATGCCGTGTCATGGCTCTTTTTTTCAGTTCTCATCAAGTCCTGGATATTGTTTTTGCAGCTCTGTGCATTCCTCAAAGTTGACTGAACTTTTGATTATTTTTATGTTTGCCACGGTGTAGTGTAGTTCCTATTTCCCTTATAGGCTCTGCACATTGGAATAATATACACTATAGTTGTGGCATAGGACTGTGGTAAGTATGCCTCTATCAAGTACATTAAACTTAATTACTTTGTGTGCCAGCTAACTCAGAGGCCACTAGAAACTCCTTGAATAAACAAGAAGGGAGTAGTTTCTGGCAACCGCATAAACATGACAACTTTGTTTCCCTTAGAATCGGAACATGTCTCAGGATAGTGGAATCAACAGAACAGTTTCACTCAGTCAATCGTGCATGCTTAGTTCCTTCAGAGTTACACAAAAATAAATAGACAGGCGTTTCAATAAAAGGATTTATTGAACTGTCTTGTTTCTCGTGTAAGAGTTATGAGCTGTTACAATGGCAAGACAGTATGCGAGAAATAATACGTACAGTGCAAGCAGTAAGAAGAAATAATACTGCAACAGCATTGTCTTCTAGCTATGACATATATTCATATGCACATACATAAATAACATAGGCTAAAAAGTGGATACTCGTTTGATGCTTCTAAATAGTTCTACCCCAGTGTACCTAACCTAAGTGTAGTACAAGGTAAGAAGTAGGTGCCGTATTCCATAGTATGGTAAGCTATAGTTTTGCATATGCCAAGAGTCCCTCTAGGTTCTAGTCAGCTCCATACCTTAGAATGAGAGAGGTGGGAATCTCTTTCCGGGTCTCAAACTCTTAACACCCTGCGAAGGGAGTCAGAACAGTGGAAGCTGGATTCTCTGCAAGCAGGGATGACCACGTCTGGTCAGTGCGTCAGGCGGGGACTCGAATTCTTCCCAACTAGCTGTGGCGAGCCGTATTGAGCTGTGCAGCCGAGCCGTGGTTTGCCATGGTAAGGGAAGGTATATTTATACCTGGAAGGTGCTTAGGAATGTTAGCATTGACGTAAAGTCGGGCAGAGAAAGACATCATGAATGAACCCTTAAGAAATAGTAGTTCATGCATAATAGATGAGTTCTTGGAGAAATCAATAATCCTAGCTAGGGAAAGTCCCAATGGCTTAAGGGTCTGGTTTCTAAGAACTCGTTGTGACATGGGGATGGACGGATGTAGGTGACCATGCTTGTATTTGAATAGAATGGCTGATGCCTAAATAAGGACTGGGATTCTATGCCTAAATAAGGGCAATGCGAATTGTGCCTATATAAGGACATGATTTAGGAAAACCTATGTACGGACATCTAAATCGAAATACAACAACGGTTACATGGGTTTCCTAACACCATTCATCTTACACAACCTGGGAAAACATTTGCCCTTCTGAGGCGCAAATAAGGGTCCGCTGCACCAGCTCCTAAAAGACTAAGGTGCTACCTCAAGTTTTGCGCCGAGGTTAAGATGCCACCCGGTTACCTGTAATTACAGGTAACAGATTGACTGGTGGATTCTACTTTCCCAAGTGACATATCACTTCATCCAATTGTGTTGTATAACCACTATTCACTATATATGTGGGGAGAATTTACTCCACCTTGTTTTGTCGGTCCTGAAGAAAGCCGCTACACATCTACGGAGGGTATAAGGCTGAAGCATGTCGACTCCCACCGTTTTATGACTGGTTGAATAACTTCCAGTCGTATTTTTGCGTTTTTAATCCTAACCTCCGAACGCCTCATTAAAGTTCGTTTTGGCGTTTCGTGGCGTTAGTTTTAGCTTACATATACCATTCTTTTTTCTTCCCTCTACCATACCTTGCTCTCATAGAGGTTTTAGGATACCTCTTTTCTGACACAATAAAACCTCCCTGAGCTCCTTCCTTTCAGAGAGGGTTGTAGCCCACATTACGACTAGATTCCTAATGCGAAGAGATTGCCCTATGATGAAGCATGCCGCCTTCGGGTGGGTGAGGGAAACCGTCCTGTAAAAGGGATATCCCAGCACTCTTTTCTTAGATCAGACCCAGGGGTCCATTTGGTGTTTTTGTATTGTGATATAGGGGAGCCGTCCCCTGCAGGTCTTTAAATCTCCTCAGGCCCTTTCTCGTGAGATTTAAGGCACATATGTATGTATACCTGGAGCTAAAACTTGACCTGCTGCACCTTCTGTTATTCTGCTAATGATTTCAACTTATTTGCTGTTTTATGTGTGGATGACAAACTTATTTGTTGCTCATGAACTTCGGGCAAATATCAAAAGTTATTCTAATCAATGAAATCTTTACAGGTTTTCTCCAGGAGGTAGGCTCTGTATGACATGTCTTGACATGTCAAAGCTTTGATGTCACACACCGTTGAAAGGACTGGTGATGCATTACTTCACTTTGGCAAAACTAGTTTTGTGATGTAACGCCTGTTTTAAACCCTGCGCCTATCCTTTTTTTTTTTATATTAGATTTATGGAGCGTGAACTCGACCTGAAGGTTTTGGAGCGCTTTACATAAACAGCAGTTATATCACACAAGGCACACTCATTTTTTTTGTTTGCGAGTGGCAATTAAGTGATTTACACACAGTCTCGGATTGGCAAGGCAGGCAATCGGACATGGGCCATTGGGCATGTTGCCAAGGCCAGTTGGTGGGCCATTTTTTGCTTGGACTGAGTAGTCCAATCAGTCAGGGCCATCACCCCTGTCTCCACTGCAAGTGCACAACGTAGAAAGCGGTTATTACAGCCTTTGCATACATATACTCAGCCTGACCCACCTCAGGCCGGCTCATTGTCAGAGGCAGAATGACAAAGGGCTGCCCCTTCTGTCAGGGCATGAGGTGTCCCTGCCCCCTGCTTCCCTCCAGGTGCGACAGAGGCCTCAAGGACCTGCTGATGAGAAACCATTGGCACTCGCTTTGCAGAGTACTGGGGTAGGAAGGAAAACTGCAAAGTTAGGATGGTGGGGCTGGTTAGGGCCTGCGAGGGAGCAAACTGTTTTTGAGCCCCAACCTTCCTGTAGGAGGGCTGAAACACTACGGCAGCGGTATGTTGCTTTTGGATTTCCTATGGACAACCTAGCCACGGGAGGCTGCTTGCATGCACATTGCAGATGCATTCATTTTCAAGAACTTCTTCCTCTGGTAAAGCAGTGCACAAGGGATGCTGGATCACAATAGACACACTGCGGAGTCTGATGTAGCGCTCTATTTCCCGAAGCGCCCTATAATGGGCCTGTAGGACAGTTACAGCTTTCTTCCAATCATGCATTTGTTTCCTGGTCAAATGCCCCCTCAGTGCAGCCTGCGAATGAATACACGCTCCCCGCTTGCATCTAAGTTCCACTTTGTGCTGCATGGCGCACTTCTTTCAACAGTAATGTCTTTGAACAAAGAGCACAGCTTTCTTTAGAGCTTTGCAGTTATACTGTCCTTGCCTCATCTTCACATTACCCTGGATTCTCGTGATGGCACGCTTCAACTTGTGGAACTTTTTCCTAGTTATGTAAGCATGATAAAAGACCTGGGGGCATATTATCAAGAAACGGCGTTACAATTATCGCCGCTTTTGCGGCAGAAGACTGCCGCTAAAGCGGCGATAATGGGCTTGATAATATGCCGCAGAGAATTCCCATAGAAGCCCATGTTCACACCAGAACATGGGCTTCTATGGGAATTCTCACGGGCATATTATCAAGCCCATTATCGCCACTTTAGCGGCAGTTTTCTGCCGCTAAAGCGGCGATAATTGTAACGCCGTTTCTTGATAATATGCCCCTGAATTGTTACTGCAGATTTTAAGATACATGCTTCTCTCTTGGAGCGCATATTTCTTTAAGCAAATGCAACACCACAACAGCAGAATATAGGGGCATATCAGCACCAACCGGCGATAATTATCGCTCAGCGCTCTTAGCGTGAGGATAATTGCCGGGTAACGTGGATTTTTATCGCTGAGATAGCGTGCTATTAGCAACGCTTATCTCCTCAGCGATAAAAATCCTCACGCTAACGGCCTAATGTGAGATTATCGCTGGAAACCCAGCGATAATCTCACGTAGTGTGGCGTTAGCTTGCTGATAGGGACTCACAAACTTAGCCATGATATCCACCTTCCATAGGGTATCATGGCTAAGTCAGTCCTGAAGCAGGTGTAAGGAAAGTAGCGATAACAGGGGTTATCGCTACTTTTCCTGCCGCTATGCTTCATAGCGTAGGGCTTGATGATAGGAGAAATGTCGCTTAGCGACATTTCTCCTGTCATGTTAGGTCAGGAACACCCACTTTGCATCTCATTAGAGATGCGAAGCTGGGTGTTAGGAATCCCCATACTAAAGCAAGGTTTCACGCGTTAGCGTGGCCTTGCTAATTAGGCGATAAAATTATTGCCGAAAACGGTCGCAAAAGCGGTGATAATTTTTTATCGCCAGCTTGTAAATATGCCCCATATTCCGCTGTAAACCAACACAGCTCGTTTCGTAGCAAGGTGCCCTCTGTATCAAACTTGTATCACACTGGCAGCATTTCTAAATGTTCTGAACCAACGCTGCTGCTGCCACTTCCTTACAAGGGCCTGTAACAAGATGTCGCAGTGTTCACATGGAAGTGTTGCCTCTCTGGCCTCATTCGCTGGAGTGACTGAAGGAGGCAGGTTGCTCTGACTTGCTTTTCTAGTTGGCGGGCTTTCATTGCTCTGAAAGTAGTATGCAGACACAACTGTGGTGCGTTTATCAAACACTCCTGTCTTTCATGCTGCCCTTGCAGGAACGCTTTGCAATACGGTTGGAGTGTAATTATGTGCCTTGTCTAATAATGGGCTTGGAACCCGCCCACAGAATATCATTCGTTGGCATAATTGTCGCTCTTCTTTGCTGCCTTCTCCATAGCTCTTTTTGAAAAACGTATTAAATTTATCCCCACCCTTACCTGTTTCTTCTCCCATCCCACCCTCTGTCCTGTCCCTGTTTCTTCTCCCCCTTCCACTGCACGTGTATCTGTGTCTCTGCATGATGCTACTGTTAGAATATTGTTTTTTAATTGCTTTGTTCCCATGCCACCCTCCAATGCTTTCTTTACCCTATAATTTCGCTTTCTTTGACTCTCCCAATCTCTCTCTCTCGCTCCTTTTCTCCCTTACATCATCGCTCTTCGGGGCATATCAGCAACAACAGGCGATAATTATCGCTAAGCGCACTTAGCGCTAGGATAATTATCGCCGGCTAGTGTGGATTTTCATCGCTGAGATAGAGTGCTATTAGCAACGCTTATCTCAAAAGCGATAAAAATCCTAGCGCTAACTGCCAAACGTGAGATTATCGCTGGAAACCCAGCGATAATCTCACGAAGTTTGGCGTTAGCTTGGTGATAGGGCCTCACATACTTAGCCATGATATCCACCTTCCATAGGATATCATGGCTAAGTCAGTCCTGAAGCAGGCGTTAGGAAAGTAGCGATAACAGGGGTTATCGCTACTTTTCCTGCCGCTATGCTTCATAGCGTGGGGCTTGATGATAGGAGAAATGTCGTTTAGCGACATTTCTCCAGTCATGTCAGGTCAGGAACGCCCACTTTGCATCTCATTAGAGATGCAAAGGGGGGCGTTAAGAATTCGCGCGCTAATGCAAGGTTTCACGCGATAGCGTGACCTTGCTAATTAGGCGATAAAATTATTGCCGCTTTTCGGCCGAAAACGGCCGCAAAAGCGGCGATAATTATCTATTGCCGCCTTGTAGATATGCTCCCAAGTCTTTCTCTCCTTCTCCTCTTTTCTCTTTCCTCTTGCTTTTTCCCTCCTTCCCACTATCTCATTTCCCATTTCCCTCTCTTGTACTCTTTTTCTTCCTCCTTCCTCTCCCCGCAGACCCGCCCCCCGTCTTTGCAATCTGGTTTGGAAAAGCAATATGAAGCGGCCAGAGCTGGCCGCTTTATAGTGCTTTTTCAAATCATCCCATTATCCATTCCTCCCACCACCGAAAGCCAGCCCCACCTGATTGCCAAAGTCAGAATCTCTCTCAGGGGGGGAACCTATTGGCGTTGCCAGTGCTTGTTTGCACTTCCAGCACTGCTTCTAATGCCTGGATGGTATCCTGGCCAGGCCAAGTGTAGAGCCAGAAGGACAGCTATCTAGTAAGGAGGGTAAACCCCTCCCCATCCCACCTCACATATCCCCACCCTTTGCACATTCAACCTCCAGAAAATACATGTGGGGACTACCAAATATTTACAGAAGAAGCACCGCCTCAGTGGTGCTAAACTGGGTCAGTGATATCACCTATTCCACAAAGACCTGGCTCGGCTCTATGCAAAAGACACCGAACCAGAGCCAAGCCAGTCATTTGGTTCCATCCAGACTCTGCCATCCATTGGGTCGCCCATCTCTAGAGGAACATGCAGTCTCTCAACTTTCACAGGTGTAGGATTCGAGGCTAAATTGCGATTTTCCGATTGGATTGGAGTCATAAACGGAAATAGGACTTTCTCCGTTCAGTAAACGCATGCCACCCCTTCCCACCATGAAGGGTACATTTTTACTACGTCTTCTAAAAGACAAATGAAGAGGCCTTAGTGTGAAGTTTGTATGAGCAGTCACGAAAAATGTCAAGAAAAGATACAGTTAGTAGATTTCAAGTGTCGGTTGCTTTTAGACCCATTTTATGAACCCTGCTTCGTTAATGACGAGGAGTAGACAGAATAAAAACACAAAGACTTGTGTATTACACTTTATTATATCAATAAATAAGCATATCTACATATATACCTATGTACAAAATATACAGTCAACGTAGAACATATGTGATTTTTCCAAAGCTTTCTCAGAACATACAAGTACAGGTACAGGAGACATAAATGCACCTATCAGAGCCCAGAAGATCCTTTTACCAGCTCCTAATACCATGAAATAGGCCGGCCTGATGGATATTGCACCAGCCTCTGTGAAACGTCCACCGAGGGGTGAGGGCCGGCTGAAAATGACTAATACTGTTAACACGAACTCCAAGTCTCTAAGGCAGTGCTCAACGAAGTAAGGGTTTGCAGAATTCTCCAAGGTTGCTTCGTTGTTCTCCACATTATTGTCTCTCACCTCAGGCTGGGAAGTTTTTTGGAATACATTCCAGTGGTGTCTAGCTGCATTCTCAAACTGATGATTTGTGTCTACTGGTTTCTGTTGCTTTTAGTTGCTATTTTATTTGCCCACAAACTTCCCTTTGTTTTTCTTCTACTGGACATCTGTAATCCAAAGGACAAAACTCATATACTGCTGCATGTAGCCAATAGAAGCCATTTGCAGGTGATCAATGCGAGTTTCCAGCAGGCATGCTACAAAGGCAAATTTGTGTATGATGGATTTTGATTGAAGAAGAAGGGTATCTGAAAACCACACATGCAAGAAGTACAACAACAGGCATGTGACTTGGTTGGTTGTAGTTACACAAAGGGCAACTCTTACTATAAAGCTGTACAAATTATTCACTTTGAATATCTCAGTGCATATAAAAACTTCCCATGGCACCATACTCCATACGTTCCAGATGGTTTAAGGCCAAGAGTACATGAAGGAATTCAACGAATGTCCAAGGTAAGTTTCCAGGTGACAATCATGTATGTATTACGATTCTGCTAGAACGCTCTGCGTTGTGGAGTGAGGTCTATCCACTCCGCCAGATTCAATTTGCTGGCAGATATTCAGCATACAAAGAAGGAGCAGGAATATAACAACTAAGTCATCAACCATTCCAAGAATCCCACAAAGGGGTTTGGACGATACATCAAATAGCAGGCACAAGATGGCACCAAAAGCGCAAACAATGATCCTCAAGCAGAAGATCCAGACGAGACCACACATGGTGAAGATTGTCCGGAAGGCAAGATGGAGGAGCATCGGCAGATCGTGGATGTAGTCTGCAAACTGAGGGAAAAGATTTGATTAGTCATGTCTCATGCAGTAGGCACAGACTGGTCTGAGGTCTCACTTCTATAACATACACTGTGACATTAGACAAGATGTACGGTAAGCAAACCAGACAGATCCACAATGCTTGTTATGCACTAAAAAGGGTGTTAAATAGTATCATGGATGGTTCATCATCAAAACCACTTTATTCGATTATTTAAAATCATAAAAGTATACAGTACATGATTAAACAGTTTATAAACCTTCCAACAGTTTCATAGTTAAAAAAAATAATTTATCTCGGGGGCTCAAGTTAGTAAAATCTAATTAATTTCCTCCAATATGGCTGCCAGTCTATTCCTCCTTGACCTAATGGATGCAACGAGGAAGCTGGCAACACCAAACATGGTTACAGGGGATTCCATTAATTGTAAAAACAATAGTGCAGGTTTAATTTGTACGAAAGCTTTCTCTCTCAAAATGGGGAAAATAAACCTTTTCCTAGCTTCAAGGTACAGGGGACAGAAAAACATAAAATGCATTGTATCTTGGAGAGAAAAATCATCACATTTACAAGGGGCCACATCTTCCGGCCTTGACCAACCCTGTGGGACACTTAATACTAGATGAATCTGGTTGAAACGGAATTTAGTCAATAGCCATCTATGATAGAAATTCGTAACTGTTGACAGATATGGGTGCATAGCCAAAGATAGAATAAGCAAGAAGTGAGCCCTTACTGTAGGTTTGCTTAACTCCTGGGATTCTCGCTCAACCTCGCAGTGCTTATTATAATTAGTTTTAACCCACATTAGATCAGCTTTACATAGGCCTTCGGGATTGGTGAAAAACTCTGGGCGTCCAATTTTCTTAGATATCAATTTAATATAGGACAGCCACTGAATTTCCTACATATTATCTAATTTAATACAATCTTTCAGGATACTATGATTCAGCGTAAGATCCGGATTCAACCAGGTTCTGATCCATAACAGAATTGGGGCTATTTTTATGATGTCAGAGATATATCCTATCCCCAATTCAAGATGGACCGAGTGTGTCGCAGTAGATTGAGGGAGGCCAAGAAGGGCACGTAAGAATTTATTTTCTTCTGTTCGTATGGGATCAGGTTTAATATACCCCCAAATTGCAGCCCCGTACCTAGCTATTGAGACAGTTTTAGCTTGGTATATATTTAGAATAGCCTCACAGGGTTTCCCTCCCAGCCTTTTCACAAAACCCAATATTGCAGCCGAGGAGCTACGTACCGCATTCACCTTGGTAGATAGATGGTTATTAGAGTAGTGAAATCTATTTTGGTGAAGTGCATTCACTGAAATGTCTCCTCCAAGAGTAACTAAGCCCTGTCATACTAACAGAAATGTTGTTTTTGCCACATTTATGTATTTATGGGATTCACAGAACGGCAGCTTAGCTGTGGGGCACTAGAGGACTTTACATATAATAGTTCAGTTACAGTAAAAATAGTTTATAACTTCAACCCCAAATGCATTCTGGGGAAATCTGGATAACTGAACCCTAACTACAAGGGAGCAGAGAACTAGAACAGAAAGACCCTACAAAGGAAGTTGAGGGTTGGAATTATTCTTATGAATTCAGGAGTCTGGTTCCATAGTCTGGGGCTAGGCAGGAAAAAGCCTGTTTCGCAGTGTTGGTGTCTTCGTTTTTGGGACCTCCACTGTTAGTCTCATCTTCCCTCATACCAGTTTATGTCTCCCTGTGGTCCTGAGTTTTTTTGCAGGTAGCATGGGAGCCTGGATGACACATCTTGTGTGTTATGCAGGTGATCTTCGAATTGATATGTACTTCTACCGGTAGCAAGGAGAGCTGCTTTAGGATCGGGTTATGCAATCTGATGTCCGAGCATTTGATGAGTGTCCTGCCGCAGGATGTAGTGTGGGTTTCAGGGGTGAAATTATACAGCTGGTGCTCTCACAGTCTATATGACCCATTGCCAGTTTGTTACAGACGATCTTCTAGTAGGCACAAGTTTTGAAGTTTCTTTAAAAGGTGAAGGTGGTATGTAGCTGCTCCTCCCAGTTTATTGGCATACTCATTAGCATTTAGGGCTTCATTACAAGTCTGGCGGTCCTTGGACCGCAAGACTCGTGGTGAGGCGGCAGTGGCAGTCTTTTGTCCGCAACATTACCACCTTGGTGGTTGTGCTGCCCTGGGACTGCCAAATCTGCCAGGGAACTGCTGTTCCCTGGTGGTGGCGCGATGGTCTTGAGACAGTAATAAGCTTGGCAAAACCACCACGGTCCAGCCAAACATGTTACCTCTTCCCTCACTGCCACTGATTTCATGGAGGTGTCTCCTCCATGAAAACAGTGGTGATGAGGAAAGAAAGGGGGCCCTGTGTGCCTCACTCTATGTGGATACACACAGGGGGCAATGTGCTCCCCTGTGTGCATGCAGCCCTAATTCCAGCATGGCATGGACTTCACAGTCCATGCCATGCTGGAACGTCCTTCGACATTCCCATTGTGGTGCCGATTTTATAGGCACTTGTCGCGGGAACCCCAAAGATAACCACCCCCAGTGACTAAAAAAGTCATATTATGACAGGTGGTTCTCATGCAGGTTTGGCTGTGCAGCAACAGGCGGTCCCGCCGCCACACTGGCAAATTCGTAATCGGGCCCTTAGGGTCTTGTCCATAGTTAATCTCAAGGATTTTGCTACCTGCGGAAATGTAGGTGAAAATCCTGAGGGCAACACAAAAAAAACCATTTTTCAACAGATGAGTGACTGTCTTTGGAATGAAGTACTTAATGTTATCTCCTACTTTACATTGACGATATAGGACAAACTTTAAAGCCTTCCTTACTGGTTTATTGAGTAAACCACTTCAGAATTCCTTCACTTGCAACTACCGACACCAGGGGGATCGGTACTTCTGAGGTGTGGGAATACGATTCCGATTATACACCTCATAAGTGGGGTATTGTCTAGAAATTGGTACTCCCACACTGATTTCTACAGGCTTTTCACAAACAGCAGGCCTTTCTGCACCTGCACATTTCACCAGCTTTTTCCTGGCCCAGTGTTCAGGAGGTAAACAAATCAGTGTGGTTTATGTAATGCGTGAAAGGACAGAATCATTACTGTTGTCGACCTTAGAAACGTAGGAGCCCTCAGGAGTGAGTGCAACCTGGCAGAGCATTTGCAAGGAAAGCAAAGAGATGGGCCAAGGTGAAACAGAGTAATACTGGACATAAAGAAAGACAGTTTTTTTAAGGACTTGCAGGAACAAACTTAGCATAATAACAATTGTTATTAAACACTCATTAAGTATTTCTGCTATAAAACTACTAACTACTGAAAAACAATATATACTTACAGGTCTGGGCTGACCAGAAAAACGTTTATTGTAATCTCGAATACTGTGTGCAATTCCTCTGCTCTGCTTATCCTGCTGATTCTCACAAAACAGATTATGGAGAAGGAAAACCTGAATAAAAGAAAAAAGAGTTACAGCTTTATTCAGAATTTTCCCTCATTCATTCACCTCTATCATCTCCTGATTTCAATAATTAAAAATACTGTCCACATATAATATTTAATGTAACTTTTAAGTATACAATTAGCCCACACAAAATGGAGACATGGATATTATAACATCCTCCAATTTTCATGTACATCACCGAGGGCCTGATTATGATCTTGGCAGACAGGCTTACTCCATCACAAATGTGACGGATATGCCTTCTGCCATGTTACAATTCCATTATATCCCATGGTACTTGTTATACAGCGGATGGGATATCCGTCACGTTTGTGGCAGAGTTGCCCATCCGCCAAGATCGTAATCGGGCCATAAGTCTTTATCAACCATCTATAATGGAGGACAGAGGTTTCGCAGAATTGGTTTAGGAGGGCCAAGAGTAATGCCATATCCCCAGGATATCCACATTATATACATTTGCATAGAGTCAGCCAAGATAGGAACCATTTACCTGGTCCTATACTTGCCCTGGGGCTTTCAAAAGGGCTGGAAAAGGAAAATGTGAATTTAAAATGAAAAGTTGGGCAACACCAAGAACTACCAAATTGTTTTACTTCATCTAACTCAGTTCTCAGCTCACCTCCAATAATGGTGTGGTACTGGGCAGATACCGCTTAAGTATCTGTCAGTGTAAACCTGTTTGCTTCACAAAATAAGATTTATTATATCCTTTAGAAGTTTATATTTTATTTTATTAAAAGTGGTTGACAAAGGGAGTATATTACCAGCAATTGCTCATATAATGTTGCACAACTATGGTATAGAAATATTAAAATAAGCAGGAAGTGTGCATATATTTCTGTAGGGAAACCACAAAACATCCTACAAATTTGTCATCCTGCCCACAAGGTTCAGGAAACACTCAAATCTAAAGACACTTCAACTAGAATGTCTGTTTAGAAAAGCCAGCAACTAAGAAAAAAGTAAAACGCTAAAAAAAACAAAAAGGTTTTAAAAAAAAAGTATTTTGCTTACTTATTTTTTGACAAACGAACAAGTAAGGTGCTTAAAATACAACTGACAGACATATCTACTTGCTCTTGGTAAAAATTAAGTCTGGGCGGTGAACTCCGCTCTGCTCGCGGAGTCTACGGAGATTTCTGCACTCCACGTTATGCAGAGCTCGCAGAGTTTTTTCCCTTGATCGTGTTCATCAACATCAAGTTGGTGAGCGCGACCAAGGAAAATCCACCTCCCGGCAAGATTTTTTCTTGTTCACGATTGTCAACATCAAGTTGGCAAGCGCAAGCATGGAAAATCAACCTCCCGGCAAGATTTCTCAACGCGGGCGGTCAGATTTCTCATTGCGAGTGGTCGCGTATACTCGCAACAGCTCGCGTTGAGAAACGGTCCGTTTGATTGAGAAAGCTGGCGCTCGAGTAAAAAACGACTCGAGTGGCAGAAAGGAAGCAGCGCCCGCTTGTGCTGTGCATGGTGCCGTTCGCAATGCTTGCACAGTGTGGACAAGCACCTGGCACTGAAAATCACAGCGAACCACATGTATCTAAAGAAACTCCGCAGCTTGCGGAGCTCCGCGTAGCGAAGTGGAGGTCTTTTTGCACTTCGCGGTGTTACGTATAGCAGAACTCCGCTACTACGCCCAGGCTTAGTAAAAAATAAACCTCTGCTTGAATCTTTGGTAACCATTGGAAATCTTTTACGGTTGGGGTAACCTGCTCATGCTTCTAAACCAAACAAGTGAGGCAGCCGCATTGAATTAAGTTTTTGGAGACAGGCAAGCACATTTGGAAAGTCCATATTAAAGGGCTCTGCCCTCTTCAATATGCGATAACACATATGCCTGCACTTGTGAATGAAATATCAGCTGTGATAAATAGATTGATTTGCATCAGCAGGGAAATTTGTTGTGCAGCTAACCGGGTCTTTTCTGGAGATAAACATGGAGCAAAAACGTAAAGTTGAGAAGGAGCCCTAAGATTGATATGAATCAACCCACGACTGTCTGATCTCATCTTTAGCTAAAATAGAGACACAACAACGTAAATCAAGTGCGTCCCTTTGTGGAGGAAATTTTCTGATAGTCTTTTACAGGCTGCCACTGTCATCCAGGCCTGTCAATGACAGGTAGCCCTTCAACATAGGCATTCAGTGACAACTAAAGAGATAACTGGAATTGTCAGATAGTGATGAATGGTGAACACGTGCTTGATCACCAGATTCTCCCCTGAAGCTCCATATACAGGTTTAAAACCAGTGGCGTAGCTAGGCCTTTTGCCGCCCATGGCGATCCCAGCCTTTGCCACCCAGTGACAGCTGTAAGAGCAGGGGAGGGTGTGTGCTGGTAAAGGAATCAAGAATCCTGTGCTTGCTGCCCCGCTCAGCCGCAGGTAATATGACACTGTTTAAAACCTACGCTGAAAGGGCCTTATCCTGAAAGGGACTTATGACTCCTTGTTTGTAGCATTGCGTACCCACACCAATCTGTGAACGGATCCCTTGCCAGTGTACAACCTGATCCACTTTAACACATATCTAAGAAGACATACTGGCGTGTTACCTTTTGTCTGCAGAGAGGGCAGCTTACAGCTCCTAACCAGGAACCATGCTTCCAGTATTCCATTAGGCAGGGACCTACAGAGAGAAAAAGAAATAAGGAAATTCTCTTTTAAGCGATTGCTGGCATAAATGGAAATACATATTAATTTACTGCAAGTTTCTTTATTGTCGTTGTACTCATCTTGTTCATTAAAAATCATTAGACTTTACGGCATGCTAAAAAAGGCAGCGTCAATATTTTAAAACAAATTCTCATCATATACAGTGTTATGTTCATGCAAAAGGTTCCTGCGATCAGCATTCCTTATGAAAAGCACAAAAAGGAAGAATTTGAATATGGAGGTCAGAAAACCCTTTGGTGTATAGCAAACCCTAGGGCTGTCAGCATTAATGCTATGGTAACAGATTTGCCCAACACGGCTTCAAACGCCTGCCCTGGTGCTACTTATGTGACTGCACAGTAGTTACAGTGCTAGATGAATCGCCATAAAGTGTTGGTATTAACCATGCTTCAAAGGGAGAAAGGGATGAACACGCGATGTTACATTCATGCGGTACAAAGCATGCGATTAAAATGCGGTCGTTACAACGACCACGTTCTTACAATGCATACCCTTACGTCGCAAGTTGTTTCTACGACTTGCTGTAGGGGTCGCGCTGGACTTAGGAATAGTATAATTTACTATTCCAACTCCAGCATGTGCAACAGTAGGGAAGGGGTTGGAATAGTGAATTATACTATTCGTTAGTTTAGAGCGCCCCCTACAGCAAGTCGTAGAAACAGCTTGCGTTGTAATGGTTAGCATTGTAACAACACGGTTGTTGTGATGACCGCGTTGTAATCGCATGTGTTGTACCGCATGCGATGTAAACGCTGCTTCCCAAAGGGACCCTACTATATAACAAACGTTATATTGCATATCAAAAATATGACATCCACTGTATCGGCCTAACCATTACAACAAAACGATTTACTCGATCCATCTCAGTTCGGTTTCTGTCCAGGTCACAGTACGGAGACAGCACTGATGAAGGTAACAGAGGAGATAAGAGCAGTGATGGATAAAGGAGGTGCGGCGGTACTTATCCTTTTGGATTTGTCAGCGGCCTTCGATACCGTACATCATGACACGCTGCTCCAGAGCCTTGATAAGCTAGGGATCAAGGAGCTGGCACTGTCTCTAATATCATCTTTTTCTGAAAAATAGAAGACAGACAGTGACTCTTCACCATTTCAAAGCAACACCCTATGTGCTCCCATGTGGGGTTCCCCAAGGCTCCTCGTTGAGCCCTTCCTTATTCAATATTTATGTATCGGAACTGGCTCCATTAGTTCGAAACTTTGGTTTCAATCTAACATCATGCGCGGACGATACCCAGATTGTGATCGCGGCGTACAAAAATTCTCCTTCCCCAGCAACTCAGTTTCAAAAATGTATGAGAGATATCAGCGGATGGATGGGAAGGTATTGCCTCAAGCTGAATTCGGAGAAAACCGAAGTGGTAACCTTCGACAACCTCCAGCTGGGCTGGGACGCTCACTGGTGGCTGGCAGAAATTGGATAAACACCAAAACTAGTAGAAATAAACGAAAACCTAGGGGTTCTGATAGACAGTAAACTCACCTTCACCCAACAAACGATTGCGACAGTTTCAGCATCTTTCTACTTGATAAAAAAACTAAAGAATGTTCTCCCCTTTATTCCCCCTGATTCCAGGAGAACAGTGGTCACCACCATGGTGCTATCGAAGCTGGACTACTGTAACGGTCTCTATCTTGAATTACAAAAACAACATTTAAAAAAGCTTCAGATGGTGCAAAATGCGGCAGCAAGGCTTCTACTGAACATACCAAAATATGCATCAGTTAAGGAAGAAATCAGAAGACTCCATTGGTTGCCAGTGATAAAACAAATTACGTTCAAAGCGCTTTGCTTCGCCTATAAAGCCCTGAATAACATCGGACCGGCTTCATTGAAAAGCCTATACTCATGGTATAACCCGGGCAGACAATTGAGGTCCTCCAATGCCGGGTTGATGGTAGTTCCCAGGATTCGAACAGCGAGCTGGGGCGGCCGAAGCATAGCCTATGGCACGGCTAAAATCTGGAACACGCTACCAAAGGAAATAAGAGCCTCCAACTCCCTGGGTGCTTTTAGGAAAAAGCTAAAGACGTGGCTATTCCAGAATTAAGATACGCAGAAATGGCAGGGTCGGTTCAGTTCAGCGCCAAGACACATCTGGGTAATCGTGTGCTATAGAAGTTATAATAACATACCATAACAAGGTAACTCTAAGTAAGTAGATGCAGAGTTAAGAATAGGCAGGACTATGTAGTAGCAGGCGGTGTGGTGGATGAAATATTTTTGCAGAACATTATTGTCGACCTTGAAATAGTTTCATACATTTATGCATCCTGCAGCACACATAGAAAAAGGAATTTACCTCTCCGAATTATTTTTGTGTTTAAAGGTGTCCCTTCCTGCCCAAAAACAATCCTGCATGCAACACACGTGCTCTAGCAGCATGATGCAAGGGTGCCTGCATTGGCGCTAGGCAGCCAAAATGGTGCCAGCACGGGTACAAGGGTAAGAATGTGCCATGTTGTTTTAAATATTGCGCATTACTGTCCTTTCCCTGTCACGCAGCGCAGCTTGCTACGCTGCACAACATTTTTGTAAATATGCTCCTAGATGGCATGACTTATGTTTGAGCACTGGAGCATATTGAGGTTGGGTGGCGGAGGGAAAGTAAAGGGGTTTTACCCTACTTTTATACAGAATGGCATATCGTATAGGTGTAGTTAATGGAGAATGTTGAAAGATCTCTATGGAGGTCATTACACCAGAGAAATGTCTAATCTTGCAGAGGTGTGCCTTCGGATGCATCTGTCTGAATTTTGGCATCCAACACCATTTTTTTTCCAATGTTTTACCACTAGATGCGTCATTCAGTGGGGGTGTGCAGTTTATTCTATTGTGCTTTGGTTCACTTCTTGCTCCTCCCCTTTGATCGCTTAATAACACATGACTGGAAGCGCCAGAAACACAATCCCAGAGGTTCTTGAATTTTAATGTGACTATGAACAACTGTGTATTAGCATACAAGGGAAGTCTGGCAGATGTGGCTTTCCATTAAAGTATATACAACATAACACTCAAATCGCACCATCATTGTATGAAGAACGTGGATTACGTCCCTCATGAAAGCATGACATTCGAGAACATATTTTTATGAAACAAATAAGCTTGGTATGGTCATGGTAAATATCCTAAGATGTATGTGTGCAGCACCCTACCACTTACCACAAAATAAGTGCCCACAGCTGGTTTCCACCGGGAGGACTGCTGTCTGGAGGCAGATGGGACAGCTTAAGTCACTGTGGTAACGGGGCTGCCAATTTTTGATGCACTCCTATTAGGGTAAAAAAGGAATCTATAAGCTCTGGGGAGTCTTTTTACCGGCAATATCTTCTCCTAGTTTCACCATAAAAATGTAAAGAAGGCATTTTCATTGTTCTTATTGTGTTGATTGTACTATCCTGTCAAGCAAGAACCCATTGTACATAATAACATTGTAAGACATTTGAATGTAATATGCCTGTTGAGAAAAACCTAACACAAAAATACAATATTTAACGTTTCAATGGCCTGCTGGAGTGTGCTCCTAAAAATACCGGTCCATAAAGTTAAACGGGTGGTGAAGCAAATGTTTTGTTCGACTTCATTTGGAATCTCGAAAGAATCTCTCAATGGCGTCTTTCAAAAAAGAAGTGAAAGCGCGACTGATGAATACTTTCTGAACTAGAAATGTACCTACTCCACCCTGGGACCATGTCATGATGCTTCTTTTTCACACTTGTTTTTCCTCTTAAGGTTGCACATAAAATTATTCTCCAGCTTAAAGACGATGATATAACATATCGAGTGTGCACTTTTCTGAAAATGGCCATCCACTCACGTCTTTCTATGAATTGATGATTGCTGGATTAGGCTGTACCATATGAATTTTTGGATTTAATGTTACTTGTATTTACATTTTGTACTATGCACATCTGCACTTTCACTTAATGCTGCTAACTGTAACCTTTTTGAGATTTAAGGATTTGCCCGCCTTAAGCTGCTCTTTCGTGAAATATTTGCACTTTGCACACTGTCACTTTAACATCGCCGATGATATCAAGTTATGGATAATTTAGTAATATTTTAACTGATTAGTTTTAATGATGAGTTTTTAGGAATATGTATGTGATTATGATTAATGTTTGTACTATTATGGATAATGCATATCCGAATAAAGATAATAATGAATGAATGAATGATGCTTCTATTTCACACTTGTTTTTCCTCTTTTTACGGGCTTCTTCTCCCAGATTGACGTTGCTACATCCTGTTGCTTACCGAACTTGGGGCCTTATTTACAAGGAATTAACGCAGCGTGGTGCCACAAGCCATTTGGCTGCGCCACGCTGCATTAACACTGAAGCAAAGGGATGTGTCATATCTACAACGATATGACAGATCCCTTTGCTCTCCCCAGCGCTGGCCCACAATTAGCTGTCATGTGCCAATGCAGGCACCCTTGCACCATGGTGCAAGGGTGCCTGCATCATGGGGATAATTGTTTTTGTGCAGGAAGGAACACCTTACTCCACAAAAACAATCACAAGAGGGGATTTCCTCTTTCTATGTGTGCTGCAGAATGACGCACACATAGAAAGCGGAAAAAGAGGAGGAGAAATGAAAACATTTCTCTTTGATGCGCCTCCCTACTCCTCCTCTGGGGAAGCGTAACATACAGACGCATTTCTAGGTTTACAATTTCTCGTAAATCAGGGAATGTGTCAGGTCCATGGGTGTTGCGTAAGAACACCCACAGCAACACCCATGGAACGCCCCTTTCACGCAAAGTGCTGCGTATAAAGGGACCGTATTTACAAGAACAGGAAAAGCCACACATAGTGGCTTTTCGTGTCCTTGTAAATATGGGGCAGCAAAATGTGCTGCTAGTGTGTCGCAAAAAGTGACGCACCGGCAGCGCAAGGGGCTTGTAAATAAGCCCCTTGTTGTTTGCAACATGCTTATTTGTTATTGCTTATATATGTTCTTGTATATTAACTTTTCAGCGTTGCAATATATCGGTCCTCCTATATACGCTATATAAAAATGATAGAGGCCCTCTTCTCAAACAGGAATATTGGCATGTGTATAAAATCCATCTTTTTGATGCGTTCTTCTGTTAATTTTTCTTTTTTACTTTAAGCATCTGTTATTAGGCCTCAAGAGCTGCTCGTGCCTACTGTCACCACCCAGCAGCATGCACTCTGCCATAATAATTAAAATTGCATTTGTATTTAAATTACAATATTTGATGTCTAAGGACGTGCAAAGGTTACTCACAGCTGTGCAAAGTTTAGTTCTGAGTTGCAAGTCAGAAGGTGGCATTTTCCCTAATGGTGAAAAAAAGGCTGACTGCCTGTGGTTTTAGTTGATTTACCCATATGCATCTAAAAAGCACAAAGTGCTCAAAAACTCACATTTGTGTAAACGCTGCAGATGCAGATGATTTAAAATGTGATAATTGACAAAAACTATTTTTCTACATTTTGTTTTTTGGGAAATATTAGAAACTTTAAACTCCTAAAAGTCAAAGTGAACTTTAGATTTTGATTATCTACACCCTTTGCTGGTGTGCTGTAAGTTGTGATATTGCCTTCCTGGACTTTAACAATAGTGTTTAGCAAAAGGCAAATCTCATTTCCCCCTGTAGAGCCCCCACAGGGCTCGTACCTAACGGTCCTACCTCGCACTTCACTTCCCCTTGATCTACAGTGGAACAAATACCTATCGTCGCAGACTTGCAGTACAATGAGCTGCAGAAAAGGAGAGACTCTGCCTTCCCAGTAGAACCCATCTGTGGAACAGGAACTGAGGCACACTCTTCTGAATAATAGGTGAATACATTAAGAAAATGTTAGTTTGATTTGCTTATGGGTTGTTGCAAATCACAGATTCATTTTGCCTAAACACTGCAAGGCATAGAAAAGAGAAGGCTGTTTGCTTCTACAGAAACAATGGATAGAGGACTGTGGGGAGATATTTTCTCTCCACCTCTTTGTTGAATCTCTGGACTGGCAGCTGCTGTAGGTGCTAAGAAAGATAGCCTCTTGCTGACTCAGTGACAAGGACAAAGGGACTCTACTCCAGCCAGAAATTCAGATTTTCCCCATGAAACACCTTTCCTGGGTTAGAGAGTAGGCAAGGCCCTGGAGGTAAAGGAAACTGTGACGGTAAAACCCAGTTGACCAGCAGTAACTAGGCATTTCTCCTACTTACACTGTACGGAACCGTTGCCCTGCTACTCGGGAGTGCGGAATGCTCTGTGGACAACGCAAGCTGCCAATATAGAGAAACCCCAGGGACCATCTGTCTCAGTGTACGCTACTGTATGCCTGAAATAAATTTGAGGATGTCCCCCTTTGAACTTCAGACCGTGGGCTTGTGTCTTGGAGCCAGTTTTGAAGAAATGGGATTTTATTTTTCAAGATAATTTTTAACGAGAATGTTTGCTGCTATATTTGGTTAGAATTCCTGTTAAAAGGATGCACGTCTACCCTATAGAAAGATACTCGTTTGAATTCATTTCTTCGATGCCAAAAATGAATACATTGCTACCCTCTAGTGGGTATTTTGAGAAGCACAACCTGCACATTTCTTTCTTTGATTTTACTTTTTAAAGCTGATTTTTATTACTAAACATTTTTGTTTCTGCTATAATGTGGATACCTACATCAGGTTGAATTCATATTGCTTATTCAGTTCCACTCATGCCTAGTTCCTTGGTTTAATGTTCTTTATTTTCCTAAATGCATTGCGGTTTCGAACATTTGTCACACGTTCAGTACATGCATTTCTCGGTGAAAAGCCTTGTTGTGCGAGGCAGCTACCAGGGATGAGCAGATATTCCAGACAGAATTCAAGTATTACAGCAGGAGTAACACTGCTTGGGCTTTGTTGGAGTTGTCACATCTCATATCAAGCCTAGGACCTCTCTCTACTCCAGCTGTGCAACCCAGTTTCTTGAATCAGGCCCTCTCAAACTTCTCGGTGGCATGATTCCATTATCGTTTACCAATCCCACAACTCCCCACCCTTCATTTCAACAGTGCTAAGCTGATGATGAGCATTTGATTGGTCTGGCACCACAACATGGCTGCATTACGACCTTTAACCTACCCTGCTAGGTTTGAGAAAACCTGATCTAAGACAACAATAATAGTACAAGAAGGCCTCTCAAATCGTAGCTCACAGGGGTCGATTCAGGTCAGGTTTTCATTAAATCTATACAAGATTTAGATGCAATGAATCCACCATGGAATAAAATGCATAGCAGTTATCTTAAAGAGCGGGCATAGCTCTGGTGCTCATGAAGCAACTTTGACCATCCTGAAATAGAGCAGTCAATTCCCCAGCGTTAACTTCACTGACCCACAGTGGCCCATTTCTAATGTTTATTTTGTTACAATGACCAGTTTGTAAAAAACGTTGCCACTCCATTCTAAGGGAGCTTTTGTATGCAGAGGGTTTCAGTCGAAATTAATAACACCACGTGACAATCCACGTTGCTAGCATGGAACACCTCGCTTTCCCCATCATCTCTGTTTAATGATCAAACATCGCTCAGCTCAGCATCATCCGACTTAAAGATAAATGTTGTGTAGCGTCAGAAGGACAGATTGGAGGACATTGGAGGTGTGAGATGGCAACACCTGCAGACGCCTACAGTTCAGCGGGTTCACGTGCCTTATCCATCACACTTGTGTCAGACCTATGGCCATCTATGGCAGGAACCTGCAACCACCTGGAGGCTCCAAAGTTCAAATCCTATCAGCTTCAGATATTAATCTTCCGAGCTGTGTAGAATGGATTTCAGGTGACCTTCCACCTTGTTCTCGTTAAACCTATGTTAATACTGAGAGAAATGGAGCCTGAACTATTCTTTAGTATGAAGAGAAAGAATGCTCCGGACCTGATTCTCATTGCGGAGATTCCTCCCCGAGTGCAGAGACTTCCGCTGTGACTGTGGGGCCTCCACCCCGAGTGCAGAGACTCCCCCATGACTGTGGGGCCTCCGCCACGAGTGCAGAGGCTCCCCCATGACTGTGGGGCTTCCGCCACGAGTGCAGAGACTTCCCCGTGACTGTGGGGCCTCCACCCCGAGTGCAGAGACTTCCCCGTGACTGTGGGGCCTCCACCCCGAGTGCAGAGACTTCCCCGTGACTGTGGGGCCTCCACCCCGTGTGCAGAGACTTCCCCATGACTGTGGGGCCCCCACCCCGAGTGCAGAGAATCCCCCACAACTGTGGGGCCTCCACCCTGAGTGCAGAGACTCCCCCACAACTGTGGGGCCTCCGCCACAGGTGCAGAGGCTCCCCCACAACTGTGGGGCCTCCGGCACGAGTACAGAGACTTCCCCGTGACTGTGGGACCTCCACTCCGAGTGCAGAGACTCCCCTATGACTGTGGGGCCTCTACCACGAGTGCAGAGACTTCCCCGTGACTGTGGGGCCTCCACCCTGAGTGCCGAGACTCCCCCACGACTGTGGGGCCTCTGCCATGAGTGCAGAGGCTCCCCCACGTTGGCGGGGCCTCCGCCACGAGTGCAGAGACTCAGTCACAATTGTGGGGCCTCCGCCACGAGTGCAGAGGCTCCCCCGCGACTGTGGGGCTTCCGCCACGAGTACAGAGACTTCCCCGTGACTGTGAGGTCACCACCCCGAGTGCCGAGACTCCCCAACAACTATGGGGCCTCTGCCACGAATGCAGAGACTCCCCCACAACTGTGGGGCCTCCACCCTGAGTGCAGAGACTCCCCCAAGACTGCGGGGCCTCCGTCACAAGTGCAGAGGCTCCCCCACGACTGCGGGGCCTCCGTCACAAGTGGGGAGGCCCTTTGTGAATCAGGCCCTCCATGTTCTCTCTCATTTTTTTATGAAGAAATTTGTAATTGCTTTAAATGAAAGATTTTCATCATAGACCTATGATACATATTGTGGAAATCAGTTGACACCTGTTTCGCTCAGGCCGTGTATGCCCTTGGCCTTTCTCAAGACAATGAGTGATTTCAGTCTGTCAAATGGTTGGATAAATGGTCTCGTCTTCAGGGGCGCTGAAGCAGGACCGCCTCCCCTAATCCCTGTCAGAGATGGTATCGGCCGCCCTCCGAGTCCATGTTCAGTGTGTATTGGAGGACCGTGTGTACATGTCTACTGCTTTTCATGGGGTAAGTCTATGAAATGGTCAATTTAACTTGAAGTCAGTATTGAAACTGAACCACAACTTATGCTCTCATGAGTGATGCGGTGTAGTCTTACTTTGGACTTACATGTTCAATGAGGATACTATTCTCAAGCCCAATCTCGACGCTGCTGACATAGAGCGAGTGTTTTCCTTCATGGAATGTGAGAGATGATGTAGTCACTTGTAATATTAACAGGTTGTCATATATAAGGAGCTTCTGTGCACTTAATACAGCATATTTACATACAAATATTATTACCATTGCAGCCAGATAAACGCCTGCGTTAATCTGGTAAGATTTGAGCCCGCAATCTGCAACGGACATTCATTCATCACGATTTATTCCATTTATAGGCCAATGTATATGTTTAAATTTAGAAGAAACTTGAGAAGTGCAGGAGTTTCTACCAATTGAGAATTTGACCTTGTAGCACTCATGGTCACTGGTTACCTTAGGCAACTGAGAGTAAACATAACCTTTATACAGCGTCTGTGTTCGGTTAAAGGGAATCGCCCTTGCATATTTCCACAGTGTATGTGCACTCTACAACAAATGCAGTGCACATGCAGCTTGGACTATAGACTTGATGGCAGTAAAGGGTCTGTGTGAGTGGGCAGCTTAGGCTGGCACGCGCAGTGGAAGAGTGCGGCAGCTACGCCCACTGTGCATGCGTGGGAAGCCGGCACTGGGAGTGAGCATAGGGTGCAATTGCATGCCTTGCCTGCAAGTGGTGCTGCACAACTTGCCCTGCCATTTGAGGAACTGTATAGACACCACAGAGGCATTACATTGTGTTGGGTATCATCAGCATCTATCATGACAGTACATAAAGTCAAGAATAAAGCTGCGTTCATAAGGTGATTTAACAATATTCCCCTTAAAATATACAGAACAGACCACTCTGAGTATATAGAAAAGTAAACTCAGTGCGGGTGGTAAGAAGCAGTGCTTAATTTGAGCCTGTTGTGTCCGGTGCTCAGCACCGACACTTAACCATGAACATCGGTGCTTATAGCGCAAACCTGACCCAAAGTATTGGAGCGTGGACACATTCATTTTTTGTAGACACAGGAGTTCTGTTTTAGGCAGTGCTCACTGGAGAAAGGGGCTGGTGCAAGCTGCCTACTGACAAGAGCCCCGGCACTTTTTATTTTTTATTTTTACAAATTAACCACTGGTAAAATGTGAACCAAAATATAATTTTATACAAAATGAGGAACTTAATACATCTAGGACTTCTGTCTTTTGAATTAGCTCCTGTCTTGCTGCAGTACTTAGCTACCCCTGTGTCTGAGCACTAAGCAAAAAATCCTTAAACTAACAAATAAAGGTAAACAAATCATGACTACAGCGACTTGAGCTGCCTTGCATGACTTCAAATTGACCAGGCAGTGCAGGGCCAGGCAAAGTGGCCGTGCGTGGCTTGGTAAATGACTTCTAGGTTGTGTGTCGCCCTTGCGTGGTTTGGTAAATGTCATCCAGGTTGTGTGTCGCCCTTGCGTGGTTTGGTAAATGTCATCTAGGTTGTGTGTCGCCCTTGCGTGGTTTGGTAAATGTCATCTAGGTTGTGTGTCGCCCTTGCGTGGTTTGGTAAATGTCATCTAGGTTGTGTGTCGCCCTTGCGTGGTTTGGTAAATGTCATCTAGGTTGTGTGTCGCCCTTGCGTGGTTTGGTAAATGTCATCTAGGTTGTGGGTCGCCCTTGCCTTACCCTGCGTGGCGCAAAGGCAACACAAACCGTTGATAAGTATGGCCCCAAGTACCTAGCTTAGACTCGATTTAATGACAAGTGAGTGAATACCTAAAACACTTTGGTAGCCTGGCGTTTGACCAGCATAATAGTCTCCTGGGCTTAAAATGTTGAGTTCCTTTATAAGAAAGAATGTAGCCCAATGTTCCCAATGGACTCTGTCTCATCAACCCCATGGTAGATAGAACTTTACCCAAAGAGCTGACCACTTAAAGTGCTACATGGGGGAGCTGTAGCTCAAGAAACAAGCAGTAGTGAAGCCAATGGGTCTCACCACGAGACCCACTGGCTTTGGCAATGTTGAGCCATGCTGTACAGCCTCACGGCTGCTGGGGCTGCTGTGCAGCCAACAAAAAGGGCAATTAAACGACTGCCATGTAATTTGGGACGTGCCTTCAACAAACATGCATGCCTACATAAGGGCACAGGCTTTTTTGTTTCTTTTTATTTACCAATGCGAGATAGAAAGGTGTGCAAAAACGCTTTTTTAAAAGGTAGTTTGAAAGCCGTTTCTCAACAAAAAAAAATACAACCAATGAGCAAACTGCGGGAGTAGGTTGAGGAGTGGTGTGAACAAACACAGTGGGCAGGGAAAGAAGCAAAATAAGGTAATGAAAACATGGGCAAAGGGAGAAACAAACAGATGAATAACAGCAACTTAGAGCATCAGAGGAAGCACAAAGGCAAGAGAGAGCAGCATGAGTGCAGGTGAAGGGAGAGAAGCACATGGCTGAGAGAGTAACGTGGGCAAAGGGAGAAAAGCACATGAATGAGACAGCTGAGAAACACATGCACTTTCATGGAGTGCTTAAACAAAAAGAAAAATGAGTACTCTGCACGTGAGCAGAAGCCTGCCATTTAAAGAGATGGTAAAGAGGCTATAATATATGGGAGGGACAAATACAAGATGCACAGGCTGAAACAAGGCAAGCCATCTAATAGAAAATAAGCAAATAAAATTGACATTATAGCCAACGAATGGTAAGCAATGGGTGCATTGCAATCCTCTGTATATTCTTGGTAAGCCCACAATAATCTAAGATAGCCAGCTCTACCTTGGTGATAACATTTGAGTTCAACAACATTTTGGAGGTTATTAATGATACAAAAGTATAAGCTACTTTCGTCTATGATTACAATTCAGCCTTAGGTAGTGATATGTATTCAATTAAACGTGGAATAAGAACATTGGCCTACCTTGTGAGCAGAACGATGACTGCTGAGTCTTGGATCCTTGGTTATCTTATGTTGGTGAACATGAGCAAATCTGAAAAGTTACAATTGATGGTATGATACACTGGAAGGAATGAAACACTCTGATCTAATAGTACATAGAGATAGCATAGGTAAACAATGTGCTTTGCATCTCATGTCACAAAAAAACCCAGGAATGAGGAAGCAATGCATGGTGATGTCTGCATCCAAAAACTGTGAGGGCTGCTGTGAGTAGTAACCACTTCACCCTGGTGTTGTCTTGGTGTTTGGTGTTGCGAGGTCAAGTCAATATTTTAGTCAATTAAAAACATTAAGATAAATGTAAAAGAAACGGTATCCCCATTTGCTCTGTCTGGTACACAACAATCCACAAATATACATATTAGCAAATTCAACAGGATCTACATAGGATTTTTGACCAGAATATTGAACTTTTAATATCAAGGTGCTATGGCCAAAAAATCAACTGTCTCAAAATGTTGTGAAGGTAAGTATACATAGATAACTATAGATTTACTATTGTTAACTCCACTTCTATATCTTCAATGTGCGTACAATTAGGGTTAAGAATAGTAATTTTGCACCTACCTATATATACTTCACTTTTCAATATATAGTGGTAGTCAACATTTTGGCCATTATTTTTTGGCCGGTTGATATTTTTGTCCACCATATTTTGACCGTCAGATATACGCTTCTTTCAGTGACCCCATGGGTCTCACAGCTGCCATCATAGAAAATGCCACTTGTCACCTTCAGTGCCTCAAATGTCACATCACTACCACTGGCCTCACTCTATCAAGTGGGTATCATGGCTAGTGGTGCCAGCCACCTCCAGAGACTAGGACCACAGTTACTGAACCTCTAGTAACTCTCAGTGCCAATGGTAGAATCCACATGGATGGTTCCCAAACCAGATGTGCAGTTGGAAGCCTGGTTGAAACCAAGTTTCCCATGTTTGGCAACGGTTCAGCCAGGAATATAAATACATTGCTCTTAGAGCAAAAGTCCCTCTGTCACAACTGTGTGTGCTTCATAGTTCCAAACTTTGGAACTGTTCCAGAGGCCACTCCGGATTGCATGTCTAGTGTTATAGTGTTTATGTAAAATGCCTTTGGCTCGCCACCTGTGGGAAAGATGTAGTGGTCATAAGTGTGATTCACATATAACAAGAGAATGACAGGGGCATATTTACGTAGGGGTTGCGTCACCCTTGCGCCAGATAATGGGGTGCAAGAGCGACGCAACTCCTAAGTTTGAGTTATCAAACCATGCAAGGCCCCTTTGTATGGCCTTGTGTGGCTTGATAAATCCAGAGTAGCGCAACGCAGCGCAAATAGATGCGTTGCGTTATTCTTCACCATGGAGGTGTTACATGGGTGGAGCATGGGAGTTCTCACGAATCCTCCCATAGATTTTGGCTCATTCCCAGATTTACCATCAGTGTTAATCCTGGAAATGCGTCAAAATGCTGTCCTTCCCCATGCGAGGCGTAACGAGGAGAAATATCTTAATTTCTCCTTGTTACTTCTATCTATGTGTGCTGCATTTTGCAGTACACATAGAAAGAGGAAAATGCCTGCTTACAATGTAGGCACCGTTGCACCATGGTGCAGGGATGCCTGCACTGGGACTGGGGTGGCAGAGTGGGCTAAAGAACGGTGATGGATCAAACCCAGATCTGTTGACTGGGTGTGAGTGTTTGATTGGTTCTGATGCTCCGTCCATCACCACCCCCTTTTGTACTGCACTGGGACTAGGCAGCCAGAAGGACGCCATGGCAAGTAAAGGACAGGAATGCATCGTTTATGGAAAATATAGCACATCCCTGACCTTTCACGCAGGGCAGCAAGATGGCTTGCTGTGCAACACGAAAACTAAATAAATATGCCCTATAGTATCTAAGTGAGAGCAAACAGGTGGAAAGCGGGGTGGTATGGGCTTTCATAAGAACATGACTTATCTCTCTCTAAATCTCGGTAGCTGGCATGTTAAAAGACATAAATGCTAGTCAAAAAAGTATTTTTGTCCGTAAACATAGGTTTATGGCCCACAATACTTCATGTATTCCTTCTGGGAATTCACAAATAGTTTCCTGGTGGGTGCAAATGTATTTATAACTGACTTTTGCTATTAATAGTGTGGAGAAATACGCAGTTGTAAATCTCACTCAAGAGATAAGAAAAGGTGTGGTTTGCCTTAGAAGTTCTGGAACTCCCAGAAACATGTAGATTTGTGGGCACTCTCAAACTTCAATACCACCCCTTTCCACCCTGAAAATAGAACGAGATTTGCCCCTGCCAAAGGCTGGGGTAACTCCCCTTCCAGGATGGGAAAGGCCGTGAGATCACCCCCAGGTTTGGTGGGGATGTAGGGGGAAGAGAAGGTGATTTGGCAGACCTCTTTTAGATGGACTTCTCATTCTCCCTCCCGTGGCACCTAATACTCCTTAAGAGTTCCCCCTGTGTTTTGCTGCTCTTTTGTCTGATCGCAGATTGACACAGTGGCCATGTGTCTCTGAGTCTGTGGAACCTGGTCAGTTTAGGTGCAGCAATTTTGAATTATTGCAGTATGCTCCAATCTTGGCTAAATAACTGATTTTAAGGTGAGGCTTATGTTTTTTTGCATGTTATTTCAAGGAACAGTGAATTCAGAAAACATAATATTCCACATGTTTAATTAAACTAATTAACACCCTTCTATTGATGCTGTAGTGATTACCTTTTTGGGCCCACTGGTACTCCTTAGTTTAATGTATTAGCTGATTTATCCTGCCACTGCTTTGCACAGTCACACATAATATGTTTGTTTTTGTGACATGATGTTTTTTAGAAATACGCTATACGTGTTATTTTTTATTCAGTGACTCTTCTTGGGATTCAGTCTGAACGTTAAGGTCGACCAAACATTGGTACTGTTTTCTTGTGCTCAGTCAGCAACATCTCCTAACGTGTGTAGACATAACACAATAGCACAGCTGCAGTTGTCTAGCACAATAGTTCTTATCATATATACCGTGTCTTGCCCCCTTGGGGGGGCAGAGAGGAGAATTCCGGCAAAGAGGCCGGTCCTGGAATGGAGGCAGCAGCCTTGTGTATATTACGTTTACAACTATGATGCGGACCGCCTAGCTACACTCACCAGGTATGCGATCTTTTGCTAGTCCCAGAGATCACTAATATATCCCTGTGCTCACATATTTAGGGTAGGCCTAGACAGATATATTATTTGCCATGGTTGGGTTGTTCTTTGTATACAGTCTGCTAGTAATGTTGATTACGTTGCTTAGTTGTTTTGTATACAGCCTGCTAGTGATGTTAATTAGGTTGCTTAGTTGTATTTGTTTACTTATCGCAGCACACTTGCTTCAAAATAGGCTACAATAGTTTCAATAAATATATTGTAAACTTTCTTTAGGTCTTTCCTTTGTTTACTATTAACATGAATGAGTGAGAAACAAAAGGTGATGATCTGTTTCCATGGTTCCCTTGGGGACTAGAAGGTCATGTTCTAGGTTTGCCAAAATCACCTGCTACTCTGGAAAGGTTAGGAGTTCAGATCAGGCTCTGTCAGCTAGTCAGATTTGGGCCTACAAGTACTGAATTGGTAGAGAGACTCCGTCCCTCCATTCTGACATCCCAAGGCACAGTTCTGCTTTCCCAGCAGAATCCATGCGACAAGGCAATGTTCCCTTTTCTACCTGTTTTAATCTTTTTTCACATAGAGGGGTGTGTTTTTCCTTGTCGCGTCTGATCAAGTTAATGTAAGTTTTGCCACACAAAGGTAGTTCAATCTGTAGCCCTTCTTGGTTTTATTTTTATCTAACATAATATCTCCATAGAACCTTTGCAAATCTTAAACACTTCCTTGATACACTTTCATGCAGCTGAAGCTCAGAAACAATAGAAAAGTAGAAAATAACACATTACTTTTATAGGGCTCTCCCTGGAAGCTGAATGACAAGGCAAATGTTCATCAACAGTGCATGCCCTGGTGTGTTGTGGGCATTTTACATTATGTTCTTGCCAACTGAAGGATTACATCCCTGGGTGACTAATTTCAGATATGGGAAACCAAAGTCCTTGGGCAGGCCCTTGGGCGGGCATTTGGAAAAATACCACGCGTTCCCCATGAAAATCTGCCAACATTCGCCTGGGATACATGACAGAAAGCACGTCCCGGCTTGGCAGAGGTACCGCTTAGAAGGAGTGACTTTGCACTTATTAAGCACTGGTAAACTGCAAAATCTAAATTCTGGTGTCAGAAATTCCCAGATATTCCAGTTTCTGATTTTGCTGTTGTTGAGGGAGACATATTGCAGCTAACTACACATTTCCCTCTTTTTATAAAACATAGCAGATGTGGTGTAACAGCATTCAAAAGGAGCCTCAGAGCAACTATTTTCTAATTGACTTCGGTTTTACCTTGGCATGGGTGGGGCATACTGAAGAATAACCTAGGTACAGAGCTCTGCGCACCAAGGCCCTTATTTACGGGGAATTGGCTTAGGGCAGCGCCGCAAGTGTTCTTGCTGCCCTGCCATACAGCAATGTGAAAGGGCAGGAATGCATTGTATTTATGGAATAAGGTGCATGCCTGTCCTTTCCCCCTGCTCTGGCATACAATATGCTGCCCAGCGCCAAAGCAGGCACACTTGCACCTTGATGCAAAAGTGTCTGTGTTGCATGCAGGATTGTTTTTGTGCAGGCAGGGAGGGCCTTCCTGCACAAAAACAATACTGAGAGGCATTTTCTTCTTTCAATGTGTGCTGCAGAAAGAGGAAAAACGAGCACAAATAAAAATATTTCTCCTCATTCTGAGGCGGTGTCAAAATCCATGGGTGATGCGTGGGAGAAGCAACCGCAACGCCCATGGTTCGCCTTCTTGGTGCAGAGTAAGACACCGCAGCGTCTTGCGCTGCTTTGTCTTACTCTATATCTATAAGGCCTTGCAAAGCCACGCAAAGTGGCTTTGCGTGACCTCATTGATATGATTGATAGGCTTGGGCCGCCAGAGCATTAAAAACAGTGACCCTCCAGCGTTGAAAGCCTCTCATTAATAAGCCCCCAAGAGAAGAGGCTCCGTGACCGAAGGGCTCGCACTGAAAGTCTTTCTCAAGCCAACAAAACCACGAAAAGTTGGCAGTTGCCCGAAGGACTGGACAGTGGCGGCTGCCACAAACAAAAAGTGGTGGAGGGAGTGCGGGAGGGGGAGCACGGGAGGGGGTTTAATAATAAAGGAACTTACCAAAAGCTGCGCCTCAGTGTTCTTCCTGATCACAGCAGACCCTAGGACAGCATCACAGACTCCCTGTGCAATCCCTGGGCTGCACTCATGCTATGAGAGTAGCGCGGGGACTGGCCTGAGCGGGCTGGTTTGACACTCCGCTCAGGACTGGAAGTCTGTGCTGTTTCTCCAAACCGGCTGTTCAATACAGCCTGGTTGGAGAAACCTAAGTGCGCATGGATGTTGGACCAGCCAAAGACGGCCGACCAAACACACATGCACACTTAGAAGTGCACAAACCAGTCCTCCTCCCATGGCCCCAACCCACCCTACGCACTCTGGCTCAGCCAGCAGGTGAAAAAATAAAACAGTGATAGAATATAATTTTATTTTTCACATGCTGGCTCTGAGCCAGTGGGGCGACGCTCCTCCGCCATTGTGGAGGAGCCGCCTCTGGGACTGGAGAAGTTCTCAACAGACAAAGGAACACTTGCTGAGCAAAATGTTCATCCCAGGAAGGCCTTAACATTCTGCAAATGTGTTTCACTTCAAGAGGAATCCGGAAAAGGGGCAGAATACAGCTTTCTTTCCCACGAAGGGCTGCATGAATGGTGAATAATACACCACAGGCATTATCAAATGCAAATAATGAGATTTCACTCTTGATTAAAAAATGCTCAAGTGAAGATAACGTTGCAGGTCTTGCTTAGTGCAGTAACATTGGTAAATCTGGCCGAACCCCAATGCAATCATAACATTGATTATTAGTGCACCACTCCAGAATAAAACTGTTGTAAATTGACCATCGAAAATTAAAAAATTTACAAATACATAAGTCTTCATACTGACACCAAAATCAGCCTTCTGAGATGGGCATAGGTCTACCTCGATGTGTCCGGGCAGCAGAACAGACAGGAGTCGCTGGGCATCCCGTGCCACTACCTGGGAGCCCAGGCAGCGGGAGATGCCCCTAAACTCTCCTGTGGGCTGGGAGCAGTCCTATTAAAGGCGCAGGTGTTTTGCAAAGGAAAGATGCAACTGGGCTTCCCATGGTAGGACAGAGGTCTGCCCCACATTGTCCACAAGTTTCAGAAAATGACTCTGAAGTAGGACCTCTAACTCATTTCTTAATGCCTTGTTCTCTGTGGAAATAGTTGACATGGAGCTGGCTGGAGGATCCTTTGGCCCGGCATTACAACACTGGAGCCCAGGAGTGACTGAAGGTGGGACCCCGGTATAGTTGCCAGCAGTTGTGCCCCAGTTTAATCAGTCCATTTCTGCCCCACTCTTTTTAGCATTTTTTTTTTGTTTTATTTTCCGTGAACTCGGTGCCACCCAACTTGACACTCTAAGTGGCTATCTAGTTGGCCCTAGTAGGTATAGGCCACATCAGAGCAGCTGTGCTTAAACGAGTACACACCAACATGTGCACAGGACACAACACTAAAAGTGTGTGCTTTCTCTTTGATGCCCACCCAGTGGAGTGATGATTTTTGAGTTGACAGAAAGTCCTACCCACTTCCCCACTCCCCCCTGCCCCCCACGCTATAATGTCTATTTTAGAATAAGCCCGTGGGAACTAATGAAAGCAAGGACCCTGGTGGGTACTAAAGAGAGACATAATTTGGGCACAAACGGGCCCCTAACATCCTTGAACCCCGGTGTCCCTTCTCCTGCTGCACCAGTTATAGCTGTGTTCGTGTATAAGATATCTGTTTTTAAAAATCAAATCTGCGACTTGATGCAGGTCCTGGCTGGAAAGGGTTGTGTGGGAGGAGCCGAGTGCTATTCGGTGTCACTTGGTCCCATTCACTTCATCCAAAAATAGACCGGAAACCTGACACCGTGATTGGACAACTTTTAAGAGTCGTTCTGTGTGATTGGTGGCCGATCCTTGACTTTTAAAAGTATGTCAAGGTGAGGTCAAAGCCGTCCACGAGCCCATCTTTAAATAACAAAGAACGCCAGAAATTGACAGAATAAAGAGGGGAGTTTTCAACTTTCGAACGGTGCTGACTCTGTTTACCTTGAATCAGCGCCAATGTCAGCTGTAGATTTTGGCAGCCGCTCTGAGAAGTCAAACATGACAGGAGGAATGAGCTACTATTAATAAGCTGCAGTGTGCGATAGAGCTGTGGGGCATATCAGCAACAACCGGCGATAATTATCGCTAAGCGCACTTAGCGCTAGGATAATTATCGCCGGCTAGCGTGGATTTTTATCGCTGAGATAGCGTGCTATTAGCAACGCTTACCTCAAAAGCGATAAAAATCCAAGCGCTAACTGCCTAACATGAGATTATCGCTGGAAACCCAGCAATAATCTCACGAAATGTGGCGTTAGCTTGTTGATAGGAACTCACAAACTTAGCCATGATATCCTCCTTCCATAGGATATCATGGCTAAGTCAGTCCTGAAGCAGGGGTAAGGAAAGTAGCGATAACAAGGGTTATCGCTACTTTTCTTGCCGCTATGCTTCATAGCGTGGGGCTTGATGATAGGAGAAATGTCGCTTGGAGACATTTCTCCTGTCATGTCAGGTCAAGAACGCCCACTTTGCATCTCATTAGAGATGCAAACCTGGGCGTTAAGAATAGGTGCGCTAATGCAAGGTTTCACGCGTTAGCTTGACCTTGCAAATTAGGCGATAAAATTATCGCCACTTTTCAGCAGAAAATGGCCACAAAAGCGGCGATTATTTTCTATCGCCGCCTTGTAAATATGCCCCATAATTTCTTCTAAGATCTGTCTGCGACCATTTATTTCTCTTAAATGAAATCTACATCAGGCAAACAGGCAAATGTGTTTGACTGGCGAAACGAACGTACACCTTAATCAGCCGAGAGGGAAACCTCTGTATGGTTCAAAAATGGTGTATTGTAGAGTTTGTATAGCGCCTCATTCCCATGTTTAGGCCCTGAAGCGCTTCCAGGTAGTCTGTAGAAAAATAGTCTGTTTTGGATGGTTGATAGAATGTGGTTTGAAGGGTGTCCTGCATGGGAAAAGTTTAAGTCTCATGCATGAGGGCCCGAGGGGTGCTTTAAACATGCTGCTGTGAACGTGTCCCTGTGCTTCAGCATGGAGTGAGTGAGAGCAGTGTAAGAGAGAGAGGGGGTCACTCGTGCATTCCTACCATCTTATAGTAAGGTGCTACTCCATTTTATGCATAGCTGGTAGAGTGAGGGTGGAATGAGTGGCCAATATGGCACATTTGTGGCGTTGTGAGTAAGGTACGGATGGGTGCCCCAAAGGTTGCAGTGAAGTTGACTCTACTCTTTATAGTAAGAGGATGCAAGAGAGACATTCAGGGGCATATTAATTGAAAAGTCACGCAGAGCAGAGCATCAAGCCACCGTGCTGCGCTGCGTGACAGGGAAAGGGCAGGCATGTTCCGTATTGAACATAATATAGTGCATTCCTGTCTTTTATCGGAGCTGACGCACATTGGGATGCCTAGCAGCAATGCAGGCACCAAGGTGCAAGGGTGCCTGTGTTGTAGGCAGGATTGTTTTTGCGCAGGAATGGGTACCTCCCTGTACAAAAATAATCGCCTGAGGAATTGTCCTCTTTTTATATTTGCTGCAGAATGCAGCTCACATAGAAAGAGGAAAACACAAGGAGAAATAAAGGTATTTCTCCTCGTTATGCCTGGCCTGGGGATACGTAGCATTTTGACGCACTCCCAGGTCTACCGGTTATGGTAAATCAAAGAATGCATCAAAATCCATGGGTGTTGCATGGGAACACCCGCGCACCACCCATGGAATGCCGCCCTGGGGTAGAGTAATCCAACAGAGGGATTTGCTCTGCGTTGCGTTACTCAACATTTATCAAGCCACTCAGGGCCACGTAAGGATACCTTGCATGGCTTGATAAATTTTACTTCTGAGTTGCATCACTCTTTCGACTCGTGGCGTGGCGCAAGAGCAACGCCACTTATTGGTAAATATAGGCCATAGTTTTGTCTAGACTTATTATGTTTGGGTTTGATGAACAGCCCCATGTTGATGGGCAGTCTCTCGTTGATGGACAGTGACTATGAGCCTTTGCACCATTTCTTGTTTTCTGATCTACTTTAACACCGCCTGCACTAGAAAGACCTCCTGGCCTGCCTTCATTAGCCTTGCTCTCAACTAAGCATTGTTAAAGGAAGGGGGGGAAAGAGGTGTGCATTCAATCCCCTTGTGCTGAGACACGGCTACTCTGTGCTGAATATCGTGTCATACTTTGCATTGTATTTAGTGTGTTTCCTTGAGAGTAGGTATGTTGGTCTGGTTTTCCAGTTTTAGGATTTTCTGTGCCTCCCTGTCAAAAGAGTAGCCTTCTTATATTCTACTGTGTTGAAAAAGTCTTGTAAAAAATAGCCACCAATGTTCTTGTCCAACGTCAACCTTTTCAATGCAATTTAATAGCAGCCTGGCTGTTCATTGGACCTAATAATGCCTAATAAAGTGTGTTCCTTAGGACACTAAGTCACACCCCTACCTATAGGAGCAGTACCGCGCACACTTACATGTTTCTCCTGCTTGCTGCCTCCTCCGAGCAAGCGTTGAGCAGGCACAGTAGAGAGGACCATGTCTGCCCACATGCACATTGGTGTGGAAACACCTATACACCTGCAGCAGTGATACTCAAAGTATGGCCCAGGGGCTGCATGCAGCCCTCTTGGCTTTACATATCCCCCCCCCAGCCCCCCCCCCCCCCCCTAGTCAATAGCAGCACTGGGCTGCTGTTTACACGATTCAGCACTAACAATAATATCTGTTAAATAAACATGCAATCATTGATGTATTGATTGGTATGAAGGAAAGGAAGTAACTAGTGTCCTGCACTGTTTAACTTTAGAAACACCTTTATTTGCAAAGACATCTTGCAGCAAATGTGTAAAAATACGATAAAGTCTCATGCAGAACCGTTTCACATTAGTACATCACATTATGTCAGTGCATTTAGATGTATTTTTAGGTGATAGTTTTCAGACATGAATTTAAAAACATTTAAGCTTCCCCCCAGCCTGACAAGAATGCCAATAGTGAATTAAGAGGCAAGCAGCTGTGTGAGTGGCCTTGGTTCCTATTATACATGAACAACATTATAGTTTATTCAATCAAACACAGGAGATGGTTTTGTACAGCACACACCTTATATGTGATCTTGAAGAAAAATGAGTGAAAGGCAAATAAAATAATTGCCTGGGATCACACAATGTGGTCGACTGGGAAAGCCGGGACTGATCCTAAGTTTTCTGGTTTCATATTGTGCAGTTTAGCCACCAGATGTACAAGCTTTGCTTCCCCTGCACCCACCTTACTTCCCAACACATCCCCAAGCTGCCACCATGCTGGCATCGATGCAACCCTCGATAACACCACAGACCAAAGTTTTTGGGCCCGGGCAACATGTTTGCCAGTACCCTAGAGTCACAAGAGACCTGCTGGCCTGAATCTCACCTTCCAGACTGGTACCCTACCACCGCCACATCCCGGGTCCTCCCTCCATCTGAGATAGGAGCCATGGTAATAGTGCACAAGATTCTTCCCTCCGACAGAGACACGTTACATCTAACCGGAATACCCAATCACAGAACCGGGTTTATAAATATGCAAAAGCTTTGTGTTAAAACACAGCACAATGCTGATAAGCAGGAGTGGTTGCACTAACTTTATACAGCTAATGTGGTGCAAACTGGAAGTACATTGACACAAGAAATTATGTTATTAGGGCCTGATCGTGGCCAGTGGGTGTGCACCAGTTTTCAGAAGTAAGGCTGGATGGAAGTGCTTTTGCCGTTGCATGTACCAACCTCTGGAATGTAATGCCTGGACCAGTGTAGCACATTGAGTATTGCTACTGTAAGGCAGTATGCTAGAGTCCGAGCTGCTTCTAAATCTTTAAAGTTTTGTTGCAGCTTTCTCTTCCTCTGTCCCAAAGAAGTCACTTCAGTGGTAGGTGAGTCTTAGAAACCCCTTCACATCAGTACATCCAGCCCACAGTCCATGATAGATGAACATAATCCTAATTAGCTACATATTGACATGTAATAGCATAAGAAAGTTATTAACTGGGTATGGCCGAAAGGTAAACAATTAATGTATACTCACTATGTCACAGTCCTGAAACTCAATGCCGCTGTTTGCGTAGCATGAGAATGAATGGATGGATGAATGAATAGCATGTTATAAAGCACACTGTTATTCACAATGGGGCATCCTGGTTCTAATGTCGAGACAGTCCACGGGCCTGGTTTGGTCTTGCCCAACGGGAGCATAAGAATTTATAACACTTGTCTCCTTTTGATCCCCAGATGATTACAGTTTACAAAAGGAGTTTTGACCCCCCTGTCAGGTTTCAGTCATGACACCCAAAGCCCTTTGATGCTTCCAGAAAATATCTTGTCTTGTGAAAGTCATTCTCTTTGCCTGTCGCTGAGCACCGATCAGCAGCACTTTCTAACACACCAGTCATGGTGATCCAATGGGGCCATAGTATCAAATAGGGCCATGGTATCAAATGGGGCCATAGTATCAAATGGGGCCATAGTATCAAATGAGGGCCATAGTGTCAAATGGGGCCATAGTATCAAATGGGGGCCATAGTATCAAATGGGGGCCATAGTATCAAATGGGGGCCATAGTATCAAATGGGGCCATAGTATCAAATGAGGGCCATAGTATCAAATGGGGCCATAGTATCAAATGGGGCCATAGTATCAAATGTGGGCCATAGTATCAAATGGGGCCATAGTATCAAATGGGGCCATAGTATCAAATGAGGGCCATAGTATCAAATGGGGCCATAGTATCAAATAGGGCCATAGTATCAAATCGGGCCATAGTATCAAATGTGGCCATAGTATCAAATGGGGTCCATAGTATCAAATGAGGGCCATAGTATCAAATGGGGCCATAGTATCAAATGAGGGCCATAGTATCAAATGGGGCCATAGTATCAAATGAGGGCCATAGTATCAAATGGGGCCATAGTATCATATGGGGGTCATAGTATCAAATGGGGCCATAGTATCAAATGGGGGGCATAGTATCAAATGGGGGCCATAGTATCAAATGGGGGCCATAGTATCAAATGGGGCCATAGTATCATATGGGGGTCATAGTATCAAATGGGGGCCATAGTATCATACAGGGGTCATAGTATCAAATGGGGCCATAGTATCAAATGGGGGCCATAGTATCAAATGGGGCCATAGTATCAAATGGGGCCATAGTATCAAATGAGGCCATAGTATCAAATGGGGCAATAGTATCAAATGAGGCCATAGTATCAAATGGGGCCATAGTATCGAATGGGGGCATAGCTGTCTTCTTTTCAATGCAGAGGCCTACCCTCTTTTCCCACAAGGTATGATTTGCATAGTCACACTATCAAACAATCCCACGGTCTACATATCACAGGTTAGGAGTGAAAGAATGACCACAACCCCTGAGAAACAGACTCATTGCTTAGTGAAAGTTAATGAACTCTAGCGGAATAGGTGATTTATTCCAGTTATGTGAGCACTGTGTCAGCATCCTCAGAGATGGAACTGCAGGCCGGGCTCCCTCACGTGGCGGACATACAGAAGGTTGTGTAAGGAGAGAACGCACGTGAGCCATGGAAAAGCTTCATCTTTTCCCTATACAATATGTTGTGTAAGGCGAGGGGGCGCTTCGGTCACGGAAAAGGCTCCTTATTGTGATTATAGAATTGATTGAACACTTGTGCCTTATTTAAAGAGTTTTAGGTCGAGGTTCCTTAATCTCGAATGTGCATGGATTTAGCACAGTTGCTTTATTAAATCGAAGGTTGGAAGAAAAAGTCTTGAATGGTTCCAGGGCTGGCTGACACCTGGGTGAAAAGTGTTGGTGGAAAAGAACTGTTTTAGAGGCTGTATTTGGGATTTTTTGTGTCGAGTCTTATACAAAACTCAGTGCATCTTTTATAGTTTGGGGGAAACTGAAAATCGTTCAATTTCTGGAGAAAACTCTAAAAAGGAGAGCAGTCCATTGGCTGAATCTTCTCCGCCATAGGGATAGTTCTGTGGAAAAGTCTACTCCATATTTAATGTTTGCTCCAGAAAGTAGCGGATTTTCAAATCCCTGCAAACTCTCAATTGGGCCCTAGGGGGGGGGGGGGGGGGGGTAGGGGGGGTGTATTTACAACAAAATGTCAGAACGTGGTGTTACACCAAAATTGGTAACACCGCACTCTGACATGTTTTTTAAACGCAGGGATGCACCATATCTACAAAAAGACTGTGCACCCCTTTCGCCTGGTGCTGACACTAATAAAGCTGCCTAGCGCCAGCCCCCTTTTGCCATGTTGCAAGGGGGCCTGCAGTGCAGGGGGTGATTGTCTTGAAAGGTGATTTGTGCTTTCTATAGTGTGCTACAGAACGCAGCACACATGCAGAGAGCAAAAAACTAGGAGAAATTAACAATTTCTCCTCATATTGCCAGTCTAAGACCAGGTATTCCCTGGTCTTAGTTTTTGGCATTGCCCCAGTCCTGTAAAAATGAGGCAGCATCAAAAAGCAAAATGTAAATGTAAATTTGATACTTGTATAGCGCACTACTCACCCACAAGGGTCTCAAGGCGCTTGTACGAATACCGCTGTGGAACCCATCCTGGCTTTCCCTGTGAGGCGTCCACTCCTGGGCACCCCCAAGGTGGAGGCCAGGCATCCTTAGCGTTGTGGGGGCCGTTGTGGAGATTAAGCAAGCTATTGCCCAGAGTTGCAGAGTGGGACTCCATGATTGGAATAGGCACCGAGGCGAGAATTATCAGGTCCGTGGAATTTTTGAGCCCAAGACCCGCCGAGGCGGGGAATTGAACCCTGGTCCCGGGCTAGACCTCTGCATCAGGGTCTGCCGCTCTAATCATTGAGCCACACTTCTCCACTCCAAAGCAATGCATGTTGCAGCAGAACGCCCACTACAACAACCATCACATGCCCCTTTCACACTAAGGAAGCCTTGGGGTAGCTCTGCGCTCAATAAATCAAGATAAGTGAAGCACGAAAAGTGGCCTTATTATGTTAAGAGGCGTAATGCTGTTTGTAAATAAGGAGAAGGGGATGTCGCCACCAGAATGTTGCTAAAAGTGATGTCACCTTGTAAATATGCCCCTAAGTTTCTCCAAGGCTTGCTAAAGCACCTGCGGTTGAACTGAAAAGGCACAACCTGGGATGACAGTACAAGCTAGAAGATAAAGACCCACAAGGCCCATGTTAGTGACTTGCTCAAGGGTTTTCGGCACACTTAAACCAAATTTACATTTATATACTCCGCTATCTCTTTTCCGTGGCACCTGGGTCCGAATTTTGTACTACCTTATTGTACCACAAGATGTACATGAAAATTGAGGTTTTAAAGAAAAGAGATTTGGAGAAATGGAAGAGGCTTATGACATTGGCCAAAGTGCCAGTGAGAAGACATAAACGTCCTGCACACCTAATGGTGTTTTGCTGCTTTTGGGGTGAATCACACACAAATACACTAGTTCAGAGAGGGGTGGAACTACTCTGCTTGTTTATGCATTTGGCTTCCGTGTTTTCTAAGACATGTTGGCATAAGGTGGCACAGTGCTTTTAATGCAAAACCAAAGGGGATGATGGACGGAGTGTTGAACATTGCAAGCACTCAGCCCCAGTCAACTGATCTGAGTTTAATCCTTCATCATTCTTTAGCTCACTCCACCACTCCAGTTGAGACATGGCCATATGCAAATCAGTCTGACCCTGTGCCTCATGGGAACAGTCCAGCCCGAACTGCAAAGCCATGTCTTCCCTGGACTGGAAACAAGCATCCTGGGACCGGTTTCTGGGTAATCAGCCGTAATCAGACAGGCTAGCTTGAGTCCAGTGGCAAAGTGAGCAAGGGACCCACGTCTGGGCATACCCTGCCAATTTAGGGCAAACAAAGCAAAACCAAAAGGGATGATGGACGGAGTGTTGAACATTGCAAGCACTCACCCCCAGTGCACTGTTTAACTTTAGAAACACCTTTATTTGCAAAGACATCTTGCAGCAAAAGTGTAAAAATCCGATAAAGTCTCTTCAAAATTCAAAAAGTATATTTTTTTACATGCAGAACCGTTTCACATTAATACATCACATTATGTCAGTGCATTTAGATGTATTTTTAGGTGATAGTTTTCAGACATGAATTTAAAAACATTTAAGCTTCCCCCCAGCCTGACAAGAATGCCAATAGTGAATTAAGAGGCAAGCCACTGTGTGAGGGCCCTTGGTTGCTATTATACATGAACAACATTATAGTTTATTCAATCAAACACAGGAGATGGTTTTGTACAGCACACACCCCAAAGTCATGTATTTCAAGGTCAACTTATATGTGATCTTGAAGAAAAATTAGTGAAAGGCAAATAAAATAATTGCCTGGGATCACACAATGTGGTCAACTGGGAAAGCCGGGACTGATCCTAAGTTTTCTGGTTTCATATTGTGCAGTTTAGCCACCAGATGTACAAGCTTTGCTTCCCCTGCACCCACCTTACTTCCCAACACATCCCCAAGCTGCCACCATGCTGGCATCGATGCAACCCTCGATAACACCACAGACCAAAGTTTTTGGGCCCGGGCAACATGTTTGCCAGTACCCTAGAGTCACAAGAGACCTGCTGGCCTGAATCTCACCTTCCAGACTGGTACCCTACCACCGCCACATCCCGGGTCCTCCCTCCATCTGAGATAGGAGCCATGGTAATAGTGCACAAGATTCTACCCTCCGACAGAGACACGTTACATCTAACCGGAATACCCAATCACAGAACCGGGTTTATAAATATGCAAAAGCTTTGTGTTAAAACACAGCACAATGCTGATAAGCAGGAGTGGTTGCACTAACTTTATACAGCTAATGTGGTGCAAACTGGAAGTACATTGACACAAGAAATTATGTTATTAGGGCCTGATCGTGGCCTGTGGGTGTGCACCAGTTTTCAGAAGTAAGGCTGGATGGAAGTGCTTTTGCCGTTGCATGTACCAACCTCTGGAATGTAATGCCTGGACCAGTGTAGCACATTGAGTATTGCTACTGTAAGGCAGTATGCTAGAGTCCGAGCTGCTTCTAAATCTTTAAAGTTTTGTTGCAGCTTTCTCTTCCTCTGTCCCAAAGAAGTCACTTCAGTGGTAGGTGAGTCTTAGAAACCCCTTCACATCAGTACATCCAGCCCACAGTCCATGATAGATGAACATAATCCTAATTAGCTACATATTGACATGTAATAGCATAAGAAAGTTATTAACTGGGTTTGGCCGAAAGGTAAACAATTAATGTATACTCACTATGTCACAGTCCTGAAACTCAATGCCGCTGTTTGCGTAGCATGAGAATGAATGAATGGATGAATGAATAAATAGCATGTTATAAAGCACACTGTTACTCACAATGGGGCATCCTGGATCTAATGTCGAGACCGTCCACGGGCCTGGCTTGGTTTTGTCCAACGGGAGCATAAGAATTTATAACACTTGTCTCCTTTTGATCCCCAGATGATTACAGTTTACAAAAGGAGTTTTGACCCCCCTGTCAGGTTTCAGTCATGACACCCAAAGCCCTTTGATGCTTCCAGAAAATATCTTGTCTTGTGAACGTCATTCTCTTTGCCTGTCGCTGAGCACTGATCAGCCGCACTTGCTAACACGCCAGTCACGGTGATCAAATGGGGCCATAGTATCAAATGAGGGCCATAGTATCAAATGGGGCCATAGTATCAAATGGGGCCATAGTATCAAATGAGGGCCATAGTATCAAATGGGGCCATAGTATAAAATGGAGCCATAGTATCAAATGGGGGCCATAGTATCAAATGGGACCATAGTATCAAATGGGGGCCATAGTATCATATAGGGCCATAGTATCAAATGAGGGCCATAGTATCAAATGGGGCCATAGTATCAAATGGGGGGCATAGTATCAAATGGGGCCATAGTATCAAATGGGGTCCATAGTATCAAATGGGGGGCATAATATCAAATGGGGCCATAGTATCATATGGGGGTCACAGTATAAAATGGGGCCATAGTAAGGCTGGATGGAAGTGCTTTTGCCGTTGCATGTACCAACCTCTGGAATGTAATGCCTGGACCAGTGTAGCACATTGAGTATTGCTACTGTAAGGCAGTATGCTAGAGTCCGAGCTGCTTCTAAATCTTTAAAGTTTTGTTGCAGCTTTCTCTTCCTCTGTCCCAAAGAAGTCACTTCAGTGGTAGGTGAGTCTTAGAAACCCCTTCACATCAGTACATCCAGCCCACAGTCCATGATAGATGAACATAATCCTAATTAGCTACATATTGACATGTAATAGCATAAGAAAGTTATTAACTGGGTTTGGCCGAAAGGTAAACAATTAATGTATACTCACTATGTCACAGTCCTGAAACTCAATGCCGCTGTTTGCGTAGCATGAGAATGAATGAATGGATGAATGAATAAATAGCATGTTATAAAGCACACTGTTACTCACAATGGGGCATCCTGGATCTAATGTCGAGACCGTCCACGGGCCTGGCTTGGTTTTGTCCAACGGGAGCATAAGAATTTATAACACTTGTCTCCTTTTGATCCCCAGATGATTACAGTTTACAAAAGGAGTTTTGACCCCCCTGTCAGGTTTCAGTCATGACACCCAAAGCCCTTTGATGCTTCCAGAAAATATCTTGTCTTGTGAACGTCATTCTCTTTGCCTGTCGCTGAGCACTGATCAGCCGCACTTGCTAACACGCCAGTCACGGTGATCAAATGGGGCCATAGTATCAAATGAGGGCCATAGTATCAAATGGGGCCATAGTATCAAATGGGGCCATAGTATCAAATGAGGGCCATAGTATCAAATGGGGCCATAGTATAAAATGGAGCCATAGTATCAAATGGGGGCCATAGTATCAAATGGGACCATAGTATCAAATGGGGGCCATAGTATCAAATAGGGCCATAGTATCAAATGAGGGCCATAGTATCAAATGGGGCCATAGTATCAAATGGGGGGCATAGTATCAAATGGGGCCATAGTATCAAATGGGGTCCATAGTATCAAATGGGGGGCATAATATCAAATGGGGCCATAGTATCATATGGGGGTCACAGTATAAAATGGGGCCATAGTATCAAATGGGGGCCATAGTATCAAATGGGGCCATAGTATCAAATGAGGGCCATAGTATCAAATGGGGGCCATAGTATCAAATGGGGGAATAGTATCAAATGGGGGAATAGTATCAAATGGGGGCATAGTATCATATGGGGGTCACAGTATAAAATGGGGCCATAGTATCAAATGAGGGCCATAGTATCAAATGAGGCCATAGTATCAAATGGGGCAATAGTATCAAATGAGGCCATAGTATCAAATGGGGCCATAGTATCGAATGGGGGCATAGCTGTCTTCTTTTCAATGCAGAGGCCTACCCTCTTTTCCCACAAGGTATGATTTGCATAGTCACACTATCAAACAATCCCACGGTCTACATATCACAGGTTAGGAGTGAAAGAATGACCACAACCCCTGAGAAACAGACTCATTGCTTAGTGAAAGTTAATGAACTCTAGCGGAATAGGTGATTTATTCCAGTTATGTGAGCACTGTGTCAGCATCCTCAGAGATGGAACTGCAGGCCGGGCTCCCTCACGTGGCGGACATACAGAAGGTTGTGTAAGGAGAGAACGCACGTGAGCCATGGAAAAGCTTCATCTTTTCCCTATACAATATGTTGTGTAAGGCGAGGGGGCGCTTTGGTCACGGAAAAGGCTCCTTATTGTGAATATAGAATTGATTGAACACTTGTGCCTTATTTAAAGAGTTTTAGGTCGAGGTTCCTTAATCTCGAATGTGCATGGATTTAGCACAGTTGCTTTATTAAATCGAAGGTTGGAAGAAAAAGTCTTGAATGGTTCCAGGGCTGGCTGACACCTGGGTGAAAAGTGTTGGTGGAAAAGAACTGTTTTAGAGGCTGTATTTGGGATTTTTTGTGTCGAGTCTTATACAAAACTCAGTGCATCTTTTATAGTTTGGGGGAAACTGAAAATCGTTCAATTTCTGGAGAAAACTCTAAAAAGGAGAGCAGTCCATTGGCTGAATCTTCTCCGCCATAGGGATAGTTCTGTGGAAAAGTCTACTCCATATTTAATGTTTGCTCCAGAAAGTAGAGGATTTTCAAATCCCTGCAAACTCTCAATTGGGCCCTAGGGGGGAGGGCGGGGGGAGGGGGGGGTGTATTTACAACAAAATGTCAGAACGTGGTGTTACACCAAAATTAGTAACACCGCACTCTGACATTTTTTTAAACGCAGGGATGCACCATATCTACAAAAAGACTGTGCACCCCTTTCGCCTGGTGCTGACACTAATAAAGCTGCCTAGCGCCAGCCCCCTTTTGCCATGTTGCAAGGGGGCCTGCAGTGCAGGGGGTGATTGTCTTGAAAGGTGATTTGTGCTTTCTATAGTGTGCTACAGAATGCAGCACAAATGCAGAGAGCAAAAAACTAGGAGAAATTAACAATTTCTCCTCATATTGCCAGTCTAAGACCAGGTGTTCCCTGGTCTTAGTATTTGGCGTTGCCCCAGCCCTGTAAAAATGAGGCAGCATCAAAAATCAATGCATGTTGCAGCAGAACGCCCACTGCAACAACCATCACACGCCCCTTTCACACTAAGGAAGCCTTGGGGTAGCTCTGCGCTCAATAAATCAAGATAAGTGAAGCACGAAAAGTGGCCTTATTATGTTAAGAGGCTTAATGCTGCTTTGTAAATAAGGAGAAGGGGATGTCGCCACCAGAACGTTGCTAAAAGTTATGTCACCTTGTAAATATGCCCCTAAGTTTCTCCAAGGTTTGCTAAAGCACCTGCGGTTGAACTGAAAAGGCACAACCTGGGATGACAGTACGAGCTAGAAGATAAAGACCCACAAGGCCCATGTTAGTGACTTGCTCGAGGGTTTTCGGCACACATAAACCAAATTTACATTTATATACCCCGCTATCTCTTTTCCGTGGCACCTGGGTCCGAATTTTGTACTTCCTTATTGTACCACAAGATGTACATGAAAATTGAGGTTTGAAAGAAAAGAGATTTGGAGAAATGGAATGCGTTTGGCTTCCATGTTTTCTAAGACTTGTTGGCATAAGGTGGCACACTGTTTTTAATGCAAAACCAAAGGGGATGATGGACGGAGTGTTAAACATTGCAAGCACTCAGCCCCAGTCAACAGATCCGGGTTTGATCCATCACCGTTCTTTAGCTCACTCCACCACTCCAGTTCAGACATGGCCATATGCAAATCAGTCTGACCCTGTGCATCCCGAACTGCCAAGCCATGTCTTCCCTGGACCGGAAACAAGCATCCTGGGACCGGTTTCTGGCTAATCAGCCGTAATCAGCCAGGCTAGCTTGAATCCAGTGGCAAAGTGAGCAGGGAACCCACAACTGGGCACACCCTGCCAATTTAGGGCAAACAAAGCAAAACCAAAGGGGATGATGGACGGAGTGTTGGGCATTGCAAGCACTCACCCCCAGTGCATATGGCCCAGATCTCTGCACTGGGGTGAATGTATGACATTGTTCTGCATTCTGTCCATCAACTGTTGTTTTTGCATTTAACAGTGTTTTTAATACACCCCCACATGCACGTGCTCTGTTCATCCATCATGGGACTGTAGCTTCTGAGCAGTTCATTCTGGGCAGGTTCCTGCACGTTTGTCCTGCATTCATTCTTCTGCCAATCCGCATTACCTCACCAAAAACACGGAAAGATTCAAGAGAGGCCGGTAGAGGTTGACATTCTTAGCATATTTTTTCTCTCAGCTGCATTACCAGTCACACTGTTTCATGAGCCGCAGACTCCACTAACCCCCCAAAATTCGGGACCGACAGTTCCTTTCTACAAATGTACTATTCGTGGGTGCCACCTTGAAATGTCTTCCGATGACTGAACCGGAACCCAGGGGCGAGTGGTAGTGATGGCGGTAACCTCGAAGTAGAGCGGCGCCACACATTATGAGAGCAATTCCACAGACTGCAGGGATAGCTGGTGCCTCCTTCGTTCTGTACAATTGGTTGATTCATTGGTAAATGCTGTAACCATAACCCACTGCGCAAGGAAAGTTTTCCAATGTTAAGGCCCTGATTTCAAGTTGTGCAAATCTCCGAGGGTATTTATCACACTCGATAACTACCGACCCCCTGGGGCTGAGGTACTTATCGGGTAAAGCAAATGCCACATATTCAGAGTTTTGGTCCTGGAAATAAGGCATAATATGTGGATATGGTATTTACAGGCCCAAATTCTGCATGTTTTGCTTCTTTACCTAGTATTTTTCACCATTACATTTCGATAGGTTTGACCTGCTGTAAATTGCCAGGGAATAAATTGTAGGGGTACTCGTTTACCACAAAACTATCAGCTCCCGCCCATTTGAAAAACTCTTGTTTGCTCAGAGATCAGAATTTACCTCACAAGGAGGGCCTTGTTATCTGCACCTGTGGTAGTACCTGAGCACTGGCCCTAAACTAAAAGAAACGTGCGGCTCATGACCTGCACACACACAAGGTAACGGTCTGATCACACAAAACACTCCGTGTCAGGTACGGACACACCATTCAGCTAAACCTATGGACTCTCCTCACCTTGTGTCGGACGTGGCGCAGAAAGCGGGGCTGAGCATCGTCGCCATAGCCTATATCTGAAGCGCCACCTCGGCTGATGGGGAAGTGTTGTGAGCTCCGAGTGCCGCGTACAATTCATAGAGGCAGCCTGACTACACCAGTTAACCATTAACCAGGTCATGTAATGCCAACGTTTTCAGAAATGTAGCAACAGCAGGAAAGGAAACCCTCGCATGAGAAATTGACTGCACCTGGTCATGTGATAATCGGAAAAGATGTGAAAACACGCCTCCCCGTTTTAAATAGCTCGTGACAAGGATAATGGTTCTGTGATGAAATGGCGGGGATAGCCTTGACAGGTCACAAGTATTCTGACCATAGGACATGGCCGGTGCGTTGTGCACTGCTGCGATAAGCTGGAGAAGGCTGGTGAACCCGCTCACCTGGCCTTCCGCCCGTGGCTGATTGTTTTACATTACACAACGGGGAGAGGGCGTAATGTAGACGCTTTTCTCCAGCCGAGGTGAATCATCTCTTCCCAGCACCACCTAGGTCCAGAAGCAGTTCTGTACGTGCAGAGCGAGGATGTTCCCTCATTTCCTCCAAGCATTACCAAGACTGCTCCGGTAAATATACCAGGAGTGGATTTACTCGCGTGATGCAGTGTAGGTAATGACGTGGAATCACCATATACAATTCCGCAAGATTACGCACAGCTACACAACAAGGGTAAATCTGTGTTTAACGTTATTTCTTACCGCAAAATGCCTCCTCGTGTCCAACATGGGTGCATACATGTATTTTGCCCTAAGAATTAGTGCTAAATGCAACAGAACAGGAAGAGCGGGCACGAGCTGCTGCTCACACTCTCTAGATGTGCTTTCGGAGTAAGATTGCCCCCCAGGTTACCCCCAGCATTTGATGCTATTGTCTCATCGTGCTCAATGTGCTGTCGGGGTAGTATTTCCCCTCTACTTACTCCCGGCATCTAGCACTATGGGGCATATCAGCAACAACCGGCGATAGTTATCGCTAAGCGCACTTAGCGCTAGGATAATTATCGCCGGCTAACGTGGTTTTTTATCGCTGAGATAGCGAGCTATTAGCAACGCTTATCTCAATAGCGATAAAAATCTACACGCTAACTGCCTAACGTGAGATTATCGCTGGAAACCCAGCGATAATCTCACGTAGTGTGGCGTTAGCTTGCTGATAGGGACTCACAAACTTAGCCATGATATCCACCCTCCATAGGATATCATGGCTAAGTCAGTCCTGAAGCAGGTGTAAGGAAAGTAGTGATAACTGGGGTTATCGCTACTTTTCTTGCCGCTATGCTTCATAGCGTGGGGCTTGATGATAGGAGAAATGTCGTTTAGCGACATTTCTCCTGTCATGTTCGGTCAGGAACGCCCACTTTGCATCATTAGAGATGCAAAGCTGGGCGTTAAGATTTTGTGCGCTAACGCAAGGTTTCACGTGTTAGCGTGACCTTGCTAATTAGGCAATAAAATTATCGCTGCTTTTCATCCAAAAACGGCCGCAAAAGCGGCGATCATTTTCTATCGCCATCTTGCTGATATGCCCCTATTTTCTTAGTGCAAAATGCACCCTCGCTTCCAAAATGGATGCGAGGATGCATTTTGCATTACTAATAGCGCTAAATGCAGCAGAGCACAAAATAGCGAGCGGCAGTTTACAGTGGTTAAATGTGCTCTCACAGTAGGATTGTTCCCCCCCCCCCAAATACCTTTAGTTACATGAGCAGGTGTAATTTTGTTATTATAGGCAGGCCCACTGGAATTTTGCAGCAGGAAAGGGCCAAATTATGCAGAAGAGTTTAGTAAATTATGCAACAAGAAAAGACTAATTATGCGGCATAAAGCTGCACAGTCTGTAATGGTATTACATCATAATTTTTAAATTTATACACTGTCTGGGCTTTGGTTGGACCTCACTGGTACCAGTTTAACACCCAAATATGGCAATAAGTAACAGAAAAGTGACCAGTCCAGCCCTGCAAAGGGCCTTCCACTGCGGGACAACAAGTGTGGCTGCATTTTTAGTATTCTTTTATACCGTTTAAGATAGAAACAATGTTTTTTGTTAAAATCTGCAGATTATGCGGCAGATTATGGATTATGCAGCAAATCTATAATTATGCGAAAAATCGCCGCCCTATCTCATAATTCTAGTCGCCCTGATTATAGGTAATTCCGTGTCAAAGAGTAACATGGAATTACTTAAATTGCTCCGATTAATCCAGCGTACCTGGTGGTAGAATATAACGTGGGGGCATATTATCAAGAAAAGGCGTTACAATTATCGCCGCTTTAGCGGCAGAAAACTGCTGCTAAAGCGGCGATAATGGGCTTGATAATATGCCCTTGAGAATTCCCATAGAAGCCCATGTTCTGGTATCAACATGGGCTTCTATTGGAATTCTCTGCGGCATATTATCAAGGCCATTATCGCCGCTTTAGCGGCAGTTTTCTGCCGCTAAAGCGGCGATAATTTTAACGCCGTGCTTGATAATATGTCCCTAGGTATTGTGTTATTGTATTTAGATAGCTCTTCATACTTGTGAAGATGCTACAAAGCGCTGTTTTGCATTAGTTTTTTGGGCACACTCTTGGAGTGTATGGTAGGAAGGGAGTCGGAGGTAGTGAGACTTCTATGGGCAGATACTAACAAGATACCACTAAATCAGACAGGCTTCTGCAAAACGTCAGGCACAACAACAAATATCCTGGTATTTTCCCTACTCATCGACGCAGCCAAGATCTCTAATCTCCCATTACACCTATGTTTCATCGATTAGTGCTTCCTTTGATAACGTCGAGAGGGAAAGATTGTCGGGGAAGTTATCCCAATGGGGAATCCAACAATCTGTCCTAAACATCCTGTCACGGCTTCACACAGACACTTGGGTCCAGGTGAAATTGTGAAGGGGGTCTCACCTCTCTAGAAAAGTGCCCCAAAACAAAGGCCTGAAGCAGGGCTTCGTGCTTGCACCCACCCTGTTCAATCTTTTTACGGCAGATCTTTCGCAAGCACTTAACAAATGTAGGGGCATATCAGCAAGGAGCGGCGATGAATAACGCAAAGCGTGCTTAGCGCTTTGTTATTCATCACCGTCTATCTCTGGAATTTATCGCCCTGGTAGCGCGTTATCAACAATGCGTTGCTCTAGGGTGATAAAAATTCCAGAGATAGCGGGGGATATCGCCGTTTTGCAGGGAACATCGCTGGTTTTCCAGCGATGTTCCCTGCAAAAGGGCAATAACTTTGCTGATACGACCCTGTGGTCGTAGCAGCATAATCCACCCCCTATGTTAGGGATGGGTAAGTCAGGATTTTAGCAGACGTTAGTTTTTGGAGAAAACAGCGGTTTTCTCCAAAAACTAACGTCTGCTAAAATGCGGGAGCAGCCTTGTAAATATTGCGATGTGCACATCAGCGATATTTGCAAGGCTGTACTGCACAGTGACGACCACTTTGCATCTCATTAGAGATGCAAAGGGAGGCGTCGGGAAAAAGGGTGCTAACATGCGATTATGCATGTTAGCACCCTCTTGTAAATAGGGCAATAGTTTTAGCTCCACTTTTTTGGCTTTTAAAGCCAAAAAAGCGGAGATAAAGCCCTTGTTAATATGCCCCGTAATTCCCACGCCCCCAGGCTAGGAAGGAAAATATTGACCAACCTCATGTGTGCCGATGATGTAGTTCTGCTTAGCCACACTCAGGTTGGCTTGTGTTGAAATAAAACACCCTGACTTGTGCAGTCCATCCCTAGCTAATCTGACTTTTCCTTTGGTGCACTGTTCCTCCGTCGGGGGCTTAAATTGTACCTAGTGGCTCCAGGCACAGAAGGGTCGGTGAAAAGGGGCTCATGGCACAAAGGGGCTAGTGGGAAGGGGCTTCTCAATCGCTTTGATCTCCGGGGGTATTGCCGCATTTAGTACTTAATTGTTTTCAGCATCCGTTTGGGTCCACGTGAGCTTGGCATCGGAAAAAGGGATGAATCGTGGAACTCTCTCACACTCCGAGTCCCTGATACCATCCCTCACCCACTGGTCATACGGTAAAGGCAGGGACACCCTACCATAGTGGGAGTAATGAATCCAGTTCTTTCATCCAGAGACCTTCACAGCCGTGCGGGTAGAAAGAAGGACCTGCTTTGGCCCCAGCCACCTAGGCTCCAGGCTCCTTTTCCGCTGGAAGTTCTTGATGAGGACCCAGTCTCCAGACCGAATATTGTGTCCAGGCCCCTCAGGTACTGAAGAAAGGGTGTCCCTGATCTGTTGGTGAACAGAGCGCAGCTTTTCAGTTAACTGGTACAGGTAATCAATCAGTAAAGGATACTCAATCTCAGAAAATTTACGAGGTCGTGGGACGCACCAGACATTCGTCGGGCACCCGAACACGACCTCGTAAGGTCACAACCCCGTCCTAGAATGTGCCGTAGTTCTTGTGGACAAAAGAGCTAATGGTAAAGCATCTGGCAACTGCAACCCTGTGATCTCCTGAATCTTTGCCAATTTCAGTTTGAGAGTACCGTTGTACTTCTCAACCAAACCTGCTGACTGGGGGTGATTCGCAACATGGAACTTCTGTCTGATGTTTAGTCCCGCGCAGACTAGCTGGATAACCTTGGCATTGAAATTACTTCAGTTATCACTCCAGATCGAACGGGGCAAGCTGAAGCGAGGAAAGAACTCCTTCATGAGGATCTTTGCAGTCGCGATGTCTGTATTTTCCTTAGTGGGGTAGGCCTCAACCCATTTACGGAACGCACAAACAACCACCAATATATATTTAAAATTATTGACCCTATCCATTTCTATAAAATCCATTTGAAGGATTTCAAAAGGGAAAGTGGGAGGTGCAAAATTACCGGGTGGTGTAGGGGTACCCTTACCAGCATCATGCACACCATGCAGTATTTTACTAGGTGAGCAGCTGTCTTTGAGATATTGTCATTTTGCCAAACAGGGTCTAACAACTTACAAATACCCTTAGCACTAATGTGAGCTGGGCCATGGGCCTTGTCACTACAGGAAGAACATATGCATCTGGCAACATCAATCTCTGCTTCCCTGACTTATCAATCCAACATCCCTCATCATTCAAATTTTCTGTATTCTCTTGCCACATCACTAATTCCTCCATCGTGGCCTCACTCTGGATTTCATTAAGATTCTAGAGTGTATCCTCAAACATGGAAAACTCGGGTACCCATCTGGCTGGTCTTGCTATAAACATTCTTTTCATCTTAGTGCGGGCTGTCTCCTTAGCTGTCTGATTTGCAAAAGCATTCCCCTCACCCACCTTACCAGTGAACTTTTTGTGAGTGCTGCACTTCACAATCGCCAAATTCTTGGGGAGCGTCAAAGCTTACAGAAGGCTATATGTGAGAGGATCATTCTGAATACCTGCCCCATGGGAAGTAAGGAACCCTTTCTCTGCCCAGAGCTGCCCAAAATTATGGGCGACCCCGAAGGCGTACTGGCTGTCAGTATAAATATTAACAACCAGTCCCTCGCTCAACTCACAGGCTCGAATAAGGGCAACTAGCTCAGCTGCCTGGTCAGACTGATAGGGAACTCGTGATGTCTCAACTACCATGTGCAGCGTAGTAATTGCATATGCCGCAGTGGTGGTGCCATCTGGTAATTTGAAACAAGAGCTATCGACACATAGTTCCTCTTGGGGGTCAGATAAGGGAACAGCAGTCAAGTCTACCCATCCCTTCATCTCTTCCTCCATCTGAAAAAATGCAATCATGTATGTCAATATCCTCATTCTCAGAAGGGAGGGGTAGTAACGTGGCCGGATTCAGAGTGGCACAGCGTTTGATTGTGATATGCTTTTGGAAGAGCGTCAGCTCGTAACCGGTCAGACGTTCACTGGTGAGGTGCTGTGTCCTTGTCTTATTCAAAAGTGTATCCACAGCATGGGGTACCATGACTGTGAGGTCGGTATCAATTACGAGTCCTGCCGATTGTCATATTGAGACAGCCACAGCCGCTACCGCTCTAAGACAGCTCGGAAGGGCTCACGCGACAGGGTCAAGCACAGCAGAGAAATAAGCACACGGCCATTGCTTATCTCCAAATTTCTGGGTTAGAACAGAAAGCGCACAACCAGATGTCTCATGTACGTTCAGCACGAATGTCTTGGTATACTTAGGAGTACCAAGCACAGGGGCCGAGCAAAGCGCAGTTTTCAATTGCTCAAAATACTCCTGACACTCTGGCGTCCAAGGCAGGGGTTCATGCACGTCTTTAGTGGTTAGTGCAAGCTAAGGTTTTGTTAGTAGGGAATAGTTTGGGATCCATTGGCGAAAATAAGAAGTAATGCCAATAAAAGCACGCACATCTTTCTGGGTTCGCAGAACAGGCATTTTCACAATGGCACTGATGCGCTCAGGGGGTCAATCTCCTACCCTCCTTCGACAGTAAGTGACCTAAATAGGTGACCTCCTGTTGACAATACTGGAATTTAGAAAGGGATACCTTATGACCATGGTCAGCTAAATGAAGCAACAGTTTAACCATACTATCTCTACAACCCTGTTCTGTATCTGAGGCTCTGAGCAGGTCATCAACATATTGGAGTAATACATGACCTGTAGGAAGCAACAAAGAATCCAACTGACGTTTTAACGCCTAACTATAGATACTCGGACTTAATGCTCCTGCCAGCTAGGGTGAACCCGAACAGATACCTGCTGTCAGGATGAATAGGGATGCTGGAAAAGGCATTTTTCAAGTCAATGACAGAAAAGAATTTAGTAGAAGAAGGAAATCATTGTTAATAGAGTCGTAATGTCAGGGACCACTGGAAACTGGGGAATCACTATTTTGTTAACTTCACGCGAATCAATCACAAAGCGATAAACATCTTCGTGATACTCAGAGGGACCCAAAGGCATTTGTTTTGAGGATCAGAAACCACCACGTCCTCTACCATTCTCCCGAGAAGCCTGTTGCAACAACACTTTCGTCTTCAATTCTTTATGCTTTTTCTCCACATTCTCCGTCTCCTCATTTTCCCTGTGTTCATAATACTGTGCCATATTCAAGATAACAGAAGGAGAAGATGTGGACCAGGTACTCTCGGAAGCCTGTAATTGTTTTGCAATCTCAGGGAGCAAATTCGCAGCAAATCTACTAACAAACAAACGCACACCACCTTCAATCGACAAGCCCTGTCCACTAAAATCCAGAAACGCACTTTCAAACCGAGTGTAAAAAACAGACACACTCTCATATACATGATAATTCAGCCAGGTAAAGCAAGTATCTCTGCCTTGGGCTTCTCACCAGGCTTCCTCTCCTGGTCCCCTGCTTTAATCTGATCCCAGGTGCCCCCCAATTCCACGACATTGTCTTGTGTGTGCACCTGTCTCCAAATATCAACGGGCACCAACAAACCAAAGAACATTTCGATATCCGCAAGCGTCATAACTGTTGATGAAGCGGCCTCAGTCAATTCTTTATAATATGCAGTAGGATTTTTCCTAGGGTCAGGTAACTGGGTCTTAAGGGGCAAGACTTCACTCCTTTTCCATGGGGTATAAACCCACTGTTCTTGGAAACGGACCGCTACCCCTTGTCTAATAACGCCATGCTGATCCCATTGCTCTGGTATTTCAGGGTGATATATGGGATGCACCTCCCTCATCGGGTTCTGGGACACCGGGGTGGAGCTCTTCTCCAATAGCCCTTCCCGATAAGCAACCGATGTTGTGACATTACCAAAGACACGAGTAGGCTCCATATCAGCAACATACACATGATCCCTAATATCGTATATAATCTGTGGTGCTGCACTCATTAAATGCTGTTCCCAAAGATCAGAGTAGCCGACATGTGCTTAAGGGCATGTTGCTGGACGAAAGGCTCATATCTTTCATCACACCCCACACATCTGACACACTGTGAATAGTGTTACAAGCCCACTGTGCTGCCTGATTAGCCACCACCTGTTTCTCTGCATCTCCCACATCAGATGGAGCCAATGTCCACCCCAGGCGCTCTTTAAATTTCGTCCATACTTTATCATCCAGGTCGCGTATCGGTGTCTCACTACTCAGTAATGTCGGAGAATGAAGGAACACAGTGGGGGTAACAACAGAGGGAGCAGGCACTAATGTCATTGTCGGTTGTGTCGTGGGTGTAAGGGCTGGAGAGAGAGACGCCGAAGCAATAGGCGTTGCAGGAGTACTAACAGTTGCCACAGACGGCCAAGACAAAGAAAGCACAGGAGGTGCAGTGGCCAAGGCAGTTTGACCAACAGTAACGGAAGCAGAAACAGCAGAGACTGAAGAACCGGGTAGCTGGACCTGCTGGGGAAGAGCGGGATATACCCTCTGCGGGGCATACGGAGGTGGGGGTCGAGTATCTAGCAGTTCCTCTACAAAAGTGTCATTTTCCTCTTGTGTAACATATCATTTATCAGTATTCAATCGAAATCTTTTATCTGCACGTTCAGTTCCTATCTCCTGCATCTTTCAACCATGCACTACAGCTTTCTGAGCCAATGTTTGCGTCCTCCCCTTCCGGGCTTCTTTCTCAGCTTTCATTCGCCTCTTTTTGCCATGTTCTGAGGGAATCGAACATCAACTGTCTACTCCTTTTCGCAAACAACTTCTCCTGTAAAAACTACGTTTTTGTTTATCAAAGGTGCCCGTCAAAGGCCACTGTAACTTGGCATTGTCCCTCATATATTTGTGCCATAATGTACTAAACATATGAGGGCCAATGCCATGATTTACATACATTTCAAAATTGGGAGTGCCTTCCGGAGGCACTGGCTGACTCTCTTCCAGTCGAGCATCAGCAGAACAACAATGACAACAAGAAACCCAAAATGTACTATACCCGGGCATTTCCAAAAATATACCAAAATCGTTAGGTTGCCCGGCAGAGTGTTCACAGACATTTTTTGCCAAAAGCGATCCGCAAAACCACACCGAATCCAAAGGCAGTCCTCAAACCGCACCAAATCCAAACCAAAATGGTACCATATTCACAAAGAGCCAAAACAAACTTACCTGGTGCACACAGGTCGAACAAATTTATTCTCCACTGCCGACTCTTCAGACCAAACGGTCAGATCAAGGAGTTTTGCCGTTCAGGACCCCATTCGGGATGATCGCTGGGTGAGGCACAGACCGTTCGGACAGACGGGGCAGCTTAGAGTTCAGGACTCTCTCATGCAGGGATCCCTGGCCCGCCTGTCCAGCCAGACGTGGCCCCGACCTCCCCACCCGTCCGCGGGTGAGGATGGGTCACCCGATGGAGTCCCTGTTCAGGCGCTAACTGAAGGAAGTGACCCGATAAGCGTCACTCGGGTCACTTGCGACCACCTCTCAGCCTTCCATACAAATGAAGAGTTGGTCAGACAATAGAGAATACAAACCAAGTAAGCTTTATTCAGGATACACTCGAGTAGAGTCCGGTCTGACCAGCCTCCTTGGATTGCATCAGAGGAACTGACTTCAGCAAACATGGCAATACAATAAGTACAGTTCAAAACCAATAAAGACCCACCCTAACTGGAAATTTCCAGTTGGTAGCTTCTGAATAAAGGAGATACAGAAGGATGGGTTTCAATCCTGAGACTGGGTATATGCTATCTCAATGTCAAGGTCACTCCTGCCTGCACTCGCCTCTCTAAGGGTGAGAACAGGCCTATCTAGCAGGAAAGGTATGTACAGACAAAGACAGTGTATTCATTAGTACAGCGAAGCTCAACCATGGAGAAATGAAGACAATTGCAGCTGCTTTCAGCTGGGGCACAACATGAGAGAGATAGAAGCTAATTTCGATCATGACTCAAAATGGCGGCTGAAAACAAAATGGTGCCGCGAATGCTAACTAAAGGTAACTTAGATGGATAACTCAGCGAAAACATTTTTATTCTAACACTTGCAGCATCTTCTTAATGAAATGTAGAATTACTCTACAGTGAATAACCTAAAAATCAATCTGAGGAAAACAAGAACAATGACCATTAACAACAAAAGGAAATTGCAGAGGAGTTGGCATCTGGGCGGCACACTAAAAGAATCAGCAAGCAACTACAAATATCTTGGCGTCGTTATCAATAAAGAAGGGTCCTTCATCTGCCAGAAGGAAGAAATCAAAAGGAAAGTTCTGGCTATAGCGATCACAATGAAAAATCTCGCATCAAAACTGATGGGGCCCACATTAAGCCCTCTCCTGAAGGTAGTGCAGGCCAAACTTCTCCCTACAATAACTTAGGGCAGCAAAGCTATGCGGGCAGAAATGCCAAACTACTGGACAGCACTTTAGTCAAAACGTACAGAATAATGTTCAGTCTCCCAAGTTACACCTCGCCTGCTCAAATAAGGTTGGAGTTTGGTTTAATAAAACAATCTCTGTCCAGTCATGGCGCCTATATCATCTGCTGGATAAGATCAGATCCTCCACATCAAATCCTTTACACCAACGTTTATGGCATGAACTCCAGCAGAAGGACACTTCACCCACGAGAAATTACCTACAGCAATCTTTGGAAACTTCTGGGCTCTCTGATCTCTGGAGGACACAGCTTCATCATGCAACCTTCAAGAAACTGGTTTGGAAGTTTGTTAAACAACTCTCATTGGTGGAGGACAAGGCCACCTTTTCAGCCAGATCTCACGCCTGGTTGACCCTAAACAATTTCAAAATCCTCACACCTCAAACATATTTTAATCAGGTTTATCCCAAATGATTAAAAACCAAATTTCTCGTGTACCGTCTAGGTCTACTTCTAAGTGCCCAGAACCTCCCACCCTGGCTGAGGGCGCCAACCAAAATTTCTTGTTGCCTGTGCGACATTGGAACAGGAGATATTTTGCACTTAATCTGCACCTGCAAAGAGCTAATGCAGGAAAGGAAAAAACTGCTAAAGGCCCCATTCAAACGGCGGGGAATTCGTATTATGAGGTAAGCGGTGCTGGCATGCTTCGAACCAGGGGTTCACAACTGAACTGCAGACTGGTAAAATTCCTGATGTTAGCAGAACAAAAGATGCCACAAGACTCGGATTGCAGAACTAGCCAAGTTACCAGCTGAAGATACACAAGGAACTCACTGCGCAGTAGGCCATCACGCAAAGAACCCGAGTATTAAATGACAATGATATGCTTGTAATTTCATCAAACCAAAGAACTTAACTCCAGGAGGTTTTTTAACAAAAAATTTCATGTTTTTTTAATATCATCTAAGTTGCACTATAAATGATTTTAAATTTGCTACGTGGCTCCATTGTTATACAAGTGGGATTCTCTGCCTCTTGACAACTTGGCAGGGCCCTCTCTAACTGGAAACAACTTAAAAATAAACATAAAGCTGAGAGACTTCCCTTTTTTGTTTTTTTTGACATCGCAACGCAATCAAAAGGCGATTTATGATGTGACAAACTCCTGCCTCCCGTGCCCGCAAGGTGCTAGTTTCAGACAGGTATGCAATGTAATGTTAGACATGTATGCGCTGCACTGCACTTTATTGTATGTACTAATGGTTTTATTGTTGTGTATTATTAGTTTTATTGGCTTTCCTACTTTTAGCAATGGTTTGTAGTAACTATGCAAAACCAAATAAACTTGAAACTCTATGGAAGGTGTTGAGTGAGGGGTGTGAGGTTCAAATGTGCTTCAACCATGGCCTGGTGATCATCGCTGATCATAAGCATGAGGTGTTGTGAGGGTGTGAGAACGGATGCAATTTTGCATACCACTATTTTAGTAGTGGTCAGTATCCTATTGTCAATGCGGCCATGGACTGCGTATCATGGGAAACAGTGGGCCCAACAGGGTGTGTGTTAGGAGTGAACCTGAAGCAACAGGAGCCCAAAGCATTGTTAAGCGACAGAGCTGAATACTTTGGATGTTCAACTTAGAAGTGGCAAAGTCCCTGATGAGGAGCCAACATCACGTGGTGTGCTCGCAATAAGATGGACACCCCTGCAGAGAGCAGGTTGCCAGCTAATTGCTTGGAGTCTCTGTGAAGCCGAGGTCCGTTCTGTGGTATGAAACCTCTCCAGGACATTAGCAGCAGGCTCAGAAGCTTTGTTTGTTTTTGGTGTGGGAGGGGATGAGGCGGTGAGCTAATGTGCCTCGGGCTGTGCTCAGCCCATAGATCCACCCCTCCAAGGCCAGGCCCCTTCTCACACAGTGGAAATATTTCACACTGTGGCAGGTCTACTTCATGCAGTCCACACTAGAGCTACATAGACATAATCCGAGGCCATACATCTTTATGCGTGGAGAACAATCTCATACAATCTATTCTTTTTGCAGAGGTTGTTACAGTCTTTATTACATTTTCTTTTTCATTCTAAGGCAAATCAGTGCAGACTAAAACACTATATAATCTTACCAGCCTTTCACATTTTTAACTCACGTTCCGTCTTGAAATCTGTGTAACAGGCTACCTATGCAATAGTCCCACAAGCCTACCAAATGTAAATATACTTAAGTCATGCAAGCCATCTCGGTTGCTTCCTCAATCCATTCTCCTATCTGCAATTTTGTATTTCCCTCTGTTGTAGATTAACTCTTTTGCCTGTCCCCCAAATATTTATTTAATCAATTCATTTTCCTGATTCATTGCCCACTGTTCATATGAAGGGATGATACTTGCATGCACTCAACCTGACATCCATATTTTTTCTTTTTTTACATAAAGTGCATGGATGAGGTTAGTGCCATGGCTTGGTGTTTAGGGCAAGAATATAAAAGCACTAGTACTACTATGCAAAGTTTTCATCAAACTTTCACCAAACTTTACTCGGTTCATAAATCAAACCATTAAAGCACAAATGCATAATTAGTATAAAAACATGTAATCTAAAATCGTATACATAAAAAGAAGACTTGTGCAAAACGCAGGCATTCCAGACATAACAGACATTTCATTCAGCAGGCTAATATTCATTCTACAAACCTGCAGAGGGTGAGGTTAATGACGATGATCACCGATACGTGGCAAGACCAACCTTGATATTATGGGATCCCAAATTACAGCAGCATGTAAAGCATAACCATGGACCAGCCTGACAAATACAGACTAGTAAAAAAAAACTAGATACTGCATGCAGGTCGAAAGCTCTCTCCACAAATTAAATCAGTAAAAACTTCGGTTTGGACCACATGTTGGCAGGGGTGTACAGGAAACCTATAAAGTAGTGTTTGTGCAAAGTGGCCATGCCCAGGCATACCTCAGGAGTGGTAAAAATTTGCAAGAATAAAACTGCTGGAGTATGTCTGGAGAATGAGGTGCTCCTGATGAGTGGAATTAAAAACCTTTTAGTATAACAACACTAAAACCCACAAAAGAAGATAATGTGCCCCAAGATCTGCAGAGAACAGTCATCACAGGGACAGATCAGGATGGATTGGGGATCTAACTGGCCCATAGTTCAGATATCTGACACCTGATGTGACCCAGCCTAAATATGGTTAGTAAAGCCCTATCCCTAGTATTCGGCACCATCTCCAGGTGCGGCTCAATTCCGAAAGTGGTTTGAAGCCACGAGTACTCTCTGTTGGAAGGCTTCCTCAGCTCAGACTGTTCTCTTACCCCACTTCTAGATTCCCTGAAGCTATTTTTGACCCAGCTTTTGTCCTTCGCAGTAGTATCAGCTGGAAGGGAAACAAGCATTTGCAATGCAATAGGTCTCGCATTTGTTGGAGTTGTAGCTATTGACATTATAAATGGTAATGTTAATTAGTTATGTTTTTTAAATGGAGTGATAATTTAAAGAAACAAGTTCCTTTTGGTAGGAGAAACCAGGCCCCCCTGGAACAGCATAGCTCTGTGTTTAAGACGCGTCTGCTCTCGACTGCCCTGAGAGATTGCACAATAATACTCGTGCCACTGGATGCCAACACTGATGCGGAACTGGATATGACGTAACGTGTGGTGCTAGTAGCTGGACGCTTTGCTCTGTGTGCGTGTTGCACCCAGTGCTCATACTGAAGCAATAATCCTCATCCCATTGGGTGCTAATTTCAGAGCGGTGCTACGGATGGCATATGGGTGTTTGGTGTTTGTATTGCGGCCCCTGCTATGTGAGCTCGTGCGGCCCAATGTGCAACTCGGTGCGACTAGTGAAGCAACAATGCAGAAACGTCTTATAATAAAGTGGCCAGTACTCAAAAGCGCAGACTGCTAAAAAACAGTCCATCCCAACTTGGCCGCAGTACAAGTCTGGAAGCCCCGGTGGCAAGGAAGAATTTCCTCTTCCGACCACAACATAAATAATGCAGCATCCCCGCAGACTTCACGCGGATCAAACCTCTGTGTGGGCTTCAATGAATGTCCACACTGTGGAACCGGAGACAACCCCAGGGCTCCACGCCGGACCTGACAATCGGCAACAAATTTATACAGACGTAATGCTTTCCATCGAGTCTGCACAGTTATCCAAGTCACCAGGCTCCCCTTGGAACACACAAAAAGGCAACCAGAATACTGTTTGCGTGCCCACCGATGCAGCTGGAACAAGCGGCAGTGAAAGCAACCGCGAAAGCGATCGCTATTGTAAAAAAAAAAAAAAGAACGCCCGCTGTGGTGCACGCGCGCGCGCCACAGCGAAACATGTGCTTTAAATTATCGCGTGTTGTAATCACAAAAGGAACTCCACAGTGTGTGGAGGGGGGAACGAGAGGCGCGGGGTTCTAGGAGCTAGCGGCCTCCATTACAAATATTAATCACAGAAAGCTGCTCCTAGAGTAGTGTGACCCTACTACAGTTCTAGAACTGTTGTGAGTTGGGACATCTCACAAAAAGTGACGGACTGGCCTCACACACCACCTGGTGTCATGCTTCATCATCGGCCAGTCCTCGCCCTCCAAATCCTTGGTTTGATGGAGGGCGGGCATACACCTGGAGACAGGGATGCACTTCTAAACTAAAGAGTGGGGGCCCGTGGGGTGGAACGTGAGGTTAAAAATCATTATAGTTACCAGAAAAATGATTTATTGTGACCAATAACTATATGATAATAAAAACAAAAGGACGGTGAGTGGGGTATTTAGTGTCCCCTAGCCGTCTTGTGCAAGGTCGACATGTTTCTGCCTAGTTGGCCCGAGCGGGTCCAGGGCATTCATCAGGACCTAGAGTTACAAAATGGGGCTCCGTTCTTACCAACAGGTAGCAAGAAAGTATCACTGCGCGGGTGTGGCGGGGGCCACACTCCACTACCTAATTGGCTTCCAGCTGTCAAGCCTATAGGGAAAAGTGAACAAACAAATGTGAAGAAAAAAACTGTAGAAAAAGGGTCAAGATATGAAAACATTAAATGGAAAGATACACGCATGCGTAATACCTTACGGTGAGTGACTAATCACGTGACATGTGCCACTCTATGTGAGTACACAAACATATCGAGAGTCAAAAAGTGCTCTCGTAAGGCTTACCCTAATTGGAACAACTACTTGCCACATGGGGGGAAGGGAGGAGACACTCAATCTAAAGGGAGAGAAGGAAAATATAATAGTCAGCAGACTATAGGTGCCCAGAGTATGGACCCTTGCAAGCCTGCACGCAGGAAAAACCACAATCATTCATACTGTAACCCACCAGAGGGGTTAAGTTACGTAGTATTAGCATTCATACTCTTACTGTCTGAGGCGGGGTGTCCCGTGTTCAGCCTATGGTGTTGCTCCTCGTCCTCCCGAATGTGGGAGTGAGACCGCGGGGTCGAGTTTAAATAGTGTGCTTGATGGTTAGATTAGAATCAGCCTGATGTAATTGCGGCTATGAAGAAGTTCCTGGTGCGTTATTTCCGGAGTCCGGAGTGAGCGTGAAGGGGATGCATGCAGCGCGGTGCCTGGTTGTGCAATGGCCGTTGAAATTGGCCAATCATATCGTCCCAGCTGCAACGTGAGCCCAAATAAGGGTGGCGAGTCAGCGAACCCGCCCACGGAAGTCGTCACGTGTGAGCGTGGGCGTCCTGAGTTGTCTGGGAAACGCAAAGGTGACGTAGTGAAAGTTAACAACGACACGTACTACGAAGCCCAGTCGAGGGTGTGGAAGTGGGCGTGGGCCAACATGCAAAGCCCGTAGTGCTTGTAGAAACGGGGAGAGCGTAGGGGGTTGTCAAGGTGATGTGAGGATTGCGTGATGCAACGGTAGTGATCCGCAACAGACCCCCTACAACACTCAGAGCTAAAATTGCCTTCAACTTGGTTAAATATGAAAGAGCGACTCAAAGATGGGGGGGGGAGGAACCAAAAAGCCAAAGAGACGTGCGTGGAGTTAGTGTGTTGTCGAGCAGCTTCTGTCTCTCGGTTTTTGTGCTTAAGAGTAAGGGGGACTAGGGGCGATATTACCAAGCCCTAGAGGCGCAATGGGAGACAGATGAAGGGGGGTCGGTTATCGTAGCCATAGAAGGTATTACCAAGGGTATGGTACAATAGACAATGGCACAGAGGGGAAAGGGTGGCAAGGTTCCAGTCAAAGACGGTAGATGTACATGGGTAGATAGATTATCTATGCAGTTGAAGCCATGGGATGTCGTCGTTAAGGCCCTTCTCGTGGGATCGCAGGCGGAATACCCAACGTTGTTCTTTAATATGAAGGGCTTTAGAGAGGTCAAATCTGCTTCTGTTCATGACTTCGAGGATGGTCCAACGGAGGTCAGTGTCTTTATGGTGTTTTTCCAAAAAGTGGCGTGTGAGTTTTGTATTCGTTTTTTTGCATCTTATGGTGCTGCAATGTTCATTGATGCGTACCTTGATTTTTCTGGTTGTCATGCCCACGTACTGGAGATCACAGGGGCATGTTAGAAGGTAAACAACATTCTCAGTATTGCAATTGCTAAATTTGCGGAGTTGCCACGGTTTACCTGTGCCTATGTTGACTTCTTTGGTGTTGGTAGTAAGCTTGCAGGAAGTGCATCCACTGCACGTGAAATGTCCCATCACTCGTGGTTGATCCCAAAGCCTCTGTTCCGTGCCCTCTGTGGTTGGCATGGTGGCGTGAACAAGTTGGTCTCGCAGGTTTTTGTTCCGTTTAAAAATCAAAAAGTGGGGGATCCCACTGTTTTCCGGCGCTGTTCAGGATGTTCCATCTTTTCTTGATTATCTTCTGTACTGTGTTTGAAACAGGGGTGAATATTGTAACACATACTGTTCTTTCAGTGTTCTCCTTTGTTATATCCTCCAGAAGTGCTTCCCTAGGGTTGTTCCTTGCTCGTTTCTTAGCCTTACGTACCATTTTTTTGGGGTAGTGGCGAGCAACCATGTCTGGGCACGATAATTGAAACCACATGGCCTTTGATGCGCGTAATAGACACCAATAGGCCATGGGCAGAGCAACGCGACCGTCTTTGGCATATTGCATGCCATCTTAGTGAAAAACACACACAAAGCCCAATCGCGCGGGGCTAAAATTCCTAGGCTGATTTTCAGATCCCATACAAGAGGTCTCTCGCTGCGTGAGCAGTGCTGCACACTGCAACGCTAGGCGCGAGACCTAAAAAGGCGGGTCTTCCTAATTCCGTGCAGGTGTCCTTGATGTATTTTAGCTATTGGATTTAGAGACCCTTGTCACATGAAAGACAACCCATGATGATTTCCCTATTCAGGGAAGCAGAGGGGTCAGGGCCAGCTCTAGGGCGCTGCGATTAAAAGCATCTGCTGCCGCATTCCTGTCCTTCAGCAACTTTCAGGAAACAATTAAAATGTCAAGGAAACTCCGGTGATTAATGTTCTTGCTGGAGAGATCAGAGTTTTGTCTAGTAGGAGTTTTGACTCGTGGAAGTTTTGATTCATGGTAAGGCAGCACCGAGGGTTAATGTGCCTGCTGCAAAGAACATGTACCATGCAGATCACAAAGTGAATGTAATGTCAACAGGTCAGTGGGTTACCGCTATTGTCAGAGACTTCCTTTTGTTGGTTGCAGTTTACAGTGAGCTATTGACTGTCATCAAAGAACTGTGTGCAGACTTCAAGGTATAGATTAGAGCGTATGGATTTTTCCCCCAGACTTTCATTATTCTGATGTTGCAAAAAGGGTTCATTTGGGTTCAAATCAGTTCTTGTTATTAAACATTGCCCCAATCCATTGTGTTAGATTTTAAATTCAGAGCTTGTGCTTCCCCAGACCAAGTACTCTTCAACTATACTGCCTACCTGTATGGATGACATGTGAATCAATCACTTGTTGTCCTCTGTCTGATACACTGATTTACTCACTTATGATTGATAGTCTCTGTGTAAATTGTGTGTTATGTAAAGTGCTCTCACACTCTTCACTTTTATGAGTGACGCTATGAAATTAATTAAAGGCATCTGTGAGAGAGTGGTTATGGAGACTGTTAAAGGGTGGTAGGGAGGGAATCCGTGGCGGAGGTGGCCATTGGGGGGACGCCAAAAAACACTCTCGCACTGGGCGCCACCAGTGCTAAAGCCGGCCCTGCTTGGGGTTGCGCCAAATGGAGCACCATTGCATCAGTGGAGCCAGATAAATAACATCGGCTACATTCGGCAAACAAAGTTCCTCATGAACAGCATACATCGGGCACCTTGGAGACACATCAAAAACGCGCCTACAGATTGTTTTCCTTGTTTTCCTTGTCCTGCAAATGTTTGGTGAATTTATACCCCCACAGACCAGAACCATAGGTTAGGATGGGTATGCACTTCATTTTGTAGACCTTGACCAGGGCGAAATGGGCTTGTTGCCTAATTTGGAGGCTACGCTGAGAAGATAACCAGTTACATAGTTTAAGACTTCTCAGTTTCAGGCAGGGGCCCCAAGACCCCTGAGAGTCAAAAGTGACCCTAAGGTATGAGAATTCAAGGGTTCTACCAATTGGAGTTTCCCGGAGAGTAAGGCAGCATGACTTCAGATTTTTGGGGCCAGAGGCCATGACAAAAGTTCTGGCTAGGTTTGTATCCAAGCCTAGGCCATCCATAAACATAACTAATGTTTCAAGCAGAAGCTGGAGGTCATTAGGTGTTCTTGACATTAACATAGCATTGTCTGCATATAGAAATACAGAGATGCTCCGGCCATTGACAGTTGATATGTCCTTCCCCTTGGCAACTAGAGCTGAACCCAGGTTATTAATGTACAGGAAAAATAGTATTGGGGCCAAGACACAACCCTGCCTAGTACCGCGGCCCAGGCCAGTGCTCTCAGTGCATCCTCTATTCGGCCCAAATCTAATAGAAGCACTGAGATCAATGTGCAGGACACGTAAGGAGGACACCAACCTGGGGTCAAGCCCCAGTGATTCCAACACTGCCCAAAGTTTGGATCTGACCACTCTATCAAATGCGCATGCCAGGGCCATGAAAGCAAGATGGAAGGCATCCACTTTGGCCAAGGTGTATTTATTGATTAATAAATATAGATTGTGACATTGTTCGTGGATGCCAAGGCCCTGTCTTAAGCCATATTAAACGTCCAATATAATATGGTTATCAATGATCCATGTCATAATTCTGTTGAGGATAATCCTGCCAATAATATTCACAGAGGAGTCCAGTAGGGAAATGGGTCTATAACACCATGGAGAGGCCTTGTTCCCTTTTTTGAAAATGTGGCCAATAATAGCAGAACACCAAGACTTAGGCAAGCCGATCTTGCTAGCTACGTTTGCATAGTTAGTAATAATAGGTACCCACAGGTCCACCTCCAACTTAAACAGATCTATGGGAACCTCCTCTGGCCCTGGGGCTTTGTGCAAAGGACTTTCACAGATGGCTTCAACAATTTCTTTCATGGTGAATTCAATACCTAGTGGGAAAGCTGGCAAGCCAGAATCTGGCTCCCTGCTAGCAATGTCGGACGTGTGGTACACTTGTTTGAAGTGGTCCACCCAGTCATCTGCGCTAATATTAGCCCATTTTAGATTAGCCAGTCTTAAAAAGTTTGTTAATGGTATGCCCAAACAAACTAATGTTTCTGGTGCTGCAAGAGGTAACCAGAGTGGTCCCTACTTCCACCTCTAGATCTCCCTTCCTTCTGCTAATGGCCAATTTATAAGACCTTCTACAAGAAGCGACGGCCACCAGAGTCCTTGGAATGGCCCTTGAGGCACAACAGAGGCGTCTGTTGGTCTCCCTGCAGGCCTTGTCAATCCAGGAGGCAACGGGCGGTGTAGTATGTACACCAGGCTTTAGAAAGTATAATTTAATAATGTCCCCTAAGGGGTGAACAACCTTTACAACGCAACTACACTTACAACGCAACATCCACTACAACGCATTCCATTACATCGCATGACACTACAACGCATTTTTAAAAACTACCTTTACAACGCATTCCATTACATCGCATACTACCTTTACAACGCATACCATTACAACGCATAATATTACATTAAAACCCCTACACTATCCAACACTTACCCTACTGTTGCACCCCCTGGAGTTAGATTAGTAATTTTTACCCCCATACTATCCAACACTTACCCTACTGTTGCACCCCATGGAGTTAGAATAGTAATTGTTACCCCTATACTATCCAACACTTACCCTACTGTTGCACCCCTGGAGTTAGAATAGTAATTGTTACCCCTATACTATCAAACACTTACCCTACTGTTGCACCCCCTGGAGTTAGAATAGTAATTTTTACCCCTATACTATCCAACACTTACCCTACTGTTGCACCCCCTGGAGTAAGAATAGTAATTTTTCCCCCATACTATCTAATACTTACCTTAAATGCAATGTAATATTATGCGTTGTAATGGTATGCGTTGTAAAGGTAGTATGCGATGTAATGGAATGCGTTGTAAAGGTAGTTTTTAAAAATGCGTTGTAGTGTCATGCGATGTAATGGAATGCGTTGTAGTGGATGTTGCGTTGTAAAAAATGCGTTGTAAGTGCATGCGTTGTAAAAGTGTGCGTTGTAACGACATACAAACCCCCCCTAAGGTGACAAAAGGATCCACACTACAGGTGGAATTGTATATCAGTCTGTGACAGGCACAGAGCGTGCTCTGATGGTCTGTATAGATCCTACTCAGAACAACATACAAGTTGACATTACTCTAGACTAACCTGAACCAATCGCTCCTCGGAAGATCATTAAATCCCCCCCATGGCAGTAGCCTGAGAACGAGGCTTCGGGTAAGCAAGTGTAATGGAAAGGGGGTTATGATCACTATATGTGCAAGGAGTGACTGCACCATCCACAAATCAAGAGCATTCTTGCTTGCAAAAAAATTATCAATAATCGACATACCTGCCCCACCAGTGAAGGTAGGCATTGAAAGACCGCATGGGGTGGCACATACAAAACACATTACATAGATCATGTTTAAACAAATAAGAAGGTAACATCGAGCCTTTACAGTCCCTATAGTCAGCAAGGGCTGCCGTGGAATAATAATAATAATAATAATAATAAGGGGATTTATAGAGCGCACAGCTACCTCAGAAGAGGTGTCCCAGCGATAAGAAGTATGGTTGAAACATGTAGTTCTGGACATGAATGGTCATCCTCCTCAAAGCCAAGTTTTGAATTGAAATCCTTAGCAAGGACAATGTGAAGGCCTTTATCTGGACATGTAAGACTATATTCCAAATCGCCAATAAAATCAAAAAAAGAGAAAAAGAATTAGGATTAACAGTGGATGAGAAATTATCGTTATAAAAATGTTTGAGGACAAAACTATACGTTTTAAACCAATTCACTTCAAATGCCTGGATTAACCTGTTGTTGGAAGGAATTGGTAAGAAGGTGCAGTCCAGGGTGCCCTTAAACCAGACAGCTAGCCCAGCAAGGGCCCTTCCCATCCCAGAAGATAAAGCTGGGGCAGAAAAACATTTTAAACCATCACTAAATAAACCCTGGGAGTCAAAGTCTCCTCAAAAGGATACTGTCATAAGATGTAATAAACTCCACCAAGTTCTTCATTTGCAATTTAGTGGCAAGCCCAACAATGTTCCAACTCAGTAACTTAACCTTGTTTGCAGGGGAAGATAGTACCATAGGGGACTTTATGGAAAGGCTGCAGTAGGCTTCCATAATCGAGTTGGGCGGGAGGCATAAAAATTCCATTGGCAGGAGTATTAGCTTCATGACTGTAAGCCACATTTGGCAGCAAGGGTGCCATAGGGGACTGAGTAAGGCTTCAGTCATCTTCCAAAATGGGGTTGGGAGGAGAAGAATAGAAATTCCTCTGGCAGGAGCATTAGCTTCATGACCACAAGCCACATTATACAGCAGAGGAAGGCTATTAAATCAGTCTATGCTGCACTCCATAGACAAAGCAAAAAAGTAATTGTTAGTGGGCACAGAGAATACTCTCTGTAATGGATCAGGGACAAACGTTTTCATTAGGGCACCAACCCTTAAACCCAAATCAGCATAAAAGTACCCCAATGGTAAAACCTTCCCATTACTTTGACAGACTAGACCCCTGATAAGATAAATGAATCACTTCCCCAGCTACAAAGTGGTTAGAAAAATTAACAATGATACAGTCCCCCTCGAATTCCTTAACCATTGAGCCCATCCAAGCCACTCTACCGTCAAACAAGTTATCTGGAAAGAGGCCGGCTTTACAGCTAACTTAAGAATGTAGCCCGTGGGTGGCCTTAATCTTTAACTATTCAATGCTCTACGTCATCTGGGGTTGGAGTCTTGGCACATTGGCTAAAATCCCCACATACGGGTAGGCAGCAGGGCGGAGATGACGCACCGAATAGCGGCCCCATGGGATGTGCAAAGCTGGCATGCATTGTCTAATATATGGCGTGACCAAGTGTTGAGGGTACTCAGGAGGAAGGTGAGGTGGTGGCGCCTCAGGAGGAGTTCCAGATGGTGTTTGGTGAGAGGGCATGCAGGAGTTAAGGGGAGCCACATGCGTACCCATAGAAACAGAGATTTGTATGGCTGTAGGTGCGGAAGTGGTGATGGAGGGTTTGTCCCTATGAACTCCATCACTGGACCCCTTGACCTCAGACAGCTTGCTTTCAATAATGTACAAATGTGCAAGCACTGGGGAAAGACTGGAGGATAAAATGGTTTTAAATGAATTGCACAGCCAGGTAAAGAAATCATTAGTGTCAAAATTCACTGGGCAAGAATTGAGAGTGTATAGGTAAGGAAAGTCACTAGAGTGTGAGCACAAATAGTTGGACAGGGTAGCCTTTGATCTAGGTAACTGACCTCACTTTTTATGCTTTGCAGGGGAAGAGCTCGCTTCAGGAGGCAAAGTAGTTGTCAGTGGTGGTGGGTGAACTGGGGAAGATTGAATCAAGGGGATAGCGACTCCTGCGTTGCCGCTTGGGTCAAGGGGTGGCTCCTCCATGTGGGCGGAGGAGCATCACCCCACTGATTTCTCGCAGTGCGAGAAGCAGAAACATAAAATGGTATAAATACCATTTTATGTTTCTGCTTCTCGCACTGTGAGAAAGCAGAAGTGTTTGGTTGGGGGCGGGCAGGTGGGCGGGTCAGGGAGGAGTGGCGAGCCCGATGTTGTGGGCGCTGACTGTTTGGTCGGCCCCAGGGCCGACCAAACCAGTCATGCACACTCTCCTGTTTTCTCCATGTAGACTGCATGCAGCCTGCATTGAGAAAACGGCCTCCCCATAGACAGCTGTGCGGTCGGCGTCCCAGTCAATCACAACGCTGCCATTGCAGCGTTGTGATTGGCTTTGGGGAGGGTAGGGAGGCTGCCTGCGGCTGCCTCCTGCGAGGACGACGCAACACAGGACCCGTCCGGGAGCTGATACAGCGCGGGACCCAGGAAGGTACGTTTTTAGTTCATTTTTTTATTTGAAATTGAACACGCCGCGTGTGTAACACCCGCTTCCCCACCCGCGAGTCTTGCCGGCCGCAACAGAGTCAGACAATAGTTGTACATATGATATTCTGTTTTACAACCTCACAGGACACTTGGGTAAAACGTGGACCGGAAGTGGATTGGCCTTAAGCAGCGCATGCTTTTGTCAGTGGTCGGAGTACGCAAAACTTGTTTCTTTCAAGGTTGGACGACTTACTAACGGCCATTTAAACTTTAACATTTTATTACACCAGTTTTGGGAACAAACGCTTTTTAAAAATTAAGTAGAATTCCATTATCCATTAATTACTATTATTTAGCCGAAAACAGTTAGCTTCTTAAATACTTATTAGAAACACGTTGTTTTGTAAGTAGAGCTCATGAATCAAACTGCACCGCACTGTGAATATTAGTTATCGCGTGATTAATAATTTAAAGTACATAATTAACTTTCAGTAAACTATTTTTGTCAACGATAATTAACTTCAGGGATAAGTCTATTCAGCGCTCTTCAGCAATTTGGGGGCATATTATCAATGGCCAGCGATAATTATCGCTGGCCGTGCTTAGCGATAATTTTGTTATCGCAGGCTATCTCTGGAATTTATCGCCCTGGTAGCGTGTTATTAACAACGCGTTTCTGCAGGGCGATAAATATTCCAGAGATAGCAAGGTTATCGCCGTTTTGCAGGGAACATCACTGGTTTTCCAGCGATGTTCCCTGCAAAATGGCAATAACCTTGCTGATGCGACCCACAGGGTCGTATCAGCATAATCCACCGCAATGTTAGGGATAGGTAAGTCTGCATTTTAGCAGCCGTTAGTTTTTGGGGAAAACAGCGGTTTTCTCCAAAAACTAATGTGTGCTAAAATGCTGGGGCAGCCTTGTAAATATCGCGATGTGAACATCAGCGATATTTACAAGGTTGTCCTGCCCAGTGACGCCCACTTTGCATCTCATTGGAGCTACAAAGTGAGGCGTTTGGCAAAAGGGTGCTAACATGCGTTAATGCATGTTAGCACCCTCTTGTTAATAGGGCGATAGTTTTATCTCCGCTTTTTTGGCTTTACAAGCCAAAAAAGCGGAGATAAAGCCCTTGTAAATATGCGCCTTGGAGTTTTACCGTTGGGCAGTTCTTACTAAGGTGCAGCTGTAGACAGATGCGAGTGAGAGGCACTGGGGTAGAAGAAGGAAAAAGTCGGGGTGGTGACTGCCATCTAGTGAATGTGTTGTAAAAAGACATTATATATCAGTGGCGACTGGCATCACAACGGGGAGGTTAGGGGCGTCCGCGCAGTCTCAAATAAGAAAAAAAAATACAAAAATGTACACAAATAAACGTAAAATATATTCAAAGTAAACTTACCTTTCAACGGGACCTCCTTTCTGGACCTCCCGTGACTGCAGCACAGCAACCAGAAAGCTCCCTTGCTGTGAGAGCAGGGCTTTGATTATTGGATGGAGTGGCCTCACTTGGCACTCCACAGCAATCTAGAGGCCTGCACTTGCTCTAACCCAGCTGTGTAAGGACAGCTGGGTTAGAGGTTTCAAAGTGTGCATGTCTGGCTGAGTGTCTCAAGACGGCTGGCCAAAGGGACATGCGCACTTTTAAAAGTACACATACAGCCCACCCTCCTCCTTGCTGCTGCTCTCAGTAAGTCCCGCCCCCGTCCCGACGCTCGGTTCAGGACAGGAGGATGAAAAATAAAATGGTAATTAATTACCATTTTATTTTCCATCTCGGGGCTCTGGGGCATTTAAGGGGGGTAATGCTCCTTCGCTATAACGGAGGAGTCGCTCCTGCTATATATGCATTAAACTTTGGTGATTACCTCATGCTTGCCAAGCATACTGCTTTAGTCAGTCAGCTACAGCTTTTGCGACAGCCCTGCCGCCTACAGGTTTCGTTTTCACTTCCTACTGCTTTTTACATGCCTGGGAAGGATGGCGCAATCCCACCATAGTGCAGTGATTATCAAAGCCTGCGCGTAGGTTTACTGTGCCAGACTGAGCATAGCACCTGAAGCCACTCAGTTTAGAGTATCTAGCCAATGGGGAAGGATTTTAGGGCGTGGCTTCGTGGCTTTTTTCCTGCTTTAGCGCAACCTCTGCTCGTGCTGTTGAAGTGAGCTACACCAGGTAACATGGCAGAGGTCTCCTACCCTAGAGGTTGTAGTAGAGCAACTTCTTTAGGCTTAACTTGCACAGCGGAGCAGATATACAGTTATGCAGATAGATAAACTAGCCTTCATATGTCCAGATAAATAATGCTCTATTTTGAAAGCCAGAGCAAGTTAAGATGTGTCTATTGGCTGCAGCCGCAGAGGGACTTTCTAAACTTGCATTTGCACAGATTTACTAATGATTTACGCAAGGTTTGTGTGACTTTTGTGATGCAAACCTTGCGCAAAGTGTTAGGGTGGGATTTACAATCCCACGCATATCAGGGTTTGCATTGGATAGTTACGAAAGTAATGCCAAGTTGCGCCCAGCACTGCTTTGCATCACTGTGCATCAAGGGTGTGTTCCATGGCTGGCACATGGGCGTTCTATGCAATCACCCTTAGGCTTTGATGCAAATCTCTATTTACAATCACAGGCAGACAGGGATTTGCACCAAAATCTAATGCGCCCTCAAAGCAGGAGTAACAAGGAGACATGTTTCATTTATCCTAATTTTTCCAATTTTGCATGCGTGCTGCATTGTTCAGCGTGCATACATAGTGAGAAAAACATTAAAGCATAGTTTTTGTACAAGAACACCCCTTTCAGTACAAAACCTATGCTTCAGAAAACACACACACCCTTGAACTATGGCGCCAGGGTGTTTGCATTGGTTCAAGGCTGTCAAAAAGTGCACCAGCGCTGAAGACAGAAAATATCTTAGTAGATATGGCACATTTTTTCTCTCTCCCTTTGACACAAGGCAACACAGCAACTTGGTGCTGCGCTGCCTTGTGTCAAACAGTAGTAAATCTGGGCCTTAGTGTATCCATAATTTATGTCTAATTGATATGCGCAAAGTTATAAAACAATACATCTGAAAAAAATCCAAAACTTCTAAATACGGCGTAGCATAGAACCGGAATACAGTAAGTGTTATTTAATTAATTCTAAGGCATCATTACAGTAATTATTTTATTTTTTAAAGTCTGAAAAATGCTACCTCTCTTTGGTCCCATAGTGCTAGAAAATGTATTAGTCTGTTTTGGGTTTTTCCCAAAAATTATAAACCTGCTTACTATGGTACATCAAAAGTCTTTCTTTAGCTGCTCTCCTGATCGCTGTCTGCTACAGTTTTACATTAGGCTTGAAGATTTCCTGAAGTTTAAGGGCAAGTACTTGCGCACAGTGGCGGCCGGAATGGCTCGCGGGTGGTTGGGGGCATGGGGGGGTTGCGTGGGGGGGGAATAAAAATAAACTTACCTTGCCGCCGGGTCCCGCGTCTCTGATCCTGCTCTCCGACTCCAGGAACAGGAAGCAGGCAGCCAGGCTCACTCCCCTATGCAGCGTTGTGATCGGTCTGAGCGCCATAACACGGTGCTCAGTAAGGGGCTGGAGGAGTGGGCATGTTCTCTATGCAGGCTGTAATGCAGCCTGCATGGAGAACAGGGAAAGTGCGCATGACTGGTACCAAACAGTCATTGTGCACTTAGAAGTGGGCAAACCACTCCTCATCTGCTACGAAAGCAGAGCAGCCCCAACCACCCGCAAAGCAGCAGGACATGAAGCATAAAATTATAATAACTCTAAGCTATTATCATTTTATGTTTCTAATTGGCACTGCTTAAATGCAGTGAGGCAACACTTCTCTGCCATAGCGGACAAGCCGCCACTGCTTGCAAAAGGAGTCAAATTAGCACTTTCAAAAGCACCTCTGGATTGGTGCTGCCACCTGTTCACCTTGAATTGATTTTTTCATCAAAAACGTTTTGAAGATGATGATCGAAAGAAAAATGGAGTGGCGGCTCCTCTGCTAGGGCAGCGAAGCGGTGCCTCACTGATTTTAGCAGTGCAAGAAAGGAAAAATAAAATGATAATAACCGTACCGGCTCAGTTCTGGATGCAGGGTGGGGCTGTGCAGTCCAGAGCAGGGGGAAGAGTGATGGGGCAATTTGTAAGTCTGCATAACGGTTTGGCCTGCCGTCTTGGGCCAGCCAAACAGTCATGCGCACTTGGCATGTTCTCCATCCAGCTGCATTGCACAGCCTGGGCAGGGAAGATGCACAGGCTCCCAGTCCCTGTCTGAGCGCCAAACCACGGTGCTCAGATCAATCAAGACGCTGCTGTCATGCTGGTGAAAGCAGCATCGTGATTGGCTTAGGGAAGCCGGTGTGCTTCCTCCTTCCGGAACTCGTAAGGAAGACAAGCAGAGGAGAGACGACAGACACGGCAGCCATGAAGAGGTAAGTGTCATTTTTTTTTCTCCCCCGCCTCGCCACCCCAATCCATGCCAGCCGCCACTGCTTGGGTCTCCTTCGATTAATACTGATGGATCCATGTGGGTAGCAGGTAGAGGCATGCCAAGACTCTTGGTGGCAAGTGACAGCCATCGCTCTGCAAGATGGATTTCCTTATCAATTACTCCAACCACCCGCTCAATAAACCCATCCAAAGTGAAGTTTTTAATTGGGGCAATATTAGTAGCCCCAGCTTGCATTTGCCCATGCTGCTGCTTGAAACTGGTAAACTGTAAAAGAGCAAGCACCATAAGTAACAAGCTAAGCAGGCAAGGGATAGAGAGGACCTTCAAGTGTGAGTGTAAATAAAGATGGAGCCCACTGAGGATCACATCTCACCTCTCACCATGCATGAACAAATTGCCATCTTGACTTAATCTCAGGGCTGAAAGACAGAGCCACAAGGTGAGGCACGGCCTGGCCTCCTCTGGGCTCCTGTGGGTGCATACAGGCCTGTTCTTGAACCGGTTTTCGCCTGGTCATGCACCTGTGTGCATCCTGTACCCGGGGGGGGGGGTCTCCCTAAGTGCTCAAGAGCACAGGAGTCTGCTGGAGCTCCTCCTCCTGTTTCTGGGCTCAAAGGTGGTTGCTGGGGGGTATAGTCCTACCCCAGAAGCAGAGTGGCAAGAAAAGCATCCCACCGGTCTCCCTAAGCACTTAAGAGTGCAAGAGACTGCCATAGCTCCTCCTCCTGTACCTGGACTAACGGTGGCTGCTGGGGGATATAGTTCCATCCCAGCAGCAGCGCAGCAAGAAAAGCACCTCTTAGGTCTCGTTCAGCGCTTAACAGCCCAAGAGTATGCTGGGGCCCCTCCTCCTGTCTTTGGGCTAAAGGTGGCTGCTGGGTAAAACATTTCCACACCAGAAGCAGTGCAGCAAGAAAAGCTCCCATGCTGCGGGTCTCCCTAAGCGCTTAAGAGCATGAGAGTCTGCTGGAGCCCCTCCTCCTGTCTCCAGGCTCAAAGGTGGCTGTTGGGGGATGCAGTCTCACCCCAGCAGCAGTGCTGCAAGAAAAGTACTCTATATGTTGTGTTGTGTTATGTTTATTTATAAAGCGCACCCATGGGGGTATCCTGCCATTGAGTAGGTGTGTGTGCCTAGCTATGCCTATGGTATGTTGATCAACTGAAAATCCAGGTCTGGCAGAATTCAAGAACAGAGTAGAAGACTGAGATGTGGAGTGAGAGGTTGTTCTATGCTTTAGGAGTGATATAAGAGAACGCCCATCCACCTGATCAGGTTATGTATATGTATGGGATGTGTGTGAGTAGGAGTCCTGCCGAGCAGAGGTGTCTGGATGCATGGTGGAAGGAGATGCAACTCTTCAGTTAGGTGGGGTCTAAGTTGTGTAGTGTGCTGAATGCATATGTGAGGAGTTTCAAGTGAGAGCGTTTGTGTTTCCAGAGTCATTGGAGCTCCTTAGGGTGTGGTGTGTGGTGAGTTCAGTGTGGGAGGCAGAGGAGGAGTCTGGCTGCCGAGTTCTGGAGGGTTTGCCGTCTTCTAGCGAGTTGCTTAATAATCCCTGTGTGGAGGGTGTTCTCATAGTCCAACTTGCTGGTAACTAGGGTGTGAGTGAAAGTTGTTCTAGTGTTGCTTGGGGGCCATTTGAAGATCTTCCTCAGCATCTTGTGTGGATCAGGATACAGTGGTAGAGTTGACTTCTGTAGTCCTGTCCGGTTTGCTTTTGTTGATTATTCCATGGTTCCTGGGATGGATTCTGGATGTGGGTCTGAGTTCAGACAGCCACTAGTCTAGTTGAAATCCCATGAGGAGGTGTTCTTGCCAAACATCGCTACTTCCTTCTTGTCAGTGTTGAACCTCAGGCAGTTGCCTTTCATGCAGTTAGCAACTTCCTCTTGCAAGCGGTGAACTTGTTACTTGTGTTAAGGGTCTTGTCCGAGAGGGAGAGTATGAGTTGCGTGTTATCTGGGCAGGAGAGGATGTTGATGTCATGTGTGAAGATGTTAGCCAAAGGGATCATGTACGCATTGAAGAGGGTGGGGCTAAGCGAAAAACCTTGAGGTATTCCTCAGATGAGTTTGCAGGCTTCAAAGCAGTAAGGTGCCAGGGGCACAGCTTGTGTTCTAGCAATTAAGAAAGAGCAGATTCAGCGGGAGAATGGGTCCTGGGATATCAATGTCGTGCAGATGCATAATGAGAATGGAGTGTGAGACCGTGTCAAATGTGGCAGAGAGGTCTAGGAGAATGAGAGCTGTTGTGTCTCTTGTGTCAAGGATCATGCTGTTGTCTTCGGTGGCAGTGATGAGTGCCGCTTCTACACTGTGGTTGGGCCTGAATCTGGACTGCGTGGCATTGCGATGGTGGTTGCTGAGTTAGTTGATGAGGTGTCAGTTGGTTAGTTTCTCCAAGACTGTTGCCATATATGGTTGGAGGGAGATGGGTCTGTAATTGAAAAGCATGGCTGGGTCAGCGGATGGTTTCTTGAGCATGGGCGTGACTGTGGCATGTTTATAGGTGTCTGAGAATGTGGCTGAGTAATTGGAGGCACTGAGGATGAGTGCTAGTGCTTTGCTGATTGGTTGGATTCCTTTGGTAATGGCATGATGGGGACAAGTGTCAGATGCGCCCTGAGTGGATAGTCGTCATGGTAAATGCAATTTTGACAGTGGTCCCAGCAGGTCACAGCGTCAGGTCCGCTCTTCGGCCAAGATGGGAAGTTGAGTTGCAATGGTGACATGGTCCAGTTCATGGTCCAGTTCAGGATCGAACTTGCAGTATTTGGAGGTGATTTTGTTAAGATTAATTCTGAAAGCTTGTTGCAAAGGTCTTGTGAGGTGGTGATGTTTGCTGAAATCTTTGATGCTGGAAAAGATTTCCTTGCTGCTGTTCATGCTGGCTCAGTGCAATCTGCAAGAACTGTGCACTTGGTGTTCTGTATCTGCTAGTGGTAGCATTGTATGGCTGATTTGAAGATGGCTTTATCTGGGTGTCTTGACTTGTTCTCCATTTGTGCTCCATTTTCATCAGCCTGAGTTGCTCTGTGTACCAGCTGATGTGTGGTCAGGCGGTTGAAATGGATTGCGCTTGAGGGGAGCTATGGTGTTGGTGTTGGCACATGCTGTGTTCCAGCTGTTGTGGTTTTTTATGACTTTCAGCAATTTACTGTTGTGCTTGGCCCAGTGCGCAGAGAGAGTGAAAGCCCACTCCTCTTCTGTGATGCTTTTCCACCTGCAGGGGTCAGATCCAGTGCTGATAAGTATGTGGTGGTGCAGGATAATATTGCTAAAACTGACAAGAGTGAGGTCTGTCCACATCATCATTGCTGGCTTGTTGACTTATGTTGCTGCTTGAGGAGAAAATCTAGTCCAATAGGTGTCTGGTGGTGTGGGTGGGTTTGGTAACATGCTGGGTGAGGCCAAGGTTAATGATGTTTTCTAGAAGGGTCGTAGAGTTTGGGTCGGTGTGGTTTTCTGGGTGCAAGTTAAAGTCTCTGAGAAGGATGAAGGTGCTGGTGATGAGGGGTTCAATGAAGTCTGTGATGTCACTGGTAAAATTGGTGTTGGGTCCTGATGGTCTGTATAAGAGGGTTCTGCCCAAAAAGAAATTGGCTTTGATGTGTATCTTGAATGTGAATTGTTCCATAAAGCTGGTGAAGATATCCGTGTAGGTAGTACAGCTGATGGCATCTTTGGATATGATGGCGACTCTACCTCCGGGCTTGTGCTGATGATCTTGCCTGACAATCTTGTAGCCAGTGGGATTGGCTGTAGCCATGTCCAGTGCAGAGGTTGAGTTCAGTCATGTGTCCATGAGGAAGAGCAGGTCCGCAGAGTGGTCGTGCAGTAGGCCCCATATCTTTGTGGAGTGTTGAGGAGCATGCATCTGAGTGTGGCATGGTGTGTGGGTGGGGTTTGGTCTATGTGACCATGAGTGGATGGCTAGTTTGTGTGAGTGTGAGTGAATGGGGTGCTGGGTGTTGTTGGTGTGGGAGTGGTGGGTGTAGGATGTGGGAGAGTACTTGAGAACTCGCAGGAGACACACATGAATGCTCCTTCTGTTTTGTGTGGTGCAGTGTAACAATGGGCGACTGGGGTTGAGAGCATGTGGGAGCACGGCAGGGTAGTGATGGATAGCAGGAGACCAAGGGTTCCTGGTGATGGGTGTGGACCAGGTGCGGATGAGCATAGACAGGCTTGACTTTGGTGCACCAGCGGCACACCTGCTAGTACATCTGCTGCCCGTCCATGATGCAGCCGCATTAAGTAGGTCCTGGGAGGGCAGAGGAGCAAAGGGAGCCTTGGGATAGAAACCAGTGTTACTTCCTTTGCAGATAGATGATGGGAAACACAGTCATGTCACTTCCTGTGCAGGTGGATGATGGGCAATCCAGTGATGTCACTTCCTGTGCAGATGGGTTATGTGAAATCCTGTGATGACTTCCTATGTCCACAAACACCCTTTGCACTACTTCCAGTTTGAGCCCGCCCTCCAGATACCATTTGGGAGCAGCAGTAACTTTGCAGTTTCACCAAAACGTAAGTTCTGTATCTGGTCCTAAACTAAGGCCAAACTGTGCACCTTTGCTCCAATGTGAAATACTTTTTTTCTCCTACTTAAACTTTGGCAGGCCATTCAAAAACACTCTTAGTGTGCTGTGTGTTTACCTGGAAGACAGGAGACTGATTGTTAGAAGACGGTTGATAGGCCGTGTAAGATTAATCTATGAAGCTACCAGTGACAAACATTTTTCATATATATATATTCTACATTTTTGGCTTGTTGAGAGCAACTTCCTTGCTGAAAGTCGAAACTTCTTGACAGGTTTTGACCATGAACTGTGGGTGACTTAAGCAGCAGTGGGGCGGGGAGGGGGGCAAGTAGGGAGAGGGGTAAAAAAAAATGTACTTACCTGCCTGCTGGCTGGCCGCCGCCACCTCTCCTCTGTCCTCTTCCTGGCTTCTGTGTAAGTAGGAAGTTCTCGGGCTCCCAATCTCCCCATAGCAAATCACAACGTTGCAATGCAGCGTTGTGATTGGTCTGAGCGCCGCGGTTCGGTGCTCAGCCAGGAACTGGGGTCCTGGGCATGTTCTCCACCCATGCTGTAATGCAGTCTGGTTGGAGAACATGCAAAGTGCGCATGACTGTTTGGCCAACCCGTAAGGGCCGGACAAACAGTCATTGTGCACCTTATAGAGTGCCCACCACTCCTTCCTCCTGCTCTGAGATCAGAGCAGCCCCCCCACCTGCAAAGCTGCCAAGCAGCAGTAATAAAGAAAATTATAATAACGTCAAGTTATTATTTTAGTTGTACTTCTTTGCACTGCTAAAAGCAGTGAGGCGCTGCTCCTCTGCCTTAGCAGAGGAGCCACCACTGATTGTATGGTTTTGCTAAAGTAAGGTCCCACCCCTGGCATCACATGGGATGTTGGCAGCATGGTCTGTTGTTTTAATGAGTGAAATATGTGCACCCTTAATGTACTGTGGGGAAGGGGAATGACAGCTCTATGTATCGCCTGTACCACAAGGTGTTCCCTGTGCCATGCGATTTCCAAATTATGCTCCAGCATGCCTCCAATTCCTGTCTCTTGTCTCAGGTTTGACAGCAGGGCAGGTGACAGGGGCTCGAGGACGGTGGCATGTGCCTGAGAGAGTATACAATATGGGCCTCATTTATGAAAAGTGACGCATCACTGCGTGAAAACAGCGATGCGTCACTTTTCATTGCGCCCTCCTTGCGACATGCTGGATGCGTCATATTTATAATATGGCACATCATGTCGCAAGGAGTTACAGATACGTCAGTATTTCTGACGTATCAGTAGGCGCGAAAATGGCGCATTGCTGTGTTGAAAATTGAAATAACGATGTGAGTAAGCATTCACTAAAGACATGAATTCCCCTTATATGACCGAGTTTCTCTTGTTATGTTGACTAAAGTCTGGACTCCATTTTGTATTGTCATGTCTCCACGTGCTCAGCACGAGAAGAGTCCTATCTTCGTGTTAGTTGCTCTTGCAATCTGCCTAGTAACAGTCTATAAATAGCCCCTTTGTCCGTCTGGCGCATGCCCAGACTTGACCACATCTGTTATCAGTTAGTCCTTACTTGACCATGTTTTCGCGGGCTCAAGGAGTGTGTCAACTCCGCCCACATATTGATTCTGTATTGAAAATGTCCATAAAAGGCAATATTCCTTGCTTCATGTTGTATCCACCCACTTATGAGCCCCTCTGTTGTGTATAAAAGGGGACCGTGTATGCAAGTTCTTTGTGCTACTCTATGCAATACTGAAGGGTGTTGTATGGATTGTAGGACCACCCTTAAGGGTTAATAAACTTTGTCTTTGTACTTTGCAGTTTCCGTGCCAACTTCCTTGTAGATTCCATTTGCAGGAGAGCGAACCCTTGTGTCCTGCTGGCCTAGCTGGGGCCTATATTCATCAATTGGCGCCCGTCACGTGGGGTTCATCGGCGACTCGGATGCTCGAAGGACTGGTCGTGACGAAGGTGAGGAATTTGGCCGGGGATGTGATCACTGCCAGAGGCACTTTAGTCCTGGCATCCCGAGGTTTTCTTCCTTCCCTTCCGAGCTGACCATCTGGGTGGCGCCGGTCCTCGACTGAGACCTCTTCTGTCGGTCCTGCCGTGACAGCCGTTTGGGCGAATTGTGGAGCTTGGCAGTTGGAATCTGGACACTCTTGATTGGTAAGAACCGCTATACGGTACTTGCTCCGAGTTTTTGAAGCCGGGTTTGGCTATTTGAGTTTGATTTGTGATGACCGGTCATATCTTGTATTGATTATTGTGAGAATATATGCGTTGCAACACATATAGGCAGGTAATGTGGAGATATTTCTCCGGAGCTGTGTAACTTTGAACGGCACAACGTTTAAGTGCCATTTTTTGATAATACTGCATATTTTGCATTATTTTTGAGCATGCCTGCTTTTAGCGCACTCCGTAAGTGGTGCTGCTGCTTTGGAAACCGGTTAAACCTCGAGGAATCTGCTCCAGCTCCCCCAGAGGGGACTCCTAATAGGGATATGTATGTGAAGCATGGTCTTTCTTCCATAATGTACAGCACAGTATGGAGGAAATATACCAGAAAGGATCCTGAGTTACGATGGCCTTTGTATGGGTCGTTTGATATGCGTAAGATTGAGTATGTGGAACAGTGTATGTGTAAACGGCGTGCTCGGCAAGACATGTTTGAATGTGTGCGATTATGGGTGAAGGAAGTGCGTGAGCGAGAGAAACGTGAGAAAGCGCTGTTTGATAAAGAGCAACGGAAGAATGATCATGTGCGAGCACAGGAAGCGAAGCGTCGGGAGGAAAGAGAACAGACGGAGAGACAAGAGAAAGAGCGTAGGCTGCAAGTCTCGGGTCAATATGCTGTCCGTCAGTCACTTTATCCTGTCCTTACTAATCTTGACGATGATTTTTATTTACTAGATCGCTCTCCGCCCCCTTATGTTGGCGCGTCTGCCCCGAGGCCACAGGATTCTGGATCGGCGTCGGGTAAGGTAGACACGCGGTCCATGTTATCGGTTGACCGAATGGGTGAGCTTCGGCAAGTTTCCTATCGTGCACTTAAGGGCAAGTTATCCCTCGCTGAATTGTTGGACTCTTGGGAAACGTGGCAGGATAGAGAGAAGTTGTATTTTTTGGGCCACTTTTCTGATGAAGTGATTACTGTCTTTCGGAAATATTCGGCAGTTTTTGAGCCTGATGATGTAATATTAGATGCTAAAGCATTGCGTAACGGTGTCTTTTCTCCCTCTAAGGCGCCTGATGCGGCTCGACAGCTGTTTGCATTGCGGGACGCAGCGAGTGACCTTAAAGAGAGAGCGCGCCTAAAAGCAGAGGAGGAAAAGCAGTCGGCTTCACGTGTCGGTGATGACCAATCATCTACCTCCCACTCAGATAAGAGCGACCTAGTGCATGCTAAACCAATGCGAGAGGCGGCACCTTTGTATGTTCCTCCTAAAGGAGCGGGAACTAGTGCGGATATTACCTCCGCTGACGCTAAAGGATATTTTGTGTACAATTGGGTTTATACTCCCTGGCATAGGGCTGACGTTATGGCATTAAAGAATGCGTTGCCTGATCCCCGCAAGAATCCAGCGGCCTTTTACGAAGAAGTCGAGGGGGCCTTGAATTCTTGTACTATGACCTTAGCAGATATAGATCTGTTCTTTGGGCTTATTTTACCACCGGATATGTGGCGATCCGTACGGAAGGTGGACGATGTTGCCGCTTTTAAAGCTCGGTGGTCTGAACTTGAGGATGAGGATAGGGAGAGGAAGCCCGCGCAGAAACCACCTCAGATTATCCTAGATCTCCCCGCTGCTATTTTGACCAAGTTAAAAACAATCATTCCCCCTAAAAAGATTGACTGGAACATGTTAGCCTCGTGTAAGCAGAAAGTCGATGAATCAGTTGCAGATTTCTTTACGCGCTTTGAGGAGACGTTTCATGATTTTAGTGGTCAGTCCCTTACGGATGATACGGGTCGACACCTTTTTGCTGATAAATATGTGGCGAATTTATTACCGGCAATAGCAGCCCGCCTAAAAGCGAGTGAAAGTTCTTGGTCCACTGCGTCCCCGACAGCCCTCCTGACTATAGCTCAGTATTATGAGCGTCAGGAGCAAGAAGCGAAGGGGCAGGAGGAGAAGAAGTCGAAAGATTTAAAAACGAAGCTGATGTTAGCGCAAGTGTATGGTCCGCCTCGTCGGGGTATCAATAGAGGTAGGGGAGGATCTTATGGTCCTCCTTTGGGCCGATCTGATTTGAATAGGAATCAATGTGCGTATTGTAAACAATCGGGACATTGGGCCAGAGATTGCCCGGCGTTGTATGCATCGCGTCAGGGGCATAATGAGGGTGGACCGAGAGGTAGAGGGTTTTTTTTGAAGTTTAGAGGGAATTCTAATGATCACGCCCGCTTTGAACCTGCCGGGCAGCAACGAAATAGACCTGATGTCTTTGATCGACAGAACCAGTACCAAGTGTCAGGGACCGACCGCTCTGGGTACCATGATTCACAGCATGCATAGGAATGCGTTGAATCAGTTGAGGTGCCGGTTGATCAGAAGGGTCCTTATGTATCAGCGGAGGTTTTGGGTTCTACTGATCAGTTCCTAGTAGATACAGGAGCGACTCGTAGTGCGCTGTCTAAACAATTGGTTCCGAGGGCTCCCCCATCTGGCTTAATGGTTACATCGGTAGGGTTTGACGGTACGCTCTCCCGAAGCCCTCTTTCTCGACCCCTCACATTTCAGGTTGATTCTTTTTCTGCACCCTGTCCGTTTTTGCTTGCCCCGAACACGCCGGACAACATTATGGGTCTTGATATGCTCAAGCACTTCAGAGCTACGATCCGCTGCTCCCCCGCTGGTGTGCGTGTGATATTAAATGATAATCACCCTCTGTCTGAACGGATGTGTGTGGTTGCAGAGGATACCGTGTTAGCAACTCTCCCCCGTACTTTGTGGGCCATTTCGGATACCGATGTAGGACAGATGGTGATTCCGCCTGTCCATATTAGTGTCAAGGAGGGGGCGGTGTTACCACGCCTCCCGCAGTATCGTATTTCCCAGGAGGGGGAGGAGGCCCTTATACAGATTGTGCAGGATTTGATTAAGGTGGGAGTAGTGGAGGAAGTTCCCTACAACGTCTGTAATAGTCCGATTCTACCCATTTTGAAAAAGGATACGTATGCCAAAGTTTATCGGTTTATAATTGATTTGAGGGAAGTAAACAAGATCGTGATACCTCAGTATCCAGTGGTTTCTGATATCACGACGTTGCTTACTTTGGTCCCACCTACGGCGACGACGTTTTCAGTCATTGATTTGAAAAATGCTTTCTTTTCGATTCCTATTCATCCCGATAGTCGATACCTTTTTGGTTTCACTCTGAATAATAGGTCTTATCGATTTTGTAGAGTTCCTCAGGGCTACACAGAAAGCCCTAGCATTTATAGTCAAGCTTTGAAAAGACAATTGGACTCCTTTGTTCTGCCCGAGGGTGTCGCCCTCATTCAATATGTCGATGACATCTTGTTGGCGGCTGACACTCCGGAGTTGTGTGAGAAGAGTACGTTATCCTTGCTTTCCTTTTTGGCATCCCACAATCACAAAGTATCTCGGAAGAAATTGCAGTTCTGTAGACCAAAGGTGACTTATCTGGGTCACCTTTTGTCTAAGGAGGGGCGTGCACTCACACCAGATCGTATTCAAGTAATTTTGGACACGCCAGTGCCTTCCACGCAGAAGGACGTGCGTGCATTTTTGGGTCTTGTTTCTTTTTGTAGGCAATGGATACTAGGTTTTTCACATGTAGCCAAGCCATTGTTAGCCCTTTTGACAAAAGACACACCTATTCCGCTTCCTTGGTCAAATGAGTGTGACACTGCCTTCCAGAAATTGCGACAGGCCCTTTGTTCAGCACCAGTGTTAGGGACCCCTGATTATACAAAACCTTTTTTGCTGTATGTGCATGAGAAAGATGGATGTGCATTATCAGTTTTAGTGCAGATGCACGGCGACAAGCAGCGCCCTTGTGCATATTTTTCGGCTGTACTTGATCCTGTTGCCCGAGCATTGCCTGGTTGTTTTCGCTCGGTTGCGGCGACAGCTGTGTCAATACGCCAAAGCGAGGGAATTGTGTTATCTCATAAGCTGTTGGTATTAGTCCCCCATGCTGTTGATGCCCTGCTTAATCAGACAAAGACGCAGCATTTGACCAGTGCCCGTTTAACGGGATATGAGCTGACGCTTTTGGCTCCTCATATTACGTTGAAGAGGTGTGTAACGTTAAACCCGGCTACATTGTTGCCGTTCCCGGAAGCTCAGTCTGAGGCACGGAAAGCACATGATTGTATTCTTGTGACTGAGGAACAAACAAAGGGTCGTATTGATCTCCAGGATACGCCCTTTCCAGATGTAGATGGAGAACTGTGGGTGGACGGATCATGCCTGAAGCTACCAGATGGTACGACTTCAGCAGCGTATGCAATTACCACATTGCAAACAATAGTGGAGACAGCACGCATACCACAGAAATCAGCTCAAGCAGCGGAACTGATAGCATTAACACGAGCATGTGAGCTCAGTACAGGATTGTGTGTGAATGTTTATACAGATAGCCGCTATGCTTTCGGAGTAGCGCACGATTTCGGCCTACTCTGGAAGGAGAGAGGGTTTCTGACGTCGCATGGAGTACAAATAATGCATGGAGAGTTAGTTCACAACCTTTTAACTGCATTGACATATCCGAGGAAAATTGCTATCATTAAATGTAGTGCCCATAAGAAAGTAGTTGATAAAGTTGGAGAAGGAAATGCTTTGGCAGACCGGGTGGCAAGGGAGACTGCGATGCAGCCCGCTGCTACTGCCATGTATGTAGTAAAGTCACAGGTAGAAAGATGGTACGATGCGAAAAGAGAGGTGCTGGAAATACAGAGGATCGCTTCTGACAAAGAACGGGAGCAATGGTCCAATGATGGAGAATTGGATGATGAGGGTTGTTGGAGAAATAAGCAGATGGATAGATGGAAGTTACCCACAGCTTTTGTACAACCTATGGTTCAGATGGCACATGGGCGGCTAGCACATGTTGGAGCTTCCGCAATTGTAAAATTGCTTACCCAAGTCTGGGAGCATCCAGAGATTGCTAGCACGGCAAAGAGGGTGGTGCAGACCTGTATGATTTGCCTGAGGTACAACCCAGGAAAGGGGACTCGAACTCCAGCAGGAGGATTTGCGACACCTACTGCACCCTTTGAGGTTTTGCAGATGGATTACATCCAGCTTGAGCGCTGTAACAATTTGAAGTATGTTCTAGTAGTGGTATGTGCCTTTAGTAAATGGGTCGAGGCGTACCCTACGAAAGACAATACTGCAATGACTACCGCCAAGAGGCTATTGAAGGAGTTCTTCCCCCGATATGGTGTTTGTAGACTGCTGTGGAGTGATAACGGACCCCACTTTATAGCGGATGTTATAAAGTATGTTCTGAAGGGTCTGGGCATCACCCAGAAGTTTCACGCAGTGTTTCACCCTCAGTCTGCAGGACTAGTCGAGAAGTATAATGGTACACTGAAGCTCAAGATCGTCTTTGACTTGGCCAGATGCTTTACCGCTGGCATTATTGTCAATTAGATCGATACCGCACTCTCGAACTGGTCTTACACCGTACGAGATTGTTTTTGGACGCCCAATGAATATTTGGGGTCCACCACGACCTAAGGCTGTGTATGATGTACCTTGTGTAATGATGAATGATTATCTGGCACAGTTAACGGATAACTTGGTTTCTATTCATCAACAGGTCCGGGAGGCGCTCCCTGATCGGTCCACCGGTGAAGGTCACAGTCTCCGGCCTGGAGACTATGTCATGGTGAAGATTTTTGAAAGGACGAACAGCTTGGAGCCGAGATGGGTTGGTCCTGAGCAGGTCCTACTTGCAACAAGGACGGCTGTGCGGGTTTCCAACCGAAAGAATTGGATTCATTCCCTGCACTGTCGCAAAGTGCCGCCCGGATTGGTGGAGCCTGCTGTATTGACCGACCATCGAGAAATTCTGACTGCAGAGAAAGGCCGTGCTGTGGAACCGAACGACACTAAGGAGCTCTTTCCGGACCACGTGATTCCTGGAGGAAGGCGATATCATCTCAGACCGAGGAAGTGAATTCTTCAGTTTCAGGACACGTTGTCAGAACGGCCCTTGGGTTAGTGAAACGGAGAGCCAATGAGGCAAGGGGGGGGGATCAGCCCTGCATTAGTGTAGCGACACCCGTCTTGGCCCATTGGTGAAGAAATCAACCGCTGCCTAAGGGGAAGAGTTCTGACAACCTTTTAGTTTCAGGAAGATATTGATTTTTTATTCTGACATGGAGAAAAAGAAAATCCTTTGTGCAACAGGTTTTATGTTTACAGTAGCTATTGTTGGGATAACCACATGGTTTGTGGAGGATGTGACTCCTGCTCGAAAGTTACTTGTCTTGACTACTCCAGTGCCTGAGGAGCACTATTTCTATACACTACCGTATCAAGAGTTGAAGCATCGTCAGTCTTATTTGAATAACACTTTCATCCAGATGTTGCATCACACTCATGTTGCCACCAATGCTACGAACTGTTGGATATGTGGTATGATGCCAGCTCACCAGAAGAAAGAAGGAACTCCGTTCATACCTCTTCCTTTCTCTCATAACGGCTCCTGTAGAGCATGGTACACCTTGCTTTTTGCCACCCGGAAACCTACAGTGGGACGATTACTCTTCAGACTTAATAGGGAATGTCATCAGGATAAAGATGGATATCCGCAAGCGAATGGGACAATTTGGGAATGGGAAGAGTATCGACCAGACAATGAATCGATTCCCTATATTTTCACGAACACCAGAGACACTGTGGGGAAAGACCGATTTGTGATTCAAGTGGCACAAGCTCAAGCGGACCTGTGTGTCCAGAGTGTGGGTTATATTCCTGTTGGTGTTAGTGATTGCATCACTATTTTAAACATCGACGGATTGAATACCAGTACCTTCTTAGCATCCCATAATACATACTTCGTATGTTGAAATAAAGGTTATTACCGTTTGCCAGCCGGTTGGTCTGGAGTATGTTATGTGGCATTTCTATTGCCTCCCGTATTCTTGGCACCTGCATCTTATCATAAGGATTTGAAGTTGTTGAATAATGTGACTGTAAATAGGTATAAACGTACTCTATCGATTGATGATGTGGACCAGACTGACACCAGTCTGCAGCAGTATATTGATTTTAATTTAGGATTGTTTTTCTTTGTTGGAGCTGCCCTAAATAGTAGGAGAGTTCGAAGGTTAACAAGAGTGGTAGAGGCTGTGACAAATCAAACCGCCGCTGCTCTTGGGAATCTTACGGAAGAATTACAAATTACTAGAATTGTTGCATTGCAGAATCGCATGGTGTTAGATGTTATGTTAGCTGACCGAGGTGGAGCTTGTAAAATTATCGGAAGTAGTTGTTGCGTGTTTATTCCTGACCACACGCCATCAGGTTATAATGCTATCAATAAACTGCATAAAATTGCAGCTGAAATCCATACAGAAAATGGTACTTGGACCTTTTCTGGATGGTTTTGGGCGTTGATCACCACATGGGGGTGGAAGGTCTTAACTGGTCTCTGTATCATTGTGGCAGTTTTGTTTTCTTGTTGCATTTGTATTCAATGTGGTCCTTTACTCTGTTCCCTATGTGTGTCACTCTGCATTCCTGATAAGAAAGCTATTGCCAATGTCACTTACCAGAAACATCTGACTAAAGAAATAGAAGAAATGATGAAGATTGATATATACGATGATTATCCTAACAAACCGGATGTCTTCAGTGAATGCTGAAAGGGTCGTCTGTTGAAAATTGAAATAACGATGTGAGTAAGCATTCACTAAAGACATGAATTCCCCTTATATGACCGAGTTTCTCTCGTTATGTTGACTAAAGTCTGGACTCCATTTTGTATTGTCATGTCTCCACGTGCTCAGCACGAGAAGAGTCCTATCTTCGTGTTAGTTGCTCTTGCAATCTGCCTAGTAACAGTCTATAAATAGCTCCTTTGTCCGTCTGGCGCATGCCCAGACTTGACCACATCTGTTATCAGTTAGTCCTTACTTGACCATGTTTTCGCGGGCTCAAGGAGTGTGTCAACTCCGCCCACATATTGATTCTGTATTGAAAATGTCCATAAAAGGCAATATTCCTTGCTTCATGTTGTATCCACCCACTTATGAGCCCCTCTGTTGTGTATAAAAGGGGACCGTGTACGCAAGTTCTTTGTGCTACTCTATGCAATACTGAAGGGTGTTGTATGGATTGTAGGACCACCCTTAAGTGTTAATAAACTTTGTCTTTGTACTTTGCAGTTTCCGTGCCAACTTCCTTGTAGATTCCATTTGCAGGAGAGCGAACCCTTGTGTCCTGCTGGCCCAGCTGGGGCCTATATTCATCAGCTGGAGTGTGTCACAAAATTGACGCAACTTCAGCAATGAGTCATTTAACATGGGCAAGTCCCATTTCAATGTGCCTGCGTCAGTCTTACGCCTGCTGTGTGGCAGGCGTAAGATATTGACGCATTTGCGTCCTAGAAGTGGCGCAGTGAAATCTCATAGATTTCACTGCGTCACCTCTACGAGGCTTACTTACGTCAGAACGCCCACCCTGCATACATTAAACCTGGCGCAGGTATAATGTGGCGCAGGGATTTACAAAGTGACGCATCTACATAGATGCGTCACTTTGTAAATATGATGCAACATGGCGCATTTTTACGCTGCTGGTGCATCATAAAAAGTGACGCACCGGCGGCGCAAAAGTGACGCAAGTGCTCATAAATAAACCCCTCAGTGTTTGCACAACTAACATATATCAAGATTATCTCCACACATGAATATGGTTCTCAAAATGCTCATACTTTATCCATCTTCCTTAAAAAACTTTCAGTCAACGGGGGGCATGGCTTGCACGCCGCTGCGAGATGGCGGATCGCGCTTGAGCTCCGTGACGAGCGAGGGCCGTCGGAGGCTTTTCTACTGCTTCGAAGTGCCCCATTGCTGCCAAAATGTGGCTTCATGCTTCTGAGGATGTCGTGTGCTACCTGAGAGTCTTTCCTGCGCTCTGAAAGTGCCGGTGACTGTATTTATGCAATTTATGGTGGAGCTCGGTGTTTTTACGAGCGGCCGCCATTTTGTTTTTCTTCACTGACGGAGATGTTTGTTTTTCCACTTCACGACGACGTTTTTTCTTCGAACTGGTCAGGAATGGTGGCAAACAGGTGCTGGTGACTTTTTTCCTTACTTATAAAGTGTATATTGGATTTTTTTTTTTTTTTTTTTTAACTTTCCTCATTTACTTTGCTGCCTATGGTGAGAGCAGTTTGGATTTTATTTTACTATACCTCTCTTCAGAGCGCCTCCAATACCTTTGTATGGCGCTTCCATGATTTATGATACCCTGCTTCTTGGTTTTTTTAGTTTCGGATGACGTCTTTTTGCTACCTGCAGGGCATGGTATTTTTGTGATGTGAATTCTCTCCTCTGTCATGTAAGCCCGCCATTATTATTATCCTGGATTGGTTGCTGATCGTGCGCTCTACTTTTTGCGCATTTCTATTTTACATATTGCGTATACTAGTTTCCTCTGGCTTTTTTCTTCCCTTCATTTCTCTGAGGGGGGGTATTTTGCTCCCGCTGTGACTGTGGGCTCTATGGCTACGAATATGGGCTTGTCACCAAATTCTAAAGACGCCAAAGATTCTAAAGCCTCTCTTAAGAGGTCCAAACAAGTGTCTCCTACACCGGAGGCTGCTCAAAAAGACACAAATTCCACTCTTGAGACTATTCTGACGCGCCTTAATGATGTTCATGCAATTGCGCAGTCTACCAAGACTAACACAGATTTGTTGCAAGTGGAGGTGTCAGCCATCAGGAATGATTTCAAGGCTCTGTCCCTTCGTGTTTCAGCCACAGAAACACGTATTAGTGGTGCAGAAGATACTATACAAAAACAATCTAGGTCTCTTTGCCAGTTTGAGCGCTCAATGGCGGCATTGCGGAGGGTCTCACTGATCAAGAAGATCGTAATCGCAGATCTAATCTGCACATTTTTGGTCTTCCAGAGGGAGTTGAGAAAGATGCACCTTCTATGATTGATTTCTTATATAAATGGGTTCCTTCTACGCTGCAAATTTCATTCCAAAGAGACTTTGAGTTGGAACGGGCACACCGAGTTCCCACCTTTCGCTCTAAATCAGCCACGCAACCAAGAGCGATAATTTTTAAGCCACTGCGCCATCAACATACGGAGCAAATTCTGGCTCATATACGGAAGGTTAAAGTTGTCCCATGGAATGGCCATCGCATTTCAATTTCTCAGGACTTTGCCAGAGACTCGGTAATAAGGAGGAAAGGCTTTCTTAATCTCCGGAAGCGTCTCTCTGAGATGAATATCCCCTTCTCTTTTTCTGGTCCTTCAAAATTCCGCATTACCTTCAAAGGTCGTTCCAGAATCATCGATGAACCTGCTGATTTGGCTTCATTTTTGGATAATCAGATGAAGTTGCAGATGGATCTTCAAATGGAAGCCTCACAGGATCCTGGTTCCTCTGGCACCTGATGTGGTTTCATATAACTGCATTGTGTTTTCTCTTTTACAGATCTATTAAATTTGTCTTTTTTAGATCTGCGTGGTGGTCTTATTGCCCACTGTTGTTGGTGTGCGTTTGTTGTTTTTTTTCGTGCGTGCCTTTGTAAGCTATGTGATGGGCTGTGTTTCTTTTCTCCTTTTCCTTATCTGTTCTACCTTCATATCTTTATGTTGTAGTGAACTACTATCTCTGATATATTTATTTTTTGTATTTTCTAATCTTTCTTGGTATTGTTTTCTTTATAGGGTGTCCTCTCTCTTGCTCGTTGTTTTTCTTTTTTGTGCTTATCAATCTTTTTCCTCCTTTCTTGCTTTTTGTCCATGGCAGGTTCCGGATCTTTTTTACCTCACTTTATGACTTCTTTTATTTCCTTAGAATTTTTGTGTGTGACTTGGTCTTGTCTCTGTTTTTTGTTCTTCGTTTCTTACTGACCCCAATTAATGTTACTTCCATTGCCGTACTTTTATTTGGTCTTTTCGCGTGTTGTTTTTCTCTTGTTGTTTTGTCTCTATGGAGTACGCCTTTGATTATTATCTGTATTATTTTCTGGATTGGTTACATAAATTGCTCATAGATATTTATTAATTGCTATATACAGAGTTAATTTTAATTTCTGTACAGTTAATTGTTATATCTATTTTATTGTTACATCATTGATTGGTTTGTTTACTTATTATTCTTAACTGCCTCTCTTTACTAGCTCTAAATTACTATATTTATATTGCACTTTATATTCTCATGTGTTTTTACTTCTATATGTACGATATTCTTACTTCTTTAATATATAACAAATTTATATATTTGTGGACAGTTAACTAGATGCCTATCTTTTGATATACATTTTTAAAGACTATTTATCTTCCATAGGGCTTCATTGATTGATTTTTATGGATTGGTTACATAGATTGCCTCATAGACGCTTATTAATTGCTATAAATAGAGTTAATTCTACTTTCTGTATAGCTAATTTTTATATCTATTTTATGGTTATATCATTGATTGTTTTGTTTTCCTATTTTTATTAACTGCCTCTCTCTACTAGTTCTAAGTTAATATATTTATATTGCACTTTTAGTCTCATGTTTTTTACTTCTATAGTTATATATTTACGATACTCGTGCCTCTTTGACTTGCATTAGTATAATAAGTTTATATATTTGTGATAGTCAATTAGATGTCTATCTTTAGATTTTACATATTTAAATATATACTGGTTTCTTCTATTTATCTGCCATAGGGCTTTATTGAGTGTTATAACGATTCAGCTATTTTATGCCTCTATCTATTATGTCTCATTTATTCTCTTCATATTTTATCTTATAGTCTTCTTTGGAAATATATTTCTTTCTCTTTTTTCTCTACGGCTCTTCATTGTGTCTGCTTTGGTTTCGCTCTACCTAATATTAGAGATAGTTATTGGCTTATTTTTCCTCATTTCTCCATTTGTAGCATTAGCTATCTTTCTCTCTTCTACTTCCTCCATTCTTTTATGATATACTTTACATGTTACCTTTTTATCAATTTGGCATGTACATGTCGCCTTTATAGTCTTACATGATGAATTGTTTTTGAATATTACAATTAATTCTAGTTCATATTTCAGATATTTCTTTTTTCTTAATTAAGTATAATCGGTTATGTTTTGTATTGGGGCCCTTTATGCTGATTGTATTTATTCCTCGTGATGGTCCCCTTACTCATCTTTCCATGTTCCCCCTGGTATGAATTTGGTCTCTTTCAGACATTCCTTGTTGGTTCTTCTTTTTCTTCTTCTTTACACTTTCCTTCTTTCTTTTTCCTCTTTGTTAGACCTGGCATCTTTGGCGTGGTTACCCCTGACTTTTTGCCTCTACCTCCTGTATTTTTGATGCTATGCTGGATTTCGTTTTTGCTGGTTTAGATGCTTTGGGCACTTTGCCACTGCTGATCAGTGTCAAAGTGCAAGTGCTCCATTGGTAAATTGTTATATTGATTGGTTATCCATGATTGGTATATTTGTTTCACCTGTTAGCCCCTAGTAAAGTGCACTGCGTGTGCCAGGGCTGGTGATTCAAATGCTATTAGTGGGCTGCAGCACTGATTGTGCCACCCACAGGAGTAGCGCTAAAATGATGTCTTAGGCCTGCTTGCAGTGCCTATGTGCAGTCCAGGACTGCCATGTCGACCTGGCCAGTGAACCCACTGACCAGGCCTTATCCTTACCCTTCTTGTGCATGTCAGGCATCCCTATGGTGGCCCTAGGTACCCCCCCCCCCCTGGGCTGGGTGCAGTATATCTGAAAGGTAGGGCATGTACTGAGGTGTGTAACATGCCCTGGTAGTGAATTACAGCCATTTTCGTTTTTCACTGCTGAGAGGCTATCTTGCCCATAGGATAGAATGGGGGAGGCTGTTTACATGCCTATCTTCCCATAAGGGCAATATAGAAAATCCAAGTTTGGTATCTTTGTGTTCAGAAGTTAATTATACATCTTTTTAGCAAGATGGTTTTTAAATTCACTGTGTGAGAATAGCACTTTTTAGAAAGCAGCTATTCTCCTGTTTAACCTTCCTGTGTGCCTGTGTGCTGGTTGGCTGACTGGTGTCATGTGATGGGCTAGGTGGCTCCAGGAGCCTGGATGAGTCAGCAGCAGGGTGAATAGGGAGATCTGCTTTAGATGGGTGGGAGGAGTGGGTTTGAATGGGGCTGCCCCTGCCAGCACAATGCTGGCTCCACCCCCTGCTGGCCAGGCTGAGGACTCTGCCTCTGGTGGCACAAAGAAGGCTCCACTTCCTGCTGAGCGTCTAACGACCCTGCCCCTCACTCTGAAAGGAACCAGGTGCTCCAGGGCAGAGCACACCCAGGAACCGGTTTGAGCAGGGGAATCCCCCACTGAAACACAGAGAGACAAAGACTTGGAGGGGTATAAGAAGAGGACCCCAGACACCTAAACTTTAGATCACTTTGGAACTAAGAAGAAACCTCTGCCAAGGAGAAAGCTGAAAAGAACTGAAGAGGAGAAGACTGCCTGCTTGCTGTTTTGCTTTGCTGCCAAGGAGAGGGGAAGGACTTTGCTGTGTCCCCTTCTTTTGATTCTGATCTCCAAGGGCCTGAGAAGAGCTGGCTCCCTGTTAAGAAGTCCCAGGAACAAAAGGACTTCACCACCAGCTCCCCTGGAACTCTGCTGAAGGAGTTCTGACCTGCCTTGGAGTGCTTGCCCAGTCTTGGGGCCTCAGGAGGTCGTTTTGCTGTGTTTGGGAGCTGGGAAGCAGAAGCGTGAAAAAGAGTAACTGGTACCCAACGCATCATCCGATTGCGTGTCGCAAGAACGAGAGTGCGAGGAAAATTTCATCGCGGCGTCATCGCAGCACCCGGAGTCCCCGCATCGCCGAGTGCGTCGAGCATCGTTCCGGTGCGAGAAGATTCCTGAGGCTGCGAGGGTCGTCGCAGAACCAGCTTGCGGGCCGCACCACTGCCGGTGCGTGAAAGTATCCAGTCGCTGAGTGTGTCGACGCAGAGTCCCGTCCCGTGATGCATCGAGGGTTGCGGCGCCCGAAGTCAATGCTGCGCCGCGCACCGCGACGCATCGAGGGTTGCGGCGCCAGAAGTCAACGCCGCGCATCGCGCCGCACCGAAGATCATCGCATCGTACCTGTGCGTGAAGCTTTCCCCTAAGAAACCTACGCAACGAAAGCCAAAGTCATCGCATCCTCCCCCTACAGATCGGAGCCGGCGCATCCACCTCTGCTGCGTGAAGCAGGGCTGCTGCAAAGCCTCCCCAAGATCTCAGGAGTATCGCATCGCCTTTGCCATCTTCCTTGTGATAGCTTTTGGGAACCTTATCGCAACTACAGGTACTGTTGGGCACGAGAGTGTCGCATTTTGTGCATTGAGAGTCGCATTGTGCAGGACACTGACTTTTACATCCTGGAGTACTTTCTGCAAACTCTTGAACTATCTTTAAAGTAATCTTTTTAATTGCATGTTGGTTTTTCTGTAGTATTTGGTCTTGTGAAGTTTTTAGTAAAGATACCTTATTTTTCTAAAACTGGTGTGGAGTAAATCTGTGGTGTTTTCACTGTGTTACTGTGAGTGTTGGTACAAATACTTTACACATTGCCTTTGATAGCCTAGACTGCTCAGGCCAAGCTACCTAGAGGGTGAGCAGGGGTTATCTTAACAGTGTATCCCCCTTTCCCTGACTAGAAGCAAGGGTCCCTACTTGGACAGTGGTACCTACCCTGCCAACTAGAGACTCCCAGATCTAACATTGGTGGTCAGCGGTGAGGATTGAACTTGTATTTGTACTTGACCCACAGTAATTGGTGTACATCACTAGGAGTGCAGACCAATAGACAACCACATACTGTATTATTCTATTTTTGAGTAACTCTTCAAGAGCATCATGTCTCAGGTGACAACAAGTGAGAGGGCAGAATTGGAGTTTTCCATTGCGGATTTATATTCATACAAAGTTGAGGAGCTCAAGCAATTCTGCAAAGACCTTGGTTGCCCTGTGAAAAGCGGAGCTAGAAAGGATGTTCTACAAAGAATCTTGAAGGCCTGGTGGGAGGCCCAAGAGGAAGGTGGTGCAAATGAAGAGGATGGTTTTGTTCCCCAAGATCTGCCCGTGGGCAGAGCAGTCTGAAGGGCTGGCAGCTCCCATTCCAGTAGGGGGCTCACTCCAGAGGAGTTGGAGGAGAATCAAAGGGTGAGAAACCATGAATTGGAAATAATGAAAATGAAAATGAAGCAATCTGAAGTAGACAAGGCGGCGGAGAAGAGCAAGAATGCCCGTGCCTTGGAGGAGAAGAAATTGCTTCTGGCTCATGAAGTGAGCATGAGAGAACTGGACATCAAGGCCAAGCAGGTGGAGTCCGGTTCAAATGGTGGCAGCGCACAGCCAGTGCAGGGGGGTAAAGTATATATCCCCAAGGATTTAGTGCAGAATTACAATAGGAGTGAAGATATCTATGCCTGGTTTACATCGTATGAAATAGCATTGAGAATGAATGGTGTGCCTGAACAGCATTGGGGGACGGGCCTGTGGAAACATTTTGAGGCTTCTGGGAGGAGTGCTCTAGAGCCCTTAGAATTAGCAGGTGCCATGACCTATCCCAATATGAAGGAGGCCCTATGTCTCAGGTATGGACTTACTCCAGAACAGTATAGACTGCAGTTTAGGAACTCCAAGAAGAAAGAGTCTGAGACTTGGATGGAGTGTGTGAATCTGTACTCGCGGGCACTGGAAGGTTGGATGAAGGGCAGCAAGGTAACTGATTTTAAGGGGCTGTTACATTTAATTAGTTGGGAGCACTTGAGTAGTCTATGTGTTCCAGAGCTGCGCCAGCATCTTTTAGACAGCAAGCTGACGGACCCCATTGAGCTTGCTAAGGAGGCGGACCGCTGGACCAGTACCAGGGTCCACAGAGGAATTGTGGGTACCATTGCCAAAGGTGGGCAGGGTCCCCAGCAGAAGAGTGGGGGGGACAAGGGTAACCAAAAGGAGTTCTCGCAAGGGCCCCAAAACAGTTCCCAGGGTAACCAGTCCCAGCCCCCCAAGTCAAAACCCAAACCAACCTGGCCCCCTAAGGGCAGGTCAGATAACAAGGGTCCCATTAGGTGTTATCACTGTCAGGAATTGGGTCACAAATCTCCTGTGTGTCCCAAGAAATCCCAGGCACCCTCTGGTGCTCCAACACCGGGTATAGCTAGTGTAGCTTTTGGTGGGGATTTAATTTCTAGCGATTTGGAGGGATTAGCAGTTATGTCCCTTGTCTCTTTAGGAGACACAGAGATGGTCCAGGAAACCCCTGTCCCTGATAACACTAAGAAGTACAGGCAGTGGGTGACCATCAATGGGAAGAGGGTGGAGGCTCTCAGGGACACTGGAGCCAGTGTGACCACGGTCAGGTGTCAGTGGGTCCCTGAGGAGCTGATCATTCCCGATGTACTTCACCCTGTAGTGTCAGCTGACAACTCTGTGCGCCTTTGCAAGGTAGCACATGTTCCCTTTGAGTGGGGGGGGGGGGTCTCAGGTCCTCTCAGAGTTGTTGTGAGTCCATCCATGCCAGTAGACTGTCGGCTAGGTAATGACCAGGAGAGTTCCCCATGGAAGGAGGTGGAACGCCAGGCTCATTTGGAGATGTTGGGTTTGCCTGAGTGAGTCTGTGTGACCACCCGGTCCATGGCAGCCAGACAGGGTTGTGAAGCAGACCTGGAGCCTGAAACAGTGGCCCAGGTCCCTGCCAGAAAGAGGAAGGACAAGGGGCGTGGTGCGTCCACCCCTGCTGTTCCCACGGTCCAGGAAGGAGCAGAACCTGCGGGGGATGCCCTGGAGCCTATAGGGGAACAGGTAGCTGAGCTGGGAGACATACCTGAGCTGACCCATTGGCAGCAAGAGGGTGGTCCCTCCAGAGAAGAGTTCTGCCGAGCGCAGAAGGCATGCCCTACTCTTGAAGGTCTGCGGCACCAGGCTGCAGACCAGGCAGCAGGTTGAGGAAAATAAAAATCTATGAGGCCTATGTGTCCCCATGTGCCCCCCCCCGAACGCTTATGTGCACATACATGTAACCTATGTATTTCCCCTCCATGGCCTTTCTATCATGATGCTTATGCTATAACGTGGCCTGCCATCATCCAGTCTCCCATGAGAGAAACGACAAATCTGTATTGAGGCCTACACGTTTTTCATCATGTTTTCCTGCATTTTCATGAAGCCCATGTTTATGGCTCAGCCAGAGCCAAAAAGAGGTTTCATGCCTCAGAACGCTCTGAAAGCTACAGCTACGTATCCTTGGCCTTGCACACTTGGGCCTCAGCCAAAGGGGCCCCGACCGAGGTGTCGAGACAGTATTGAGCACGGTTATCTGCTTACTCTTACTGAAACCACATTCTTGCCTGGTGAAGGAGGAATGAACGCGACCCATCTGCAAGGAGGGAGCCCAGCCTTACTGTCTCTCTTTGTGAGATTGCAAAGCTCACGTCAGTAAAAAGCCCATAGCCCCCATGTAAGGCCTCTGCAGTAAATGAAGTAAATGAAGAAATAGATGCCACATCGGCTCTTGGTGATGAGCAACCTATGTCACAAATCAGTCCCTGCTCCAGACATCGGATATCAGATAATACAAGATGTGCTGGTCGTCCTGACACTGAAGGCCTCACTCACTGAAGGCCTCACTTCCAGACTTGTCCGGTTGCATAGCAACCCTCCCCACGTCAGTTACACGTCATGCTCGAGTTGAGCACAAGTAAGGCAAAGTTCCAGTACAATTCCAGCAGATCACGCAACCCCCTCCAGGTATCCACCCACACATGACAAATTACCCATTATCATCAAGTGGACGCCCACATGGACGCCCACCTTCACGCCTACTTACACGCCCACATGCTCTTATCTCATTATCTCTTGCTCTTTTGCTTACGTACAATTGAGAAATGTATATATACTGTACTCTGTGAATAATGTTTTGAGAATATTGAGAATACTTTTGAGTCCCTTTCCAGATCCTTTTTTGGTGATGGTAATATTCTCCCTTTGACTCGAGTTATTGGAATAAAGCCCTTTTAGAACCTGATACCACAGACTCAGCCTCTTGCTTTATGCATGATCCTATTGATATTCTGAAATACATAGAGCGTAATATTTTATTTACCACATAATGGCGCCCGAACAGTTACATCTCTTTCCCCACACGCCGGAGATGAAGGTCCAGTTTTGCCCCCTTCCATAGCCGTGACGGACTTCAAGCGCGCACGTCGCGGGTCTTCCCGCCAACTCCCTCAGGCCAACGAAGGGGACAGACTGCGACCAGGCATCCATACGAGGCGGTGAGGAACGCAGATTGTCCTACCCAGAGCCCACCTGCGAGAGAGCTGTGTCCGAGGTATACAGAGGCCCACCAGATTCCGAAGTTCCGAAGTATCCAAGTCACGAGTCGAGTCCAGTCCAGTCCAGTTTGGTCTAGTCCAGTTCAGTTCCGAGGCCTTCCGTTCCGTGCTACCCGGTGAGTACCGTTGCTGGGGAGGCAGTTAGACGTGCACATTAGGTTGTGCCGGTCAAGACGGGTTTGGGTACACAAATCCGGTCTGCACTGTTTCAGCAGTGTATCTGTACTGTTTAGCAGTATATCTAGTATGTCTTGCATATAATTCAGTATTCTCTAGTGTTAGTATTATGTCAGTAACTAGTTTCCTATTAGTTATCATCGTTCATTAAATGTTAAATGTTAAATGTTTTAATATGTTTTAAAAATTGTGGTATGAATGAGTGTTCATTATTGTGTTTATTGTAATTTATTGTGTTCAAAATCAAGTAGCAAAGTTTAAAGATGCCGTTCTTTTCAAAATTAAGACAGATCAAAACTAGAAAAGGGGTACTCGAGGAAGCTGTTCCCATTCCACCTAGGGACACCCCAGGGTACTTTATGTACCATAAGCATGGCCTAGATGCCGTATTATTTCTTGATTTATGGGTGGACTACACCAAGGATCTAGCCGAAAGTCAGAGGTGGCCCGCAGTTGGGACATGGGATGCAGATTGCATCATGAGAGTAGAAGAAGAATTATGGAAAAAGAAAGCCAGACAGTAACAGAAAGATGCCATTGAGTTTTGGCGCAAGGAGTCACATAGGAGGACAGAGTAAGTGTTTCACGAAGCAGAGAGAAGTAGACTGGAGTCTGGAAAAGCCAAGGAAGAGATGTTACAGGAGGAAGTGGAGCAGGTGAAATGAGTGCAGGCTGACAGAGGAAGAAATACTGACGTTGCTGGTATTTATCCCGTCCTTTCAGAGGACCTAGCAAGAGTGGCCCCAGTAGAAAGACCAGTTAGAGTGCCACCGCAAGTACCACGATACATATAATAATGATATAGTAGCCCAAAGGTTCTTGAGCCTCCCACCAAACGAACAGCGCATAGCCGGTGTTTACATGGTCCAACATTTGACTACGTTGTCAATAGGAAATTGAGAGGGGTGTAGCTAGAGAAGGAGCAACACCTGTGATTTGATGACACCCCTAATGTACAAAGTGTTAATGAAAAATAATTAGTGAAAAGTTTAGCTTGAGAAAAATTGTGGGTATTTCGAATTTGCAAAATTGTTCCAGAATCCAGGTTTGTGTTCTTGGTGGTCCAGTGAGCCAATGTGCTGGGTCAAGACGGTAAGATTATGACCCCCTGAGAGCAAATTGTATATAAAAATAATTTTTCAATTGGGCGAATTATTGCAGTTTTTATGGAATTGAGTAGTCTTTTTGTCTTTGACAGCTTCAGAGTGAGGAGAAGGTGGGGGCTGTGTAGAGCAGTATGTGATACAGAAATCGGAGACAGATTCTGACCTTGTAGCCAGTGTAGGTGGGGGCCGGTGAGAGGAGCAGAACAGAGGCACTGCTTAGAAAGCTTCTCTGACATCGCATCTGTGTAATGCCTGCAGCCGGAGCAACAAAAAAGTTGGCTGGCAGCCCAGGCTCAGGCCGCGCTGAGGGGCTATTTTTAGCTTCTCTGATAAGACAGGGCAGCTGAGAAATGTAAGTCGAGAAAGATTCCCTTGGTCTATTCTGTGCTAAACCAGTGCCCCGTGGAAATGTCTATGGAGAAGATTTGTTTTATTTTTTAGCAAATGTTATATTGCTTCTGGCCAGAAAGTAAAATGTTGCTCTTGCTTGGAATTTTAAGGGCTATGTGCCTATATAAAAACGATTTTCAAATTCAGACATTTTTGAATTGTGGCCACAAGCTGCCACCAGTTGCATTGGATAAATGATCCAGTGGTTAAAAGTCTGTGAGGAGAGATGAGAGGTGCGTCTTCGTCTGGGACATTAGGGTACATTGTGTTGACGAAGATGCATAGCTCATTTTTATAAAAGAAAACAAACAGGTTCGTGTGTTCTTCGTTTTTGATTATTATTGCTGATTCTGTGTGTCAGACTTGACACGGTGATTTCAGATGGGGGTGTATAGGGCAGGTAAATCAATTATTGATTATAAGCCTGACAAATTAAGCAGGCCAGAGTGTTCGCCTCTGAGCTGTAGGTACTATAATTGCGCATCGCTGCTCATTTATATATGTTAGTGTAATTGTCTATGCTTTCTGTGCTTGGTATACTGATGGCTTGGCATATGTATTTTATATATGTTTTGTTTTTGTGTTGTATTGATCAGTATGTTTGGCATTAATACAAGTTCTCCTGGGCGTTACGGAGATGGACGTGACGACGTAAATCTTTGCGCAGCGCTTGGCTGGAACTTGTTCACAATTACTAAATTTCACAGACATGATATTACCTTTATCATGCTGTCAAAATAGCGGACAACACGTTATCAGTGTATGTCTAATTGGTATTGGTGATGAATAAAAGAAGAAAATAGTTATGCAAGACTTAAATATGTATCACATGACTGCCTTTCTCTTATAGACATGCAGCCTCGGTCATATGTTTCCAGATTGGACATTAAGGAACCATTATGATCTGTGCACTCGCATCTTACCTCTTGAAAGGCCTGTTTTAAATAAGGACTGCCACCCCAGAGTGACAAATGAGGCTCGGTATTTAGGGTAATGAGAAAATATCTGACAGGATTTCCTTTTTAAAGTTTGCTTTAGTAAGCTCATTCTTGTAAGTGGTGGCCCCAAAAGTTGACTTGTTTTTAAATTAGTCTGTTTATTGTATAGGTGGAAATTATTGCAAAATGACTGATTTCTTTAGCAGATGAATTATTAATTATCAACATTAACAACTGTTCTTAAACTTGGTTTTCCGAATATTTAGGTAATTTAGCATTCCTATTAGGGCCTCCTAGCATTAATATTGACTTCAGGTTGGTGTAGGTTCATGTGATAGGGACATTTGCATATGAGATGTCATTTGGCCAGCTTATGAGCTAACACAATGAGGTTTGTACATTAATTTGAAGGATTTCTCGCCGTTTCAAATACGCTGTGTATCTCCTATAATTTTGCTTACGCCCAGTAGCTACACACAGGGATTAATAGTGTTGACAAGACACAGGGAGGAGAATATTGGCTTTCTGCTGGCCCCTGAGGAGGTTCGCTTCCCGCTAGCCCCTTAAGAAATTAAGCCCCTTAGAAATTAGCCCCCTTAGGTATGGTGCTTTCCCCTTTTTCTCATGTTTTATTGTGATCTTTCAGGGGAATTAGTCCAAGCCCCTAATACAGCTTCTACTAAAGTCCTCCCTTGGACACAAGAACACACTGTGGCATTTGAAGAATTAAAGAGAGCTTTATGTCAAGCACCAGTTTTAGCAAACCCTGATTACAACAAATCGTTTATGCTTTTTGTGACAGAGCGGGATGGAACAGCACTATCTGTCCTAACACAAGATCATGCAGGAAAACACGAGCCCTGTGCTTATTTTTCTAGTACATTAGACCCAGTAGCACAGGCTTTGCCTGCGTGCCTAAAATCAGTTGCAGCAACGGCCTTAGACATAAGACAAAGTGACTCGATAGTGCTGGGCCACCCTCTGACAGTACAAGTACCACACGCAGTAGAGGTTCTCTTGAACCGGACACAAACACAACACCTGACTGTAGCTAGACTGACAGGCTATGAGCCAACGTTATTTCAACCACACATAAAGATCAGACGATGCAACATACTGAATCCTGCTACCCTTTTGCCCTCCAGTACAGAAAGCGTTTCACCACACGACTGTGTTGAAGTAATACATACCGTGACTAAACCAAGACAAGACTTGACAGACGTTGCACTCCCAGACCCCGACCTAACACTATAAGTTGACGGCTCATGCATGAGGACAGGGGCGGGAGAATTAGTGGCAGCATATGCAGTGACTACTGATACTGTAATAATAGAGACTAAAAGAATAGACATATTGTCAGCACAAGCAGCAGAGCTCATCGCCCTGACACAAGCGTGCATAAGAGCTAAGCACCTGAAAGTAAACATTTACACCGATTCTGTGGCGAGAAAGAGGTTTCTTGACCTCTCATGGGGCCAAGATACAGCATGGCCCCCTTATTCAAGCCCTACTGGAAGCAATACATTTACCAACAGCCATAGCTATCCTAAAATGTAAAGCACATACTAGAGCCACAGATACCATTTCCCAAGGCAATGATCTGGCAGACCGAACTGCTAAACAGACAGCTCAGACCCCACTAGACATGACAAAGTTACAGGTTCAATAAGTGTCCAAAGCCATGACAGTTAGGGATCCTTCCAAGGATGTACAAGACATACAGACACATGCTACTGTAGACGAATTAAAGAAATGATCGGAACAAGGAGGGGTACTGACTGATCAGGGTTGGATGACAAAGGGCAAATCCACATGGTTTCTTCCTGAATCAATGGTACAAATAATCATAAATACCGCACATAGTCCTGCACACTTAGGAGAGAAAGCAATGCTAGACAGCTTACAGAATATATGGTTCTCTTTTACATGCGAATGGTAGCTCATTCTAGAACAGGCTTATCTCCCTATGAAGTGGTCTTTGGTAGACCACCGAATATGTGGGGCACTCCAATGCCTAAAAAGATTACTGATGTTGACAGTAACATGCTGACAGATTACCTGGCTTCCTTGATGTCTGCACTACTCTCTTGTTGTTCGCAGGTTGCTGCCGCCTTCCCTGACAACACCCAGGTCAAAGAATACTCCATCGCTCCTGGATGGAAGGCGCCAAAGTCAGTGCTCTGGACCACGGGGACGGCCGTTAAAGTCAAAGGGCGGAAAGGATGGTTGCACCTTCACCACTCTTTTACAAAGGAAAGACTTTGAACACCATTTTCTAGAGGAGACTCCCCAGCAGTTTCCACAAAGCTAAACTTAGATCTAAAAAGTCAGAACCCGTTTGATCAATTAAGTCCACTAGGTGGTGAAGCGGTTGAACATGTATTCTGGCTTGCATAAGATCTTGGACAATAACATTGATAAAAAGAGCAAGATGTGCATCACGATAATATGTATCAGCTTAATACTACATGCTATTTTTCCTCCTATTGCCTCACTCTTATACTCCTCCACTAATGATACCATAAAGCACACATTTAGTGATCTGCCATCCTATGAGCTATCATATCGACTTGCCTTACGCAACAATACCTTTATTCAGATACTGCACCATTCACATCAGACTGCTGGGTCTGTGGCCGATTTCCCCCGTATCAGAAGGTAAAGGGAGTGTTGCCTCTTTTTCCTTTTCCGTTCTCCCATAATGGTTCTTGCGGAGCATGGTTTGCCTTAATGACATCCATCAACGGTGATGCCAAAGAATACAAAGCAATAACAAGGCTCCACAAGATTGCCCAAAACATACATCAAGACCCAGGCACGTGGACATGGTCCGGTTGGCTCTGGGGATTAATATCGGCTTGGGGATGGAAAGTGTTGACCGTCTGTGGGTTGATACTATTAATGATATTCAGTTGTTGCCTATGTCTGCAGTGTGGCCCGGCCATTTGTGGCCTGTGTGCTACTGCATGTGTTCCACATCCCTATTTACAAAGCATTGAAAATGGAAAAATAATGCTGCAAGAACAGATCGACTGTCTCATGAAAATAGACGTTACATAGGGGGTTCACTAAGGTACAAGGAGGGAATGAGGAAAATAAAAATCTATGAGGCCTATGTGTCCCCATGTGCCCCCCCCGAACGCTTATGTGCACATACATGTAACCTATGTATTTCCCCTCCATGGCCTTTCTATCATGATGCTTATGCTATAACGTGGCCTGCCATCATCCAGTCTCCCATGAGAGAAACGACAAATCTGTATTGAGGCCTACACGTTTTTCATCATGTTTTCCTGCATTTTCATGAAGCCCATGTTTATGGCTCAGCCAGAGCCAAAAAGAGGTTTCATGCCTCAGAACGCTCTGAAAGCTACAGCTACGTATCCTTGGCCTTGCACACTTGGGCCTCAGCCAAAGGGGCCCCGACCGAGGTGTCGAGACAGTATTGAGCACGGTTATCTGCTTACTCTTACTGAAACCACATTCTTGCCTGGTGAAGGAGGAATGAACGCGACCCATCTGCAAGGAGGGAGCCCAGCCTTACTGTCTCTCTTTGTGAGATTGCAAAGCTCACGTCAGTAAAAAGCCCATAGCCCCCATGTAAGGCCTCTGCAGTAAATGAAGTAAATGAAGAAATAGATGCCACATCGGCTCTTGGTGATGAGCAACCTATGTCACAAATCAGTCCCTGCTCCAGACATCGGATATCAGATAATACAAGATGTGCTGGTCGTCCTGACACTGAAGGCCTCACTCACTGAAGGCCTCACTTCCAGACTTGTCCGGTTGCATAGCAACCCTCCCCACGTCAGTTACACGTCATGCTCGAGTTGAGCACAAGTAAGGCAAAGTTCCAGTACAATTCCAGCAGATCACGCAACACCCCTCCAGGTATCCACCCACACATGACAAATTACCCATTATCATCAAGTGGACGCCCACATGGACGCCCACCTTCACGCCTACTTACACGCCCACATGCTCTTATCTCATTCTCTCTTGCTCTTTTGCTTACGTACAATTGAGAAATGTATATATACTGTACTCTGTGAATAATGTTTTGAGAATATTGAGAATACTTTTGAGTCCCTTTCCAGATCCTTTTTTGGTGATGGTAATATTCTCCCTTTGACTCGAGTTATTGGAATAAAGCCCTTTTAGAACCTGATACCACAGACTCAGCCTCTTGCTTTATGCATGATCCTATTGATATTCTGAAATACATAGAGCGTAATATTTTATTTACCACAAGGTGCTGATCCGAAGAACTTCTTTCTCTACTGGGAGAATGACTTGTTGTACAGTGAGTGAGCCTAGGTTTGCTGAGCCCAGTGGATCACGTACCCTGGTGGTACCCACAGGGTTCAGAGACTTCCTACTGGGTCTGGCTCACGACGTGCCTCTTGCAGGACATCTCGGGCAGGACAAGACCCGACAAAGGCTTGCCACCCACTTTTACTGGCCCGGGATGAAGACGGACGTCGCTTCCTTTTGCAAATCATGCCAGACTTGCCAGGCAAGTGGCAAGGCTGGAGGAAAATGCAAAGGCCCTCTCCAGCCTTTTCCTGTAGTGAGCACCCCTTTCGAGCGGGTGGGGATAGATATTGTGGGGCCACTGGACCCCAGGACAGCCTTAGGCAACAGGTTCATCCTGGTCCTGGTGGATCATGCCACCCGGTACCCGGAGGCTAACCCTCTCAGGACAACAACAGCCCCGGTGGTGGGCCGTGCGTTGATGGGGATCTTTTCCCGTGTGGGTTTCCCCAAAGAGGTGGTATCTGACCGGGGTACCAACTTCATCTCCAGGTATATGAAGTCTCTGTGGGAGGAGTGTGGGGTAACTTATAAGTTCACCACTCCTTACCACCCTCAAGGAAATGGGTTGGTTGAAAGGTTCCACCGGACCCTGAAGGGCATGATCATGGGGCTGACAGAGCCCATGAGACGGAAGTGGGACGTCTTTTTGCCATGCCTATTATTTGCCTACAGGGAGGTACCACAAAAGTCTCTAGGGTTCAGTCCCTTTGAGCTTTTGTACGGGCACCCTGTTAGAGGACCTCTCAGTCTGGTGAAGGAGGGTTGGGAGAAATCCCCTGGGAAAACCCCCCAGGATGTGTTCAGCTATGTGCTGGCCATCCGCAACCAGACACAGCGCTTCCGGGCCCTCGCTCGGCGAACCTGGAAGCCAGCCAGGATGAGATGAAGAGGTGGTATGACCAGCATACCACTCTGGTGGAATTTCAACCTGGGCAGATGGTGTGGGTGATGGCACCAGTGGAGCCTTGCGCGCTCCAAGACAAGTGGACTGGGCCATATGAGGTGGTGGAGCGCAAGAGTGAAGTGACCTACCTGGTCAACTTGCGGTCTCCCAGGAACCCCATGAGGGTCCTACATGTGAACCGCCTCAAACCCCATTTTGAGAGGTCTGAAATAACAATGCTACTTGCTACAGATGCAGGGATGGAGGAGGATAGCGATCCTCTTCCTGACCTCCTGGAAGCTAAGGAGCAAGATGGGTCAGTGGATGGAGTGGTCCTCTCGCCCACCCTGACCCCAGAACAGCAGAGGGACTGTCACCATGTGTTGGGTCAGTTTGCATCTCTGTTCTCCCTGACCCCCGGTATCACCAACTGGTGTGTCCATGATGTGGACACGGGAGATAGCATGCCTGTGAAACAGAAGTTTTACCGGGTGGCTGACAAGGTCAGGGCCAGCATCAAGAAGGAGGTTTCTAAGATGTTGGAACTAGGGGTGATTGAGCCCTCCAGCAGCCCCTGGGCTAGCCCAGTGGTACTTGTACCGAAAGCTGCTGCGCCAGGTGCCACTCCAGAACTTAGGTTTTGTGTGGACTACCGTGGGCTCAATGCGGTCACGAAGACTGACGCACACCCCATCCCCAGAGCTGATGAGCTCGTGGATCGGTTGGGAGCTGCCAACTACCTCAGTACGTTTGATTTAACTTCTGGGTACTGGCAGATTGCCTTAACTGATGGGGCCAAGGAGAGGTCTGCGTTTTCAATGCCAGAGGAGCACTTCCAGTTCCGCGTCATGCCCTTTGGGTTGAAGAACGCCCCTGCCACATTCCAGAGACTGGTCAACCAGGTATTGTCCGGGCTGGAGCAATTCAGCGCCGCATATCTGGACGACATTGCTGTGTTCAGCTCCACTTGGGAAGAACACTTGCAACACCTCTGCGCAGTGTTGAAGGCTCTGCACAGTGCAGGCCTCACTATCAAGGCCAGTAAGTGCCAGATAGGGCAGGGTTCGGTGGTGTATTTGGGACACCAAGTAGGAAGCGGCCAGGTGGCGCCCCTACAAGCCAAGATAGATACCATCCGGGCCTGGGAACCCCCCAAGACCCAGACAGCGGTGAGAGCCTTCTTAGGACTCACCGGGTACTATCGCCGTTTTGTCAAGGGGTATGGCACCATTGTTGCTCCCTTGACAGAACTAACCTCCAAGAAGTTACCGAAGAAAGTGATTTGGACCAGTGCCTGCCAAGAAGCTTTTGATGCTCTGAAGGAGGCCATGTGTACAGCACCTGTAATCAAGGCGCCTGACTTCTCCAAGGAATTCATAGTGCAGACAGACGCTTCTGAGCATGGAGTGGGAGCGGTGCTCTCACAACTAAATGATGAGGACTTGGACCAACCTGTAGCTTTCATTAGTAGGAGGCTACTTCCCAGGGAACAGAGGTGGAGTGTGATTGAAAGGGAAGCTTTTGCTGTGGTCTGGGCTCTGAAGAAGCTGAGACCCTACTTGTTTGGGACTCACTTCCGGGTTCAGACGGACCACAGGCCTCTCAGATGGTTCATGCAGATGAGGGGTGAGAATCCTAAGCTGTTGAGGTGGTCCATTTCCCTACAGGGGATGGACTTTACGCTGGAACACCGCCCCGGTACAGAACACGCCAACGCTGATGGTCTGTCCAGGTTTTTCCGCCTAGCGATGAGAACTCCCAAGAGGGTGGGTAGTTCTCCCCACTTTCAGCTGGAGGGGACACATGTTAGACCTGGCATCTTTGGCGTGGTTACCCCTGACTTTTTGCCTCTACTCTCCTGTATTTTTGATGCTATGCTGGATTTCGTTTTTGCTGGTTTAGATGCTTTGGGCACTTTGCCACTGCTGATCAGTGTCAAAGTGCAAGTGCTCCCTTGGTAAATTGTTATATTGATTGGTTATCCATGATTGGTATATTTGTTTCACCTGTTAGCCCCTAGTAAAGTGCACTGCGTGTGCCAGGGCTGGTGATTCAAATGCTACTAGTGGGCTGCAGCACTGATTGTGCCACCCACAGGAGTAGCGCTAAAATGATGTCTTAGGCCTGCTTGCAGTGCCTATGTGCAGTCCAGGACTGCCATGTCGACCTGGCCAGTGAACCCACTGACCAGGCCTTATCCTTACCCTTCTTGTGCATGTCAGGCATCCCTATGGTGGCCCTAGGTACCCCCCTGGGCTGGGTGCAGTATATCTGAAAGGTAGGGCATGTACTGAGGTGTGTAACATGCCCTGGTAGTGAATTACAGCCATTTTCGTTTTTCACTGCTGAGAGGCTATCTTGCCCATAGGATAGAATGGGGGAGGCTGTTTACATGCCTATCTTCCCATAAGGGCAATATGGAAAATCCAAGTTTGGTATCTTTGTGTTCAGAATTTAATTATACATCTTTTTAGCAAGATGGTTTTTAAATTCACTGTGTGAGAATAGCACTTTTTAGAAATAAGCTATTCTCCTGTTTAACCTTCCTGTGTGCCTGTGTGCTGGTTGGCTGACTGGTGTCATGTGATGGGCTAGGTGGCTCCAGGAGCCTGGATGAGTCAGCAGCAGGGTGAATAGGGAGATCTGCTTTAGATGGGTGGGAGGAGTAGTCCCTGGGTTTGAATGGGGCTGCCCCTGCCAGCACAATGCTGGCTCCACCCCCTGCTGGCCAGGCTGAGGACTCTGCCTCTGCTGGCACAAAGAAGGCTCCACCTCCTGCTGAGCGTCTAACGACCCTGCCCCTCACTCTGAAAGGAACCAGGTGCTCCAGGGCAGAGCACACCCAGGAACCGGTTTGAGCAGGGGAATCCCCCCACTGAAACACAGAGAGACAAAGACTTGGAGGGGTATAAGAAGAGGACCCCAGACACCTAAACTTTAGATCACTTTGGAACTAAGAAGAAACCTCTGCCAAGGAGAAAGCTGAAAAGAACTGAAGAGGAGAAGACTGCCTGCTTGCTGTTTTGCTTTGCTGCCAAGGAGAGGGGAAGGACTTTGCTGTGTCCCCTTCTTTTGATTCTGATCTCCAAGGGCCTGAGAAGAGCTGGCTCCCTGTTAAGAAGTCCCAGGAACAAAAGGACTTCACCACCAGCTCCCCTGGAACTCTGCTGAAGGAGTTCTGACCTGCCTTGGAGTGCTTGCCCAGTCTTGGGGCCTCAGGAGGTCGTTTTGCTGTGTTTGGGAGCTGGGAAGCAGAAGCGTGAAAAAGAGTAACTGGTACCCAACGCATCATCCGATTGCGTGTCGCAAGAACGAGAGTGCGAGGAAAATTTCATTGCGGCGTCATCGCAGCACCCGGAGTCCCCGCATCGCCGAGTGCGTCGAGCATCGTTCCGGTGCGAGAAGATTCCTGACACTGCGAGGGTCGTCGCAGAATCAGTTTGCGGGCCGCACCACTGCCGGTGCGTGAAAGTATCCAGTCGCTGCGTGTGTCGACGCAGAGTCCCGTCCCGCGACGCATCGAGGGTTGCGGCGCCCGAAGTCAACGCTGCGCCGCGCACCGCGACGCATCGAGGGTTGCGGCGCCAGAAGTCAACGCCGCGCCGCGCATCGCGCCGCACCGAAGATAGTCGCATCGTACCTGTGCGTGAAGCTTCCCCCTAAAAAACCTACGCAACGAAAGCCAAAGTCATCGCATCCTCCCCCTACAGATCAGAGCCGGCGCATCCACCTCTGCTGCGTGAAGCAGGGCTGCTGCAAAGCCTCCAACATCTCAGGAGTATCGCATCGCCTTTGCCATCTTCCTTGTGATAGCTTTTGGGAACCTTATCGCAACTACAGGTACTGTTGGGCACGAGAGTGTCGCATTTTGTGCATTGAGAGTCGCATTGTGCAGGACACTGACTTTTACATCCTGGAGTACTTTCTGCAAACTCTTGAACTATCTTTAAAGTAATCTTTTTAATTGTATGTTGGTTTTTCTGTAGTATTTGGTCTTGTGAAGTTTTTAGTAAAGATACCTTATTTTTCTAAAACTGGTGTGGAGTAAATCTGTGGTGTTTTCACTGTGTTACTGTGAGTGTTGGTACAAATACTTTACACATTGCCTTTGATAGCCTAGACTGCTCAGGCCAAGCTACCTAGAGGGTGAGCAGGGGTTATCTTAACAGTGTATCCCCCTTTCCCTGACTAGAAGCAAGGGTCCCTACTTGGACAGTGGTACCTACCCTGCCAACTAGAGACTCCCAGATCTAACACTCTTCTTTCTCCTTTTCTCTTCGGATTTCCTCCTTGGATTCTCCCTGTTTTGTGTTGTTGTCTAGTGTGTGGAGGTGCCTTTTTATGGTCGCTGTATATCCTATATTATATACGGTGCATCATTTTTCCCTATTATTGGTTCTATGACTGGATTGAATATACTTTCCCTTAATGTGAAAGGGTTAAATCACCCAGTAAAAAGGTCAAAGATATTAGACTACTGCAAATCTCTTTCTTCGGATCTAGTCCTTTTTCAAGAGACGAAGGTCTCCGCCAGAGAGGCGCTATTTTTGAAGAAAGAATGGGTTTCTGATGTTGCTTGTTCAGATGCTTGTGGCAAAAGAAATGGGGTAATTACTTTAGTTTCTAAACATTCTGGTTTGTCTATTGTTTCCTCTGAACAGGATACAGAGGGACGTTGGTTACTATCTAAGTTGTCTGATGGTAATGTTGATCTCTTTGTCATGAATATTTATGCCCCTAACAAGGATGATCCGTCTTTTTGGAAAGCAATCACCAAAAAGCTAAATGACACACCTCATTCTGGTAATCTTATTGTAGGTGGAGACTTTAATTTACCAATGGATACCATCCTAGATAGGAATTCTGCCTTTAATTTTCATCCCCCTAATTCACATAAACAAATGATTAATATGTGCTCTCTTATTCATCTTCAGGATGTCTGGCGTCTTCATAATCCCACTGGCAGTGATTTTTCCTTTTTTTCTTCCCCCCATTCGTCTTTTTCACGCATTGATTATCTTTTGGTTCACTCCTCTCTTGTTCAATCTTCCTCATCTCCGCTTATTCATCCTATTTTAATTTCAGATCATGCCGCGGTGACTTTCACACTTTTGTCTTTTGCCCCTAGAGCGAGATCTCGGTCTTGGAGATTAAACACAGAAATCTTACATGATGATTCCCAGGTTCGAGAGTTTTCTCTGGGACTCTTTTAAATGTACTTTCCGTGGTCAGGTCACCAAATGTATGTCAAGGAGAAACGCTGCCATTAGAAAGGAACTCACAGACTTAGCAGCTGAGATAAAAAGTCAGGAATCTCTTTTTCGACAATCTAAAGATAAATCCTGCCTACAGTCTATTAAGAATTTAAAATATACATCCAATACTATAGTCACTAAGAGAGCTCATATAGGTCTTCAGGCTCAGAAATCTAAGAAGTTGTTGTTAAAAAATCGTGCTGGCAAGATGCTTGCGGCTACATTAAAGTTCCAGGAATCTTCTTATAAATCTTCCCAAATCTCTTCTATTAATGACCATCTTGGTAAGAAAAAATTTCAGTCGAAAGCCTCTTGAACATTTCTGAAGGCTGAAACTAGTAGACCTACACTTTTGAAAGAGATATAGAGGTTCATTTTAAGACCTCCAGTGTATCCTGACGATGGTTTTACCCATGTCCTAGGACCCTTTCATTAAAACTTTCATAAGGGCATTTCCTAGAGACATTTTTAGCACATAATTTCACTTCACATAGCACTGTGCACTTTCCACACAAGAACCCGCTCCGCTGTAGTTCAGGTGTTGAAGCACAGCTGGATTGCACTCGGTAATCCAGCTGGGCCCCGATGATGAAGCATGCCACCTACTAGGTGGGTGGGTGAGGGGTTTCCTTAAACAACAAACAGTTGTTTGCGCTCCTTTTGCGTGGGTACAGGTCACAAACCATGACCTTTACTTACAAAAGTAAACACACGTCTAGGTAGCATGAAATTACTATCTATAAAACATGCTAAACAGTGATGGTCGACATACTAGGATTACCTAGTAAGCATGCTAATTAATTGGAAAGAAAATTACCCGAAGTGTATCCATGGTTGAAATTCCAAAATAAAAACGTCACCTCGTTTCATTATCAATGTGTAATTTAGTGGTCAACTTAAAAAAGAATTGGTCCGGTTATTCACATATATTCCCTAAATACGGTGACTATTGAGTGCTTCACAAATTGCTAACACATTGCAATATCCTTGTAACAAGGCAAGCCCTAGACAGAAATATGTGAAGTGTCACATTTTTCCAGGGTGATGCCCAGGAGCTCTGCTTTGGCCGTCTGGTAGGCTTCTGAAGATCAGGGTTGTTGTTTCTCCTTAAAGACCACTGCTGGCTGTTTCACGAGTTATACAATCTTTCTTCTGAAATTCAAATGTTATTACAAATTGGCTTCTTTTACCTAATCACTCAAACTACCCAGAGTGCATGACACAAAATATCCAGATTGCTGTTTCCAAGTACATGATCAGAAGCTATGAGAGTCTTTGGCTAGACACTGCAGAGTTTTATGAACAGAAGACACCTCAACACTATTTACTTACCCTCCTAGCACTTTGGCGAAGAGCCCGTCTCTGGTAGTGTGATTTTCTCTGGAGTATAGTAAATGACTAGGCATTGTGTAGGGTCTGAAGATGGGTTCCTTAGGGGATTGTGTCTCATGATCTGCTATCCGAGCCCATCTGGAGTCGGTATGTAATGATAGGTTTCGAGTTTGGTTATGATATTTGAAATCTTTATGTACTTGGAAGCTGTTTTCTACTTAGTTCCCTGTCACCTCCGGTTCTGGTATTTTCCATTACGCGCCTTTTTATATGAGCGAAAAACTAAGTGGGTGCGGTGTTGGATATCCTAAGGTAGTCCGGCTGTGTAGAGTCTCAGTAATGTTCTTAGGTTGGCAATGGAGTGGGTGGTGGACCCAGGGAACCTTTCCCACTTTCATAGGTGTGGTGTGCGCTTTTTGGGATGGCGGGTGAGCTAGTGTAGTGGAGTTGAGGGGTGCTTAGGGAAAGGAGGGGTGGGGAGAATGTGGTAGGAATAAGGGAGGCTCTTGGAGATGAGTAGGAGAGTACAAAGGGGATGACGTATTTTGAAACATCTTGGTACATTTCCTATATCTAGTTGTCCCCATTGATAGACGGTAAATACTAATCAGTTGATAAGACCAAAATAGTTGGGAAAGTAGCTTAATAGCAGTGTATGCACCTGACACAACAACTTTCATGAGTTTCAGATACATTGGTGTTGGTAAAATCCTTGGACTTGGCAGGGGGTTAGGGGTTGAATTCACTAGAGTTAGTAAGTATGATGTATGTAAGCTTCATTAAGTGAGTAGTCGAATGCAAGGACGGTGGGTGGTCAATACCCATCTGAAGTGGTCAGTTAGGAGCAAAAAGAGGTTTTTTTTTAATGAGATGATGAAGGTGTTTTTGTAACAGCTTTTTAAGTAATACTTGCACTCAGGATGGCCTCTGAATATATTTATTCCGAGTACAGGACACTGCTGCTCACTCCTTGACAGACTCTGTCAAACTGCCAAGTGTGTACGTTCTAACTTCCCTTCACGTTCCAATAGCCCTCCCCTTCACATTCCATTACATCTCATCATTACATTTTTGTGGTCCACCTAGATGTGATTTCCAAGAACATATGAATTTTGATGGTTTTTGAGACGTACTATTCAGGGTCAACCCAAGAACAATTTATAAAGGGTTTATTTAGGCCGAACAGTAGGTTATTCTTGAATTGTTGACATTGGCTTCCATGGGAAACCTTTGCAGTTCACATCAGATTCTAAATCTGGTTACTCACTCCTATGACATAGCAACAGTTAATAACAAACCCACTGCTGCCACGTCATAACGGACTTCCAGGGGAGGCTGACAGGGCTCTGTAAAAAGCTTGTCTTTGACTGAAATCAGAAAGGACAGCTGCAGCAGGGGAAGGAAAACAGGGAGGGGTTGGTTAAGGATGTCGGGAAAGGTAGTTTTCACATTTGGGTCAAGAACGAGAAGCCATGATATTTATGGCTACCCCATTACTCCTCTGCCTCTGTGTGCAGATGAAAGCAGGGGCCCATGATTTTGCAGGCCATTAATAATTTAAAATTATAAATAGGTAAAAAGTGATTTACGGGAAGGATGTTCACCTTGGGGTTCTGAGTGACATCATAGACAACTGAAGCTTCGCTCTCGTTGTCTAGTAAACCATCCACTGAATTCAATGTTACCCGCCTATAATTCTATATGTGTTTTTGTTTCTCAGATTCATGGTCACAGAATGATGTGTTCCTATTTAATCAGTTAAAATATTTCTGTTTCTACGAGTAGACGCAGGGCACAATAATATATGTTATCTTTGGTTATATACCACAACCAAAAAACTGCTGAGATTCACAAGTTATGATTAGAAACACATTAAACAAGTCACACAGCAGCCTTGAAAACCAAAGCTCACACACCAAATGTAATGCTCATAAGCTCATCCTTAATGAAACAGATACAATTAGCTAAGTTATAAATCAACTTACAAATGAGATTACACGTCACATTACCCTTACCACTTTGACAGAGACAACTATGAATGTAGCATCTTTAACTGATTTGATTACGTGTTGTTGTGAAAAACATTTCACTTATAGATTTTGTTATTTCTTGGGACATATTTTTAGGTCATACGCATTGTATCCATTATGCAAATTATGCATTGCCAGGCCCTCGTCTAACTCTCTGTGGGTGTTCTACCCCAGCTGCACCCGGCCCTTATTATCCATGCACTGCTGATGGTTGACCACAGAGACTGGACTGCAATGCGGCACTGCTCCCACTTTGCCACGTGCAGCCAATCCCTCCCCCCCAATCCATTGACCAAACACATCAGAAGTGCACTGATTACCCTTTGTCAGTTTTTTATTTTACAAGACCAGCAAATGCTATCCTGTTTGTAAACCCAAAGACCCCCCCCCCCCCCGACTCCTTCCAAAAGGGTCCTTGGAACCTATGGAGGGTCCTGGATTCGCAAATCAAGCGATTAAAAAAGTAAATCATTTTATTGGTCAGGGTGGTCCCACCATACTCCCTTGTGCCCTTTTTATTTTCAGTTTTCCCAACACGGTGCGTGTTGCACCGTGTTTAGTAATGCCGGCCGCAAAATAATTTTTGCTGTGATAGCCAACCAATTGGAATGCTGCAGGTTTGCGAAACAACAATGGAAGGGAGAAAAAAGCTCCCTCATCCTATGGTGTGCCTATATTTTTTTTTTAATGTATTTGTGAATCATTGAAGGATCCATAAATGAATGCTCCAGAAATCTCTCAAATGGAATTTCGTCATGACGTACCTGAGCATCGTTTCAAAAGCTAATTTCTCGAAAAACTACTCAGTGGATTTACATCAACCCAAGCAAAGGCACTTCTTTTCTCTCTTCATGCCAACATTAGTGTAATTCTGTTTAGCCATATTTTTCTATATCGATGAGCAAATAATCTCATGGGAAATGGAAGACAGCACTTATGAGGTACCCCTTTTTCTTTGCCCCTGGTGATTGGATCTGTGCCAAATTTGTCACCAAGAACTGAAAGAGGATGTATTTTTAATTTTGCTAAGTTTTGTGAAAATTCATCAAACTGCGTCAATGGTACTAATATGACAAAAATGTCTTTTCTATTTAACATCTGACCGGCCATGATGCTTGCCATAAAAATATTTTTGTGCTCCTCTGCCATTGTCAAATTTGTGTTTTAAGCATGACATATGCTGCAGGTAATGGCGTGTGTTGAGTGTACCTTGATGACAATAACTGGTGAATTTCAGTGGTTTTACACTTTTGAGCCAGAATAACTCAGGGGCATATTATCAAGGAGGCGATATAAAATTATCGCCGCTTGTGCGTCTGTTTTCGGATGAAAAGTGGCGATAATTTCATCACCTTATCAACAATGTCACGCTATCGTGCGAATCCTTGCATTAGCTCCCTTTCCCTTAACGCCCACCTTTGCATCTCTAATGAGATGCAAAGTGGGCGTTCCGTCACAAAATAACTGGAGAAATGTCGCTAACCGACATTTCTCAAATTATCAATGGGCACGCTAACAGGCATAGCGATAAGAAAAGTAGCGCTAACCATGTTTATCGCTACTTTCCTAACGCCTGCTTTTAGTTTGACTTGGCCATAATATCCAATGTAAAGTGGATATCATGGCTAAGTCTGCCCTCCCCTATCATCCAGCTATCGCCAAACTTTGTGAGATTCCAGCGATAATCTCACATTTGGCAGTTAGCGCTTGGAATTTTATCGCTTTTGAGATAAGCGTTGCTAATAGCACGCTATCACAGAGATAAAATTCCACGTTACCCGGCGATAATTATCCTAGCGCTAAGTGCGCTTAGCAATAATTATCGCCGGTCCTTGATGATATGCCCTCAGTTTTCAACTGTGTTTTTTCAGTGATTTTGATTGTTTTTTCAGTTGTACTTAATTAACAACCACCACTGCCCAGAGCCTGGAGGCTGGCCCTGTAGCCAACCTGTTGCTGCTGGCCTTCCACGGTGCACCACCGGGGCTAGCCGCTGAACGTGGCCTGCAGTCAGGCCCTGAGAACCCCACCCGTTGCAGGCGACCAACTCCCACAGTGCATGGCCTTTGGCCTTGCAGGGTCAGGGTTGGGTACAGGGCCTGCTCTGTTGCTGATGGCCAAAGGTTGGAACATGGTGCACAGCCTTTTTTTTTACTTTGGATAAATAAATGCTAAATAGAATCTGCAAACCGTCGCAAGTTTAACATCCTGAAGCTTGCATCAAGATCACGAGTCATAATTCTGACTCACAAGTCCCCAACATCTAACATAACAGCCAGGGACTGTGGTACTGAAACAGGTATCTCAGTGCCATGCTGAAAGTTTTGGTGTCTAGAATTCATGTGTCAGGAACCCGACTTGCAAATCTCGTGATGTTTTGTTTTTTATTTTAACCTCATGTGGTACTCTTACGGTCTTTTGTGGCCTGAGGGTCATGGTGTCTCTAAACTGCCCCTTTATGGGCCTTTTTTGGTCGAACCACAACGCGCATGCGCTGCTGCAAGACCTGGTGTAATGGATAAAAGCACTCTATTCCCGCCTCCTGCTTACTACTGGTTCATTCCAGCGTCGCTCTGCTTGGCTGCCTGCTGTCTCGTTCTGGCAGCCAATAGCTCATTTCCCTTGAAGGCTCAGGAGCACCAGTAAGGTACAGTGTACTTACACTTGCCTTCGATATCGCCTGTGTCAGAACTGTTTTATCTTTAATAATTCTTTTGGCCCTTTGCTTCTGCCATTTTGCTTCTGCTTCGCATAATTTACTAGCCTTCTGGGAGCTTTCAAGCTCAGATTGCAAACAAATCATTAAGGCGAAAACATAATAAAAGGATAATGAACAGTTGAGACCGTACCAATGTTAACACGTTTTTTTAATTGAAATAAACACTTCAGTTATGCAGAATACAATACACAGGTATTGCATAGTATTGCTCATCTTAAAATATGCTGCAACGATTTAGTGAAAAAGTATGGGTCAAACTAATTTTCTGAAATATGCTCATGAACCGTTGCAGATCCCCGTGACCTTCAATTAAATGTCTAGCTCTCTGAAGCCAATATGATGTTCCAGTCAGATAAATAAATCACCTGCCTTCCTGTTCAATGGACAAAGCCATGTGTGCTCAAGAACGTTTTAAGACAGGCATTCCCTCAGTTTCATTTCAACATACATGAAAGCAGATCGGTTGTATGCTGTTTTAGCACAGCATCAATTAAAGCAGAAGCTTAATTCCGGACTTTTCATCAGACGACTGAGGAGGTGAAGGGCGACACTAGCAAACAGGTGAGGAAAAAGCAAAAGTCTCCTTGTTTATGTGAACCTCTCATGCAATGGGGGTTGTCTACTTTTTTTAATGCAAACTTAATTGTACGACCGTATGTGTTAGCGCATTGGGAGGAACTCACATTGTATTACACTCAGATGTGCCTGCTGATAAGCAGGGCTAGACTAGAACAATAAAATATATACATTAAAAGTTTCCTGGGGACGGACGTACCGAAGGGGGGGACACCCACCACCACGAGCAGCAGCCAGGGGCGGCTCCTCCGCGTGGGCGGCGGAGCGTCGACTCACTGCTTTCTCGCAGTGAAAAAGCAGAAACATAAATTGGTATTAATACCATTTTGTTTCTGCTTCTCGCACTGCGAGAAAGCAGAAGAAGGGTTTTTGGTCTCGGGTTGGAGAGGAGTGGTTAGCCCAATGTTATGTCATGAGCACTCCATGTAGACTGCATGCAGCCTGCATGGAGAAAACGGCCTCCCCATAGACACCCGTACAGACGGCCTCCTAGCCAATCACATTGCTGCCTTTGCAGCGGAATTTGCGAAATCCACTTTCGCAAATTATCTCGAAAATTTTAAAAATTATCGCAAACACGCGGAAATATCACAAAGATGCGGACGTTTTTTTCCCGCATGTTCGCGAGATTTTCTGCATGGTTGCGGCTCGCCAACTTAAACATGTGGTTGCTCGCGGGCGTGGCCATCTTGTTTTCAGTTGTCTCGCGGTGCATGATCGCGAGAAGAAAGACGTGATCGCGCGACGCATGACGTCACTGCAGGCGCGAACTGTCGCGAGACAGCGCAAATGGCTAAAAACATTACAACATCTCATGGAGAACGCGACCGGATCAAGAAAACTTGTCGGCGAACGCAGGGATTCAGGTAAGGCGATCGCGCGCGCGCGAGAATGTATTATTTTACAGCGCAAGCAAGAAACAAATTATCTCCAAGCTTCGGAATGCGGAAATTTTGACATATTCGCGAAAATGTCAAATTATCGCAATTTCCGCGAACGGAACAAAATTTTCGCCCAGGCCTAGTTGTGATTGACTTTGGGGAGGAGAGGGAGGCTGCCTGCTTCTGCTTCCAGTGAGCATAGAGCGAGCAGGAGATGCAATGCGGGACCAGACGTGAAGGTAAGTTTATGAATCTTTTTATTTTATTAAATTAACCCCCTTCCCGCGCACCCCCTCCACCAGCGAGTCATGCCGGCTGCGACTGGCAGCAGCAGCAGCTTGGTTTATTACACACAAAATCATACTTGGGTAGAATCAGAAAACACACAATGCAACCCCAACAGCAGATCACTGATATGACAAGCTTTCTGCTTTCAACCTGTCCAGTCAGTGACCACTGCCTTCATTGACACGCCAGCCTCTCTGCTCCCACTATTGACGTCACTTTGCCAAACAAGAAGAATTCCAGGCTAAAGCAGAGTACAGGAAAAGGCTACTTGAGGTTCATACACCACTTGATCACAAACAAAATGCCTTTCAGCAACAAATTTGCAAGCTCAGCACACACAATCCAGCTTTAAACCTTGCCTCGGTTTCTGTCCACTATTTTTTCCGTTTTCCGCTTCCTGCCAGCACCTAAACTGTACCATTGCGTCCTCATACTTGTTTTATTTCCACACATCCGTAATCTCTTCTTTCAGTATGGAACACTAGTACAACTTCCATGATTCATACCACTTTACACTAAAGCTTAAATTGGGGTTTTGACTTCTGTGACACAGGCTACTCTGTCTCTTTTTGGACAGGGTCATGAAATACATTGAATATGGATTACCCTTGCCTATAATAACATATTGGCATAGATAAGCTAAAAAACCACGACATGAAGTGTGTCCAGAGTATTTGCCAATGTTTATGTTGAGTCAGGCATTTCAGTCTGTCACGTTTATGCAGTCCAATGACTAGCGACTATTTGTGAACCTCTATGTCTACTGCATTGTTTCTTTACACTTTCAGTTGTTTTATAAATAAAATAAAACGCAGCTAAAAATGAAGCACTAGTGTAAAATAAGTAAATAACTACTGCAGACTTACATCTTCTTTCCAATAAGCCTTCACATTATATCCGTACCCATAAGAATGACTGTGGGAGCCGGAAATAATAGCAGGGTCAGAAATAAGGCTTGGTGTTTCTGTGGGCTGCACGCCACTCCCAGGTTATGTTCAATGCTCACTCAGCTCAAGTTGGCAACAATCGCAAACAGACACTTAAAAGTAGGTTGTGAGCTGCTACGTCGACGTTTGTTTTGTTAACAGTTCCGCTGGGCCCAGAAGTGGTGCACGAATAGTCCACATTGGATATAAAGTAGAGCCGAAGCTTTGTGCCTTCATAGCTGCTACAGTGCAGTCCAGTTCTGCGTACAATTCTTTGCAGTTCTCATGCTGCTGCTGCTGCTATTTGCTATCTCTAGTTCTTTTCTGAGGAAGGGGTGGGCCTTCAGTTTATTTTCTTCTTTGTGAAGTTAGCCATTGTGCATGAAAGTTCCCCTTATCATCAGTTCTTTGCTTCGTCCTGTTTTGGGATAATGCTCTCAAAATCATATTTCATTCTCAGTGAGTCCAAGACTGCATTATTTACATATTCAGTTTTGCTCTGCTTTCAGCTCTGTCTGTGTTGCTATGGCTGTTGTCCAGCCACGGCCCGTATAGGTCGTGTTAGCGGGGCGGTGATGTGGGGCGGGGGGTTATAAAATCCGGCATACGGCTGATTTCAGGTAAGTTACGAAAAAAATAATTAAAACGAATTCCGTTGCGTGCGCTGCATCGCCAAATGCGATGCAGCGCGCGCTACAAAATTCGTTTTATTTATTGTTTTCGTAACTTACCTGAAATCGTCCGTATGCCGCATTTTACAACCCCCCACCCTGCCCCTCCCCCGCCCCACGTCACCGCCCCGCTAACACGCCCTATATGGGCCGTTGCTGCGGTTGTCGCTTCCGTCTCACAGCTCAACAAACATTTGCAATGCATTAGGTCTCACATTTGCAAGAGTTTGAAATATTTTGGCGCTGTAAATGACTGCCTTTTGTTTGTGTTTTGAAAACCTGCAAGCGGTGCGTAAACGCGTACTTTGTACTTATAGTCATTGCTTATGAGAAGCAAGGCTGGTAATACCTGTGCCTCTTTTACTGCCAGCCTTGCTTCTAGTAAGCAAGGACTATAAGTACAAAGTGGTGTTTACACGCTGCTTGCAGGTTTTCAAAACACATAAATAAAAGACATTATCATTCACAGAGCCAATAGTTCAATCTCTTGCAAACGCGAGACCTATTGCATTGCAAATGCTTGTTGTAAACTGCAGGCCATTACGGGCCTGCAGGCTGTGCCCCAAGTCCCGTAATGGCTGCAGCAAGAGGAATAACCAATTAAGGAGGGGGACCCCAACGTGGCAATAGAGGGCCAGACCCACGGGGTAATGAAGTCAAAATGAATCAAAAACAGAATCAGGCCCTCGTAAACATAAAAAGGGCCTAAAGTTTAGGTCCCAGATTCAAACAACACTAATAGGGAGCTGAAACCACACTAGGAGATACATCAAACATGGAACGAACAACAAAGAGTTCAACATGTTGGTTTGATATAAAAAAATAAATTTCAAGTTTATTTAGTTATTTTTTTTGTTTGTAAATACACATAGTATAAATAAACTGTTTTTATATATTTTGTTTGGTAAAAAGCATTTTTTTATATATAGTGCAATTGGGTGATATGAAAAGCGACAATACATAGTATTGGTGTATAAAACAGTGACATGTCCCACTCAGCATTCAACACATACATACCCACAATCATTCATCACAACTCAAGAACAATAGAACAAAACAGGTAATGAGATTCAAACAGAAACAAATGTATCGTACAAATAAATAACAGAAAAGAAACATATCAGGAGTGCGAACGCCAGATGAAATGAGGACAGATGGACGTTACAGTTGTCAGGAGTGTAAGCGCCAACGCGCGTTTCGGTGAATGACCCGAGCAGGGGTCACACCTTCATCAGGGCGTCAAGAGATAAGTGGAGGGGGACATGTAGAATACGTGATTCGGAGGGGACGTGCCCTTAGTGGTTTATTTTAAGGGGTACATCAATCATTGGAACTTGTTCCACCATTAAATCACTTTTCGCAGGACCAGGTAGTCGTAGGAAGTGCTTGGAGGACAGGGGGTTTGTATGGCCATACAAGCGATAATTTCAAAAATGTAGAGATGGCTAAAGCTTCCAGAGAAAATAATAACTGGCCTGTGGCAGACACGCGTCGAGGAGACAGGTGTTGAAAATCAGCGTCTTCCACGAAGTCCCGCAGCGGTCAATGAATCGAAGATAGGTAATGCGGGAAGAACGCAATACGGACTGCTAGTATCCAAAAGGTTAACGTGAGGTGCGTTCTGCACGAGTCCATCCAAAAGACATGGTCCGGTCCGGCATACGTCCGGGATCAAGAGCAGCAAGAGGAATGTCATCTTGCAGCAGCAAATGTATATGATTAGCATTTATTTGTTGTATTTGTGAGATCACGAGATTTCAGAATGTTATTGTGCACATTACAGGACCAGTGAACCGGGGGGAGGGGGGATGTTTCCAATTGTTTCCTTTTAGTAATAGATTAATAGTTAGATGATAAATAGTTAAGTACGAGTTCTTCACTATTTACCTTAATCGCCTGTATGCCTATGCATCATTCAGGTATTAGTTATAATTTTTAGTAGTATTTGTTTCATAGCATTGCAGACGACCAAATTCTTGCACTTTTTGTACACATGCATTTATTATCCCATTGATATTTGTGAATTATTTTGACATTTATACTAATTTGTTCCTTTATGATTTATTGCCGCAATACACAATATTCTATGTACATCGTTGATGTTGAAAACTCAATAAAATTATGGGGCATATCAGCAACGACCGGCGATAATTATCGCTAAGCGCACTTAGCGCTAGGATAATTATCTCCGGCTAGCATGGATTTTTATCGCTAATAGAGTGCTATTAGCAACGTTTATCTCAAAAGCGATAAAAATCCTAGCGCTAACTGCCAAACGTGAGATTATCGCTGGAAACCCAGCGATAATCTCACAAAGTTTGGCGTTAGCTTGATGATAGGGCCTCACATACTTAGCCATGATATCCACCTTCCATAGGATATCATGGCTAAGTCAGTCCTGAAGCAGGCGTAAGGAAAGTAGCGACAACAGGGGTTATCGCTACTTCTCCTGCCGCTATGCTTCATAGTGTGGGGCTTGATGACAGGAGAAATGTCGCTAAGCGACATTTCTCCATTCATGTCAGGTCAGGAACTTTGCATCTCATTAGAGATGCAAGACTGGGCATTAAGAATTTGTGCGCTAATGCAAGGTTTCACGCGATAGCGTGACCTTGCTGATTAGGCGATAAAATTATCGCCGCTTTTCGGCCGAAAACGGCCGCAAAAGCTGCGATAATTTTCTATTGCCACCTTGTAGATATGTCCCTATGTTTCTAAAAAAATAATCTTGCAGCAGCTAATCAGATCCCTCTGATCTGCAGTACCTTCTCTTGTAGTGTTTATCCAAAAGGGACAGTAGGAGAAAAGGTTTCCTCATCCAAAGAGACTTTCTTTTTTTTTATTTCTCAGACTGGCAAATTACTTGTGAGTCCCAACTGCAGATATATACAAATGAGTTAACCCTCTGAAACCTGATTGCCATCTTTTTTACATGCTCACATCTCAAGCAATACTGAATAGATATACACTAACCCAGTGAAAGCATGCTTAGTAAGTAAAATTCTACTTTCTTGCAAAGTTTGGTGTAAACAGGATTCAGTCATTCGGGTGCAACTTTAATTTCACATGGACGGATCTTCACAAACATTGGCATGCCAAAGCTTAGCAGACTAAGGTAGTAAAGTGCCAAAATAAATGCAAATCCATTCATAGGGTGTTCAAACGTTATAGGCAAATCAATAAATGCCCTTTCAATGGACGTACGTCTGGACTATAATTATACAAGGGCAACTCTCATGGTGTAATATTTAAGTATTACAGAGGCAGCAATAGCACATTTTAGTTACGGTTAGATCAGACATTTGGCATTTTTTGGGTTCTTAATAATTTTGGCTCTGTTGACATATCTGTAGAATACTTAAAACAAAAAAAGTACATTCACTTTTTGTTTTGTAAGGCAAGTTTTTTGCAGATTCATCAAGTGGGGGCCTAAAAATCGGTGGATCCCAAAAGTGACATTCCTGTTTTAACTCCCATAGGATTGTTTACTTCTCAACACAAAAAAAATCTAAACGGACTTACACCAAAATTCGGTAGGTAAGAACAACTTTACCCAATTAAGGGGCATATTTTCAAGCACTGGGTTAAAATTAATATGCCGCAGAATATTCCCCTAGAAGCCCATGTTGACACCAGAACATGGGCCTCGATGGAAATCCCCAAGGGCATATTATCAAGCCCATTATCGCCGCTTCAGCGACAGTTCTCTGCCGCTAAAGCAGCGATAATTTTAATGCCGTTTCTTGATAATATGCCCCTCTGTGCCGTAGGATATGCAAATAAAGTTTAAAAAAAATAAAGCCTCACCATTGGACTAGGCAGATTTATCTCCCATCGGGCATTGCGCGTTTGCAAAACCACTACACGGTGATTGGCTGATCATCACAAAAACAATCTCTTGCCGCTCCCATTCTCATGTGGCTGCATTAAAATTGTGCTGTTTACAATTCACTTTTAGGTGTTCAATGTTTTTTTGGTTTTAATTCATAACCAAAACTGCACTTTAACGGTCTTTTTTAGATTATTATCGGAGGTATTTTTGAAAGCAAAACATAACTTTGCTTTAATATTTCTGTGTTGTCATTGACAGGGCTTCTTTTTCTTAATAACTTTGGCATTACTCAATGAATCGCTTCAAAACTTTCCCCAAAAAAGATCATCTGATTTGGGTTTGCCATGACGAGTTTCATTCAGATCCAGCGGGGTGGGAATGAGCAATAACGGGGCTGTCAAAAAAGTGACTCTTCCCATTGGATTTTGGATTGGAATCTTTGCACCCCGGTACAGGACAAAACGCCTAACTGATTTATATCAAACTCGACACAAAAGTAGAACTTTACTCAAAGAAGTGCCTTTGTTTAGTTTGATGTGTATCCTATTAGAAGTTATTGGAAAATTAGCATCTAACATTCTAGGTGGACTTGAAATTATTAAACAGTTTTTGATATCGCAGCCGTTCATCAAAGGAGGTCGGTGGTCCATGTTCACAGACCGTAAGCAGACCCATTATTAAACACTAAACAAATCTGATTGAGTTTTTACTCTCATCATTTTCTTCAGCTCTGTAGACCCAAAGTCTGGTCCACAGACCCACATCTCTCTGATTGGCTGGCTGTAACTTGGACAAGAATGTCGCTGCTGTCATTACAGGATTCAGAGAGATGGTCTAGAGTTCTTAAAAATATTAATAAAGGAGCCATAAATGGGCAGAATCCCCAGGCACCATGGACAAAATGGGGAGGCCCGAGTGGGGCCTCTCCATTAAGTCCATTTTTTTTTTTTAGAAAAAAAGTACATTTGATCACAGGATACACAGGCCCCGAGGCAGGGTTTGTGGATTCAATACTACACTGTCTGTGAACCCTGTCTTGACATCTGTAAATAGCAAGCAGGGCTCATGGACCCACGTTAAGCCTTCCACACAGTTGGCTGATTCTGTACTGGGTCCTCAGAACTTCAGTAGGTCCAACTAGGGTACTCAAATCTGTGTGGGTTTTCAAACACAAACTAGGGTCTACAAACCCAAAAAAGGAAAAAGGGAGCAAGCCTCCACTTGGCTTCCCAAAGCCCATGTGCAGTGGAGATTGACCATCTGTGATTAGTTGGCCACACTGCATGGCCAGGCTCTGTGGCCAAATCCTGCAGTGTGTAGCAGGGGTTGGCTGCCCATGGATGGTTGGTTATAGAGTAAGGCCAAAGCCCAGTCCCTTGAAAACTTCACCATTGCATATGGCCAATGGTCATGCACATATGTGGGCAATCACCCATTACTACGGAGGCTTTACTCCGCATACCATTACTTCGCAAGCGTTACAATGCATGCGATGTACCAACGCGTAGCCTTTACTACGCAGGTTGTTACATCGCATACGTTGTAACAACGCATGCGTTGTAATGGTAGGTACTGCAGTCACTCACCAGGGTTCTTTCAGCAGGGCGCGACTTCAGGCAGAACTCCTCCCAGGAAGCGACGCTGCAGGAAGGAAGGTGCGCGATGATAACTGCCTCATTATGGAGGCGTCGGCAGGAGCGAGCAGCGTCCCAGGCAGGGGGAGGTGACAGGGAGCGGCGGATCAGTGATAGGGAAAGCGGACAATGTCGTCATGGAGTGAGGGGGCAATGGGCGCCAAGGAGTCTCGCATTGGGTTCATCAGCTACGAGGAGGACGTCAGGAGAGGTAAGCCAGGGGGTGTTGTCCTTGGGGTAGGGTCGTGCAGGGGATAGTTTTTTTAGGTTCTAGGGTAGTGTACTTGTGTTTGTGTAGTGTATAGTAGTGTATTTGGGTCTAGGGTAGTGTTGGGGGTCGTGAAGGGTAGTGTTTGGGAGTAAGGACAGGACTGGGGGTAGGGGCAGGGTCGGGCTGGGGGTAGTGTGTTAGGGTTTAGGGTAGTGTTGTGGTGTTAGTGTAGTGTAGGGTAGTGTTTTAGGGTTTAGGGTAGAGTTGGGGTGTCATGCAGGGTAGTGTTTGGGTGTAGGGACAGGACTGAGGGTCGGGGGAGGGTTTGCAGGGGGTAGTGTTTTAGGGTTTAGGGTAGTGTTGTGGTGTTGTGTAGTGTAGGGTAGTGGTTTAGTGTTTAGGGTAGTGTTGGGGTGTCGTGCAGGGTAGTGTTTGAGTGTAGGGAGAGGGCTGGGGGAATGGGGAGGGTCGTCCAGGCGGTAGTGTTTTAGGGTTTAGGGTAGTGTAGTGGTGTTTTAGTTGTCTAGGGTAGTGTAGTGTTTGGGTGTTTGGGTAGTGTTTTAGAGTTTGTTATGTGTAGGGTAGTGTTTTTGTATTTAGTGTAGGGTTGGGATAAATGTTTGTTTTTATTACTAGGCAAGTTTTTTGTTCGCATACATTAACACTTGCAATGTAAAGGTATGCAAACTAAACACTTGCGTAGTAATGGTATTTGCTAAGTAAAAACTTCATAGTAAAAGCTGCGAAGTAGTGGTATGCAAAATAACGAGTTATATTCACACGGTGGGGTTGGTTGCCTGCGTATCCTCAGGAGGTCTAACAAGGACCAACAAACCAGTGTGGGTAAACAAACCAGTGTGGGTTAACAAACCAAAAAAAACACCCAGGCTGGGTTGGGCACAGGGCCTGACAGAAGACTAGGGGCTGTGGCCTAACCCTGCTGTGCATGGCCAAAGGCTAGACATAGTGTAGGATGGTTGTCCATTGATTGTTGGGTGCAGAACCTTTGTCAGCGGTTTGGGTCATTTGCCTGGTTCTGCAACCAACCTCAACTGTGCACAGTCAAAGGATCATAGGCAGCAGGGTAGGGTTCACATGTTTACATTTTATGCTTATTTGTTTTAAAAAAGCATGTCTATCACTCCACTTGGGTACCATGATGCTGAAAACAGGTCATAAACAAACTCGTAGCTGCTATTTGGATTCTCTTCAGATATGCCTAGGGAAAAGCCAGTTCTTCAGCCCTCTCAATAATTTCAGAGGGGAACAGCTATTACAACGCGGTTTTTACCACGCGCAGCTTTTACATCGCATGCGTTACAACGCATGCGATGTCACAACGCAATGCCATTACAACACAAGTCTTTACATCGACTTGCGCTAGATGGCGTGCTAACATAACAAATAGTGTAGTTTACTATCCCAACACCTTCCCTACTGTTAAGTGGACTGGAGTTGGAATAGTAAATTACACTTTTCTAATGTTAGCACGCCATCTAGCGCAAGTCGATGTAAAGACTTGCGTTGTAATGGCATAGCGTTGTAACATCGCATGCGTTGTAACGCATGCGATGTAACTGCACGTGTTGTGATGACACGCGTTGTACTGTCATACATCCATTTCAGATGGCCTAATTGTCCTTTAAGGGCATCCAGGAGCACCTTCCATTTTTTGAGCTGCAATTACCGAAAAGGCTGTCCCTCTGTTTTACGATTAGCTTTGGGTACTATCAGGTTGTAAATGTAAATGTATGTAAATGTAGTTGAGCTTATATAGCGCACAGCTACCCGCTGTGGGTTTCCCGGCGCTTGCTTAGGGAACCCGTTCTGGTATTCCCCTGTGAGATAGCAGGGTATCCACAAGGTGAAAGTCAGGCATCCCGCCGCGAGGGGCCGTTGTGGAGATTAAGCAAGCTATTTTTAGCCCAAGACCCGCCGAGGCGGGGAATTGAACCCTGGTCCAGGACCGTTCTCAGCTTCCGGGTCTGCCGCCTCTAACCCCTGAGCCACACTTCTCCAGGTTCATCTTGGAGGCTGAGCTCAGAGGACAATGTAGTTTAAAAAGGGATCTGAGGGGCGAAAAACGTGGTTGGAATACCGCTTTTATGTAGTAAGCAGAGAGATTTTAACAAGACTCTCTCCTTTATCTGCAGCCAGTGAAGTTTTGTCAACACTGGAGAAATTCAAAAGCTGCTCTGTGTCCTGGTAGCCAATCTTACTGCAAAATTGTGGATCAATTGTAGTTTTTTTTACCAAGATAAGTTGGCAGGCCCAGGTACATAGAATTCTAGGGATTCAAGCACGCTGACACAAATGCATTTACAATAGTGATCAGTGAGAAGGGCTACAGCACTCATTTAAGTGAGTGCAGCTGAGCAAGTCAGGTTTTAGTTCCTGTGGATACTTGTTCTGCTAGTGTGAGTGCAGAATCAGTTTTAATACCCAAGTTTCTAACAATTGGTGCAAATACTGTAGGAGGTCTTAGGCTCTCTAGCCAAAAAGTAGACGGGCTTGACTAGGCCTTAAATATCTGTTTTTGAGCCATTAAGCTTTGGATAGTTTGAGATGATCCAACATTGCACTTTCTCTAGACAGTGAAGCAGATTTAATGATGCTTCGGATCCCCCTTTCTAAAGCTAGCTATTATGTGAGTGTCAACACCATATAGGAACAAATTTAGGTCGAAAGATTAGATTAGCTGGGCTTGTGCAGTTAAGTACAAATTAAAGATCAATGGTGACAAAATGGATCCCTGAGGGACTCCACATTAACAATTTCTCAGTGAAAACTTGTGGGAGGTTAATATGACTAAAAAACAACAGTTCAATAGAAAGTCCTTAAACCATTTTAGAGCTGTCCCTCTTATCCCCATCTTTCCAAGTGTCTGGAGAATACTGTGATTTTCCGTGTTGAAAGCTGTCATCAGATCAAGCAGTATCAGAGCTGTGGCTGTATCTTTATCTGTCATACGTCTTAAGTCACCAAGGGGCATATTTACATGGGCCACATCTCCGCTTTTTTGGCTTTTAAAGCCAAAAAAGTGGAGATAAAAATATCGCCCTATTTACAAGAAGGTAATAACATGCATTAGCGCATGCTAGCACCCTTTTACCCGACGCCTACCTTTGCATCTCTAATGAGATGCAAAATGGGCGTCACTGGGCAGTACAACCTTGTAAATATCGCTGATGTACACATCGTGATATTTACAAGGAGGCCCAGGCATTTTAGCAGACGTTAGTTTTTGGAGAAAACAGCTGTTTTCTCCAAAATCTAACGTCTGCTAAAATGCAGACTTAGCTATACTTACCATTGGGGGTAGATTATGCTGATACGACCACAGGGTCATATCAGCAAGGTTATCTCTGTTTTCCATGGAACATCGCTGGAAAACCAGCGATTTTCCATGGAAAACATCGCTATCGCTAGGAAATTATTGCCATTGCGCTATGCATTGTTAATACAACGCTAGCATGGCGATACTTTTCTGCGATAGCCAGCGATAACATTTTTCTCGCTAAGAGCGTCCAGCGATAATTATCGCTGCCGCTTGTTAATATGCCCCCAAGCGCTTCTATAGTTGTCAATTCTATACCATGTCCTTCTCTGAAAACCCATCTGTGCTGGGTGCAGGAGATTGCTTGCAGTCATAGAGCTCGAATTTTGGTGGAATACTGCTCTTTCCAAGAAAAAGCAAGGTTATGATGAAGTTATGTTTATCTTTGTATAGTAAATGCAATGTTTCTGAATTTACAGTATGTATACCAATAAGACACAACACCTAAAAGCACAACAAATTTAAATAACAACATACACTCCATAATATATCATTCATAGTCATCTCTTTCATAGTGTTAAGAGCAATACGTAATCTGCCATATTATTTACAACAGTTGTAATTTCATCTGTCACATCAAGGGTGAGGTCATTATAATTGCATTTGGTGTGGGAGATATAGTCTGCATGACTGTTAAACGCACTATGGAATGGTGAGTCAACAAGAACTTTTAATTTCAGTGCATGTTCAGTTTTAAGTGGTAACCATAACTTTACTTTGACTGTGTAATTATAAGTGCGTGTTTTAAACATAAGTTTATTCAGTGAATATATATTGCCGATCCAGACCCCAATGGACCCAAACAGGTGCGGTAATATAGAGAGTCACCCTTTTCTTGCAGCACCCTTAATTCGAAGGACGCACTGTGATGGGACACCCTGAGGGAGGTGAAAATAGCCAGCCTGAAAATGTTTCCAATTAGGCATTTCCCCAGGGGGCTAGAGTGTTAGGATTTTCTTGTTTTCCACATGCCTGCTCTGACTGCATATTCCTGTCCTGTTCTAGTTATTGAGCAGATTCCCAAAATTCACAGTTTTCTGTATTCCAGTCTTGATATTGACCCTTATTCCTGTCCAGATTTTCCTTTTCCCTGAGCCCAGTTCCTATCTCTGTGTACCTTCCTTGTTCTCTTTGTCTTCTTGTGTTTTATATTATTATCCTAGTTGGCACAGAAATCCACACTTCTTCTCCATAGGAGCTGCTGGGTGTCTCCCTAAATGCTGTGAAATTAATATGATCATTACCTTCTTGGAAGATCTTTTTCTCCTCACAGAGAGATTCCACTGTTGACTTCCCTGTTCCCTAATAACTGCCTGTTTCAACTTGCTGTCTGCTTCAGTCCCCAGATTCTGCCTTACTTTGCGCCCAACCTTCAGGTACTCTATTGTTTATTCAGCCCCTTCTTTGAAAAGCGTTTGACCCTGCATAGTCAAGCACTGCCCTAATACCTTGCCTTGTCCTGAGCTCTGCTAGTGTTCCTGACAAATTGTCCTAAACTTGCTAGATCACTGACAGAGAGCCATTATAGGATGGTTTTGAAAGGTTGACAGCAGCTGCCTCGGTCTCCTCCTCCCCGGAGTTTATGGTAGCAGGCAGAGTGGGCGCAAAAGGAGAGACAGAGAGAATGAATGAATAAATGGCGCATAAGAGTCAAAGGGGCATATGTATCAAAAAATCGTTTTGCGAGTCTTTAATAGCAAATTTTAGCAAACCGCTATTAAGGACTTGCAAAATGAAATGTATGTAGGATGGTTTTGCATATTAATTGCGATTCCTACGTATTCCTTAATTGTGAATCGCAAATTGCGATTGGCAATTAAGGAATACCTTCCCATTCACTGAATGAATGGGAAGACATTTTCAATTTGCGAGTACCCATTAGGTAAAAAATGACACCCTGTTGCACCCCTGAAATATTCATTTGTGCACATGTTGCGCACATACGTATGTTCGCCACATGGAATTTTTCTAGAAAATTGCAAATTACCACCAACTTGAAGTTGGTGGTAGTTTGGGATTTCTTAAGGCAAATTTGCACAACTTGGGTGCTTCCAGAATTGCATTTAAGTAATCGCAATTTGTGATTCCTTAACTGCATTTGCAAAATAGGGAATCGCAAATGTTGCGATTCCCTATTTTGCAATGGCCTTTTTGGACGATACATCCCAAAAGGCTTTTTCCCGTTCGCAAAGGGCCGATTCTGAGAAACGGCCCGTTTGCGAACGGGAAAAAGGCTTGATACATATGCCCCAAAGAGAGCAGGTTTTAACATATTTGCCAAGGCTTCTTTTGGTTCCCAGTTTGTCCCTAGAAGTGAAAAAATGTACTCGATTGAATAGCATGACTAACACGTGGTCAGGCAAACATTGGCACTCACACAGCACGATTAACAAGGTTCTTGATATGGGACCAGGCCATCTAAGTTTGTTCACTTAATCATGCGGATAGATGATAAAAGTTCATGTCCAGCACACAGGGAAGAGTAGGCAGGGAGGTAGTACTGCAGGGTGGAGAGAAAGAGAGAGAGAGAACGGAAAGAGAGAGGAGACAGAGAAGACAAAGAGGGGAGAGAGGAGAGAGAGAGAAGAGGAATGGAGAGTGAAGAAAAGAGGAAAGTAGAGAGGAGAAAGATACAATAAATGCTATACTGAGTTAGGCCCCATCAAGGGCATCAAAGATGGTGGCCCAAGGAGGCAGTAATGTTTTGTTTTGCTGCTCCTCTAACAAGAACAATGTGAAAGATATCTTTGTCATCCATTGTGGGTGCACTGGTAAGTGACAAGTCAGTCAGAATAAGGAAGTATGAGCTTGCATCTGAGGTTGTGTCAAAAACAAATTTGAGAGTTGATAGCTATAACTTACTTTTTCACTATAATATTTTTATATTTATCTGACTAATTTTTTACGTAAGTAAATCAATGAACTTCTATAGCAGAAGAAACGCTTTATTTCAAAATTGATATGAAAATATGAAGCGTAATCACAGATGTAAGTTTGTAGGTGTAGATCCCCCATATAGTCGCAAGTTGGGTCACTGTATGCTGGGATCCTGCAGTTGGCGGGGGTGGCCCTTGTGAGTGCGTCTGCTTATTACCCGCAGGGGGTTGTGGGGCTAGTGGTGATTGTCTGCCTGGGAAATGTGCATCATCCGGGAAGCATAGTAGAAATGAGTAAGGCCTGTCCGCCTGACACTTTTCTGCCGGTACCACTCCGCACGCATGCCTAGCGGGCGGAACTAGACCACTACAATGATGCCGGTGCAGGGCCAGACTCCGCCGGCATGATTATGATGCCGGCGGTAGCCAGCCTTTCCGCGGCGGTGGAACCGCCATGGAAAGGCATGCGGAAAATGTCTCCGGAGGCCCATTGCAGGCCATCAATGTGTTGGGGGGTGTGGGTGCACTGGGGAGTACCCATGGTACCCCCCTACATGTCCCTGTACCAGGTGGCAGGCACTGCAGTACCTGCCACGCAGTGCAGGTATATGTAGGACATGCCGGCGGTTATGCCGCAGTGCTTGCGGGCGGTCTTTTCCCGCTACCATGGCGGTCGGGGAGATTTTCCGACCACCATCCTAATAGGCCCCTTTGAGTGCAAGTTATGCATTATTTACACTGTGATTTATATCTTTTTTAAATAGGTTAGCTTTATCAGTCTATTTTATTTACAAGTTATTGTATATATTAAAATGTGAGCACGTTTTGTTGAAAGAAATATGTAATAATACACTATAAAATAATGTTAAAGGCTAATTTACAATGTTATTTAATTTATTGTATATTATTCCCCATGAATCCTATTGCCTATCTCCATGGATTTCTATCAGAATATGTTGCAGTGCCTATGGTTGGCAATTTGTGGTGCTGGACTTTCTCCAAGGGTCGGCAAGAGTACATTTAAGTCTATTTTTGCAGTTGTACTAGTGTAGTAGAATTAAATGTGCATTTTGTGAATTACAATTGTCCTACTCTTAAGTGGATGTGTGTTTTTGATTAGCATGTCCCTCCTTGAGCCCCTCCTTCAATTTCTCTTAAGCCCACTCACTTTGTAGTAATTACTCCCCATTTTGCAACCACGCCCCATTGTCCCTTCCACATTTTCTTATAAACCCTAAGCCTACATGTGCGGATATCTCTGCGACTGGAATGAATATCTCTGTACAGAAAACAAAGGAGAGGCCAAGACTGAGATCTCCGGCCAAAACGTTGCAAATTAGCATTTTGGAGCAGATAACATAATATTATGTACTCTTCAACAGCCCTTGTGCATAGGCCCTAGATCTATGTGAATAGTGCTCCAGGATCCCTCACAAGAGTGGAGCTATTCACTGATTAAATCTATCACTACATAATAAAAATACTTTAAAAAAAAACAAATCTATCAATAAACACAAGGCTGCATTCTGGTATTCAGAGTTCGGTTTATCAGGGTAATGGTAACATTAATATAAATTAGTATTATTAGTAGTAGAATGTATTAATAGTAGAATCAATGGTGGAAGTTTGAAAATTAACTTTGAATTTTCTCTATAGAAAAGAATTCTCGGTTTTTCAGAAGTAGTGTTTTATTAATTTTATAAGCGATGTTGCCTTATGTTGCCCTCAGATGTAAACTGGTTTCCCATACAAACCCACAGAAATATTTTCAATGCATGATGCTGGGGTGAGGGGAGTTGGGCCTACCCTGCCTTCTGAAAGCCCCCCACCTACTTCACCTCTTAGCTCTAGCATGGGGTCTTTTTCCTTTCCATCCACAGAGTGAGACCTCAAGTGCAACAACAAAATGCCACATTTTCTGGCTGAGAAAACCATTGCTCCTGTTTTTTATAGATATTGGGATCCTGAACGTTTCCTACTGCTCTGGGTGTTTTATGGTACGCTAGACCATTTCCCTGTGATTTAGCAGTTGCAGATTGTACTGTGTCTTTTGATCTACACAAGTAAGAACCAGTTGCTACTTGCTGCAGCTCCAGAGTCGGGCTGCTTTCCTAACAGAGTGTGGGGTGGGACGGGAGATGTTTGCAGTTCCCCGTTCCCCAAACAACCCATAGGCTGAGGCAGATCTGCTCAACCTAGACAGCAGTTGCACAGGAGAAATGTGAAGAGAAGTGTGCCACGAGGCCAGAGTGGGACTCTGGATTCCCTGTAGGAGAAGAGAGTGAAGCAGTGCAGTTTACTCGATTTTGAACTGGGCAATTCTTGAGGTGTACCATATAGACAGCTATCATGAAAAAGAATAACAACAAAAAATCCAGACAGAAAAACAAGGCCTTTTTGTTTCATCCCTGGACATCCTCTATAAGCAACGAACACTACAATCCTCCAGAGACAGCTGGAGCAGGACAAACTGTACTGACTCCATGCGAGACTCATGGAAGCTACTAATGGGGCCACAAAAAGTGTCGTGCAGAATGGAGATAACTTTGAAGGTGGCAGAGTTGAAGCCTGTGGTGCCAGATTACAGACAAGGAGAAAAGGTTGTCTCTAAAGTTTGTTGTTGAGGGCGGGGACAGTGACCATAATCATGAATTTCAGAAATGTGGCATAACATCTGAAAGGCTTGTTGATCTGGCCAGAGCTTCCACATTGAGACCCAGGTTTACTACTGCTTCGTGCCAGGTTTGTGCCACAAAGGTGACGCAAACCTGGTGCACAGTGCTGGGGTAGGAGTAACTATCAAGTACAAATCAGGATTTATGTTGGGAAGTTCCCCAAAGTAACGCAAAGTTGTGCTATGTCCTACTTTGCATGAAGTGGGCATTCAATGGGTGGTACATCGGCATTCCAATGCAACCATCCATGGGCTTTGAAGCAAATCCCCACTTACTAACATTTGTAGACAGGGATTTCAGTCTCCTTGATGCAAGGGTAACGAGGAGAAATATTTTCATTTCTCCTTATTTTTCTAACTTTGCTTGTGTGATGCATTGTGAGGGCAGCAGGCGGGTGGAGGTAGTTGTCAGCTAACAAGTGTGCTGTGGCGCGGAAAGGTTTGGTAAACTCTGCATTGTGCAATTGGCTACGAGGGCCTTTATGGGGCACACCTGTGAATACCATATAGAACCAGGTACCATGTACACTGGGTGGGCAGTCCCCTGCAAGCCAAGGGCCGGTATCTGGTAGCTCCAGTAGGCATATTCGCCTGCGCGTCAACAAGGGCAGCAGGCGGGTGGAGGTAGTTGTCAGCTAAAAAGTGTGCTGTGGCGCAGAAAGGTTTGGTAAACTCTGCTTTAGTGCCAATTGGCAACAGGGTATTTTCGAACTTTTGGCATCCCAAAATTCAGGAAAGGACAGGTAATTGCACTCACCTCTCTCCCCTGGTTCTGCAGACTTGTCTGCCCCCTCCCCCCCCCAGGTTAGCCTTCTGCGGGCTAGAATCAGACAATAGAAGGGGCATCTCTTGGGTTTGGAGTCCCTATCACAGTGATAGTCGAGCGCTGGGGTAGATGTACCATGTAAGACAGGGTCACCACTGGGGTTGTCCCCAAGTTCTGGGGTCAAAGTGGGTTGGAACATTAAGTCTTCAGTCCTGGGGTAGCATCCAGCATCTCTTCAACCCAAGTAAGGCCAGTTAGGATAGATAAGTATCAGCGAGTGGGTACATACACTGGCTAGCAGCATCATCGTGCCCTGTGGGCAGGCACGCTTTACTAATACACTAAGCTGCAACAATAAGGGTGCCAAGTGCATAGAGGTTTAAGATGTGTGTCTCTGGCGTTACAGCTGGGTGGAGCCAACTCGTCGCCAAAAAGATGTAGTAATGTAGTCCAGACAGGTTGAGGTATTTCAAGAGGATTTATTGTTAGATGTTAAGTATTCTGGAATAAGCCCCACCAGGAGCAGCCAGCAGGCAGCTCAGCCCCATCATAACTGTGGCTTATCTTCAATCAGCACCCAACATTCCGTAGTACATCACAGTGCTGAAGCATTCCACTAGAAAGGCATTGAGTGGGTAAAGGCAGACATAGAAATATGCAATAGATAGAATACAACACAGTCCCACTTAGAGGTACGCCCGGGGGATATGGTGTGCTCCTTTAGATCCCCATGACCTAGGCGGTGGGTGGCATCTACCTCATCTAAGGTTAGGCACTAGATCACAGACAGTGCGCCCAGTAACGAAGCAGCAGATTCTCTAAGCGGGTATGCCTAGGGGACTTCCCAGAGGGAACTAGCGGTCGAATTTCCTATAAAGAATAGGGGATGCAGGGCTGCGCTGGGGTGCAGCCGTGCGCAATGTTCACACGCCGTTAGGGACCTCCATGTGCGCATTGATTTAGCGAGTAAAGGGACGGTGCCTAGGTTAAGTATAATCCTTCCCGCCCTAATAGCCTAGCTGGCTACTGCGGTAGGAACGGTCCCCCAACAAGTGAGTGCTGTCCCAGAGATGGGAGACACAGAAGGGCGGCATCCAGTGTGATCAGCAAATAGGTGGGCATCGTGAGCCAGGGTGCCTGAAACTGTCCTGCCCTGTGTTGGACGGGGCTGAGGCAGGTGACGCAGTCGAACTTTGTGGCGTGAGGTGTTTAGTGCTTGGCACAACTTCACAGGCATATGGCGTTTGTTTCATCAGACGCTAGCTGACCCAAGCTAACGGCTAGGGCTATTGGGAGATAGATGGGGCATCGATATCCTGTAGGGATGTCCTTTCATGTAGATTTGCAGGAGGCCTTAGACAGACGATCTAACCGGCAAGACTATAGCTAATTTGGTGGGGGGCCCTGGCGGTGACGGTGGCTGCCTCCAGAGCTGTGACGGAGTTACAGGGCGATCTGGAAGCAAATGGGTACCGAAGGGTACCTCTGCGTGGCACCATAGGGGGTGCCAGAGCCAGAGCCCAGGAGCCTCATGGGAGGTTCCTGGAAAACCGTGTCGGCGCCCCGTCAGTCCTTCGGGCGGTTGTGGGCCTGAACAACCGGGGGCTTGCCTTGCTACGCTCTGCCCTGCAAGGGGCGTGAGTAATAAGGGACCGTGATCCGGGAAGAGGATCACCGAATGGGCAGCACAGACGGGGTTCGCCCCAGTGCTGCTTGGCTCATCAGGCGGGCAGGCGGCCCAGTTGGTTGCCTGCCCTTGGATCGCCCGTAAGATAACCCACCATATTACATAACGGTGTATGTAATAAACCTGCAGCAGTTTTTTACCCAAACAAAAATTTGTGTGGTGTGTTTTATTTATGTGTAAGAACATGCATGCTATTGTGGGGGGTGGGAACTGTTGCCTCCTGCTGGCGCTAGTGGTATGACAGATAACTGGCCCAGGGCACGTGCGCCTGGCCCCTTTAATTAGCAGGGTTAGCTCTCTGGTGATGCCTGTGTGGGATGGGTGTTAGCACAGCCCCTAGGAAGGGGCTGCAGGGTCCAGCAGACACTACACGCCCTAGCATTGCCAAAATCAGCCTTGTTTTAATTTGCTAACAAATGCAAATAACTTTCAGGGTCGGACTGGTCTACAGGGCAATCAGGCAGTGCTCAAGGGGCTGGTCTGGCACATTAGTGTGTGGGCTGGTTTTTTGGTGGTTAATGGGCTTGTTTTATATTCTTTTGGGCCAGTTGTTACTGTTGATTTCCCTGATATTACCATAAGCATTGACTGTAGTAAGCACAAATGCAAGCAGTCTCCCATTCCGGCAAAAAAACTATAGAACGCGTCTTTACAAGTTCAAAACTGTCCTATTTGCAAATGGGGGCCACTTTTTTAGCTACACGATTTGCTCATGGGGTACCCTTTTGTTTTTGTCCCCTGGCCTATTTTCCATCCCAGTCCGACCTTGACCATATTTCTGCATGCTTATGTTTGCATGCATTAGAAAATTAAAGCCAGAGCTTTTGGCTTTGTCATTTCCACCTACAAGATGTCTCTGTTAAGTCAACCAGAAGTCTTTGAAGATTCTTGCACAAAGGGGTAACACAAGTCATTACTAGGTATTGCTCTTGAGTAAGTCACAAGTGTATGAAGGGTCTTTCATAGAAGTGCAGTGCGGCAAGCTGTTACGAGCTATCCCTCTTGAATAAGACGCAAGTAATTAAAGGTTGCTTCAGAAGTGTGCAGTAAAGCAATCTGTTTCTAGATGTCCCCCTTCAGTCCTTTCTCTACCAGTCTGCCATACTTCAGGCCATTTCTAAAGGTGCCTTCAGCCTCCACCACCATCACCTTATTATCAGAATACCAAGGAATTATTAAAAGAGCAGACACCCTTTTAGGTTGAGCTTACAGCATGAATGCTCTGTATGCAAGACCTGCTGTTTTCACTACAAGCTGCTTTTTCCCACCTCCTGCTTGCCATAGGTTCACTGCAGCGTCCCTCTTATAGGCTTATAGGCTGCCTCCTAACTCGTCCATGCAACCAAAACCTCACTTCTGTTTACGGCTGAGGATCAACGGGCAAGTACAGTTAAATTACGCTTGCTTTCCTGATCTGAACTTTAGGGGAACTCTTTGTTTTTTTTAAATGTTGCTTTCCGCCCATTGCAGATTCTATCGGCCCCTAAACCTCGTCTGATTTTTTTAATTGTTGCTCTCCACTACAATCGGGCCCATCGTGGACTTCTATCGGCTCCTTCCACCTCGCCTGATTTTTAGGTCTTGCCAACGCAGCTTTTTTGCCCAAAAACGTGCACGCTTTGCATTGCTTTCAATTGCAACGCGTGCACATTTGGCGTTTCCCTTGCGGGAACGAGCTTTGACGACATCTGTTTGTAATTATCACGCTCGCTCCCGCAAGGTAAACACTGCATGTCCCTGCTCTCGGCTGCACTCCCCCCCACCCCTCCCACCTGTTTATTTTTGTAGGTGGCCAATCCCCTTCCTGTTTGCGATGCTCGCCGGGGCCGTTGTCTTTAAGCACTTGTTACATTTAGATGGTGCAAGGAATCTTTGCCTGTTGCTTTCGCTCGCCGCAGGGGTTGAAAGAGCTTCTTCTCTTAAAATCAGACTATCAGAGTCGGGATGACCAGGGAGGCTAGACCGATTCAGCATCCCATGATTGTCTTGTATTTTTATGCAGATTTCTATAGCGTGAACACAATCTGAAGGTACTGGAGCACTTTACATGAGCTCTGGTTACGTTAAACAAGGGCACATTCAGGCACGGGGAGATTATGTGATCGGCAGGCAGAGCTGCTCGGGAGGAGCGCTTGAGTCAGGCTGGCACGGTGTTTTTTTTAATGCAGATTTCTATAGCTCCAACTCTAGCTGAAGGTATTGGAGCGCTTTACATGAGCTCGGGTTACGTTACAAAAGGGCACATTCAGGCACGGGGAGATTACGTGATCGGCAGGCAGGGCTGATCGGGAGGAGCGCTTGAGGCAGGCTGGCACAGTGTTTTTTTAAATGCAGATTTCTATAGCGCGAACTCTACCTGAAGATATTGGAGCGCTTTACATGAGCTCCGGTTACGTTACACAAGGGCACATTCAGGCACGGGGAGTATATGTGATCGGGAGGCAGGGCTGCTTGGGAGGAGCGCTTGAGGCAGGCTGGCATGGTGTTTTTTTTAAATGCAGATTTCTATAGCGCGAACTCTACCTGAAGATATTGGAGAGCTTTACATGAGCTCCGGTTACGTTACACAAGGGCACATTTAGGCACGGGGAGATTATGTGATCGGCAGGCAGGGCTGATTGGGAGGAGCGCTTAAGGCAGGCTGGCACTGTGTTCTTTTTTTACTGCAGATTTCTATAGCGCAAACTCTACCTGAAGGTATTGGAGCGCTTTACATGAGCTCCGGTTATGTTACACAAGGGCACATTCAGGCATGGGGAGATGATGTGATTGTCAGGCAGGGCTGCTCGGGAGGTGCACTTGAGGCAGGCTGGCACTGTGTTTTTTTTTACTGCAGATTTCTATAGCGCAAACTCTACCTGAAGGTATTGGAGCGCTTTACATGAGCTCCGGTTACGTTACACAAGGGCACATTCAGGCACGGGGAGATTATGTGATCGGCAGGCAGGGCTGAACGGGAGGAACGCTTGAGGCAGACTGGCACGGAGTTTTTTTTAAAGCAGATTTCAATAGCGCGAACTCTAGCTGAAGGTATTGGAGAGCTTTAGATGAGCTCCGGTTACGTTACACAAGGGCACATTTAGGCACAGGGAGATTATGTGATCGGCAGGCAGGGCTGCTTGGGAGGAGCGCTTGAGACAGGCTGGCATGGTGTTTTTTTTAATGCAGATTTCTATAGCGCAAACTCTACCTGAAGGTATTGGAGCGCTTTAGATGAGCTCCAGTTATGTTACACAAGGGCACATTCAGGCATGGGGAGATTATGTGATCGGCAGGCAGGGCTGCTCGTGAGGAGCGCTTGAGGCAGGCTGGCACAGTGTTTTTTTAACTGCAGATTTCTATAGCGCGAACTCTACCTGAAGATATTGGAGCGCTTTACATGAGCTCCGGTTATGTTACACAAGGGCACATTCAGGCACGGGGAGATTATGTGATCGGCAGGCAGGGCTGAACGGGAGGAACGCTTGAGGCAGGCTGGCACGGTGTTTTTTTTAATGCAGATTTCAATAGCGCGAACTCTAGCTGAAGGTATTGGAGCGCTTTGCATGAGCTCCAGGTATGTTACACAAGGGCACATTCAGGCATGGGGAGATTATGTGATCGGCAGGCTGGGCTGCTCGGGAGGAGAGCTTGAGGCAGGCTGGCACTGTATTTTTGTTATATATTGCGCCGCCCCTAACTCCTTTGGAGACCTCATCTCCAGACCTTCTTCGTGACAGTGGAATCCCCTCTAATTCTCAGAAGTGAACAGCATGGGACATTCATGCCACAGATTTAGATCATCAACACGCAACTTAGCCTCCCCAAGTTGATGCGCTTAAACTTTTTTTATTCATTGCTTCTCTTTTCGACCTCGTTGTTCGCTTCTCACGTTCCTGACTTATATTTGAAAACTAAGTTTTGTGTCCCGTATATCGTGTAGAATCTGCGTTCAGGACCTGGACACTGTAACTGTGACCAAAAGGAACAAGCATTAAAAATGCAATAGGTCTCACCTTTCGTTAAGTTAAAGCCATTTGCTTTGCTATACAATACCATTAGTTAAGCAAATGGCTTTAACTTAATCAAAGGCGAGACCTATTGCATTTTCAATGCTTGTTTAAATTGTTGCTTTCCTCTTGAATCGGGCCCATCGCGGACTTCTATCGGCCCCTCCCTCCACCTCATCTGATTTTTAGGTTGAGCATCAGGCTCAGAGAGTAATAAACAAGTAAATCTTTCAATTAGGGAAACAAGTAGCTGAGCGCAGCTGAATCGCTGGGTTCACAGAGAGCTTAACAGGAGGCACTGCACATAAGGACAGCTTCTGCTTTGCCACTGTACTCACTCTTTTATAGCCGGGCACCACAAGAGCTTTTTAATGGTTTTGCAACATATAGCAGGAGGGAATTTGTGGCTCTGTACTCCCGGGTTGCATTGTGGCGGCCCTTCACTCAACGCTGATATGAGGTTTCCTAAGGTCAAGACTGGGAACTAAAATCAGCTGTGAAAAAACGTTTAAACCTGTCCCACACTCCAGAAGGCACGATTAGAAGGAGGCCTGCAAGCCTTTTCATAGTTGGGTCATCACAGCCCATACAGCTCTGAAAGCAGTCCTAGCCCGGAGCCCAACGAAAAAGTGCCGGAGAGCTGGAATAGTCAGTTTGGTCATAGGTTTGCTAGAACACTGTAAGGGTGCGTTTAAATCCTCCATCAATCAAGGCACCAGAGACTGATTACTGTTTATGCCAATCTTAAATTTCATTAGTATAATAGGCTGGGAAGTGCCACAGGAACCGGGTGTGTCAGTGTGTCTTTGTGAGATTTTATCTTGCTACCCAGGCTGCACCTTAAAATGTTGTAACGCCGCCACAGAAAACTGCTGCCACTGTGATGACCTCTTGTTTTTTGTTTTCCTCCAAAGACAACTGTGTGCTCTTCCTCACTCCCTGTCAGCCCCGGGTCCTCCTCAGACAAGCGTGTGCTCTCCCTCACTCTCTATAAATCCCCAGCTCCTCCTCATACAACCGTGTGCTCTCCCTTACTCCCTGTGAGGCCCAGCTCCTCCTCAGACAACTGTGTGCTCTTCCTTACTCACTGTGAGGGCTGGCTCCGCAGACAACTGTGTGTTCTCCCTCACTCCCTGAGAAGCCCGGCTCCTCCAAAGACAACTGTGTGCTCTTCCTCACTCCCTGTCAGCCCCGGCTCCTCCTCAGACAAGCGTGTGCTCTCCCTCACTCCCTGTGAGGCCCAGCTACTCCTCAGACAACTGTGTGCTCTTCCTCACTCCCTATGATGCCTTGCTCCTCCTCAGACAACTGTGTGCTCTTCCTCACTCCCTGTGAGGCCTGCCTCCTCCTCAAACAACCATGTGCTCTTCATTACACACTGTGGAATGGGTCTCAAATCTATCTACCTTGGACTCTGCAAGAACAAGCATTTGTAATGCAATAGATCTCGCATTTTAGGGAAACTTTGACCTATTGGTATTGTAAAGGACAATGCTTTTATTATTGCAGGTTTTTTAATCACATAAATAAAAGGCATTGTCATTTACCATTGCAATAGCTAAAAAAACGTGCAATTACTAGACCTATTGCATTGCAAATGCTGGGTATCTCTATTATTGTTGAAATTGGAAAGGAACAATAGCAAAAATATGCAACTGTGCTTTTGATTTTCGCATGACAGATCATAGGAAGAGCACAACTTCAACACATAAATTTGCATATTCACTTTTGCATGTCTAATCATTTTGTTTCCTTTTATGGGATGAATAAATATGCCAATATTGTTTTTTAGGTCTCGCCTGAGCCAGCGCATGCGCTGGCGAGATTTTTAGTAAGTGGGCTTTAAAAAGCTCACTACACGCTTTTTGTGTGGCCTAAAGCGTGCGGTTACGTGCACGGTTACGAGCACAGACGCCATCTGGCTTTCCTCTCTCATCATGGCTCATTAAGCGCATCGCTCGTGGGCACCCTTAGAGCATACACACATCGCTCACCACTTGCCAGACATGTCTCCTTGTTTATTTACATTACAAATGCTTGTTTAAAGTATGATTACCCTCACCCATGGTCCAGGTGCCCCCCCAGTCATGTCGCATCTCAATTCGAGGCTCTATCTCACGCCCCTTCCCGGTGCTAGAAACCCTTCTAAAGGATGCTCCCTTCCGGAGCTCTATATATACCCAGCCCCCAGGCAGAGCCAAGAAGGACTGCTCCGAAGGCTTCTTGCAGTCTCGTTGCTGCGCGTTGACTCTAGTCAAGTGTTGTGTCTGAAACCACGACTGTGCGGCCCATTGCCGTGTGAACCATGTTTTGTTTGTTTACATCTGTCTGTCGTTGCAACTGCAGAGATGCACTTTATATATCGTGGTACTGTTGTCATGACATGATTAAAACCATGTGTTTTCCATTTTGTACTGCTCATACATATATGTGTCAATTTTATTTTGTTTTATGCATAATAAAACCTTGAAATGAACCTTTCTTTCTTAATTTCTCGGTGGGGCAATGGGCAAGGGAGGGGGTGGGACAGGGGTCGCGCTGACTCTGATGAAAGCATTTAGTATTTTGTTGGTGGTAGTCAATATCCAGCTCTGAATGCACCCCAGTATAGTCTGGGCCAAGCAGGCCAAAACATCCTAACATGTATACTTTTTATCAGTAATTGGTCCCCAGAAATCATCTGTGTTCTGTATATTGAACAACTTATGCAGCAAGTGCTATTCATAGGGGCCCCAGGGGGAAAATGGGTCATTGCACCCAAATTAAGACTGCCTTCACCTCCCAACCTGGGGCCAGAGGGTCCATTTTTCATGTCTGTTTAAGGGCCCATTGCCCTTTTGCTATGTCAATGCCCTAATGCACGTGCTTCTGATATTTCTCCTTTCGGAAAAAAATCTATAGTGAGCATGGGGCAATGTATGGACTGTGTGTGCGAAAAACTATTTGGAACTTTGTGGAAAAAGGCAAATGTTGCCTCTGCACATGCCATACCCTGGGTTTGAAAAGTAGAAACAGCTATGTTTCATTGTCTAGACTAGAGTAACCAGACCACCGTAAAAATTGGTGGATGTCCCTTCTGCCAAAGACTAAGGGGCATATTTACAAGGGGATATTGCGAACCGAATGTCACTTTTAGTGACGTTCTGGTGGCGATATCCTCTTCTTCCTATTTACAAGGCAGTGTAAAGCCACCTTGTAAGAAAGTGGCTCTGTATATACTGTTCCCAAATAGGTACAGTGTGCACAGGTCCACAGTCCCCAGAGGTTTGGCAGAGGCTAAAGTTAGATATAACCTTATTCTCTAAAGTGGAAGCTTGGTCGAGCAGTAAGGCAGTATCAGAGGACAGTGTAAAGCATTTGCTGTACACACTCAGTCAGCAAATGGTCTCACACACTCAAGAACTGAACTCTAGGCCAATGGTTTTGTATCAAAATATATAGTTGTTTTATTTTAGAGCCAACAATAGGTATCAAAATATACTTTCTCAGAATGAGATGCTTTAGATAAATACTTTTCAATAGGCAATAGACTTCTGAATGCAATAGATGAAGTTGTTGCAATAGGCAACACAATTTCAAACACAATATAACATTGAGCTGAATGGGATTTCTAGTTAAATGCAATTGATTACTTTTTGGATTACTTTTCTTACCACAGGACTGGATCCTAGATTCAGTCCTGGGACATCTCCTGTAAACAGTTGTGTAAACACGTTTAGGTTACAGTTGTGATTTTTAAGGAATATTATTGTATTTTTAAAGTTGACACAAACTTTTTCACATAGAATCACCAATGTTATCCTATGGGAGGAAATTCACTTAGCAGGTAAGTGGGGTTATTGTTACTTTTTCTAACTCAGTGTTGGATCCTGGATCCAGCACTGGGGCATCTCCTGTAAACAGTTGAAAGAATGTGTTTTTGTTATACAGGCGATTTTTAACGAATATTTGTACGTTTGCAAAATCGACACTTAGAAGAATTTCTGGCAAAAACCAGGCAATGTTATCCTATGGAGGAAAATCAAGTTATAGGTAAGTACGGTTGTAATTACTTTTCAGGGTCAGTGCTGGGCACCAAGATCCAGCACTGGGATCTTTCCTGTTAACAGGTGAGCAAATTCATTTTTGTAATTCGGCTGATTTTAGATGAATATTTTAACGTTTCAAAACTCGACACTTAGAAGAATTTCCATGTGAAACCAGTCAATGTTACTCTATGGAAGAAAAGTGAGTTATCGGCTTTTGGGTAAGTACTCGACTGGCAGAGTTAAGGTTCTGGGCATTGACTCAGGGGTCTCCCAGGGTCAGGGTCAGGTAGGTACAGTTGTTGCACCCTCAGCGGCACAGGGGCAGCCGGGTGCAGAGTGAGTTAGGCCCAATGTTATCCTATGGGAGGCAGGGGGCCTTTGGTTGGTGGCTGCTGGCTAGCAGACCACGCGGCTGTGGGAGCTAGGCTCCTGGTAACTTGCTCAGGGCAAATGGGGAAGTAGATTAGAGTAGAGGTTGCACTGCCAGGGGCACTCAGGCGGCTGGGTGCAGTGTGCTTTTGAGCCGTCGGGCGCTCAATGGATTTCAATAGAGAAGCTCAAGGACGAACAAAGGCTGCAAGCTCGGGGACGAAGATTCTTCAGGTGTGACCACCACTTCAAAAGGTAAGTTGGGTAGTCGGAGGATAGGTAGGCACCCAGGAGTTGGGCACAGAGGACTGCAGGGCTCCGGGTGCAGGGGTGCCTTTTGGCTACTGGAAATCTTACCCTCTGCTGGTCGCAGTTGGAGGGGTCCCTGGTTCTGAGGCTGCAGGCATCGTCAGGAGCATCGAGGTGGGTCCTTGGGTGCTGGAGTTGGGGTCACAGTCGCCGGGGGGACATCCTTGTGGTCTTTGTTCACTCCAGCACAGGCCAGGCTTGTGCAGAGTGTGTAGGAGTCGCGGTGCCTGGCTGATGCCAGGGGCTTGTTACTTGCTTTGAGCAGTACCACTGCTCGTGGGAGTCCCAGTTAGTTAGAGTCACAAGGCAGTCAGGTTTTTAAGGTTGCTAACCACTGGAGACGCCGGGGTTTAACAGAAGCAGGTTTGAGGGTCGACAGGCCTGTAGGGCTGGGGCCAAATCAGTTGGTGTTTTCCTCTTGTTAGCAGCTGCACGGCAGGTCTTCTTGGTTCTTGATCTTCTTTCTTGTTTCGGAATCCGGATCTGAGGAAGGAAGGTTCAGGGTGCCCCTAAATACTAAATTTAGAGGCGTTACAGGTAGGTAAAGGGCAGGGACCAATGGGTCCCCTCCCTGTGGTGGGTACACCCCTATTCTGCCACTCTCCTATGGGAGGGGGGCAGTAGCCTAGTCCTGATTGGGCAGGGCTTCCCATCTTCAAGATGGCGAGAGCCCGGAGATGTGCTTCACCTCCCCTCCCCCACCTGAGGGGTGGGGTTGGCAGAGGCTGGCACACCCCCTTTCCTTCCTTGGGGTTTCCGGCCAGTCTTCCCACCAGAGTGGGGGTCAGAACCGGTAGGGGCCAGTTGCTGAGTACAGCAAGTGGCCTGGAGAAGCTCACAAAGGCAGCATGCCTTTGAAGCTTCCCCTGCCCATCCTGGGGGAGGAAACCTAGCACCTCGCCCAGGATGTGCATTGTTGCAGGCCCAGGAGAGCGGATGGCTCTCTACCCAGGGGTCCAGCAACATGTCTGCTGTGTGGCAGCCTAGGCAGCCCCTCAGACAAGACGTGGATTATAGGTTAGGTTCAGGGGGCATCTCTAAGATGCCCTCTGTCGTGCATTGCACATTAAATCCCACACTGGCATCAGTGCGGGTTTAATGTGCTGAGAAGTTTGATACCAAACTCCTCAGTCTTCAGAGTAGCCATCATGGTGCTGTGGAGTTCGTGTTGATGATCTCCCAGCACCATATACTCTTAAATGGCAGCACTGCACATACAGTGCCCAGGAATGGCCCTAGGTACAGTATGGGCACAGGGCTCATGCACCTGTACCCACACCACTGGCATAGGGCACCCAGCTAGAGGGGTGGCTGATGTATGCCAGGACAGTGTGTGTTGTGGGCATGGCACACTGGGATGTGTGCCATGTCGACTCTCTGTTTTGTTCTGCACCCAGACACTCAGCCTGCAAGGGCAGTGTGTGTGTGTCAGGGTACAGGGCCTCTAAGGGTGGCACAATACGTGCTGCAGCCCTTAGGGGTCTTCTCTGGTCACAAGGCCCTGGGTACCTAGTGTACCATTTACCAGGGGCTGACATGTGGCCAGAGATGCCAATTGGGTTTAGGCTTCAACACAGTTTTAGGGAAGGAACATAGGCCCTGGGTACCTGATTGGCAGGTGCCCAGGGCACACTCAGTCAAAGTACATCAGCAATTCAGCAAAAAGTGGGGGCATACCATGCAAGAAAGATGGCACTTTCTTCTCCTTTCGGAAAACCAATCTATAGTGAGTAGAGGGCAATGTATGGACTGTGTGTACGGAAAACTATTTGTAACTTTGCAGAAAAAGACAAATATTGCCTCTGCACCTGCCATGCCCTGGGTTTGAAAAGTAGAAACAGCTACGCTTCATTGTCTAGACTAGAGTAACCAGACCAACGTAAAAATTGGTGGATATCCCTTCTGCCAAAGACTAAGGGGCATATTTACAAGGGAATATTGCTAACAGAATGTCACTTTTAGTGACGTTCTGGTGGCGATATCCTCTTCTTCCTATTTACAAGGCAGTGTAAAGCCACCTAATGTGGGTTAACACCACCTTGTAAATAAGGCCCCTTTTCATGCGTCACTCAGCGTGAAAGGGGCGTGCAATGGGTGTTGCAGTGAGAGTTCCGATGTAACACCCATTGCTTTTTGGCGCTGTCGCATATTTACAAGGATGGGGCAACACCAAAAACTAAGACCAGGTTAAACCTAGTTTTAGGATGGTGATACAAGGAGATATTATGAATTTCTCCTCCTATTTTGCTCTTTCTATGTGTGCTGTCTTGTTCAGCACACATAAAAACAGCAAATCACCTTTAAAGATTTCAAGGTGTACCTTCCTTCACCTAAACAATCTCCCCTGTAGGGCAGGCACCCTTACAACATGGCGGCTGGGTGCCTGAGCTGGTTCTAGGCAGCTTTTTTAGGACCAGCACTAGCGGAAATGCAGGGGTGCCTCATATGTTTGAAAATAAGGCGCATCCCTGCATTTAAAAAACGTCGGAGCGCGTCGTTACCAATTTTGGAGTAACACCGTGCTCTGACATTTTATTGCAAATATCCCCCTCAATTCCCCAGCCTTACTGTAAGGTGAGGAAATGGCTGAGCATCCGCCAGCTGGGTTGTCGGAAACATCCTGACTGCACTGCGACTGCCATTGTTCCACATCAGACACAGATCTGAAAATCCACGCCTCTTGAGGGAGGGTATTCTTACGCCATGTCCACTGTGTGCTCTCCTGTCCGAGTACTGCTGTATGGAGCATGGTAGTACATGGCACGAAATAATGATCAGTGTTCCCGATCTGCTGATGCATCAAGGACACTGACACTTTAGGGACTGCTCTATGAAATATCAAGAAAACTTCAGCCAGTCAGTCATACTGCCATATCATGGTGGGCCGGTTGACATATTGAAGGATGTGCTTCAACTTTGCCGAAAAAGGCAATTTCAATTAAGATTTCCTGCCCCATGGGTGTGGAACTCTTAAACATCATGAGGGTGGGGGCATTTTTATATGTATGCAGATGACACCCAGATAATATTGGTCTGTTGAACCCCAGTAACAACCTGTGCCTCTGACAAAACGCCAATCCTCTGATGGACTGTTTGGCTATGACATGCTGGTGGATGTCTGCACATTGCTTGAAACTAGGCCCAATCAAAACTGAGATACTGTTTACTCTCAAAGCTGCTCTCTGCCATCATATTACAGGCTGACCTGAAGTTAGGCAACCTCCGCCATCTTCTGCTGGATCAGTTCACAATGTAGGTGTTCTTTTGAACTCCAAGATCTCCAATCTACTGTTAGAAGCAGAAGTTACACAATTGTCTGGTATATCCTCTGGCCAACTCAAGATCTTAAGAAAACTACACCCTTAAATTGATGGCAACTGGCACACACCAGTAGTAAATTCCCTGATGCAATCCAGATTCCACCATACCAATGCAATCTGCCTGACCGGCCAGGAGAACTTCTTTACAGTTTGCAGCTGGTCCAAAATATTGTTGCCTGGCTACTAGTACTAACCAGCATTTTAAGTTGTAAGAGGATTACTCCCATTCTAAAGTACCTTCACTGGGTACCTCTTTCCACAAGAGCCACAAGGCTTTGAGTATCTTCCATAAGATATTGCAGCGCTATATCCTTAGTGTTTTTTTATCAACCTACTAAACTCCTATATTCCAGAGATCAATTTCTGCCTTTAGCCTCCCATACATGAACAGTGACCTTCGGAGATAGAACCTTCTCTGTTGCAGCATCCAAATTTGAGAATTTGCTTCCAGCCTTCATCTGCCTAGCACCCATGCTAACTAAATTCAGGAAAGCCTGACCTTTTAACCAGTAATGCTCTGCATCCCTCTTTAGCTGTTATGTTACCTTATCAGCACCAGTAAGCTCTGTGCACCTAACGCATCCCAAGTTCTGGTTTACCTGTGAGAGGGAAGGTTTACCTCCCCTTTCTCAAGCAGTTTTTTTATTATTTCTCCACTGAGGCCTTTGCTTTGGAGAGGATGCCTTTGCCAATGCTTATCATTTGCTATTCAGCTATTATTCATCTCAAGACCTTGTAGCTTTACGAGCTGCACAATACTTTACTATGAGGATCTCTTTGGGCTCATTGAAGTTATACATACCTTTATAGGGATACTAAGGGGTAGATTTTCAAACATTTTGCGCTGAGTTAGCATCACAAAAGTGCTGCTAACCAGCACTAAATAACTAATAACGCAAAGCAGCGTGAGGCACTGCTTTCATTACGTAGTGCCAAGGGGGAGTTACATAGATAGTACATGGGCGTTCCCATGCTACCACCCATTGCCTTTTGACGCAAAACCCTATCTACAAACCTTCCTTTCTTTTCTTACTTTACATGCATGCTGCACTGTGCAGCACACATGCAAAGTGGGAAAAGTGTTCGAACTTGTCTAGGCATAGTATTTTGTACAGGAAGTTTATCCTTCCAATACAAAACCTATGCTAGACTCAGCCAAGCACCCTAGCACTATGGCGCTTAGGTGTGTGCCTGGCACCAACAGCTGAAATCAGCACCGGCGCTAGGGAGAGGGGAGGAGTGAGCTATATCTCTTTAGATATAGCATTCTCCCTGTAACGCAACGCAGCGCAGCATTTTTGGCTGCTGTGCTGCATTGCGTGACTTCTTTGAAAATCTGCCTCTAAGAATTCTGAAATGGTTGTGCTCGGTTCGCATTCCTTCTTCCACCTGATAATACCCTTTATTGTTATTGGGGTCAAATCGCCGTTGACGCTCATCAGTTGAGGGAGATCCTCATTGATTGCCCTTTTTTAGGTCGAGCATTCAAGACCTATTGTAATTTCTTATGTTGGGCTAACACCATTCCCCAGCTTTTGATTTGTTTGTTTCAGTGTCCTTCAAAAATCCTTGCTTGCCAGTGGTCAATCCTGCCTCTTTGTCCCTCCTTTCTCTCTTCCGTTCCTCCCATGCAGCAGGGACTAAGTACTGTCTCATCACACTACAGTTCTTTGTCTGTTCTCTGGGGTACTACTTTATTTCTTTGTTTCCTGCTCTGTTTCTTTTTGCCTGTGTGTAGTTTCGGCACCATAGTTGATTACATTTAAATATAGTTTTCCTCCCTCCCACCTCCTCCTAATTCCACAGTTGTATTCAGGGTACTTCTTTCGCCATGCCTCCCTCTTCGTAGTTATATTTTTTAGGCTTTTTGCAATTTTTGCTGTCGACCGTCATTTGGCCTTTTTTTTTAGTAGAATGTTAGTTTGGTTTTGGGCTTTGTTTTACAGAGGATTGGACTTGTTTTTTGGTAGGCACGGGGAGATTAAGTGATTTGCCCAGAAGCTAGAACCTTGATTTCCCAGCTCCAAAATCGACAGCTCTGGCCTTGAGACCACATCCTCTTCTTTTATGATGGTAAGGGACTAGCAGAATACCCAAAAATAAAGCTGTACAAAAAACGTGACTGAGCAGAAAAGGCCTTGGCACCGCAAAAAGCTGGCAGTGAATGTCCGACTTGTTGGCTTTGCCAGTGCTTGTTTGCTGTTTTATTCTGATGTTCTTCTCGTTGCGGTGGCAACAAGCTCATTCGCCAAACATTGGTCAATTGAAAACTGAGACTTGCCAACTCAAAAGGGTGCCATTACTTATTCATGAGTTGGTAAATATTTAGACTGCAGATTAGAGAAACTATAACAGCAAGAGTCCTGTTGGATGTGTTCTATTGATGCTCTCACTTCTGTGTACCAGAATTTTCCTTGCGGGTAACAATTGTTGCAAGAAAACGTCTTTTTTGGAGATGGTTCTTTGAGTAGTATGACAATCCGAAGATGGCGACAATATTTGAGTTCAGCTTGTGCTGATCGACACAGTATGTGACAGTAAGTAAACGGCGAGTGCCTATGACAACCCCTGAATTCCAGGCACCTGTGCAGCCATCTTGAAATATCACTTTCATATTCACTGTAATAGGACCTCAAATAAGGAAGTCAAAATGACAATTGATTCTTTGAGTTTACAATGAGAACTACTGCAGTGTCCTTTTCTTATGTCCCTAACGTGCGATTTAAATTGTGCATTTTATAACTTTATAAAAAATTCTATTCGTTTTCTCAAACACGTTGTGTGTGTGTTCACAATATTACACTATACGTTTTTTGTTAAGAAGTATGATAACACACTCTGGTGTTGTGTGTACATTCCTGAAGCGCATCCCTTGACCTTAGCAATGGGTGAAGCTCCTGGAGGTGTCCCCTGTGCGCGCAGGGCTGCTAGCTCAGCAGTGTGAGCCGCCTGCCCGGTGACAACAGACGCACAGCATTGCCGGACACCTGCGGCTCTGGAGCTCCTGTAGGGCGAGAGCCAGAATGGGGCTCCGTGCCCTCGCCGCCTGCCCTGTTCCACCGCCCCTGGCCTCCCTGTGCAGGGCATGGGGGCTCCCAGTCTCCGGAGGCCGAGGGCCCTTCCAGTCCCAGCGCAGGCACCTGCAGACCTCCTGGACTCACCTCAGCTCGCTGGTCAAAGGGAACGGAGGGGTTGAGAGCAGCAGAGCGGAGGAAGGGGGTGAAGCCTACTCCGCGCCGGTCATGTCTGCCCTTGCCCTGCTCATGATCCTTCCCCATGGTCTTCCCCAATGTACCGCTCATCGTCGTCACAAGGAACCGGGTATTCCCTCGGTTCATCTAGATCATCGACGTGAGGTGGGGGCGGGGCGGGCATGTTAGACTGGACCCCAGGGGGTCCAGATGTGCCAAGTGCTGAAGTGGGTGATGTGCAGGGAATAAGTCTTAACTTTTGGGCTGGGATGTGCTAAAGTCAGTGCATTAAATGCACTCAGTATCTGCACTTTACTTTATAAAGGAGAATGCCAGCACTACTCAGAATTGTGCAATAGTTTTATTGAGTACCGCTGCTCCTCACAGCAAACAGGCACTCTAGCACAGTAAGTACTTGCACTTTTATAATTCCATCAATGGATTTCAGTTACTGGCAGTTGTGAAACTATATGCATGCTGATATATGGAAGGCTTATGGGGTTACAAGCTTAGTGCATAGTTCTCAACTTCTTACCTTTGAGGGAGGTCCGAGATTAACATTTAAGATCCTATCAACATTAATTGATGCCATTTAAGGATGTTGCAAAGAAATTCCCTTAGTTCAAGCAATCGTGTCACGAACCAGGAGTGATAACACCTTCATGAATATTTTGTGATCCTAACCCAGCTATCCATGAGGCATAGTGTTGATACTGTAAATATGTTGTTATCCTCTGAGCCAGCGAGGTGAGTTGTTTTGCATTCTCCTTATCAGGTGATATGTTGTCCTCACTCTCCATCCTTGTGCCTCATGCTGCTCTTCTTCTCCTCAGTCTCCGTCCTTGTGCCTCACGCTGCTTTTCTTCTTCTCAGTCATCATCCTTGTGCCTCACACTGCTCTTCTCCTCCTCACTCGCCTTCCTTGTGCCTCATGCTTCTCTTCTCATCATTCCTTCCTTCTTCTTCATGCTGCTCTTCTCTTCACTCCTTCCTTCTTCTTCACGCTGCTCTTCTCCTCACTCCTTCCTTCTTAACGCTGCTCTTCTCCTCACTCCTTCCTTCTTCTTCACGCTGCTCTTCTCCTCACTCTCCTTACTTATGCTTCATGCTGCTTCACAACTAACAATTCCAATCCAACCCACATAATTCCACAACACACCATATACATAAACTCCATTACACATGGGTAAAAGACATTGCCATTTACAACACCAAAAGCTCTAAGTCAAACAAATGCGAGACCTATTGCATTTCCAATGCTTGTTTTAATTAAAATTCATTTGTTTGGACTGCTCATTTTCATTCTAACCTTAGAATCCCAGATTATTTTGTTATTATTGTAACTGATACCTAATCTGACCCTTGTGTTTTACATACTACAAATAAATAAAACAGAACAGAACTCTACAATGATCATGTGGACTACTGAGTCGGGGGGAGAAGCTCCAGCAGTTCCTAATTTGTAAAAGAATAAGTGCCAGTGCCCAAAGCTGTGCCAGGGCGATCCTATTAAAAATGGTTGCACCAAATACATAGGCTGCATATTCAGCGCCTATTTAATCCACTACTAGACACTGCTGCCCCTTTATTTCACTCTTGCCAGACCCTGCTTTCTCCTTTTGTGCCATTGTTTTCTGTCTATCTTTTCCTCTGTATTTCCACCTTAAGTGCTTTTCCCTCTCTTGCTCATGGTCAATATCTGATGAGAAAAATGAGGTGCCTGTCCTTAAAAATGTGTGCTATCGGCCTGACCGGCAATCACCGTCTCAAATTAAGCATTGTGCTCCTCACAATCATATAGGTAATAGACAGGGGTTTCTCTTTATACTGAAAGTCGATATGGCTCTCTTATTTATTTACGGTCGAGTTATAGATAGCGCGTACTTGACCCAGAGGGTATCAGAGAGCTTTACAGAGTCTGAAGAGCAAACAGTTACAGGAATAAAGAGTGAAATATTATTTAAAAGATGGACAATAAAGTTCAGAGGTGGTGATGACAGGTTCGCTCAGTGTGGAGGAATACATGCACAGTCATTTTCACAGGTAGTGTTGTTCAGGCTTTTAGATGGTTGACGGGGAAGTGCATCAAGGCAAGACGATTATTTAGGAGGGAGGGTTCAGGTATTTATTAAGAAGAAGTAGTTTAAGTTTTTTCCCGAAGTGTAGGAATGATTGATTGTTACTTAGATCCTGAGGCATAGCAAAATTCGAGGTGAATTCCCAGTGATTTTTAGGTCTCGGGACCATCCGGTCGGCAGACCGGAAGTCCGGAGATTTAATGTCATTGAGAAGAGGGGCTTGCACCCGCCCCTCTTCTCTCCTGTTCTCCATTGGCTGGCCTCTTAAATGCTGGCCAGCCACTGGAGAAGAGGTCCAGTCACTCCGTTGAAGCCCCGTCTTTTTCGGATCGGGGGGCGTGTTTTTTGCGAGAAGTCTCAGGGAGGAGACAACAGCAAAACACGCCCCCAGATCCGAAAATGAGGCTCCCTTTCTCCGAGGCATTTTCGCTGTGCCTCGGAGAAAGGCGGTGGTGTCTTCCGGTGCCCTCGGGTTGTTTTTGGAGGGGGGGGTTAGAGACCTAAAAACCATGTTTTTTACCTTCCCTGTGAATTGCAGACGCTTTTCCAACACCCGAAGTAGCAGTAGTAGAGTTGCGAGGAACCGCTTACACGTAGTATCTCTATTCGAGAACCCAACACAGGACAAGAATATGAGCACACGTTTCAATGTACGTTTTGAATTACTAAAGGGTCCCAGACCCGAAGAGACCCAGCCAACTTCAAGCCCTGCGTATACCAGCTCCCTCCCCACAACTGTCTTTGAACGCTGGCTGTCGACTGTGCCTTTTCAGCCAATTCATTTGAAAACCGATGTAAAGTCCACCCGTCACTCATATTTAACCAAAATGTTTTTTCTGGGTGAGTTAAGGGTGGGTAGTAAATCACTTCTCTCCTTGAAGTCCGTAATCAGATCACACGCGTATCCTCCCTGGCCCACGATCGGCAGCGCGGACCCTTTAAACTGCGGTCCTAAGGAAATGCTGACTGCAGTGGGCGGGGCTTGGTGGTAATGGGAAAGTCATGTGAACAAAGCAGAAGACACCAAAACAAAGTCCGACTTTCCGTTCGTTCTCCTGATACCGGCAGGTAGGGCTTGCTGCTCCGCGGGCAGGTGTGCAATTACAGGTAAGGAGTAGGCGAGGGGGCGGGGGGGGAGGAGGCGAGGGGGCGGGGGGGGAGGGGGCGAGGGGGGCTTTAACAGGGATATTTGTTTAATGCCTAGGTCTTCTGCCTAAATGTAAATTAAAAATACAAAAGGACAGAACTGCGCCCACAGCAGCCATGCTCGCAGAGGGTTCCGATATTTCATAAAGTTAAGGCCCACGGGTGTCTGGAGTGAAAGTGTTAAAATACGTGTTTTGTTCCCACGCTTGGGACATGCATTTATTTGTGAGGTAGCCAGCCCCCTGGCAAAATATAATCATGACAACTGTTTAAATCCTGACTTTCGCATGACTTGTTCATGCACTGTGTGTGTAACGGGCTGCACAGAGGTCACATTGAATATTGCATAATATATCGCCTAGCCAATCGCAGTTAACTTCCTTGTGCATTCACTCCTATGAGTCGCACTGCATGTCGTAGTGTATAAAGTACTCCCCTCACGAAGCTATGTTTCAAACTACACTGTGCTGAAAGTCAACTTGCATAAATCAGTGTATCTATCCTTGTATGTCGCACTGTAGAGACAACCCTGTACCACCCCCCCTCCCCCCACCCCAAAAGAAAATATGTATTCTACACGGTAGTGTATGCTGAATGTTTGCGGCTGCTTGCTTCACTTCGTCTTGTTGTGGGGGGAGGGGGGTGGCCCAACTATCCGCACCGCTTTACTGTTCGTGCCCCCCTGGGTGGGCGGCAGCCAAGTCTTCAATCCACATTACCTGTCATAGCTTCCTGTCGCTCTCCATTTCATCTCCGTGTACTGCACAAGCGCCTAGATAACCCCCATCCCGGCGCAATACCCACATCTGAAACATTACTTGCTGCTCCTTGTTCTGTGTATGGGGAAACGTTCCTGCTTCCACCCCAAACAGCGCCCAAAGCCATAAGTAACTACTTCTAATGTCCTCCCCTTTCGAGAATTTAGCGCCTAGGGTCCTGAGAGTTGTGCGATTAAACTATAAGTCACCACGCTCGGTGTCAGCACTGCATAAGGCTCTGCCCCCTCTGTTAATTGACTAACACACAAAATGTTCCTCCACCCACATTTTAAACGCTGGGACTCACGCGCATCTGTCCCTCGTGTGAATCACCCTTTACAGGAAATCAGTTGTATTGTCAATGGATGAGTGGCAAAAACCTGAGACTGTTTTACACTGCATTTGCCTCGCGTCTCTGTGACTCACTTCAGCTGCAGCAGCTTTGTGTGAAGTTTGCTTTGCTCGGCCTGCCCCCAGCAAGCAGGAGTGGGTGGAGGCTTTTGTTCGTTGTCACGTCGGTGCCCTTTCATGTCGGGCTGTAAAAGCTTATCGTTGTACTGCATGGCAAAGCATTCCCCCACACAGAGGACAGCAACGCCACTGCCAGGGAGACAAGCACCCAGCTCTCACCGAGGCGCTCGGTCAGTTATACCCTGACATTTAGGAGCAAGCGTCTATTTTATTATTACACAGTTGCGGCCAGCATGGCTTTTACACACAAAACCATGAAAACATTCCAACTGCCTGGCAGTGAATGCCAGGACTTATAGTTTCCTACCTACTAGAGTTTTATAGTTTTTTTTGATAAAATGGCTAAAATTACTTCCAGGCATTTTTAAGCAAAAACGTTTTATTTCTAGAAACTCAAGTGAAACACGTCCCCAGTCCTACATATGGGCCTATGTAGGAGTTTTTGTAGTTTAGGCCAGGGCACCCTAACAAAAAGTGGCCCACATTTGCGGATTGCTCCTTTTCACAAACACTGCTTCAATGTTTTTAGTATTATAACAAGCATTTACAATGCAACGGTCTCGGCATTGTTAAAGTTAGAGCTATTGGCATTGCTCATGACAATGCTGTTTCTTTAAATGTTTTAAAAACAAAAACATTAACAAAAATAATGTCATGAGCAATGCCAATAGCTCTAACTTTACCAATGCCGAGACCGTTGCATTGTAAATGCTTGTTCTTTCTTAAATTTGGGCAGAATTAAGAGTAGAGTGTTTGTGCTTCGCAGAGGCCTCTTGCAGCCAGCTTCTGATAGATTGTTTGTGAGATAGTTTGGTGTATCGGTGTTGAGGGCTTTGTGGGTTATGCAGGCCGTTTTGAATATGCTTCTTGCTTCAATTGTAGCCAGTTGAGTTTCTTAAGTGTGGGAGTAATTTGATCATATTGGATCTCCCAGAGAGAAGTCTGCCGCTGCGTTGAGTGTAGATTTCATAAGGATAAGGTATTTTTAGGGGATGCAAGTGTTTGATTTTTTTTAGGTGTTTCCACATGTAGGAGGCACTTTTTGCTGATGCATTGACATGGTCTTTCATGCTCAAGTTTTTGTCAAGTGTAATTTAATTGAGTTGGAGATTGATCGTTTACAATAATGCAGTTAGGTTGTAAGCCAGTTATGGACAGGATAGGCCTTTCCTTTTGGTTGTATGAGGAGGTGTTCGGTTTTGTTGGGGTTGAGCTTTAAGTGGTTGTTGGGCAGCCAGGATTGTAACGTGGAGAGGATGTTGTTTAGGTGCTGGCTGTCTTTAGAGTACGAGATTTTAATGTAGAGTTGGGTGTCATCTGCATATAGATGATTTGTAATTCTGGCTTGTTTCAGGATAACTACAAGTGGTTCTGTATAGAGGTTGAATAAAGCACGGGACATTGATCCTTTGGGAACTCTTTGTGGGACTGATACTGCTGGTGAGGTGGAATTGTTTGATTTGATTATGTGAGATCGCTGTTTCAGGTATAAGGTAAACCACTAAAGGACAGTGCCATTGATGTCTGTACACTGTGAGGGGTGTTTAGGAGAATGTTGTGGTTGCCAGTATCGAATGCCATTAAGAGGTCAGGAGGATTAAGAGGCAGGCCTGACTGTCATCTAGAGATCTGTGTAAGTTGTCAGTGATGATCGGATTGCAGTCTCCGTACTGCAGACTTTCCTGAACCCAGATTGGAAGGTGTCATGTAAGTTGAATTTTTCAATGTGGTTGTTGAGTTTTGAGAGCACACATTTTTCATTAGTTTTGGCAAGGAGAGTGAGGTTGGTTATTGGTCTGTATTTGATCAGGTCATTATTGTCGGCATCTTGCTTTTTGATGAGGGGGTGACTTGGCCGAGTTTAAAAGAGGCTTGGATAGAGCCATTGGATAGTGAGGAGTTAATGATTTTAGTCTATGTTGGAGTGATGGTGTGTCTGAGATTTTTGACAAGAGAGGTGGAAAGGGGGTCAGATAGGTCTGATGTTCACTTCATGTATGCAAGTATTTTAATGACTACTTCTTCAGAGATATTGTTGAACTTGGTCCTGGTTGCATTGTTTTATAATTGTATGTGCTTGTGGTTGATGTTCTGGCTCACTGAGGTGAGTTTGGGGGTTCATCATTGATTGGCGGTGAGGCATCTATGGTCGAAGGGGCATCTTTGGTCAGGAGTGAAGAGGTGGAGGGGTATAATGAGAATTTTATGTTTGTTATTTTTTTTCAGAGAAGAATTTGGCAAACTCATCACAGCGCTTAGCAGAGTCATCAGTTGAATGTAGTGGGAGCGAGGAGGTTTACTGTTTGCTCTTAATTATTTGTAGAGCGCCACGTTTTGTCTGAAATATTATATATGTGCTTTGTGGACTCCTTGCATAACTAGTTACTTATAAACCTCAAGGTTGGGCAGATCCAGTGACTGATTCCAATTGGGAGCCGCAATAAAGCAAAAGCAATGAGGTTTGCACACCTTCCGTGCATGGATCACAAGGACTGAATAGGTGTGATTCTGGCTTAACCTTATCCAGTAGCAATAAAGTCTGCAGAGTTTAAAACTTATCAAAGTTAGATGTATTTACAAAGGTCTCAGAGAGAAACAGATAACTTGTGAGGCCCAGATAGTACTGTTTATGTCTACACAACACCATAAGGAGAGGCTGCCTAATCACCTTGGTGACAGAGTTCACTGAAAGGGAGTCAGGACTAGCTTCTCAGTCCAGTTGGCAAAAATTAAGTAGGCTAATGAACAACATAGCACGTGGAGGGGCCAGGAGCGCAGTCTGCACTCGGATGTGTGTTTCCGATTTCAATGCTGAAGAAGAGTCTGTATTTCTAATGTCATTCATGTGACATTAACATATGTTCAGTCTATCATGTGGCCTTGTTACATCAAACATTGGTTTTATAAGTTATCTAGGCACATTACTTTATATGCTTATGCTTTAGTGTATTATATATAAGTACCTGGACTCTTAGAGTGTCAGTCTTATCTGCATTTCCATTAAAGGTCACACTATTCAAATGGTGTGGAAAAATACAGTGCATCAGTACAATAATGCATCATTCCATTGTGATAAGGCCATGAGACCCTTGTACCCTTGTTCATGCCTTCAAGTATTCTTGATGGAAGTGGGTGTACTGTATGTTACTTAGGCATGGACTAGATTTGTCAAGAATTTTTCCTTGCGTGGGGATAATTTTACATTTAAGAATTCTTTAAACGTGCTCCCTTTTATGGACAAGGGTTTATCTGATCCCTTTTTTTCCTCCTATTTACCGTTATTGGACCTTATCAGAATAGGCATTTGGAAAATGACTCCTGCTTAGCATGTTGTCATGTATGACACCAGAAGCTAGTGTACTATATACCGTATATTAGCTGATTTTTTAGATATAGCAACTTGCAAAGTATATGTGTGTTTATTGCTGCTATTCTAAGGCTACCTGCAGCCTGGGATGGGTTTGCCCTGATTGGCTACTAAACATGATATCAGGCCTACCAGCAAATATTTTCTTCTAGTAATATTTCTAAGCCAGTCCACCAGTGTCTGGGGCATAGAGCTACCATGTTCATGTTAAATACAGAAATGTACATAAATACGAAGGCTGAAGGACAAATGGCTAAATGCCAATGTAGCCACATTACAGTAGGATCAGCGAGCAATGTTAACTTCCTTTGACATAAGTACTTCTTGTGGAAGTTACATACATCTGTTTAATATCTGTACTTTAGAATGGGTAGGGTAAATATATTGCATAAGAAGAGATGAAACAAAAACAGTATGTATGGTGGCAGCACAGCTTTTCTGCACTATTCATGTGCAGAGTTTGAAAAAAATCAATAAGGGTCCATGACTGGAGCAGGAATCCACCAAGATGCACTCCTGCTAAGCCCCAGAGCAGGGCCTCCTGGCAGGGGAAAGGGCATATACTTTACAGGGCTTCCAACAGGAGATCATGCACTGCTACAAAAAGTAAAATATATGTTCCTGGAGTTTTACTGCCTCTGGAGGACTGTGCCTCATCAAAAAGCCTACTGGATGAAAGTGCTCCCCCTCAACTTCTGCAGATCGGATGGTTCATAATGTCCACAACAACTGAAGAAATCCACAGCGGACCAATCCAACCTCAAGAACTACCGACAATTAATACCCCTCCCCTTCCTAGCCAAGGTACTAGAGAAAGCCATCAACCGCCAACTCACACACCGCCTGCAATCCAACCACCTGTTCGACCCCCCAACCCGGTTTCTGCTCGAACCACAACACAGAAACCTCCCTTATAGCCTTCACGGATGACATCAGAGCCATCCTTGACTGCGGTGAGTCAGCTGCCCTGAGCCTCCTCGACCTGTCAGAGGCATTCAACACCATCTCCCACCACCTCCTCATCCAAAAATTTCACCACATCAGCATCTACGCCAACACCCTCAAGTTGCTATCTTCTTTTTTCACCAGATGCACTCAGAGAATCCATCTCATGCCCTACACCTCCAACCCCTAGTGCATCATGTGCGGCGTGCCCGAGGGCTCCTCACTCAGCCCCACACTATTCAATGTCTACATGACTCCACTGGCACCCATCGCTCGCAGACATGGGCTCAACATCATTCCTACGCCAGCGACACCAAACGCATACTCTCCCTCACCAAAGACACGGACACCACCAGAGCGAACTTCCAGATTGCCATGATCGACGTCACAGACTGGATGAGAGCCAGCTTACTCAAACTCAACACGGAAAAAACTAGAGTTTTCCTCTTCGGAAGACCCACCTTACTGTGGGATGACTCCTGGTGGCCCTCGGACTGGCACCCACCCCCACCACCCACGCTTGCAACCATAGAATCATCCTCAACAGTGAGCTCTTCATAAGATGACAGGTCAACTCGGTTGCCTCCACCTGCTTCAACACCCTCAGAATGCTCTGTAAAGTCTTCCGATGGATCCCAACTGACACCAGAACTACCAAAGCACTCATCAAAAGTTGACTTGACCAAGGGAACGCCCTCTATGCCGGAACCACCCCCTCCTACTCAGGTGCCTCAAAACAATCCAGAACACAGCAGCAAGAATCATGCTGGATCTGCCCAGATGATCCCTCATCACCCCGACCTCCATAGCCTGCACTGGCTCCCTGTCAAGAAGAGATACCACTTCAAGCTGCTCGCACACGCCTACAAAGCCCTCCACAACACAGGACCAGAATACCTGAACAGCCAGCTGACCTTTGACCAGCACACCAGACACCTGCGGTCTGCGTCCCTGGCCTTCGCCACCGTACCCTGCATCCATCGTACCCTAGGGGACGCTCCTTCTCCCACCTTGCAACCAAAGCTTGGATTGGCCTCCCCTTCCACCCCCGAACCTCTACCTCCCTTGCCGATTTCAGTAGTGGACTCAAGACCTGGCTGTTTGAGTAGTTCCACCTCACACAGTGCCTGGATACCCCTCGGGTGATAAGAACACTTAGCAAGTACTAATTAATTAATTGATTGATCCTGAACAGAAGCATGAGGGCCTGGCAGTGAGCGGAAATGGCTACATGATGGCAGTAAATGTCAGTAATGGTGGGCCCTTTTATGCAGTGGGTCACAAGACAAGAGGCGTCGGTGGAGCAGCAGGTGCAGCAATCAGGCCATAGCAATACCAGTGGTGTTGACGTGAAGGAGGAACACATCGACTTATTTAAGTGATCTGTGTCCTAGATTTTCTAGCAGGGGTCCTACACTCTTAGCTCATAATGCAGACCACAAAGGAAAGAGGTGAGATGCCAGAAACAGATCAAATATAGTCAGGCCTTGTGCTAGGAGGGTGGGCAGGTAGACCAGGCCCTTCCAAAGTAATCCAATGGCCCACCCAAAGCCATTTACACTTAAAATAATAGTTTTTGTTCTTTTTTTAGCACGTCACCTAGGCTTGCAGCCTCACTTTCTCAGCTTAATTGTTTAACTTTCATGAGTAACACCAATGCCCTGGAGTACTTTAAGTGCCTGGGACAGGCATGAAGTCAGTAGGGATGGTGACTGTTATCCCACAGGTGTGAACAGCAAGTGCACCTGTGACATTCCCACTACATCAAAAGAGACTGACACACACACTACTTAAACAACGCCATATTGCTGAAAAAATCTGATAGAATTTTACCATGTAATGAAAAGTAATTGAAAATTTACATTTTATGGTACAATCAGGCTATGTAGGAGTTTGTTTTCTTTTCTTCCTACTGTGATGAAAGGCTTAACATGTAACACTATATGTAAAAAACATCACCAGTTTCACACATATTGGATTTTCTGAAACTTTAGCCAAGTTAAATAGAACAGAACTGGCAGTTCTCTTGTGGCAGAACAGGCAACCTGTGCTGCCTCTGTCATGCCCACTCCCAATATCTTGAGTCTACTAATATAATTTGAAGGAATTTATGGCACGGAAACCACACTTTGGGGCGCAAAGGTCAGTGTTTATTCTCTCCCAAAAACTCTCTTTTGGTTATAAAACTAGTTATTATAGTGCTGCTGTAACAGGTCCTAAACAGATAAGATAATATAGTGGGCTAACACACTTGCTACTCAGAGCCTCCTACAATCTCTGGCTTCACAAGTTCAAATCTTGTTACTCAGCCTTTCATTTCCAACCCTTAGTGGAACAGCAAGAGCTGTAAATAAAGCTTGTGTCCTGTCATCAACATACTAAAATGTATAAATGCACTTATTTGAGCTTCAAATAATTATGATGTTTTATTTTTTGTAGATGATTTGTATTTTTTGTTTTTGTCTTTATATGTTAAAATTTAACAAAAAAAAAATATGATGTTTTAGGGGATTTTGAAAGGTAGAGTGCATAACTCACATCACTAAATGTGTATTAGCTATTGAGTAACTGGCAGCTGTGGAAAGGGTGTATTGTTTCATTAGACGTCATACAGTGCCACAGTTTTCACAACTGTGGTACAGAAGGGTAGCAAACATTATCATACGTTCCAAAATGTGTCCAAGAGGACAGGTGGAGCCAGAGATGAGAGATGGAGAGTGATTAGAAGAGAGAGAGGGGATAGAAAAGATGAGGGTAAGCAAAAAGATAAGGACGTATTATACAAAAGAATGGCAAGGTAAGAGGTGGATGAAATAAGAGTAAAGGATTGAGTAGAAGAAAAAGGAAGAAATACAAAGGCACACGGTTGACCAGAGAGGAGAAGGTGGGTCATGAGTGTCATAAAGTAGAGAAGGCTGTACAGATGCTGTGAGAAGTGAGTAAAGGAGGAAGTCAGAGTTGGTTGAGGAAGTGGTATTATGGAGCTAGATGGAGCTGGAGAATGATCAGCTAAGTGTTTCATGGGAGTTCGGCAAAGGGTAGGCATGTACTGATAGGGAGGCGATGAGAGGTGAATAGAAGTAGAGGAGTAAGGAAGGGTGAAGGCAAAGGATGAGGCTGTTGAAGTATGAGTACGAAAAGAAAGAAAGGTGGTCTAGAGAAGGTGATGAGCAAATAATAAGTGGTGGGGGAGGGACCGAAGAAGGGGGTGAGGAGACAGGAGGAGATGGTAGAACAAAACTGACAGGCAGAGCAAGTGATGGAGAAAGAGAGGGTGATGGGAATAGCAGAGAATAGTAGAAAGAGGAAGAGAATGGGAAAAAGGCAACAATGTGCCGGTCACAGTTCAGTACACACAGTGCAGATTTGAGGCACTCGCATTAGCTGAACATTTCCTCTTGTTATTCTTAAAATACATAAAACTGAGAGCCAAATAATCTTTAAAAAAATAGCCACCCAATGAGAAGTCCCGTCACCAACCTCAGGAGCTGTACTATTGGCACAGTGGGAAGCTAAGGGTAGAAATAGACCCACATTTGATGTTCGGTTGTTTCTTCTTAGAAATGGGGTCAATGCAGCTCTTTGTGTGGGGATAGGCATAGCCCTATTCATGTTCAAGTGTCAGTTCCTCCCTCCCAATCGACCTCGGGAAGGTCCATCAGCCTGGTGAGGGGCCGTCAGGATGCAAATGTCACACCCCAGCTCCCTTTGTGTGACTGTCTAGAGGGAATGCACAAAGCCCAGCTGTCACCATAACCCAGACGTGTATTCAGAGACAGGCAGAGGCACAAAACGGGTAAAGTAAGAAAAAGCCAACGTTCTAAAAGTGGCATTTTCAGACCTGAAATTTAAAAAATAACTTACCAAAATATGTGTTTTTAAATTGTGAGTCCAAAGAAACCAAATTCCAATTTTCTATCTGCTCCCAATGGGAAATTACACTTCTGCGTGGGGTTTTGAGTGAACAGGAAGAATGGCGCTCTAAACAGTAAGCGGTAAGGGGAAAATGTACAGAATAGATACGGTGCTGCCAGGTCAGGGGAAACCCAAACAACCCCTGAAAATGAGGGCACGGGCACACACTGTAAAATTCAAACCAAGTCCTGGGCACACAAAGGAAAAGTAAAAGAGTGTCAATCAACTACACGTCCAGGTAGTCAATCTCTTGACCATTGACAAACGACATGATCTCCTTATTGAGCAAAGGCTTAAACTTTAACCCCCATGAACCAGGTGACCCATGCAGAGTAAAGATCGACCTGTTCAAATTCATCAGGGGGCTCAAACTTAAGAAACACTTCTCAGGAATTCCCACCACCAACGACAATATCATGACTATTCAAAGGGACAACCCTTCCAACTTCCAGAGTATCAATGACATTAAGGACACACAATTACTTTTGTGATTGACTGATAAGGATGATCCTTCCATCACCTTTGAACATCTCTTACACAAACTAGACATAGAGACTGACCAGACCATTGCTAGTGGCCTCAAAATCAAGTCTAAATGTACTCCCACCTTACCAGGTGGCAACCCTGTTGATACTTTTTACAACTTGGTCTTAGAGGACATAGATAGACATGAGAACAAATTGATCATGAATCTAGAAATGAGCGTCTAGCACTTAAGACACTTAGCACTGACCTGCAGATTATCATTAGAGAGGCGGACAAAGGAGGGAATGTGGTTATTATGGACAGATCTGACTATCATAACAAAATATTAACACAACTACATGACCCAACCTGTTATAAACTCCTTAGAAGCAACCCTACAGGCCCGTTAACTCTCCTTATTAACAAACACCTTACTGAGTGGCACACTCTTGGTCTCATTGACGATGATCAGGTTCTCTACATGAAGGTACTTAGTCCGAACTTTCCATGGATGTACACCCTCCCTAAAATACATAAACAAGCGATATTCCCACCAGGCTGACCCATCGTATCTGGCATGGGGGGGCCCACGGAGAGACTTGCACAGTATGTGGATTTGTTCTTAAACCCTATAGTCAAGAACCTTCCGTCATACATTCAGGACACTAAACACATTTTGAGTGTCCTTGCTGATGTACAGTGGCAACCGGGCATGATCATGGCTACCCTGTACGTTGGGTCCTTGTACACCTCCCTTAAACCTGATCTAGGTCTGAAGGCAGTGACACAATTTTTACATAACAGGCCAGCTACACTCTGGCAACACACAAACATGCTGATATCCATGATGGATATCATCCTCAATAACAACTTCTTTATATATGAGAAACAATGGTACAAGCAGATCAAGGGTGTAGCAATGGCCTCTAGATTCTCGCCATCCTTTGCAAACCTGTACATGGGTTCCCTTGAATCAGAATGGATTTGGGGCAGGAAGGGTGCCCCTTGGACAGACTGTATCATATACTGGGGACGCTATATTGATGATTGTCTCCTACTCTGGTCAGGCACCCAAGACAAATTACAGGACTTTTGTGACTACCTCAGTTCCAATAACATGGACATGAGTTTCACTTGCCATTCCAGCACATCCAAGGTCACATTTCTAGACGTGGAACTGTATATAAAATAGAACACATTACATAGCCGACTATACCACAAAGAAACGTCATGTAATGCCATCCTGCATGCGGAGAGTTCCCACCCAGCACATCAGATTGAGGCCATTACATATGGTGAATTTGTTCCAGGAAGAAGAAACTGCAGTGAGGCCATAGAATTTCGAAACTGCTTTACAGACATGAAAAAAGGGGATCCAAACAGCATGCTATCCATAAAGCAGCCGCAAGGATTGAGAAAATTGAGAGGGACACCACACTCCGCGAGAAGAACTGCAGTATTCCATCCACTCAACCCGTGAGACTTATCACAGACTACAATGACATGAACTTGGCGATCAAGAAGAGCCTCAACAAACACTGGGACATTTTACTTGCTGACAAAACTCTAAGGGAGGTAATCACATCAAGACCCCAGATCACCTTCAGACGCTGTAGAACACTAAGAAACAGACTCAGTCCCACGGTTCCACATGCCACTGGAACAGCCTCATGGCTCACTCCACACACATAGGGTTTCTTCAAATGCGGTTGCTGTGGTGTCTGCAAATGGGCTCACCATGGGACAAAAAAAGTTTTCTGGTTTCAACAAATGCAACTATGAAATCAAATGCAATATCAATTGTAACACTAAGTATGTTGTGTACATTCTAGAGTGCACCTGCAAAAGCCAGTATGTTGGCAGTAAAATAAGGCCCTTGAAAGAACGAGTCAGTGAGCATGCTAGAGCAATCTACCACCAAGATGCCAGATATCCCATGGCTCTGCACGTTGTGTCGTGTCCATCACAGGGCCCCCATAAGAGGTTCACTTTCTTTGGTATCGATGTCACCGAAGCCAGCATAAAAGGTGGCAACCGGGAACTCCAACTGAGGCGCCAAGAAGCAACATGGATTATGCGCCTACGCACCGTGAAACATGGCCAAAACACTGACCATGAGCTGCAATACTTCCTAGGCTCCTGATTCCCCTTGCTTTTCAATTTTCTTCAGATTTCTTTCTTCCATTCCAACATACACGAGGACTCTGTCCCTCCTTGAGCCACATGGTTCCTTGACCTAATGACATCGCCAGCTACACCATTGACCCGTGCTGGTCACTCACTCACTGGGACCATTATATGTAATGTGTTGGACTCCTAACCATTGAAACAAGGAATGGATTTGTTTTCTGCTACACTACTCGGCTTAACCTACTTTTGTATAGTTATTTCATGTACCTTTCCGATTATGTTTAGGAACTATTGGATTCCCATTCTGTTCCATTTACCATCATGTGCCAATTTGTACTTCCTGTCTCCTTTGTTTAATTGACCTCACGCTAATGCGTTTTTTCTGCTGTAATTAGTCACTAATAACTGATTACTGTGCTCAGTGAGTCACAGGATTTCTGCTACTCGCTTTATATATCTTTTGTCTTGTTAGACCTCTTGTTGGAACTTTTCCATTCATCTGTGAATATTTTGATGGGCAGTGGGTCTTTTGATTCTTTTGTTATGGCTTGCACACTGTGTTTTTTCATTTATCCACGTTTTCCTGTCTCATTCTCTTCTCTCTCTACCTTTACGCTTTTTTACGCTCCTCATACTCACATCCGGGCGCCCTTCTGCCTCCTTTTGGACGCTCTAGTCTTTTTACGACTCTGCCCCTTCTCCCTACTTATAGAGCCTTTGTCATATCCGCTTCTTCCGCATTTGGAAAGCGAGATGGATCCAGAGAAATATTTTTTTGCTGCACCGCACATCGGTAAGCCCTGCATTAGCGCCCTTATATCCATTGCATACCCCGCACTTTGTGTGGGTCCGGTCTTACTATCCCCTTTTGCTTTTCCCGACAGGACACATTGAAAGCAGACGTACCCGCCCGTCTTAGTAGGATCCGGTTTCCACGGGGAAGGGACCTACCCGTCCTCCCCCTTTTCATTTCATCGGCACTCTGCGTATTGCTTTTAAGTTCCTTTACACCCGTTCTGACCGGGTTGGAAATATCACCGGTCCAGCGGTGAGTTTTCGCTGATAAGTGCCCCCTCTTCTAGTTTATTCCCATGTGTACCGGCTGGTATACACTGTGCAATCATGTGACGTTTTCCCTCATTGTCTCCTTTCCCAGATTCTGCACTTACATTAATCTCCATTCAGGTACCATATTCCGCTACTTCACTTCACTTTGACCACGCTCTTATTCTTCTTATACACCTCGCCTGAGCTAGGCCACCTCCACATTTTGTTTTCTCCGTTCTCCTGCCTATCTTTTTGCCTCATTTGCTTTCCCTCCTTTATGAATTAAGTTGTCTTTTCTTATCTTTTGTTTAAGCTGCCTGTTCATCACAAATTCAGTCATGTATGCATGAATACACTTATCTGGATATGACTTTGATTGGCAATCATTAATATGTTACTCCTTTGAATTGGACAGTTATGTTGCTCGCTACCGCCCTTTTCCCCTTGTTTTATTTCAGTTCGTTATATACATAATGTAAACTATTGTGTCACTAATTAATCACGCACTCACATGTCACGCCACCATCGTCGCTATTAGTTGTGTTGTACTAAATTTTTGTAGAGGCTTGCCATGCTGCTGTTGCTTGTTCTTTTGGTATATTTTCCAGTACACTCGCACCACTTACGGTTTCTGTCCCGTGTAATGTGAAGTCACATTCTTTATGTCCTTTTCACAATTCTTTTAGGGTTTCCACACACAGAGAGCTGATTTTTCTTGTGTCACCTCACATATGTCACTATGACTGTCCGTTGGACTTTGTGCTTTTGTACACTGCACAGCATATATACTTATTGTTATCTCCAGCCCTGAAGAGTCACGGGTAAATACCCAGATGATGAAACACGTGTCGGCTGGTTTTTCCTATGATGTTACTGTCTGAAGAAATTCGCTAATACAAACCGAAAAAAAGTATCCACTGGTGTCGACCTTTGTTATTACTTCACTTGCAATACGATTGTAGTTGATTGACACTCTTTTACTTTTCCTTTACGTGTGCCCAGGACTTGGTTTGAATCTTACACTTAAGAAATGTTTTAAGGCAAACCCAAGGCAAACCTATGGGAGAGATAGCCCTTGCAGTAATAAAAACTAATTTAGCTGTGTTTCACTGCCAGGACATGTAAAACGCACATGTACATGTCCTACCTTTTAAGTACACTGCACCCTGCCCATAGAGCTACCTAGAGCCTACCTTAGGGGTGACTTACATGTAATAAAAAAGGAGACTTGGGCCTGGCAAGTTGGTGAACTTGCCATGTCGAAATGGCAGTTTAAACGGCTCACACAGGCTCTGCAATGGCCATGTTTAAAGGGCTACTGAGTGGGTGGCACAATCAGTGCTCCAGGCCCACTGGTAGCATTTACGTTTTAAGCCCTGGACACATATAGTGCACTTGACTAGGAGCTTACAAGTAAATTAAATACGCCAATCGTGGATAAGTCAATGTTACCATGTTTACAGTAGAAAGCATATGCACTTTAGCACTGGTTAGCAGTGGTAAAGTGCCCAGAATCATAAAGCCAGCAAAACAGGCAGGAGGCAAAATGTCAGGGGAAACCACGCCAAGGATGCCAGATCTAACAGTTCTCCTCAGGTTGCCAACATAGATTGCTCTTCCAAATGTTATTGCACTTTGTGGAGTGATTATGCAGCACAATCAAGTATTCACACATTTAAAATGTTGCACAGCCCTTCGCTATCTCTATAAATTATACATAGCCCCGGTCCTTGTGGATCTTGTGCATGCTCATGAGCAAGCTCTATATAAGCCAAACCTTGGTGTTGCCGTAATACCAATATTGAGAGCTACCAGTGAAGAACTCATCCAGGGCAGTAGGAGCACAAGATCCGATTATGCACACCTATGCACCAACACAAGTACATTCATACACACTTTTAGGGTAGCAGATGAAGCTTTCTTCACATACACAATATCCTTACCCCATATATAGCAGCAGCGAAGGTTATGCTGACAGAAGATAGGGAAGTGGAGAGAAAAGTGCATGAGGTGGAGAGAGGAGGTGAAAAAGAGAAAAGACAGGGCAATGGGTAGAAGAGTTAGTGGGAGAGTTGAGGGTGAGGCACAGAGAGGGAGGACAGCGAGGAAGAGAGAGAAGAACATGAAAAAGGGTTGGCCAGAAAGACGGATGTGGATGGGGCACAGATTGAAAGGAGGGGAAGTCAGAAGGGCGAGACAGGTGAGTTGAAGACAGAAAGGAGAGGTGGAGAGAGAGGAGGTTGATGCACAGTGAGAGGATGGCAAAATAGAGTGAAAGAGGAAGATGAGGTAGAAAGAGAAGCATGAGGTGGAGAGAGAGTAAGCGGGTGAGGCCACAGCAAGGAGAAAGGAGGATAAGGTGGTGAGAAAGAGAGTGAAGCAGAGAAAGAGAAGGATGATGTGAGAGAGATGAGAAAGATGAGGATGAGGTTGACAGGAGAGCAGGGTGATTCAGAGAGAGAAAGGATAAAGTATAGTAGAGTAGCTACAACTCCCAAAACTACAGAGTATGGTTTGTAGGTTGTGAAACAATGCTGAAATCTTGTGTAACTCAGCCAAAGATGTCTGTATAATGTCTTTAATGCTGCAATTTGTTCTCAATAAAACCAGTTTAAAAAAAAATACAGAGTAAAACTAAGAGGCACAGCCAGGACAGTAGGTAGAGTACGCTCCTCATCGCTCTACATGACTATCTTGCATGCCCAGAGTCACCTCTCAGACATCTTGAAGATGTTAGACAACCCCATTCATCTTCATGGCCCACCCATGCCTCTTCATGACCCTCCTAGATCCAGAATCCTGGAGTTTGGCCTGGTTGTATGTAGTGTTTTTCTTACATTTTACACACCGCACGGTGGTGGACTCACTCGGGACGGCATACACAAGTGTGTCATAATGGTAATGGCGGCAGCCTTTAAAGGTCCTTTCAAACTGCAATGGTGGCTTAGTTATGACACAAAGGGTTGGAACAGTGTAATTTTGGCTCCACCCTACACATCACAAATATGTAAGATAAACGTGCTCTTAACACATGTTCTTTGTGTGCCCTAAGGATATTAATGTAAAGTGGTGCACTCAATATCACTATTAAAGTGCATTCACTTTGGGATTGGAGAATTAATATATACAGTGTGCCTTAACTGTATTAAATAAACATTTATCATTGGGTGATTGAATAAACCATCCTAACATTCTTGAAATGTATCCACATTAGAAATGACAATGGCTTTATGAAGTGTGTGTACTAATATTTCACCTTTGCATTTGAATGTAGTTACTAGTCACATTTAAAGATGTATATTTAATGTTATTTAACCTTTATGAACTTTAAATTGAATTTAATGTACTGACAGTTTTGTTCATTTGTGTTTGAATGTGCACATGAATATTAAATGTGCATAATTGATTTAATGCTTTAAGTTGTCCTGACTAGGCCTATGTTTCTTCATTCAGTCTCAGTCTCAGTCTCAAGAACTTTATTCGGTTCAAAAAATGAATCATAAAAGTATACATTTTTATATTAAAAAGAACATGCAACATACATTCAACAGATCAATTGTCAGTATAATAGGACATACTTGGCATCCTAAACCAGAGAGTATAAATAAATGCACAAGGCTATTTAGTGGCCGTCATACAACAACAATTTCTAATACGGTTTCCCACAGCAATGTAGAGGCCTAACACCAGACTAACTATACCGTTTCCTAATCTGGAGTGAAAGTCGTATGAAATTTATCATGGCACAACATACTCCAGGAGATGATAGTGATAATAAGTAGTCATAACCTTCTTTATAATTACAAGGTTGCTGCCCTTTAAGGATAGGCTTAATAAACCTAATCCTAGGCTCCTGGTATAAAGAGCAAAAGAGGACAACATGAATGGTACTCTGACTAACTTTGTTATTACAAGGGCAAGGGGGCAGCCTCTCACACCAACCCCCTTGTTTTGGAAAGGCAAAAAGAAAATGAAGAATGTTTAGTCTAAACCTGGTAAGATAAAACCGCCATTGTACATGGGTTGTAAAAGTTAAATAAAACTGATGCTGCGGTTTATCCATACAGCTTGTTGACCTAACCGGACACAATGTATTTAAGTATTTCCGGTAACTCGTTTTAATTAAAGTTTTAATATCTCCCCGGATATTTTCAGGATTATCATAAAGCTGACCCAAACCTATTTTATATAACGCATCACTAGCATATGACAACCAAGGGATCTGCATTGCGTAATCAAGACTTTTACAATCTTGAAGAATTTCTTTGGAAAACTTAAGATCTTCAGATAACCATATTTTACCCCAAAGTAATAAAGGGGAGATGCGAATGGCATCAGTCACATAATCCATTCCCATCTCAACATGGCAAAAACTGTTTGACGAACCCAAAGGGATAGATAATAAGCGTTTTAAAAATGTATTTTCCATGACCTGTATCACGGCCGGATTTTCAATCCCCCATACCCCCGCCCCATAAGTGGCCACAGATAAGCATTTTGATCTGTACAAAGTTTTTAGGTGTGCGACCGGTTTTTGACCCAGCTTACTGCAAAAACGGAACAGGCCCTCTATGGATCGACTAGCACTCTGCACTCGGGCCTTCATCAAAGGGGCCCAGCTCAGTTTATTATTAAAGAGATTTCCCAGGTAATTTAAAATTATCCACCTTTTCGATGGTGAAGTTTTCTACCATAAGCTTCCTAGATTTTGACCCTTTTGGGCCACAGACCATCGCAAAAGATTTTGCAAAATTTACCTTCAGGTCCAGGTCCAGCATGAAGGTATTAAAGGCATCAAGACAAGTCTGCATGCTATTTCCTGTAAGGGTCATTAATACCGTGTCGTCGGCGTAAGAAAGCATGGCGATACTTCTACCATTTACCTTTGGGAAATCACAGCAGTGATCCAACAAATACTTCTCCAGGCCATTTGTATATACTAAGAACAAAAAAGGCGCTAAAATGCAACCTTGTCGCACACCCTCAGTTGATGGAATAGATTTTGTTTTTTCCCCCCCTGGTCCAAATCTTATAGCCACGGTTGTTGCTGCATGCAATCTGCGCAGCAATGTAACCAAGGGTTCCTCGAAACCCATGTCATCCATCATTTGCCACAACTTGTCTCTACAAACAGTGTCAAAGGCACTTGACAAGTCCATGAAGGCAAGGTGGATAGAAGAATTCCTTGCCCTCATGTACTTGCCTATAATTAATGCCAAGTTCAGACACTGTTCGATTGTTCCCTTTCCTCTTCTAAAACCATATTGGGAATTTATAATAAGACCCCCAGAGTCTGCCCATGTTTCCAACCTGGCAAGGATTATTCTACCCAGCAATTTGCATGATGCATCGATTAATGATATAGGGCGATAGCATCGAGGATCACCCCTATCACCCTTCTTAAAAATCGGCACCACCACTGCCTCCTTCCATGATGCAGGAATACGGCCAATAATAACCGCCTTAAATACATTCAGAAGCAAAGGCGCCCATACATTGATGTTATGCCGAAAAAAGTCTAATGGCACAGCGTCTGGGCCAGGAGCCTTTAGTGGTATACCTTTCCTCAAGGCCTCTTCCACCTCTTGCAACGTGATCGACGAACTAAGAGACGAGGCTGTAGGTGAAGCCTCCAAATTCATAGTGTCATCCAGCAAAACCGAGAGTATTTTTGCTTTTGGGTTAAAGATTTTCCCAAAATGGGCTTCCCATGATTCACCAGTAATCTGCATCACTATGTTATCTCTACCATCATTTGTAAAAAGGGGGCGATTCACTACTTCCCAAAAAAGCCTACTATCTTTTAGCTCTGAGGCCTTCTCTAGGTCTTCCCAAGCAAGGTTTTTTAGATCCTGCTTCCTTTTTCTAGTGGCCTCCTTATAGGCAATTCTGGCAGTTTTTACCAGCTCCTTGTTCCTTGGTTTTGGTTGCAAAGCCACTTTTAGAGTTTTGTGGGATGCAGAACACACAGAATCAAACCATCTAAAACCCCTGGATTTATTTTTCCCAATTGGTTTTTTAAGATGCTCAGCCACATGCCCACACAGGATTTCAAAGTTCCTAATGACCTTTTCAGGATCGGATGTTGGCAATAAACATGACTCAACTTCAGAGCTATGAACGCTTAAAATCTCTGCCTCTAAACCGGCAGTATCTATTTTGCCCCACTTCAAAATAACACCTTGATTCCTGGTATACTTTATGGGTTGCTCCCAAGTTGTGTGTTTTATACTAGCAGGGGGACACAAAGTTAACATTAAGGGGTTGTGATCACTTGCCGCATTTGCGAGTATCTCAAGCTTATCTACATAATGAAAGTAGCTACTAGACACAATGGCAAAATCAATGACACTCATCGAGCCTCTAGTTTCCTGAAAAGTTGGTATTGGTAATAAATTTGGGGCAACCCAAGGCTCCACAATACATAAATCATTTAAAACAATGATATTATTTAATGCGTCCCCCTTGAGTGTGTGCTTAAAGTGTGTCAAAGGTTGTTCATTTACATCCTCCAAACCACACACATTTGAACCACCAAATTTACACAGTGAACAATTAAAATCACCAACCCAAATGATAAATAATAGAAGCCGGTTACTACGTGCCTTACAAATTGCTTCCTGCAAACTCATAATTACAGATGTCTCATTATCAGAAAAAACATTATGGTACCAGTTAATCAATAACAGTGGCACAGGAAACAAATATTCCAACAAAAGCAGTTGGTACCATGAGGTATCCACTATCTTGGAGGTTACTAAATTCTTCAATTTAAGGGAGATTGCAGTCATTATCCCACCCTTTGCCCTTCCTACTAATGATGGCACAGCTGGAACATTAAACTGCTGAAAGCCATCAATCTCCTTATCAGTTCGACTCCATGTCTCCTGAAAGCACAGGATATCTTGACCACCCACAAAATCCAACCATATCTCGTCTTCTAATCTGGTGGAAGGTCCTGCAATGTTCCATGAGATTAGGCGGAGTTTTGATTCCCCTAAATTATCACCTACAGGGTCCAATCGAATTGGCAGGTCTAGCCGAGGGGCAGACAAATTCAATTCACAGCCTGTGTTAACATGAGACTCTAGATTTAAAGGATTAACAATATGTACATCACTAGTTGTAACATCCTCCACAGAGGTAACCTTTAATCTTTTACCCTTATTCTCACGCAAGTTTGACTCTACTGTAGAAGATACATTTTCCAATCCGCTAATTGATGGTCAATCTAACCCCTCCATACCCACTAATGGATCAAAGCGGTTTCTTAGGGGAATATTATTGTTATTATTCGGTATCCACCCTAAATATTCCTCTCCTTGAAATCTCATTCTTGGGTAATTATAGGGTGGTCGCATAGGATTGTTACTCAAAGGCCCCCTAAAGAAACCATCACCCTGGTGGTTCAAACCAGGGTTATTATAGGGCGATCGTACAGCAGCATTAATCATTGTCCACCTGGGATGTGTTTCACTCTGTAATCTTACCCTGGGATAATTATGGCATAGATTAGGGGAAGCATATTTCAAGTTTGGGTAAAAGTATTCCAAACCTATGCATTGAATATCCCCCGATCTGCCAAACCTAGGTTCACGGCAGATCAAGTCTTTAACCCAACTATCTATAAAATTTATAAGGATACAATCCCCCTCTAGATCTTTCACACTTGGCCCCACCCAGGGGACCCTACGCACACTTAATATTTTTGTTTTAGCAGCTGGGGGGAGTGGCCTGTTTTTATTAAGCCAAAAGGTTACTTTATTTTCGAGATCCTGATTTGATTCCAAACGATTTGGCGCCAGTACTGGGACACCTGTCAGGATTGCCATGAATGGGGCAGAATCAGGGGGTAGGTTTACACGAACCTGTTTATTTAGAGGAACTTTTTCTCTAGGAGTGGATGACTTAGATGTTGATGCTATAGCTGCTACAGTCTTTAACTGAGAACCCACAGTAACCACCAATGTAGGCTCAGTTAGAGCTGTTTGTGAAGGGGCTTCCTGGGGGTCCGCATCTACAGGTGTTTGTAGCGCTTTAGTTTGATTTTTCTGACCCACCTTCTTGGTTGTAATACAGTTATCCAAGATCTCAGGGGGTTTACTATTCATTACTAATGTTTCAAGAGAGTGGGTATTAGATGATATGAGATCTTCTAATTGATCCAATTTTAAATTGACGATTTGCATTTTCTCTAGGAGGGGCATCAAAAGGCTTTTTACCCGCTTTTCAATGGTTACCAAAAGTTCGTCATTATTATATGAACAGCAAGAAGTTACATCACCAACAACCCCAAGAGGGATACCCCTATGTTTAACTGGGTTTACAGCAACTTTTACGGCATTTGTCATTGCTGATTTAACCTGTGTTAGTCGAGTTACAAAGTTGGATACTATCCCCGGTAGTATTTGGCGGTATGCGGCCTTCATTTAGACAGGCCACCATATCATTCATCGAAGTTGAATGGGGATCAGAAATTACTACAAGAATTGGGCTAGCTTCCAAGTTATTGGCCACACTTTTTTCAGGAGTAGTTACAGAACCAATCCGTCCCAGAGAAGAGCGTTTCCCAGTTACTAAATCTAATGACAGGCGCTTTTCTGTAAGGGCAATTTCTTTTTCCAATATCCCTGTTGCCCGTATGATAAAATCGTCTAAAGGTCCAGTTGCTTTAACACTACTCGATTTTACTGTTACCTACCTACCCTTCCCAGAACGTAGAGCCATCATACAAACAATTACATAAAATTAATAATAAAATAAAATAGGACCAAGACCTAAACAAAACTACCTGTAAAAGAAAACCTAAAACAATAATTAATATAATTTAAAAAGTACTTTCAGTCCTTGAGGAAAGATAATGGGCCCGGCCCGTCCTTATACGTCCTTGGACGGCCTTAGACGGCCCGCCCTTTGCCCGGGCTTCGCCCCGGGCGCTCCCGCGCGCTCCCGCGCAGTGGAGGCAAGTGCCACACGTATATAGTCAGTGTAACGCACAGGGGGGCGGGGCTAGCAGGGAGAGCGGGCCAGGTGATGCAAGTTTGCCAGGCAGGGACTCCTGGGCAGTGGAGTCCCTGCGATTACGCTCGCAGCCCTGCAGGTATGCCCCAGGCTCCCCAGTCGATACAGGCACCAACCACCAGACCTCCACAAACTATTGCCACGAAGCGGGACCCGCAAAGCGGGTCCGGCGAGCAGGGAGCAGCAGTCAGGAACAGCCCACACAGGAGATCAAGAAAGAGAGGGCCGTAGGTCCAAGCAACAAGAATCCCGCTGAAACAAGATGAGGAAGAGTTTTTAAGTCCGACCTGTGAGCAGGGCGCGGGGCTAACAGGGAGAGCGGGCCAGGTGATGCAAGTTTGCCAGGCAGGGACTCCTGGGCAATGGAGTCCCTGCGATTACGCTCGCAGCCCTGCAGGTATGCCCCAGGCTCCCCAGTCGATACAGGCACCAACCACCAGACCTCCACAAACTATTGCCACGAAGCGGGGCCCGCGAAGCGGGTCCGGCGAGCAGGGAGCAGCAGTCAGGAACAGCCCACACAGGAGATCAAGAAAGAGAGGGCCGTAGGTCCAAGCAACAAGAATCCTGACTAGGCCTATGTTTCTTCATTCATAAAATGATGTTCCCCATTTCTGCTTATATATCTTTCCCTTGCAGGTATAATTCACATGGATTGTTAGTTTGAGAATAGTTACAACACTGTGTTAGCGATAGAGAGACAGTCTGAACCCCTTCAGTGCCCGCCCCTTTCCCCGCCCTGTGCCGGCCGTTGCATTAGCGGGCGGGGTTTATGACGAGCTGGTCTCGTCATGGGCACAGCGCAACAGCGGCCCATGACAAGACCAGCTCGTCATGGGCATTGAAGAGGTTAACAAGGAGAATACAGAGGCAGAGCGTTAACTGAAAGTCTCCATTTAGGATGTATGACGTTACAACGCACACTTTTACAACGCATGCACTTACAACGCATTTTTTACAACGCATAATCCATTACAACGCATGACATTACAACGCATGACACTACAACGCATTTTTAAAAAATACCTTTACAACGCATTGCCATTACAACGCATACTACCTTTACAACGCATACCATTACAACGCATTATATTAAATTACATTTAAGGTAAGTATTAGATAGTATAGGGGTAAAAATTACTATTATAACTCCAGGGGGTGCAACAGTAGGGTAAGTGTTGGATAGTATAGGGGTAAAAATTACTATTCTAACTCCAGGGGGTGCATCAGTAGGGTAAGTGTTGGATAGTATAGGGGTAAAAATTACTATTCTAACTCCAGGGGGTGCAACAGTAGGGTAAGTGTTGGATAGTGTAGGGGTAAAAATTACTATTCTAACTCCAGGGGGTGCAACAGTAGGGTAAGTGTTGGATAGTATAGGGGTAAAAATTACTATTCTAACTCCAGGGGGTGCATCAGTAGGGTAAGTGTTGGATAGTATAGGGGTAAAAATTACTATTCTAACTCCAGGGGGTGCATCAGTAGGGTAAGTGTTGGATAGTATAGGGGTAAAAATTACTATTCTAACTCCAGGGGGGCATCAGTAGGGTAAGTGTTGGATAGTATAGGGGTAAAAATTACTATTCTAACTCCAGGGGGTGAATCAGTAGGGTAAGTGTTGGATAGTATAGGGGTAAAAATTACTATTCTAACTCCAGGGGGTGCATCAGTAGGGTAAGTGTTGGATAGTATAGGGGTAAAAATTACTATTCTAACTCCAGGGGGTGCATCAGTAGGGTAAGTGTTGGATAGTATAGGGGTAAAAATTACTATTCTAACTCCAGGGGGTGCATCAGTAGGGTAAGTGTTGGATAGTATAGGGGTGAAAATTACTATTCTAACTCCAGGGGGTGCAACAGTAGAGTAAGTGTTGGATAGTGTAGTGTAATATTATGCGTTGTAATGGTATGCGTTGTAATGGTAGTATGCGTTGTAATGGAATGCGTTGTAAAGGTAGTTTTTAAAAATGCGTTGTAATGGTATGCGTTGTAATGTCATGCGTTGTAATGGATTATGCGTTGTAAAAAATGCGTTGTAAAGGTAGTGCGTTGTAAAAGTTGCGTTGTAAAGGTTGTTCCCCCTCCATTTATTAATGTTGCAAAGGCTCTTAGGTGATAAAGGACTGTATCGTGCCCATGTCTGGCCTGGGAGAAGTTGAAGATGATATAGTTTACAACGTGAAAATGGAAAAGACAATGGAACCCCTGATGATGCAAAGAGAGGCATGTTACCCAAGAGATTCTGGTGGAAATAACTAGTGTTCACCATGCCAAATGTTATGCCACTTTTCCTTGAAAGGTTTAGAACTCTATATGTATTCCCCTTGACTCCTGCATAGTATGGCTGACACTTATTCCCCTGACCTGAGAAGAGTCTTGACCGAGCTTCTCAGATGCTGCCACCTTCCTGTGTTTTTCCGTACTTTTGCAAATTTCCCTGTTTTTCTGCATTTCCTTGATTTTTAATATCTTGTTAGATCTAAAACCCATCAGCTTAGTTTGGACTTTAATTTAAATGATCTTAGACTTCACTCATGTATTAGAAGAGAAAAACAGAAACTCTTCTCTGAGCATCAAATTATGTTATCGATCTTTCGTATTGCTCTGACTGAACTTCTTGTTTGCCTCTTATTGGTACGCCTAAACTTCTTTAGGAGGTTGGGTTTTCCAGTTGTTATTCTGTATCTTTATAGCATTGTACTAAGATGTGTTAACCTTAACCTGACTGCTAACTTGTAAATAATCTTTTAACTATAATCACTGATTCTTAGTCTTTATTGTGTAACCAAATGAGTTGCACTGTTAATTGAAATTGATTCAATTAAATGCTAACTCTCGCAACTCTTAGGCAGTGAAAAAAAGATTCTTCGGATAACCAATGGTTAGAAGGGTTGGCTAGAGAGCTGCAACTGGGCCCAGGTGTCACACAGCATGATGTCTTATTTATACTCAGTAATATTGCTGTGCACAGTCCAGCTAATGGCTGACAGCAATAGTTCAGGTGACTCTTTTTGATTCTGGGCAAGGAGACCAGCATGGTATCATTCACGTGGATTTACACTGACAACGGTGGTTTGGCGATTTATCCGCTTCACAGACAATATTCCATACTGTAATTAGAGAGCCACAAATAACATGACATGGTTATTGTTTGATTTCTACATGAGTTTGATAGCCCCTGAAGAATGGCGTGAAGTTTGAAATGCATTGGTCGGGGAATATGTTTTAATTCATAAGAATTCATTTCGCGTGAAACCTTGCAAGGCATTGACCGAAAGGTATTGATGCAAGGTACTTTGGAGTGGATGAAAAATGTAATGTATAAATAAACCATGAATTGAAAACAAAAAGGAGCTTTATGATTCATTTGGGAAGGCACATTGCCAATGTGATGAAGGATTATTTGTGAAACAGCATAGAACAAATGTTGATGTTATGTAGAATGGAGGACAGACAGTCTACTTGATCAGTAGGTGGAACATCATTTTGACATATTTAAGGAGTCACAACATCTAAAAGGAGTACAGAGGAAACTTTGTATATTTTTCTGAAAAAAGTTCTCACAATAATTGCTAGACATTTTCTTGCTAGTTTCTGAAGGCTGGGTGAACAATTTAAAGGGGAGTAGGTTCGGCCTGATAGGTGAGGGGTTTAGCTTTGGTTCCAACCACCAGTTCTGATAATCTCATTAAGTATTCAGTTTTAATTGACAATTATCTGGGGAAGTATATGCAAGCCTATGATTTAGGTCTGTTATGTTAGAGACAAACCTGCACAATAATACACACTCGTTAAAATGTTCTTTCACTGTTTATAAAATGCTACTTGTATTCAATGTTGTGTTTTTTTTGTTGCTGTTGTTTTTTTAGACCGAAATGGTCTATTTTCTTACAACAGCGGTTTCCGCAATCATAAAAACCTGGCAGAATAAGTCAGATGACTATTTCATCATTGTTTACCTTACGTAATCCGTGATTTTCTGTTTAATTTATCCCCCATTTCTGTCTGAAACATTTTGGCTCAGCTGTTTCAAATTGATAGTAATAGAAAAGCAGTTACAAAAGTTTAATTAAAAATAGAATGGACTTTTTAGTTCATGGGCGCATCTTTCTGCTTTGCCAAACAGCAGCTTGTATGCCATGGGGAACCTTAACCTGATTGATATGAGGTAACTATTGCAGCATTCATTGGCCTGTAGCCTGTGGCCTTCACGTGTTTCCAATGTGACCGGAATGAGTTCTGGCAGGCAGAGATGGTGCAGGCCACGCGTGCCCTGGTCATGGACAGCCTTCGATGTGTACAGAGCAGGGCCATGGCTTGCTTGGCTCGAGTGTTGTCAGAATGGGGAGAAAGTTGGCCTGGTCCGATTGGCTGGTCTCAGTTTCCATTTTTTGTATCAGTGTTCATGTTCATGGGCGGCGAGGATGTCCAGGCTTTACGTTTTTTATTGATGACCCTTTGTCGATATTGAATTTGAGCAGCAGGCTGTTATGGACTATGGTTTGAATCAAGGGGGCTGATTGCGGTCTGCGGGTGGGTGTGGCCTGGGTTCCTGCTTAGCTTAGCCTATACGATGGAAGAAGCTCTGGAAGAGGGTCCTTTTAATTTTCACTAGATACCGTTAAGTGGATGTGTATTGTGGGTGTCCAATCACTTCTCCAGACATCTGGAGCCTCTACTACGCCAATGTACATCTCTACCGAATTGTAGACTTTCCTAGTACTAAGATGAACCTTTCATGTATACATTCAAATACTCTGTATGCTGGCTGTGCTTTGTTTTCTGTTTTTCTTTTTTTTTTGGAAAAAAACATATGATAAAAATAAAATTAATGGGGAGAATGGAGAATTGGTCCAGTGACTAAACTGCTCGCTTTAGAACCAGGGGACATGAGTGTAGAGTCTGGCCTACAGAACTCTTCAGGTAAGCCGGGGCCTACAGATAATTGGGGCTCATTAAATGATTATACAGACACTAGTGTATGTGTATGAGCCAAAGGACCCCGAGTGGTCTTGCGCTCCTTTATTTATCCCTTCGGGTGAGCCCACCCTCCGGGTGCGTGCGACAATTGCAACAGTGTATAGTGCGGGCCGGGTGGCTCCGTCACTACATCGAGCTCTAATCCCGGCTGGGGCACTTGACACAAAATCGTGTGATTCTGGGCGAATATCCCTTGTGCCATTTATTGTGATTATGTTGGTGATGTAACTTAAAATATGAGAAGTGCTATAGGTTTGTACATTTCAAATTGTGTAAATCTAAAATAATGCGCTCGATCTTGTATTGTCTCCGAAAACACCCTTTTGATATTAGGTGCTCCATTGCTATGCATCTAGGCGCACATTATGCATATATTAACTGGGGAGCCATGCCGGTAGATTTGATGCAGTTGGCCAGCCGAAGATTTGCTTTCTTAGATTTATGGCCGTCCCCCAATTGTCCATTCTTCAGCTCCACATGTTCCATCAACAGCGTCCATGCTGAAGAACCAGGGCTCGATTCTGGGTACCACGTGGGTGGACGGCGTCCCCCCACTTAGTTTACTGGGAGCTCGATAACTGGAGCAAATGGAGCCACACATTCACTCTTTGGCCTCTCTGGGGTGAGATCGGAGTTCAATCAGAACGCTGCTCACGCGCTGGCTTCTCTGATGCAATCGCATCTAAGAGGTGAGCGAGAGGAGACATTGAGTCTGATGGTGCAAGCCACCTTTCGTGACGTCACTTCCTGTCGTGACGTCAGCGTCCCCCCACTTCTTTTTTTAGGACTTGTGCCCTGTGTATAACTCCATAAACTTGCAACATACCTACAGATCCGTACAACCGATGAAGATGTCGTCAAGTATCCGCTCACCATCGTGAATTATACACTATTAATAGAAAGAACTTCGGAATGTTTAATTACAATAAAAATAGTACTCTTTTTGTCACTTCTTGAAAGTCCAATAAAGTTCAAAATCAATGCAAGTGTAATGCCTTTTTGTAATCAATGGTGAATAAATGAAATAATCCAACATTTCAGTGAAATAAAATACTTTCACTCTAGTAGTCATTCAGGATACAAGTGGCGAAGTCAGTGAACATACATCCCATGCACCATATTGAACGGCTCTTTGTGCATCCCCTATGCATTTTTCATTCAGTTCAATGTTTGCTCCCAGTCTGAGTGGGTGCAATTATATTACAGTCTGACAACTGCAAACAACCGGAAAGAAAATGGCGCATAAGCAGGAACCACACCAACCGAGCCATCTTCAAAATCAGCCCTCAACAAATACCATCGCCAGTTCAAAGCAGCAAAAAAGAAGGCCTTTCTACACCAGATTGAGACCAGTTCCAACCAAGCCAAGCAACTCTTCACCATTGCCAGAGAGATTACTCCCCGTCCACCACCGAAAACTCGATCCCTGCCTCAGAGGAGCTCTGCAACGCCCTCGCCGACCATTTCCACAACAAGATAGCAACCATCTACAGAAACTTCGATCTCCAACCATCCAACCTCTTCAGCATTACATCAACCACCGCCGCCAAAAACCTGCTGCCCATATGGGAACAACTCAGAACAAACACTACCGCTCTTATGAACTCCATCCACTCGGGAGCTCCTACCGACCCCCGGCCCCACCGTCTTTGCAAACTTTTAAGAGACGAGATCAGCCACCAACTCACTTCCATCCTCATCGCATCGATAACCACAGCCACCTTTCCCGGTGTATGGAAGCACGCTGATGTCAGACCCCTCCTCAAGAAACCCTCTGCAGACTCCAGCGAGCTACAGAACTACTGCCCCATCTCTCTGCTCTCTTTCCCTACCAAAGTCCTAGAGAAGGCCATCAACCTCCAACTCACCAAACACCTGGAGAGAAACAACCTACTTGACCCATCCCAATCAGGCTTTGGAATCAACCACAGCACCAAGACAGCTCTGATCGCCGTGACAGATGACATCCACGCTGTACTTGACAGAGGAGAATCAGTCTCCCTGATCCTTCTTGACCTCTCCACAGCCTTCGAACAATCTCCCACCACACACTCATCTACCGCCTACGCCAGATCAACATCACAGATGATGTGCTCAGATGGACGGCATCCTTTATCATGGGACACACTTCTTGTTTGCCTCTTATTGATACGCCTAAACTTCTTTAGGAGGTTGGGTTTTCCAGTTGTTATTCTGTATCTTTATAGCATTGTACTGAGATGTGTTTACCTTAACCTGACTGCTAACTTGTAAATAATCTTTTAACTATAATCACTGATTCTTAGTCTTTATTGTAGCCAAATGAGTTGCACTGTTAATTGAAATTGATTGAAATAAATGCTAACTCTCTCAACTCTTAGGCGGTGAAAAAAAGATTCTTCGGATAACCAATGGTTAGAAGGGTTGGCTAGAGAGCTGCAACCGGGTCCAGGTGTCACACAGCATGATGTCTTATTTATACTCAGTAATATTGCTGTGCACAGTCCAGCTAATGGCTGACAGCAATAGTTCAGGTGACTCTTTTTGATTCTTGGCAAGGAGACCAGCATGGTATCATTCACGTGGATTTACACTGACAACGGTGGTTTGGCGATTTATCCGCTTCACAGACAATATTACATACTGTAATTAGAGAGCCACAAATAACATGACATGGTTATTGTTTGATTTCTACACGAGTTTGATAGCCCCTGAAGAATGGCGTGAAGTTTGAAATGCATTGGTCGGGGAATATGTTTTAATTCATAAGAATTCATTTCGCGTGACCGAAAGGTATTGATGCAAGGTACTTTGGAGTGAATGAAAAATGTAATGTATAAATAAACCATGAATTCAAAACAAAAAGGAGCTTTACGATTCATTTGGGAAGGCACATTGCCAATGTGATGAAGGATTATTTGTGAAACAGCATAGAACAAATGTTGATGTTATGTAGAATGGAGGACAGACAGTCTACTTGATCAGTAGGTGGAACATCATTTTGACATATTGAAGGAGTCACAACATCTAAAAGGAGTACAGAGGAAACTTTGTATATTTTTCTGAAAAAAGTTCTCACAATAATTGCAAGACATTTTCTTGCTAGTTTCTGAAGGCTGGGTGAACAATTTAAAGGGGAGTAGGTTCGGCCTGATAGGTGAGGGGTTTAGCTTTGGTTCTAACCACCAGTTCTAATAATCTCATTAAGTATTCAGTTTTAACTGACAATTATCTGGGGAAGTATATGCAAGCCTATGATTTAGGTCTGCTATGTTAGAGACAAACCTGCACAATAATACACACTCGTTAAAAGGTTCTTTCACTGTTTATAAAATGCTACTTGTATTCAATGTTGTGGTTCTTTTTTTGGTTTTTTTTAGACCGAAATGGTCTATTTTCTTACAACAGCGGTTTCTGCATTCATACAACCAGACAGAATAGGTCAGATGACTATTTCATCATTGTTTACCTTACGTAATCCGTGATTTTCTGTTTAATTTATCCCCCATTTCTGTCTGAAACATTTTGGCTCAGCTGTTTCAAATTGATAGTAATAGAAAAGCAGTTACAAAAGTTTAATTAAAAATAGAATGGACTTTTTAGTTCATGGGCGCATCTTTCTGCTTTGCCAAACAGCAGCTTGTATGCCATGGGGAACCTTAACCTGATTGATATGAGGTAACTATTGCAGCATTCATTGGCCTGTAGCCTGTGGCCTTCACGTGTTTCCAATGTGACCGGAATGAGTTCTGGCAGGCAGAGATGGTGCAGGCCACGCGTGCCCTGGTCATGGACAGCCTTCGATGTGTACAGAGCACGGCCATGGCTTGCTTGGCTCCAGTGTTGTAAGAATGGGGAGAAAGTTGGCCTGGTCTGATTGGCTGGTCTGTTTCCATTTTTGTATCAATGTTCATGGACAGCGAGGATTTCCAGGCTTTACTTTTTATTGAGGACCCTTTGTTTACATTGAGCAAAAAGCTGCTATGGACTATAGTTGGAGTTAAGGGGGTGGGTGTGATGTGCGGGTGGGGGTGGCATGGGTTCCTGCTTAGCTTATAGGATGGAATCACTGGAAGAGGGTCCTTTTAATTTTTACTTAGTCCATGAGACTGCTACGTGGATGTGTGCTGCGGGTTATCCAAACACTTCTCCAGACAACTGGAGCCTCTAATAGGCCAATGTACAACTCTACCGAATTGGAGACCTGCCGTGTACTAAGCCGAACCTTTCATTTAAACATTCACATACTCTGTATGTTGACTCTGCTCTCTTATCTTTTTCCTTTTCTTTTTGAAAATAAAAAAATATGATTGAAAAAAGAATGGACAGACAGGAGAATTGGTCCGGTGACTAAACTGCTCACTTTAAAACCAGGGATGGATCACAAAGACTGGATAGGTGTGATTCTGGCTTAACCTTATCCAGTAGAACGATAACCTTCTTAGAATGGGCCTTTGGAAAATGACTCCTTCTTAGCATGTTAGCATGTTGTCATGTATGACACCAGAAGCTAGTGCACTATACACCGTAGATTAGCCGATTTATTAGATATAGAAACTTGCAGTGTATTTGTGTGTTTATTGCTGCTATTCTTATGCTACCTGCAGCCTGGGCTGGGTTTGCCCCGATTGGCTACTAAACATGATATCAGGCCTACCAGCAAATATTTTCTTCTAGTAATATTTCTAAGCCTGTCCACCAGTGTCTGGGGAATAGAGCTACCATGTTCATGTTAAATACAGAAATGTGCATCAATAAGAAGGCTGAAGGGCAAATGGCTAAATGCCAATGTAGCCACATTACAGTAGGATCAGCGAGCAATGTTAACTTCCTTTGACATAAGTACTTCTTGTAGAAGTTACATACATCTGTTTAATGTCTGTACCTTGGAGAGGGTAGGGTAAATATATTGCATAAGAAGAGATTAAACGAAAACAGTATGTATGGTGGCAGCAAAGCCTTTCTGCACTATTCATGTGCAGAGTTTGAAAAAAATCCACCATGATACGCTCCTGCTAAGCCGCAGAGCAAAGGAAATGGCATATTCTGTACAGAACTTCGACCAGGAGAGCATGCACTGCTACAGGAAGTAAAATATATGTTTCTGTAGTTTTACTGCCTCTGGAGGACTTTGCCTCATCAAAAAGGCCACTGGATGAAAGTGTTCACTCGCCCCATTTGCAGATCGGTTGGTCCATAATGTCCACAACAACTGAAGAAACCCACAGCAGACCAATTCAAGCTCAAGAACTACCACCCCATATCCCTCCTCCCCTTCCCAGCCAGGTACTAGAGAAAGCCATAAACTGCCAAGTCACCGACCACCTGCAATCCAACCACCTGCTCAACCCCCCAACCCAGTTTACTCTTGAACCACAGTGCAGAAACCTTATAGCCTTCCCAGATGACATCCGAGCCATCCTGGACTGCGGTGAGTCAGCCGCCCTGATCCTCCTCCACCTGTCAGAGGCCTTAGACACGGTCTCCCACCACCTCCTAATCCAAAAATGTCACCACATAAGCATCTACGGCAACACCCTCAAGTTGCAATCTTGTTCTTTCACCAGACGCACTCAGAGAATCATCTCCTGCCCTACACCTCCAACCCCAAGAGCATCATCAGTGGCGTACCCGAGGGCTCCTCACTCAGCCCCACAATATTCAATGTCTACATGACTCCACTGGCACCCATCACTCGCAGACATGGGCTCCCACCCGATTCCGGCGGCGAGGGTAGGTGAGCCTGCACACAATCTCTGGATTTCCGGACACTAACTGTTGGTGTCCCTTTTATTCCGCCGGAAATTGATGAGGCCATACTATTTAGGCCCTTAGGTTCCGTGACATCAGTGGGACATTGCCCACTGTATTACGATGTGGGAGGTAGGTTTTCCCCGCTCATTTTGTGTAGATAGCATTTGATACCCTGGTCCTGATGAATTGCCCATGAACTTACTGACAACAGAGGCAAGAAACATGTCGACCGAATGAGAGTAGGACGTAGGCATCTAGGCACTTAACCCCTAGCTTTATGCCACTCTATTGACTTTTAATCAGGCAATTTACCTACCAGAATAAATACAATTCAAGGAATAATTGACCTGTTTTAACTCACTTACACTACATCTACACTACTGGGCCCCTCACCCCCACTGCACCAAACGGCAGGGACAAAAGATCTCCGACAAAGAGCCCCATTTATGGGAGCCCGTCAAGCATTGTAGCGCCGGCCCGACGAGGAGCAAGCCCAGATGATGAAGCATGACACCTAGCTTGCTGGGTGTGTGAGGGCTCCAGTTCCGAAGAGGGGTCTCCCCCTCTCACTTTGAATATTAGGATTCACTTATTGAACCTACATATCGAACCTAGTACTCGCTGACCTTATACGTCTCCTCACCCTTAGGAACTGCATACCCATCTTTATACACAACACCCTCAAGTTGCAATCTTGTTTTTTCACCAGACGCACTCCGAGAATCATCTCCTGCCCTACACCTCCAACCCCAAGAGCATCATCAGTGGCGTACCCGAGGGCTCCTCACTCAGCCCCACAATATTCAATGTCTACATGACTCTGCTGGCACCCATCACTCGCAGACATGGGCACAACATCATCTCCTATGCCAGCGACACCAAACTCATACTCTCCCTCACCAAAGACACGCACACCACCAGGGCGAACTTCCAGATTGCCATGATCGACATCACTGACTGGATGAGAGCCAGCTTACTCAAACTCAACACTGACAAAACTAAAGTTCTCCTCTTCTGAAGACCCCCCTTGCTGTGGGACGACTCCTGGTGGCCCTTGGACCAGCACCCACCCCCACCACCCACGCTCGCAACCTCAGAATCATCCTCAACAATGAGCTCTCCATGAGATGAAAGGTCAACTCGGTTGCCTCCTCCTGCTTCAACACCCTCAGAATGCTCTGTAAAGTCTCCTGATGGATCCCAACCGACACCAGAACTACCATCACTAAAGCACTCATCACAATTTGACGTGTCTAAGGGAATTCCCTCTATGCCGGAACCATCCCCCTCCCCTCAGTTGCCTCAAAACAATCCAGAACACAGCAGCAAGAATCATGCTGGACCTGCACAGAAGATCCCTCATCACCCCCACCTTCATACCCTGAACTGGCTCCCCGTCAAGAAGAGATGCCACTTTAAGCTGCTCACGCACACGCCTACAAAGCCCTCCACAACATGGGACCAGAATACCTGAACAGCCGGCTGTCCTTCGTCCAGCACACCAGACACCTGTGCTCTGCTTCCCTGGCCCTCGCCACCATCCATCCATCGTACCCGAGCCAGGGGACGCTCCTTCTCCCACCTAGCAGCCAAAGCTTGGAATGGCCGCCCCTCACTGATTCCTAGTCTTTATTGTGTAGCCAAATGAGTTGCACTGTTAATTGAAATTGATTGAAATAAATGCTAACTCTCGCAACTCTTAGGCGGTAAAAAAAGATTCTTCGGATAACCAATGGTAAGAAGGGTTGGCTAGAGCGCTGCAACCGGGTCCAGGTGTCACATAGCATGATGTTTTATTTATACACAGTGATATTGCTGTGCACCGTCCACCTAATGGCAGACAGCAATAGTGCAGGCAACTTGTTTTGATTCTGGGCGAGTAGACCAGCATGATATCACATGGATTTACATGGATATCTGTGGTTTGGCGATTTATCTGCTTCACAGACAATAATACATATTGTAATTATAGAGTCACGAATAATATAACATGGTTATTGTTTGATTTTCAGATGAGTCTCATAGGCCCTGAAGAAGGGCGTAAAGTTTGAAATGCATTGGTCAGGGAATATGTTTAAATTCATAAGACTTCATTTTGCGTGAAACCTTGCAAGGTATGGACTGAAAGGTATTGGTGCAACGTACTTTACATTTTTAATTCTCTCTAATGTATAAATAAAACATGAATTGGAAACAAAAAGGAGCTTTAAGATTAATTTGGGAAGGCACATTGCCAATGCGATGACGGATTATTTGCGAAACAGCAGAGAACAAATTATGATGTTATGTAGAAAGGAGGAGAAACAGTCTAATTGATCAGAAGGTAGAACATAATTTTAACATATTTAAGGAGTCACAACATCTTAATGAAGTGCAGAAGAAACGTTGGGTTTTTTTCTGAAAAAAGTCCTCACAATAATTGCAAGACATGTTCTTGCTAGTTTCTGAAGGCTGGGTGAACAATTTAAAGGGGAGTAGGTTCGGCCTCACAGGTGAGGGGTTTAGCTTCTGTTCCAACCACCAATTCTAATAATCTCATTAAGTATTCAGCTTTAACTGACAATTAACTGGGGAAGTATATGCAAGCCTATGATTTAGGTCTGTTATGTTAGAGACAAACCTGCACAATAATACACACTCGTTAAAAGGTTCGTTCACTGTTTATAAAATGCTACTTGTATTCAATGTTGCATTTGTTTTTTTAGACCGAAATGGTCTATTTTCTTACAACTTCGGTTTCTGCATTCATAAAACCTGGCAGAATAAGTCAGATGACTATTTCATCATTGTTTACCTTACGTAATCCATGATTTTTCTGTTTAATTTATCATCCATTTCTGAAACATTTTGGCTCAGCTGTTTCAAATTGATAGTAATAGAAAAGCAGTTATAAAAGTTTAATTAAAAACAGAATGAACTTTTTAGTTCATGGGCGCATCTTTCTGCTTTGCCAAACGGCAGCTTGTATGCCCTGGGGAACCTTAACCTGATTGATATGAGGTAACTATTGCAGCATTCATTGGCCTGTAGCCTGTGGCCTTCAGTGTTTCCAATGTGACCGGAATGAGTTCTGGCAGGCGGAGATGGTGCAGGCCACGCGTGCCCTGGTCATGGACAGCCTTCGATGTGTACAGAGCAGGGCCATGGCTTGCTTGGCTCCAGTGTTGTAAGAATGGGGAGAAAGTTGGCCTGGTCCGATTGGCTGGTCTCAGTTTCCATTTTTTGTATCAGTGTTCATGCTCATGGGCGGCGAGGATTTCCAGGCTTTACGTTTTTTATTGATGACCCTTTGTCGATATTGAATTTGAGCAGCAGGCTGTTATGGACTATGGTTTGAATCAAGGGGGCTGATTGCGGTCTGCGGGTGGGTGTGGCCTGGGTTCCTGCTTAGCTTAGCCTATACGATGGAAGAAGCTCTGGAAGAGGGTCCTTTTTAATTTTCACTAGATACCGTTAAGTGGATGTGTATTGTGGGTGTCCAATAACTTCTCCAGACATCTGGAGCCTCTACTACGCCAATGTACATCTCTACCGAATTGTAGACTTTCCTAGAACTAAGATGAACCTTTCATGTATACATTCAAATACTCTGTATGCTGGCTCTGCTTCGTTTTCTGTTCTTCCTTTTCTTTTTGGAAAAAAACGTATGATAAAAATTAAATTAATGGGGAGAAAGGAGCATTGGCCCAGTGACTAAAATGCTCGCTTTAGAACCAGGGGACATGAGTGCAGAGTCTGGCCTACAGGACTCTTCAGGTAAGACGGGCCTACAGATAATTGGGGCTCATTAAGGGCCTCATGTAGGTAAATAAATTTTACCGTTTCTTAAATACCGAGCCGTACCGAATCGGTAAATTAGAATCGGTAAGTTATATGTAGGTAAAAATTCGGTAACAGTTACCGATTCGGTAACATTCGGTAATCACGAATCGGAATTCACCGAATCGGTAAATACCGAGGTGGTATTTACCGAATCGGTAAATACCGAGGTGGTATTTACCGAATCGGAAAATACCGAGGATACTACCACCTTCCCTTTACTAAGAAGCTAATATTATTATTATGCTAATAGAAGGTCTCTTAGGCTTGAATAGGGGACCCCATACCTCAAAGATCAGCTTAGTGAAATAACATCACAGGAGCATCAGGAGTCTTCTCGCAGGAAGGCTCGTCTTCGGTCTGAATAATAAACATGATGTCTGTGATATTAAAAGCAACAACTTTCAGGTATTTGCAGCTGCGCGTGTGTCATGGCTAAATAGTGGGTCGATCAACCTAGAGTGGAAAACATGCATTGTGTAATATTCCAGACTGTTTGTCACACCATGTACAGACCAAGGTCGCTGCGCAGAGCTTGGGATGGTAACAACAGATTGCTCTCGTGTGAAGCAAGTCTCGAGTCAGCAGTTTATTTAAGAAATAACATGTAAACGCAGTGTCGTGTGCAAAGACAAAAAGATGGCTTTCTAACATTTAACGTGGTTATGCTAACTTAACAATGTATGTACGTATTCAGGGAGAACTCACTACACGCCCCCTTGATCGAAGCACTATTTAATAGGCAAGAAAAGAGAGAACGCAGAGTTCAGTTTCGTCAGAGCAGAACAAGGCGTAACCAATGCTGCGCCAAAGTCCGAAACTACAAAAAATAGCAGCATAGAATTCTTAAAAAAAATGCAAGTATATAAAAAAACTCAAAACGACCATCAGGAAGAGAAAAAAGAGAAATAAAAGAAATAAACGTTGCGCCAGGGTGCTGTCCAGTAGCACAGGCGCTATGGACGACAGTCCAGTTAATCCATGAATGTATAGGCAGCATATGTGGCCACTGCTTAAAACAAAAAATCGTTTGCAGGGCCACTAAAAGTCTCAGCCATCCAATTAAGTAAAGAAAAGGAACATACGTGTTCTCCAACCATCGGAGCCTCTAGCACAATCAGAGGGCACCCGGAATGTTCCTCCAAATAGCTCATAGCCAAGAAGTCGTAGGCGGCCGCAGAGATGTCCCAATTACCCAGGATACCATGCGCCGCACCACAGGCCATAATCCGGACACCAGAACAGGCCAACTCGTGAGACACTAAGGGCCTCATCAGTCGATCGAAATCCGGCACCGGAGACACCATGTTGGTCAAGCACAAATCCAGAGGCCATTCAAAGGGACAATCCAGGCAGTGAAATACAGGTTGTACGCAGGTGAAGTAGGAATACCTGAAGGATAATCCATAAGCCAGGCTCAAAGTCGCCAATGGCAAAGTACCATAAAAGTCAAGCATCCTATCACGAAGAAGATGCAGACGGGACAGGTGCTCGTGTGGCACAGAAGGAGCAGCCATTCCGGAGTATAGAAAGGAAAAGCAGCACACCTGCCACTAGCGCCAGAAGCAGCGGGACACCTCCAAAGATGCTCGAGAAAAGTGAATGAAAAAATGCCGGAATCCCACCACAAATAGTTTGGAAAGAGGTCACGAGACCCGAGCCCACAAGTTTAAAAAAATGAGCCAGGCCGGTCGTGGACGAGGCATTGCAAATAGTTTGGATCAAAGAGCCGAAATGCAGGGGGAGGTCAGTATTCAGAAGCGCCTGTACCTCAGTGCGCGTATTAGCAACGTGAAGGACAAATGTTTCACGAGAGGAAGTCAAAGGCACCTCTTTTTGGGACAATAGCGCTCTTATTCTGCTCAACTTGTTGAACTCTGCTTTCAAGGTTGGAATCGAAGGCCAGATGGAAACATCCAGCCGCCCATGCGGGGGTGGAAAAAGAACATTATTGCAGCAGACAACTTTCTGCGAGACAGTTACTATGTACGGGATTCCCACTAACATCCCGCAGCAAGCTTCATTATTCAAAATTAAATAACTACCGTTTGCAAGCAGCGTGAAAGAAGGTGTAATCACAGGCACTGGGATACCTCGTAGGACGCACGCCAAATTCGGGGCTTGTACATTGCATGCGCCGTGTAATTGAATGTGCCTACATACCAAGGAATGGTCTGGTGTTGTGGTACATTCCTCGCCTTTCAAATAAACCTCAGTTCCGTCCCTAGTACATCTATACGTAAAGGGGAGGGACCAAACCTCATGTATGAAAGCGGTGCCCAGCGGTTCATACCTACCCAAAGCATAATGTTTCATACAAGACGTAAACTTAAAAAGCGCGAAAGGGAGAGTTATCAATCCGTGTACTAACCACGTAGCTGAATTGATCTCCGCTACAGAGAAAGGCAACGGTTCTAACTTTTCAATATGTAACAATGAATATGTAGCATCCTTCATGGACATAAATCGCTGCTTGTCAGTAAGGTTAAACGGAAGGAATAACGATGTAGTGTTCAGATAGTCCCAAGGGACCCTCCCTGCCTTTAACGTCTGCAACGTCCATGCAAACTGCATAACAGAACGCAACTGGTTTTGACCATGATATAACACAGACATATCATCATGCACAATATCAACAACCGAAGAAACAATATTGTCTAATGTATGAATCCTAGAAGAGAGAGTGCTAATGCTATTATCTATAACGGCTAAAACCTTCTCCATGTTTGCTCGGTCAATAGCTCTCAATCTGGAAGCCGCCTCAATCTGCGACAACTTCCAGACTTCGTTGTTAATAGCATACGCCCACCTTTTGGTTCTGCCACCCACAGGACCCTTAACCAAATCATTCAAATCGGTATGCACATTGATGGAGTGGGTGGACTTCCTGTTCCTGTAGATGTGCTCTGTGTCAGCTGGTGGACAGATTGGGATGTGTGTACCATCAATACAGCCGATGACATGGGGGAACTGTGCCATGTGATAAAAGTCTGTGTTTGTTTTCTGCAGTGCAGCCTGTGTGTTGGGGAAGCTGATGTAGTGGTGCATTCTCTGCATCATGGCATCCAGGAACTTCCTGAAGAAACGTGACAGGCAACTCTGGGATACACCACCCACCGCAGCTATCACCACCTGATAACTGCCGGATGCTAGCAGATGTAGGCTGCAGAGCACCTGCACATGTGGGGGTATGGCGTGCGCCCTTCTTATTGGCTGGTCCAGGAGTGGGTGAAGGTCCCTGATTAAGTCCATGATGGTTTCGGGGTGTAGCCTGTACCTCTCATGTATCTCTGCATCAGTCAGCTGGAATAGTGCGATGCGCTGTCTGTAGATGCGTTCCTCCCGTCGCCAAACCCTCAGTCCTGCTGCCTGTAGACATAGGCGCCTTGCAATGACATACATAGCGGCCATGTTGTCCACGCAGTTGCATTTTGGGATTGCTTATATGCACTGTTGATGGTTACCACCTGCTTTCAATCCGTGTTAATTACCGACTCTTATTTACCGATTTTCTTGGATTTCTTAATTACCGAGTGCTCCTACATGTCATTTTAATTTTTACCACTTCATATTTACCACTTCATATTTACCGATTCGTTAAGTATGTATTCGGTAAATCTGATTCGGTATTTTAGAATTCGGTAAATATTTTTCGGTATTTACCGCCTCATATTTACCGAAAAGTCGTTTTTGGACTCCTACATCTCACTTGTCTGAATACCGGTCGGTAACGGCATATTTACCGAAAATCGGCCGTTACCGACCGGTATTTGGCTACCTACATGAGGCCCTAAATGATTATACAGACACTAGTGTATGTGTATGAGCCAAAAGACCCCGAGCGGTCTTGCGCTCCTTTATTTATCCCTTCGGGCGAGCCCACCCTCCGGGTGCGTGCGACAATTGCAACAGTGTATAGTGCGGGCCGGGTGGCTCCGTCACTACATCGAGCTCTAATCCCGGCTGGGGCACTTGGCACAAAATTGTATGATTCTGGGCGAATATCCCATGTGCCTTTTATTGTGATTATGTTGGTAATGTAACTTAAAATATGAGAAGTGCAATAGGTTTGTACATTTCAAATTGTGTAAATCTAAAATAATGCGCACGATCTTGTATTGTCTCCGAAACACCCTTTTGATATTAAGTGCTCCATTGCTATGCATCTAGGCGCACATTATGCATACATTAATTGGGGAGCCATGCCGGTAGATTTGATGCAGTTGGCCAGCCGAAGATTTGCTTTCTTGGATTAATGGCCGTCCCCCAATTGGCCATTCTTCAGCTCCACATGTTCCATCAACAGCGTCCATGCTGTATAACCAGGGCTCGAGTCGGGGTACCACGCGTGTGGACGGCGTCCCCCCACTTAGTTTATTGGGGGCTCGATAACTGGAGCAAATGGAGCCACACATTCACTCTTTGGCCTCTCTGGGGCGAGATCGGAGCTCAATCAGAACGCTGCTCACGCGCTGGCTTCTCTGATGCAATCGCATCTAAGGGGTGAGCGAGAGGAGGCAATAAGTCTGATGGTGCAAGCCACCTTTCGTGACGTGACTTCCTGTCGTGACGTGAGCGTCCCCCCACTTCTTTTTTTAGGACTTGTGCCCTGTGTATAACTCCATAAACTTGCAACATACCTACAGATCCGTACAACCGATGAAGATGTCGTCAAGTATCCGCTCACCATCGTGAATTATACACTATTAATAGAAAGAACTTTGGAATGTTTAAATACAATAAAAATAGTACTCTTTTTGTCACTTCTTGAAAGTCCAATAAAGTTCAAAATCAATGCAAATGTAATGCCTTTTTGTAATCAATGGTGAATAAATGAAATAATCCAACATTTCAGTGAAATAAAATACTTTCACTCTAGTAGTCATTCTTCCTAGCATCTCTTTCTTGAGTATAATAAATGATAATATTCAGCTCTTGCCCCAATTTCTTCACTTGCTCCTGCATATTGACCTTGAGTGTTATTTTCCATTCAACTCATTTATAAGTATTCCACAATTTTAGCGACAATTAGAAGATCTATTCCCCTTTACTAAACTTTACCTCAGATTCATGGATTGTGCCATTACAGCAAAGGTGGTAGCTGTCCCATCCACACGAGCAAACTAGGATCAAAATGGAAACTGCATTTGAATATTACTGGATGTCAACAGCCAGATGCAGTATTCCCTCATTCACTAGCATTGTGGAGGTTCTGGGATAACTCTATAAGAAATAACACTGTCTGTCATGTGGATTGCCTTGGATAAAGAAACATGTCCTCGGGCACCCTGGGGCCTTAAAGGCATATGACACCACAATCTCCTTGGAAGGTGGTCCAGAAGGTGGTTCAGAACTGCAATGCTTGAATGATAGAACACATAAAACCAGTGGCGTAACATTAGCCCCCACAGCCCCAGCGGTGTGGGGGGGCACGAGCTCCAGCACTGTATGCAGGCAGGCAGGAGAACTCCGAACTGGTTCTGGAACATGCCCCCCTCATGCGCTTTGCAGGAGGGGCACTCAAGTTTCATTACGTCACTTAGAGCAACAGACAAACTACAACCACAGAATAGAGTTATTTGTTAAGAGTAGGAAAATGTACTCTTTGCAGGCACATGTTTCTGGAATAGAAGAGCACAAAAGTGCTGGCCTTGATGGCTGGATGGATGTGTTGCGGCACACTATTGCCCTAATGCCATCCTAGTATATAATAGTTCAGAGCCCACCAGGGGGTGATTCTTTGCAGAGAAACCATAATAAACAAAGCTGTAACTGTTAAAGACTGATGTATGCTGGTAGCCATCTTGAACTCTAAGATGGCGGTGACTTTCTTAGAGTGGGAAAAGCAGAAATAAGAAAAACGTGCAGACTGACATGTTCAGTGTGACCATTGAAGGCACCCTTCAACTCCACTCGACCACGGACAGCTCAACAACCCAACACTAGTCTCAGAAACACCAAACATATCCCTTCGTCACTCAAGACTCCCTTTCCCGACCCCATCAGTAAGAGCACTGCCTGGTGGACCTCTGAGCCTGTATCCTGCGTAAGACAGACTTCCTGCTAGCCCCCCAGGTCAAAAATATCTGCATTATCCATGTCCTGCAGATCTTGAAACAGGCTGTAGGCCCTGCATGCCCAGGCCATCCCCGAGGAGTGACACTGGTAGAATATATGATTTTAGCTTTCTACAAAGGACTTTGTTGGAGCCATACTATTTGGAAGTTTTCTAAATGCCGGATTTCGTTATTTCTTAATCATTGATCGTAGAAATATTTTCTCAGGATTAAGTATTAGGTTTAGTGGACTTTTCCAGGAGCACTGAGAGTTTCTCTCTTATAAGAGTGAGCATCATCAATAATGCTGACATTTGTTGCATTTGTTATTACTTAACAGCTGATGTCTTATTCCAATCCAATCCAAATTTCTTTATTTCGGCCAATTAGGCCATAAAAGATACAATCACACAATACATTAAAAAGAATCACAGAGAATAAAAGTAGTTAATAAAATCAGTAAAATCAATACACGAAGGATTGCGGGCGTCTGAAACCAAGAAATTCATTAGACAGACCAGTTGGTAATTAGTTTGGACCTTATCTGCCACATAGCCATTAAAAATTTTGCAACTGCAAAGACTATGTGCGGACTAGTATTTGTTTTCAATATTCTATAGACCTGGAGATGACTCCTAATGCCCAGGTTTCTGCATAGCGGGATTAACCAGTATCTTCTTGGTCTATTGTAAGCTGGGCAAAAGAAAACAATGTGGGTTTCTTCCTCATCATGAATACAACAGCCTGGACAAGTTTTGTCGTTATTTTTTGACCAATTGTGGGTGAAAATTTTAATAGGGAGAGTCCCTAGCCTCCATTGTATAAACAATTTTCTGGATAATATGGGAAAAATAATATCCATAAATCCCTCAAACTGATAAGAGTCCTTAAAAGTCAGAAATCGATCGGTCAAGGACCCTTTATTTGATGCAGAGACCAGGGAGGCATAGCGTTGCTCCCTATATATACCCACAAGACGTTTGCGAGAAACCCCCAGACAGCCTTGCTCAGGCGACTCCCATAGTTCCGGGAGTCCCATCCGATGAAGTTCTTTCTTAATGAATAAGGGATTTTATCGCAAACATTCAGATTCATGACATGTACAAGCTCTTGCCTATAATGTGAAAGCTCAGCAGTAGACCAGAGCCTATGCCAAAACCTTAATGGCATAAGTTCCAGGTCCTCTTTTATAGAGGGTAGGCCCATATCAAGTCTTAGGGGAAGAAGGGGTGTACCGCGGGTGAGGGCCAGGAGACGCCTTAAGAAATTACTTTCTGCATTGATAATTCCTGTGCCCGCCTTGTGTCCCCATAGTTCTCCACCATAGGATGCAGCAGCTTTAACTTGGGACTTGTACATTACCACTGCCGGGCTAATTGGTTTATAGGTGGAAGAATTTGCCACCTTCAGAATTCCCCCCGACATTTGTGCAAGTTTCAGGCGGCTTATTGCTACGTGAGGTTCCCATGATAGGTTCTCATGCAGCGTTACCCCTAAATACTGAAAGGTTTTTACTCTCTCCAGTGTTACTGAACTCAGGGAAGGGTTTGGTCTAGTTTTGGCTGTGGGATTAAATATCATAAACTTGGTCTTCCCTGTATTTATTTCCAAGCCATATTGGCTACAGAAAAGACCAAAGCCATCTAAAATCCGTTGGATCCCCATCGGAGATTTGGACAGCAGGAGGGTATCGTCCGCAAACATAATGGCCGGTACCCTCCTGCCGGCCAGGGACGGGGCATCATTGTCATGAACGTTGTCAAGATGCGCAATTACGTTGTTAACATAAAGGCAGAAGAGGGTCGGGGCAAGGACACAACCCTGTCTCACCCCTCTATGAACTGGGAATTTAGATGTCAGCTCACCCGTCCTTCCATACCTGACCTGTGCAAAGTTGTTTTCGTGGAGCCTAATGATGGCGTTTAATAGGTGGCGTGGAACTCCCAGCCCCGTTAGTGTCTCCCAAAGTTTCTTCCTGGGGACCAAGTCAAAAGCTGACCTCAGGTCCACGAACACCATGTACAGCCTTCCCCTCTCAATAATCACAGTTTTCCAATATAGGAGTACGAGGCGGAAGATCTGATCCATGGTGGACGTGTTTTTTCTGAAGCCAGCTTGTAAGGGGCTGAGAATTTTATTTTCCTCCATCCACTCCATGAGGTGGTTTAGGAGTAGGCGGGAGTAAATTTTCTGGGGGACATCTATAAGACTTATTGGCCTGTAGTTGGCTGGGACTAGAGGAGAGCCCTTTTTAAAAATGGGCACTATCTCAGCCCCCAGCCAAGTACAAGGAATCTCCATCCCACCCAGAATGGCGTTAAAGAGTGTGAGAAGATACGGACCCCATATATCTGGATAGGAGCGAAAAAGATCGCCGGGCAACCTGTCAAGTCCTGGGGCCTTCTCCCTCGACAGGGCTAGAATAACACTGACCACCTCGGAAAGAGTAAATTCCAAGGCTGGTGCAGTGGCAGGAGCGACAGTAAAGGCCCTGTCTCTTACGCCATCGATCTGAGGTGGTTCCTGGTATAGTTGGCCAAAATGGGCCTCCCAAGCGGAAGCTGCAATGTTTGGCTCTATTGCAGCTTTATGTTCTGGCATGCCAGTATTCACCAGGGACCAGAATTTCCTCAGATCTTTCGCTTCCAGTGCTGATGTTAAATCCTGCCATTTATTCCAGTCCCAATCAGCTCGCGCCACTGCCATAGTTTTCTTGTAAATCCGTCTAAACTCAGCAAGTTTGCACTTGTCAGATCCCATTTTAACACACTTCAGGAGTTCGGACTTGGCCTTTTTACAGGATGCATTGTACCAGTTAGGGGTACGGGTTATTTTCTTCCTTTGAGGTAACACTGGGTAAAAAACCTCGCCTAAAAGGGCCACCAGTTCTTCATGAATATGAGCTAATTTCTTATTGAATTCTGGGATTCTTGGCTGCGAGATTAGATTATCCGTTTCCATAAGCTTCGGGAGTGCTAGGCGAAATATTTTGCTTATGGACTCGTCTGAGCTCGCCAGTTTCCCCCATTTGATCCTACGTCTATTGGAACTAATTAACAGGTTCCCCGGATCGTGTCTGGGCTCATCGGCAAGTGATCGAGCTGTACCTTTAGGGTGCACCATATACATTACAAGTGCATTATGATCACTATCCGTTCTTACAATTATTCTAAAGTCCTGGATCTTGGGCCAGAGACTAATGTCTACCAAAATGTAGTCTAACCTGGATTCGTTATTCGTCCTGTTAAAAGTGCATACGGAGGGAGTGTCTGAAATACTGCGGCCATTGCATGCCCTTAAGGAAAAGTTCAGCGTTAAGGAGAGTATTTGTACTACTAGGGGAGACCAGATTTTAACATATGGGGATTGGCAACGCGGAACTCCCCAGAGGTCATCTTCCACTGCAAGGGCTCCTTCCTTGAGGCCTTCTAAAGGCTCGAAGTGACAATTTAAGTCGCCTCCCAAGACTATCTTAAGGTCATTCGGGAGGCTAGCCAGAAAGCCAGTGAGATCATCAAGTGTGGGAGATTCCATGGCCAACTTGGTGGGTCGGGAGTATACGTTAATTATTGCTAGACTTAAAGCGTTGGGCCACCTGAGTATAACACACTGAATATCCTGGGAGTGAGTCGGTAGACTCTCCGCATTACACCCAATGTGACTAGCGACCCAGATCGCCAGTCCTCCAGAGGGCCTCCCTCTACCTGACCAGGTCGCATTAATTTCAAACACAGCATACCCCACTCTAGATAGTGGTTTCCCTAGCCCATGTCTCTTGGAAGAGACAGATATCGCTGTTTGCTATCAAGGAGTCCCAGTCACTCGTGTTAAGTTTATTGACAATACCAGCAACATTCCAGGAGAGAACCTTTAGGGAGTCGTCAAACGGATCTGAATCGCTTCCACCACTTTTAAGCGGTGCGACATCCGTTGATAGAGTCGTAGGACTGGGCAATGGTATTTCCAGAATTGGTGGTTCCATCTGGTCTACTACATAGTGTGTTGAGATTTGCAATTTGAACTTATTACTAGTACAGCCCGGTGGAGTTTTAATTTTAAATAAATCAGTTACTTGACCAGGGGAGTTAATAGATGTCAAGTTCTCCCTTCGAGGGGCACCGTGTTCTTGAGTGGCGCTATCTATTTCGCATCCGGCCTGTCCCTGACCCTTGAAAAGTCAATCTATCTGTTCAAGGCAGCTGTATCTATTAGGGTGCCAAAAGTTACCAAGATTGTTACTGGGTGCATTACGGATGGGCCAGACTCTGCGGCCGTCAGCAGCAGGTCCGACCAGGGTCCAACCATAGTCATTGTTCAAAATTGGGTTATAAATATTGGGGTAAAAGAATGACAGGTGGACCACTTCAATAGATGTAGACCCTGTGTTCCCAGTCCAATTGCAAATATATGGCACAATTTTAGGATTCCTAAAGTTCACAATTATGCAGTCACCAACACATTTCTTATCTGTATAACCGATCCATGGGACTCTTCTTACCATAAGAATTTCTCCCTTAGTATTAGGTGGTAATGGCCTATGGGTATTTAACCAACTAGTAACCTTATTGTGTAAAGAATCATAAGGTTCCACCACAGTTCCCTCAAACGTGGGTACTCCCTTCAGGACAACAGAATAGGCAGCAGCCTCGGGAGGCAGATTTATCGCTTTGCGCCTGTTTTGTTGGCTATCTTGCCTATCTATATGGTTCCTTGCGTCGTGTGATAATTTTTCCTGATCGGAACCAGAGGCCGGACCAGATAAATTCGGCCTACAGGTAACTCCTGTGACAGGTTGGTGGTTACAGGATAGGACGGGAACAGATTTTAGCAAAGAAGCTGGCTGCGCATTGTCCGTTAGAATAACTGTTGGAGGTGCATTGGACAGGGTGTTAGGATTAGATGGTAAATTAGGTAAATTAGAAATCCCTGAGGGGTGTCCAACTACTGCGTGTGTGCCTGCTCTATGGTCTGAGGCTAAGCCTAACAATCCCTTACGCAGGTCTATTAGACAAATTTCTATGTTGGGCAAACGGTCTTCTAGAGGAGTGAGGATTTCCCTCAGTAGGGTACGTAGGCCATTATACATACTATCATCCATTCCGGCAACACTTTGTTGACTAGGTGGGTTTTTTGCCGTGATGTGATGTTGCGGGGATTCATGTTTACGGGATAAGACCGACCCTTTGCCAACTATGTCCAGTTTAGTTCCCCTAGCCCTAGAGATGGCTTTTGGGGCTTTGGATTTTCCCCCCTTAGTTTTATGGGCCCTTTTATCCGTTTTAGGAATTGCTCCCTCCTTCTCCCCCTGTGAGAGCATGGTCTGGTCCTTGGTTTTACTTGTAGGCAAATCAGTAACCGCTACCTCAGCAGTAGTGCAAGGTGCGGGGCCCTTACAGTTTGGAAGAGATAGTATACTGAGCTCTGCATGCTCAGAATTATCACAATCAATAGAGGAGGTAATGGAGCAGTTAATATCAGACGGATCTGGGAGAACAGTTACCCCGGCAACCCCCCCTATCGGAAGTGTTATAGGATTTAATGACTTGGCGGGAGTAGTAACATTTGCAATAGGTCCCAGGGAGGATCTCCTCACCCAATCTATTTCTTGGGAGATACGTCTTTCGAGAATGGAGATCTCATCCACAAGTAGAGACCCAGCTTTAGCAAAGTATGTGTCCAATGTACCTGTTGGTCTTCCCGTCGCCATGGCACTCTTGCTCCTGGTCTCTCTCGTAGTCAAAATGTCTCCAGCAGCACCTGGTATATAGTGGATTACGGACAGCCTGAGGTGCCACTCGCCCTCCCTCGACCGTACTCGAACGGCCTCAAACGGCCCGCTCTTTGCCCGGTCTTCGCTCCGGCTCTCGTCCCGCACGCGTCCCGCTAGCGCGCGAGAGCTGTAGTGTGATAATATAGAAGAGGGGGGCGGAGATAGGGGAGGAGTCGGGAAGAGGGCCAGGTGCAGCCGGTGTGCAGCGCGCACAGCTCCCTGGTCCTCGCAGTCCCGAGTGCGTGGATCTCAAATGGCAGGCTCTCCCCTGTAGCAAGTAAGTTCAGGCAGCGTTGTGTCCTCCAAGATGCAGCGTCCGTTGTGGTAGACGAGCCCCAAGGTCCAGCAGCCAGGAAACGGTCCTCGAGCGGCTCCCGCGAAGCGGGGGCCGCGAGTCGTGATAAGCTTTGCGGGGGAGGAGTCGGAAAGAGGGCCAGGTGCAGCCGGTGTGCAGCGCGCACAGCTCCCTGGTCCTCGCAGTCCCGAGTGCGTGGATCTCAAATGGCAGGCTCTGCCCTGTAGCAAGTAAGTTCAGGCAGCGTTGTGTCCTCCAAGATGCAGCGTCCGTTGTGGTAGACGAGCCCCAAGGTCCAGCAGCCAGGAAACGGTCCTCGAGCGGCGCCCGCGAAGCGGGGGCCGCGAGTCGTGATAAGCTTTGCGGGGGAGGAGTCGGGAAGAGGGCCAGGTGCAGCCGGTGTGCAGCGCGCACAGCTCCCTGGTCCTCGCAGTCCCGAGTGCGTGGATCTCAAATGGCAGGCTCTCCCCTGTAGCAAGTAAGTTCAGGCAGCGTTGTGTCCTCCAAGATGCAGCGTCCGTTGTGGTAGACGAGCCCCAAGGTCCAGCAGCCAGGAAACGGTCCTCGAGCGGCATATTAAAGAAAACAAGCCTGCACTTTGAACAGTTCCTAGGTGATGGTGACTTTCTAGAGAGTTTATAACAAATGAATACACATTTGGAAAATGTTTCGACGTACAGACCTGTAAGTGAGATCCTAGCAGATACCAGCGATGAAGTGGACATCTGACAACTGGGAGCAGGTCTGGAACCACCGTTTTACTAAATGGCCAATGCATTTAGCATCACAAGCCATAATAAGATATAGATGTGACATACAATTACTAGATGCTCACCTGGACTTGCTATCAAGGGATCTTAGTCTAATGGGATTAGGTCCTGTAAAACCGAGGTGGAATACTCCAGAAACATATGTCAAACATGGACCCAGTCTAGGCTTGCCCATCTTCTCACATCAGCCAGGCCATGACCAGCAAGTCAACTTTTGAGGCTGGCCTAGTTTACTTGAATGATTGTTTAGGCATATCCAGGGATTAAGTGTTCTGGTTTGAAACTAAGCAACAGAAAATCTATTTCCGCCGAACAATTTTTTCCATTGTGCCCTAGACTTGCGTGCAAGCACACAGTTAACGCTTGCTTGATATGATAATGCTTTCTTTTACCTGTGTCAGTGGATCAGCTTTTCCTTATAAAAGGTTTAAACCCATATTCGTTAAAGTGCATACGCTGTATATGTCCCCATTTACAGGGGCATCTTCGCAGTCCAATGAGAGCACACAAAAACAAGAATAGATACATCACAAAACATAGGCCCAGGGTCGCAATGGAGAACCAGTGCAGTTTCATGCGGTTACAGCATTTTGTTTTGCCATAGGCACAAATCTAGCAAGGGGAAAAAGCTGAACAGTTCAGGACCCACCTTATGACCAATAATGGCCTAGGTGTAGCACTCTGCTCAATATGAAGCTGTTAGAGTTTGTTAACAATTTCTCAAATTAAATCTTTTCAATAACTTGTTTTTTTCTGGTCAGTATCGGCACAGTCAATAGATTGTAGTTCAAACTCCTTCAGTTACTAACTCATGAAAGGATACCGGACTCAACAAGTGTTTAATACACTTATGCTCAGATCACTCTATCTCTACCTTGTGAGAGAGCACCACAGTGTGGCCCGTAGGTGCTACAACTGTCCCAAGATACAAGTGGCGAAGTCAGTGAATACATGTACATCCATCCCATGCACCATATTGAACGGCTCTTTGTGCATCCCCTATGCATTTTTCATTCAGTTCAATGTTTGCTCCCAGTCTGAGTGTGTGCAATTATATTAGTCTGACAACTGCAAACAACCGGAAAGAAAATGGCGCATAAGCAGGAACCACACCAACCGAGCCGTCTTCAAATCAGCCCTCAACAAATACCATCGCCAGATGAAAGCTGCAAAAAAGAAGGCCTTTCTACACCAGATTGAGACCAGTTCCAACCAAGCTAAGCAACTTCACCATTGCCAGAGAGATTACTCCCCGTCCGCCACCGAAAACTCCATCCCTGCCTCATAGGAGCTCTGCAACGCCCTCGCCGACCATTTCCACAACAAGATAGCAACCATCTACAGAAACTTCGATCTTCAACCATCCAACCTCTTCAGCATTACATCAACCACCACCGCACAACACCTGCTGCCCACATGGGAACAACTCAGAACAAACACTACCGCTCTTATGAACTCCATCCACTCGGGAGCTCCTACCGACCCCCGGCCCCACCGTCTTTGCAAACTTGGAAGAGACGGGATCAGCCACCAACTCATTTCCATCCTCATCACATCGATAACCACAGCCACCTTTCCCGGTGTATGGAAACACGCTGAGGTCAGACCCCTACTCAAGAAACCCTCTGCAGACTCCAGCGAGCTACAGAACTACTGCCCCATCTCTCTGCTCTCTTTCCCTACCAAAGTCCTGGAGAAGGCCATCAACCTCCAACTCACCAAACACCTGGAGAGAAACAACCTACTTGACCCATCCCAATCAGGCTTTGGAATCAACCACAGCACCAAGACAGCTCTGATCGCCGTGACAGACGACATCCACGCTGTACTTGACAGAGGAGAATCAGTCTCCCTGATCCTTCTTGACCTCTCCACAGCCTTCGAACAATCTCCCACCAAACACTCATCTACCGCCTACGCCAGATCAACATCACAGATGATGCGCTCAGATGGATGGCATCCTTTATCATGGGACACACCAAGAGAGTCCACCGCCCTCCCTACCTTCACATAAAAGCCAAGACCATCATCTGCATCGTCCCCAAAGGCTCTTTTCAGCCCAACCCTCTTCAACATCTACCTGACACCATTCGCAGACATCGTCAGATCACACCACATCAACATCATCGCCTACGCCAACGACACCCAACGCATCCTCACATTCTCATCCGACCCCTACGTGACGAAGATCAACTTCCACAACTGTATGAAGAGTGTCTAAGCCTGCATGAAGGACAACTGCCTGAAGCTCAACACAGACAAATCTGAAGTTCTGATCTTCGGTAAATACACCGTCCTTGGGAACGACTCCTGGTGGCCGTCAGAACTCTGACCTACCCCCAAGCTGAAAGGCCACACCCGCAACCTCAACATCATCCTCGACAGTGAACTCTCCATGAAACGTCAGGTCAACGCTGTCTCCTCAGCCTGTTTCCACATGCTCCGAAAAATCTTCAAGTGGGCTCCCGACCAGCACAAGGAAGACGGTGATGCAGGCCCTCATCACCAGCCAACTAGACTACGGCAATGCACTCTATGCAGGCACTACCACCGAACCCATGCAAAGACTTCAGACCATACAGAATGCAGCCACGAGACTGATCCTCAACCTGCCTAAGAAAACCCACATCACCCAGCACCTTAAAGACCTCTTCTGGCTCCCGGTCCAGAAGAGATGCCATTTCAAGTTCCCGAACTACACCTAAAAAGCCCTCCATGACCAAGGACCTGCCTACATGAACCACCGCCTGCATTTCCACCAACATCCTAGGAACCTCTGCTTTGCACACATCTTGCTGGTATAGATCTCTCGCACACAACACTGCACATGAAACCACTGGAGGATGCTCTATCTCCCATCTCACTGCCAAAGCCTGGAACTCCCCCCTCCACCTCCACACCGCTCCCTCACTGACCCACTTCAGAAAGGAGCTCAAGATCTGGCTCTTTGACTGAGGCCTGCTGCAAGTGCCTGGATATCCTCTTGTGTGACAAGCCGCACTCTACAATTATGACCTGATTGCTTGATTGACAGTCCACATTTTTGCCCCCAGAGATGCAATTTGTTCCCGCGTTCACTCTAGGGCTCAGAGATTAGAAAGATAGCTACCTGTTTTTGGGACAATCTTCTGCTTGCTGTGAGTGGGCTTAAGGCTGCACATTGTGGCTGACTTGAAACCAAACATACGCTGTAATACAGGATTGCTTTCTGTATAAAAAGCATGTATAAGATCAATGTTGTAATGTGTGATGTTTCCATGTGTACTTAAAATCTAAAATAGTCTCTCATGCATTGCAATGCAAACGCTCCGTATGAGGCTTAATAGTTGAACAAACAGCAAATAGAATGAGGTGAGAGGGTAATATCCCTTCTTGGTGGAACTAAAACCCACTTAATGTATAGGTGAAGAACTGTGAACAATAGCTCTTGCAGACAGTTGCACTGTCAAGCCAGACATAAAAATGGTAAGCACTGCAGTTCATTGAGTTCGCCGTGCTTGCTCCCTATCTCCTTTTCCAGTTATCTTTATGTGGCGGGAGCAGAGATAGCAACTCAGCTTTTGCAAACAAAGGAGGTGCAAGGAGTGGCCATGAGGGTGACCCATGGAGTCAAGGAGCTTCTCTACCAACTCACAGGCTGCCTTACTGTTTCTTTATTGAGTGTGTGGGCAATTAGTTTTGAGAAGGGACTTTGCTACCAGACAGAATCATCACATGAGTTCATGAGACAGCAAACAGAGGACACTTCTAGTTAGTGGCTGCATGCAGTGAAAGATAAAGAAGGTGAAAACCAAAGGACAGTTGAATACAGCTACCATTTCTGGGCATTTAAGCTTGTCATACAGGGGCCACCTGGCGAACAAAGCCACAGTGTGTCTCAAAACACAAACAGACGTCACAAAACAAAGGAACATTCTTGAATATCTTCGGCTGGTAACAGTTAGCGATGCAGCACTTGAGCAAGAGAGCTCTGTTTCTCTACACCGAAGTGTGGGAACTTTGGCTTTCTCTAGTTGCTAATGTTATCTCTGCAGGTTCAACTCTTTACTTCCCTGGACTCTGGTGTAGTATCCGTTTCATACACATATACTTGTAGGTCAGTGGTTCTTCTATGCGATGACTCAGTGAATGGAGAGCGTTAGTGGAGACTAGATGCAGGGCCGTGAAGTAAATACACAAACACACAATGCTCATCCTTCTATGGAGAGGTTTTCAGCTACTTGTATATTTATTTCAAGTACGTCAATGACCAGGCCAAACTACCTCTGATTCAGGGAACGTCCTCAAATTCAACTCGAATCAACCCTTTCCGCACATCAATTAATACATGCAGATCAATGGCCCTCATTTCAACCCTCTCTGCCCCAATGATTAATTGTCAACAGTAAATCATTTACCACACTCTTGTCTCTGTGGTAGCGCTTCAACGTTTACAAAAAAAAACAACTAGCGTTATATACAAAATCGAAACAAATAAATAAAAAGTAAAGGTTCTGAGTTTACCCCATGATGTACCAAGACTCAGGTATGGGAAGCTTACTCCTGCGTAGTCGCAGGAGTAAATGCTGAACTATGGGATTGGTTCTGATGGAGCAAGGTTTCGTAAAGAAGAAACTTGCTCGGATGCAATCCTCTCAAATAAAGTATAATACCGTAATCAATTTGTCTTGTAAATACCAATATGCATTACCCACAATATATTGTATCTAGGGGATTCTTGCCTATGTGTATTACTAACCAGTAACCCGAGAGTCACTAAAAATGGCCGACAAAACGTGGGAATTTCACTGCGCATGCGTCTACTGCATCTACGTAGTGTGACGTTTTCTATGCTAGGAGGGAAACCCTTGCCGCTGCGCAATAGCTTCTAAAACGGCCGCTTAAAACTCACATGTTAATGCACATGCTACTGCTCAAACTAAACCTCATAAGTCATACTAAATACTAATGCGAATGATTTATATAAGTAAATGGGGATAGAGTAGAGATAAGTGGTATACAGTGAATTCATGTATTTCCGTATTCTAACATGTCTTTTTCTGACTTTATTATTATTTCGTATTTGGACCTCGGAGGGTGACTGAAATCCCTACCCCACCTGATCTGTGCGCACGTGCACTAAACCCTGCCCGGAACTATGATGACACCATTGAAATCCAGCCAAGGTCAAGCTGGCAAGAATCACATGAGAACTTAATCCATTGACCTGGACAGAGGAATAAGAAATTACAATTTTTGCAGACAATGTATTGTGCATAAAGTGAAATACGGGTGGGAATAAAGCTTTGGGAAAGTAAATTAAGGGGCGGGAATATTGAACAATGAACCTAAAGTTAAATATTACATTTAGCATGGTGTGATGAACTCACGTCCTTGCCCTGTCCAATCAGAAATAGGGGATTCACGATATTGAAACATTTGGGAGTGGTACACGAACACAGAATATTATAATTGAGGTAAGTTAGTTAGCGATCTATCAGACCTGTCATTCCGACGCGTCACAGACCCGACACAGATGCTGCCACAGACTCTGTCAGGGAGCCTGTCTCAGACCCTGCAGATGCCAGAGACCCTGCTCAAGAGACCGAAATACTGATCAATAATCCAATTATCTAGCAGGGGAGTCGCGGAAGAAATATCAAGGAGAGTAGTGCCAGTGAGGGGTGCGACGCTGGCGTTGCACTTAGAAGAGGTCACCTTCACGGCCTGAACCTGTCCTGATCTTTGTCTTCCACCGGTCCCGGTGGACTTCATCTGACCCATCATCAAGGAGTTGGGGTCATCTATCATTTTAGGTAAATATAATTCAGTGAAATCTGTCCTTGTATCTGCTCTCTGTTTTTCTCCCTCTTCAGGTACCGTCTTCACAATATATTTTAATGAGACTTATATTGAACTAAAACTTGATTTCTTTCCTGAATGAACCCGATGTTAACATGTATTTGATCTTTGACTCACAAAATCTTGATTAGATAAAACTTTTAAAAAACTCTTTGAGTCTGTGATTATTGGAGAAAACCTTAAAAGTTAATTTTACCTATTCTACTAGCTACTAGATTCATTGACCAGAGGAAATTTGACAAGGAGATTGGGATGGTAAGATTTGGGTAAAGGTAACAAAATCTTGCAGGTAAAACAAAATTGACTCCGGCGGTATTACTAGCTTATTGTATGAATGTTTATGGGCCCAGGTGAGTATATGGTGTGTGTGTAATCCCAAACTGGTAATCCGCTGGATCAGTTCTTCACTCATGAATCAACTGTTGTCAAGACCTTTCCTATTGGCTGGCCTGACTGGTCTTTGAAAATCAATCCTGGCCGAGTTGTGTGTGGCCCTAGGTTTGGATCATGTATTCTTGCACGTCATATTGTCTGTCTGGCACTGCTACACTGTTAGTCAGCAGCAGCCGGACAGTGTGGAATCTCTTCTATGTACTGTGCTGTCCACACCCTCTGCAACTCGCACCCGCGTTTAGATACTGTGCACAGAAAAGGCTTTTGAAGCAATATGACCTTTTACCCGGCATCAAGTAGTGTTGCTATTGTTATATCTTTTTTGTTTTGTGACTATGGGAAAAAAGTATCCCCACTAAAATCGATTTGAACTTAATTCCATTTTTATACAAAATACATTTCCAGGCCTGCTGTTCTTTCCTTCGAAAGGTTCTTCTTGCTTACCTTCTTCCTCTTTTTTTCGCTTTGTTTTCCTTATAAGAAGACAATTCAAAACTCTCAAACTAATTCCAATCGTGGGGTTTGTTCATATGTTTCTAAATGTCCTGAGGTCAAGAAAAAGAACCTAAAATTCACAGCAAGCAGGCCTTTGTGAGGTAGGTAAATATTAAATATATAATTATTTAAATATTTATAGAACGAGAGAGACTGTGTATTAATAGTTAGGTCTCTTTTTCTATTACGAATGTTTTTTTGGGGTTTATTACACAAAGTTTTAGAATAAAATAGCATAAATCACAAAGTTTTGCAAATGGCAAGATTTATGCATATCTGTCTACGTTTTAAATGGCACATTGCTGCCCGAAACATGTTTGGAACCGAGGCATGCTGAATAAATCTGCGTGAAAGGACACTACGTGCAGGCCTTCCTCTCTGCCGGCATAATGGGAAATACGTATAACTACGAGGGGGCCCTCGAATGCAGAGTGGGTGTTTGTTGATTTTTTACGGTCTAACTCAGATCGTGAGGGCCCCACTGCCGAACTGCAGGTCCCGGGCGCTTGGAAATTGTTAGCGCTGAAGGGAGCGTTGTGTTGCCAGCTGGTTGAAAAAAAGACATTTGGAAGGTGAGCAGTGGGGAACTAACGTGCATACCTACTTGAGGATTAACAGTGGAAATCACGAAGCAACATGCAATGTGCCATTTAAAACGTAGACACTACATCTACAATAATGCAAAGCGAACCCGAGTTGTGAGGGGCGTGTATTTAAGAAGGCGCAGCTGCGCTTTTAAATTTCTTGCTAATGTTGCTGCTTTGTGACTTTGCCTACGCCAGTGATCAAGGGAACCGAGGCATGCTGAATAAATCTGCGTGAAAGAACACTACGTGCAGGCCTTCCTTTCTGCCGGCATAATGGGAAATACGTATAACAACGAGGGGGCCCTCGAATGCAGAGTGGGTGTTTGTTGACATATATATATATATATATGTGTGTGAACAAGGGCACGGCTGTGCTCGAAGCGCGTCATGGAGTAAGAAAATAAAATTCTATCGCTATCAGGGTCTGTTTCCCTCTGTTCGCCGCTGCTGTCGTGCTGCTGTGGAGGTTTGGAGAGTTCTTGGCTGCATATATATATATATATATATATATATATATATATATATATATATATATATATATATATATTACCTACTGGCAGTCGCCAGTAGGTAGTTATAGTTAGGACCTTGTTTCTATTCAAAAAGCATTTTTTCTTTTCCCAATTACTTTGGCGCCGGTTGATGAATCTTCGTGAAATTTTCAAAACTAGTGGGGCGCTCTGGTCAGCTCCTATCTTGAAAGTTTCGGGGTGATTCGGCAAGCGGGGGCCAAGAAAAAACGGGGGTCCCAAACGTGTTTTCTCCATGTTAATTCCCATAGGAAACTTTAGACACGGCTACAGCCTGAACTACTGAAAGGAATTACAACAAATTTGGCAAAAAGGTAAACCTTGGTTCAGACAGAGATCTTTGTTTTAAATGGTATAAATCCGTTCAGAAGTTCCTGAGACATTCAAAAAATAGAGGTCGGAAAATCAATTTCCCATAGGAAACTTTAGACACGGTTACAGCCGAAACTGCTGAACGGAATTACACCAAATTTGGCACAAAGGCAGCCCTTGGTTCAGAAAGAGACTTTTTTTAAATGGTGTAAATCCGTTCAGTAGTTGCTGAGAAAATCAAAAAATTAAAGTTTCGATATTTAGAGCCACAGAGGATCCGCAGACGCTCCCGACCACGAGCTTTATTCTAATTGGCTGTGAACACTCCAAACCAGTAAGTGTTGGCAGCCATCTTGTGCCTCGGTAACCGAGGCACAAGAAAACCGGAAAACAAAGGCGTAAAACAAGAAAAGGGGGCAGGGTAGAAACACCCTGACTCCCTAGGCCTGCTCAGGGGGTCCCACAAGGACCCCTAGGGCCAAAATAAGCATTTAAAAAAACAAATCTGCAAAAGTCACGGAGGATCTGTGGATCCTGCCGTAAAAATAAAAAAAATTAAACACAGGCTCCTGCGCTTTGTTATTATTAGCCCCCGGGTGGGCCAGGTCCTGGGGCAGAGAAAAAAAGTGTGGGGGGCCCAATCCCCACCACACTGCCCCTGAGACCGCCACCTCCCTGGGGCTTGATTAATTAGTTGCGGGAGGCACGCAGCCCCCCACAGCCCCGGGGACCGCCACCCCGAGGCTTCTTTTTGAAAAGGTTGGGGGGCCTCCAAGGCCCCCCAAGCCCCAGGGACCACCACCCCCCAGGGCTTTTATTGTTTAATTTGTGGGGATTCAAGGGGACTTAATCACCCAACTTAAAACGCGCCACTGGGCTCATTTGCACAGTGGTAAAGGGCGGGGCGGGGTCTGAGGTGACATGTGTGCAAACACGCCCCGAAGCGCGTTTTAAGTTGGGGAATTAATTCCCCTTCAATCCTGAGGGCCCCTGGGGGCCAACTAGCCCACCAGGTACCTACAGTAAGCGCCACAGACCTGTGTTGCAAAGATGTGGTCCAGGCAAAGCCCCTTTTTACACCTCTCTGCAACGCAGCTCTGTGGCACTTACTGGAGGTACCTGGTGGGCTAGTTGGACCCCAGGGACCCTAAGGATTCAAGGGGACTTAATCCCCCAACTGAAAACGTGCCATGGGGCGTGTTTACACAGTGGTGAAGGGAGGGGGGCGGGGCCTGAGTTGATGTGTGCAAACACACCCTGTGGCGCATTTTAAGTTGGGGAATTAATTCCCCTTCAATCCTGAGGGGCCCTGGGGGCCCATTAGCCCACCAGGTACTTCCAGTAAGCGCCACAGGTCTGCGTTGCAGAGAGGTGGGCCAGGCCACGCCCCTTTTTACACCTCTCTGCAACGCAGCTCTGTGGCGCTTAATGGAGGTACCTGGAGGGCTAGTTGGACCCCAGGTACACACAGGATTCAAGGGGACTTAATCCCCCAACTTACAACGCGCCAGGGGGCGTAGAAAGGGGGCATGGCCTTTGTCTACCTCTCACCAATCCCACTGCTTGGGGCTTACTGGAGGTACAAGGTAGGCTAGTTGGCCTCTAAAGGACCCCCAGCAGTGAAGGGTACTTCAATCCCCATCCAAGAGCGTGCCAGGGAGTGCGTTTGTAGAGAGGTGGGCAAAGTGGGCATGGCCTGGTACGAGTACTTAACAATGCTGCTGTGTGGGACTGACTGGAGGTAATAGTTTGGGAGGGAAGTTGGCCCCCAAGGATGTCCTTGGGGGCCAGCTACCCCTCTTTTTGCCTACAGTAAGTCCCACACAGGGGGTTTGCTATGACGTTTTTGGAGGCAATGGCCCCCTTTCTCTACCACTCTGTAAACATGCCTCGTGGCAGACTACGGGATGGGGGATGAAGTCCAATTTTGTCCTGAGGGAATTTGGGGGCCAAGAATCCCTCCTGGTACCTCCTGTAAGTCCTACGCAATGGAATTCCTGAGCGTTGGTTGGACGCCCAGCATCCTTACTCCACCACTCTGCAAACGTGACTACTAGTTAAAGTAGCATATTTCTGCTCCTCTGATTTAGAGGTAATTTTAATCCCCCTGCCCTATTATGTACTAGGGGCTTACAGAGGAGGTCATGCTAATTACAGGGGTACCCCAACGCATAGTGTTCCCTAGTGTATGCAGGTGTTTTCACTGTATTCTAAGTGTCTTTTAGCATAGCACTGGCTCCAGGCCTGGTTAGTCAGAGTCAGTTACCACCAGTACCCATCAGAAATAGTTGTGGGCACAGGATGATTTTGCAACAAGGCCTCTTTCAGCTCCTCTGTTGGTTCTTTCTGCACATGTCTTGCTTCTTCCTGCACTTTCTTTCGTCTTTGTGGACTTCTGTTGCTTCTTTCTGCCTTTCTTTTGCTTCTTTCTGTGAGTTTTTGTAGGCATAGTTAGAAACTAGCATTTAAAAAACCTTTGAAATTCACTTAAAAAACCATAGGTTTCAGGAACGTTATAGTTAGAAATTAGCATTTAAAAAACCTTTGAAATTCACTGAAAAAATCATAGGTTTCAGGCACATTATAGTTAGAAATTAGCATTTAAAAAACCTTAGAAATTCACTGAAAAAAACATAGGTTTCAGGGGCGTTATAGTTAGTTGGACATTTCACTCGTACAAAACCATAGAAATTAGAAATTCTCCCGTAGTTAGTTCAGCTAACTATAACTCGCGCCCCCACAATGCACTGCTGATGGTGTCACATATTAGATCACTCATGACATGGTCAGTGACATCACTCATGACATCACTGATGACATCTCAAATTACATCACTGATGACATCATCCTTGTGATAGAGTGGCAGACCTCCTCTCAACATAATATAACCTTTGATACACACACTCTAAAATATAAAATACCATTTTCAAAACAATGGACACACCAATACCAGTTACCACATACCCATTCACTAATTCCAAGATCTACACACACATCCACTCATTCACCAAAAGTCCTATACAGTCACTCATCATGCACTCACTCACCATATGTACTCATACACCTATACATACACTTACACACTGCCACTCATCCATAGAGTTACTCACAGACTTAGTCACACATTTGCAAAGAAAGTATCAAACATCCATTTACTTGCGTATCCAGTTATACACACACCACCACGCTTACTTCTACAGAAACTAACACATACTTACTCTCTTAAACAATCACTTATAGAAACACATACTCATTTATAGAGGTACTCTTCCAATCTCTCACTCTCACATATACTCACTTACATACAACAATACTCTCACATACTAGTTTAAAACATATGTAGTTATTCATAAAGACACTACTGAGACAGTCATTCACTCACCAACACACCCATACACACACTCATCCACCCATACAGTCCTGCACACACGCTGTCTTCAACACATACAAACAGTGACTCACTCATTCATGCATCTATGTACAAAGTAATATCCCCAACGAACCACACAGACACTCAGACACTCAGAATGATACTCAAAAAACCAACTAATAACCCATATAGACACTCATGTAGCTACTCACCAACCCATGCTGCCACTTATACACAAAGTGAGAGACTGATACAGATATTTACACATTTAAAGATTACTGACTAACCCATGTATGCACTAAGATACACTTAATCAGTCAATTATACAATCAGTGAACTAACTATAATGAGGGAATTTCGATGATTTTGTACGAGTGAAATGTCCAACTAACTATAATGCCCCTGAAACCTATGTTTTTTTCAGTGAATATAGATATATATTTGTGTAATGCTTAATCCACAGTATAAATAAACATTTTAATTTAGGTGTAACTTTTTAAAATAAATCTTTAAAAATTCATTTTAACTTAAGTTAATACATTTAAATTAAATATTCAATTCATAGTGCAGTCCTTTTTTGATTTTATTCTAATTTCAAACTATATAAAAGTAACTTACATTAATATTGAACACAAAAATACATCTTCCCATGGTAAAGTCTAGTGGAAATTATAAAGTTTATTAAACTTTAAAAAGAATATATATTTTTATATTAAAGTCATTAGTACCACTCCACCCTGAACAACAGAAGCAAAAGTGTTGGACATTGCAGAGACCTGAATTACTATTCCAACTCCAAAATGAGCAACTCTATGGCAAGTATTAGACTTTGGAGTGGTCAGATTTACTTTTCCCACTCCAATGCAAACAACAGTATGGAAAGTGTTTGGCTTTGGAACGGCTAGAATTACTATCCCCTCTCTAACATAATCAACAGTAGGGAAAGTGTTAGACTTTGGAAGGGTCCAATTATCTATTACCACTCAAACCTGTGCAACAGTAGCGAAAGTGTTGGACTTTGGAGTGGCCAGATTTACTTTCCCATTCGAACATAAGCATCATTACGGAAAGTGTTAGGCTTTGAGGAGGTCAGATGTACTATTCTCACTAGAACGTAAGCAACAGTAGGCTACGTTTTGGATACTGGAGGGATCATAACTACTGGTCCCACTCCAGCAAAAGCAACTTCTATGGAAAATGTTAAACATTATTAGAAAGCTTAGATTTAATTTTCTCTATCCTAAATCAATACAAAAATATATATATAATTATTCAACATAACATTCTCAAAAATAATGCACTTAAAATACGTAGACCCTACTACCCTTAGTTTCCAGCAACCACATTATTTAAAAAATAAAAACAGTATACAATTGTTATGAGAACATAAACATAATATAATTATCATCCAAATAATGAAAAACAATTAAAATTTATTATAATCAATTATTTAATTATGCAGTTAACTAATAAGATTATTATCACTTTCTTAAAATGATCTATTAAAGAACTTAAAATATATTTACACAGTTATCAAGTTAACAAAATAAAACATTTTTTAAATCAGTTAAAAATAAATAGTAAACTTCCCACCCAATTCCCCTACAAGCCTAAAAATATACTACCAAATAAAAAAAACACACTCAAAATAAATAAGCATATTTAACATTAACATAACAACTTATAGCAAAACAAAACTAAAAAAATCTCAACTAAATATTTAAATAATGATATCTACAACTAAAGTCTTGATAGTGTATTTATTTGTTTGTGCTGGAATGATGCCCTTTTCGTAGTGCAAATACAGCTTTGCATTGATTTGTGACAAGGAGATTCTCCTTGACTGGGACTTGGATGTTGCAGCGCAACCACCCACAGTTTCTGACGCAAAGACTTAGCGAATACAATTGCTAGACTGGGCTGTGTATCAAGAAATGTAATCTCCTTGAGGCAGATGCAAAGTTGGAGGAATCTTTTTATTTGTCCCAACATTTCACAAGTTGCTTGTGTATGTGATGATGACTTACATGTGAGGAGGAAGAAACAGGGAAAGAGGAAGAAATATGACACATAAGCATGGAAAAAAGTCTATAAAAAGCTGTATTCTCAAAGAGAAGGAACGAGCTGAAGATGCTGTAAGGACAGAAGCGCAGCATCGTATACTGACCAGATCCCAAAGTGCAGACAAGAACCAACCAGTAAACACAAGGGCTTCATGATGTGCAATGCCAAGACAGGGAGGATGATGCGACATTGGTGCTGACTCAAAATGTCCTAGTCCCGCAATGATCCACAGGAGGGTGGTGTTTCCACAAGTGCGTCACAGGGTGGTCATGAGTCGAACCCAGGTGAGGGCAGGCTAACTCTGAGGCGAACCTTCAACAGCCTATAGACACACCACACTGATAAAAAGAGGGCAAGCTGAAAAGAGGCAAAAAGCTCAAACATTTATTCAAAAGGGGGGCATGCCACATAATCTCAAGCATAATAAACAGAAGGGAACAATATTAGGGAAAGCAGGCAATTCCCAACAGCAACGAATGACAGGGAAAAGCAGAGACTATTAAAACAGAACAAACTAACAGGAAAAACAACAACACAAATAGGGATGATAGAACCTGTATATAAAACAAAGATCCCCTAATTTACTAGAACATGCAAAAAAGACAGAGAGGTATATAGAGAAAAGAAAAAGAGAAGGACAAACCTCCATTCATTCTAGTTAATTTAGAGTATAATTGTTTACACTTAACGTGTCCTTTAGTAAAGAACCCAGAGCATGAAGTGGGTGCCACAGGAAAGGAGGCAGTCTGTGAGCTGGAAAGAAGGCACATGAGCAAAAAGGATAAAGAGAAGATTGTTAATTTGATTTTGTTATTTACAAGACTTGGGGGCATATCAACAAGGGCTTTATCTATGCTTTTTTGGCTTTAAAAGCCAAAAAAGCAGAGATAAAACTAGCACCCTATCAACAACAGGGTGCTAACATGCAAATTCGCATGTTAGCACCCTTTTACTCTACGCTTCCCCTTGCATCTCTAATAAGATGCAAAGGGGGCGTTCCAGAGTAAAATAATAGGAGAAATGTCGCTAAGCGACATTTCTACTATTATCAAGAATGTCGCTAACCCTGTTAGAGACAAAAAAAGCAGCGCTAACCGCGGTTAACGTTGCTTTTTTACGTCTGGTATTTTTCTGACTTAGCCATGATATCCTATGGAAGGAGGATATCATGGCTAAGTTTGCCTGTCTCTATCAACAAGGTAACGTGAGATTATCGCTGAGTTTCCAGCGATAATCTCAGGTTAGCCTGTTAGCGTGAGGATTTTTATCGCTATTGAGATAAGCGTTGCTAATAGCACGCTATCTCAGCGATAAAAATTCACGCTAGTCGGCGATAATTATCCTAGCGCTAAGTGCGCTTAGAGATAATTATCGCCGGTTGTTGTTGATATGCCCCAATGTCTCTCCTTAATACACTGTGGAACTTTCTTTAATTACAAAGGAAACAGATAGACTTCCAATAAAAAAAACATTTTTCTTTCTCAATAAATCCTGTCATTTCTGGCCCTAATTCTGCTGAACAAAGTACCCACGCCTAACAGTATACTGCACTGTTCAGCACACATCCAATGTGTGAAATGCATTAAAGTTTGTCATGGCACCATATTTTGTATTGGAATGGGAGCTTTTCCTCCCGGCCAGCAAGTGTGATCAGCACATATCAGAAAACCAATAACCTGATGCTAATATGCAATACCTCAACACAGCTGTTACCCCAAGGTAACCTAAAAGATGGCACTCTGTAAACTATCATAATTCAAAGATAACACATTACAAAATCAGTCAATATCAAAATACTAAGCCTAGAGGGACTCCTACAGTCTTTTTTCACTGCTGTAAGGCCAATCTCTCCCATTGACTAAAACTGGATTACTTTATTAAAATGAATAAATGCTTAGTTTGGATTAGGAGCAGATAGCAAGATGATGTTTAGACTCAAATGATTTGTAATTTAAAGTCCTCTTTAATGGTAAAGTTGGATTTTAAGTCACAATTCCGAAAATGGGACTTTTAGAAAGTTGACACATTCTTGTCCTAACCATTTATGCCTTCTGACGGTAACCTGAGTCACTTCTCTGTGAATTACTCTGCTGCTGGGGTTTGTTTATTCCTGCAAGACAGGGACACAAAAGAGGCTTAGGTGTGGACAGGAAGAGTCATCCTTCCAGTATGGCTGGAGGCAGAGCTGTGTCCTTCCCAGCTTACACTTCAAAGGGTTTGCCTTCCACACACAAAGGAGCCTAACACAAGCCTTTTGTCACCCCAGACTTCTTGGATCCTTGACAGGGGAAGGTAAGAATTTTCCGGAACAAAATGTGGGGGAATGACAGGGTGTTCCCGCACAAACATAGCCTGGTACCAAGTATAAATATTCAACCTTTTGAGCCACTCTTCAGTACACTCCTGGACCTGTGTACATTACAGAAGAAGGACTGTCCTGCTGCTACCAGGGGACTGCCCTGCTACTTTAGCACTGCCTTGCTCTCAGAGACAGAGGATTGGACCTGCATCCTTCATCCCCAGCTAACCTGAGTGACTCCAGGGGTCAGTTGGCTGACATATTGTCTGAGATACAGGGACAAACCAAGCTTCAGTGGATTCCCTGCAACTGTCCAGGTGACCTGCTTCACTGGACTTGCCTCCACCTGCAAGTGGACATGCCTGCGCTCTACTGGCATCTGCTAGAGTGAGTTCCTGATCCCCAAGAGGTGCCTCCCCAGGTCTTTGGCTCTTGGCTGGCATCAGTTGAGCTCCTTTTGCGAAGAAAGAAGAAATCCTGAAGTTTTGGTTTCTTTGCGACTATGAATGGGCCTATTCGTTCCGAGACCCTGGCACCTGTGATGACCAGCAATGCAAAGATCCGGTGAACCCAACTCTTCGCTCTCTCTCTGCTCCTTGTGGCCTCTTCCACCGCAAACGGAACTCTTTGGAAAAGACTTTAAGGTAACTTTTTTACCTGGACTAATCTGTTCAGTATATTCCACCTGCACCATCGCAGTCGGCCTGAACTTAAGTGGGACTCCCCGGTCTAGTATGACCAGATGACCGTGAGTGGTGCTTTGTGCTTTTAGGCTCTATATCAACTTTAACATTTTAAATTGCATAACTCTGGTTCTACTGATTGGATTATTGTTGTTTTGGTCACATTTTAATTCTTAAAACCTACTCTATTTTTCTAAAATGTTCTACATTTGTCTGGGATTAATTCTTGTGCTTTCACTTTTGTACCTCACTAGGTGACAACTCACCATCACAAGCAAATGAATATTTAAACTTGGGATTGTCAATCTGGAGATCCCACAGTGGCTGTTTGCATTACAGAAATGTAACTGGGGCACAGGACTGGATGCATGAAGCAGAGTAGAGCTTTAAAGCGCTGGCACTGTAAAGTGGAACAAATCTGCTTTTTGTGACCAATTCCAAGTTACTCTAATACCAGAAATGTACAGCACAAATAGATGTAATGTCTTTATCAAGCAGATCAGGCAAAGCCCGACCCAGCTGTCAATAACTATATGCGTTGTAGAGAAACGTCTCCTCCCTCAAAGCTGCCTAGTAGTCAGTATCTTATTAAAAATAATTACAAACATGTTTTATGTTGTTCCTCTTCTTGGTGACGATGGGGGAAGGGGGAAGGCACGGTGAAAAAGCAGTGAAGAGTGCAGACTGTGCCGGTCTGCTTCATGATGCTTTCAATTGTTTGCGCAGGGGCGGTCTCTATGCTAAGGCGGACAAGCGCCACCTCACTGCTTTAAGAGCATTGCTGAGGAAAAATAAAATAATAATAATTAAACATTATTGTTTTGTTTTTCCGTTCATAGGTGTGGGGAGGGGCGGGGCTGGCCAGAGCAGGGGCCAGCGGAGGAGTGCTGAGCACACTTCTTTGTATTCTAGGAATTGTAGTCCTGTTTATCCCATTATAAAATCATGACTATAAGTCCTGGAATGCAAAGCAAAACCTAGACTCAATTATTGACTGGTACATGGAGCTGCGAAAATACAATTTCTGAAGTAATGCATACTTCTCAAACTTTTTGCCTGCTTCAGGTGCTGCAGCTCGAGAGGCGATTCCACAATGAATCATTCAGGAGCTGCAGGAGGGCCCTGAAGACAGCAGTACTTGGGCTGTGGGGGAAGGAGTGAACCACCAAGCTGCATTTCAGTGCTGAAATGCAGATGTTTTTGTTGGTTTTATTCTGTGTATATTTTTCACTATAGGTAAAGTGGTTTTCTGGCGGTGGCCTATGTGTGTTTTAAGTGCTAGAATACAGATCATTTGCCTAAACAGCACTGAAGGAGACAATGGTGGGTGAGAAAGGCAAAGTTTAATGCCACAGGCAATGCTTTTGGTACAATAGCTGTTCCCTGAAAAAGGAATATAGTGTCTGCTGAACGCAATGCTATATGGCATGGGTGTTGGAGAGAGTTGGGACATTTTTATCATAGTGTTGTGTTGCCCTTGTGTCACGCACAGTGAGGTAAGGGCAATGCAACACTAAAGTAAGATTTACCAAGCAGCGAAAATTGCTTGGTAAATCTGGAGTATCGTAAGGCAGCAAGTCGCTGCCTGGTGTTACTCGGCCCTGGAAAAGCGTACCATGAATGGAGCATGGATGTTCCTACGGATCTATCCATGGATTTTGGCACATTCCCAGTAGACATGGAAATGCGTCAAATTGCTATGCCTCCCCAGGGGAGGCGTAATATGGAGAAATGTGTTAATTTCGCCTCATTTCTCCTCTTCTTACATGTGCTGCATTCTGCAGAACAGAAAGAGGAAATGCCTCAGTGGACTGTTTTCTGTGCAGGAAGGTGTCCAATTATATAATGTGAAACATGGCACATTTATGCACGATCCCTTTTGCGCAGTGCAGCAAGGTGTCTTGCTGTGTTGGGTATACGTTTGATAAATCTGTACCTAAATTTCTGGGGAGACAGGGACAGCCTTGGGAAATTTTGAATGACTCTATACAAATTGCCATGGTCTGTGAGCTGCAAACTCTGATAAACATATACAATGGTACCGTTTTGTTTAGAAATAGAAAGACAGGCATGTAGTCACTGTTTGCAAGTACGTTTTATTGTTATTTACATTCTGTAAAGTATTTACATCGAATGTGAAAAAACATGTTTACAAATCTTGCATCTTCATGCACCAAGAAAACATGGGTGGATGGGGTAAAAAAGTATGACAAACTAAATGTTCCTAGACATTCCTAATCCTCAAAATGCAACTGTACTAATTAAAAAACATTATTTCTTGCTGCAGGCATCTATAAAAAAATCAAAGTTTTGATTTTTGCGCCATCCAATGTGGTGGACAAATTAGTTTGTTATTGTCTTTATGTCAACTGACTCCACTATATTTTAATGTATGCTCCAAATGTGACATGATTCCGTCTTTTCTGGGACATAGTTGACCATAGTCAAGTTTCAGTTGGCAGAGAAGACTGAAGCTTCTCTCAGGCTCCCAAGAAGATACTGGAATAACTAAAAGAATCTCTAGTAGCTTCTTAACCTGTGTAAAGAAAGTACTCTCTCTAGTAAGAATTTCCCTGAATATGCCTGCTAGTTCCAGGGCTGAAGAGTACTTGAACACAGTTGATAATATAGTTAATTGATCTGACAGTAGCCAATAGTTCATTCTTTCTTTTGAGCAATGGTGCCATGCCATTGCCCATTAAATGCACTGGTTCAAATATTTCATAGGTGTTCATGCCTTCCTGGTCAAAACATTGATTAAGAAGATGAGAAACTGTATCTAACAGTTCAAGATACGGAGGGTGAAAGTAGACCCTCCCAGTTAACAGGATGAACATTTTCTGAGGGTCCATAATCTATTTGGGGATTTTCCACAGTCGTGGCACTTCAAGTAGCATTAGGATTGTACTTAGTAGTCTTGCTGTCATTGGAGTTGAGCAAACTGTTGAAAGAATAATCACTGCAAAGCTTTAGCATCGCACTTTTTTCTACATTCACAGCAGCTAGTACTTCTGATATGCTTTGCTGGGGACTTTGCATGGCAATATTAAAACACTCCAGCGGCTGCAGTACTTAGAGAGCAATTTGACAATGCAACAGTAGAGAAAGTGTAAGACCTCCAAGGGGTTAAATATATTATTTCCACTCCAAACAGTGCAACAGTAGGGAAAGTGTTGGGCTTCTGAGGGCTTACATTTACTATTCCCACTCCAGTGAGTGCAACAGTAGGAAAAGCTTTGAACTTCAGAAGGGGAAGATTTACTATTTTCCCTCCAGTGTGTGCAACAGTAGGGAAAAAGTTGGACTTTGAAGGGCTGACATAGAAGTACCCTTCATTTTGGACAATTTCACCATCAAGCTTAAAATGTTAGGCATTGTCAAGGGGTAATGGGGAACGATGAAAACCAGAATCTGGCATTGGCATCTGTGTGCCTGGTCAGTGTGTGAGGTGAAACCTGTCCCGGGTTGCTTGTGTTCGAGTTCAGGGAGAACCTGGCTTGGCAGTTTGGGCTGGACTGTTCCAATTGGAGCAGGATCAAGACTGATTTACATATGGCTGGGTCCAGACTGAAGTGCCTGGAGGTGCAAAATAACAATGGACTGTGATGCAGCCCAAGTGATTACCAGTGACTGAAATCATTCCAAGCATTACTTCCATCACTGTTTTGTATACTTTAATGAGTCACTCTATGTGGAGCAGGTATGCCCAGACGTGGGTCCTGTGCACACGGTATCAATGGAACAAGCTATATCTGGCTGATGAGCCCTAACTAGAGTGAGAACGGTCCTGGGTTGCTTGTGGCCCAGAACAGGGTGTACAATTCTGGCACTTCTGGGTGGGCTGTTTCCATTGGAGCAGGGTCAAGACTGATTTGCATATGGCTGGGTCAAACAGAGATGGCTCGGTGTGCAAAATAACGATGGACTGTGAAACAAGCCTGTGATTACTAGTGGTGAGGTTAATTTAAGCATTCCATCCATCACTGTTTTGTATACCATAGTGTGTCATACTAAGTGGAACGGGTATGCCCAGATGTGGGTCCCATGCAAACTAGGTCACTCAAATCAAGTTATACCTAACTGATGAGCTCTAAAGAGCACAAAAGCGGTCCTGGACTCCTTGTGTTCCAATTCAAGGAGGACCTGGCCTGGCAATTTGGGCCCAGCTGTTTCCATTGGATCAGGATCAAGACAAATTTCCATAGGACTGGGTCCACGCAGAGGTGACATGGTGTGCAAAATAACGTTGGACTGGGATGCAACCTGAGTGATCACAAGTGGCTAAGATTAATTTCAGAATTCCATCCATCACTGTTTTGTATACTTCAGTGGGTCACCCCAAGTGCGTTTTGTGAGATATGCATCAAACACAGAGCCAAAGGCATGTGCTCAGTGCCAGTTTTAAGATAGTGTCCGGCTCTGCTGCAAGAAGGCCATGGTCAGGAGGGGGAGGCAGCCTTTTAAATATCTTCTGGGGATTAAAGGCACCTTGCATCATACTTCTATGTGTAGCCAGCATTTTTCAGGCAATAATCAAGATGTCACTTTAACTCTGATTATTGATTTGATTGCTGGAGAGATCTGAGTATTCTGGAGCTGCCGTTTTGACTCATCATAAAGTAGCACAGAATGTTAATGTGCCTACTGCAAAGATTTGTATTTTAGGTAGATCGCCCATTGGGTTACTGCTTTTGTCCCAAACATCCTTTTGTAATTGTCATTGAAAAGCATTCGAGGTAGACGGTTGAGCTGGGCCCGGACTTCTTGCAGTCTTTGGGACCAAGAGGACTGGAAAGCATCCTGAGGGCGAGGTCATGGATCTCTAACGTGGCACCGTAGGTGTAGGACACCCCTCGGCGGCATCCCATTACCACTGGAAACTATGAATACATCTGAAAACCTGAGTTTTCTTCAGCTTTTTAACTATATTTAACCAACAGTTATGTTGTTGGAAAAATTGCACGGTATTTCCAAGAGGCAATTTGCCAAGCATGAGCTCTAGAAGCTATGATAACATAAGAGTATTCCAAGATCACACACTTACAAAAATGTCAGAAAATCATTAATAATATTAGGACATTCTTTTGATGGAAATGGGGATGCAAAAAGAACTGTAGTCCGTTTACTTCCACAGACAACAACAGCACCCCAAGACTAATTTATAGAAAAATGTCACTCCCTGAATCTGCATATTTGTGTCAGTAAAAAACTGAAAACATGTCCTTCCCACACCCCTTGCATAATAACACGCGTAAATGTGTCCAGCAGTAATTCCTAAGATACCTGCCCTAAAGAATAATTAATCATACATATGTTTAAACATATTCTCCCCATGGGAGTGATTTCTAATATAAGAACTTTTCCTTCATGTAAACTCAAGAAAGTATAAATGCAGGACCTGTCATGCAGTTAAGTACCATGCAGGTAAGTATTTCTTTTATTTCATAATTATTATGTCATTTAAAAAAAATGATTTAAGTATTATGGGATGGCTAAGGTTTCAGGGTGGTAAAGGTTTTAAAGGGATCGTTAGGATTCAGGGGTGGGTTAAGATAGGGTGCAGTAATGGCTGCAGAGGGGGTTTTAGGGCTCAGGAGTGGGTAAGGGTACAAAGTAGTAAGAGTTTTAAAGGGTTTTAGGGCTCAGAGGTGGATAGTGGTAAAGGGTGGTAAGGGAGTTTTAGGGTTCAGTGGCAGGTAGAGGAAAAGGGGGTGAGGGGTTTTAGGGTTCATGGGTGGGAAGTGGTTAAGGAAGGTAAGGTTTTTTAGGAATCAGGGGCTGGTAGAGGTATAAGGAGGTATTGGGTGTTAGAGTTTGGCTGTGGGTAGAGGTAAAGGGAGGTAAGGGGTTTATAGGGTTCAGCAGTGGGTAGAGGCAAAGGGAAGGAAGGGTTTTTAGGTTTCTGGAGCAGGCAGAGGTAAAGAAAGGTAATGGGATTTTAGGGTTCAGCGGAGTGAAGAGGGTGGTAAGGGTTTTTTAGTATTTAGGTGCAGGTAAAGTTAATGGGAGATAAGGGTCTTTTAGAGTTCTGGAGTGAGTGGAGGAAAAGCGTGGAAAGGGGTCTTAGAGTTCAGGGCAGGAATAGGGAGACAATGGATTTTAGGGCTCAGGCGTGGGTAGTGGTAAATTAAGGTAAGGGTTTGGTTTTTTAGGGTTGAGGCACTGGTAGAGGTAAAGAGAGGTAAGGCTTTAGTTTTCAGAGGTGGGTAGAAGTAAAGAGAAGTAAGGCGTTTAGATAGTTCTAGGGCAGGTAGCGGGTGAATGGTGAGTAGTGGAAAAGGGAAGTAAGGGTTTTTTATGATTCAGTGGTGAGTAGAGGTAAAGGGAGGTTGGAGGTGTTAGGATTCAGTGTGGGTAGAGGTAAAGGGTAGTAAAAGGTTTTTAGGGTTCAGGGGCAAGCAGAGGCAAAAGGAGGTAAAGCATTTTTAGGATTTGGGGAGGGAAGAGACTAAGGGATAAGGGGTTTAAAAATTGGAATTTGGGGGTGGTGATCCCCACAAAAAAGAAAAAACCCCAATGGAGATAACCATGCTGAATTGGTAATGTACAATGTCCCTCAGATCAAAAACAGATGTTAGTAAGGGGCACTTGTCTTGCTGCCGCATCTTGTCAGAGCTTGCACTGAAAGGGGTTGATGCCTGAATCCCTGTTACAGTCGACCTGCCCCCCAGCCCTTTTCGATTAAGAATAGCTTTAGTTATTCATAAAGCTCCCCATCATCTCACCTGTTGTTCTGGACTCATGCACCCCTACAGGCGTCTCCTCCAGTGAGCAAGTACCAACAGGCCTGCGGGGGGTCAGGGGTCACTGCCTAGAGCAGGCAGCTGCAGGCAGTGGACAGGTGCATTTCACAGCTTCCCCATTGCTCTGCAGGCTCAGCGTTAATACTGCAGGTGGGGTAGTGCTGAGGAGAGGCTGAGACGGGGATGCTGAGCCTGGGCTTGCCAGCCGGTGGGTACCACATGAAGATTCTGGTCCTCATCAATAACCATGGACAGAATGCAGACAGCCAACACTCTTCTTCTTCTTTTTTTTTCCTCACACATTCAGGCTGCGGGAAGCTGTACACAAGATGCTTTGAAGGTGCTTAGTGAGCAATAAAGGGAGAAATCATTCCAGGAGCATTGGAGCACAACTAAAAAGGCAGAGGGCAAAGAGGGGACCTCTGTGATGTCTGCTCCATTCTGTGGCCATCTGATTGGTCGCAAATACTGGAGTCAGATAAGCAGGTTAAGAGTAGGGTCATCATGGGCAGCACTTTCGCAGGCTAATGGCCCAGAAAACAGTACAGGAAATCTTTTTTTTTTTAAATTCAACAAAAGAGGGAGAGATTGGAGCTTTATTTTAGAAGACTATTAAACTCTAGAAACTGATGTACTCATTAACTTCCCTAGCACTATTTTCAACAAACACTAAAAGACAAATTGTTTTGAGGTCTAACAATTAATTTCAAAGATATTGTTCATTAAACATCCATTCAATCTTATGAAGGTTCATTTTTTGCTAAGTTCTTTTTTTTTAATAAACAAACTTTATTGAGTTGTAATCCATCAATGATGGCAGAGATGAACACATGCAACACATGCAATACTTTACAGAATAGAGTACTCAGTCTACACAAGATAGAAACACCCAAGCCATATATCACATTAAACATGAGGAATTTCCACAAATACAGATCAATGGCAACTTAAGTAAATTGATCAAACCATTTCCACCCCCCGCCCATGCTTTTGAGAACAGCCATGGGCCTCAAAGAACACACGTTCCTGTTGTGCACACCAATCCACAGCCCATCTCCACGCGACAGGGTTGGTGAATTAGAAGGCATCCATCGTACAGCGATGTCTCGCTTTGCCACCAGGAGAGCCATGCCCAGGAATGCCCTTTCTGCCCTCGTGCCTCCAGAGCCCTCAAACACCCCAAGGAGAATCAATAGGAGGGAAAGATGAATGGCCCACCCCAAGATATCTGACAAGTCTCGGGTCACCCTACCCCAGTAACGATGCACCACCGCACAGGTCCACACCATATGATAAAAGTCTGATGGATCAACTCCACATCGAGGACAGGCAGAGGTGGGGTGTAGGCCTGCTCGAACACAGGCGAGTTAGAGAGAGATGCACAAAGTAAAGATAATAGGTTTGGATAAGCCGTAAGCGGGAGGAGACAGTGAGTTCACAAGGAGCCATCAGGGCATCCCGCCAGTCCTCATCCTCCATAGGGCCCACCCAATTCTCCCAGCGAGTTCTAAGGTGGTTTAGTGAACCAGGGGAACTAATGATGAGGGTGCGATAGATTTAGGAGAAACATCCACGACCAAGGTTTCCCATAAGCAATTTAGCTTCCAGAGGGTTGAACTCCGGGAGAACGTAGGTTGACAGGGAATGAGTGTGGAGAGCGTGTCTGAGTTGGAGGTATTCATAAAATTGGGTGTGCCTAAGACTATATGTCTGCTGAATATCTTAGAAGGAGTGGATATGTGTCCCTAAGCATACATCTCCCAATGGCTAGATACCAATAAGGTCTCAGGATCGGAAGCTGCTGAGCATTGCCATCTCTATCAACCAGGTGCCGTCCAAAGATGGGTCTGCTGGGTAAGTCTGTTCTTCCAATGTATGTGTCGTAGCACAACCCTCCATACAAGAAACACCCCTCGAGTTACCAGGGGTATTGAGAGGGAACCCAGGGAACCATAGAGCATGGCCTGTAGATGGGGCAAACCCAGCAATGAGAGTTCCAGGCAATAGGCGGGTTCAGACCACCCCCCATTAAACCAATCGTGAAGAACAAGAAGGTGGGAGGACAAATAGTAAAGACGGAGATTGTTTTTTCCCAAGTCACTAACATAGCGGCCCATTGGCAATGTGTAAAAGCCATATGCGGCCTTGACACCACCCACAGAAATATTTTCATCACACTGTCCAGTTCATGGAACCACACCTGGGACAATTGAAGTGGCAAATTCTGGAAAACATACAGGAATCGCGAGGATCATCATCTTGTAGATGGCAATGCATCCCATATCAATAAGGGGGAATAGCTCGATATTTAGCAAGATTTGACCTTGCTTTCCTGACTAGAGGTTGGAGATTAAGGGTCCAGGTGAGTTCTGGGTGTAAAGTGACCCATATGCCCAGATATTTAAAGGTAACCTGGCGACGAGAAATATCCACCTGCCAATCGAAGCAATCTCTAGACAGCGCTAGGTGGACCAGCACCAATTTAGAAGGGTTCATCTTGAGACCAGAAGCGATTTCAAAGCTTTTAAGCAATGGGAGAAATCAGGGCCCACTCACAGACGGTTTCACAAGAATTAGCAGTACGTCGTCGGCATCTAGAGCAATGCGGTCCTCATACCTAGCACTCCAGACCCATCCAGTGTATTGGGGATCCGTAAGGATAAGTTGGGCCAAAGGCTTTTTTCACCGGAGCGAAGAGGAGAGAGGACAGGGGGCAACCCTGTCTAGTCCCTCGTTCTATAGAAAAACTGTCAGAGAGGACCCCATTGACTTGGACCCGAGCAGTAGGGTTGGAGTAGAGGACCCGAACCATGTTCCGGAATCATGCCCCAAAGCCAGTGCAAGTAAGCACCAATTGAAGGTTGCTCCAGTCCAACGTGTCGAAAGCCTTTTTGAAATCAATAAGGATCAATGCTTAATCTTGAAGCAATCAATGACGATGGGCTAGGGCCAAGTAAATTTGCCGGATACAGTGCCTCGTGCTCTGGAAGGGTATAAAGCCACACTGGTCCAGCTTCACAAAAGTAGTCAGCACCTGTTTGAGCCTGATGGCCAACACAGCAACAAAAATGTTAGCCTCGCAATTGAGAAGTGATATTGGGCAATAATTGGCACATGACGTTAAAAGGAGGCTGCGTCTTAGGTATTACTACTATAGTGGCCAAATCTAGTTAACATTTTTGCTAAGTTTATTTTTTGCTTCATTCTTCCAAAACTCAATTTGCTGAGTTTATTTTTTAATTCATTGTTACAAAACTCTACTAGCCGGCTGAGTTTATTGATTAATTCATTGTTATGCAACTCTACTGGCCAACATGCATTTCACAACCATATACAATCACATGTGCCTAAATTACTACTAGTGGGCCTGCAGCTCTTATTGGCCACCCACTAAAGTAACACTTTAAAACATATCTCCGGCCTGCAACTGCAGCCTGTGGTACAGTTTTAAACTACCATTCTGACCTGACAAAATAAACATTTTGCCAGGCCTAAACCTTCCTTTTTAGTAGTTATAAGTCAAAGGCTTATGGGGCAGGGTGCATTGTATTTAAGTTTTACATGTTCTGACTGTGAAAAACTGTTTCGTTTTTCACTGCTGTAAGACCGATCTCTCCCATTGACTAACATTGGGCTATCTCATTACATTTAATAAGTGCTAACTTTGGATTGGGAGTAGATAGAGATTTGCTGTTTACACTCAAATCAATTTTAATTTCAAACTCACTTTAACTATAAAGTCAGATTGTTAGTTACCATGCTGAAATCACACTTTTCTGGGTCACATGACTGTAATTGGCTCTGCTTTAGGAGTTTGTGTGTTCCTTTTGTACAATGACACAAGGGGGGCTTTGGTGTGGACATGCTGACAGGATGACTGGGAAGGGGCTGTACCTGGCCCCACTTACACTTCAAAGAGCTTTGCCTCCTGCACACACAAAGGAATCTGACACCAGGCATGTCCTGTCTTTTGTCACCTCCAGATAGTTTGGAGCCTTGACAGGGGAAGGCCTTTCCAGAACTAGATGTGGCAGAGTAGAAGAAGTTTCATAAAGAGGGAAAGGAGTAACTGTAGAAGAAAGGGCAGGAGCATGAATGTTAGAGATTTTTGTTGTGAAGTATGAAGTCATCTGCTCAGTGGTGTGTAAGGAGTCAGGTGAAAGGGGGGAGTGCAAACGACTAATCATACTTCATAGATGATAAAGATTATGAGACTGCTCAGTGAGAACTGATCAGAACAATGTTACTTAGCAATACATGGGAAAGAAGACCCGTAGAGGCGTTGGCTAAAAATATTTTAGTATAGACAATTTGAAGCTAAAAATAAAAAATTAACAATGTAGAATATAAAAAACTCTGAAGCGTATTTACTGTCACAATGCATGGAAAATGTAAATCACCACATACACTAAAAATGCGTTGGCAAAGCCAATACGTCTGGCCTTGGGCAGCTGGTGCAATGGTTAATGTTTTAAAATTCTTTATTTTAAACATGAGTCACAAAAAAGAAAAAGAAAAAAGAAAACCTGCTGCCTAAATGTTGTCATATGCTTGCAATTAAAATGTCATACAAAAAACAACTCTCACATATAATTGTAATAGATTATGGGTGCTTCCAAGCAGGTAGGTGTACATAGAACAGGTGCAGAAACTCTTTTTTAGTTTTAATGCACATTACTGGAAAAATGACATTCTTACTGGTGCAAGCAGAAGATTCTATTGGCTTTAAATTACTGTAATCTAGATCCCTAGCTAACCACACAAGGATGGACAACATATAAAAGGTTAAAGAATAGCAAAGAAACTTCATAGAGTAAAGTCTCGTCCACAAGCCCTGACACTGCAATGTTCTTCTTTTTAGGTGGATGTGCGTATGTAACCAGGACACATTCTATCACTCAAAGTGCTACAGAGCCAATGGCATAAGTGGGCTGTCTGATTGACACATGCTGTATTCTGGGGGTGGGTGGGTGCTAGAAGAAGGAGCAACATGTGAATGACAGTTCAAATACCAATGCAAAAAGAGGGTTGATTCAAAGCCCGTCTATGTCTGGATATATGTATGCATTTTTATTTTGGATTTTTTTTTCATTGTGGGAGCCTGACAGGCTCAAGAGCTGCCTTTCCGCCAGACCTACAAATGGTTGTTTCCTAAATAAAATGCATCTGGGATGTATACGATTGAATGAAAAGTGTTTTCATTGAGTGTACTTAAGGTTTGCTCCTGGTACAATTAGTAAAATATTGTTAAACGTAATCAATATGTATTTTTTTAACATTCATGTAGCAGATATTTTAAACGATATACTATTATTATATGTGCTAACTCTATGAAGAGTTAATAAACTTCCCTTTTCCTATACTGATTAGTCAGCTGCTGTGTCTGACGTGAAAAGCGTTCCTTTAGAGTTTCACCCATTTTATGAAAGGCTAACTTAAATCGTCTGATAATTCCAGGGGCCCTGGTCATAAGCCTCAAGGAATATTAATAGGTGGAAAGCGGCATCAAACTATCGAAATGTACCCGTTTTACACTTGTCAAGTTAGTTTAAAAGCAAGGGCCTGACATATGAAGGTGTGCGCGGTGCAAATATGATGACAAGAAATAAAAAAAATCTATGTGATTTGAACAAAGGAATACAATATGCTGTACATGGATTAAAGCACTTTGTTGTTTTAAAGATATAAAGAATAGAAGTTGGTAATATTTACATCTGTTGTTTAGAATGCTTAGAAATGGGATAAGTGTTTTATGGCGCGTCATGTACAATTTTTTTTACTTGCAATTGGCATGAAAATATGTATTAATTCTGAAGACTTCAGAGTCCACAGTGCTCACATATAAGAATGCCAAATAATATAAGCCTATTATTACCTTGATTATTAATAGAAATGTATGTTGTACAGGTACTGTGTAAATATTTCCCAATGAAAATAATGTCACAAAAAGTTAATGGCACCCAAGCATTTTACACAACGAAGGATGAAAAGAATGCATGCAATGCAGACATTGTGTAAACGTTTTCCCGATGAAAACAATGGACTTGATTTGGAGTTTGGTGGATAGGCATTTACTCTGTCAGGGTGATGGAGCAAAGGACTCTGTCACCCTGAGGGGCTACCCGCCTGCAACATTTTTAGATGTCTGCCAGTCTAGCAGACATCTCTTTCACTGGAAGGAACTGCCTTCATGTTGGTTCCTGTCAATGCATTGAAAGTTTGACGGATGGCCCTATCAACATGATGGAGTCGTGCAGAAAACTTTCTATGTTTTTGTTATTTTAAAACATAAAATCCGAAAGTGTCATTTTCTTTTTAAAACTAAAGAAAACAATGGCCCCCGCTCCATGGAAGTTTTCTCTCATGATGCGGGAGCCATTTTACAGTTTTAACTGTCCCTTACCGCCAGGACTGACAGTAAAAAGTGGCTTATTTGTCTGCCCACTCTAAACAGGGTGGGTGGACAAATGGTCAAACCTTGATAGGTCGTCGGAGGTGTATGTCGGTGATGGCGATGTAGTAGTCTCTGCCGTCAACGTACTGAAACTTCCTAACTCTAAATGAGACAGGAAGACCTGCAGCCATACCACTTTCTTGTTTTAAGCACGGGCCTCAAGAAAGAGTACACAGTAAAAGCAATCTCCTCAGATCACACACAATGTAAAGAATGCAAAGCTCCCTGCAACGGCGCAGGGAACGCCCAATCAAGAAAGGATTAAGCTAGGTTTGGCTACTCAAAGTGAACAGGCAAAATAGCGCCACTTCCATCAACTCCATCCATCCATTTTTCTCTCCTTTCACTCCACTTGTATATATAACTTTAACCACTAGTATATGTAGTAGACCTTTGTACTTACTACCACTCCTATGCGATTTTAGAGTTAATCTGTTGTGCAATTTTTCCTTCCTTTCACTCCACTTGTACATGTGAAAAAAAAAAAAACTTTTTTTTTCTTTTTCTGTTTGTATCTCTTATGTAACTCATGTAATTCAAAGTCCTTATGTAACGCAACTAGTTCTTTTGTAAAGCGCTCTGACACCTTCGGGTAATGTTCACGCTATATAAAATCGCATTAAATAAATAAATAAAATCAACAACTAATGTACGTTTTGCACTGAAACAGGATAAGCAACTATATACCAACAGTCATCAAGAACAAGGAAACTTACATAGTAGATGTGTGTGACTATGTGCTGGGCCAGTGGTTGTTTGATACTGCAAAACAAACAAAGGCTGACCCAAAGTTACTTTTTTCACGTATGTATAGCTATCATAATGTATTAAATTGATTGAAAACATGAGCCTGACCGACTGCTAAACAAGTCTTTTGGCCAGACCTAAAAGTAATTTGAGGGCTGGAATCGTGGTAGAGAAGGCGGGGAAGTAGTGTGGGAGGGGAGTAAAAAGAAGCGGAAAGAAAATGGGATCCAATCGTATTTAAAGGAATATGCGTAGGTGGGAACCGCAGAAGGTGATGGTGAAATGATGCCATGAGCTTACACAGAGGAAATATAGTAGCATCATTGGAGACCTGTAAGTGATATAAATATTACGATATCCAAACCCACCACCCCATAAAATGTATGCTGTCTCGGTCTTCACCACCATACAATCTCTTTTATCTCACTCTTCTAGCAGGTTCTCTTTCACTCGCACTTCCTTTCTTTGCCACCATTTTCTTATCATTCTACCCCCTCATCTCTCTTCCTTATATACCTTTCTCTCTCTTGCTCAGGGTCTACGTCTGATGATGTAAAATGAGTCCCGGTCCTCAACAATGAGTGCCAGTGCTACCTGCAACCACCAGCACAAATTAGGCACTGGTATATCCGCTACGCACTATCCTTCTTCATTTGCCATCTCCACATAGGCATATATACCTTTACCTCAGGGCACAAGTCGTAAAAAAAGAAGTGGGGGGACTAACCTAGTTAGGCACTATGCAAGTGACATCACGGTGCATGACATTACGGCGCGCATCATCACAGCGCACGACATCACTGCACAAGACATCATGGAGCATGAAATCACACATGGCATCACAGGAATTTACAACATAGAAAGTGGCATCACAAGCCACGACTTTACAGGAAGTGGCATCACAAGAAGTGACATCAGATCTAAAGCCCTCACGTATATGTTTAGCAGATCTATCATGTGTACGTTTGAGCACATTTCGAGGATAATAGCACAGTGGGCTAAGGAAGATGATATGTGACTTCTACACCTTGTGATCCCCATTTTTATGAAACACATCCTGTATGTTCATTTACAAACTTATATAATTTATTGTACACGTAAGATGCACATGTTGATGTAAAGCGCTCTGAAACTCTGTATTGGGATGATTAGGGCTTTACAAGAAAAACTAGTGGTACTTAAATTATTTCAACGCCTCCTCAGGGGAAGTAAGTTCTATATGAATGCAATTTGCTTTGTGTAAATACTGGGAAAGACCAACACATCTCACATTCGTACAGTGTATGCATAACTCCTAAACAGGGACTGAAAAAAGTGAAAAGCTGCCTCTCTTAAGTATGTGTGAAGTGCTAACAAGGTGTGAGCCTTTATTTCCCCTCTGCTTCATTTGCATCAGGTGTGAGGCTCCCGACTGCTCCCAACCAAGAAACTGGAACAAAAGGAGGCCTGATGACCCCTCAAATTCGGCCTTTGTTATGGGCCCAGCAGGAGTCTTAAATAAGAAAGCGAAGTCCCCACCTGCACGTTGTTGCTTGTTGCAGATGGAAAGCAGACAACGTGCAAACGCTGCTGAAAGTGTCCCGGTGTTTGGAAATTAAACTGGGACGAGTTCAGCACATTATTTTGTGGGGCTCAAATTCTTGGCAGGGTGGACGGCGTTCACCCTGTGAAAATAGTGGGTGGACACCGTCCACCCTCGTGTACCCCCCTACTCGTGCCCTGATTTACCTAGTGCTATTCTAAGCCTTCTCGAATTACCTTATATATCGTGCTCAAGGTCGGACTGGCCTATAGGATGATGATGGGCTGATCTGACAGATCGGTGTGTGGGACAGTTTTTTGGCTGTTTGTGAGCCGATTTTGTGGTCTGCTGTGCGAGTTTCTACTGTTGAGGTTCTATTAGTTTAAACAAATATTGCCTGCAGCAAGCTCAAAACCACGCAGGCTTCTATGCCCTTCGATACACATAAACAGCTTGTCCCTACAAGTTAAATATTGCCCCTCTGCAAACATGGGCCTCTTTGTTTAACTATTCTAGGGGCATATTAACAAGGAACAGGGAAAATTAACGCTAAGGGCGCTTAGCGTTAATTATTTTAACGCCCGCTATCGCTGGATAATATCGCCTGGTTATCGCGTTATTAACAACGCTAACCGCCTAGGCGATAAAAAATCCAGCGATAGCAGCATTTTGGGAGGTTATCGCTGGTAATGCAGCGATAAAACTACAAGGATAGGGATATCCTTGTTGATAGCCCATGGTGGATTTAGCCATGCAATCCACCTCCCATTGGATTACATGGCTAAATCTGAAAATTAGCAGACGTAAAAAAGCAGCGTTAACCATGGTTAGCGGTGCTTTTTTTGTCTCTAACAGGGTTAGTGTGAAGCTTGATAATAGGAGAAATGTCGCTTAGCAACATTTCTCCTATTATTTTGCTCTAGAACACCCAAGATGCAAAGGGAAGCTTAGTGAAAAAGGGTGCTAACATGCGATTTTGCATGTTAGCACCCTGTTGTTGATAGGGCGATATTTTTATCTAAAAGCGGAGATAAAGCCCTTGTTAATATGTCACTAATAGGGCCCAGTACCAGTTTTATTTTGGTACTGGGCCTATTTTCTGTCCCAATCCCACCCTGCTCGTACTACTTTCGAAGCCAGTTCCATCTCTCCTTCGCTTCTGGATTTATCTGATGCGAATTCACGTCTGTGCAACGCTTTGCCGTTTTGCCGTTTTATGCGACTCAGTCCTCTCTAAATGAGAAAGTAATAAATTAGTAAAATTAGAAAAGTTGTGACGTGTTTATTCATTAACATTTCATACAACCAACTGCCACGTGGTGGCGCTATTGCTTTATTAATCTTTGAGATTTTAGACGTGCACACTTGCAAAATATGAATCATTTTAAATGTGAATTTTGTCAGTTTTCTTAGGAGTCTGATCGTAAGCTCCAGGGGCAAAGTAAGGTGACATGTTAGACTGAAGCTTGCCAAGCGAATCCTTTTATTGTGTGCAAAGAGACAGCCACACCATAAACACATGTATACGTGTGGAAAATTAAAAACGTTAACTATTGCGTGCAAACAGTGAACAGTTTGCACCACCACCCAAGTGGTGATGAGCAAGTCCAGGCGCGCAACACCCATTGGACTCACAGGGCTTCAGCCCCCCCCCCCCCGTCGTGTGTGGCAGCCCGGGATGAGACACCTTCCCGGGCAAAAAAGCAGCCGCACCCGAGCACTTCACAGGTCTTTAACCCCTTCCCTGCTCATGACGGAACCGTTCCGTCATGAGCCACGGTTGCCGTGTGCTCATGACGGAACGGTTCCGTCATGACAATCCTGTCGGCGGCCGCTCCGCCTGCGCGGCGCTGTTTCCCCGCCTGTGCGGGGCGACAACGCAAATGGGCGGAGTCATGACGGAACCGTTCCGTCATGAGCACAGCTCAACTGTGGCTCATGACGGAGCGGCTCCGTCATGAGCACAGGCCCGCCGCGCTGCCCCCCTGCCCCCCCCAGCGCTGCAGCGGAATGTCCGCAGCAGCGAAGGGGTTAAAAGACCATTTACATGTTAATGAGGCCTTGCTGTTGTTTCACCCCTTCTAAGAGCCCCTGCAGCTCCACTCTGCCTTTTGCTTAAAGTTCAGCCCCACCCGAAATTTTTGCTCAGCCCCCCCCCTCGAAATTTTTGCTCAGCAGGCACCCCCCCCCCCCCCCCGAAATTTGGCTCTAGTTGCGCCTCTGTGAGCAACTAATGTTAAAATAATTAGGCATATCACTAGAGGGTCACTGCTGTAGAATCGTGGGCCTTGGGAGGGCCTAGGGGCATTCACACAGACACGGGACACACAGTATGGTTCTAGGGTGATCCTGGAGTGATCCCCGCCCAGAGCCATGGGCACTTTATTAACTACATCACATGGTCTCCGCAGGGGCGAGACCATTCAGCCTGCTACCCGTGACGGGGGTCTCTTTTGCTAGCACTACCCTGCTTACAGCGATAGGTGTGGGCTGGCCCACGTCCTATCGCGACATTACAACTGCAACTGTCATCACAAGCTGTGGGGAGCCTGGCATCAGAGACCAACAAAGACGCGGCGGTACATGAGCAGTAAGTACTTCGTAACAAAACGTGTATTTGTAAACCGAGGGGCAGATTTACAAGCCCCTTGCGTCACTTTTACGTCATTTTTCCTATGTTAACATTGACGTAAAAGTGGCGCAAGGAGCTTGTAAATCTGCCCGGGTGTTCACCCGAAGCAGTGGCGTAACGAAACTTGAGGGGGGCAGGGTCCCCCCTGCAAGGTATGTGGAGGTGCCCCCTCCAGACCCAATCAGGAGCTCTGTGGCCAGAGCACTGCTGAACATAACTGCAGCATCATTCTCGCCACATCGAGGGCAATTTGCGCTCGTGTTGAGGTGCATGAGATTCACTCGTTTTAGTGTGATATATGCTCTGTGGAGGTCATAATATTGGATTAGTTTGAGACGTTCACTGCCTGATACCGTTGAGATGTGCGAAGTATTTTTGTTGAGTCTGCGTAATTTAACTGTACACCCAAGGTTTGCCCCTACCAGTCTCTCACAATCTGCTAATGCACCATTGATATAAAGGCCGCCCGCTTGTATTAGTCCCATCTCCAGCCAGTTTCTGATTCTGCTCCAGTTGCCACTGTGGTATAGCAATCAGAGTCTGTAGCGGGCTAGTAGCAGTCACGCCACCTCTCTCTCCGGCGGGACCTCTGGGCTGTCATCCCTGTAGACCCCCCAATAGTGCTCTGTACAGCACCTCCCCTCTCCCCCATTGCAACTGTGCAGCTAGATATTACAGCTTGACCCCTTCAAGAAGGGTAGTTTTAGTTTCGCCAAAGCTGCCCATTTCTGTCCACTGCCCCATATAAGCTGGAGAAGTAACGCACCAATTGTCTGAAACACTGCCCTAGGGATTTCTATGGGGAGTGCCGTGAAGTATTAAAGTAATCTGGGGAGGATTGCTGTCTTGAACAAGGTTTTTCTGCCTATAACTGATAGTGGCAGTATCTAACTACAGGGTAAACATCGTTTACCACAAATCCTTTTCCACGCAGGCAATTACAACGCGGTCGTTACAACGACTGCGTTGTAACAACGCATACCATTACCCTGCAAGTCGGAACAACGCCTTGCGGAGGGGGCAGAAGGTGTTGGATTAAAAATCCAACACCTTCCCTACTGTTGCACATACTGGAGTTGGAATAGTAAATTATACTATCCCAACATCCAGCGCCCCCCCAAGAGCAAGTCGTTGTTATGACTTGCGGGGTAATGGTATGCGTTGTTACAACGAGTTCGTTGTAACAACCACGCTGTAATTGTATGCGGGGAAAAAGAATGTGGAGTAAACTGGCATATTCAACTACAGATCGTAGTGAAGCCACAGCTGTTACAACATATAGGCCTTGCGGTGTGTGAATGATTCGGATGCCCAGTTGACCCTCAGTCCTGACAGTTTCACAAAGTGCTCCAATCGCCCCCTGAACATTGGACACTGCCCCCCTTGTGTACAGTAACATATCATAGGCATTTAGGGACAAATAGATGGGAGCCCCATTAATCCTGAGACCATGGTAATGTATACCCTGTCACAGTACATTAGCCAAAATTTCTAGTGCCATCGCAAACAGCATTGGTTACTGTGGACAACCCTGCCTGGTACCTCGTCCCACTGCATATGTGTCAGGTACAATGCGGCCTGTTTTCAGTGAAGCTACTGGGTTCGCAAAAAGCAACTTGGCCCAACGGCGAAATTCGCTGCCCAAACCCATGCCCGCCATCACATTGCTCTCCATTTTGCTTATTAATTCCCCCACACCCTACAAGTTGCTTCCTCCCACCCGTGACCTCCATGTTGCTTCCAGAAATCCCATGTTGCTTCAGTCCTCCCACCTCTTGGGCATTTTTTTGTATTTTCTGATACAGGTTTAATCAGCGACTAAAAAGAAAAAAATAGCAGCCACACAGTTTTTTATGCTTGCGCATGAGTGTTGTGTGAGCTTACTAAATTATGCAATAGGCTTTTTGTTTATTTAGCCGTGCTGCACAGCATCGGGGATGCTGTACAGCACACCTATGAAATGTTGAGAAAACCAATGGGTCCGAAAGGCGAGACTTATTGTCTTTACCAGTACTTGTTAATGCAGGGCTTTTAAAACTAAGCCTTGCTGATGACGCTACAAACTGCCTTTCTGCCATTTCTACTTGAGTTAAACTACTCAATGTTATTATTGCAATGTTACCACATTGTAGGATGGGAGGCTGAGCCGGCCTTTAAACTTGTGACCTGCAGATCAAAGCAGATGCCAAAGGCAGGCATTTCATTTACTGATTCACCTTGATAGCTGATCGTGAGATGTGCAAATATGTCACTGCTGTTCAAAACGTTAAGGCTTTTGCTAATCTACCTGCTTGCCTTTAAATTGAATAAAGCACAACAAATGAACTATTTTCACTTATCTTTCAACAAAATCCACATACCTCTCTTTTCAGTGGTCTCTTTCTCTTCATCCGTATCTTTCTCCTAATCTCTCCCTATAAGGTTCCCAAGCTAAGTCGCCTCATCACTCTCGCTCCCTATCTCACCTGCAGATTCCACCCCGCCCCCTCCCCACAGTCACCAGCTCTCTCTTCGTCTCTACTCCTCCCTATCTGATGTATTGGGTAAGGAAGCCGTATAACCTGTTTTTCTATTAACTTGCCTCTACACCTCTCATAAATGGCCTCTGTAAAACAGAGGGGCTGTTTATGTTTTTGCAGCTAATCAAAAAGTAAGCAGGGTCTGCATCCTTTCCATACAAATCAGCGCTGTGCTGAGGGGCCCCCCCTGGAGCTTTGGGCCCCCAACCGCACTGCGGGGGCTGCAGGGGCCTGTGTTACGCCCCTGACCCAAAGGGTATTGGCAGCGGGATGATGACGATGGTGTTTGCACCGCGCACATTTTGTGAAAAATCTAAACTTTGCTATACCTACTCAGAGGGATCTTGATCTCGAATAGAGGCTTGAAACCATCAACTCAAACCACATATCAATGACAGTGAAGCAGATTTTGCCTCACAGTAATGACAGAGAGGGTTGTATGTCGGAACAAGGAGTTCTTGTAACGCCTACCTTTACAATGCGGTCTCTACAACGACCGAGTCTTAACCAAGAATTGCTTTACCACGCATTCCTTTACCCCGAATTTTTGTGGTAAAGGCATGCATGGTAAATAGCTATCCGTGGCTAAAGATTCCACCTCACCTCCCTCTCCCCCTGAGCCCTAAATACACCCACAACCTCTTAAAAACTACCCTGACCCCACCCCTAACCCCTAACCCCTAAAAACGATCCTGATGCCCTCCCACCACTAAAAACTACCCCAAACACCCCACCCCCTAAAAACTACTCTGAAACCCTCCCAGCCCCTAAAAACGACCCCAAACCCCTCCACCCCCTAAAAACTACTCTGAATCCCTCCCAACCCATAAAAACTACCACGAACACCCCACCCTCTAAATACTACCATGAACCCCCACCCCCTAAAAACTACGCCAATCCTCACACCCCCTAAAAACTACCCCAAACCCCCAATCCCTATAAACTACCCCCAAACCCCATCCCCTAAAAACGACCCCATTTCCCCACCCCTAAAAACTATCCCGAACCTCCTCACCTCCTAAAAACGACTCCGAACCACTCTTTCCTGTCTTGTTCTCTTTCCGACACTCTTATCTCCCCGCCCATCCCGAACACTAGACCGAATTTGCCTTAACCACGCACATGCGTGGTTTAGGCAAAGTCGTTGTTCGGTCAAGTCGTTGTTCGGCTTGCGGGCTTCCGGAACTCGTGGCTCTGGCCTCGTTGTTCCAGATGTTCCCCGACAGTGAGGAGTAAATTTGCAACCATGATGGTTTATTAACATATTAGTACAATTATAAACCCAAATTGATTCAATTTAATCATAAACCAATATTCAGCTGAATACAACATAAGTGGTTGTAATAATCCAGGCAGGACAGATAGGCAGGTCAGTTATGGCAAGAGCGGTCAACTCTGGAACTGGGGAACCAGGTTCGAGTCTTGGCTCTCAACACCCTGCGATTATGGGCAAATCACTTGATCTCTCTGTACCTAAAAAAAAAAGTGAGCTAGTGTAATCCAAGTGATGCTCATGTAAAGCAATCCAATACCTTATGGGCGGGTTCGTGCTATATAAAATCGAAAAAAGAAATAACAAATGCGAAAACAAGTTATTAAAAGACAGTGTATGCAAATTTAGATTAAATTATTTTGCCATTGAAGGTAAACTCCCTGACGGTAAACTATGCAAGTGGGTTAATTGGGGGATTTTAAAGCAGCAGGTGTCAGCAAATATAGTATCTCAAATAGAACCAAACAAAGGTTCCAATTTGAATAAGGAGAAATGTGCTTGCACTAGAAAGTAACTCTATGAGTCCAAATATAAAGCACACTGAGGGGTATATTCACAAGAACGTGTGCTAAACATCACCAAAAAATGCTTACGCAACTTTACACATTGCAGCCTATCGCGGGAAAATAACCCCATGTCAACGTGGAATTCACAACAAGGCGGTACCATGCGATTGTCTGCCGAAACCGCGGCCAATGTCCGCGATACAACCACCTTGACGGAGATAAAAACACAAACCTCAATGCAAAACAAATGCAATGGGCCCAAGCGCGAAGAGGAAATCAGCGATAAGCAGCGCCAGGCCTGCAATACACACATGGCAGGCGGGAAAAATCACTGTAAAAGTAGAATAAACACTCAAACACAAACTGACCAACACCCAAGTACCATGGAGGCAGCCGTAGCAGGCGCAGAGGACGAGCGCAACCCCACAAGCACCTCGGACGACCAGCCTTGGACCTCGGGGACAGGGAAGGGTAAGGACAAGAAGAAGAGGAAGACTAAGTTCAGTCCGCAGGAAAACAGGATCCTGGCCACGGAGGTGATGGAACACCATCAACAACTGTTCGTCACCTCCAACGTGTCATCGGGCACCATAAATGGGATATAGCGGGACATCGTGGACAACGTGAATGCCGTCGGAGAGCAAGGTCAATGGACGAGGCCAAGAGGCGATGGATTGACATCAAGTGCAAGTCCAAGGAGAAACTCGCAGCCAACCAAAAGGCAGCAATGCAGACTGGAGGAGGGAACCCAGCACCATAGCACGTGCTGGATGACATGGAGGAGCTGGTGTCGACAGTCATCAGTGTGGTGACTGTGGCCGGAGTCGGGGGACTGGACACTTCGACAGGACACAACAACATCACAACAGGGTGAGTGGCAACCAGGTACAGGGGGGACGGGTGGAGATCGCCACAATGGCACACATGCACAATCAAGCAGAGCACAGTGCACACCCACAATGACTCTGGGTCATGGCCCTGATCTACAGACTGTCACAATGTACAATGCCATGCTGTCTGAATGTCAACATGTGCCATGCGGCTACATACATGTGGACACATTGTAATACACCATCTCCCCTTCACATTGCAGAGGCACCGTCAACACCTCCTGCGCAGCAGTCCCAGCCACTCTTCACTGATGACGAGGACACCCCCAGCACCGACACCCAAGCCCTCCAAGACATCATTGACATCATCCGCAACTCACCTCCAGGATCAGGGCAGCCCAGCTGCATCGAGTAGACCCCACCCACTACCCAAACCACCCAGCAGGAGGCACCCACAGCCCCGGCAGTCTCCCAAGACCCCCAGGAACAACACACGGCCTTCCAAAGACGTGTGCTGGAGAGCCAGAGGGAGACGGCTGAGCAGGTGCGGGTGGGGTTCGACCTCATGGCTACCAAACTGGACGCCATCCATGGGTGTCTAGGTCCCATCAGGGACCAGCTCTAGTCCCTAACGGACACCCACGGCCCGATCCATGGTCTCCAACGAGCCCTGACTGATATCGCTGGAGTCATGAGAGAAGAACACCTATCCACTCAGACTGGCTCCAGAGATCCCAGCCGTGAGCTGGCACACATGCGAAGGCTCAAGGAGGACATGGTGCAGATGGAGGCAGAAAGGATGGCAGCCACTGCTGCACATCAGCGAAATGTAGCTGGGATCTACCATGCCCTGCAGATCCTCATCATGGCATTGCTGCCACATGGCATGGCGCTGATGAATGCTGCTGCCCCCACACCATCCACATCTCCGCACCCTGGTGTGTCAGTGCCTCACAGTGCAGCAGGCGTATACACTCCAGCACCTGATGTGTCACTGCCACACAGTGCAGCCGACAATCCTCCTCCAGCCCCTGATGTGTCAGTGGCACACAGTGCCGCAGCCGGTACTGCAACACCCACAGGTGGGGCAGAGCACACATACGAGGACGTGGATGGGATGGAGCTCAGAAGGAGGCACTAGCCTTAATTTCCGCCACCTGGCCTGTTTCTGCTTGGTGCAGCACATGGCCCCATGACCTTCCATTGACCCCCGATACACTCCGCTGCACTCACCTTGGAGCGCGACATGGACTGCCATATCCTGTTTGATGACCAATGACACGGCGACCAGACTGCGGACTGTACCCATCCTCTTCCGCAGTACTGGTCATCCCCGGATGGACTCTGGCAGGCCCTCCACAGGCCCATATTGTGTAGTGTGCTTGGCATGGCCCTGTACTCCAGCTGCAAAACTCCACTGGATGTGCAATAAACATCCAGTAATGCACTGCTGTCTTTCATCATTCATGTATAAATGTGTGGATGAATTTAGGGACAGTGATTTCACTTACGTCAATGATGCTCATCTAGTGGGATGCCAGTCACAGTGTGCTACATTGCCTATTGTGTTCCGGGTGCCATGGACACTACAACAGGGACACAGGCATTAGTCACTTCCTTGTCCGGACATGGACTGAACCACTCCCAGAGCCCCCAAGTCATTCTTGCAAGCCCTGCGCTGGTACGGCGTTTGCCAGGCCAGACCACTCCGCTTACGCTCCGAGGGGGGGCCCACATAGCTACCTGTCGCAGGCGTACTCGCTGGTGGTGTGCAGGTCACTGGTCTAGTTGTCAGCATGTCACGGCCACTACTTGAGGGCAGGTTTGCACACACACCACAACCATCCGGCACAGGCGTCACAGGCCATGTGACCCCTCAAATATAAGGGGCCAACAACGTCACATTCCGCTCTGCCGGTGGTGACTGGATGACCGACGCTCCATGGTTCTCAATCATAAGGGGCCCATAAGTTGTTGCGCACAGGGTTAGTGGCACCCAAAGCCTTGCGGCCGTCACGGGCCTACCGCCACGTGGCGCTGACTGTCGTTGCACAGGGTTAGTGGCATCCAAAGCCTTGCAGCTTTCACGGGCTTACCACAACGTGGCGCTGACTGTCGTTGAACAGGGTTAGTGTCATCCGAAGCCTTGCAGCCGTCACGGGCCTACCACCACGTGGCGCTGACTGGCGTTGCACAGGATTAGTGGCACCGAAATAGCTGAGCGGGTGTGCAGCCTGCGTTCAACGACGTGTGCACTGATGTGGTCTCCGCCATTGATCAGTCAAGACTCAGCGTCATGTGTGGGACCTGCTGGGCCACGGGGCAGGCCCGCATCATATGGACAGGCCCGGACTGGCCGTAGCGGGCACCGGGCAATCCCCTGGTGCGCCGCACAGGTAGGGGCCGGTATTGGGCCCCTGGGGGCCGTTTTTGCTACAGGGCCGTTTTTGCAGCATAGCTGCAAAATCGGCCCTGTAACAAAATCGGCCGAAAACCGGCCCTGGCAAAGAGCTCGGCGGCACCCCAAAGCCCCGGGGGGCCGGCCGAGCACTTTGCCAGGGCCGGTTTTGGTTCCCAGTCCGGCCTGCATATGGACCATGCTATAGTGGCGGGACCGGTGCCTGGAGATTGCACGGCCACGTGGTGTGCCTACTGGTGGACATACCAGTGGCAGCAGGTGAACAGTGGGGCCTGTATGCGCAGGGGCGGCGATGTCTCTCTCTTTCTCTCTCTCTCTTCCTTTCCTTCCCTCTCTCACTCTCTCTCCCTTCCCTATCTCTCTCTCTCTCTCTCTCTTTCCCTTCCTTTCCTTCCCTCTCTGTCTCTCTCTGGCTTACTTTCCTTCTCTGTTTCTCTCTGTCTCGCTCCTTTGATGTGCTCATGACACATGTCCTGATTTTGTGTTTTATTTTCCAGGCTGTGACGTCGAGATTGTCCCTGACGGACCCAACAGGATTCTTCCGCATTAGTGTTTTGTGTTGTATTTCAATAACGTTTTTGGTTGTTACTTCAGTGCTGTGTGAATGTTTCTCGTTCTTCTGGCCACACATGATCACAGCAGCTCTTGGTACCCGGAACAAGGGAAAGATTATGCACAGCAAACAAGAATGCATTTAATTAAAATTGAGTCGTATATTCTGATGTCTACCACGACTCATGCTAAATTAATATGAATACACTTCAAATATAGTTATCCAAATGTATAAAAACCACTCATAATCAATCTAAATGTAAAATATGCAAGCAATGATTATACGTGTTACATATTAGCGTGTCATTAAATGCAAACGAAAAATAGTGACCCCTCGTCCGCAATACCTTTGCGCTGGATAGCAGATGTTCAGTGCTGGAAATGGAAAAAATGTAGTCTGAGAACCCATAAATTGGGTGTCAAGGTGTAGCAGCGGAAAACGGGTAGAGTCACAAGGAGCGGAGTCATTAAATACAGAGTCCAATTATCAACTTATACATTTACTTTCTTTTTAAACTCTGCCACAAAGAAATTGGTAATAAGGACAAATGTGACAGTAAATATGTTCTGGTTCACTTAGTTGGTCCTAAAGAGGTTGGATTTTAAAACATTTTATGAGATTAAGGCACCTCTGCCGAGACCTCTGTGTCCAGCAATTTTCAGGGGATAATAATAGCGGTTAGATACCTCTGTTGGTTAATGCGCTTGCTGAAGAAATTTCCAAAAGCTGCTAGCACCTCTTGGTCAGGAGAGTTCCTTGATTTCAAGCCTACTTGTGTATTTGAGCTTTTTTTTGGGACTTTATCACTATTCAGTCGGATAGAAAGTTATATTTCCAATTTAGAGTGGGTTCATTACCTTTGAATTCCTTTACTCGCAAATGGGTGGCATCAGAATCTCCCGTTTGCCCAGCCTGTAATTCTGCCAAGGATACTATTCCACATGTTCTTGTGCTTACCCAGCTAATTCCCGCCCATAACTTACCTGGCTACTGCCTATTTGCAGATAATTGGGCACTCGCAGCCACTGCACAGCTCTTTGAATATTAAAAACTGAGGGGCAGATTTACAAGCCCCTTGCGCCACTTTTGCGTCACTTTTAACAAGGGAACCAGTGCAACACACTCGGACTGTTGCTTATTGTATGCTTGTACGGTTGCCAAAGTTCTGGGTCCAATGTAGCCTGTAAGGAGGAAAGTTCTTCTTTCCCACTAAGCAGCGCGCCCTATATCAGGGCCGAACGTTTGAGAATTCTGTATCAATGCTTCTTCTGCCAAGATGCTGTTTATTTAATTGATTTCTCATCGTTGTATTGGCTCTATCTAATTTCTCACACTGCCCCGGATTAATTGGATTTCGTACTTTCTTTTTTTTTTTGCTTGTGATTTTTCTGCTAGGCATTGTTCAATCCGTGAATAAATCTGTAGAATCAATGTGTTAATTTTCTGTGTTAGCTATTTATTAGGTGCTTTAAATCAATTTTTTATGTATACTTTTATGGTCTTAGTTGCCTAAAGAAAGTTATTTGATTGATTGCCTAAGAGATCTCTGTTTTGCCAAGGCACAGATTTGACTTATATTTGCATAGAGAATTGATATGTCGACTACAAAGAACATTGTGTAACATGCACATCTCAGAGTCATATTTATGTAGATTGCCAAGTGGGTTACTGCTTTTATCACAGAGATCGTTTTGTTATTTGCAGTTCATAAGTTGCAAAACGTTTTGCATAGCACAGTGAGCTATAACAGAACATAAATATTTTGTAAAGCACAGGTTCACCACTACGGGTATCTTGGCGCTATATAACAGATGTTTGGTGTTTATATCAGAAGAAAAACCTAAAAAAAACGAGATCTAAGTCACCCTGTGTCGTTACCGCTGCCCCACCCTGACGCGGCCGGCCCCACATGGGGTTGTAGGCGGCTTTCTGTGTATTTTGCCCCGCCCCCCCCTATGTGCCACCTAGCACTGTTACTTTGGCCCTGCCGGCCCGAAGGGATGTAGGCAGGGGTTGAGCTGTACGACTGATGATACCAATAAAGATCTTGTTTGTTAAAAAAAAAAAAAAACAGATGTTTGGTGTTACCCAACTCAATGGTACTCATTTTATCAACCTCAGATTAGTGAAAGGCTGAGTGGAACCGCTAGGATTTGAACGTGTAACCATGAAGTCGAACACAGGTCCCTGCAGTAGATGCAATAGTTCACTGAGCCACCAGACCCGACTCTCAAAGAGCTACATGCATGCAAACTGTGAGGTATGGGTTTAGAACCTTTTTCTTATCACTCGTTATTCTAAAGTTGATAAAAAGGGTTCCTATGGGTAGTAATACAATCTTAAAAGTACAGAAAATCCCAACCAAGGCGTTATTCTTTAAATCCTAACTTTGTGTTCTCCTGATCATGCATTCTTAATATATAATGTCCACCAGTAAGGACAATATGTGACTCCCACATCTTCTAACCCTCATTGTCTTTTGTAACATTTGATTAAGATAAGATTGATTTATGCACTTGTATGATTTATTGTCTCTTTTCAATGTGTGTGTGTGATGTAAAGTTCTCTGATACCCTACTTTGGAATGAGTAGAGCTATCAAAGAAATTAAATAAAAATATAAATTAGAAAGTGTTAATTTAATTGTTATTAGTGTAATTACTCATACAGACAGATACTTCTGACATTCCTACAGTGCACACATATCTCTTCCATAAAGAGGTTAAACAAAGTCATAAACCTGCCTCCAAATCAAAGTTTGTCTTACATACTGGTAAAATGATTGCAAACTTTGGGTATTGTTTTCCTCTATTATATTAGTATCTAGGTGTAAGGCTCCAGATAGCTCCCAATGCGGATGATACACAAAAAAGAGGGTGACTGATGGTCCATTATATGAGTCCTTTGCTTGGGCCCAACTGAAAATGAAAATAAGAAAGACCCCTCATCACCTGCAGGGGCATGTTATCAAGAAACGGCGTTAAAATTATCGCCGCTTTAGCGGCAGAAAACTGCCGCTAACGCGGCGATAATGGGCTTGATAATATGCCCTTGAGAATTCCCATAGAAGCCCATGTTCTGGTGCCAACATGGGCTTCTATTGGAATTCTCTGCGGCATATTATCAAACCCATTATCGCCGCTTTAGCGGCAGTTTTCTGCCACTAAAGCGGCGATAATTTTAACGCCGTGCTTGATAATATGCCCCGCAGTTTGCTGCTCCGAACAGAAAGTAGACAATGTTTAGGTGCTGTTGAATGTATCTCAGTGTCGATAAATGATATAGATAAGTTCACCATATTTCACTGGTGTCAGCATAGATCTTGGTTCCGGCTCAATAGTAGCTGCCAGATTTGAGATCCAGGTGGACCCCCCTCATTTCCTGTTCTACAGATGTTTATTCAAATCTTGTATGGAGTGCATTATTGACTACGGTGTAGCTTCTAATCGAGATGACACCATAACTGTTCCCTAGTAATTTTGCCCTTAGATGTGGAAATACATGCAAGTTCTAATAGGTAAACCCTAAATATATTTACTGCCCACCCATTTCACATTTCAATGATGACCGAAGAGAAAGCGAAGTAAGGCCAAACTTAAATAGGGCCAGTAGCTGGTACTATGTAGGAAAATGTTCTGACTAACTCCAGCTAAAATTGTCGCATTTTTTCACAACACAATATACCCAATGTGCCCATAATTTCACGACTTATGCATGTGAAGTATATTCCATGAACCATAAAAAATGTACAAAATGCATGCACTTGCCTAAAAAACCAAGAGAGATATCAGCACAAGATCACTGCACGATCCACAAGTGAGAGTTTTCTTACATTTTCATGTGGGAGTGCCTGCTTGTCAGTGCTGACTGTTGCTATTACAAAGCAGAAATTCCAAAGTTTTTTTGTCTGCAGTATTTTCTTCTTTTTTGCTTCTAAAGAAGCCTACACTCGATGACTACCAATCTGGCCTCAGATCTCACTGCAGTACGGAGACCACTACCTTACACATCATAAACGACACTCTCCTGACAACAAATGGTGTCCTCGATTTTAGAAATGTGGTTTCTGGTTGGCAGAGGTATGCACCATGACAAGCTAGAACCACAAACCAAGACAGGGTAAGTCACAACACACCCTAAATAATATGGTGCTCACCCTCTGGTAGCTTGGCAAAGAGCAGTCAGTCTTAACTTAAAAGGCAATGTGTAAAGTATTTGTGCGACACTTCAAACAGTAACACAGTGAAAACACCACAGGAAGACTCCACACCAGGTTGGAAACATGGAGAATAATTGTATTAATAAAACAAGACCAGAATGAAAAGAATCCAACCAGTATAAGTCGAGATATGAATTTTCAAAGATTAAACTGTAAAATAGCACGTAGAAGCAATAAGCGTTTAACTAGGTTATCTGGTTGCGCTGGACCAGGGTAAAGTAAAAAATCCAGGCCGACTGCGATGGAGCCCTGGCTAGATACAGTGACCCTGTTAGGCCCGCTGAACAACAGAACCTCGATCCGGGATTGCGCTGACATCGAAGATGCGAAGTGCAGCTGAAGCGGCGCATCGGTGTCAAGTCACTCAGTGGGCAAGATGCATCGAGATTCTCCACGCAATGGCGGGATGCGTCGGGTCCGAGTGCGATGCACTGGTTCCAAATGCAATGAAGTTTATGGTTCTTGCAGCAGTGGAAGACTTTGTTCCGAAAGCGATGCGCTGGTTCCGAGTGCGATGCGCAGTCTCCATTCCACGCTTCGGTGAGGGATGCGCCAGTTTCGACACATGCAAAAGCGAAGATGCTCCAGTTCTGATGAGGATGTGTGGGTTGGCTTGAGAAAGCATCTTAGGACTCATATCCAAGGGTCCAGGACTTGACAGGGCAGATTCACAGCTTGCAGAGTCCCGATGCAGGTAGCTAGAAGCCTTTTGAATCCCTGCGACTTCAATCAGGAGGCTTGCCAGCAAGCCCTTGGAGTCACTCTGGGTTCAAGTGATGCAATTTCAGTCCTTCTCACCCTGGCTGAAGAACAGCAGGCAGCAGGGTATCTCAACAAGGCAAGAGCACAGCAAGGTAGCAGTCCAGCAGTGTGGCAGTTCTTCTTCCTGGCAGAATGGTCACAGATCCAGAAGTGTACTAAAGCCATGGAGTCAGGGATCTAGTACGTATACCCAGTTGTTCCTCTAAAGTGGGGGAGGCTTCAAAAAAAGCTTTGAAGTGCACATAGGTCCTCCCTTCTGACCTGGCTCTAGACTCACTACAGGAGGGTATGCAGCCCTTTGTGTGAGGACAGGACGGAGCCTATTCAGGTGTAAGTGTGAGGCAGTGCCCAGCTCCTTTCTCCCATATCACAGAATGGCTCATCAAGACACACCTTTGTGTGTGGCTGTCTAGTGGTAATGCACAAAGCCAAGCTGTCACTCAACCCAGAATGAACAGAGACAGGCAGCAAGCACCAAAGGTCTAAAGTAAGTAAATGCTAACTTTCTAAAAGTTTAATTTGCCAAACTGTAATTTAAAATCCAACTTCACCAGAAGCTGTGATTTTAAATTGTGAGTCCAGTGATACCAAACTTGAAAAGTCTATCTCTTCACAATTGGGAATAAATGTCAAAAGGTGTAATAAGGTAAGTCCAATATTATCCTATGAGAGAGATAGGCCTTGCAGTAGTGAAAAACAAAAGTGCTCAGTGCCCTGTGGGTCATAGAGGGCCTACCTTAGGGGTGACTGATATGTATAAAAAGTGAAGGTTTAGGCCTGGCAAGAGGTTTACCTTGCCAGGTCAAAGTGGAGATGTAAAACTGCATATACAGGCTCTGGAATGGCAGGCCTTAGCCATGGTTAAAGGGCTACTTAAGTGGGTGGCACAATGAGTGCTGCAGGCTCACAAGTAGCATTTAATTTACAGGCCCTGGGCAAATGTAGTGCACTTTACTAGGGACTTCTAAGTAAATTCAATAAGTCAATTGGGGTTAAGACAATATGACCATGTTTAGGGGAGAGAGCACAGGCACTTTATCACTGCCCAGCAGTGATAACGTGTGCAGGGTCCTAAAGCCAGCAAAAACAAGGTCAGAAAAAATGGAGGGACGAGGGAGGCCAGAAAAAGTTGTGGGAAGACCACCCTAAGGCTGTCAGGTCTAACACCCTGCCTCCTGATATCGCTGGACTCTTAGCTGCTTTCAACACAGTTGACAATCCCACCCTCATCCAGAACACCTGAAATCTAGAATATGAGTCTGTGCCAATGTCCTTCATTGGTTCTCTGCCTGTCTTTCAAACCAACACCAGTTCATTCAGATGGGCACTTCCAGGTCATAAAAAGTCCTCATCACCTGCAGAGTCTCCTAGAGGTCCATACAGCCACCTGTTATCTTCTACTTCTATATAGAGCTCCTTGAGACTAAACTCACAGATAACAGCACACATATCCACAATATGTCAAAGATATACAACACTACTTGAAAGCCTTCTCTGCTCCAGACATCCAATACGTCAAACACTGCATGCATCTATCCAGACCTAGATGACCAGGTTCTACCTGAGGCTTAAGCCCACCAAGACAGAATTTAATTTATTTGCAAAGAACAACAACCAAGAAAAGCACAAACATACATCTATGATGTGAACCATGTTGGCTTTAAACTACTACTTTCACTGAATGTCAAGTAACTTGAAGTCACCCTTGATGTCAACTGATCCCTTCAGGAACAAATTGTCAAAAGAACCAAAAAACAGCATGGCACCAGATCTCCCTTCTAAAGAAAGTAAAACTGCTTCTTCTAGAAAATTACTTCAAAACTGATGTTCTAGCCCTCATATTCTCTCATCTGAATGGTAGTGACATCCTGCTCTATAGCCTCCCAGATCATGCATCAACCTTGGTTGAGGGCATTCTGCATGCTGCCGTACGTCTTACTCAGGGCCTGAAGACATTTGATCACATCACACCATGCTGATGGAGCTCCATTGGCTCCCTTTGTCAACCCGCACCATCTTTAAAACGAACTGCATCATTTACAAAACCATCACTACTAGCACCCCTGCTTATCTTGCAGACAAGCCCACCATTTCTGGTGGCCCTTGGTATACCTACAGCCAGACCACCATGTGACTGGAGACTAAGAAGAGAGAAAAAGAAAAATACAAATTGTCCTGCACCTTACCCGCCACGTTCAAATGCCATATTGAGAGTTAATTTCTCACTTTTGCTTGCAGACATGCTGCTCCATTTCTTCGTTAACCTTGTTATCTAACCACATTTCAACCAACACTGTACGTTTCTCTGGATTCTTCTATGTCAAGTCTGACCGGTATTGCCTAAGTGAGGTACAGCACAGATCGAGTAACTCTGTCTCCATCAACTGGTTATGGGTAAGTAAATTCTTGCCCTCCATCTCTTGCACCCACTATTTCAATCACACAATACGCTATAAATCCAAATTTCAAACGAAACCTCATCTGCTCTCTTTGAATCTCTGAAGTTTTGCCCCTGGCATCAGCCTAAACTAGATGATCAGAGGTTCCTTCATTTGCTCATAGTTCATTTGATCAGCTAAAACACACTCTCCCAAAGACTTCTCTACCTTCTAAATGCTAGCGATTCACTAAACTGGCTACCTCAGATATGTCATTGAAAGCCTACGCTCTACAATACTTCTTCAAACTTAAAAAACATTCTAAAACATCCTGACCTTCCACATACAGGTGCACAAGCTTTTTGGAACCTTGGCAGGTAATCCTGGAGAGTTGGAGGTGGAATTGCCTCTTCCAATTGTAGCTGTCTGCTGCTATCCTTAGTTTTTCCTTCTCTAAAACTAGCCTCTCTCTCTCCAATTCTCTCTTTCTCCTTCACCTTTCCCCAACCTTCCTTTTCCCACTCCTCTAGCTCCCTTTTTCATTCCTCACGGGCACATTCCTCCAGTCTCTTCTAGGGCAATGGTTCAAATCCCAGAGCTGCCACCAATTGTCAGACCTCGTTTTGGGGTGCACAGGGCAGACGGGGCTAATGGGCCTCAACTGCTGTTGGTGAAGTTGTTTGCCACTGGTATCTTGGGTCCCAGCCTGCTATGGCTCTGCAAAGTGGGCCAAGTACACACCTTTCCAGACTTGACTCTCAAGATAGTGTGTGTGAGCAATCACAGGCTTCTTAGGAAGGTAGTGTGGGGGGACTCAAGTTCTGAACTCAACAATCAAACATCAAACACAATGACTTAAATGCCCATCTCAGTGCCTGTCTTTTAAGAAAAGACAGGCACTGAAGAAGACAGCAACATTAAATAGTACTCATTTTACACAGCATAGATTTAAGGTCCTTGCTCCTGGTGATGTGGTAGGTAAGGTGATAGCCCTTCCAGAGCAGATCCAGAGGCCTCACCTTTCTGTAAAAGACTGGGCGTGCAGCGACCGAAAACAGTTGCATGGGCAGCCGGGTGGCCACCATTCTTAGTCCTGCGGCGCAGGAGCCCTCCACTTTAGCAAAGGTGTAGACCCAGCTCTATTTGACCACCAGATGGGTGTTGACCCTGACAGGGCAAATCTGTTACAGCATGTGCAGGCCCCAACTTAGAAGTCACAGTCACTAAGGCAGTTGTAGTCCCGTTCAATCTGTCACAGTGCCTATGGCAGTTTTAGGCCCATTCAGGCTGACACAGTAACAATGGCAGATGCCGCCCTGACTGAACTAATGCAGGCCATTACAGCCCCAACCGGTGGCAGTAACCATGCCAGATGCAGCTCCAACAGTGCTGGTGCACACACTTGCAGCCCCAATCAGGCTGACATAACCATGACAGATGCAGCCCGGTCCAATAGTAAGGAATAACAAGCATGGTGTGGCCAATATCACAAAAAAGGACAGTAAGAACCACCATGGGAGAACACAAGTTACATGGAGAAAGGAACAGGCCAGATTACAGCTCCCTGAGGCACCCGCAAGAACCAAAATATAGGGCTATAAAGTTGGATGACAATGGTAGATTCTAAATGTTAAAGCCAAGACAAGTTACCATCCGCTTTACAGACCATTCACACATCTTTCATCCATCATACAACCAAAACGATTGACACTGCCAGCCGCGGGCTTTACAACACTCACAACAACAAACTGTGCCATTCAAGGGCCCTTCACTTCCATACGCTCACAGGACTGACACACCAATCACAGTACCTAGCGGCTGGCGGATTGTGTGGACTGGTGTTTGGGTGGTTGTGGGTGTGGACAGGTGTCACCTAAATGCCAGTACACATACACACCACCAGCCAAATGCCACTTAGACATCACCATGAAATTCACACCACTTTCATTTGTACAACACTCCCACCAGTGGCGACGGGCGCAGGTAAGAGCGGTGAGTCAGGGCTGGGCAGGGGTCGTGGAAGTCGACAGAAGATGGGATAAGTGAAATTAAATAAAACAATTAATAAAACCACTTACCTTGCGCTCACTGCATCGTCGACTCGGCAAGTGCGAGGTAAGTGATTTGTACATTTTTTTATTTCGTTCGACTTCCCCCGACCCCCAACCCACCCTCCCCAATGCTCTTACCTGTGCCGGCTGCCCCTGACTCCCACAATGAACAGATTACACACACACAAAGCATAGACAGGAAAAAATAAAACATCCAACTATAAACTACACATCAAACCACTGGTATCCAAGTATCTGGCAATACAGTTCCCATTTACTCTCGTGATTGCTCTAATACTTGAGTTGCTTATGTTGCTCCCAATACTTGAGTTGCGTATGGTGCAATTTAAAACATGTGTACACCCACAAGCAAGGATTTGCCCAACACCCTGGGCAGTACATACAACTCTCCTTTCTTACTCCTCTTTGTACACAGACCTACATCTTGGACAAGGACAGTCTTATCCTGGGTGTTGGAGGAATGTATTCAAGAAAGGGGCGATCTTCCAATCTAGAGACATCCTCAACCACTCCAATTCTAGGAACACGTGCCTGCTCTACTGCAACAAGGCTGCCTATCACAGACTGCTGAAAGTGTACAAAACCTATCATGTAATCTGCATAATGAGCTTTGAAAATAACATAAGCACTGAAGGATGCTAAATGAAATAGATGAACAGCCAACTTCTTATACCAGATAAAGGACTATCGATCAGCATTGTAAGTCTCCAAACTTTGATCTACTCTATCTATGCCTCCCTTGTGCTTGTTGTAGTCTAGAATGCACAATTGTTTCTACACTTCTGATACCTGACCCCAAACAGTCACAGGCACATTTCTTTCATTGTGAGTAGTTGTGTGTATGTGGACATCTCTTCTGCTTGAAAAGTTCAATGCGAGTAGTTCATTAATACTCAAAGCACTACTTTGTCCCCTCTGCCTTTTCTTACACACAAGCTCTTTAGGGGAACCTTTACTGTTAGAGCGGATTGTACCACATGCCATGGTGCCCACTCTGAACAAATCTTTAAAAATGTGCACACCTGTGTAGAAATTGTTCAGATATAAATGGTGGCCTTTGTGATAAAGTGCTCTGGCAAGTTTCCACTCCAAAAGTGGAAGAACAACAAGGGGGGGGGGGCAGTTGAAGAATCCCTACCAGTGTACACCCTGAAATTATACACATATCCAGGTTCACTTTTACACAGCATATGTAATATCATAATGTGCTCTCTTGCTGGGAATATACTTTCTGAAAACCAAATGGCCCTAGCACAGGACCAGAGACTCGTACTTCAAAGATAAAAGGTCATATGTCAGGCAATGTCTCCTGACAAATCACTGCATATTTTTGACACGGGAATTGCTATTTATTTCCATTTTTCTGACTGCAAAGTGAGACGAGTTTTTAAAGTGAACTATATGACAATCTTGCTGGGTTACAGGGAGTGTGAAAGAAAGGCTAAAGGGTGTCATTTGTTGTACCACACAACAACATTTAAATACCTGTAAATGAACTGTACACATAGTTCAGAATATATCAGTAGCTAGGAAAGCAAAAATGAAGCATATTTATATGTAATTTTGAAGTGCAATTGAAACAAAGATTGTAATAGGATCAAAACTAATGAAGATACTTTTACTTGGTGATCTGCAAATGATCAATTTTCACTGAAACCTGATTTCCACACATTATCATTTGTGTGCTATATAGGTTCATCAGTAAAACGCTATGACTGTGCACATCAAGTGGCCATTTCAATGGAAAACATGCTGCCTGTAAATTACAGTGCCCTACTGCACGATGATTTCGCAATGTATTTTGTGACAGTGTGCTCCAAAATGCACTGCCAGCTACATATTACACCCTTCCTGCTCTCCTCTTGAATACATTTGCTACACTAAGTATGAAGTAAGGATTTTTCACACTCACTATGACTTTAATGATGGAAAATAGAAATCACCACCTGAATCTGAAAATTGTGACTGCACCCACCTGCAAGGGGATGTCTGGGGGGTCCATAGGACCCCCAACCCCACCCCAGAGGGCCGCTCTCAGGGGGCGCACTGATAGTGCGCCATCTTTTCCGTGGCCCACTATCAGTGCACCTCCTGAGAGTGTCTTTGCCTCTGCGCCAGCATCTGTAATACGGCTCAGACGCAGAGGCAAAGGGATTCCCTAATTTTCATAGGGCAAGCCCCCATGCAAATGAGGGAATGTTCCCTGCAAACGGCGTTGGCGCTTTATGTGCGCCAGCGCTATCGGTATTGCAGAAGGGGCTGCACAAGCGTTTGTGGCCCCTTCTGTAATACCAAAGTTCCCCCATGGCACTCTCTGTAATACAGCCCCATGTCTGTGAAATAAAAATATTGCTTTGAGCCCTTATGAAGTATAAAACCTATTTATTAAGCAAAGATAAGCAAACATTTAGTAATGTCTCCAAATGTTCCCAACCATTGTAAATCTTTTGCACATAAACAGTTACATGTGCCAAAAATTGTTAAACATTTGATAACAGTACGAACTAGTGCCTGGGATTCTCATGAGAAACAAAAAAGGACCTTGAGAAAAGATGCCAACAGCTGAGAACGCAGAAACTGAGGTAGCTTGTTAAACCTGGCATCATAGGCATGGGTGTCCTCTGTTTTTTTGCCCTTACTTCCTGTTATGTTGCTGTGTGTTGGGCTTAGTTTTTGCTATAGATGCTTTGGGCACTTTGCCACTGCTGTTTAGTGCCAAAGTGCAAGTGCTCCCTGTAAATTATTTTTATGGATTGGTGATTCCATGATTGACATATGTGTTTTACTAGTCAGTCCCTAGTACAGTGCACTATGGGTGCCCATGGCCTGTAAATCAAACGCTGCTAGTGGGGCTGCAGCACTGACTGTGCAACCCACATAAGCAGCCTGTAAATGTAACTCAGACCTGCCACTAGTGTCTGTGCGCAGTTTGGTACTGCCATGTCGACCTGGCCAGTGCACCCGCTTGCCAGGCCCTACCCTTCCCTTTTCTTACATGTTAGTCACCCCTAAGGTAGGCTCAAGGTACCCCTATGGGCAGGGTGCAGTGTATGTGAAAGGAAGGACATGCCCTGATGTGTGTGGCCTATCCTAATGGTGAAATACTGCCAATTTAGTTTTTGACTATTGAAAGGCTATCTGTCCCATTGGATAGAATGGGGAGTTTGCTTGTAACATCTTATAAGCATAACTGCCCATGGGAACAAGATTGGAAAATAAAGTTTGATATGCCTGCACTCAGAATGTTAAGATGCATCTTTTAGTGAGGGTGATTTTTCCATTCTGGGATTAAAAGTCGCACTTTTAGAAAGTAGGTATTTTCTTGCATAACCATCCAGTGTGCCTCTGTTAAGTTGTACATTGACTGTCTGGCTTTGGAGTGACAGGGGTTGGGGATGTGCGTTCTATTCAGGCAGCCATTTGGAGGGGTGAGGTGTAATCTGCCTTTCCAGGGTGAGTCAGGGCTGGGCTGAATGGACCTGGGCTGCATTCAGAGTAGGGGGAGGAGATTTTTCACACCTGAATGGACTGGTCTGCCTTAGACAATGCTGTCTCCACCTCCTGCCAGGAAGCTGCACCAGAGAGGACAGAACTGGATTTGGGTGGGCAAAAAGCTTCTCTGCAACAGAGAACAAAGAATTTTGCATCATAAAAAAAGGGGCCCAGACCCCAGACTTTTAGATCACTTCTGGGAATCAAGAGGAACCTTTGCCAAGGAGAAGAGCTGGAGAAACTGAGGAGAAATACTGACCCTGTGCTGCTTGCTGTCTGGGGTTGGCCTGCAGTAGCTACTATCTGCCAAGGTACGGAGAAGTACTTTGCTGCGTGCTGTGTCCCCTGCTAAAGGAAGATCTCCAAGGGCTTGAAATAGAGCTTGCCTCCTATTCTGAAGTCTCAGGGAAACAAAGATTTCACCCCCAGTTCACCCTGAACTCCTTTGCTGGTAGTTCTGACATGCTGAGAGGTGCCTGCCAGTGTTCTGGACCTCCGTAGGTTGTTTTGGGACTGAAAACTGCAAGAACTGTGAAAAGCGACGCATCGCCTGTTTCCGGCACATTGCAGTGATGTGAGAAGAATTTTCCGACGCATCGCCGCTGCCGAAGAATCAACGCAGCGCCTGCTCACGGCTGAAGTGTCTGCCGTGCGCTGAATCCTGTGCACCGATCTCCGATGCCCGAGTTCACCACACCAATTCTGACACAGGCTCTGTTGTGGAAGAACCGAGGGGACGCGACTGAAATCATCGCAGCGCATCCCGGGTCTTTACGCATCGCTTCGTAACGGATTGTTGGGTGACGCAGTAAGAAACCGACGCATCACCTCCCCCGGATCAAGGAACCGATGCATCACCTTCCCTGAGTGTAAGGAACCAACACATCACCTTCCCTGCAACCCTTTTTGCTTGCATTCTTGACGCATCCTAGGTACTTTGTGTAAAAGTGTTGCATCCAACATTTTCTGGGAACAGAACTGTTTCTACCTTTTAAAAATCTAATTTTTAGCACTGGATTGTGGATTTATTTGTCGTTTTGGTTTAGATAAAGATTACTTATTTTTCTAAACTGGTGTGGTGTCCATTTGTAGTGTTTTCACTATATTACTGTATGTGTTCACAAATGCTTTACACAGTGCCTCTGAGACAAGCCTATATGCTCCTGCCAAGCTACCAAGGGGGTGAGCAGGGGTTATTTTATGAGTGTACCCCCTTACCCTGACTAGGAAGAAGGGTCCCTATTTGGACAAAGGTGCAAACCCTTGCCAACTAGATACCCCCATTTCTAGCACTGGTGGTCAGCGGTGAGGATCTGGACTTGCATTTGTCTTACATACAGTGATTGGTGTACACTACTAGTAGAGTGCAGACCAACATGCAACCTCATACAATTGGTGGAACCTTTTCTTTGGGACTATTTTTTTTTCCTGCAACTGAGAACTGCCAATCTTCATCATGTCAAATCCAGCATCAATTGCATCCATGAATCTTGAATTTGAATAGGATAGGGTTGAAACCTATACTGTGCCACAATTGAAAGCTATATGCAAAAACTTTAAAATCTCTGTAAGAGGCCTCTCCAGAAAGGAGGAATTCCAAAAGGCGCTGAGGGCCTGGTTGGAGTCAAGAGATACCAGCGAGCATGCCGAGCAGCCTATGGAGGAGGTGGAGAATTTAGATGGACAGCAGGATAGACTATCGGGTCTGCCTGGGGGTGGGTACCTTCCAGGGGGCAGCAGTGTCTCTTCAAAGAGGCTATCCCCAGCAGAAGAGTTGGAGGACAGGGAGAAAACCAGGATTCATGAATTGGAGCTCACGAAGCTCAAGCTGGGGAAAGAGGATAGGAAGTTGGCATTTCAGAGGGAGAAATTAGCCCTGGAGGAGTGCAAGATGCTCTTAGAGCATGAAAGAGGTTTGAGGGAACTGGACCTAAAAGCAAAAAGTATAGAGTTCAATCCCCATGGTGGCAGCGTGCCATCAGTGCCTGGAGATGGGAAGGTATACATCCCCAAGGAGGTTATTAAGGATTTTGTGAAGCAGGAAGACATTGGTCTGGTTTAAGGCCTATGAGGTAGCAATGAGGTCCTACAGAATCCCTGAGAGAGACTGGGGAGCGGGGTTGTGGAGCCGCTTTGTCACTGGAGGGAAGAACATGTTTTATTTATTTTATTTTTTATTCATTTGAGTTTTATATAGCACTGGCTAGACCCGAAGGTATCAGAGCGCTTTACATAAGGATGCACAAAGTTATAAAATTACATCAGTTACAAGTTACATCAGTTCTGAGAAAACATTTCAAGAGCGTCAGAAGATGGAATAAATGGAGCTTAGAAGGGTAAGGGGGTGGGGTAAAGGTGTAGGAGGGAGAAAGGATGGATGATGAGATGAAGGAGAGTCTGCCTAGAGTCCAGCTGGGTAAGTGACGGCTGAGGGGGAAGTCCAGAGCCCATCTCCTCTATAGCTATCAGGTAGCTCCACCGGGCATCAGTCAAGCGGCTAGGTCTCAATGAGAAAACAATAAGAGAGCAAAGAGAAGGGATAAATGGAGCGTAAAGGGGAAAGTGGGCGGAGTAAAGGGGTAGGAGGGAGAGTACAACGGAGAGACGAAGTGAGGTCTTCCCAATGTCCGGCTGGGTAGGTGACGGCTGAAGGGGTAGTCCACAGCCCATCTCCTCTATAGCTATCAAGTAGCTCCACCGGGCATCGGACAATAAGCTAGGTCTCTACAGTCTCCACAATGTTGTTTTATCCCAGTGTTAAACAATGAAGTCCCACAAATGTTAGTGTGGCTGTCAGTAAGGTTAGCTTGACGCTTGCTAGCATTACCCACTGAGGACCACATGTCTTATGCCCCCATGAAGGAAGCCTTGATAAGGAGGTATGGGTTGACCCCAGGGCTATAAAGGCAGAAGTGTGGTAAATTTAAAATACCTAGACTTAATTTATGCGGTAAAGTTCAATAAGAATAACTCAGTAAAAATAAGAGGCAGAATCCGTGGTATTTGAGGTTTTAAAAGGGGATTTATTCCTTACAAAGGAATTGGTTCGAACCAGGCAATCGGATTCCGTCACCACGAAGGTTCGGGAAGGGAAAAGGCAATACTTTATTGACAGGTTGTCATATATATAGTCAATGCATTACAGTAAAGACATATGCAGAAGGCGTAACAGCTGAGAAGAGAGATAAGAATACACATACGTAATGAAAAAAGGCGTTACAATAGGCGTGCATAAGGGCGTGTACTAGAAACGTCATTCTGAGGATGTCACAGGTGGGTGGATCCATAAGAGAATCCTGCAAAGTCAGCAGAAGTACATGGCAGAGGTGCGCGCACGGCAGCATGACGTGTGATTGACGTGTAACTGGAGGGTGAAGGGGACTTGACATTTAGCCCTACATGAGGAGACAGAAGTCTGGGATGTCAGAACAACCTAATCCCAAATCGTATCTAATATCTTGTGTTTAAGGAACTGTATTATCTGGAAGGAAAGGTCTCTCAGGCAGAGGCTATCCTATACTGACTTCTAGTACGTGTATAAGTGTCTACGTGTCTACATGAGATGCGAGGGGGCATGGGCCTACCATGGTAACAGGAGCTATGAGTTACTTGCACGGAGACAGTAAGGCCGGGCCCTTTGCTCTGTAGCTGGAAGGATGTTTACCTAAACTACTAGACAGGAATGTATTTCTCGAGGAGCGGAGCAGATAACTTGAAGGCTGAATACAGTCTTGGCAGGCAACAGGCCGGGCCAGGCACCGTTAGCCGCGCAGGAAGTAAGACAAAGGTCATGGATACAGATGCAGGTCCAGGCTGGAGCATTCAGAGGCAGAAAGCAGGAAAAGGCTCGATGGCAGAATTCAGGGCCTAACTTGCCAGAGCTGAAGAACGTGAAAAGTACACCATATAAAGACGGTGGCAAGGCATACTTAGGAACGGAATATCCGACCCATTCATGGTGGATCTGAAAGAGGACATGTTAACGTTGGACGCATATGTATTTGCGTCTTCATAGCTGGAAGTGGAGGGAACATACATGTACTTGTAGCATGTACATGGAGCCGTTGGGGTCTAAGATAGGGGACACAATTGATCATAAAAATTCATATTTCCTCATTCCCTCCTTGTCCCCTACGGACCCTTCATGAGATATCGATCCTCAGGAATCCATCAATCTGTTCATGTAACATCATTTGCTCTTCTTTCTTCTTACGGGATTTTGAATGAGAACTTGAGTGTGGAATACATGATGTGGCACACAGGCTGCAAATCGCTGGTCCACATTGTAGACACAGGCAGCAACTGAATACTATGAGAAGGGCAATACCTAGGAAGGATAGGACTTTCCATCCCCAGGCTGACAACACGCTCCAGAACCAACCGGACCACGTCCAGGTGCCTGGATTCTGGTGTATCTGACTTGCAATCTTATGAAGACGTGTTATGGCTTTATATACTGATGGCGCGTTTTCTGGAATGAAAACACAGCAACTTGATCCGATGACTCTACAGGCTCCGCCCCTATCGGCCAGGATGACGTCAAGGACAAGACGATTTTGGAGAACAACAATCCGCATCGCAGACTGCTCCTCTGTTAAGTTGCCTAGGGCAGAGGTAGTTTCATTCACTACTGCTTCAAGGGTTCTGGTTAATCTGCGTATCAGTTTACTATTAGAGACAACACCTATGTAGGGGAAGAGACCTTTATTGAAGTCTGTATATTGTTCCCATGCCGTTTCAGTGTAGTCGACAATCGGGAGATCTCTCTGGGGTCTATTGTGTACTAGATGGGTGTTTCTATGATAATCAGGAGGGGCTAGGAAAACAGGTGGCAGAAGGAATGCAATGTAACAGATACCATCCCAATCTAGAGGTAAACGTATATATGCGGTATGACCACAAATGAAGTAGGAATGACGGGAAGCTCTAAATGTAGACTTGCCTTGATCACTGAATTCGATCACAGTAGTACATTTACTATGACCCAAGTGTACTGATCCATTCTTTCTTACACATAATTCACCTTTGACTGGTAATACTGACATAGCAGGCAAGACTGGTGTGGCTTCGGATTCAACATTCAGAATCATGAGGTTAAGTGTAAAGTTACCTAATCCATATACTTCATTTTCTAGATCAGTTCCTGTCCTTTTGGGAAGTCCCTCCTTGTTAGGATAGCAGGCTTTAAGCAAAACTAAGTTCAGGTTTCCCCATACCCAGTTGCTCTGGTAAACTACGGTATTTGAATCTAAAGAATTAATCAAACTAAACCATGCACCACAGGAACCATTGTGTGTGAATGGATACGGAAAGAGGGGCAGAACTCCCTTGTATTTCTGGTAGGGAGGGAGTCGGCCACATATCCAACAATTTGTAGCGTTGTTGGCCTGATGGGAGTGATGTAACATACTAATGAATGTGTTGTTGCGCAGCGCAAGTCTGTAGGGCAACTCATGTGGAGGTAATTCGCTAAAAGAGTGTTCGGCAGTAACATCGGAAGCAGAATGTGCACGCTTGAAAATAGGATAGTATATGTGCAACAGTATACTTGCAGCAATAATCAGAAGATTTAGAAAAAACATAATCAATAATGTCACTATACAGTGACTACGAAGTGATTTACAATATGCATGTTTCTTGAGCTGTTTCTGTCTATCTTTCTCTCTGTTTCGGTCTAGAGGATACATGTCAGAGACTAATTTAACCGATTCACCTAGGAGAGGACTTAAACAAATTGTCTAACTTGCTAGACCTTAGTTTCAGTTTATATTCCTGGGAAGCAGTTTTCTCGACCAGGGGGAGTTTTGAGTCAGTCTGTGGAGGAGGGCAGGGCTGAGAGTTCAAATCAGAAGGCAGTCCATGAAATTTCTTGATATGGCTCGAATGTAGCCAACCCTTGCGACCCTCAATCTTCACTGCTGTCCTCGTGGTCAGGAGTACTAATTTCGGCGTTTGCCAGCGGGGTTCCAGCGGGCTCCTCCTGTCGAAATTTCTTATGAATACGTAGTCTCCGGGAACCACTTCATGGGGCTTCACCTCGGTGTTGTCGGGAAAGGCTGCAGCTACCTGTGAACGGCAAGATTGTAGTGCAGACATCAAGGAAGCAAGGTAATCTGTCAGCATATTACAATCAACATCAGTGATTTTACGAGGTATAGGCGTCCCCCACATATTTGGTGGCCTACCGAAGACCACCTCGTACGGGGATAGCCCTGTTCGAGAATGTGCTATCATTCTCATGTAAAAGAGTGCTACTGGTAAAGCTACTATCCAGTCGACGCCTTTCTCTCTGCAGATTTTAGAAAGTCGAATTTTCAGAGTCTGATTATGACGTTCCGCGAGACCTGCTGCCTCGGGATGCCGGACACAGTGGAATTTCCATTGATAGCCTAACAGGAGTGAAATGTGTTTCATTAGCTCGGATGAGAATGGTTGACCATTATCTGAGTACACGGTACGGGGCAAACCATACCGTGGGAAGAATTCACGAACCAGCTGCTTGGCAGTGGTCGGGGCAGTGTAATCTGAGACTGGATATGCTTCTGTCCAACGAGAAAGTGCACATACAACTACGAGGACATATTTGAATCCTCGACAACGTTCCATCTGGATATAATCCATCTGGAGGACTTCAAAAGGGTGATCGGGAGGTTGAAATCCACCTTGTTCTAAAGGAACGCCTTTACCTGGGTTGAACTGACAACAAATCATGCAAGTACGCACTTTCTGTTTGGCTGCAGCTCGTAAGTGTTTATTAAACCAAATGTTTTGAATACTGTCTAACATAGCTTTCTCTCCTAGATGTGCTGGACTATGTATTGTGTTAATGATAACTTGAACCATGGAGTCGGGAAGAAACCATGTAGATTTTCCCTTCGTCATCCATCCCTGATCTGTTCGGATCCCTCCTAGTTCAGTCCATTTCTTGATTTCCTCTGGTGTAGCATGTGTCTGTATGTCGATTACATCAAGGGCGGGATCCCTAACTGTCATGCAATGTGTCGATGTCGGAACTATTGTCTTTGTCAAGTCAGTTGCATGAGTCCGATTCTGTGCTGTTTGCTTAGCTGTTCGGTCTGCTAGGTCGTTACCCTGGGAAATGATATCGGTAACTTTTGTATGGGCCTTGCACTTCATGATAGATATTGAAGTAGGCAGATGTATTGCATCTAACAGAGCTTGAATGAGGGGACCGTGTTGAATGTTGGCACCGTGAGAAGTTAAATAGCCTCTCTCTCGCCAGAGGACTCCGAAGTCGTGTACAAGTCCGAATGCATAACGTGAATCTGTGTATATGTTTACTCTTTTATTTTTGGCTTGAATACAGGCTTGTGTCAGAGCGATGAGCTCTGCTGCTTGAGCTGACAATGTGTCAATATAATTCGTTTCAATAATTTCGGTGTCTGTCGTGACTGCGTAAGCGGCCACTAACTCTCCTGTACTTGTTCTCATGCATGAACCATCCACATAAAGTGTCAGGTCTGGATCTGGTAATGGAATGTCTGTCAAGTCTTGTCTGGGTTTCGTCGTAATAGTAATGACTTCAATACAATCATGTGCCAATGGGTCTGTTCCACTTAATGGCAAAAGTGTGGCAGGATTTAATGTACTACAGCGTCTGATTTCTATGTGTGGCTGGAACAATGTTAATTCATAACCTGTCAGTCGTGCTATAGTCAAGTGCTGAGTCTGAGTTCGGTTTAAAAGAACTTCCACGGAATGGGGAACTTGCACTGTCAATTGATGTCCTAATACTATGGAATCGCTTTGTCTGATCGCTAAAGCTGTCGCTGCGACTGATTTCAGGCACGTAGGCAGAGCCTGGGCTACTGGATCTAATGTGCTAGAAAAGTAAGCACACAGCTTGTGTGAACTTGCTTGTTCCTGAGTGAGTACTGACAAGGCAGTACCTTCGCGTTCTGTAACAAAAAGTGTAAAAGGCTTACTGTAACATGGTGTCGCTAGAACAGGTGCTTGACATAAGGCTTTCTTTAAGTCTTCAAAAGCTTGTGCATGTTCCTGAGTCCAAGGGAGGACAGTCGAAGTCGCTGCCTCCTGGGTTGTCAACTGAATGAGTGGCTTTACTAGAAATGCATATTGGGGAATCCATTGCCTACAGTATGAAGTGAGACCTATGAAGGCCCGCACCTCCTTTTGTGTCTTGGGTGGTGGCATGTTTACAATTAACTGGATGCGGTCAGGTGTGAGCTGTCTCCCCCCTTTGGACAGCAAGTGCCCAAGGTACACAACTTGCTGAACACAGAATTGCAGCTTCGAAGGGGACACCTTGTGCCCCTTGTCGGCCAGAAAATGTAAAACCGTCAGTGATGCTTTTTCACATTCGGGCTCGCTTCGGGCGGTGATCAGCAGATCATCGACATACTGAAGCAGGGTAGTGTTAACAGGCATGTGGATACTGTCAAGTTGTCTTTTCAGTGCTTGGCTGTAGATGCTGGGGCTTTCTGTGAATCCTTGAGGTGCGCGTGCAAATTTGAAGCTTCGTCCATTTAAACAGAATCCGAACAAATATTGGCTTTCCGGATCGATTGGGACGCTAAAGAAGGCGTTCTTTAGGTCAATCACAGTAAAGAACGTTGCTTCTGAATCAATAGCTGTTAATAATGAAGAGATATCTGGAACCACGGGATACTGTGGTACAATGCATTTATTCAATTCGCGCAGATCAATAATTAATCGATAAACGGGGGGTGCATTTGGATCAGTTCGTTTAAGAATTGGAATAATAGGAGAATTACATACATTGGAGTCGGTTTCCACAACCACTCCTTGTGCAATGAGCTCGTCAATGATTTGCAGCAAAGCCACTACAGCATCTGGAGGTAACTTGTATTGTCGAATTCGTGGTAATACCACTCCTGCTTTGAGTGTAACTCGATATGGTGTAATATGCATACAACCTACATCAGTGGGGCCTTGTGCCCATAAATGTGCAGGGACATTCTGTAACCGGTGATCCATGTCTCTAAATACGTAGTGACCTTTAAAGTCACGCAAAAATAGTCGTACCCCTTCCGGGGAACAACATATTACAGCTCCTAGAGCTTTCAATGTCTTTATACCTAACAAGTTTTCTGGGCATGATTTTGTAAGCAATAAATCTGTAGTCCGTGTCAATGGACCAACTGCAAGAGGAAGAGGTTGCGATACTTCATTAACAATAGGCTTTCCTGAAAAACCAAGGGAAACATTCTGTGAGCCTGAGAGGGGTGCCCCTGGAACCTCGTCGTGACTTATAGTTGTTCTGCTTGCCCCTGTATCAATTAAAAACTTTCTGTCTTTCCCTAATACTTGACTATGTACATAAGGACCCTCTTGATCTACAGGAACCTCAATAAGGGGTAAGCCAACCTCCCTCTCTAGGCTGTTTCATGTGTATCGCTGATAATCGGGATAGTCATTTTGTGCATACTGGTACATCTGTTGTGTCGTGTTTTGTGTTGCGACACTAGGCTGTGGTTGTGGTACCGCTACGGTCTGTTGTGAAGCTGGCATAGGCTGTACATTCTGAGGTACTTGTGGTTGGATCTGATCCTGTCTAGGTGGACGCGGTCTCTCCTTGGTTTTACCCGTAGAGATATTATGTTTCAGAACTGCACAATCGTTTATATAATGACCTGGCTGTTTACAATAGTTACATGTCCCTTTAACAGGAACCGCTGAATTACTGGACTGTGTCGCACCCTTTTTATGACTGTCAGCTGGAACTGACTGGGCGACGAGCATTTTCATTTTCGTGTCTTTCATACGTCTTTGTTCGTGTTCTTGTTCTTCTCTAATTCTATTCTGATGGTACTGTAACATTTGTAACATTTGTGACGGGGTGTTAGCTTGCCAAGAGCTCTCTACTTTCAATACTCTATTCTTAACCTGTGGCAAGGAATTCTCGACTAATTTTGTTACAAAAAGATGTGGATATGAATCGCTACTTGCTTTCAGACCGCTATTAATACCAAAACATTTTTCAAATCGGGAATAAAAATCACTAGTGTCTTCATCGGGTTTCTGTTTGCAAGCTGAGATTGCTCCCCAGTCTTCCTTATTCGTAGTTAATAAACGTGGCAATACTTGTACTAATAATCCTGGTAATGCTTTAGTTTTGTCCCCAAGCCCTAGGCCTGCAGTTCGGGCATTTTCTTCGTTTTCTAATGCTGTCCAATCAATCTTTTGTTCTCCCACCTCCCATTCTTTTTCTTTGAGTTTCTCGTAAATACCGGCAGGCAATAATACTTTCAATATTTTCATAATGTCAGGATAGGTATAATCACCCATGAGTAACATGTCTTTTATTTCACGGTGAAAACCTGCTGGATCTCTGTCATGGCTGGGCACTCATTTTTTCATTTCCAATAGTTCTATTTTAGTTATAGGCGTGTACACAAACACGCGCCTAAAAGTATTATCATCATTTCTAACTGGGTGCACTTCGCGTAAGGGATTCTGTCTGTCTATGTAATACATTTTTCTTTCCATGGAGGGAGCTGGATCAAGCTGTGGACACAGGAAGGCACTGTATCTGTGCCGATGTTCTAGAATTACTTTAATTAGATCGGTACCTAGACCTCTCCATTTCTTCATGAGTAGTTCTATCAGTATATCAGGTAGGGGACCAGGATCGAAGTGTTGGCTTTTATACAATATAAGGAGGTGTTGTTTCATGTACATACCAGCTAAACGCTGTTCGTCTGGTGAAAGATTCAAAAACGTGTGTGCTAGCGCGTCATCACTATATTTATCAGAACTGTCAGCCCATTGTACTGCTGACCTGGCTAATTCTTGTTCATCCATAGAATCGAGTACATGGTACCCCATTCGTTCTTGAAGTATTTTATCAGTAGCCTGAAATAAGTGTTCAGGGGTCTTTGGGTTTGACATGGCTGCTTGAAAAATTCTCTTACTTTCTGGACGTATCGGATGCATTGAATTATTAAAAGATCTTCCCTTACCTACATAAGCTATCATTTCTCTAGCTGGTAATTGTAATTGTCCTGTTGTCGTTTCTAGTTGTTCCTCCTCCCCCGAGGATTCAGTCTTATCTGCATCTATTTCTCTTTCAGGCTGTTCTCTTTCACATATTTGTTCTACTGTTTTTCGGATCCTTCGGTACATATTTTCTATACTATTCTGTTTATCATGTTTTCCGTCTGCTATATTCTGACCCCATTTGTTAAGTGCTTTCATTTCTTCCGGGTCTACACCTGGCTTATCTCTGTTTCTTATCAGGCAGTTTATGAAGAAGCGTAACAACAGTTTTTGCGTGTCCACTTTCTGGTATGCCATGGCCTCGCCAATACTTTCAGGACCTTGCCCTGTTTGGACAAAGTGATATATTTTGTCTAGATGATCAATCATTCCTGGTAATATCATTAAATAGTTCGCAACTCGTCGTAGACGTACTGATGATAGCATCATTCTGTCGTCTTTACCGGGTACTGGATCATATCTACAATCTGTAAGAGGCTCTTTAAGTATGTCGTAATTCGCTGTTTGAGGTGTACGTTGGTGTGCTAAATCCCTATAAGTCAATCGACGCACTGATGGCGGCGTATGAAAACTTCCTGTCGCACCTCCTGAGGTGCTAGGTCCAAAAGGATTCGTTGGGTGTAAGGTAGGAAGAATAGGTGCAGGAATAAGTGAAGGAACGGGCGGAAGGTTTTGAACGGACGGAGGAGTACGTTGCTGCAGAAGTGGGGGCAGATTATCTCGGGGTCGAGCGTCATTAGCAGGTGGTGTGCGTGGCGGCGGAGCATTAACATATTCGGGGCTACATCGTCTAAATAGGAAGAAAGGAAAATGTCCTTTGCGGTCTTGGGGAGCAATTTAGTCGGAAGCAATGGAGGTGGCAGATCTTTCGGTACTTCCAGGGTGGCCTTAGGTAAACCCTCGGCCAGAAGAGGATACATACCATTCATAAGAGTGTTTCGTTGTCTGTCTACTTGTTCTGCTTTTGCTCGGATACCTTCCTCAATTAATACGTTTTCTCGGGCTTTGTCTGAATCCTCCCTACTTTTCTCTTCTTTTCTGAGTGCTTTCTCTGTGCGTCTATGCGATTCTTTACGCCATAATTCAATGGCATCTTTCTGTGACTGTCTGGCTTTCTTTTTCCATAATGCTTCTTCTACTCTCATGATGCAATCTGCATCCCATGTCCCAGCTGTGGGCCATCTCTGATTCTCTGCTAAATCCTTGGTGTAGTCCACCCACAAATCGAGATATAATACGGCGTCTAGGCCATGTTTATGGTACATAAAGTACCCTGGAGTGTCCCTAGGTGGAATGGGAACGGCTTCCTCGAGTATCCCTTTTCTAGTTCTTATCTGTCTTAATTTTGAGAATAACGGCATCTTAAACCTTGCTACTTGATTCTTTCTCGGACTTGAACACAATTAATACAATAAACACAGTAATGAAGATCGAACAATCACTCATACCACGACATTTAAAACATATTAAAACATTTTAAAACAAACAATAATAATTAGAATAAAACTAGTTAACTGCATAATACTGGATGTACTGCTAAACAGTACAGATACACCGCTAAAACAGTGCAGACCGGGTCTGTGTACCCAAACTCGTCTTGACCGGCACAAACCAATGCGCACGTCTAGATGCGTCCCCAGCAACGGTACTCACCGGGAAGCACGGAACGGAACAGAAGGCCTCGGAAACTCTGGACTGGACTAGACCAGACTGGACTCGACTCGACTCGTGACGTAGATACTTCGGAACTTCGGAACCTGGTGGGCCTCTGTATACCTCGGATCTTGCTCTCTCAGCTAGGCTCTGGTCGGGATCCTCCGCACTCCTCACCGCCTCGTCTGGGTGTTGATCGCAGCCTCAGTCACCTCCGTTGGCCTGAGGGAGGTACAGGAAATCCTGCAGGTACGCGTAGTTGTCCGTCCGGCTGTGGCAGGAGACCAGGTCTGCAATGCACCTCCGGCGCGTGGGGTGGGGGAGGTGTCCCTATTCGGGCGCCAATTATGTGGTAAATTTAAATTACCTAGACTTAATTTATGCGGTAAAGTTCAATAAGAATAACTCAGTAAAAATAAGAGGCAGAATCCGTGGTATTTGAGGTTTTAAAAGGGGATTTATTCCTTACAAAGGAATTGGTTCGAACCAGGCAATCGGATTCCGTCACCACGAAGGTTCGGGAAGGGAAAAGGCAATACTTTATTGACAGGTTGTCATATATATAGTCAATGCATTACAGTAAAGACATATGCAGAAGGCGTAACAGCTGAGAAGAGAGATAAGAATACACATACGTAATGAAAAAAGGCGTTACAATAGGCGTGCATAAGGGCGTGTACTAGAAACGTCATTCTGAGGATGTCACAGGTGGGTGGATCCATAAGAGAATCCTGCAAAGTCAGCAGAAGTACATGGCAGAGGTGCGCGCACGGCAGCATGACGTGTGATTGACGTGTAACTGGAGGGTGAAGGGGACTTGACATTTAGCCCTACATGAGGAGACAGAAGTCTGGGATGTCAGAACAACCTAATCCCAAATCTTATCTAATATCTTGTGTTTAAGGAACTGTATTATCTGGAAGGAAAGGTCTCTCAGGCAGAGGCTATCCTATACTGACTTCTAGTACGTGTATAAGTGTCTACGTGTCTACATGAGATGCGAGGGGGCATGGGCCTACCATGGTAACAGGAGCTATGAGTTACTTGCACGGAGACAGTAAGGCCGGGCCCTTTGCTCTGTAGCTGGAAGGATGTTTACCTAAACTACTAGACAGGAATGTATTTCTCGAGGAGCGGAGCAGATAACTTGAAGGCTGAATACAGTCTTGGCAGGCAACAGGCCGGGCCAGGCACCGTTAGCCGCGCAGGAAGTAAGACAAAGGTCATGGATACAGATGCAGGTCCAGGCTGGAGCATTCAGAGGCAGAAAGCAGGAAAAGGCTCGATGGCAGAATTCAGGGCCTAACTTGCCAGAGCTGAAGAACGTGAAAAGTACACCATATAAAGACGGTGGCAAGGCATACTTAGGAACGGAATATCCGACCCATTCATGGTGGATCTGAAAGAGGACATGTTAACGTTGGACGCATATGTATTTGCGTCTTCATAGCTGGAAGTGGAGGGAACATACATGTACTTGTAGCATGTACATGGAGCCGTTGGGGTCTAAGATAGGGGACACAATTGATCATAAAAATTCATATTTCCTCAGAAGTCCAGGGCCTGTAAGAAGCTGGAGTCAAACACTTGGGTGGAGTATGTGTCCTATTTCCACAGAGCACTGGATGGATGGGTGAAGGGTAGCCAGGTAAATGATTTTCAGGGGCTCATGTATTTCATTGCATGGGAACACTTGTCAGATAATTGTTGTCCAGAGCTATGCCGGCACTTGATTGACAGTAAGCTGACGGACCCCAGGAAGCTTGCTGTGGAGGTGGACCGCTGGGTCAGTACCAGTGTCTAAAAAGGTTGTGTGGGAGCCTCCGCCAAGGGTGGGCAGGGTCCTCAGAAGAAGAGTGGGGGGGACAAGGGTAAACAGAAGGAGTTCCAAAAAGGGCCCCAAAGTAATTCGCAAGGGAACCCAGGGAAAGGATTTCAGCCTCCCACTGAAAAGAAACCATGGGTCCCTGCAGGTAAGCAGGCCCAGAAGGACCCCCGCGCATGTTATGCTTATGGTCAGGTGGGTCACTTCCAGGGGCACTCTAGGTGTCCCAAAAAGATTACCACTGCACCCACTGGTGCACCGCCCCAGGAGATGACTAGTGTAGCCTTGCGGGAGGAGTCGGTGCCCAAGAGGGGTAGGGGCCCGCAGAAATGACCCTGGTCTCTTTAGGAGACAGAGATGGTCCAAAGAGCTCATCTTCCTGATAACACTAAAAAATACAGGCAGTGGGTGACCATCAATGGCTATAGTGTGGAAGCTCTTAGAGACACTGGGGCCAGTGTGACAAATGTCAGTTGTCGGCTAGTGTCTGAGGAGCAGGTGGTCCCAAACACATTCTCCCCAGTAGTTGCAACTGACAACTCGGAGTGCCTCTGCAAAGTGGCACAGGTTCCCTTTGAGTGAGGGGGTCTCAGGTAACTTAAAACTAGCTGTAAGGCCAGCCATGCCTGTTGACTATCTGCTAGGCAATGATTTGGAGAGTTCCCCTTGGGAGAAGGTGGAGTATAAGTCTCATTTGGAGATGTTGGGTCTGCCTGAGTGGGCGTGTGTGGCCACTCGGTCTATGGCTTCCGGTAAGGTCGATCAAGAGGAACTGGAGCCTGAAACAGTGGCCCAGGTGCCTGCCAGAAAGAGAATAGTCAGGGGGCGTGTTCCCACGGTCCAGGAGAAAGCAACCATTGCGGGAGATGCCCTGGAGACTACAGGGGAGCAAGTGGCCGAACTGGGGGACCTGCCTGAGCTGACCCATTGGCAACAGGAAGGGGGCTCCTACAGGGAGGAATTCTGCCAGGAGCAGCAGAAATGCCCTTCTCTTGTTGGTTTGCAGCAGCAGGCTGCAAACCAGGCAGCACATGATCAGTCTGGACCACATTGGATTTACTGGGAGAATGGTCTCCTGTATAGTGACCTGAGCCTGGGTCAGCCTGTGTGCTGGTGGTACCCCAGCGCTTCAGAGCCTTTCTGATGGGGCTGGCACATGATGTGCCTTTGGCAGGGCATTTGGGGCAAGAAAATACCTTTAAAAGGCTTCTCACCCACCTTTACTGACTCCAAATGCATCAGAACTCTGACACACATTGTAGGTCTTGCCAGACTTGCCAGGCAAGTTGTAAGAGTGGGAAGAAGTGAAAGGCTCCTTTCCAACCTTTCCCTGTAGTCAGCACCCGGTTTGAGAGGGTAGGTATTGACATTGTGGGGCCTCTGGGTCCCAAGACAGCCGTGTGCAACAGGTTCATCCTGGTCTGGGTGGACCATACCACCCGGTACCCCAAGGCCATCCCTCTCCAGACTGTGACGGCCCCCATGGTGGTTCGAGTGTTAATGGGGATCTTCTCCTATGTGGGATTCCCCAGAGAGGTGGTGTCTGACCGGGGTACCAACTTCATATCCAAGTATACGAAGTCCCTGTGGCAGGAGTGTGGTGTTACCTACAAGTTCACTACTCCATACCACCCTCAAGGTAATGGGCTGGTTGAGAGATTCAATGGGACCCTGAAGGGCATGATTATGGATCCTGGTGAACCCATAAGGCGTAAGTGGGACGTCCTCTTACCATGCCTGTTGTTTGCTTACAGGGAGGTACCGCAGAAGTCCTTAGGGCTCAGTCCCTTTGAGCTCCTGTATGGGCATCCTGTAAGAGGACCTCTAAGTCTGGTCAAAAAAGGCTGGGAGAAAGCTCCCAGTAAACCTCCCCAGGAAGTATATAGCTACATGCTGGCCTTCAGGAACCAGACTTAGCGCTTCAGGCAACTCGCTCGTTTGAATCTGTAAGCCAGTCAGGAAGAGATGAAACGGTGGTATGATCAGAATGCCACTGTGATCGAGTTTCAGCCTGGTCAAAAAGTGTGGGTCATGGCCCCAGTGGAGCCATGTGCACTCCAAGATAAGTGGATTGGGCCATTTGAGGTGGTGGAGAGCAAGAGTGATGTTACCTACCTGGTGGACTTGTAGTCTCCAAGGAACCCTTTGCGGGTCCTACATGTGAACCACCTTAAACCCCACTTGGAGAGGTCCGAAGTGGGCATGCTCCTAGCAACAGATGCTGGAATGGAGGAGGAGACTGAGCCTCTTCCTGACCTCCTCTCTGCTAAGGAACATGATGGGTCAGTGGACGGTGTAACCCTCTCCCCCGCCCGGACCCCTGAGCAGCAGTGACTGCCGCCAACTGTTGGGACAGTTTGCTGCTCTGTTCTCCCTGACCCCTGGTGTCACTCAGTGGTGTGTCCCTGATGTGGACACTGAGGACAGTTCTCCTGTGAAGCACAAAATGTAAAGAGTGACTGACAGTGTCAAGGCTTGCATCAAGGAGGAGGTCTCCAAGATGTTAGCGATGGGGGTGATTGAGCACTAGTAGACTACTGAGGGCTCAATTCAGTCACCAGGACTGATACACAGCCCATCCCCAGAGCTGATGAGCTCATAGATTGGTTGGGAGCTACACCCAGTACCTCAGTACGATGGACCTAACGTCTGGGTACTGGCAGATTGCCTTTACTGATGGGGCTAAGGAGAGGTCTGCCTGCAGTTTCAAGCCTAGAGGGCACTAACAATTCCGGGTAATGCCCTTTGGGTTGAAAAACGCCCCAGCCACCTTTCAGAGGTTGGTCAACCAGGTGTTGGCTGGACTGGAGGATTACAGTGCCGCCTACCTGGATTACATCACAGTGTTCTGTGCCACTTGGGAGAAACATCTGCACCACCTCTGTGAAGTGTTGAAGGCCCTGCAGAGGGCAGAACTCACGATCAAGGCAGGCAAGTGCCAGATCGGGAAGGGTTCAGTGGTGTATTTAGGAGACCATGTAGGGAGCGGCCAGGTGGCACCCCTACAGCCTAAGATTGACACCATTCTGGCTTGTGAACCCCCCAAGACCAAGACAGAGGTGAGGGCCTTTTTAGGCCTCACCGGATATTACAGGAGATGTGTCAAGGGGTATGGCACCATTGTTGCCCACTTGTCAGAGCTGACTTCCAGGAAGCAGCCCAGTAAAGTGAACTAGACTGATGCCTTCCTAAAAGCTTTTGATGCCCTGAAATCTACCATGTGCATGTCGCCCTTGCTCAAGGCACCCAACTTCTCACAGGAATTTGTGGTGCAGACAGATGCTTCAGAGCATGGTGTGGGGGCTGTGCTCTCACAGCTGAATGAGGAGGGCCTAGACCAACCTGTAGCTTTCATTAGTAGGAGCTTACTTTCACAGGAACAGAGGTGGAGTGCGATTGAGCGTAAGGCTTTTGCTGTGGTCTGGGCACTGAAGAAGCTGAGGCCGTACTTGTTTGGGACTCACTTCCAGGTTCAGACTGACCACAGGCCCCTCAGATGGGTGCAGATGAGGGTTGAGAACCCAAAGTTATTGAAGTGGTCCATTTGCCACCTCAACTTCAGGAGGACTTCATGGTGGAACACCACCCTGGTACGAATACTCCAATGCTGATGGTCTGAACAGACTTCTCTGCCTTAGTGAAGAGAACTCCAAATAGGGTGGGTAGTTCTCCCCACATTTCAGCTGGAGGGGACACGTGTTAGACCTGGCACCATCGGTGTGGGTTTCCCTTTATTTTTGCCTTTACCTCCTGTTATGTTGCTGTGTGTTGGACTTCGTTTTTGCTGGTCTAGATGGTTTGGGTACTTTGCCAGTGCTGTTCAGTGCCAAAGTGCAAGTGCTCCCTGTAACTTTTTTTTTTTTTGGTTTTATACAAACTTTATTCAGCATTTAGTCACAATACACAGCTTATGCCTACAACCACATGGGCCGGCAGCGTGACGGTATAAAGGAATGTAATGGTGTACACAGCGGGTCATCCACAACCCGCAAGGGGCCGGCCGCGTCACAGTGTTAACAAAAAATAGGGTGTTGACTCAAATAAAGGCCTCCCGTCTTCTTAATCTATGCCGTGTTCAGTCCATACAGGACAGCAAATACTGGTGGCAACTCCTCCCGTCATATGTCCCAGTGGCGTATTACCTCCCCTTTAGTACGTATTCAACCATTGACAACAGGACTCAATGAGGGAAACCATTCCATCTCCACCCTCTTGCATTCCCCCGACCCGTGTCCCCCAAGTCCGGAAGCTGTATCTCTCAGCCGTCGCAGCTGGAGGCGTCTTTAGATGTAAGCAGTGGTGCAGCTGTATCTGCCCGGTCCCGTCTTCCCACGCTATCGTTCATACAGGGTGGTCCCATTGGGTGTGGTGCCACATGATCTATCTAGTAGAGCAATGAATGATGTGTTATGTTATGGGGTGTGATAGCAGGTATGTCGTGAGAGGGCTCCATATGTCCAACGGACGAGAGGCCGCAGGCAGTAGCTCCGCGTATAGGAGCAGCGTCTCCTGACATTTCACCATGCTACTGATCCATTCTTTGAATTTCGGGGCCCACCCCTGCCCCATCTGCAAGCTATCAGTCTCTTGGCCATGAGAAATGCGATTGTGGCGAAGCTGCGTACAGGCTTTCTAATAGTTTTTGTGTAGCCCAGTAACGCCTGCACCGGAGATGGCGACAATGGTATATTTATCATCTCCGAGACGCCCGAATATATCTGACCCCAGTAGTCGGTGACCTCACGGCACCCCCACGCTACGTGTAAGAAATCTGCCGCGGGTGCATGGCATCACCAGCAATGGTCATCCTCCCGAAGGCCGAACCTATGCATGCGGGCTGGTGTCTGATAGAGTCTATGCAGAAACTTGTAGTGAATGACCCTGAACCTGCAGCTGGAAGATATTTGTTCGATTTGTGTGCAGCAAAAATCCCAGATGTCGTCTGCAATGGGGTCACCCAGTTCTCCCTCCCAGCCAGTGCGCGCCCTACAATGTTCCAGCTCCGGTATAGCGTGTATTAAATGATATAGGTGCGAAACCGCATGCGCAGGGGTAGCAGCTTTGAGCAGCTGATGTAGAGGGGCTAGTGTGGGCGGCTCGGCCGGACACTCCTCTGATAGCGCTCTAATCCCGCTACGAAGTCGTATATATATAAATGTATCCATAGGAGTGGGTGTAAGGTCAGCGAACATGTGTGCCTGCGACCTAAAACGACCATCATGATATAGGTCTCCCCACGTTTTGATGTTGAGTTTGTTCAGAAAGATTTTGAATATTCGTTCCTGCAGAAGAGGTATAGCAGGATGATACGCCAATGGAAGTAGCGGAGAGTACGGTAGGGTTGTGTTAGTTTTTTCCGCGATACGACGCCACGCCATGACTGTACTAGAGACCGTTGTAGCGTCCGCAATCGGAGTCACGGGCTCACTAAATAAGGCACCTTCCAGCGGAATCGGGTCCGCCAACCAATGTTCCACCGCCACCTGAGGCAGAAAGGGCGTGGGGCGGATCCAATAGTGTATATAGTGTGCCTGGGCACTGTAATAGTACAGTTCGAACTCCGGTAGGTCAAAGCCGCCTTGTGCGAATGGGCGAGTCAAGACATCCCAGCGCAATCGTGGTTGTTTTCCCCCCCAGACCAATCGGATGAGCTCAGATCGCAACATTTTGAAAAAGGGCCTGCCTGGGTAGTATGGGATGTTTAAAAAGAGATAGAGGAGTTTAGGCAGGATCACCATCTTGATGAGGGACGCGCGTCCGGCGAACGAGAGTGGCAATGTGATCCATCTGGTCACGCAACTTTGGATATGGTCAAATGCACGGCCATAGTTCAGCCGCATTAGTTCGTCCCGGTCTCTAGTGAGATCTATGCCCAGACAACGTACCTCTTCTGTGCACCATTTCAGTGGATAATCGAGGGGGAATGGCTGGGCCGCTGTCGTGAGCGGAAAGATAGTGGATTTTCCCCAATTGATATGGACACCCGACATTCCGGCGAACCGGATGAACTCTCGCAGCAGGGGGTTTAGGTTAGTACTGGGATCTCGTACGTATAGCGTGATGTCGTCCGCGTAGAGGGATACGAGGATCTCTCGCTGTAGGCAGCGTAGGGCCTTCTCTCTGTGGTGCTGTCGGAGTCTGGCCGCCAGCGGTTCTATCGCTATGGCGAACAGTAATGGAGATAAGGGGCACCCCTGACGTGTGCCCCTGGATATGGCAAAGGCGTCAGATATCCGACCATTTACCCCAACGCGAGCAACTGGTTGACGGTAAAGTGTGCTTATCCACTGTGTGAAGCCTATTGGCATCCCCATGTTTCGTAGTATGCATATGAGGTAGTCCCATTCTAATGAATCAAAGGCTTTAGTGGCGTCTAAAAACACCGCCACCATTGGCAAGCCTGGGTCTACATTTTGCAATATGGAGAAGAGCGTGCGTAGGTTGTATGAGGTGGCTCTGCCCGGGATGAAACCCGCCTGGTCCGACAGCACCAACCCCCCCCATTAGTAGCTGCAGGCGATTGGCCAGAACCTTGGTTAGGATTTTAGCATCGCAGTTGATTAGGGATAGGGGGCGGTATGAGTCACAGCTCCCGGGCGGCTTACCGGGTTTTAGCAGAGAAATGATTAGGACTTCCTGCATGGACGGGGGGAGGATTCCCGACTCGTGTGCCTCCAGGTACACCTCTCGGAGCACCGGTATCAGGACGTCTGCATAGGCCTTATAAAAGTCCATAGGCAGCCCGTCTAGTCCAGGGGCCTTCCCAGGCGCCATCTGGTTGATAGCATCCCTTATTTCGTCTTGACTTATGGGTTCTGCCAGAAATTCTCTATGCCTGTCCGGAAGCCACCCCAGAGTGAGCTCCCTCAGGTAGTCATCCATTTCTAGGTTTCCCGTTCTGGTAGTAGAGTAGAGTGCGGAGTAATGGTCAACAAAGGCGCCTAAGATTGAGCGTGTATCTCTTAATGGCTGCCGTCCGTCTCCCTCCAACTCCAGTACGAAATTGGAGCCACGTCGGGGGCGAATAACTCCCGCCAGGAAGCTCCCGGGGCGTTCCCCCTCCCCATAAGCTCTAGCTCTGGAATGTTTACCCCGAAATTTTACCTCCCTATCTGCGGTGATAGTATATTCTGACAATGCTTCTCGATATCGCACCTGAGCAACGGAATCCGTGGGAAAGTCCGGCTGGGTTTCTAGTGTGCGGAGTGTGTTTTCCAATGTGTGTAACGTGTTGCGCAAAACCCGCAAGACGCCTGAGCCCTTAGATATGCAGCTGCCGCGGATCGTGACCTTCAACGCCTCCCACAGTGTGGCTACCCGCTCTACCAATCCCTTGTTATGGGATATAAACTCTTCGATATCCTGACGTAGTTCAAGGCGGAATAGCTCATCAAGTAGTATGTTGGGTGGAAGACGCCAGGATGGGGGCCCTCCCAGTATGTCCGGTAAGCGGAATCTGGTCAGCACCGGTGAGTGGTCAGAAAACATGCGGCTCACATGTTGTGCTGCAGCCATGGAAGGGGCCAGCCCCCGAGACACCAATATGTAGTCTAGCCTAGCCCAAGTGGCATGAGCCATGTTCCAATGTGTACCCTCCCTACTGATCGGGTGGAAGTGTCGCCAAGCATCTACCATCTCCTGATTGTCACAGATGTCTCGCAGGTATCTATGTGTGTTGGTGTAGTGGTGTGTGGAAGGGTTAGACCTGTCCAGAGTGGGATCAAGGACCGCATTGAAGTCCCCTCCCCATATGAGATGTGTTGATCCCACCTCCCTGATCTTGTTCCAGAGGGCAATGAAGCTACTCGGGTCATCGCAGTTCGGGCCATAGGAGCATGCGAAGGTGATGGTGTCTGCACCCATCCTTCCCCAGGTGACACAGTACCGTCCCTCTCGGTCCGATGCGTCCCCCAGTGGAGCATAGGGAACATTCCTTTTTATCAATATAGCGGTACCTCGAGCATAAGACGAGTATGCTGCGAAGACCGAATGTGCCGCCCAACGGGCCGCAAAGCCGCCTCTGCGGAGTGGGTCCATATGGGTTTCCTGCAAGAGTGCTACATTAACGTTGAGTCTGTCCAGTGCACCTAATATCTGTCGCCTCTTTCTCGGGTCTCCTAGGCCTCTAACATTCCAGGTGATGACTGACAGCAGGCCCCCCTCCCTGCTATCCAGCTGCGCCCCCCGGCTCATATCCACATTTAGGTAGTCGAGATTTACTGGTGTGGACAAGCTCCCACTCACTCCAGAGCCCTGTCACCCCGGAGGATTCAAAAGGTGAGTACGACCTGTGCATTGTGACGGTATACATGCTGTGTTTAAACAAAATATCAACCATCCCGTAAACATCCCCTCCCCCACCCACAACGACATCCCAATCATGCCGAGCATCTACCCCCACCCACAACAATGCAACAACCCAGCCCATAATCTGTAGGGGAATACCCAAGTGGGAAACACCAGGGCTCCAGACCCGCCACCCCAACTCCCCCGATTTTTGCACCCGCCGTCCGCTGGGGTTAGCAGCGGCAAGCTATACGGGAGGGGGAAGGGTGTGCCAGAGCAAGATCAAGTTATACAGCAACAGTCGTATCCTGGAATCAATCGGGGTATTATTCTACTTATCATCAATCCGAAACCATAGTACCCAGCAAGGGAAACAACAAGTAGTGAGGTTCCCTGTGCGATAGAGGCTCAATATTCCTATGCAGTGCCAGAGTAATGGGAAATAAGCATATCAATCATACCCCTCTAGTCAGTCCAGCGCTGATGTGGGAGAGCGGGAGCCTTCTCTCCCAGGAGATGTTCGGGCAGGTTCGTGAGGACGCTTATGATCTTTTAGGAAGAGTTCCACCTGTGATGGGTTCTGAAATATGTGCGTCTTGCCATGGATGACCACTCGCAAGCGCGCCGGGTAGAGCATGGAGTAACGAATATCACTTTGAATTAGGCGTTTCTTAACTGCTCCAAATTTCCAGCGTGCCTCCTGTACAGCCTGCGTGAAGTCAGGGAAAAATGAAAGCGTAGTGTTTTCATACTGAACAGGCTGCTTCTCTCGTGCCAGGCGTAGTAACGTATCGCGGTCTCTGTAATTCAGGAAACGGATAAGGATTGGTCTCGGGGGTGCTCCAGGAATGGGACGAGGGCCCAGGGAACGATGGGCCCGCTCCACCACCAAACATGGGGAAAAGGCCTCCTTGCCAAAGAGTTCGGATAGCAATTTCTCTATGAATATTTCCATTTTCCCCACTGCGGTTGATTCTGCCAGACCAACAAGGCGCACGTTGTTTCGTCGCGATCGCGCTTCCAAGTCCTCATTCTTATCGGCTATCACTTTCAGTAACCGTTCCATCTGCGAGACAGTGTTGGCATTGGCCGCCGCCCCATCCTCAAGCCCCGAAATCCGCTGCTCCGTCTCCTTTACCCGTTCCTCTTGTTGGTCCAGTCGGTGTACCACAGAGTCCAGTCGTCTGGACATATTATCGATCTTTGAATCAATGGAAGAGAGACTCATCTGCATGTTTAGAAGGAGCGCCTTCCAGTCCACTTCCTCCGCATCTGCCCCTTCCGAGTCCCCGTCTCCCGCCAGTGGGGTGCGGGTTTTCTTCTTTTGGGTCTCGAAAGGGAGCTTAGATTGTTTATTATCCGTCTTCCCCATGATGCTGGCGGATCTTGCAATGTCGTCCCCCACTCCAGAGCACCAGAGCGGGCCCCTCTGAACAGCGTAGTCCTAGGCAGTTATAGGGTATGTTGTGCCGCAATTTCGCCGGTCCGTTTCCCGCCTCAGCAGCACTAATCCCCTCGCGACGTAGATCACTGGTGTTAGAGACGATCCCGGAGGTCAGGAGCGTAATCGCGGCGTCAGTCCAGTCCGTGTATATACCGCCCGACCAGTGGTTGTTTTGCGATGGGCAGCTATCACAGCCCCACGGGCAAATCCCTTCCCGTAAGTTTGGCAGGTGCCTGGTCTCCCAGTGTGGTGTGCGTGGGGCGATATGTCCAGGGGGAGCGCTCCCCCTCCCCCCGATGTACCCTCCGCAGCAGGGCAGCAGCGCTCCTCACCTCGGGCCTGTAGCGGAACTCGGCAGGTCAGTATACGTTCGCGAGGCGCTCCTGCAGTAGGTGCCCCTCTTCTAGACGATCCCCCTTGCGACGGTACCGGCACAGCAGCGTCGTAGTTCGCCTCGCTCTTCCCGCAGGTAAGGTGCATGGGGTGCCGGCCCCTGGTTGTGCAAGGCTCGCCGGGGCTGCGCAACGTGTCAAGGCTCCCCTCCTTAGCCCCCGGGTCGCAGGACAGTCGTGCAGCTGTCAGCCGAAACTTACTTCGCCTCCGTGATTCACCAACTCCTGTGCCTCGTCGTTATTTCAGGCTCCCCAGCACTACCGCCGGCAATCCGGTGACGATTGGCTCCCCTGTCAGGTCCGGGCCTAGTGACCACGTGTGAGCACCGGAGTCGCGTTCACGCGCTCGCCGTCTCCCATGCGCCTGCGGACTTCAGTGCCTCCCGCGGGACCTGTGAGGGCGGATTTCGTCTCCGTCACCTCACCGATTCACGCCAAACTCGCCTCAAATGTGCAGCCACCTCTAAGGATCCCTCGAGCTTCGTTACTTCCAGCTTCCAGGGTACAGGATGGGTATGGCGGATGCTTGAAGTGCCCGGCTGGCGAGAGCCTCACATAAGTGCGGCCATGTCGGTCTGGCGCCCTCTAGCGCCCCTGTGCTCCCTGTAACTTGTTGTCATGGATTGGTGATTCCATGATTGGCATATTTGATTTACAAGTCAGTCCCTAGTACAGTGCACTGTGGGTGCCCAGGGCCTGTAAATCAAATGGTGCTACTGGGCCTGCAGCACTGATTGTGCTACCCACATAAGCAGCCTTTAAATGTAACTCAGACCTGGCACTGCAATGCCTGTGCGCAGTTTGGTACTGCCATGTCGACCTGGCCATTCCACCCACTTGCCAGGCCCTAACCTTCCCTTTTCTTACATGTTAGTCACCCCTAAGGTAGGCTCAAGGTACCCCTGTGGGCAGGGTGCAGTGTATGTGAAAGGTAGGACATGCCCTGATGTGTGTGGCATATCCTGATAGTGAAATACTGCCAATTTCGTTTTTCACTATTAAAAGGCATTCTGTCCCATTGGATAGAATGAGGAGTTTGCTTATAACATCTTATATGCATAACTGCCCATAGGAACAAGATTGGAAAATAAAGTTTGATATGCCTGAACTCAGAATGTTAAAATGCATCTTTTAGTGAGGGTGATTTTTACATTTTGTGTTTGAAAATACCACTTTTAGAAAGTAGGTATTTTGTTGCCTAACCAGCCAGTGTGCATCTGGTAGGTTGTGTATTGACTGTCTGGCTTTGGAGTGACAGGGGCTGGGGAAATGCATTCTGTTCAGACAGCCATTTGGAGGGGTGAGGTGTAATCTGCCTTTCCAGGGTGAGTCAGGGCTGGGCTGAATGGACCTGGGCTGCATTCAGAGTAGGGGGAAGAGATGTCTTTCTCACATGAATGGGCCCGGTCTGCATTAGACAATGCTGTCTCCACCTCCTGCCAGGAAGCTGCACCAGAGAGGACAGAACTGGTTTTGGCTGGGCAAAGAGCTCTCTGCCACAGAGAACAAAGGATTTTGTATTATGAAAAGAGGGGCCCAGAATCCAGACTTTTAGATCTCTTCGGTGAATCAAGAGGAACCTTTGACAGGGAGAAGAGCTGAGGAAACTGAGGAGGAACACTGTCCCTGGGCTGTTTGCTGTCTGGGGTTGGCCTGCAGTGGCTACTTTCTGCCAAGATAAAGACAAGGGCATTGCTGTGTGCTGTGTCCCCTGCTCGAGGAAGATCTCCAAGGGCTTAAAATAGAGCTTGCCTCCTATTTTGAAGTCTCGAGGACACCAAGACTTCACCCACAGTCCTCATTGAACTCCTTTGCTGGGAGTTCTGACCTGCCGAGAGGTGCCTGCCAGTTTTTTTTACCTCTGGAGGTTGTTTTGGGACTGGAAACTGCAAGAACTGTGAAAAGCGACGCATCGCCGGTTTCCCGACGCATTGCAGAGGTGTGAGAAGAATATTCCGACTCATCGCAGCCGCCGAAGAATGGACGCAGCGTCTGCTCACGTCTGAAGTGTCTGCCATGCGATGAATCCTGTGTACCGATCTCCGACACTCAAGATCACCGCAGGGATCTGACGCAGGCTCTGTTGTGGAAGACCCGAAATATCGAGTGGACACGGCTGAAATCATCGCAGCGCATCCCGGGTCTTCACGCATTGCATCGTACCGGATTGTCACGCATCGCATTGAAGCGTCAAGTCTGTCGCATCGTTGAGGAACGCAGTAAGAAACCGATGCTTCACCTCCCCACTCAGTAAGAAGCTGACGCATCACCTCCTCTCCGGTAAGGAACTGATGCATCACCTCCCCTCTGCAGCAGAATGGAACCGACGCATCACCTCCCCAGGGAGCAAGGAACCGACGCATCACCTTCCCTGAGTGTAAGGAACCGACACATCACCTTCCCTGGGACCCTTTTTGCTTGCATTTTCAATGCATCCAAGGTACTTTGTGTTTAAGTGTTGCATCCAACATTTTCTGGGAACAGAACCCGTTTCTACCTTTTAAGAATCATACTTTTAGTACTGTATTGTGGATATTTTTGTCATTCTGGTCTGGTTTTGGTTTAGATAAAGATTACTTATTTTTCTAAACTGGTGTGGTGTCCATTTCTAGCGTTTTCACTATATTACTGTATATGTTCACAAATGATTTACACACTGCCTCTGAGAAAAGCCTGTATGCTCGTGCAAAGCTACCAAGGGGATGAGCAGGGGTTATTTTAGGAGTGTATCCCCTTTACCCTGACTAGGAAGAAGAGTCCCTATTTGGACAAAGGTGCAAACCCTTGCCAACTAGCAACCCCCATTTCTAACATAGCTTAATTGACAATCCTTGCTTCACAGTGCCAAGCATGGAAGCAAGGCTGGGTATATCAGAGGAAAGAGAACTCAACATGTTAGTATAGAGTGAACAAGCAAAATAGCTACGGGTAAATAGATGTGGCAGTTTGCAAATGTGATATTTATACATTATAATATGGCAAAATCAGATACATTTATCTTTTTAACAGTGATTTCTACATTTTCATGAAATCTTTTGTTAATAAAATTTACATTTTGAATCCACCCAGTATGTGTGTGTACTTGGTTAGAAGTAGATGGTTGTGCAGTAATATTTGTCTTTCTCTGCCAAGGAGTACAGTGTCTCTAGGGAAAATCTACCAACCCCAAATATTTTCATATACTAGACACCAGGGGGCTCCAGGTTGGTGTGACTTATGTGGATCCCACAAGCTTTTCCTACTCAGAAGCCCTTGCAATCAATCCTCAAACATAGGCTAAAAACACACCTTTTCTTGATAGTTCTAAGCCTCGAAGTAATGGAATCTGTGGGGAGCCTCAAATTTCCTTCCACCCAGAGTTCGCACATATCTCCTGATAAAAATAGTACCTCACCTGTCTGGGAGGTCCAAGTCCCGGCAAAAGGGCGGGGTCCAAGATGCAATGTGGTAACATCAACAAAAGGGGGCGCTGCAGTTTATGGGCCTGGGATTGGTGGCCACCCATGGAAACATACCAAACCCAGGCATTTTTTTTTTAAACTAGACACGCAGAGAAGTACAGGGTGGTGTGCCTCTTGTGGATCCCCTAAAAAGTTTTCTTACCTACAATGCCCTGCAAATCTCATAATTTGTCTAATATTGCACAAGTGTCCCTTTGTGAGGACTCCCATTGACCTTAGGTTGATCCGTTCCTGTCGGGCTGCATTTTTATTAGGATTAGTGGTGGAATGTTGAATAGAAGCAATTTTGTGGATTTTCCTTGCATTTCTGTGACATATTCTTCTAGAATCAGAAGGAATTCACAAAACTTCCTATCAGCCAGCATTAACCCAGCTATCCCCATAAAATGCTGCACCACAGGAGCAGATCATAATAAAGTTAACGGCAGTACTTGCAAAGGACACCTGCGAAATATCAGGCAAAGTTTGAGGTTTGCAGGGCATTGTGAGACCCACACGAGGCACAACACCCTGTACACCCCTGAGTGTCTAGTTTACAGAAATGTCTGAGTTTGGTAGGTATCCCTGGGTGGCTACCGATCCCCATCCCAAAAAACTTTGCCACCCCCATTACCAAATCGGATCATTTTTGTGACAGGAAATATTGATGTCTCCACAATGTATTTTGGAGCCTTTCCTGTTGCAGGTAGTAGGCCTAGCCACAAAAGTGAGGTATCATTTTTATCAGGAGACTTGGGGGAATGGAAGGTGGTAGGAAATATATGGCTCTCTGCAGACTCCACAAGTTTCTAGCACAGAAATGCGAGGGAAATGTATGTTTTTAACCACACTTTGAGGTTTTCAAGGGCTTCTACATATGAAAACCTGGTGAGAACCACACATATGACCCCACTCTGTATTCCCCTATGTGTCTAGTTTGTAAAAATGTTCAGGTTTGCTAGGTTTCCCTAAGTGCCATCTGAGTTAGGGCCTCACATCCACAGCTAGCCACATTGAAACAAAAAACAAGCATTGGCATAGCCAATAGGTCTTGCCTTTGGGACCTTATAAGTGTTTAGCCATGCAGCACATTATCAGACTACCCTATGCATCACAAAAAACTAAAATAATTAAATAAAAATGGTCTGATGATGATCAACCACCTTCCGGAGGAAGCCTGGAGCATATAAAGAGCTTGTGGTGCACTCTAAAATAATCAAAAGTATGTGTTGCAAGTTATGCTCCTGCAATGTGAGAGCAATATGGTGGTCGCAGCGAGAGTGACTTTGCACATGCACATAACTTACATTTTCTCTCCATGTCAAGCCACCAACAAGAAGCACAGTAAGCTGGACAAAAAGGCCTACTATGCCCTACTCCACTACCAAATAAACAGCCCACAAACCAGGCATCGTTTCTATCACTCATTGACTTTGACCATGTGCAGCACTCCGCTGCCCTTTGACTTTGTTTGCAAAAAACAAACACACAAACAAACACACACAAACACACGCACACACACGCACTGAAAACATTTCGATACCAGCAAACATACACAAATACAAGATAAAAACATTCAAATACCAGCTTATAGCCCTTGCAGAATCTCAGAACACGTACAAATGGGCACTTTATGTATGCCACACAATAAATGTACATATGATGTAATTTGCCAAACCTGTACATTGTGTTAGCTGTAGTAGCTACAAACACATTTGTGAAAATGTGCATGTGTATTAATAAACCATATATACTCAAATGTGTGCATGCATACGAGTATGTAGAGGAGCACCCATGAAGCTCCCACACTTGAATGCATGCATGGATACCAACACACAGAAATGCACACACATTTTTACACACACTTACAGGTATGCGTATATATCCACAGGTTAAAACGTACACACAGGCACAGGCACATTCAGAGACACAAGCACCAATAAATAGACAGACAGGCAGACAGACAAAATAAACCTGGCCTGAAAAACATTTTTCAATATTAGCCCATGAGTTCGCTTTACAAAAAAGTATTTTCGCCTTATTGCACATATATAATTATAATAATGTAATTACTAAAGTGGCCGCGAGGTCAAAAAATATATTTTGAAACCCCATAATTTAGTCAAGTACCTCGGTTTTATTTGCTCTCCGCAGCTGAGTGACATATCCCGTAACGTATGTTTAGGCCAGCCCTCCTGAGGGATTAAAGGCAGTCAAGATAGAAAGGGAGGTGTGAAGGGAAAGAAGAAAAGCAAGGAAGGACAAGAGAGAATAGCATTTTTCAGGTTATTACAAAGAAGGATGGAGAAAAATACAAAAGGAGAAACCTATCAACCGAAAGAAAATAAAGGGAAACGAGAAGCTGGAGAGAGAGTGAGATGTAAGAAAGAAAAACAGAGGGGACGTGGGTAGAATAGGACTAGAGAAAGGTTAAGTAGGGAAAACTAATAAGGGTTAGGGAAGATGGGGTAAAAAAAAGTGGTGAGAGAGTTGAGGGAAAATTAAGAGGTGGAAGAAAAGAGTGGCGAGAAATATCAAGAGGGGGAAAAATACCAAAAAGGGAGAAGACAAATATATATGGGAAAAAAAGGAGAGGCTAAGAGGAAATGTATAAGGAGTGTATACGACTGGCAGAAGAAAAGCCTTAGCTGAGCGTCTTCTGTCCTGTCTTAGGGCAAAGGTTTTCGTCATTTTCTTTCAGTTTTTGAGTGGCAAGTGAAGGGCCACGCATATTGCGAACTTGAGGCAGTTTCTTTATAAATAAAAAAAAAGGAGCGCAGAATACATTTTTAAAAAGTGCCATTAGCGAGGAAGGCCGCCAGTGTTTGTGTGCACCGTGCTCTGCTGAAACATTGAGCACGGCACCCGGACGATGAGGAGCAGAAAGCAGAGAGAGAGTTTAAAATCGGTCCCTTTAAAAGTTTAAATGATATGCCAAAGATCAGATATTGTAATGCCGCGAGAATGCAGAGCCATGTTTACATTTTTTTTTTAAGTCTGCCTTCTAGGATCTGCAATGCCAAAAGAAAATTGAAATCTCAGAAGTCTGAAACAAATCAGACTTTACTTTCTTAATTGATGGGAAGTTAAGCAGTCGAAGAAAGCAAAATATACATAAAAGTAAATCTCTGTACATGTTTCCATTAATTTAATTGGGGGTTTTGTAACGCACTACGGGGCATATTAACAAGGGCTTTATCTCTGCTTTTTTGGCTTTAAAAGCCAAAAAAGCAGAGATAAAACTAGCACCCTATCAACAACAGGGTGCTAACATGCAAATTTGCATGTTAGCACCCTTTTACTCTACGCTTCCCCTTGCATCTCTAATGAGATGCAAAGGGGGCGTTCCAGAGTAAAATAAAAGGAGAAATGTCGCTAAGCGACATTTCTCCTATTATCAAGAATATCGCTAACCCTGTTAGGGACAAAAAAAGCAGCGCTAACCGCGGTTAACGCTGCTTTTTTACGTCTGGCATTTTTCTGACTTAGCCATGATATCCTATGGAAGGAGGATATCATGGCTAAGTTTGTCTGTCCCTATCAACAAGCTAACGTGAGATTATCGCTGGGTTTCCAGCGATAATCTCACGTTAGCCCCTTAGCGTCAGGATTTTTATCGCTATTGAGATAAGCGTTGCTAATAGCACGCTATCCCAGCGATAAAAATCAACGCTAGCCGGCGATAATTATCCTAGCGCTAAGTGCGCTTAGCGATAATTATCGCCGGTTGTTGTTGATATGCCCCTACATTCCTCCATAGGGAGGCCACGTAGCTTAAAGTGTATGTCTATCAGTATGTGACATTCTAGAAACCAACGCACCATTGAACGCACCTTAACAGAGTAGATTAGACTTCCCCAGCCACCAACACATTTAAATTTATTCAAGAGATTCACTGCCACAAACCCCGCCCATCCCATGACGAAGTTGATGATTCACTTGCATGGATCAAAATAATGATTGCTAAATGTTGATCTCATGTTCATATAACTTAACTTTTCAAACAGAAGGAATCGTGCCCGTGAATTATGTTGAAAAGGCATGATAAGAAGTTACTTAAAACGCTACACGGTTCAGAACCATGGGCCACATGCGGGCACTGTGGATCTCTGCGTACCCATGCTTGCTAAAGAAATGAACAAACACAATGTCCAGATAGGTCGTTTTTTAATTACTCATACGAGTCTTCAGTGCTTTGTTCTAAAGCCCGTGTTTTTTATTTCACTTCTTTTTATATTTTTTTCAAAAGATTAGACCAATATTCTCATGTCTCTTATCGGGCCACACAAATATTTTAAAGACATATCTACACATTCAAAACAATATGTAGTACTGTAACACCACAAAATGCTAAACAAAATTTACAGTGCAATACATATAACGATACATGAACAATACAGATACAAATGACCAGTCCGTAATTTACAAGTACACTTGCGGACACTCAAACATAAACCGAAAGGCTACTGCCTTTTGTCCTGCCCATGTGTAACGCTCAGGGAATACTTAGTTCAAAAGGTGTTTTTTTTAATTTCAAAAGAATTTTATTATTTGAAAGGAGCAAATAAGGACATAGGATACAAGCAAAAGTGATACAATTGATATCAGATAAAGACAAATAATATGTTAGATTGAAATTAAATAATAAGAAACACATCATTAACCGGCAGAAGTAATTATCAAAAGTATCACCATCAGATAGCAAATTAGGGATGAGAGGAAAAAAGAAAGGAAGGAAGAAAAGACGGAAAAAGTAGGAAAGAGAGACAGGGAGGAGTGAAGGAAGAGGAGAAGATTTCCAAAGGATTCACCCGACACACAAGACAACATTAACCAGACAAATCAAAAGGATATTGATCCACCAACCCTTCTGAGGCCAATTCCATGTACGTATCTAAGGCTTTCCAAACATCAGTAGATATAGAAGCAGAGAGATGAGCGTGATCAACTGACGTATGAGCACTTCGTAAAAAGGAAACCCAAGCCCACCAAGTATGGTAAGAAACTGAAGAGAAAGATTTCCACTCCATGAGAATTACTTTGACTGCAATAGTCAATAAAAGATCCAACAATTGTAATTCCATGGAATCTAAAGGCAGAGGGACAGGGGCCGCCAACAGACCTAAAAGAATTAATGGAAAAGAGAGTTGAAACTTAATATTAAAGATAATCATGAGGTGTTTGTGAATTAAATCCCAAAAGGGATGGAGAAGGGAACAATCAAAGAACATATGTTGAAAATCGCCTGATAAAAGACCACAACTCCAACACAGATTGTCTTCTTTGAGATTTAGCGAATACAAGCGAATGGGAGTCCAGTGAAGAAGATTAATAGAGAAAAACTTAGACTGCATTAATGAGGGGGCGATTTTGTTACGAAGAGAAAGCTTACCAATATCTTGCCATGTGTCTGAAGAGATATGACCGGTAACACTATGATCAAAATGATGTAGCCATTTTTGCTGTGCAACAGTTTGGGAAGGAAGTGTAGAGGACGACAAGAATTTGTAAATCCTAGACACTACATGACCAGTCCTGATCCATAATTTTAAAAGCGTAATCGTAGGGGAAGAAGGATGAAGGTGCACTTTAGCAAGTGCTACCTTTATCTTAAGAAAGGTATAAAAATCTAAGTTAGATAAAGAAAATTGTTGAGCTAGGGAAGAGAAAGGGAAAGGATCATTATTGGAGTCATAGAGATGTTTAACAAGTGAGACACCTTTCCCAGCCCAATAAGACATCAACTCTGGATCAATATTAATTTTGATTTTAGAATTCCGCCAAATAGACGACCATCTAGTTTTATGCAGTGGAATTGCCACTTTCTTATCAACCTTGCGAACCGCAGCAATAGTGTCTAAAATAATAGATCGAGAGAATGGAATAAAAAGGGTATTTGTGGTTAAAAAAGAGGCAGTCGGCAGAGGGGAGGCCAATTCTTGTTCTATAAGCAACCAGGATGGAACATGAATAGAGGGAGAAGAAAACCAGAGCGCACCCTGAGACGCCGAAAAAGCAGTTTGATATTTCCCCCAATCAGGAAGATTACAGCCTCCCACAACGTAAGATTTCAGTAAGAATTTATAAGCAATTCTAGCCCTTTTGTCATTCCATAAAAATTTGGAAGTAAGTAAATCAAGTTCGTGAAAGAAGGAATCAGAGAGCTTTACCGGAAGCATAGAAGAAACAAAATTAATAATAGGTGTTATCATCATTTTAAGAGTCTGCAGTCGACCCCACCAGGAAATATGCTTCGGAGACCAAGTTTCTAAAAGACGTCGCACCTTAAGAATAGTTTGAGATTCATTATAAGTAACCGTAGCATAAAGGGTGGAACAAAAATAAATACCCAGATATTTTAGTTGTTTAGATTGCCACTTAAAACCTGCCGAACCCATATGAGAAGAGAAACAGTAAGCATTTAAGGGGAACATCTCTGTCTTATCTTTGTTCAGGGTATATCCTGAAACCTTTGAGAAAAGAGAAATCGTATCAGAGATAGCAGGGATGGCCAGTGCAATATCATCAGAGAAAATAAGAATATCATCCGCATAAGCAGCTGTTTTTATCTGATGAGACCCAAAAGAGAACCCCTTAATGTCTGGATGTAAGTCAATCATTCTGAGAAGAGGATCAATGGATAACAAAAATAAAAGAGGAGACAAGGGACATCCTTGCCTAGTACCCTGGCGAAGGTTAAAAAAGGACGACGTAGCTCCATTTACTCTTATGTTAGCTCTAGGTCGGGAATAAAGAGACATAACCATACGGATAAAGGAATCACCAAGATTGTGTGCACGTAAAACAGCTCGTAGAAAAGGCCAAGAGACCTTATCAAAGGCCTTTTCAGCATCAAGGGCCAAGGCCGCCGCAAGATTGGATCGCTTGGCTGAACCGAGAATGTGACAAAAAGTACGGATATTATCACGTGCAAGACGACCCTTTACAAAACCTGTTTGGGAAGGATGAACCAATTGAGGAATAAAGGATTCTAAGCGTTTAGCTAAAATTTTAGCAAAAATCTTAGCTTCCATGTTAAGAAGAGAAATAGGACGAACATTTTTGGGGTCCGAATGATCTTTTCCTTCTTTGGGGATTACTATAATAGTAGCATCAGCAGCAGAACCAGACACAGAACCATCTTTAATAAAAGCATCAAAGACGGATTGAAGTTTCGGCACAATCACAGATATAAAGGTTTTATAAAACAAAATAGGATATCCATCAGGACCTGGAGCTTTACCGGAGCGAGTAGCTTTAATTGCAGAAATAATTTCGTCAGAGGTAATCGGGCCATTCAAAGAGTTATTATCTTCCTCCGATACAGTTTTCACAGGAACTGTCTTTAAGAACTCTTGGCATTGTTCAAAAGAAGATTGGTTAGAGGGGGTATATAAATTATTATAGAAATCTCGAAAGACCTCAAGAATTTCTTCAGTCTGAAATTTTTTCTTACCAAGATGGTCATTAATAGAAGAGATTTGGGAAGATTTATAAGAAGATTCCTGGAACTTAAATGTAGCCGCAAGAATCTTGCCAGCACGGTTTTTTAACAACAACTTCTTAGTTTTCTGAGCCTGAAGACCTATATGAGCTCTCTTAGTGACTATAGTATTGTATGTATATTTTAAATTCTTAATAGATTGTAGGCAAGATTTATCTTTAGATTGTCGAAAAAGAGATTCCTGACTTTTAATCTCAGCTGCTAAGTCCATGAGTTCCTTTTTAATGGCAGCGTTTCTCCTTGACATACATTTGATGACCTGACCACGGAAAGTGCATTTAAAAGAGTCCCAGAGAACAACAGGGGAATCGACTGAACCAACATTCTCAAGGAAAAACGTCTCAATATCATTGGAAAACTCTCGAACCTGGGAATCATCATGTAAGATTTCTGTGTTTAGTCTCCAAGATCGAGATCTCGCTCTAGGGGCAAAAGACAAAAGTGTGAAAGTCACCGCGGCATGGTCTGAAATCAAAATAGGATGAATAAGCGGAGATGAGGAAGATTGAACAAGAGAGGAGTGAACCAAAAGATAATCAATGCGTGAAAAAGACGAATGGGGGAAGAAAAAAAGGAGAAATCACTGCCAGTGGGATTATGAAGACGCCAGACATCCTGAAGATGGATAAGAGAGCACATATTAATCATTTGTTTATGTGATTTAGGAAGACGAAAATTAAAGGCAGAATTCCTATCTAGGATGGGATCCATTGGTAAATTAAAGTCTCCACCTACAATAAGATTACCAGAATGAGGTGTGTCATTTAGCTTTGTGGTGATTACTTTCCAAAAAGACGGATCATCCTTGTTAGGGGCATAACTATTCATGACAAAGAGATCAGCATTACCATCAGACAACTTAGATAGTAACCAACGTCCCTCTGTATCCTGTTCAGAGGAAACAATAGACAAACCAGAATGTTTAGAAACTAAAGTAATTACCCATTTCTTTTGCCACAAGCATCTGAACAAGCAACATCAGAAACCCATTCTTTCTTCAAAAATAGCGCCTCTCTGACAGAGACCTTTGTCTCTTGAAAAAGGAATAGATCCGAAGAAAGAGATTTGCAGTAGTCTAATATCTTTGACCTTTCTACTGGGTGATTTAACCCTTTAACATTAAGGGAAAGTATATTCAATCCAGACATAGAGCCAATAATAGGAAAAAATGATACTCCATATATGATAGAGGATATACAACAACCATAGAAATTCGCCTCCAGACACTAGACAACAACACGAAACAGGAAGAATCCAAGGAGGAAATCCAAAGAGAAAAAGAGAAAGAAGAGGAAAAAGAAAGAAGGAAAGTAAAAAGAAGAAGAGAGAGAAGAACCAACAAGGAAGGTCTGAAAAAGACCAAATTCATACTAGGGGGAACATGGGAAGATGAGCAAGGGGACCATCACGAGGAATAAATACAATCAGCATAAACAGCCCCAATACAGTATGTAGGAAGGTGGATATCTGACTATGGTTACCCCCAAATTTTTGCCTAGTGTCTAGCTGGTTTTTCGACTTAGTTGGCCTGAGATCCTGCCATTCAGGCTCTCGGGCTATCTGCTCTCTCTGTAAAATGGACTCCATGTACCCTAGGTACATACCCAATTGGTTGGATCACCCTGTCAGCCCCTGTACCAGTGTACACTAGGTACCCAGGGCATTGGTGTACCCAAGGCCTGCCAAGGGCTGCAGCATGTATTATGCCACCCCAGGCTTGGCCTAACAATTTGACACAACTGGCTGATCACTCAGCTGGGGTAAGTTGGTGTAATCACCTCTTACTTAGGTGTAGTATACCTATACCTAACCTTAAATGGGACACCTGGTAACCTATAAGTCACTCCTATGGCAGGCCTTAACAATCCTGAAGGCAGAGTGCTTGGTTCCCTGTGAGATGGTGCTCTGGCATGAGCTGAGCCTGTCTGCAGTGGTCGGAACAACTTCCTTCTACTGTTTCCAGATATCGTCATACCATATACTCTTAAGTGCATTATGAACCTCGCGGTTAAATGCTAACTTTGGTTTGGCTTTATCAAAACATGTCGAGTAAGGTGTCATACGAATTGGAATACTAACCCCTCGCCAATTCTGGCGACGGGGTTAGCATTCCACCCTTCTAGAGGGACACGACATGTACAGTACCTGAAACCCGGGTAAAATCAGACATAGCCTCAGCTCCACAAAATGGATGCTGCCACCACAGACACAAGTCTGCCCTCCTGCTGCTGGGAGTCCTTCCAGCTTGGGAGGTGTGGACAAAGGGTTTCCTGCCAGGGGAGGTGCATGCACCACCCCAGACAGGATTTTGTGTATTGGTCAGGTAGGGCTTGAAAGAAACCAGACATGCCTGTGGCTCACAAGGAGCCTCGGTGCATATGCCAGTTCAAACCGGTCCTGGGGCACACCAGTCCCGGGCCTGGGGCGAGCTGGACAAAGGATTGGGGGTGTAACCACCCCCCTTCCTGGTCCCACCCATAGGGAGGGACCTAGCAGGTAGTCCGGCCCCTAGAATCTGCTTAAAGGTAGGAGCTGTGTCCTAAGACTTTAGACATCCTGGAATCAACTTGAAACTAAGAAGAAGACGGGAACTTCGACATTCTGCTGCACAGAAGACTGAAGAAAATCTCCCCTGTGGTCAGGGAGTGACCACCTTGCTAACGCAAGCACCATCCAGCGAATCACCGTCTGCTTTGCCGCCGCCTCCCGCCGGAGCCCGAGCCCAGAGACTGACAAGACCTGGACCTCCAGACCTCTCACCGCCCGATCCACAGTCCCTGCAAAGAGGAGACCCGTGGAGGCACCGAGACACGTGGAGCCAGCCATCTTGGAACGACTACGACAAGCTGACAAGTGCAACAACCGAGGCTCCCTCCAAGTTGTGCTTTGGGTCCTGAGAAGCCCAACCCTCGAGCAGCATCTGCACCAAAGGTGAGCCCTCCAGCATCTCCACGATCTGCGTGGGGCCCTTCTGCATTTTGCCACTCGACGCGCCTAACCGGTTGCTGGCCCGCTGGCTAGTGGCCATCTTGGCGACGAACTCTACAAAAAAACACCGCTGGTCTGGTTGCTCCAGACTGGCCCTTGCTCCTCTCCAAAGGAGCAATCCCTCTGACCTTGCTGGTCAGAACCAACAGCTGATTTCCGAATCCTCCTGCAATTGCTTTTGCCAAGGCTTGTTTGCTTCGACCAAGTCGCCGACACCGCCGACAGCGAGAGCCTGCGTGGGACAGCTCGTGAGCCGACTCCTGGACGTCGTCGACCTTCAGGGACCACGTGGCTGCGGAGACAAGCTACCCCTCATCACCTGTTTGCACCCGACATTGCCTGGTACCTACCTGGTGCCACGCCGGTCACTGGCTAGTGACTGTGAACACTGTCCCCTCTGCTTTCAGGTCTTCTGCAACTCCGATCCACTCTTGGATCCACTGCATCTCTTCCCGACCGACCGCCTGCAGCACTTTTGTCTACAGGCCCCACGGAACAGATAGAAGAAACCCGACGCACTTCGAGGCCTATGCACCCGCTTCCTGTGGGTGAGGTAAAGCTGGCACACCTGTGCCCAAGTGTAGTATTACATCTCTAGTGCCTGTGTTCCAAATCTTAAGTTCCTAGGTCACCCGGAAGATTCCTTTTGCAGTAACTTTGTACTTTTTACGCACCCATTGAAACCTATGGGAGCACGCGTGTGACTATTTGCTCTGCACACGCCACCCGTGGACCTCCTGGTCACTAACTGACGTTAGCTCCTTGTAGGCCCAGCGATTCTAGAGGCCCTAGGCCTTTTCCCTTTTCTGTTCGTGGTACTTATACCACTATTTTAGTATATGGTTTGAGTGGCCACCAGGGCCTATCCATATAACGTGCAACTTCTGTGTATTCTGTGATAATCTTGTTTGACGATTTGTGCTCCTGTGCTCATAAAGAGACTAGGGGTTACTTTGAGAAATAAATACATATATATTTTGAATATATATCTGTGTGGTGTCCTTTCATTGGTATAAAAGGGGGTTACTATTGGTAAAACAGCTTGCTTAACACGCTTCACGAGTTTAGCCTCAAAGACTGCTTAGCCTACGCTACCACTAGGGCAGCTAGTCCGAAAAGGTTGACTTACAACCACACCATAAGGGTTGCTTGGCATGGTACAAGGTGATCACTTTAACTAGTGAGCATCATATACCAGGCCAACTTCTCACATTGGTGAGCAGCGGTTGGATTTGAGCTTGCTGTGTTTTACCATTGTAATCTCTTGGTTACCAATTGAAAGATCACATAGGTACCTGTAGGTACATATAAAACAAGATTAGATATACTTAAGTTCTACTGAACTTAGTTGTTGTAGAGCAAAGGGAGTAGCACACCCTGACTACAACTACTAGATAGGTTTAGTAGGTAAACCCAAGTGTAGGTAGATTGCAACACATCCACCCACACTTAAGAGCAATGGCCGGGGCAGAGGGGTCCACTGTACCCATCTCTGTTGAGAGTGACCCCCAGAGGGCACCATCCAGCTTTGCTACCCTTAATCAGAATGAGCTCAGGCATTTGGCAACTCTTAGAGGCCTTAAACAGCCCAAGAACCCAAACTCTGCTGAGCTCAGAGAGCTCTTACAGAATGATGAGAATCAGAGAGCACTCAAGAAAGCTTCCCAGTTAGCCCCCTTAGGGACAGGAACAGGAGGCCCCCCTTCTAAAGATGCCACTGAAGTACCCCTTCCCAATAGTCACCCCTTAGATGGGATGCCTACCACAGAGGATGAGAGTGAAAAGGATACTGACAGTAGTGAGGATGAAGGGAGAACTAGCCCAGTGCCAAGTATTATACTTGGCCCAGCTAAACCAAGGCTATTGGGGACTGACAGTGGGTTCAACCCACTGGATCTCCCCAGTGGACTTAACACAGGGCTTGGAAGGCAAAGGAATCGCTCAGGTGACTCCAATGCTTCCCATGGCTCTAGAGGCTCTCAAGGTCACTCCAGGAGAAGGATGACCACCCCTCAGAGGAGGGAACATGAGGCCAGAATGCAGGAAGCCCAGCTGAGGATCAGGAAGCAGGAGCTAGAAGTAGCCCTGATGGAAGAAAAACTGAGCAAGGCTAGGCAGCATAGAGAGAGTGGGTCTATACCCACTGGTGGCAGCAATGTCCCTAGGGACAAAGATAGGGTCTTTGACAATAGGAACCTGTCCAAGATTGTGCCCCCCTACAAAAGTGGGGATGACATCCACAAATGGATGACTGCTCTTGAGAGAGCCTGCAAAGTGCAGCAGGTTCCTGAAGACCAGTGGGCAGCAATCTTATGGCTCTCCTTTGAGGGGAGAGGCAGAGATAGACTCCTCACTGTTAGAGAAGAGGATGTCAGAAATTACAGAGTCCTGAAGAGTGTCCTAGTTGATGGGTTAGGCTTAACCACTGAACAGTACAGGTTAATGTTCAGAGACACCCAGAAGACACAGACTCAGGACTGGTCTGAATATGTGGAATGTGCCACTAAGGCTTTGGAGGGTTGGTTGCTGGGAAGTAAGGTGTCTGATTATACAGGATTGTACAATTTGATGATGAGAGAGCAGATTTTAAGTAATTGTCAAAACCAGCTTCTCCATCAACACCTGGTAGACTCAGATTTGACCTCTCCCCAAGAATTGGGAAAGAGGGCAGATAAATGGGTCAGGACCAGGATCAGGCCTAAAAACCAGGGTGGTGACCAAAAGAAAGATACCACCAAGCCTCAAGAGAAGGGTGGGGATAAAGAAAAAGAGAAACCTTCCTCAGGGCCCCAAAACTCCACACAGGGTGGTGGGTCCCAAGCTCCCTCCTCTACCACAGCTAAAAAGCCCTACTGCCATGAGTGTAAAACTCCTGGGCATTGGAAAACTGACAGCGGTTGCCCAAGGGCTAAAAACAAAACTGTTCCTCCAATTACTCCTGTCACACCACCTATTACTGTCAGCAGTAATCCCCCAGGTGGTGGGAGTGCCCCCAGAAATCTGGGTGGGTTTACTTGGGGAACACAGGGGGACCCTGGCTTAGCCAATTCCCCTACAGCAACCACTCTTGTCTGTGATGGTGGCATGGGGTTTGCCAACTTCACTGCCTGTCCCAACACTTTGGGTAGGTACAGACAGGAGCCCTACATCAATGGTACAAAAGCTGAGGCCTACAGAGACACTGGGGCTAGCATCACAATGGTGGCCGATTGGCTAGTTCCCTCTGAGCAGCTTTTGCCCGGTTTCTCCTACCAGGTGACTAACATTGATGGCAAACAGAACAGTCATCCCATGGCAGAGGTATGTCTCAGCTGGGGAGGGGTCACTGGCCCTAAAAGGGTAGCAGTGTCCCCAACCTTGCCTGTAGACTGCTTACTGGGGAATGACTTAGAACTCTCAGCTTGGGCTGGAGTTGAACAAGACACCCATTCTAAAATGGTAGGCCTTTCACAAAAGGGTAGGGGGGTTGTGCCATTCACAACCCCTGTCCAAATAGATTTCCTCCCTGAAAAGGTTGGAAGGGCAGTGGTAGCCACAGCCCAGGCACAGACAGACTTCCCTGTAGGGACTGGCAGAGCTGTGACAGTCACAGCTCAAACACAAACTGAGTGCCCCCCTGAAAAGGTTGGCAAGGCTGTAATGGTCTCAGCCTATACTCAGACTGACATAGGTGTAGTGAAGCCTGAAACAATGGATCACTCCACACAAACTGAGAGTAGTGGGGAGGAAGAAAAGTCTCCCTCTCCCCAGACATTAGGAAAAGGTCAGCCTCCTCAGGGATCTGACCTCACCCCTTGTGAAGGAACTGCCCCAGAGGTAGCCAGGCCTGGCCTGGCAGAGCCTCTGATGTCAGTGGCCCCTTCCAAGGTGGGATCCAGTCTGGTGCAGGTAGCCTGCCTCTCTCTACCCTGCCTCAGTCAGCCCAGGGCTGCAGAGGTCAGGGAGGCCAGTGGACCCCCAGAGGGCCCCTGTCCACAAGAACCCCCCCATCAAAAGAATGAGGATTGCCTGGCTAGTAGCCCTAGTCAGGTGATGGGTAAAAACATTCCTGAGGGATCTCCTTTACAGGTAGTTAGGGACCTCCCCCAGGGGGATTCTGTTGGGCACAGGCAAACATGGGACCTTAGGGCCCCAAACCTGACCTGTCCCTCCAGTAAGCCCACAAAAGGGACCCAGCCTCCAGCTTTAGGTAGCCAGAGGCTGACCCTGAGAGCACAGTGCAACTCAGTTAAAGAAAGAAAGGCATCCATGGTGGAGGATGATTGGAGGAAGCTGAGGCCTCACTTTGAGGACACTCACTTCAGTACTCCATCTCAACACCAGCCTTTTACTTTGCCAAGACACACCACAGGTAGAGATTCCCTATGGTGGAGACCCTCTGATACCCTTAGGGTGAGGGATTGCTTAGTGGACCATGAGACAGGGGGTAACCATGCCAGTGCTGGTTCCTCCTTATATGGCCACTTGGGCAATATAGGCTTACCTGGTCAAGGTCAGCCTTATCTCCCTTCGTTTGGGGGGGGGTTGTGTAGGAAGGTGGATATCTGACTATGGTTACCCCCAAATTTTTGCCTAGTGTCTAGCTGGTTTTTCGACTTAGTTGGCCTGAGATCCTGCCATTCAGGCTCTCGGGCTATCTGCTCTCTCTGTAAAATGGACTCCATGTACCCTAGGTACATACCCAATTGGTTGGATCACCCTGTCAGCCCCTGTACCAGTGTACACTAGGTACCCAGGGCATTGGTGTACCCAAGGCCTGCCAAGGGCTGCAGCATGTATTATGCCACCCCAGGCTTGGCCTAACAATTTGACACAACTGGCTGATCACTCAGCTGGGGTAAGTTGGTGTAATCACCTCTTACTTAGGTGTAGTATACCTATACCTAACCTTAAATGGGACACCTGGTAACCTATAAGTCACTCCTATGGCAGGCCTTAACAATCCTGAAGGCAGAGTGCTTGGTTCCCTGTGAGATGGTGCTCTGGCATGAGCTGAGCCTGTCTGCAGTGGTCGGAACAACTTCCTTCTACTGTTTCCAGATATCGTCATACCATATACTCTTAAGTGCATTATGAACCTCGCGGTTAAATGCTAACTTTGGTTTGGCTTTATCAAAACATGTCGAGTAAGGTGTCATACGAATTGGAATACTAACCCCTCGCCAATTCTGGCGACGGGGTTAGCATTCCACCCTTCTAGAGGGACACGACATGTACAGTACCTGAAACCCGGGTAAAATCAGACATAGCCTCAGCTCCACAAAATGGATGCTGCCACCACAGACACAAGTCTGCCCTCCTGCTGCTGGGAGTCCTTCCAGCTTGGGAGGTGTGGACAAAGGGTTTCCTGCCAGGGGAGGTGCATGCACCACCCCAGACAGGATTTTGTGTATTGGTCAGGTAGGGCTTGAAAGAAACCAGACATGCCTGTGGCTCACAAGGAGCCTCGGTGCATATGCCAGTTCAAACCGGTCCTGGGGCACACCAGTCCCGGGCCTGGGGCGAGCTGGACAAAGGATTGGGGGTGTAACCACCCCCCTTCCTGGTCCCACCCATAGGGAGGGACCTAGCAGGTAGTCCGGCCCCTAGAATCTGCTTAAAGGTAGGAGCTGTGTCCTAAGACTTTAGACATCCTGGAATCAACTTGAAACTAAGAAGAAGACGGGAACTTCGACATTCTGCTGCACAGAAGACTGAAGAAAATCTCCCCTGTGGTCAGGGAGTGACCACCTTGCTAACGCAAGCACCATCCAGCGAATCACCGTCTGCTTTGCCGCCGCCTCCCGCCGGAGCCCGAGCCCAGAGACTGACAAGACCTGGACCTCCAGACCTCTCACCGCCCGATCCACAGTCCCTGCAAAGAGGAGACCCGTGGAGGCACCGAGACACGTGGAGCCAGCCATCTTGGAACGACTACGACAAGCTGACAAGTGCAACAACCGAGGCTCCCTCCAAGTTGTGCTTTGGGTCCTGAGAAGCCCAACCCTCGAGCAGCATCTGCACCAAAGGTGAGCCCTCCAGCATCTCCACGATCTGCGTGGGGCCCTTCTGCATTTTGCCACTCGACGCGCCTAACCGGTTGCTGGCCCGCTGGCTAGTGGCCATCTTGGCGACGAACTCTACAAAAAAACACCGCTGGTCTGGTTGCTCCAGACTGGCCCTTGCTCCTCTCCAAAGGAGCAATCCCTCTGACCTTGCTGGTCAGAACCAACAGCTGATTTCCGAATCCTCCTGCAATTGCTTTTGCCAAGGCTTGTTTGCTTCGACCAAGTCGCCGACACCGCCGACAGCGAGAGCCTGCGTGGGACAGCTCGTGAGCCGACTCCTGGACGTCGTCGACCTTCAGGGACCACGTGGCTGCGGAGACAAGCTACCCCTCATCACCTGTTTGCACCCGACATTGCCTGGTACCTACCTGGTGCCACGCCGGTCACTGGCTAGTGACTGTGAACACTGTCCCCTCTGCTTTCAGGTCTTCTGCAACTCCGATCCACTCTTGGATCCACTGCATCTCTTCCCGACCGACCGCCTGCAGCACTTTTGTCTACAGGCCCCACGGAACAGATAGAAGAAACCCGACGCACTTCGAGGCCTATGCACCCGCTTCCTGTGGGTGAGGTAAAGCTGGCACACCTGTGCCCAAGTGTAGTATTACATCTCTAGTGCCTGTGTTCCAAATCTTAAGTTCCTAGGTCACCCGGAAGATTCCTTTTGCAGTAACTTTGTACTTTTTACGCACCCATTGAAACCTATGGGAGCACGCGTGTGACTATTTGCTCTGCACACGCCACCCGTGGACCTCCTGGTCACTAACTGACGTTAGCTCCTTGTAGGCCCAGCGATTCTAGAGGCCCTAGGCCTTTTCCCTTTTCTGTTCGTGGTACTTATACCACTATTTTAGTATATGGTTTGAGTGGCCACCAGGGCCTATCCATATAACGTGCAACTTCTGTGTATTCTGTGATAATCTTGTTTGACGATTTGTGCTCCTGTGCTCATAAAGAGACTAGGGGTTACTTTGAGAAATAAATACATATATATTTTGAATATATATCTGTGTGGTGTCCTTTCATTGGTATAAAAGGGGGTTACTATTGGTAAAACAGCTTGCTTAACACGCTTCACGAGTTTAGCCTCAAAGACTGCTTAGCCTACGCTACCACTAGGGCAGCTAGTCCGAAAAGGTTGACTTACAACCACACCATAAGGGTTGCTTGGCATGGTACAAGGTGATCACTTTAACTAGTGAGCATCATATACCAGGCCAACTTCTCACACAGTACATAACTGATTATACTTAATTAAGAAGAAGAAATATCTGAAATATGAACTAGAATTAATTAGAGTATTCCAAAAACAATTCATCATGTAAGTCTATAAAGGCGACATGTATATACCAAATTGATAAATAGGTAACATATAAAGTATATCATAAAAGAATGGAGAAAGCAGAAGAGAGAAAGATATCTAATGCTACAAATGAGGAGATGATGAAAAATAAGCTAATAACTATCTCTAATATTAGGTAGAACGAAACCAAAGCAGACATCATGAAGAGCAGGAAAGAATACAGAGAAAGAAATATATTTCCAAAGAAGACTATAAGATACAGTATGAAGAAAATAAATGAGACATAATAGAGAAAGGCATGAAATAGCTGATCAGTATAACAATCAATGAAGCCCTATGGAAGATAAATAGAAGAAACAAGTATATATTTAAATATGTAAAATCTAAAGATAGGCATCTAGTTAACTGTCCACAAATATGTAAAACTTGTTATACTTAATTTAATTTAAAGAGGCAAGAATATCTTAAATATATAACCATAGAAGTAAAAAACATGAGACTATAAAGTGCAATATAAATATAGTAATTTAGACCTAGTAGAGAGAGGCAGTTAATAATAATAAGTAAACAAACCAATCAATGATATAACAATGAAATAGATATAAAAATTAACTATACAGAAATTAAAATTAACTCTATATATAGCAATTAATAAGCATCTATGAACCAATTCATGTAACCAATCTATACAACAATACAGTTAATAATCAATGGCGTACTCCATAGAGACAAAACAACAAGAGAAAAACATCACGCAAAAGGACCAAATAAAAATACGACAATGGAAGTAACATTAATTGGGGTCAGGGAGAAAAGAAGAACAAAAAAAAAGAGAGATAAGACCAAGTCTCACACAAAAATTCTAAGGAAATAAAAGAAGCCATAAAGTGAGATAAGAAAAGAACCGGGACCTGACATGGACAAAAAGCAAGCAAGGAGGGAAAAAGATTGATAAGCACGAAAAAAGCGAGCAGGAGTGAGGCCAACCTATAAAGAAACAATACCACGAAAGATTAGAAGATACATAAAGTAGATATACCGGAGATAGTGGTCCACTACATCATAAAGATATGAAGGGAGAACAGATAAGGAAAAGGAGAAAAAACACAACCACCACATAGCATACAAAGCCACGCACAAAAAAACAGCAAAAGCACACCAACAACAGTGGACAATAAGACCACCACGCATATCTAAAAAAGACAAACTTAATAGATCTGGAAAAGAGAAAACTCATTGCAGTTATATGTAACCACATCAGGTGCCAGAGGGACCAGGATCAAGCGAAGCTTCCATTTGAAGTTCCATCTGCAGCTCCATCTGATTGTCCAAAAACGAGGCCAAATCAGCAGGTTCATCGAAGATTCTGGAACGACCTTTAAAGGTAATGCGGAATTTTGAAGGGCCAGAAAAAGAGAAGGGGATATTCATCTCAGAGAGACGCTTCCGGAGATTAAGAAAGCCTTTCCTCCTTATTACCGTGTCTCTGGCAAAATCCTGAGAAATTGAAATGCGATGGCCATTCCATGAGACAGCCTTAACCTTCCGCATATGAGCCAGAATTTGTTCCGTATGTTGATGGCGCAGTGGCTTAAAAATTATCGCTCTTGGTTGCGTGGCCGATTTAGAGCGAAAGGTGGGAACACGGTGTGCCCGTTCCAACTCAAAGTCTCTTTGGAAAGAAATTTGCAGCGTAGAAGGAATCCATTGATATAAGAAATCAATCATAGAAGGTGCATCTTTCTCAACTTCCTCCGGAAGACCAAAAATGCGCAGATTGGATCTGCGGTTACGATCTTCTTGTTCAGTGAGATCTCTCCGCAATGCCGCCATTGAGCGCTCTAACTGGCAAAGAGATCTAGATTGCTTTTGCATAGTATCTTCTGCACCACTAATACGTGTTTCTGTGGCTGAAACACGAAGGGAAAGAGCCTTGAGATCATTCCTGATGGCTGACACCTCCACTTGCAGCAAATCTGTGTTAGTCTTGGTAGACTGCGCAATGTCATGAACATCATTGAGGCGCGTCAGAATAGTCTCAAGAGTGGAGTTGGTGTCTTTTTGAGCAGTCTCAGGTGTAGGAGACACTTGTTTGGACCTCTTAAGAGAAGCTTTAGAGTCCTTTGCGTCTTTAGCATTTGGTGACAAGCCCATATTCGCAGCCATAGAGCACACAGTCACAGCGGGAGCAAAATACACCACTTCAGATAAATGAAGGGAAGGAAAAAGCCAGAGGATACCAGTATACTCAATATGCAATAAAGAAATGAGCAAAAAGTGGAGAGCGCACTTTCAGCAACCAATACAGGATAATAATAATGGCGGGCTTACATGACAAAGGAGAGGAATCTCATCACAAAAATACCATGCCCTGCAGGTATCAAAAGGACGCCTTTCGAAACCAAAAACAAACAAACAAGAAGCAGGGTATCATAGAGCATAGAAGCACCATACAAAGGCATTGGAGGCGCTCTGAAGAGAGGTATAGTAGAATAAAATCCAAAATACTCTCACAATAGGCAGCAATGTAACATGAGGAATGAAAGAAATCCAATATAGACTTTTATAAGTATGGAAATAGTCACCAGCACCTGTTTGTCATCATTCCTGACAAGTTCGTACAAATAACGCCGTCGTGTTGTGGAGAAAAAACATCTCCGTCAGTGAGGAAAAAAATGGCGGCCGCTCGTGAAAACACCATGCGCCACCTTAAAACGGCAGAAATGCAGTCACCGGCAGCTTCAGAGAGCAGGAAACTCGCTCATGCAGCACTCGGCAGCGTCAGAAACATGAGGCCAACTTTTGACAGGTATGGGGCAATTCGAAGCGGTAGATAAACCTCCGACGGCCCTCGCTCGGCACAAAGCTCAAGCGCAACACGCCATCTCGCAGCGGCGCGCAAGCCACGCCCCCTTAGTTCAAAAGGTGTTGTCTAAGGGGGACCAAAAGATACATGCATTCCCTCGTGGCACACCCAACTGTTGATCCCATGAGCACAAGCCAATGCGTTTCAAACCCTATGCTGCTTAAGGGTTCTCCTCAGGACTCGGACTTGGTGGTCTTGGTAAAATGAAAAAATTAAAACCAAAGAATGTGTCTTTTAGTATTGTGTCACTCGCCCTCACCCAACCCCCTATATATATTAAGAAACTTTTTTTTAAAGACCTACTTTGTTTCAGCTACTGATGGGGCTGTTTCCTTCTGGCACCATGTTGCTCTTATTAGCACTGCTGTTTTGAAATGAGAAATATTTACACTCTAGAGCAGAGCACTTTGAGCCAGTTGTCATACAGAATTTAAGGGGAACATATGTCATGTAACTTATTCCTTCTTTCTGTGTCGGTGCCAGAATTCTTTGAAGTACTCTAAATTCCCGAAGGAATCTTCTTACTGAAAACCAAAAGATTGCATTTGTGTCAGACACCTATCGATTCAAACGCTATTTTTTAGGCAGTTATTGGCGAGCAAGACTCTTTCTGAATTTATATTGATCATTACGTTTCTGTTCTCCTCCAGTTACACTTAAGAGCGAATCACGCATGTTTGTCTAAGCACAGCGCGTGGTTGTTAACAGTTGAAAGTTTTTTAACTAAGTGCATGTAGAGCGCGCGTTCTTCTCATTTCAAGCATTGCATCTCAGCGATTAGTTACTGCGTGCTACAGTTCCCAGTCACTTGCCTTTCAAATGGATCTCCTTCAGCTCACAGGCCCTCACTCGTTCTGCTTCCACAACCGAATTCAGTTCAACTGTTTTTTGAAAATCAGTCGGCAAATATCCAAACCCGGAGTGGAGTTTAAACCAAGCAGTTTGGTGCATTGCATTCTGGGTATCGTAGTCCACAAAGTTGTGACTTCTGTCGCGTATCTTACAACCTCGCTATTTCTGATAGTTCATTAACTCCTCTTATTGCAGTGTCATATTTCAGGATCAGAAATGCTTCCCTTTGAGTCTGCAGTGTGTTATAGTCACTTCTTGATTTTGGTTTAATTGAACTTAGAACTGTCCATTTGAACTCATTCTCAGAGTGGTTGTTTGCAATGAAATGATTCACCATTGGTACTATTAAGACCTTATTCTTTAGTCTGGGGTGATGTTGTATGATCCTATGTCGCACTTCCTGACTGGTTTTGCCAATATACATCATTTCGCGTGGGCAAAAGATTGCATATACTACATTTCGGGTTTTACAATTAGTGAAATCGTTGTGACACCAATGTCTTCGACCATCGCGGTAAATGTTGCCTTGTATTGTAGTGCTACACACAGAGCAACTGCCACATTTATGGTGCCCCTGGACAGGTTGCAAGTTAAGCATCGTCCTCAGTATATCGCGTCTTTCTTGTGGGGGGGAGAGGTGCAAATCACTTGCAGGCCGATACTCCGATTTTTCTTTAATGCAATTAGCGGTCGGCCAGTTGTTCATGATTATTTTCTTGACAGGCTGAGTATGTGGTCCAACGTTGGTAACGCATACAATGCGGTCCATTGGTAGTTTGATTTTTTTCATTAAAAGATGTTCTTTGGGTGTAAACCAGGCTTGTTTCATCGACTGTTTAAAAAGTATCTTGGGGTATCTTCTCTCCATTCATTTCTTAGTCAGCACGTCTGTATGTAGTTCAAAATCTTCGCGTCTCGTGCAGTTGCGCCAAATGCGTAAATACTGACAACATGGCAGATTATTCTTCAGATTCCTTGGGTGGTAGCTTCTAAAATGCAATGCATTGTTTTTGTCGTTTTTGTGGGTACGCAGCATCATAATCAATCCATAGGTTGATGTTTTTACATCAACGTCCAGGAATGGCATACTCATTTTGCTAGAGACAAGCTGAATTTAATATCGTTGTTCAGCCAGACGTGAAATTCTTTCAACGATGTTTCTGTACCTTTCCATATACACCAGACGTCATCAATATATCTGTACCACTGTACAATCTGATCACTGTATGTGTTGTTATTATAGATAAATCGGTGTCCGTAATGGTCCATGTATAATATCGCCATTTCCGGAGCCAAAGGGCAGCCCATGGCTGACCCTTTTTCTTGTAGGAAGAAGTCTTTGTTGAACTTAAAAAAGTTTTTCGCAAAGCCACAGAGGTCAGGTTCAAAATAAATTCCGGGGGAACTCGATGGGGACTGGAGCGTTGTTCCAGATAGAATTCCATTGCTTCTAGAGCGTCTTGTTAAGGAATTTGGGTGTACAATGAAGACATGTCCATTGTAACCAAGATGTACACATTTGGATCAAAAGCAAATCCTTCGACATTATTAATGAAGTCCATTGTGTCCCGTAGATAGGAGGGGACTTCCAAGATGAATGGCTTCAGGAACACGTCCACATATTTTGAAAGAGGCTCAAGAATCGAATCGCACCCTGACACGATTGGTCTGCCAGGGGGATTTTGAGCGTTATTATGCACTTTCTGCAAAAAGTACAATACAGGTGTTCGTGGGTCTCTTTTGATCAGGTCCTCTGCTTCCTTGGGTCCCAAGATGCCTTCATCCGTGCCTTTTTTCACTATTCCTGAGATTTCATACTCTATCGCCTTAGTTGGATCCTGTGCAAAGTTTCTGTACCATATAGGATTGTGTTCATGATTTGTTCCTTCCTGAAGATAAGACTCTTTTGCCCAGAGGACCACCGCGCCCCCTTTATCCGCTGGTCTTATAATGGCCTCTTTTTGGTTCTTTAAGGACGTGATAGCTTTCTTATGTTCCAATGAGATGTTCTTCTTGATGTAAACTCTTTTGGTTTCTAGAACATTTAATGATGACAGTACTGCGTGCTCAAAAGTGATAATATCCTTAGGAATGCTGTGAGTGGGGGGACAGAAAGTTGACTTATTCCGTAGTCCTGATGCCTCAGAGGTAGTGGTATCCTCTTTATCTCTGAAAACGGCTCTCAATCGTAGACATCCATCTTCACTTTAGTGAAATCTGGTTTTACCCCCGGGACAAAGGTAAGTCCCAATTCTAGCATCTCCACTTGTTCCTTAGTTAAGATGATATCCGAAAAATTGATGATGGATGATTTTCCTATATCTTGTAATACTGTCTGTGTGTCCTCCTCTCCCATGGTTGTACTTTGTATCTTTCACTAGTTTTTTGTTGGCCTGCCCCTAAAACAGACGAATTCCTAGGTTGGTTTTGATTTTAGCTACCTTCCCCTCAGTCTGAATCCCCTTTCGAGTCTGAAAATGATGTGTCGGAAAATGTTAGAAATCTCCTCTTAGATCTCCCTTGGTACTCTGGCAGGAACCGTCTGAAATCTGGTTTTGCATAGAAATCTTCCTTCAGATATGGGTACACTGTTTCAATGTTAAATGATTTTTTGTCCTTTTCAAATTTATTGGCTTTAAAATTGATAGTGTGATTTTTGAAGGAAGAGATTTCTTTTTAAATTTTATCCAGGAAAGTTTTTGCCTCAGCAGTCGTATGATTGTCTTTAATAGCTTAAATCTGTTCTTCGATTTCCTCAATTTCCTTCCTACAAATTCTCTGAGCTGTTTCAATTGAGTGCACCATCAAGTCCTGGCTGAATTTGGAGCTAATATGGCTGAAACCCTTCTTATATTCTGGGTCTTCAGTGAAGATCACAAGGACGTTCTTCACATGTAGACCCCACGGGATAGTTCCGGCTTTCAGGTGTTCTATTAAGAAGTGGCCTTGTAGCTCTGTTCTGATGTGTTTCTTTTGAAGCCTAATTAGTTTGTCTGAAACATTCTGTTGTTTAGCGGTGTTGCTAAGGGTTATGGTTGAGAATATAGTGGAATCTGAGATCAATTTCTGTATATGATCCTCAGTGAAAGATAATGTGTCCCTCTCTGACATGTTCTTGTCTGGTACACCCTATGTGGACCTGCCAGGATATTTAATATTCACTATTTAATGGAATCCCTGTTGTGTGGGAAAAGCCTTGCGAACAACTATCCGCTGTACAAACTTTATGCACACGGAAGGCTGGGGTTTATGCACTATCTGGACTAGACCACTATTAAATTATACTAACAAACACAATGTCCAGATAGGTCGTTTTTTAATTACTTATACGCGACTTCAGTGCTTTGTTCTAAAGCCCGTGTATTTTTTATTTCACTTCTTTTTATACTTTTTTCAAAGGATTAGACCATTATTCTCATGTCTCTTATCAGGCCACACAAATATTTCAAAGACATATTTACACATTCAAAACAATATGTAGTACTGTAACACCACAAAATGCAAAACAAAATTCACAGTGCAATACATATAACAATACATGAACAATACATGAACAATACATGAACAATACAGATACAAATGACCAGTCCGTAAATATTGTTTTGAATGTGTAAATATGTCTTTGAAATATTTGTGTGGTCTAATCCTTTGAAAAAAGTATTAAAAGAAGTGAAATAAAAAACACGCGGGCTTTAGAACAAAGCACTGAAGTCTCGTGTGAGTAATTAAAAAACGACCTATCTAGACATTGTGTTTGTTAGTATAATTTGAGAGTGGTCTAGTCCAGATAGTACATAGACCAAAGCCTTCCATGTTCATAATGCTAAAGAAATGAAGGCACGCACATGGAATAAATTACTCAGATATCGTTCTATCAGAAATATTTATCATTGAGATGTTTAAAACACTGGCGCACACCGCCATTCTGCTTGTATACTGGCATTCATTTCCATATTCTATTTTTATAACATATTTAATGTGGTTGTTCCCAGATTTGCATTACATACAAAACTGTGACTTTCAGGCGAACATGGTCATGTGCTTAGACACATAACGTACACTAGTGCACGCAAAGTAACTAAGTGAAAAGAAGTGTGAATCTGTTTCCAATGGCAAGTCAAACGTGCAAAAGTGAAAACAAGCAGCATCATGACCAAAGCAACCAGCACAGCGCGGACCTCATAGTATCTAGTGGTCCATTACCTTGCAGCCTTAATCAGCGCTCTACAATTACTCAATTTCAGCGTAACTTCCAATTCACTGAATAGAGCTGCTCTGCTCCAGACCCTAAACGCACACGAGTGAGTAACTGTGTTTTTCAGCTCATTGCACAAATCCATTTGACACACACATGATTAACGTGCCGCCGAAGTTCCAGATCCGCTGCGTCTTTAGTCACAAAGTGCTATATGGAATACAAAATGGTTTAAGTTTGCATTTGCAGCACTTCTAGCATTCAGTCGAAAACTCAGGCAGAACAACCCGAATGTTTTCACCATTGTGTAGCAATCTGATCTCTCAAATGAGGCCAGTCAGTCCTGGATGAGGGATTTTGAACCAGAAGTGGTTTGTATAAAAGACATATTCTAACTCATATCGGTGTTGGTAATCATACAGTTAAGTAATAGCTCACGTATTCAGAAGTGGCTTCAACTGTTTTTCTGCCATCTAATGGTAAAAACCTGCATCTAAATCTCTCATGATTCAGGGTACCTCTGTAACAAGGAAAACAAGCATTGGCATAGCCAATAGGTCTCGCTTTTGAGACCTTAAAAGTATTTAGTTGTGCAGCACAATATCCTTGGTGCAACAACATCAACTGTTGCATGGCTAAACACTTATTAGGTCCCAAATGCGAGACCTATTGGCTATGCCAATGCTTGTTTCAATAGCTCTGAACGTAAGTTTAGCTACACTGTATTTTCTGCTTACAGTTCTATACTACAGTGAAAGGTTGGCATTTCTATTAGCTAGACCAGTTTGTTCACCAGGTCCTCTGAAATAATACACTTTAATGCAGTTCTATAGCCATAAGTTTATGGTTCAGTTATACGTGCCAGGAATTTTCCACTATGAGTGCAGAGAAATCTGCAGCAGTAATCCACACAGAAGGGGGATTGTCCTACAAGCTGTAACTTGCCTTGTAAGTTTGTGTACACACACAAACATGTATGTTTGTGGGCGTTCACAATCTGAAATCTGACCCTTTCCCTCCTGGAAATGGCTGGAAATGTACTCCAATCAAGCATTGCCATCATTTAGATGTTGCCAGAGAGCACAGCTGCTTTCTTTAGTATTACTTGTGCTTGTTTTGAGTTCCTATTCATGGAACGTTGCACTTATTTTTGAGCTTCTTATTTTTGCCTTCTTTGGGCTTTTTCTAGTGGGTATTTGGCTTGTTTTTCCTGCAACTAAATGTTTATACTACACCAATGCTGCTTGCACGAAAGGGTGGTTTTGCACATAAATGAGTTGATGCATCTTAATTTGATTTTAGCCCTTACTCAGCCCAGAAAGGCAGCAATCCCACCAGATTGCCCACATCCTTTTAATGGCTTATTATTGCACCATCAGTGTGCAGTGGTGTAACAAAACTTACTCTTAGGTGTGTTTTTGAACCGAATGGTGTCTTCAGACTCCTGATGATGTTTTACCTGGGATAACTTTGCACCTAGATGTGATTTTGTGCATCAATGTCATGTGTGCTGCTAAATGTGCTCTGTGCTCATGCTGATGTTCCTCCAAGGTTCGTTAACCAGATGTGGAATCATACTGAGACACACCTTTCAGACCTAACACACTCTGTTTTTTATTCCTCAAGTCTGCAGTGCAATTGTTTTTTACTCTCCAAGTTTGCAGTTTTATTGCCATTTGGAACTCCAAACTTCGGGTATGCAAAATAGGGCATAGACAAAGGAGACAGGCTGCACAAGACAGCACAAATAGTCTGTGCACATTTGTGCTTGCACTCGTTTGCATGCATCAACACAATAAAGTCAGACTTGCTGGCTTTGCATACTGCCCTAGTGAGTTTGCTCAGCTTAATGAAGTTGAAACTAAACTGAAAAGTTGTGTGTACATATGATTCATTATTTTAAATGTGTGCATGGAGTAGCTTAAGAGATTTATGTAAAGATCGTGAGACTACCAGCTGATTAGTTTAAACAATTCTCAGCTTTGACAAAATTCGATTCGAAAACAGAAACCTAGGGAGAATCCCTTAGAACTACTAGCACATATTTGTGCTGTTAAGAAAGATTAGAAAACGTAACGCAATTTATATCATTATAAATCAAACACAGACTTGCTTCCAAAGTTGTTTAACTGTGCCACTGAGCTATAGGAGCTCGAATGTTGAAGCGGGGGTCATTCTGTACCCCGATCAGCCTCCCCTTGGAGGTGGGCTTTTAAGCACTGGCTACATGTGCAAGGCATACCTAGTGTCAGGAGAAGCCTATTAGTTCACAGTGTCACTGAGTATTACGGTAAACCAGGCGCGCAACACCCATTGGACTCACAGGGCTTCAGCAATCCCCCCCCCACCCCCCCCCCCGTCGTGTGTGTCAGCCCGGGATGAGACAGCTTCCCGGTGCACACACAGCCGCACCCGAGCACTTCACAGGTCTTTAAAAGACCATTTGCATGTTAATGAGGCCTCGATGTTGTTTCACCCCTTCCAAGAGCCCCTGCAGCTCCACTCTGCCTATGGCTTAAAAGATTCAGCCCCCCCCCCGAAATTTTTTCTTAGCTCCCCCTGAAATTTGGCTCTAGTTGCACCTCTGCGGTAAACGAATGAATAATGAGGAGTAACCTTAAGAGTTTCTACCACGGAGCCATAATTCTGTTATCAGAATAAACCTGAATCAAATATGACTTTTGTCATACAGTATATCGTATCTTTTAAAATCATTTTAGCAAATACTTCAGCAATTTAAATGTGTTAACTACTGAATACATACATTACTCGCTACTTCATATAAACATTTGATTTAATTGAATTGTTATAAAGCGCTAACAATTGCCCGGAGGCGTCTTGGCGCTACCCAAAAGGCAGAAACATTTACTGTCTTGACCAGATCAACAGACGTTGATGATGAAAAATCAGCCTGGCTCACATGTTTAGGGTCCTGTAATGAGCAAGTGAAAACGGAAGCCACTCTTGCCTCCTGGTCAAACTTCAGGATTATTAAAGAGCACGCTCCCTTTGAGAAGCCAGCGTGCGAAGGCATTGGTGTGTGCCGCATGATATTTATGAGCGTTCGTGTGCCCTCTTCTATGGGATCAGGACATGGCTCGACAGGGGGCATTGCCACATTTCTAAGTGTCATCATTTCCAGAGGTGCGCGTTCCTGGGGGGAGTCAGCGCGAAACCACTGCAAGCGCAGGTATTCACCCCAGCAGGCGTTTCTTTTTTTTACGACGAGTCACTGCCTATTGGAATCAGCATTGTTTTGAAATTACTTACCTGCCCCTGTCTATATAAAATGATAATGAGGTATCAAAATTAATGATCGATCCATTTTCTTCCAAAACACCTTCATTTGATTATCTCTTCGAGCATAGTCTTGGTTGGTTTAAGAGACGCTTTCTAACAGGCCAGCACGCTCCTTTAATCAATTGACTAATTTGAAACGTGAAAGGCTTCACCCAGTCTCGTTCTCACTTCAGTGCTGCGTTGTTAATGGTCTTCGCCTTATTGCTGCGCAGTCTCTGTGGTAGAAGCAAGCGCTGTGTTTGCGTGAATAAGTGGCCTGACAGAACAAGAAAAAACAAGCAGGATGGCTCTGTCTCCCTTCACGCCCAGGGAGGAGGGAGATGCGAGCAGAGCATCAAAGGGCTGGGTGAGAAGGGAGGGTGGAATGCAAGGGTCAAAGCGGCGAAAGTGAAAGTAATTGAGCAGAGCATCAAAGGGCTGGGTGAGAAGGGAGGGGGGAATGCAATGAGCAGAGGAGCAGCTGTGCACGTGCATGTGATCGTGCACTCAATGTTTAGGCCAGCCAAAAGACTGTGGGTAGCACTTTGAAAATCCCACATACAAAATGTCTCTTCGAGCCTTTGGCTCGCGAGACCTAAAAACGAACCTTGGCATCGGCTCAACATCGGTGATTCTGGGAAAATCTCTTAATCTCTCTCTGCACCTACCAAAAATGAATGTGTCTGTTTGTAAAGTAACTGGCGCTCTTGTAAAGCGCTCCAATACCTTCAGTCGAGTTTGCACTATAAAAACTGCACCAAAAAACACAATGCCTGACCTGCAATAGGCTGATGGGAGTAGGGAAGAGAGGACATCACTGTTGGACTTGGCCCTTCTGGCAAGTTCACCCCTGAAACTTTTTGCTTTTATTGGTGACTTGGTGATAGTGGTTTGTGGTTCCTACGCACTTTCCCTGGGTCCCAGGGTAAAGTGCGTGCGGCGCACTCTGAGTGCATGTGGTGAGATAGGCCTGCCCTCCCATAGGAATGCATGGGGAATGTATGCGTCCCTGGTAGTTCCTGATGCGTGGGGTGTGCATGGTCGAGTCTGTATGTACAGGTTCGTGTGGTTAAATGCTGTGCAATGATGCGTGCGGCGTGCGTGTAGCTAGTATGGAAGTGCCACTTCTAGAAGTGGGCACTTCGGTGTGCAGTGTAAAATGTGTGCCTTGTCGCGTGATTGGCTGGCTGAGGTCATGTGACGGGCTAGGGATTCCCCAGAGTCAGGAGGAGTCACCCGGTGGTGAATAGGGAGATCAGCAGCTAGATGGGTGGGAGGAGTACACCTGGGTCCTGAATAGGGCAGGGCTTTCCCCACACAATGCTGGCTCCGCCCCCTGTGGTGCGACTGACGACCCTAGCCCTGCCAGTGAATAGAGTGAGGGGCTGAGCACATCAAGGGTGCTCCCCAACCAGCTGCGACTGGTTCTCCCCCTCACCCTGAACCCAGACAAAGGAATCTGTGTATAAAAAGGGGCTGTGTCCCCTTACAACATGTTCTTGTTCTGACTTGAATCTGCCAGGGGTTTGCTGCTGCTGGGGCCCAGGGGAAGGCTTGCCTCCCTGGGCCCTGGCCAGCCCCTGGATGCCCTGGACGCTGGAGGACTTCTGGGACCATTCTTTTTGCCATTGCCCCTTACTTTCTAAAGGCCTCTTTGCTGGGAGCTTTGCTGCTCCATTTCTTTATGCCAGGACATCTGGGACCGTTTTCTCCCCTTTGACTTTGCCAAAGACTTCATGCAGCCTTTTCTGCGCACTAGGAGCGCTTTAACTTCATTCCCCCCAAGAGAAGAGCCTGAGGGCTGAGCAGCGCGGCGCTGCAGCCCTGGCTGAGGGAATCCCCAGCGTAGGGATTCCTCCCTCCTTCTGAGCCTTGCGGGTGCCCACCCCGCTTATTTTGCATTCCGACGGCGGGTGCCACCCCGCATTCTGGTGAGCTCGCGGGTGCCCACCCCGCTCTATATTTTAATTTTAATTACCCCCGGGAGCCGAGATGTCTGCTGCCGTCCGCGGCCCGCCTGGTTGTGGGCAGGGCCGCGGGACGGAAGCGGATGTGCCGCCATTTTGAGGAGGAGGTCCCGGAGCCTCGCAGGCTCCACCAGAGAAGTCCCGGTCCCGAGATGGGGGACCGGGCGAAGACCGGCGCATCGAGGGACGGGGCTCTCATGAGGTGAGAGAGCCCCGCCATGACCGGGTGAAGAGCAGAGTTTGTGGTGATGGAGGCGGAGGGGGGCGCGAGGCACAGAGTCGGTGCCTGTCCCCTTCACCCAGAGTGGAAGCTCAGCCGAAGCCTGCCCAGCATGAGGAGAGCCTCCCTAAGACCAGTCGGGTGAGTGGGGGCTCATGGGGCGCATTGTTGGTGCTGTGATGACGTGGGTGCTGAGTGGTCCCGCAGGATAGCGGGCCACTCCAACGAAGGGCACATATTTGGTTAGAGCCCAGTGAGGCTCCAACCTGGGGGCAAAGTAATTTAAAGTTCCCTTTTTGCCGCCATACTCACAGCTGCCCCGCTACTCAGTGGGCAGCTGCAACGATGGGGCCATAATTGTTTTTAGAGCCCAGAGAGGCTCCAACGAGGCGGGCATGATTATTCTAGAGCCCAGAGAGGCTCCAACTTGGGGACATGGTGTGTGTCGAGCCTAGAGGGCTCCAACGTTGGATATTGTCTCAGGGGCTAGTGAGAGCCCCTGCCTACTATGTGCCTTCCCCAGCTGCGCAGCACTTAGTGCCAGCTGCAGCGTTTAGGCCCTGTGCTTGTCCCCAGCTGCCCAGCAAGTAGTGGGCAGCTGCTACGTTTAGGTTTTGGCGCAACCTGGACTATAATGTGATTTTTGGTGCTAGGAAATGTACTGTATATAGCATGTTTTGCGCACCCTGTGTCTTATACCTCTAAATGTGGTTAGTTCTGCCTAGGAGGTTGTTTTACCTGTTTAGGTTGATGGTAGGGAGAATGTACTTCCCTGTGCGATGTGCGCCCCTAGTATAGTTATACTTAGGTGGTTAGGTCTAATGCGTTAGACCAATGAGAATTGCATAATGTGATTTATGTCCCTGTGATAGATGCAGGATAGGTTTTACACCTGATGCTAGTGTGATGACGCTGAGGTCATTATTGCGCCAGTAGAGACTGGTTGTGCTCTACAGTTACTTGGTGTTATGTTCTACGTTTACTATTGGTGATTTGTGCTATGTTCTAAGTGCTAATTCCTGACAGTGGTCCATGTGGCCCTGTCCCCTGTATATATAATCCCTTGTAAATTCTGCCCGTGCCTGTTGGCACATTGTAAAGTGTGTGTTTTTATCTAATGTGTTTTGGTATAATACAAAGGCTATTTTTATATAATACCTTGTGTGGAGTTTCCTTTGTGGTGGGCCTTGGGTGTTGTTGCTGGGTGCGCGCACAAACGCTTTACACATTGCCTCAGAGATAAGCCTGACTGCTCGTGCCAAGCTACCAAGGGGGTGAGCAGGGGTTATCTTTCGCGTGTAACTCCCCAGCCCTGACTAGAGTGGTGGTTTCTGTCTGGCTTTGGCGCAAGCCCTAGCCAACCAGAAATCCCATTTCTAACATTGGTGATCAGCGGTGGGATTTGGACTTGCGTTTGCGCTGTACCGCAGCGGCAACTGGCCGCACTACAAAACTCTGCATTTAGATAATCACATGGTATAGGGATTATTGTTCTAAGTTTGTTTTTAAATGTCATTTCTTTGGAAATGTGGTTCTTGTGCAATGTGAGTTAGGTGTCCCTAGCTCGGGAGGGTAGATCATCCCCCTTAGTGCATTGTGTTTTCTGGATTCACCAGTAAGAGTGGGATCCAGTGGTTGCAGCAGATGTGTGTCCAGTGCATGTATTCCCATTCCCAGTTCCCGGGGTAGTGGTACCTGTGTCACGTGGTGGTCAGGTTGAGAAATCAGGGGCGGTAGAAACTGTCTTACCAGTCTTGGGAGGGGTGGGGATGAATGTGTAATGCGCTGGATGAATGTGAATGTCCCATTCCCAGTTCCCGGGGTAATGGTACCTGTGTCACGTGGTGGTCAGGTTGAGAAATCAGGGGCGGTAGAAACTGTCTTACCAGTCTTGGGAGGGGTTTGGGGATGAATGTGTAATGCGCTGGATGAATGTGAATGTCCCATTCCCAGTTCCCGGAGTAATAGTACCTGTGTCACGTGGTGGTCAGGTAGAGAAATCAGGGGCAGTAGAAACTGTCTTACTAGTCTGGGGGGTGTGTGTATGTGGATGAATGGTGTGAGTTCTCTGAAATAAGGAGCTTGCTGGTTGATTGGGTGTGAGTTCTCTGGGATAGGGAACTTGCATTGGGGAGTGATTCCAAAAGTAGTGGCTGAGGTGTCTTCCAGCCCAGCGTGGTGGAAGAGGTTCAGAGTAGCCCAGCTAGGTCTCGGTGTAGGGGCTCACGTCCTGTCTCTGCGGAGAAGGAGTGGGTGGGACTGCGTGTCTCCAGGTGCCCGAAACCCAGTGTCAGGGCCTGGATGGTTTCTTTAGGGAACATCAGGTCAGGGGCCTAGGCTGTACCAATAGGTCATTTGAGGAGGATCTCCCAGTGTCTAGAGGATGTGGAGTGTCTGTAATCAGAGCTCCAGTAGTCCTGGTGTCTGGCGGTACCGCTCCAGTTGGGAGGGTGCGGAAGTCCAGAGGGAGGGGTGAGAGGGGGAGGGATTCCCCAGTGGGAACCAGTAGGTCAGGGACCAGCCGGGAGGGCTGAGTCGCCACTGAGTGACCGTGGTGTCGCCACTTCTGTTCTGGGGGGTCTGCACGCACTGTCAGATGGACAGGAGGTCGTGAGATCAGCGCCAGGCAGACTGTCACATGACCCATTAGGTATGTGTCACCCTCGTTAAGTCCTGGTTCACCAGGCATCTGACCAAAGGGTACGTCCCTCGGTTGGGGAGCCAGTAGTCGGTGTTTCCGGATCTGGACGTAAGGGCAGCTGTAGTCCTGAGGGCAGGTGGGGCTCATCTTAGGTGAAGAGACCCTGCTCTACAGTGGAAGGGGGTGCAGAGGGAGGGAGTCCTCGCCTCTGACCCCTTGGATCCCAGGTGGTAGACCAGTTGGTGGAGAGAGGTCCTGAACTGGTGGGAGAGTTGTGTTCTGGTGGGTGCTTCCCTGGGAGTGTGCGGAACCCCAGAAGTAGAGGTAGGGTGGGGCATTCTTGCCCGTGACCTCTGGTCAGCCTGAGGGTGCGGACCCTAGGTTGAAGGATCAGTGGTAGTTGGGAACTACACTGAGAGGGAGAGTGGAGAATGGCTTGTACGCCAGGGGTTACTACCCCCCACTCTGGGTTTGGCAAGGACCAGTGGTATCTGGGTGGCCTAGGGCCTGGTCCTGGTCCTGGCCGTGGACAACTAGGTAGTACCAGTGGGGTAGCCTAGTTGGGCCTGGGTTCTTTTCGGTTGTTTTTTTTTCAGATGGAACCATGTTGATTGAGAATGGCGTAGAACCGGAGAGTGTCCCTGCAGTGCGGGCCTGCGTCCGTGTTCTATCGCCCCAAGCAGGGAAGTCCATCACGGTGGTGATTGGTCTGCCCTGCGTTTTGGCTGGAAGGGGGTTGTGTTGGACTTGGCCCTTCTGGCAAGTTCACCCCTGAAACTTTTTGCTTTTATTGGTGACTTGGTGATAGTAGTTTGTGGTTCCTGCGCACTTTCCCTGGGTCCAAGGGTAAAGTGCGTGCGCACTCTGAGTGCATGTGGTGAGATAGGCCTGCCCTCCCATAGGAATGCATGGGGAATGTATGCGTCCCTGGTAGTTCCTGATGCGTGGGGTGTGCATGGTCGAGTCTGTATGTACAGGTTCGTGTGGTTAAATGCTGCGCAATGATGCGTGCGGCGTGCGTGTAGCTAGTATGGAAGTGCCACTTCTAGAAGTGGGCACTTCGGTGTGCAGTGTAAAATGTGTGCCTTGTCGCGTGATTGGCTGGCTGAGGTCATGTGATGGGCTAGGGATTCCCCAGAGTCAGGAGGAGTCACCCGGTGGTGAATAGGGAGATCAGCAGCTAGATGGGTGGGAGGAGTACACCTGGGTCCTGAATAGGGCAGGGCTTTCCCCACACAATGCTGGCTCCGCCCCCTGTGGTGCGACTGACGACCCTAGCCCTGCCAGTGAATAGAGTGAGGGGCTGAGCACATCAAGGGTGCTCCCCAACCAGCTGCGACTGGTTCTCCCCCTCACCCTGAACCCAGACAAAGGAACCTGTGTATAAAAAGGGGCTGTGTCCCATTACAAAATGTTCTTGTTCTGACTTGAATCTGCCAGGGGTTTGCTGCTGCTGGGGCCCAGGGGAAGGCTTGCCTCCCTGGGCCCTGCCCAGCCCCTGGATGCCCTGGACGCTGGAGGACTTCTGGGACCATTCTTTTTGCCATTGCCCCTTACTTTCTAAAGGCCTCTTTGCTGGGAGCTTTGCTGCTCCATTTCTTTATGCCAGGACATCTGGGACCGTTTTCTCCCCTTTGACTTTGCCAAAGACTTCATGCAGCCTTTTCTGCGCACTAGGAGCGCTTTAACTTCATTCCCCCCGAGAGAAGAGCCTGAGGGCTGAGCAGCGCGGCGCTGCAGCCCTGGCTGAGGGAATCCCCAGCGTAGGGATTCCTCCCTCCTTCTGAGCCTTGCGGGTGCCCACCCCGCTTATTTTGCATTCCGACGGCGGGTGCCACCCCGCATTCTGGTGAGCTCGCGGGTGCCCACCCCGCTCTATATTTTAATTTTAATTACCCCCGGGAGCCGAGATGTCTGCTGCCGTCCGCGGCCCGCCTGGTTGTGGGCGGGGCCGCGGGACGGAAGCGGAAGTGCCGCCATTTTGAGGAGGAGGTCCCGGAGCCTCGCAGGCTCCACCAGAGAAGTCCCGGTCCCGAGATGGGGGACCGGGCGAAGATCGGCGCATCGAGGGACGGGGCTCTCATGAGGTGAGAGAGCCCCGCCATGACCGGGTGAAGAGCAGAGTCTGTGGTGATGGAGGCGGAGGGGGGCGCGAGGCACAGAGTCGGTGCCTGTCCCCTTCACTCAGAGTGGAAGCTCAGCCGAAGCCTGCCCAGCATGAGGAGAGCCTCCCTAAGACCAGTCGGGTGAGTGGGGGCTCATGGGGCGCATTGTTGGTGCTGTGATGACGTGGGTGCTGAGTGGTCCCGCAGGATAGCGGACCACTCCAACGAAGGGCACATATTTGGTTAGAGCCCAGTGAGGCTCCAACCTGAGGGCAAAGTAATTTAAAGTTCCCTTTTTGCCGCCATACTCACAGCTGCCCCGCTACTCAGTGGGCAGCTGCAACGATGGGGCCATAATTGTTTTTAGAGCCCAGAGAGGCTCCAACAAGGCGGGCATGATTATTCTAGAGCCCAGAGAGGCTCCAACTTGGGGACATGGTGTGTGTCGAGCCTAGAGGGCTCCAACGTTGGATATTGTCTCAGAGGCTAGTGAGAGCCCCTGCCTACTATGTGCCTTCCCCAGCTGCGCAGCACTTAGTGCCAGCTGCAGCGTTTAGGCCCTGTGCTTGTCCCCAGCTGCCCAGCAAGTAGTGGGCAGCTGCTACGTTTAGGTTTTGGCGCAACCTGGACTATAATGTGATTTTTGGTGCTAGGAAATGTACTGTATATAGCATGTTTTGCGCACCCTGTGTCTTATACCTCTAAATGTGGTTAGTTCTGCCTAGGAGGTTGTTTTACCTGTTTAGGTTGATGGTAGGGAGAATGTACTTCCCTGTGCGATGTGCGCCCCTAGTATAGTTATACTTAGGTGGTTAGGTCTAATGCGTTAGACCAATGAGAATTGCATAATGTGATTTATGTCCCTGTGATAGATGCAGGATAGGTTTTACACCTGATGCTAGTGTGATGACGCTGAGGTCATTATTGCGCCAGTAGAGACTGGTTGTGCTCTACAGTTACTTGGTGTTATGTTCTACGTTTACTATTGGTGATTTGTGCTATGTTCTAAGTGCTAATTCCTGACAGTGGTCCATGTGGCCCTGTCCCCTGTATATATAATCCCTTGTAAATTCTGCCCGTGCCTGTTGGCACATTGTAAAGTGTGTGTTTTTATCTAATGTGTTTTGGTATAATACAAAGGCTATTTTTATATAATACCTTGTGTGGAGTTTCCTTTGTGGTGGGCCTTGGGTGTTGTTGCTGGGTGCGCGCGCAAACGCTTTACACATTGCCTCAGAGATAAGCCTGACTGCTCGTGCCAAGCTACCAAGGGGGTGAGCAGGGGTTATCTTTCGCGTGTAACTCCCCAGCCCTGACTAGAGTGGTGGTTTCTGTCTGGCTTTGGTGCAAGCCCTAGCCAACCAGAAATCCCATTTCTAACAATCACACACTGTTCTGTGTGATGGCCAACTAAAATGTTCTCAGAGTGAAACCTCCGCAAAGAGAACGAAGCACACAAAGGAGGGACTTTGACAGAAATGCACCAATAAGAAGCCAGCATTTCTGAATGCCACAGATAGTAACGAATGGCAAACAGTGGGTTTGCCAAACCCCACAGAAGGGATATCACAGGTCGATCGAAGCTCGACCTAAAAAGGGTCATTTTTCAGTGGAAAACTGTATGTGTTCCATGTTATGTTTTGGGGCCTTTCCTATAATGGGCACTAGGCCTACTCACACAAGTGAAGTACCATTTTAATCAGGAGACTTGAGGGGATAGTAGGCGGTAGGGAATTTGTGGCTCTCTGCATATTCCACAACTTTCCATCACGTAAATGTGAAGAAAATGTGTTTTTAGTCAAACTTTGAGGTTTTCAAGGGCTTCAGGGTAGGAAAATGTCGTGTTTTATGGGAATAGAGAGGGACTCAGACGGGATTAGGGTTTGCACGATGCTTTATTGGCTTTTTTTTTTACAGTCCTCAAGCTCTTCCTAGGTCTTCTTTCTTGGCCTTACAGGGACAACGTAACCCACGGGATCCTGTCTTGCCCTTTGCTTTACGCGAAGATTCTTCGGATGGTTCTCCCGGCAGGGCTCGGCACATAAGGAAAGAATGAAACAAGCTTGTATGAGGTGAGGTGTTCACGGTCTTCTCTAGACCAGGGTAGGGAAGTGCAGGGGAGAGCAACCAGTTTCACCCACGAGTGAGGTAGAGGGTATCCCAACACCGGTAGCAAGCAAAGAAGAAAGGGAGCTTTACGAGTTTAGGATGCAAGTTACTCGTGTCCAACCCCATGGGTGTCTGTCATCCCTGACGCCCCCGTAACCCTTCCCCGAGTTTTAGCTCAGAGATACGATGACGCACCTGTTTGAGCCACGAACCTCCGTGGCCGTGGCGGGGCGAAGCGTCCTCCTGGCAGCTCACTGCAGCGTCTTCCTCTCTTCTCCTCTCTGGTTCGCGAACGTCTCCCAGCTTCGACTCAACCGCTTCCGGGCTCTCGACGTTCCCTTCCTCTACGTCCTGTTCCGTCCTATATGGTGTGGTTTCCTCGCTCTCGTCCTCGAAGGGGGCGTTCCTGTCTTCCGGCTCCATGGTCTTAAAGGGCCAGTGCAGTGACAGATTACTGGCCATCAGGGAAACGTCTTTCCGATGTACCTCCGGGGGCTGGGGAAAGGAAAAAGAAGCGGGGCAGGGAGGTGAGTCTTGTCCATACTGTCGACATGCTGGTGGTGACACTCGACACATCTCCCCCCTAGAATCCTCCCGATCGGGGATGATACGAGACAGAAAGTCAGCATTGGCATTAAGTGTCCCCTTACGATGCCGGACTTCAAAAGAAAAGGGTTGCAAATCAAGAAACCACCGCATGACTCTGGGATTATTTCCTTTTTGGCGACTCATCCAGACCAGGGGAGCCTGATCAGTGTATAGTATAAACCTGGTCCCCTCAAGGTAGTAACGCAGTTTATCGATGGCCCATTTTATTGCCAGACACTCCTTTTCTAGAACCGGGTAATGCTGTTCCCGTGGGAACAGTTTTCTGCTGATGAACAGTACTTGACGTTCTTGTCCGTCCTCGGTGATTTGTGAGAGCACGGCCCCAATTCCGATATCCGAGGCGTCGGTCTGTAGAATAAAGGGCCGTGTATAGTCAGGTGACCGAAGTACTGGACTTTGTGTTATAGCCGTTTTTAGTTTCTGAAAGGCCTGTGTAACTGTCAGAGAAGGGAGCTGCAGATGTTTGGCGGATATTCCCTTTTTCAAGAGGTCAGTGAGAGGAGCGGCCAAGTCAGCGTACTGAGGGATAAACCGCCGGTAATACCCCAGGAGACCCAGAAAGGCTCGAACCTCTTTTTTTGTGGTAGGTAGGAGGGCTTCTATAATAGCCTTAATCTTTTCTTCTTGGGGCTCTATGCACCCGTTGCCCAATACGTAGCCCAGATATTTCACCTTGGAAAATCCCATTCGGGATTTCTTTGCGTTTATGTGTAATCCGGCTTTCCCCAGTTCTTGCAGTATGGCCTGACAGTGGTCTGAGTGTTTCTCCCAGGTAGGACTGAAGATGATGATGTCATCTAGATAGGCGGAGGTATAGGCATGTTGGGGAGCTAATACCTTGTTCATTAGTCTTTGAAAAGTCGCAGGGGCCCCATGTAACCCAAAGGGCAACACGTTAAATTCAAAGAGGCCTTCAGGGGTGGAAAAGGCCGTTTTTGGTCTGTCTGAGTCACGTAAGGGCACCTGCCAATAGCCTTTGGTTAGGTCTAAGGTGAATATGTACTTGGCGTCCCCTAAGCGTTCAATTAGCTCGTCAACCCTGGGTAGGGGGTACGCATCTAATTTGGAGACGGCGTTTATGGCTCTGAAGTCCATACAGAATCTAATACTGCCGTCGGGTTTGGGTACCAGGAGGATAGGGGAAGACCAGTCGCTCTGAGAGGGGCTTATCACCCCCATTTGTAACATTTTGTCAACCTCATCGGCTACGGCCTTACGGCGAGCTGCCGGTATCCGGTAAGGTCTTAACTTGATAACGGTACCGGGGGGAGTGTTGATCTGATGTTCGACTAACGTGGTCTTTCCGGGTAGGTCAGAGAAGAGAGTCGCCGACTCGATTAACACATCCAAGAGGTCAGCTTTTTGTTTCTCCGACAGTGTTTCATTAACGACTAGGGTATCAAGAGTGCAATTACAGGTTTGTGTATGAAGGGCAAGATGGGATGAAACGGGGGGAGGTCCTAACCACTTTTTTAGGAGATTAATATGGAATATTTGGCGGCGTTGAGGGGTAAGCTGCAACTTGTAAGTGGTGTTCCCGATGGTATCAACCACTTTATATGGTCCTTTCCACTCGGTCTTCACGTTGGGCAGGGATGATGGTAAAAGGACCAGGGCCCAATCTCCTATCTTTAGGTACCTCATTTTCTTTCCCTTGTCATAATGTGCCTTCTGTTGTTGTTGGGCTTTATCCAGGTTGGCATGAGCCAGCTCCCGTAATTTTCCTAACCGGGTTTTTAGATGTCTAGTATACTCCAGGAGGTCGGCAGTGTTATCAGGATGTCTCTCCCAGGCTTCCTTTGTCATTTCCAGCAATGTTCGGGGTTGTCTCCCATACAGCATTTCAAACGAGGAACACCCCATGCTGCTCTGGACCTGTCCCCTAATGACAAACAGCGCCAAAGGGAGTAACCTGTCCCACTGTCTTCCCTTGGTGCTTAGCATCTTTTTTAAGGTTTGTTTCAGGGTGCCGTTGAATCTCTCCACCAGGCCGTCTGTCTGAGGATGGTATACCGAGGTTTTTATGTGCCCAATATTTAACAACCTGCAGACCTGGGCCATGAGTTTAGACACAAACGGGGTACCCTGATCCGTGAGAATGGTCTTGGGGAACCCGACTCCGGAAAAATATTCGACCAATTTATCCGCTATGTTGGCTGTTGTAGGCGCCCGAAGCGGGAAAGCTTCGGGAAAGCGTGTACAATAGTCGACCAACACGAGGGCGTACTGGTAACCCCTACTGGAACGGGTCAAGGGTCCTATAAGGTCCATGCCCACTCTTTCAAAGGGTTTTCCGATTATCGGTAAGGGATGCAAGGGTATCGCAGGTGGTTTATAGGGATTTTTCTTTTGGCAAATGGGGCACTCCTGACAGTACTTCTTAATATGGCTATGGATACCTGGCCAATAGAAATTCCTCAAGATGTTTTGGGCGGTCTTCTGGGGTCCTAGGTGTCCTGCCAGTAGGTGAGAGTGGGCAAAGAAAAGGATCTGATCCTGAAACTGTCGGGGCACCACTAACTGAGGCTCTGTTCTATCGTCGGCCTGGCGATATAATAGGCCGTTGTTGATTCTCAGGGAGGGAAACACAGTAGGTGTGTTAGTGTTCGGTTTCTGGGCTTGTTGCCATGCAGCAGTCAGATTAGGGTCGTTAGCTTGTGCCCATCTAAAATCCTGGTCTGTCTCCCAGGGTTCTTGAGCGAGTAACGTTTGTTTCGTCGTGGAAGCCTGTTCCCTGTTGTAAGTTGCTTTTGTCAGATTGTCTATAAAGAGGGATAGAAATTCGGGATTATCCGTACCTAGGATAAGTTGTTCGGGACAATGAGGGAGTACCCCTACAATTACCCACGTTATCTGTTCTGCGGGCCCACACAAAGGGATTTTAGCGGTGGGGTAGGCCTTCACATCCCCATGCACACAACAAATGCGCACCCGTTCTCCCCTAAGGCACTGTCTGTCCTTTACCAATCCCTCCCGGATAACTGACTGTCGACACCCTGAATCAAGAAGGGCAGAAATAGGCGAGCCGTTAAGGAACAAACTTACGTGGAAGCAGGAGCCCACTTCCTCGGTGTACAATAAATCCCGGGGTACATAGTTTACGTCCATGGGCTCCTCTGTTCTTCTTTTGGGACAATTTCTTGCGACGTGACCCCAGTCGCCACACTCAAAACATTGTGGTCCCCGGGGAGTTGACACTTCGGGCTTCGGCCAACGGGCCCGGTCAGGTTCCTTGATAGGTTGGAGGGGTCTCCGGGGAAGGGGAGTGGTACGTGTGGTTTTGTCTGCCTCTATCTGGTAAGGTCGGGGCTGGGCCCGGGTAAATGATGAGGCCATATCCACGGCCTGTTCGGGGGTTAGGTTTGAATGTTGGCGGAGCCACCGTTGGGTTGTTACGGGGAAGGCCTCTATAAATTGTTCTAAGGAGACCAAATTCATAATCTCTTCTTTGCTTCTTTCTTGTGGTCGGAGCCACTTTTAGTTTGATGTACAGCGTTTTGGGATTGTCTCCCACGCTTCCCTTCTCTCGTCGGAACCGCATCCGATATATTTCAGCATCTAATCCTAAGTGGTCGCGGATGATAGCTTTCACCTCCTCATAAGGGGTGACGCCTCCTGCGTTGGCAAGCTGATAGGCTGCCTGCGCTTCACCTGAAAGAAGGGGGGCGAGAAAGAAAGGCCATTTGGCAACTGGCCACCCTGAGGCTCGGGCGGCCCTCTCAAAATTCAGGAGAAAGGCGTCTGGGTCTTCCCCCGGGGTGTATTTTTGTAAAGCGAACGAGGGAAGGGATGCATAGCTTCTCGCTTGGGCCTGTCCAGTGGTTCCGGCCGTGGGAGCTTCTGTAGACTTCTGTATCATGGTTAACTGTCCTTTCATCAAGTCTTTCATTACTTCACGGTCGGCCTGAGCGGACGCCATTTGTCTTTCTACGGCCCATTCTAGTTTTTTCTGGCCTTCTACTATGTGCTGCAAGAGTGCTTCCATTTTTGACTCCCAATGGCGGACCTAGACTGCCCGCATTCTCCACCAATTGTCGTGTTTTATGGGAATAGAGAGGGACTCAGACGGGATTATGGTTTGCACGATGCTTTATTGGCTTTTTTTTCTACAGTCCTCAAGCTCTTCCTAGGTCTTCTTTCTTGGCCTTACAGGGACAACGTAACCCACGGGATCCTGTCTTGACCTTTGCTTTACGCGAAGATTCTTCGGATGGTTCTCCCGGCAGGGCTCGGCACATAAGGAAAGAATGAAACAAGCTTGTATGAGGTGAGGTGTTCACGGTCTTCTCTAGACCAGGGTAGGGAAGTGCAGGGGAGAGCAACCAGTTTCACCCACGAGTGAGGTAGAGGGTATCCCAACACCGGTAGCAAGCAAAGAAGAAAGGGAGCTTTACGAGTTTAGGATGCAAGTTACTCGTGTCCAACCCCACGGGTGTCTGTCCTCCCCTGACGCCCCCGTAACCCTTCCCCGAGTTTTAGCTCAGAGATACGATGATGCACCTGTTTGAGCCACGAACCTCCGTGGCCGTGGCGGGGCGAAGCGTCCTCCTGGCAGCTCACTGCAGCGTCTTCCTCTCTTCTCCTCTCTGGTTCGCGAACGTCTCCCAGCTTCGACTCCACCGCTTTCGGGCTCTCGACGTTCCCCTCCTCTACGTCCTGTTCCGTCCTATAAGGTGTGGTTTCCTCGCTCTCGTCCTCGAAGGGGGCGTTCCTGTCTTCCGGCTCCATGGTCTTAAAGGGCCAGTGCAGTGACAGATTACTGGCCATCAGGGACACGTCTTTCCGATGTACCTCCGGGGGCTGGGGAAAGGAAAAAGAAGCGGGGCAGGGAGGTGAGTCTTGTCCATACTGTCGACATGCTGGTGGTGACACTCGACAGAAAAACATGGTGGGAACCACACAAGTCACCCCACCCTGAATTTCACTGGGTGTCTAGTTTTTAAAAATGTACAGGTTTGCTAGGTTTCCCTGTGTGCCAACTGAGCTAGGACCCAAAAACCACAGATAACCACATTGCAAAAAGGGTCAGTTTTCAGTGGAGAAATGTGATGTGTCGATGTTGCATTTTGGTGTCAACAAACGTGTGCCTGCCAGACCATAAATTTAGATAAATTTCTTAAATAAGAATCTACATGAGTCTTACTATTCATGTTTAAATCAAAGAAGGAGTTAGTTCCTCTATGAGGCAGATGTACTGTGAGCCACTAACTGCCTACTATTTGAGTCGCTGGGAGATCTCTATTTCAGATTGTAATGCCCTCAGACACCTGTTAGGGTGTCTTGCTTCATCATAGGGCGCTTCTCGTCAGACCGGCGATGCAATGTCTGATGGGCCTGGTGGCATATTCGGCGGAGTTCTTTTGATTTGAGAACGCCGTATGTGAATGGTGTGTGCTCAAAAAAAGTGAGTAGTGGTGTGTGTAAAGTGACTCAGTGATTTAAAATAGGCACCAGACCTATGAACGTTTTAATTCAGGAATAGGACCGGGACTAAGTAAAAGCAGTGGGGCTACCAGAAGGTCTTAAGGTACCAGGGTAGCTCTTATGTGTAGACAGTTGGTATTTGACATTATTTTAGATAACATATCAAATTTTAAATTGCACAAATGTTACATTTACAGAAACATAAAAATGACTGACAGTACAGTTCTACATTAGTTATATACAACACATATTTACCAGCTCCTCACGCCTCAAATCCTTTGAGGATGAATCCTGTGTGTAGCAAAGCATCAAATGTTATAACTAGTATTCATAGGATGGTTATAGTGGGGGACCTAATTTCCTTTGGTCCTCTATATTCTTTATGTGTCAATACTATTCTGTGGCCCAATAGAGGTCAGAGCATTTGATGATAGGCCGGGGTATCGTCCCCAAATTACGATTTCCGTGATGCCGTGCTGCTTGTGCACTGGCTATAGCAGTAATTGCTAGCTCTTGGCCTCAATGTTGGTTAAGCCGACGCGTTTGGACCTTCTGAGGTGGACCTGAGCTGTTATTAGGGGGAAGCTCTTCAGGGCAGATGTTCTTGTAGGACACGTTTTCCTGGTTGGTAAATGGGCTGGAGCCTTATATTGAGGACTAGTCCTTACATAGAAGTCTGGCTATCATGCCAGATTCAGATGGCTGTGGGCCTTGTCAGGCGGCTTCTTTAACTTTGTTTCCTCGTTTTTCTTAAAGTCACATTCTCTCCGTTCTCTCCTTTTTGTATGGCGGTGCTACTGCTACACGCTGTTATATCCATTTTGGGTCATTTCTTGCCACTGACACTAGGCCTTCTCACAAAAGCGAGGTACCATTTTTATCGGGTCACAGGGGGGAATGTTAGGTGGTAGGAAATGTGTTGCTCGCTGCAGATTCCAGAACTGTCTATCATAGAAATATGAAAAAATTGTTTTTAGTCAGTGTTTGAGATTTGCAAGGGTATCTGGGTAAGAAAACCTGCTGAGAGCCATACAAATCATCCCACCCTTTACTCCCCCAGGTGTCTAGTTTTCAAGACTGAGCAGATTTGCTAGTTTTCCCTAGGTGCTGGCACTGCTAGGGCCCAACATCCACAGCTAACCACATTGCAAAAAACCCCAAAACAATATAATTTTCTGTGGAAAAAATGTGATGTGTCCACGTTGTGTTGTTGGGTCTTTCTCTTCGCCGGCACTAGCCCTACCCTCACAAGTGAGGTACTATTTTTAGCAGGAGACATGGGGGAATGCTGGATGGTAGAAAATGTGTGGCTTCCCACAGATTCCTGAAGTTTTCCTCACAGAAATGTGTGGTAAATGTGTGTTTTTAGTCACACTTTGAGGTTTGCAAAGTCTTCTGGGTAGGAAACCCTTGTGGGAGCCACAGACGTCATCCCACCCTGTATTCTCCTAGGGGTCTACCTTTAAAAAGTGGTTTGCTAGGTTTTCCCTAAGTGCCAGCTAAGCTAGAGCCCAAAATCCACAGCTAACCACACTGCAAAAAAAGGGCAAGTTTTTAGTGGAAAACTTTGATGTTTCCATGTTGCGTTTTGGGGCCTTTCCTGCTGTGGGCACTAGGCTTACCTACACAACTGACTTACCATTTTTAAGGGGAAACATGCGGAAAAACAGAATAGTAAAACATTTGTTATTACCAATTATATTTTGCTGCATTTGTGCCTTTCAAATGTGAGCCAGTGTGTAAGAAAGAAGACATTTCAAAAAATGCCCTATGAATCAGATGCTAGTATGGCTACCTACAAATTTAGAGATGCACAAATAACCACTGCTCCTCAACACTGTATCTTGTGTTTAATTCAGAAATACATCCATGTTCTTACTGAAGATCAGGACTGCTGTCTTGTCAGTGTTAAATTTGAGACGCCTGGTCTTCATCCAGTCAGGACTTCAATCATGCATGCTGTAAACTTGTTCCATGCACTGGGAGTTTTGTTTGAAAGAGGGAGGATGCGTTGGGCGTCATCGTAATAGGAGAGGACTTTGATGTTGTGGGTGTACGGATGATGATGGCAAGTAGGATCAAGTATGTGTTGAGGATGGTCAGGCTCAGAGAGGATCCTTGTAGTACTCCACAGAGGAGGTTGCGGGTGTCCAATGAGTAGGGCACCAGAGTAACTGAGGCCTGCCAGTCAGGTAGAAGATCCACCTGAGAGCAGGTCTGTGGATTCCAATGCTGTGTACGTTTTGCAAGAGAATGGGGTGGGAAAGCGTGTTATTATTTCAGGCATGATAAACTTCATACATTCCTTTTCACCCAGATTTGTGTTAAACTTGCAATAACTTTACCAGGAACTGAGCAAACTTCTGTGGTTTTTTTAAATCAATTTTCGGTAACCTTGAATTACTTGTGGGAAAACAACTACTTCTTAAAACTGAGACAATAGCCACACTCATTTTGGGTTGACCTCATAATTATTTTCATAGAAACAAGCTATATATGAGAACTGCGTCATAAAATCTAGATTGAACATACAATTGCTTTACAGCAAACCCATTAAACTAGTTTGACCTTAGTTTTAGTTGTCCTGGAATAACCCAGTTCAATTTATGTGTAGGTTCCCCTCACAAATTTTCATTATCAGCAAGTAGCACACGCTATAAAAACACTATCTCCCATGACAAGAAACACATCCTTGAAGGTTTCAATATCTGGATGAGACATGACAAAGTATACTGCTAATTCTTAGTGTTAGCCTTCTAAAATACCACCAGTCTATTGCTTAAGCATCTTCTATTCCTCTGGAGCATTACTTGAAGAAAAATCCTTGAACACCTTAAGCAAGCCTATGAAACGGTACAAAACTTGAGACTGAATATCCCATACTAATCATCATCCGAGAATATGCATGTTACCAAAGCATACATCCTCACAATAGGGGAAACCTATGAAAAATCCTTCACATCTTTATGGTTTATAATCAATATCTCATCTTAGTTGCATTAGTCATAGCTATCATTTAATCTGCCTCACAGGCTTGCACAAAGGAAAACGTTGGTATTTGACTGCAGATCATATGATACAATAACCAGCCACTTAACCCACTCTATCCATGGATCCATATAGGTAACATGAACTAAACATTTACATTTTGTCCATCCTTAGTGTGTACTATCCATTATCGCTGTGACATATTGGCATGTCCCAATATGCAGTGTCATAGGCTTCCTCTTTGTGGGTACATCACCAAAAAACATACTTTGACCAAACATGCATGAAATATAATCAAATAGAACCAAACAGTATCCAGTTTCATTTATACTGTCTCCAAAACAATAGCGGATAACAATAGAGACTAATCTCAAGTTATTAAAACGCTACCTACCACCCAGTAGTTAAACCTTTCCAAAAATTAACAGATTCCAGTGGATCCAAAATGCTGATACCATGAGACCATAGGACGTAATGCTAGCCACATGCAGAAACCCCTGTAATACAGTGCAAGGGTTTGTGTGTGGCACAAAGCAGTCTAAAGTGCACCAGAGCTGGGGGAGAGGGAAACACCTCTCATTCTTGGAAGATGTGCCTCATGCTGCTCTCTCTCATTCATGCAACACAGAAAATTCGCTAGCTGCGCTGCATTGCGTTACTTCTGAATATATTTTTACCTCTCCCCTAAGGCCACAAATGCACAGCCTTGCCAGAACTCTATTAAATGTGATTGAGATAGCATCTACTTCAAAATAGTTTGCCTGACATTCATTTGTTAATGGAAACCGTGTCTAAAAGAGTCTCTTCATATGCATCACCTTGATCCCTCAGATAACACCTACAGAGTACGGTACACGAACAGTGTGAGCTAAATATCATCTGACAAAAATATTGTGTCCTAAATATCGGTTGATGGAGTTATTATTAAAAAATCTACACAAAATATTTTTAAACCATATTTAGGGCACAATATTTCTATCAGAAAATATTTTTGTCAATAAATTCTGACAAACAACCCGTCCCAACCTTCCAATACCTCTGCTACACCAGGTATATTGATAGACAAAATAGGTTCTTCTGTGCCCAAACCCACAAAATATGAGAAAGACTTGCTTTATCCTTCAATATCTACCTATCCTACTATCTCCTCTCATCCCGGAAATCCCAGAAAACATATATTTTCTCACATCTCTCCTACTTCTATCTCGTACTTCCTTACCTAGGGTGTCCCATTAAACAAGGATCCACGCTTCTGAATTCTGTTAATAATGACTAGATTAGTTACTGGTAAGCCCATTACTCTGATTTTTGTTTCCTCGTCCCAGTCCTTACATTTGAGGAGACTCCGCCTCCCTGACAGAATGTTTTCATATGACAAAACTACAGTCTTTTAAAAGACATGTGTCTCCTGTCAGTACCTATGTTCTATAGTTGCCCACCACCAAGCGCGATACATTATATTATTATGTGGACTGCACTCGGAAAAAAATACTCTTGGTATGTGCCTGGTTAGTTGATAGTACTCACCACCGCAAGCTAAAGGTAAGGCGCCAATTACACTGTGAGTGAGCACTCCACTAGAGGGCTTAGAGGAGATGATAGAAGAGGGACCCCAGGAGCTTGTTTGTTGTGGTAGGAAATTGGAATGAGAAGTGAAGAGGTTAGGTAAGATATCATCAGAGGGAAACTGAATGGAGCGGCCAAAAAACACAAAAGTGTGTAAAAAAAATGGTGGGTACAAACTAACATGAGAGCGGAAAAAAACAGCATAATGCACAGTTGCTAGGAAAGGTGTTCTCAGTTGTGCTAGGTTAAATGCTGTCTCTTTCCAAATTGATGTGATGTGCTCCTTCTCCATCTTAGATTGAAAATTCTTTGTACTTTCCAACGGATACAGGTATACTGTTGGAATTAAGAAAGACACTAACATTGCTGGAACTTCTAAACTCATTTTATGGGTCTCCACAGTCTTAATGTCCTTTTCTTCTGCCACTCGGGTCTGATATGTCCATGAAAATGGGGTGACCTTCTTAAAACCCAGTCATATCCTTTCAAGAGAAACAATCCATATAAGGTATCCTACCCAAATTTCCTTATGTGCTTATTATCCAACCTACAAAGAAGAAGTGTCACGAATAAGCAAGGTATGCAGAAACCTAGTCTTGTTGAGTAAAAAAGATGCAGGAGGATCTACGTATGACTCCCTATGGGCCTGTGGCAGACTGGTCTATAGCAGCTGGAGGTGGGAATTCTAGGTGATGTATGGCAGAAGTACTTTACAAACAGTCCAATTCCCTTGGGAAGGTGCCTGACAACTTTGCATGGTGCATTGGTTCCTTAGCTGTTGCTCTAGCTTGTTAACCGTAGCACTCATCCCTAAACTTGGACATTTTATTCCTCGTTTCCCAGACTTTTTGTCTGAACTTTGACCTATTTGTGGATTATGATTTAGCTTAGTTTTGTTTGTCTCTTGCTTTTTGTTACCTTTTTCCAGGATAGCTTTCACCCTGGAGTTCACCAATACTGACACTGGCTTCCGCCGCATTGGCTTAGGTTCACTGCAGCCCTCCATTGTAAAGCCGGTAAGCATGACAATTAGGATTACATTCGTGATTGCATTACTTCTGACTGTGAACCGTGTTAGTAAATATTTGGTGTGTTCACCCGTAGCACCTGATGTTAATGATATTAATCTGTATAAGCACTGTTATAAATCCCCTGAAGTCAGGGAGAGATGCAACAGATGAGAACATGACACTCCAGCTATCTCTTCTCTCTCTCATTTCCCCTTCTCTACAGAATTTGGTCCTGCTTTCCATGCTTACTCACAAACAGGTAAATCTAAGTTTTGGGGAGCAGGACAGATTGTCATCAGACTCTGCCATTCAATATCTGCCAATCCTGACAGGGAGGGTGGCAGTGCATAAAGCCTGGGCTGAGAAAGCATCAAATTGGCGAAATGTGAGTACAGGGAAGTAATCTGGTCCACATTTTCTTGTAGCCATCCTTACGGCAAACACCCAAATCTGACTTGCCGGGATTGGCAAAAAGACCGTAATGCTGTGTGGCATGGCCCTATGATGAATACAGGCCCCAGCTAGGCCCGCAGGACACAAGGGTTCGCTCTCCTGCAATGGAATCTATAAGGAAGTTGGCACGGAAACTGCAAAGTACAAAAACAGCATTTATTAACCCTTAAGGGTGGTCCTACAATCCACACAACACTCTTCAGTATTGCATAGAGTAGCACACAGAACTTACGTACATGGTCCCCTTTTATACACAGTAGAGGGGCTCATAAGTGGGTGGATACAACATGAAGACGAAGAACATTACCATTTATGGTCATTTTCGATACTGAATCAATATATGGGCGGAGCTAACGCACTCCTTGAGCCCGCGAAAACATGGTCAAGCAAGGCTAACTGATAACAGATGTGGTCAAGTCTGGGCATGCGCCAGATGGACAAAGGAGCTATTTATAGACTGTTACTGGGCAGATTACAAGAGCAACTAACACAGAGGTTGGACTCTTCTCGTGGGGAACACGTGGAAGCATGACAATACAAAATGGGGTCCAAGCTTCGGTCAACATAGCAGAGAAAACACGATCTATAACAGAGGAATTAATGTCTTTAGTAAATGCTTAATCACATCGTTGTTTCAATTTACAACAGACGACCCTTTCAGCATTTACTGAAGACATCCGGTTTGTTAGGATAATCATCATATATGTCAATTATCATCATTCCTTCAACTTCTTTAGCTAAACGTTTTTGGTGGGCAACATCAGCAATAGCTTTCTTATCGGGGATACAGAATGATACACATAATGAGCAGAGCAAGGGACCACATTGAATACAAATACAGCATGAAAACAGAACCGCTACAATAATGCAGAGACCAGTTAGAACCTTCCATCCCCAGGCGGTAATTAACGCCCAAAACCATCCAGAAAAGGACCAAGTGCCGTTTTCTGTATGGATCTCAGCTGCAATTTTATGCAGTTTATTGATGGCATTATAAACTGATGGCGTATGATCAGGGATAAACACACAACAGCTACTTCCGATAATTTTACATGCCCCTCCTCTGTCAGCTAGCATAACGTCTAGTACCATACGATTCTGCAATGCAACAATTCTAGTGATCTGTAATTCCTCCGTAAGATTCCCAAGAGCAGCAGCAGTCTGATTTGTCACAGCTTCTACCACTCTTGTTAATCTTCGGATCTTCCTACTGTTCAGGGCAGCTCCAACAAAGAAAAACAGTCCTAAGTTAAAATCAATATACTGCTGCAGACTGGTGTCAGTCTGATCTACATCGTCAATTGATAAAGTACGTTTATACCTATTTACAGTCACATTATTTAATAGTTTCAAATCCTTATGATAAGATGCGGGAGCTAGGAATACAGGAGGTAATAGAAATGATACATAGCATACCCCAGACCACCCAGCCGGCAGACGGTAATAACCTTTATTTCCACATACAAAGTACGTATTATGGGAGGCTAAGAAGGTACTATTGTTCAACCCATCAATATTCAAAACAGTAATGCAATCACTGACACCAACAGGGATGAAACCCACACTCTGGACACACAGGTCCGCTTGAGCTTGTGCTACTTGAATCACAAATTTATCTTTTCCCACAGTGTCTCTTGTGTTCGTAAAGATGTAGGGAATGGATTCATTGTCTGGTCGGTACTCTTCCCACTCCCAAATTGTCCCATTCGCTTGTGGATACCCATTCTTGTCTTGATGGCATTCTTTATTGAGTCTAAAAAGCAATCGTCCCACTGTCGGTTTCCGAGTGGCAAAAAGCAAAGTATACCATGCTCTACAAGAGCCATTATGAGAGAAAGGAAGTGGTATAAATGGCGTTCCTCCTTTCTTCTGATGAGCTGGCATCATCCCACATATCCAACAGTTCATAGCATTCGTAGCAACGTGGGTATGATGCAGCATCTGGATGAAAGTGTTATTCAAGTAAGATTGTCGATGCTTCAACTCTTGATACGGTAATGTATAAAAATAGTGCTCCTCAGGCACCGGAGTTGTCAACACAAGAATCTTCCGAGCGGGAGTTACATCCTCCACGAACCATGTGGTTATCCCAACAATGGCTACTGTCAACATGAACCCTAATGCGCAAAGTATTTTCTTTTTCTCCATATCAAAGCAAAAATAAAACCCAATATCTTCCTGAAACTAGAAGTCTGTCAGAACTCTTCCCCTTGGGCAGCGGTTGATTTCTTCACCAGCGGGCCAAGACGGGTGTCGCTACACTAATGCAGGGCTGATCCCCCCCCCTTGCCTCATCGGCTCTCCGTTTCACTAACCCAAGGGCCGTTCTGACAGTATGTCCCGGTACATGAAAACTCACTTCCTTGGTCGAAGATGATATCGCCTTCCTCCAGGAGTCGCGTGGTCCGGAAAGAGCTCCTCAGTGGCATTTGGCTCCGCAGCACGGCCTGTCTCTGCAGCCAAAATTTCTCGTTGATCGGTCAGCACGGCAGGTTCCACCAATCCGGGCGGCACCTTCCTACAGTGCAGGGAGTGGATCCAATTCTTTCTGTTGGAGACTCGCACAGCCGTCCTCGTTGCGAGGAGGACCTGCTCAGGGCCCACCCATCTCGGTTCCAAGCTGTTCGTTCTGTCGAAGTCTTTCACCATGACATGGTCACCAGGCCGGAGACCATGTCCTTCGCCGGTAGACCGATCAGGGAGCGCCTCTCGGACCTGTTGATGGATAGAAACCAAGTTATCCGTTAACTGTGCCAGATAATCGCTCATCATTACACAAGGTACATCATACACAGCCTTAGGTCTTGGTGGACCCCAAATATTCATTGGGCGTCCAAAGACGATCTCATATGGCGTAAGGCCAGTTCGAGAGTGCGGTACTGATCTAATTGACAATAACGCCAGTGGCAGAGCGTCTGGCCAAGTCAAAGACGTCGAAGCTTGAATTTTGGCGATCTTAAGCTTCAGTGTACCATTATACTTCTCAACTAGGCCTGCAGACTGAGGGTGAAACACGGCGTGGAACTTCTGAGTGATGCCTAGACCCTTCAAGACATATTTTATAACATCCGCTACAAAGTGAGGGCCATTATCACTCCACAGAAGTCTACAAACGCCATATCGGGGGAAAAACTCCTTTAGCAGCAGCTTCGCAGTAGTCATTGCAGTATTGTCTTTCGTAGGGTACGCTTCAACCCATTTGCTGAAAGCGCAGACCACTACTAGAACATACTTCAGATTATTGCAGCGCTCCAGCTGGATGTAATCCATCTGCAGAACCTCAAAGGGTGCAGTGGGTGTCACAAACCCTCCTGCTGGAGTTCGAGTACCCTTTCCTGGGTTATACCTCAGGCAGATCATACAGGTCTGCACCACCCTCTTTGCTGTGCTAGCAATCTCTGGATGCTCCCAGACTTGGGTAAGCAATTTCACAATTGCGGAAGCTCCAACATGTGCTAGCCCATGTGCCATCTGAACCATAGGTTGTACAAAGGCCGTGGGTAATTTCCATCTATCCATCTGCTTATTTCTCCAGCAACCCTCGTCATCCAGTTCTCCCTCGCTAGCCCATTGTTCCCGCTCTTTGTCAGAAGCGGTCCTTTGCATTTCTCGCACTTCCTCCTTCGCATCATGCCATCTCTCCACCTGTGACTTCACTACATACATGGCAGTAGTACCGGGCTGCATCGCAGTCTCCCGTGCTACTCGATCCGCTAACGCATTCCCTTCTCCAACTTTATCAACCACTTTCCTATGGGCGCTACACTTAACAATGGCAATTTTCTTTGGGTATGTCAATGCAGTTAAAAGATTATGAACTAACTCTCCATGCATTATCTGTACTCCATGTGACGTTAAAAACCCTCTCTCCTTCCAGAGTAGGCCAAAGTCATGCGCTACTCCGAAGGCATAGCGGCTATCTGTATAAACATTCACACATAATCCTGTACTGAGCTCACATGCTCGTGTTAATGCTATCAGTTCCGCTGCTTGAGCTGATTTCTGTGGTATGCGTGCTGTCTCCACTATCGTTTGTAATGTGGTAATTGCGTATGCTGCTGAAGTCGTACCATCTGGTAGCTTCAGACAGGATCCATCCACCCACAGTTCCCCATCTACATCTGGAAAGGGCGTATCCTGGAGATCAATACGACCCTTTGTTTGTTCCTCAGTCACGAGAATACAATCATGCGCTTTCCGCGCCTCAGGCTGGGTTTCGGGGTATGGCAACAATGTTGCCGGATTTAACGTTACGCACCTTTTCAACGTAATATGAGGAGCCAAAAGCGTCAACTCATATCCCGTTAAACGGGCACTAGTCAAATGCTGCGTCTTTGTTTGATTAAGCAGGGCATCGACAGCATGGGGGACTAATACCAACAGCTTATGAGATAACACAATTCCCTCGCTTTGGCGTATTGACACAGCTGTCGCCGCAACCGAGCGAAAACACCCTGGTAATGCTCGGGCGACAGGATCAAGTACAGCCGAAAAATATGCACAAGGGCGCTGCTTATCACCGTGCATTTGCACTAAAACTGACAATGCACATCCATCTTTCTCATGCACATACAACGAAAAGGGTTTTGCATAATCAGGGGTCCCTAACACTGGTGCTGAACAAAGGGCCTGTCGTAGTTGCTGAAAAGCAGTATCACACTCATCTGACCATGGGATTGGGATAGGCGTGTCCTTTGTCAAAAGGGCTAACAATGGCTTAGCTATGTGCGAAAACCCCAATATCCACTGTCTACAAAAAGAAACAAGGCCCAAAAATGCACGCACATCCTTCTGTGTGGACGGTCTCGGTGTATCCAAAATTACTTGGATACGATCCGGTGTGAGTGCACGTCCCTCCTTAGACAAAAGGTGACCCAGATAAGTCACCTTTGGTCTACAGAATTGCAATTTCTTCCTAGATACCTTATGATTGCGGGACGCTAGAAAGGAAAGTAAAGATAACGTACTTTTTTCACATAGCTCCAGGGTGTCAGCCGCCAGTAAGATGTCATCAACATATTGAATGAGGGCGACCCCCTCGAGCAGAACAAAGGAATCCAATTGTCGTTTCAAAGCCTGACTGTAAATGCTAGGGCTTTCTGTATAGCCCTGGGGAATCCTACAGAAACGATAAGATCTATTATTCAATGTAAACCCAAAAAGGTATCGGCTATCAGGGTGAATGGGAATGGAAAAGAAGGCATTTTTCAAATCAATCACTGAGAACATGGTCGCCGTAGGCGGGACCAAGGTAAGCAACGTCGTGATATCGGAAACCACTGGGTATTGAGGTATCACGATCTTGTTCACTTCTCTCAAATCAATTATAAACCGATAAACTCTGGCATCCGTATCCTTTTTCAGTATGGGAAGAATCGGGCTGTTACAAATGTTGTAGGGGACTTCCTCCACTACCCCAACCGTTATCAAATCCTGCACTATCCGTATGAGAGCCTCCTCACCCTCCTGGGAAATACGGTACTGCGGGAGGCGTGGTAGCACCGCCCCCTCCTGGACGCTAATGTGGACCGGCGGAATCACCATTTGTCCCACATCAGTATCCGAAGTCGCCCACAAAGCATGAGGGAGGGTAGCTAACAACGCATCCTCTGACACCGTACACATCCGTTCAGATCGGGGGTAATTGTCATTCAATATAACCCGCACACCAGCAGGGGAGCAGCGGATAGTAGCCCTAAAATGCTTTAACATATCAAGACCCATAATATTGTCCGGTGTGTACGGGGCAAGCAGAAACGGACAGGGTGCAGAAAAAGAATCAACCTTAAACATGAGGGGCTGTGAAAGAGGGCTTCGGGAGAGCGTACCATCAAACCCTACCGATGTGACCATTAAGCCGGATGGGGGAGCCCCCGGAACCAGTTGCTTAGATAGCGCACTACGTGTCGCTCCAGTATCCACTAGGAACCGATCAGTAGAGCCCAAAACCTCAGCCGATACAGAAGGGCCCTTCTGATCGACCGGCACCTCAACTGATTCTGACCCCCATCCAACGCAATCCTATGCATGCTGAGAGTCATGGTACCCCGACCGGTCAATTCCTGATGCTTGATACTGATGCTGGCGATCGAAAACATTTGATCTATCTCGGTGCTGCCCAGCAGACTCAAAACGAGCCTGTTCGTTAGAATTCCCTCGAAAGTTCGAGAAACCCCCTCTACCTCGCGGGCCACCGTGGGTATGCCCCTGGCGCGATGCATGCAACACCGGGCAGTCCCTAGCCCAATGACCCGATTGCTTACAATACGCACATTGATTCCTATTCAAATCAGACCGGCCCGAGGGAGGACCATAAGGTCCTCCCCTACCTCTACTACTACCCCGTCGAGGTGGGCCATAGACTTGCGCCAACATCACCTTTGTTTTCAAATCTTTCGATTTCTTTTCCTCCTGGCCCTTTGCTTCTTGCTCCTGACGCTCATAATACTGGGCGATAGTCAGGAGGGCCGTCGGTGTAGCGGAGGACCAAGAACTTTCACTCGCTTTTAGACGGGCCGCAACTGCCGGCAGCAGATTAGCTACATATTTATCCGCAAAAAGGTGGCGTCCCGTATCGTCGGTAAGCGACTGTCCACTAAAATCGTGAAACGTCTCCTCAAAGCGCGTAAAGAAGTCCGCAACTGACTCGTCAACTTTCTGTTTACATGCAGCTAACATATTCCAGTCAATCTTTTTAGGGGGGATAATTGTCTTCAACTTAGCCACAATAGCAGCAGGGAGATCTAAAATATTCTGGGGCGGTTTCTGCGCAGGCTTCCTCTCCCTATCCTCATCCTCCAGTTCAGACCATCGAGCCTTAAAAGTGGCAACATCATCTACCTTCCGCACAGATCGCCACATGTCTGGTGGTAGAATAAGCCCAAAGAACAAATCGATATCTGCTAAAGTCATGACGCAAGAATTCAAGGCCCCCTCGACTTCTTCATAGAAGGCCGCTGGATTCTTGCGGGGGTCGGGCAGCGCATTCTTCAATGCCATAACATCAGCCCTATGCCACGGAGTGTAAACCCAATTATACACGAAATATCCCTTAGCATCGGCAGAGGTAATGTCCGAGCTAGTCCCCGCTCCTTAAGGAGGAACATACAAAGGCGCCGCCTCTCGCATTGGTTTAACATGCACTATGTCATCCTTATCTGACTGGGAGGTGGATGAGTGGCCCTCTGTTGTGCACGAATCCGACTGCTTCTCCTTCCCTGCTCGCTGGCGTGCTTTCTCTTTATAGACCAGCACCTCGTCCCGCAAGGCGAACAGCCGCCGAACCGTATCTGGAGCCTTAGAAAAAGAGAAAACACCATTACGCAATGCTTTAGCATCCGATGATACTTCATCGGGCTCAAAAACACCAGAACGTTTCCGGAAAGCATCAATCACTTCCTCCGCGAAATGACCCAGAAAATACACTTTATCTCTCTCCTGCCACGCCTCCCAAGTATGAAATAATTCCTCTATGGATATCTTGCCATTAAGTGCACGGAAGGAAATTTGCCGAAGCTCAGCCATTTGGTCGGCTGACAACATGGACCGCGTATCTACCTTACCCGGACCCGGGCCGGAATCTTGCGGCCTCGGAGCAGATGCACCGACATAAGGGGGCGGAGGGCGATCTAGTAAAGAAAAATCATCATCAGGACAGGATAAAGTGGCTGCCGAACAACGTATTGACCCGAAACTTGTAGCCTACGCTCCTTCTCTTGCCTGTCCGTCTGCTCTCTGTCCTCCCGTCGCTTCGCTTCTTGTGCTCGCACATGATCATTCTTCCGTTGTTCTTTATCAAACAGCGCTTTCTCACGCTTCTCTCGCTCACGCACCTCCTTCACCCACAACCGTACACACTCAAACATATCCTGACGAGCACGTCGCTTACACATACACTGTTCCACATACTCAATCTTACGTATATCAAACGATCCATACAAAGGCCATCGCAACTCAGGATCTTTTTTTGTATATTTCCTCCATACTGTGCTGTACATTATGGAAGAAAGACCATGCTTCACATACATATCCCTATTAGGAGTCCCCTCTGGGGGAGCTGGAGCAGATTCCTCGAGGTTCAACCGGTTTCCGAAACAGCAGCACCACTTACGGAGTGCGCTGAAAACAGGCATGCTCAGAAATAATGCAAAATATGCAATATTATAGAAAAGTGGCACTTAATCGTTGCGCCGTTCAAAGTTACACAGCTCTGGAGAAATCTCTCCACATTACCTGCCTATATGTGTTGCAACGCATATATATTCACAAAGACAAATCCAAAATATGACTAGTCATCACAAATCAAACTCAAATAGCCAGATCAGGCTTCAAAAACTCGGAGCAAGTACCGTACACCGGTTCTTACCAATCAAGAGTCCAGATTCCAACTGCCAAGCTCCACAATCGCCCAAACGGCTTTCACGGCAAGACCGACAGAAGAGGTCTCAGTCGAGGACCGGCGCCACCCAGACGGTCAGCTCGGAAGGGAAGGAAGAAAAAAACCTTGGGATGCCAGGGCTAAGACGCCGCTGGCAGTGATCACGTCCCCGGCCCAATTCCTCACCTTCGTCGCGACCAATCCTTCGAGCATCCGAGTCATCGATGAGCCCCACGTTGGGCGCCAATTGATGAATACAGGCCCCAGCTAGGCCCGCAGGACACAAGGGTTCGCTCTCCTGCAATGGAATCTATAAGGAAGTTGGCACGGAAACTGCAAAGTACAAAAACAGCATTTATTAACCCTTAAGGGTGGTCCTACAATCCACACAACACTCTTCAGTATTGCATAGAGTAGCACACAGAACTTACGTACATGGTCCCCTTTTATACACAGTAGAGGGGCTCATAAGTGGGTGGATACAACATGAAGACGAAGAACATTACCATTTATGGTCATTTTCGATACTGAATCAATATATGGGCGGAGCTAACGCACTCCAACATGGTCAAGCAAGGCTAACTGATAACAGATGTGGTCAAGTCTGGGCATGCGCCAGATGGACAAAGGAGCTATTTATAGACTGTTACTGGGCAGATTACAAGAGCAACTAACACAGAGGTTGGACTCTTCTCGTGGGGAACACGTGGAAGCATGACAATACAAAATGGGGTCCAAGCTTCGGTCAACATAGCAGAGAAAACACGATCTATAACAGAGGAATTAATGTCTTTAGTAAATGCTTAATCACATCGTTGTTTCAATTTACAACACCTAGGCCAGGGTTGCCTGCCCGTACTGCTTTTTTTTTTTTTATTTTTTAGTAAATATATCCCTGGTGTCTAGTGGACTTTATACTACCCCGGGGTGCAGATTAGGCGGTAAACTCCACAAACTGCCCCTTTGGGGAGGGGGCAGAATGACTGTAATGCTTGCCTTTTGGGTGGGACATGGCCACAGCTAGGGCACCGTACAGAAACATGCCCAAGACAGACAAAAGTGAAGGTCCTTAATTGCTGCCCGACATGCCAGTCAGCATAACGGGTAGTAAGTAAGTGAGTAAAGAAGACTGATGAGTTACACAGATCGGAGGGGACAAACTGCTCTAGTCATTGTTTTCATTTCCCTAGATAGATCCCTGTATATTTTGATACACAATGCTTTTATTACTCATTACCATTATAAAAAGTTCTACAAAGTCTTCACCTACAGCATTAGATTACCCAACAATCTAACCACATTAAACATAAAAAATGTTCAACTACCCAGTACTAATCTAATCAAAAGTACTATATGTTCAGAATGGTACTAAATGTGCTATTCATGATAAAAATCAAAATACACACATGGGATACAAAGGGGTTCTATTTCTGATCACTATATCCCATGTTATGCCCGTACCAACATTTAGCAACTTTACCCATATATCAATATAACCTAACCCATAAATAAGACATACAACTCAAAACTTATATCTTATACTTTTTTTTATGCTCTTAAGGAATGTTTCTTCAGTTGTTAATTCAAATTAAGCTGTCAACTGTTCTACAACTCTTGCTTGCTTTAGTACCGGTCTAACATATTAGACTACCAGCTAAACGCTCTTAGTTGCTGTTAGAATCCGGGTTCTCTGGTTGGCACAGGTAGGTACTTGTGACAAGCAGGGAACCTTTCCTCTAGTCAGGGCAAGGGGTTTCACTCCTAAAATAACCCCTGCTCACCCTCTAGGTAGCTTGGCGCGAGCAGACAAGGCTTATCTCAGAGCGTTATAGGTTAAGCATTTGTGAACACATACAGTAACCAAGTGACAACACTACAAATGGACACCACACCGTTTTTATATTAAAAATAAGGATTCTTTATATAGAGTTACCACAAGACCATTAAATGACAAAAACTACACAATACTGTTACTTTAGATGGTAGAAGTTTGCTTAGTTCTCTTAAGTTCTTAAATGCGACACTTTAGGTCAATGTACCTTAGATGCGACACGCAGGGCAACAAAAGTGTTGCAATGTTGTTATTGCGATGAAGTTTTTGGTGCAAAGAAATAAAGACGTGAAGATCTTCCAGATGCGTTACGCTTCTCCGATGTTGCGAGAAGACTCGACTCGATGCGTCAGCTGCAGCGGCGTCACCCTTTACGCGATGTGACGACAGCGGCCTTGGCAGCAGCACTCTTCTCCGACGTTTGCGAGACGCTTCCGCTCGATGTGATGTTGCAGCGGCGACACCCCTTTACGCGATGCGACGACAGCAGCTCCGACGGCGGCACGCTTCTCCGTGGATGCGAGGCGCTTTTCTTGATGCGGTGCAATGCGACAGCTACGATGGCTGCGATGGCGACACGCCTCTTCCTCGATGCAAGACTCTTCTCTTGATGCGGCGTGATGCGTCAGCTACGATGGCTGCGATGGCGACACGCTTCTTCGGCGTTGCGAGACACTTCTTGGATGATGCGAGACGCTTCCGCTCGATGCGATGCTGCAGCAGCGACACCCTTTACGTGATGTGACAACAGCAATTCCGACGGCGGCACGCTTCTCCTTCTTGAGTCGCGCTTCCAGCTCCTTGCGACACGCAGTCCCTCAGAAGGCCCAACAACAGCAGCAGGCACTTCCAAAGAACTTTGGGGAGCTGGGGGTGAAGTCTGTTGTTCCTGAGACTTCAGCAGGAGGCAAGCTCTATTCCAAGCCCTTGGAGATCTTTTTAAGCACAAGTTGAAATAAAGTCTTTGTAGTCTTTCTCCTCTCCCTAAGCAGCAAGGCAACCACTGCAGGCCAATCCCCCAGGTCAGGGACAGTACTCCTCCTTACAGCTTTCCCGGTTCCTTCTCCTCAGGCAGAGGTTCTTCTTGTCAAGTAGGATCTAATTTCTTGGGAGCAGGGTCCCAATACTTATACCACTAATTCCTTTGTTCCTCTGGGGTAGAGGGGCCTTTGCCCAGTCCAAACCAGTTCCTGAGCACTTTGTTGACATGACTCTGACTTTCTATTCAGGGTGCAGGGCAGAGACATCAACCGCTCCACAGGAGGTGGAGCCAGCATTGTGGTGGCAGAGCACAGCCCTATTCAGAGTCCAGGTGCACTCCTCCCACCCATCTGGATGTCAATCTCTCTATTCAACACCAGGCTACCTAGCCCTGCCCCTCTGGGTTTCCCCAGCCCTGTCACTCACACAAACCAGACAGGCAGATACACATCATAGCAGAGGCGGCTGAAATGGTTAGGCAAGCAAATACCAACTTTCTAAAAGTGGTATTTGCAAACACAGAATATTAAAATAAACTTTACTAAAAGATGTATTTTATTATTCTGATTTCAGGCATACAAAACGCGAATTTCTACCATGTTCCTTGGGTCTGTTAGGATCATAGGATGTAACAATTCCAACAGCCCATTCTGGCCTATGGGAACAGGTAGCCTTACAATAGTGAAAAACGAAAATGGCTGTAATTCACTATTAGGACATGCCACGCACATCAGGGCTTGTCCTACCTTATGCTTACAATGCACCCTGCCCTTGGGCCTACCATAGGGGTGACTAATATGAAGTTAAGGGAAGGTTTAGGGACTGGCAAGTGGGTGCACTTGCCCAGTCAGCATGACAGTACCAGACTGCACGCAGGTTCTGCAATGGCAGACCTTAGACACATTTTACTAGGCCGCTTCTGTGGGTGGCACAACCAGTGCTGCAAGCCCACCAGCAGCATTTGTATTTACAAGCCCTGGGCACTCCTGGTGCACTTTACTGGGGTCTGACAGTAAACCAAATAAGCCAATCATGGAATCCAACCAACATATACATTTTAAATAGGGAGCACTTGCACTGTGGCACTGGTTGGCAGTGGCACAGTGCTCTGAGCAGCTAACACCAGCAAAACACATGAGGCACAGCGACAAAAAGTGGAAGGGAGACTCACGCCAAGGTGCCAGGTCTAACAGTTGCAACAACAGCTCCTTAACTAAATTCATATTGAGTAAGCTGTAGAATTTATTACACACTGTGTTTGACTTTACTGCATAACAGTCTATTGGCTTTTTATAACATTGCCCAATGATATCAGGCACTATAATCTTAAATATATCATTTGTATTACTCAGTTACTGCAGAATTACAATATATGTCAAGTTTTGCATGAAACCTTTAGGCTCTCTTGCAGGCTACTGGCTCCCTAAAGCGGCCTGTTGAGGCCCCTACTGTTCTCCTCTGTTCCGAATGGGGGATAGCAGGTTGCTGGGTGCGTGGTTGGTTGGGTTTCTGCACTTAGGGATATCACTTTGCTTTCTCTGCTCCTTTTCTATCACCTCTGTCTTTTTCTTCTCACACCAATTCCATTCCCCACCCAGAGGGGACCTTACCAGGTGCTGAGTCTGGACACACAACCAGGATGATACCGATCTTGGCTACAATGTCACTGTGAGTTTTTATGTATTAATTTTTTTTTAAAGTTTGGTAGTTGAGGCTGGACTATTCCTATTAGAGCAGGATCAAGGTTGATTCGCACATGACATGGAGGACAATAGGACAATGGGTTGGATTGAAACTCTGAATCATTGCGAGTGGTTGGGCTTATTGCAAGTATCCCCCACCCCATTACCTTTTGTGTGTTTGATCTCAAAGCTAAACAGCTACTAGCATACTCAGGAAGTATGCCATTCTAGCCAAATACTTCTGTAAAACTGTTCACAAACCCAATAAGTAGACTGCTCAGGCAATCCCTCTGTAATACTAAAACAAAAACGATGACATACAAATGTCCATTACCACTTCAGAAACTTCAATAATGTTATATCAACAACCGAAAATTCTATCAGTAAACACAAAGGACCTCAACCACCCAGTTAAGAGAAAATAAAATACTAGACTACTGACATAAACTCAAAGGTGACATTCTTCTTTGAGAAACAATATAATGCTACATGTTCCCTTGCCAAAAAAAAATGATACCTCAACATTAATATCAAAGAAAGCTGGTATCGATTTCAACAATCCTCTTGATATAGCCATAGACATGATTTCTTCTTGATCCACTGACCAAATATTTCACATAAGCAAATGAAACAACTCCTTAAAATACATCCACTAGATGACTCTTGGCATCTTCACAACCCAACCGGTAGAAAATTTCCTTGGCATCTTCACAATCCAACCGGTAGAAAATTCACATTCTACTCTTATCTCCAGAACAAACTATCATGTATAGACTACTAGCAAACCAACAGCTGGCTGATGACCACAACATACAACTCAATGACAGAGAGAATATTAATCTCCAATCTCGCATGCATATCTCTAGAACTAAATATCACTAGTCCAATAACCAATGATAAAATCTGGAGCATCTGGCAAATGAATGCAGAGATAATTGATGACTCAGAAACAAGGAAGCTAATTATCTTGTCAATCAAATAGCAGTACTACATCCAGAATAGGTGTGATCACCTGTCTTCTTGAACTTCTATGGGATGCCATGAAGGCCACCATAAGAGGAGTGGTTAGTGTATGCATGTCCAGGAAAAATATGAATATGAATTCTAAACTCAACTCCTCATAGGTCGTTGTTAAAAAGCTAGAACAGAAGTAGTGCAATGTAGCGATAAATCAATCCTTCTTAAAGTTAAACCACTCATGTACAAATTTAACAAAATACTCAGTGAAAGAGTACATAAATGACTCGAAATTCGGAAATACAGAATGTAATAAAACAGGTAAGCTATTAGCCAACTATCTCAAAACTAAAAACAATAAAACACACCTTGAGGCAATCAAAGACAAATCTGATAACACACACAGACGCAAAAACAACCTGAAAACATTTCACACTTTCTATTCTAAACTCTATAATCCAGTAGAGAAAACAGAAGACTGCCAGAAATAGCTCAACATATTAAAAACTCCCATCTCTGATTGATGAAGAACATACACTCTTAAATAAAGAGATTTAAAAAACAAAATATCCAGAGCCTTACTATCCCTTCATAAACTACAAATCTCTGATCTGCATGTTACACAATGTGCCTTGAAGTTGACACGCTAATCCTCTTTAGTACTTAATAAGTCAAAAACTGTGTGGGGACAAAACCCAGAACTCTCCCAAAGTTAATTTACCGCTAATATAATACCCTCACAATTGCTGCGCACCCAGGTATCTCTGTCGCATGTGTCTTAACACAGTAAAATATTTTTTTATGCCGCCTCTTTGTGAACACTTAAGTAGCTGGAACAGATTGACTGTCTCGTTTGCCATTGTTGCCAATTCATTTGCAGCATTTTTTCTGTACATAAGCCTTCAAGCTCCACCACTTGAGTCTCCACCCCTAGCCTCTGCCACAACTTGACCCAATTTGTGGGTTCCAGAAGTATTTTCCCGATTCCAGCACTGACTAAAATCCATAAAGAATTCTGAAATTTAAAAACAAGCAAATCTTGATTTATTAAGCCAAGGTGGCCTTATTTCGGTTTTCTCTCCCTTTTAAAGTCTTCCTCTTCATTACAGGTCAATGAGGATATTGATACGGGTCCTCGATAATGATGAGGAGATACTAGTCGGTCTCTGACACATCCCTAGCTTTCAACAGAGAAACTAGTAGTCGTAAACTTTGTCGCCATCCCTTTGCGGTTCTCTAAAGGCTCTGCCGCGAGCGGGCGCTAACTAGCAATGTTAGCCCCGAGAAGCGTTCACATCTGAGATCAAAGTCCCACGACAACCACGAGCCCAGCTCGGCTCCATACACCTGCCACTACCAGTCCCTCGCACAACCTCATCTCCAATCACACAGTGTCCCACAAACGCTGGTATGACAGAGCGTCTTAGCTCCCATTTCGATTGGTTAACGTTGTTTGCCAGTCATGAAATGCCGAGCCTGTGAATGGCCAGTGTGACTGCCTATCAAATGTTCAATGAGAGGGCGGGCCAATGTCAAAAATAATACTGCCCCTGTCTAACGACGTACGTCGTGCTTTTGTCTTGTAACGTGACTGTGCCGGTGGCTGGGCTGTTACGAAACTTCACTAGCCGCGAAGTGAAAATAAACCTCCCAGGGGGGCTCCGCTGCCGAGAGAGCGCAGAGAGCTACGGGGGCCATGGAGGCCAAGGACACCGAGCTCTGCGAGAGCCTCATCCTGTGGGTAAGTGACGGGACGGGCTGGGAGTGCTGTGTTGAGGTCGCGGACTGTGTGGTCAGACGGGTAGAGGGACAGGGGGCACCTCTCCTGTCTGGGCAGTCAGATACACCCCAGTCTCCAGCGCCCGTGTACAACTACTGTCAATAGAAGCTCCACCATACATACATACCTACGGGACAGTCGTAACACCTTCCTAGACTGCGGCGCTGTAGGTCAATCATATGAGCACAGAGACACTTCCAGGGACATGTAATGAGTTAGAAAAGGAGTGGTAAGGTAGGTTAAAGAAGTATGTAATTTACAGTGACCAGAAACCACTTTATGGGGCAACAGTATTTGTATAGCACAAGTATTGCAGAACACAATACGTTCAAGCCATCTCACAAGGAAATAACTAAATAATGGAGCACCTGCACGCCACGTTACTGGAGTGGTGAACGTCTTAACGTCATCGTAAGCTAATAGGTGCATCAGGCAATTTATTACGCCATACACATTCATGTCTTATTTTGTATTCGTTTATTGTGACAGCAAAACATGTTGGCAATAAAGGATGTATATCCCACATAGCATCCGGTGAGGGCTCAAAATATTTTAATAAGGCACTTTGTAATAAACTGAAGTTTTTTTTACAGCGATACCGATTGTATCATTTAAGAGTGGCACATAATGTCAGATGCACAAATATTTACCATCGTGGTTAAACTCAAAACGTCTTACTGGAGTGCAGACATGCCAATTTACAAATATACACAATGGCATATTGGTGTAAATAGCCTGCCGTTTTACCTGGATCTCTTACAGGTGCAAGGATTAAATATGTGGCCCCTGACACGTAAGTATACCATTCAATTGATCACTTGATAGCAGCATGCAAGCTGCAGAACCTTTAACTACAGAACACACGTGGGAACTTTCTGGTGCTCATAATATTTCAGAAGGGTGCACGCGTATTGTAGCATCTTACAAGGGCACATAGTGTCCTACAGAGACACACACTTTGCATCTTGCAGAGATGCAAAACGTCTTAAGGACCATAGACCTTCTTCTGTATTACAAAAACAGAGACTGGCATGCAAATTTGCACAAAATGTATACTTACAGAGAAGGGAAACAGATCCTCTTGTAGGGGCTCATTAATTGCCTATTATAGATGAGAATTTCCCCCAGGACGGAGGACATAGCATTTAGGTGACCATGGTATTTTAAAGGGGCACACATTTTGCCTGGGCACACGTGTATTACAGGTAACATGCATATCATCGTACAGTAGATTAGAGCATGTAAAGAGGTGATGTACTTGCTGCCCAAAAGGTTACAGACTATCTTGAAGGGTCACATACAAAGCATTTTAATGGAGTCCGGAACGACTCACGTGTAGTCTCCGATAGGAGCACTAAACAGCGTATTTGCTCATAGAATTGCCTTTTGAGCTCAGCACGTAGACCTGTATAGGGCGATGGGGCATTTTAAAGGAACCAGTTTTTTTTTTTTTACAGAATACACCTATTTTCAGTTAAAGCATTTTTCTCGGCCAAGAGGACGAGTGTCAAATGTTACTAATATAAAGTTTCATATTTTCCAGTTGTGATTCTCTCGTGCAAATTGTGCAGCAGTGTCTTTTACTGGCGACTGTGATGGTGTGCATTCTTCTTGCTTAGCCGGTCTCCTATTGGGGTGCTTTTTTTGCCCTGTCGATCAAAGCAGATGTCATGCTATCTTTCTGGTCATATTTTGCGGACAGGGCCATTATAACTTGCCTTAGCACATGCACCCCGGTGATTTCTTCTTCATCTGTTCATTTGATTGTTTACATTTCCTCTCGTATTTATGTTGTTGAACATTGATGTCCATATTGAAGGAATTCAGACAGTGTCTAAGTAAAATATTGAAGTAGTAACACTTTATTCCATACTTTAGAATCCAGAGAATGTTTTTTACCTGTAAGTGACCATTTCAATATATCATATTTAAAACTTATCAATGTTGCTGTAATGCATAATGAATTGCAAGTAGTAATGCAATCCTGTAGGGCCAGTAAGCTTCGGGAGTCCGAATTCATAGCCAGGTTTATTTCAATATAGGCAGGCGAGCTACTGAAAGCTCGAGCCAGGCTTGAGCCCGAAGCCTTACGCTGGCTCGAGGTCCTCTTGGACCCTCGAGCGTAAAACGAGCTGAGCTTTCCTGCGGCTTCTGCCTGCCTACCTCCCTCTACCCAGGATGTGGCAATACTGTCAGAGGTGCTGACTGTGGAATTTGGTAACCGGATTCGAGTCTCGGGGTTGTCTCAATATCTCGTGATTCTGGGCACATCACTTCATTTCGCAGTGCATATAAGCAATGCATGCGACCTTGTGTATTGTAACTGGTGCTCATGTAAAGCGCTCGGCCTTCGGGCCGGGTTAAAAATTGCAGAAAATGACATAAGAGGGAAAACAAACCATTAATATAATAAGAGACAAATAGAGGCCCATTTCCTAGCTATGTCCAAAGTGAAACCATAAAACTTGGATAAATCACTGCTTCCCCGCTTAAATTGTGTGATCTTTAGTAATACTTTTTTTCACCAAAACTCTTATTCTTCACCATCACATATGAAAGTAATTTCAAATATGTGAATTCAGACTACCAGGTATACAAACCTATCACTTTTAATATACCTCAGTGCAGTGTTATAATGTGCCTTGTTATTGTTACAGCTTCCACGTCTTAAAGAAATCCACTATTTTAAATGTTGATGAGACTTCACCATATTTTACGAGGTTTGTTATATGATTTATATAGCAAATATTTTCAGGGCTCGGCTTCTGCACGGGCAGTAAGTTTTGAGCCAGACCCTTTGGCTCTAGCTCGGTTCTCGCTGTTAATTTGTTGGCTGCCCAGCAATATATTTCACTTCTTCAAGTTTGATCACAGTTCACCAATATTCCAACAATTTGAAAGCCAACGAGTCCCGCTCAAGGCAACTTCCAGAGAGAAAGATGAGTTAAAGAGTAAAACTAAACAGGAAGCTATTGATTCAAGCAACCGCGGCCCTTCCATTCACAGCACATCTTGTCTAGTCAAACAAGATAAAAGGCTTCCACTTCTGCCCTTACACCCTGCGAGGCTCTCCTTGCGTTCTTTAACCCTGTCATTTCAGGTACTATCCTGATTTTACATGCTCTTAAGTGGTGGGTTATGTGCAATAGAAAACCTCTAGTGGCTAAACAAATGAGAGACAGTACGAATTATTTCTTGTGCTTTGTACTACATTTGTTTACATCGTCGATATCACAAGTTGATACCACAGAAGAAGTTGAATAAATGAGCTATTATTTCAGAATTGTTGCAGTAGTCAGAGAGGTAGCAGTCACTGTACTCAGCAGTTCTGCTGATTTCCATGCCATATATTTATAGCTTGGTGCAGGCATGGTGAGTCGCAATGGAGGTCTTGTAGTTCGAAAATGGAAATTAATCATGAAGTTAAGATAACCTTTGAGTGTGTAAACAGAGGCAATAAGGATGTAAAAGTCTGTCAGTCAGTCAACAATTCCTTTTGGTCCAAAAGCTGGTCATAAAAGCACAAGGAATAAAAACAGTCATAATTGATAACAGATAAAATAATCAGATCAACAGGGTACTAATACAAAATATTTTTAAAAAAAACTAAAAACAGAACAGCGTCAGTCACATTCCATAACAGTTCCTAAATTTCATAGCAGCAGTAATTAAATTAAGTATGGCTATACGAATTTCTGGAGAGGCTAAAGATTGAATATATTCTAAACCTCTTTATATGAACTAAAGTCCTTTTGTAGGAGAATAGGACGTAAAAAACGAACCCTTATTGAATGATACAAAGTGCAAAATAGCATAAAGTGTACGGTCAATTGACTTGAAACACTATCACAGGGACATTTCAAAGAAGTAGCAACCCATTAGCCAGCAAGGGGAAAAGCTACAAATTGACGGATTTAGTTTAGCCTCAAACTAGTCGAGTGGAATCTGTGCTGTAGTGTAGCAAACTATTTTTGGTATGGTTCAATGCCAGAGACATTAGATATTTGCATATAGTTTATAATAGAACTTAATCCAAGACATTTTTCAATCTGCACCTCTTCACAATGTGAAACAAAGCTCTTTTCAACCCTCTCCTTAGTCTGTGATCCTGTATTTTCAGAGAAATTATAGATCATACTGTCAAATCCAGGGAGTCAAAGGCATTTTTAAAGTAGGCCAGCCATGGAATGGTCTTCCTTTTATCAAGATTTAAACAGTATTTCAGAACTTCCCTGGAGAAGCCAGGCCTAGCGGTACTCCAGAGCTTTAGATGTAAAAGTCATATGGAGGGCTTATCAAAAAGTATGGTTAGCAGAAAATGGGAGGCTGTGTTATTTGGGACGTCTCCATGTCACACACCCAGTGGCCAAAGGTATTAAATACATGGATATGAAAAGGCTTGTGGCCCACTGTTTACCTGTCTTCCAGGGAGCATGTGTCTCCTTCCTGGGCTTATCAGGCCCTGCTACGTGCGCTAGCGTCAGTCATCGGAAACAATCTATTTGAAGCAATAGACAGCAGTTCACTGAATAAACAAGGGTAAAGCGCCAAACCTTAAAGGGTCTTTATGGATTATGTAGGCGGTGACCATGTGAATATGATGGAGCAGGGGACCCTATCAGTCATCTAGTTCTGTAATTGTTGTGTTACTTCTCCTACCTCGTCATGAAATCCTGGAACAGTCTCCCCACCCACCTGAGGGCCTCTCCCTCCCTTTAGGAATTCAGCAGGGGACTCAAGATCTGGCTCTTCTACTGAAGCCCCCGAGCTTCCTGGACCTAGAGCTTGGATACCCTCACGGTTGATAAGCGCACAATACAAATCCTGATTGATTGTAATGCAGTGCTTTAGATCATGTGAGTGGTCTGCAGGTGTCTTTGTGCCTGAAAAGGTCACACAATGGCATGAGGGTCCGAAGGAGGCAAAAGTCAGGGTGAGGGTGTGGCATTACTGCCAGAGCTGTGACTTTGTAGCTGGGCAACCAGGTTTCAGTCTCGGCATTGCTCCACCATCCTGTGATTGCGGGCAAATTACTTAATCTCCCCATGCCTAAAAATAAACTGAATGTGACCTTGTGTAACATAACTGATGCTCATATAAAGCTCTTCAATACCTTCAAGTCGACTTAGCGCAAAAAAGTCATTTGTTCACGTTACTCATTTTTTAAAAAGTTGTTTTACCTGTCTTTGAGTCACCAAAATGACAGTGTGTACCCATGAATCCCAGTCACCTCACTGGGTTGAATATCTGTCCCACCATTAGCCCCTATTAAACCTGCCATTCGGTGCTGAGGGGCAGAGTAGTAAAAAGAAAGTAAAAAGGGTTCACTCTCTGTTCCTATGTTACTTCCATGATTCCTTCCACTAGGGGTAACAGGTCTGTTCCAGGGGTACCAAAAGAGCAAGCCAAGTCAATGACTCTTACCCTGACCCCTCAAATTAACGTTTCTGTGGCAGCCACTCACACAGTGAACTTTTATGAGTGTCACTCACGTGCGGGGATGAAGGGGGATATACTGTAGGTTTTGTTTACATAGAGGCTTTTTGTGGTAGGGCCATACCGTAAATATCTGATAAAAGGAGCAGTGATAACAATAAATACTGATGTTAAAGAGCCCAGTGAAGACGTACCCAAATGTCTCAGTTTTTGTACCTGTTTATACCTTTTACTTCTTTTCTGTTTTTGTTTTCCACACAGTGGCTCAATGGCTCATGTACGCGTTTATTCTTTACCAAACTGTTGATTTTGGAAAGTAAACAGCTGTGGCAGGCAGCCCTTGGTGGCTGAAGAACTGGTATTTTGTGACTTCATATACTGAATTGCATTCATTCTCCTGTGGATAGAACGCTGGTGCGAGGATCCCACGCTGGTGGTTATGTGCACTACACCATCACTTGTACTCCTCAAGCAAAGGTTTGATCACGATTATAGCCTGTCTTCGACTAGCTGCCAGAGGGCGGTGTTTGTAGGAAGAAGCTTGTAGCAGAGGTACCAAAGAAACACGCAGCAGGTCACAATCCTTTACTGATTAACTTAAGAGTCAGGCCAGGGCATGTCAGCTCTCATCATGGCAATTCTCACATCGCATGTCTCAGTGCTAAACCTCATTAGCTGTGACGTATTAGGGACTTGGTAGCATTTGAGAGTTTGCCCATTTCTTTGTGACAGTTTCTCAGGGCCACGTGACTCAAAACAAATTGTTGCTGTTTGGCGGGCTTTTCATCTATAGAAGCGCAGGTTCTTTTCCTGTTCTTTTTGCTCCTTGAAAATATGTGAATCCTTTCCACAAGAAGCACTGTTCTGAACCTCATCCACAACACTCACAGTCATCCCTCATAGGCCACTCTATAAATTCACACTACCACCAGTGCATAGACAAAGGAGTTCCCTCTTACTGGAACACCCGCAAGAGCTTTGGGACCTGGTCAGGGGTGTGAGGCTCAAGACAAATGTTACAGTGCAATTCAGTAAGTACCTTAACGTAAATGCAGTACAATTCGGCCGTGTGGTAAATTCATTGCCACTGTTTGAAGGAGAGGCTAAGAAATACGTGGGCAGGTGAGCTGATTTGCTGTTTCTTCTTTCTGGCTTGTAAGGAAGTACTTCCATTCCTTGGTCTTCAAAATGATGAAGATCGGGCAGAAGCGTAAGGCACTTGACATTGCTACCAAGAACGTAAAAACGCATTTGCAATGCAATAGGTCTTGCATTAGCGAAGTTTGAGATATTGGTGTTGCAAGTGATATTTCATCAAGGGTGTAGTACCTTATGTGGCTAATAGAGGTCCCTTTACAATTCCACAGGGACACCTAGTGACATCCCCAGGTACTGCACACTTTCTTCGCTTCGTAGAATTTCTTTTATTATTTATGCTACTGCTGGAATGTTTTTGCCCCCCAAAAATCTAACAAACATTAGAATTTGTAACGCCAATACTTCAAACTTTCAATAATATGAGACCTATTGCATTGCAAATGCTTGTTCGTCTATGAGTGGGGCGCGAGTGTACATTGTGAAGTAGACAGGCTGGTTTAAACAGTAATAGTTTTACTTGAGATGGTACTACTGTAATTCGGTAGAGTAGAAGAGTCCGGTCAGGTAGCAAGGAGAATGCGTGTAACTTTGTTCCTGATGTCAAGCAATGTCTCCAGTTTCTTTGTGGTAGATTAAGCTAATAGAGGTTTGGTTTTAGTGGGGCTGTGTGAGTTCATGCAATTGACGAGTGTGATTAACAGAAAGGCTAGAGAAGATTACGTATGGTTAGATGGCAGGGATAGGGTTTCGAAGAAGGAGAGGTTGTGATCTATGAAATGAGGTGTCGATAATTTGGAAAAATAAATACTCGAGATTAGGGAAATGCATGCAATTTAGAGTAAGTAGGCTGTACTCTGAGAAAAGAGGGATCCAGAGAACAGAAAGTTGGATAGGGTCAATCGAAAGAACAGAAGGAAAGACAAAAGTTGGGCATTTAAAGTTGAGGTAAATTTTTCATGCAGGGTTTTAAGACTATAGAGGCTTTGTGAGATAGTATTCTATCGGAGTATGCAAAACTGTAGGAATAAACAACATTATTAAGTTATGCTACATTAAGTACTTTTGATGGGCGCTAGAAACAAGCTGATGGTCTGTCTGCTGCTTAACACCTTTAGACCACCCTTCCCGCAAGGACAGGTCAGGGCAGAAAGCGTAAAGTAATGGCTGAACTCATATACAGGGATTTATCAAAAGCTTTAGTCTTCACTCGAAAGAAGCAGCAAACGTGTGATAATAGTAACTTGATAGGATATCTGGGGTTAACAATGCATACTTCGAAAAGGCGGATTTTAGAAGGATTTTCAAAAATCCACCAATGGTTGCTATGAACATTCGAAAAACTTAATATAGCTATTATACCCCCCTAAGAACACAGATAGAGATGGATACATAAAACAGACATACAAGGGTACCACACCATGTTTGAATGTTTGAATTGTGGAAATTGTAAAGACATCATATCATTAAAGGAACAGAGATCACTCATCCCTCCAAGGGAAACACAGTGAAACTAAAAAACACAGCAACTTGTGAATCCAAGAATGTGATATACATGTTGAATTGTCCATGTGAGTTAACATATGTCGGTAACACCAAACCTAAAGTTAAAGTTAGACTGACTGAGCACAAGAGCAATATAAAAACCAAGAATGAGAAATTCTTGGTGGCGTGGCAACGCAGCGTAGCGAGATGGTCGCTGCTTAGCTCAGCTCCGTCCGATCCGACTTCCCCCCCCTGTCATCCGCTACAAATATCCGGTACCTGAAAGCTGTTCCTGTGACTGGAGGATGCCCCGAACCTGTCCCAGCATGAACGGGAACGATCGGAGGTCGGCAGCCGAAGCCTCGGGCCTGCACTGAGCGTCTAAGCTAGGACTTAACGTGTGCGAAACAGCAGTGAACGTGCTTGCGCACAGGGGCACGAGCGGCGGCACGTCCGGAGCAGCAAATAGGCCCTGGTCTAATTCCCTGGGTTAGCGGCGATCAATGGAAGGACGAACCCACCTGCGGTCCAGCTCAGAGACTGCCGCGCTGTCACAATCAGCTGGGAATCTGTGAGTACCGGTGCACGAGGAAATCCGAGCAGCGGTAAAGTGACTTATTTCTGTAACGAGGGAGTAGGGGTGCGGCGCCGGTGAGGCTGAGGGCCCGAGAGCCTGGAGTAAATCGTTGGACCCCTCTGGGTCCCCCACCTCCCTCCCTTGGCCCGCGCTGCAACTGATGATAACGGCCCCACGTGGTGAATGGGATACTGGCATAGAACTGGATCCTGCAGTCGACAGGCCCCACTCCCAAGGTGGCATTGAGGCATAAAGAACAGATCTACCACCTCACCTCACAGGGCAGGCTGAAAAGGTGTAGGCTTTGGGCCTGCAGACCCAGGGCAGAGTACTGACCACGCAGGCTGAGCTGGCCTGCGTCACCAACTGCGCTGCAGCACGGAGTGGCGGCTGACATAGGCTGAGACGGGAGCCGTGGTTGACGCCGGGGGCCCATTGAGTGCATTCCTCCCTCCGGAGCCCCAGAGATTCAAGACTGGTGACCCGGGGTTCCCCTTGCTTGCTCCCCACCGTTTCGCCCGTCTCCGGCGCCCCGTGGGGCAGACTGACCCTCCTTGCGCACCGCCTGTCGCGATTGTCTTCGGGAGGTGGAGAGTCGCAGCGGACACAATTCGCAGCGGTTGGCAATGTGCAGGTTAGCCCTTGACTCAGCCATAATGTCGTCCACATGGGGGTCCAAATCAGTACAAACTAACAAACTGGACCGCTATGTATTCCCTAAGGATACGCTGCCAGACCCAACATCTCGAGACAGACGGACTGGAGACACCGGGAAGGAAGGTGCAGAACTCACCCTAAAAGACGTGATGGAGGCTATAACTGGTGTCAAAACCTCACTGGAGCACAAGATGGACTCGATCTCCATAGACGTCCTCTCATCCGCGCTGACCTCACAAAAATGAATGAAAAGGTAAAACAGGTAGAGATCACAACAGCGAGCCTCGTGAACGATATGTCACAGCTTCAGGACGAGGTCCGGGAGTTGCAAACCTTTCGGAAATTCGCAGAAACCAAGCTGGATGATTATGAGGGACGCCTCCGAAGGAAAAACATCCTCATCCTAGGGGTGCCAAAAAAATCAGAGGGACAATCTCCTGACCTTTTCGTGGAGGATTTGATTCTCAAAAACCTACAGCCCAAAGGATTGAGTAAATTCTTTGTTGTGGAGAGGGCGCACAGAGTCCCCGGGGGTCGCCCAAAGCCTGGGGCCCCTCCTTGACCAATGCTGGCAAGAGTCCTTAATTTTCGGGACAGGGATGCTATTCTTCAAACCGCCAGGACGGCCCCGCCACTCAAATACGAAAATGCGGACATTACCTTTTTTCCGGACTTTACTCAGCTGGTCCAGAGGCAGAGAAGATCCTTTGTATCAATCAAGAAAAAACTTAGAGACAGAGGCCTGAAATATGCTATGCTGTTCCCGGCCCGGCTCCGGGTGGAGGCTACGGGAAGGGCCTGGTTTTTCGACCATCCGGAAGCTGTCGCCGACTGGTTGGAAATTCAAGAGGCATGAAACTGTACCCTCGAAGGAAGAGACTCCTGATGGGCCGCCGCACAGAGGACTGGGATCTTTGGGTCTCATACCCCAGGGATGCTGAACATATATCCATTAAGTAACCAGGTATTTGGGACACATGTCAGACATTATTGGTGAGGGGGCCCCCTCCGTGACTGTGGAATATAGACCTCATAACTTTCTATCATTCAGGGAACTTACCACACTAGCTACAAACAAGTGGGGTCAAGGAACGGGGCACCACGCACTCCTCTTAGTTAACTTGTTGGGCGACAGGCACTCTGCAAGTTTAGTCATGGGCAGTTTGGCGCCCAGAGTGCAGGGACGCAGGGAGGGGAGTTGTTGGGTCGGGGTTCTACAGTTGTTGTTTGAATTTGTTCTTTTATCGACAGATCGATTCGGCCTTGATGCAGGTGAGACGGAAAGCCATATTACATCCAATGAGTACACAGTGGGATAAAAGCGCCTGAATCCTGAGTTGGAATGTTAACGGGCTAGGGGACAAGATTAAACATAGCCTAATCCTCCAGTTCATTAAGAGGCAGGCACCAGACATTACACTACTTCGGGAGACCCATCTGGTAGGCAATTCCTGTAAGGTACTAAACAGATGGGGCTACAAATTAGTTGCTCATGCCGGCTTTACATCCAGCTCCCGGGGGGGGGGGTGGGTATACTGATTAGGAACTCATTCCCCTACTCAACAGATTCCAAGTGGACGGATGATAGGGGACGATATATAGGCATCTCAGGGCGTTGGGAGGGGCAGGTATTGACACTTATGTCCGTTTATGTGCCTCCTGGCTTACAGAACGAAACATTCAAAGACCTGGACGTGATCCTCCTTTCCCTCCCAGTGGGTCTCCTGGTTGTGGGGGGCGACTATAATGCAGTCGTATTGGGCATCCTAGACTGCCACCCGCTGCGTGAGATCGGACCCTCTCATAGATGGTTGCCTAATTTCCTGGAGGCCATGGGGTTAGTAGATGGATGGCGGATGCTCAACCCAGACTGAATTCAACACACCTTTCATTCTGGGACCCACCAGAGCATTTCTCGTATAGATTATCTCCTAGTTCCAGCATCTCAAATATCAAATTTTCTAGAGATTAAACACCTCGCAAGGGGAATTTCCGATCACTTCCCGATATGGGCACACATGGTTTTGGACTGTACTAGGGTGGGGAGGATTGCACCCATCAACCCTTGGTATTTCCGTGACCCAAGAGTTCGGAAAGCACTACTCCAAGCAATAGATCGTTATTTTCAAGAAAATGAGGGGACGGTGGATTCGGCCCAGACCCTTTGGGATGCATTTAAAACGGTAATCCGAGGGGAAGCTCTATCCCTCATTGCAGGCACCAAAAAGGACAAGCAGAAAGAAATTACAGATATTGAAGAGGAGGTCCTCCGGTTGGAAGGGGAGCTGGAAGTGGAGGTGACTAACGAGGCCCTCCATAGACTACAGCTCAAACAGGAAGAATACAAAGCATTAGCCACTGATAGGGATAAACTACTGGGAAGAGAGAAGCTGGGGATAATATACGACTTTGGCGATAAAGCCGGTAAATTGATAGCATGGCTCGACAAAAAGGAATGGGCTAGCAGAATAGTCCTTGAGTTGAGGGGTATTCACGACGCATCTAAATCATTACCAGGAGGTCTACCGCACCAGCGGGACATATACTGAGGAGGACTCCCAGTCACTGATACATGACATTGCGCTTCCTACACTGACTGAAGAAAATCGCTACTTTCTGGACACTGAATTCTCCAATGAGGAAGTAGCGCAAGCTATTATGTCATTGTACTGAGGCAAGGCCCTCGGACCCAACGGGATCCCTATTGAGTTGTACAAGCTCAGGCCTGATAAACTAGCCCCGTACCTCCGAGGAATGTTTGTGGAAAGCAGTGACCTGGGGTGCTTCCGGATGATCAGAGAATGGCCACCCTACTCGCCATCCATAAGGATGGTAAACCAAAGACTGACTGTGCCTCCTATAGGCCCATCTCTCTGCTCAATGCAGAACCCAAAATCCTAGCTAAACTCCTGGCAAATCGCTAGGTAAAGGTTATTGGTGACCTGGTTCATACCGACCAGTCGGGCTTTATGCCACACCGGAACACTGCATTAAATCTGCAGAGACTACACAGGGTGTTGGGGAGAGTGGCCACGATCCAAGAGGCAGTTATAATAGTGTCCCTAGATGCGACCATGGCTTTCCACACTATCGAATGGTCGTATCTTTTTGTAGTCCTAGCTAAGCTGGGGTTTGGACCGAGTTTCGTTAATTGGGTCATACACCAGTTATAAATGTTAGTTGAGATTTATCGCTTGTTGGATGAGCTATTTAAAAAAAAAAATATCCTGAGAGCAATAAGGGTTAATACCTATGATTCATCATGTTGGAATGAATTCATATGGGAAATCATTAATATACCCCTGTGGGCATTTACAACGATTACAAGAAAATTAAATCGAAGCACAATATGGAGAACTCAGTTGATTAATTCAATGATAAAAATATGAAGGTTTGTGCATTATGATAAACAAGTTTTGAAACAAGGATTAAAACAAGACACCCCTCGGGAACAACTGGTGGTGCCAAAGGGGAGATACTTTTCTAGATTAAGTATCAGTGCTAATAAATAAACCTTTTGCTAGGCCTAAACATTCCTTTTTTAATACGTATGAGTCACCTCTAAATAGGCGCTAAATGCCCATATGGCAGGGTGCATGGTATTTAATGTTTTACATGTCCTAGCACTGCAAACCCCCAAAGTCATTTTTTACTGTAGCGAAGCTTCCTCTCCTATAGGAAAACATTGGGTTACATTATAACAACTTGTAATGCTTAATTTTCCCTTTGGGGCAACTAAAAATGATGAAAGGACCCATTTTAATAGTAAATAAAATCCAACTTATTGGTAAAGGTGGATTTTAAGTTATAATTCTAGAAATCACTTTTTTAGAAACTTGCTATTTCTCTTCCTAAGCCAAAAGGGCCTTTCTGTAAGTGTCTAGTGCCATCTGGCTGTTGTATGGCTCATCTGTGGTGACATGTGGATTGCTCCCACATAGTGGACAAATGGCCTAGGTGTAAGGAGTGGGTATTTCTCCTTGAGCAGGAGGTTCGGGTGCAGCACTCAACCCCTTCCTGAGCTTTAAAGGAGCCTCCCATGTCACAAGTAGATGTAGCTGACACCTAAGCCTGTCCTGTCTATTGCCTTGCTAGCCAGATTGGCTCCATACCCATTTGAAGGAGAGCTGCCCTAGAACTAACTGGTTTAGAGTGACCACAAGAGAGGGTTTGGCCATTTCCATGGCCACATCTCTGGGTCAGCAGCGGGAGCTCTGACCAGGAGAAGAAGGGTCTACCTTGTTGGTTTTAGGGAAAGAGGGATACTTTGGGATAACGTACAGTAAAACACCAAGGAAGTGCTGCAAAAGTATGTAAGGTCACCCCTCGGAACATTTACCATATTGGTTAGGGAATGGCTAGGAGTTTTCCCTACCCGCAGGCTGTCACTGAATACACATGTGCCACCCTGTTACCCTCTTCAGAACCCTCTTGGACCTATAGAGAATCAGTAGAAGGACTGCCCTGCCGTGTTAAGAAGGAGAAGGGAAACTGGATCCCCTTGTCTTGATGCCAGGACCCCAGAAGTGACTTCAAGTGTCAGTTGGATAACCTCTTGTTTTGAGCTACATGGACACAAGCTTCCAGAAGCCTTTTCCTGCAACTGCCCAGCTGTACCAACTGGACATGCCCAGGACCCTGCTGCTAGCCTTTGTTGGAGTGAGTGCTAACCCAAAAGTGGTCCCTCCCAGGTCATGGACCCTTGGCTAGTGTTAAGAGTATACTCCTTCTGTCCCCAAACTGCAAGAAGTGGGACTTAAAACATTTGCAAACTTTCTGCCGGGAGACCCATCGGAGACTGGGACTGCAGTTGAAGTCATAAATGTTGAAAAGCCAGTTGGTGAGAGCTTGCTGGTTTGTCCCGCTGAGATCTGACTTCCAGAAAAGTTTCTAAGACTGGGACCGATGCCAGGTAGCAACCCGTCTGTATTAAGGCTTTTCTGGGAACAGATTTAGAAATTCTTCCTTTATCGGCGATGACCGTATCGGAACCCCGTGTTGGAAATAACAGGTTCTGGTTGGCTGAGGCGAGGCCCTAGCCAGGCAGAACCTACCAATCCCATCAGGGGTGGGTGATTATACTCACTGTATAACCTGTGCTCATCCTTGGATAGCTTGGCACTGAGCAGTGAGGCTCATCACAGAGGCAATGTGTAAAGCATTGGCAAAGCACTCACACATTAAATACACTGAGTGACACAAAAGAGACTTCACATGTGGTGTATGTAAATAAAGTTTTTATTCAACACACACATTAATTAACACAACATGCATGTCATGTATTTCTGGGCATAAATAGCGTCTGCAAATACCACTAGCAGTACCAGGCCCAACAGTGTTAAACTGACATCAGTAATATGCACACTTGTGAAAGATCCTGCTTTACCCGCTGCACCCTTTTGCAGTGCGAAATGTTGTCAGAACGAGGCCTACCCTGCCAATTATTATAATTCAATACCACTCCGTTATAGTGTGCACCCAGATCACAAAAATATCAGAAATGTGTACACACGGATATTTGCAACAATTTTAAAAAGCACCATGGGCCAAGGCCGCACAGGAAAAAAACAGTGTCAAACGTAGTGTTATTTTGTCAGGGAATCAATGTGTAAAGTAAGACTGCAGCGCAATGTAATCAATAACAGGCAGTCACCCACACACACTAATTTAGCACCGATAGGCGGTGCCACGGATATCAGGCAGGTCAGTATGGAGCGCACTCACACACAAGCACACAGCACCGTAATGTGGTGCAACTGCTATCTGACAGGTCAGTTGATAATGCACATGCTGACCCTGTGGCCCCAGCCCTCCTCCACCATTCAGCTAACCCCAACTACCCTGCACCCACGGGCTGCAGGTAAAGAAAAACTTCCCCCTGATACTAGGCCTATCGCGGTCGGAGTCACACTTAGTCAGCGTCCCAGGGAAGAAGGTGGGGATAAGTAGCAGGGCAAATTAGGCGGCAGTCGACAAATGGGGGTTTAGCCACTACTGGGGAAGTTCATCCACAGTATGTGGATCAGAAGCGGGCTGATGGCGATAGTCGTTCAATTAAAGGATTCCACACTGTGCCTTCTGACACCAGCCCAGTTCTGCAAAGCACAGGGGAGGTCATGCAGTCTCTTGACCCCCTTCTGATGCTTCTCAGAAGCGTTCCTTAGCCCAGTCAATTACTCTCACCACCCATGCCTGACCTGGGCAATACTACCTGGCAATACAAAGTCGTTAGAGCCAGGTGAGGAGAGGGCAGTTGGTTCTCCGCACTGAGGGCACAAAAGAATAACCGATGAATGGGGAAGGAAGAAGACATACGTCTATCAAAGTAGCACCCAGATAATCCTGAATCCGCTCCTCTGCACCTCCCTGGAAATGAGGCACAACGTCTGTTGCGCGTCAATAAGAGTCACATAAGACAGTTCCGGTCACACAGAATGAAGAGTCGCAAACTCAGTACCTCTCTTGAAAGGAGGCACACCGTCTGGTGCTGGTTGATCTGAGTCGCCCCATAAAATTCCAGTCACACACAGCAAAGAGTTGCAAATTCCGTACCTCCCTGGAAATGAGGCACAGTGTCTGGTGCGTGTTGATATGGGTCGCACCAAACAATTCCGGTCACACACAATGAAGAGTTGTATATTCCGTAGCTCCCTGGAGATGAGGCACATCGTCTGGTGTGCATTAATACGGGCCGCATCAAACAATTCCAGTCACACACAAAGGTGCAAGTTCAGCAGTGTCACACGAGGTAGAATGAGGCACTACTTTGGGTACGCCTTCATCTCTGAGGGCCTCAACCTGTGAATCGGACACCGCATGCAATGAGCATGCAGTTGGCGTGTCGCATTTTAGAGATGCTTCATGATCAACTAAGTGGGCCACGCGGGGTTCCACAACCGGCGAATGAGCTCACCATCAATAAGACGCTTATGCGTGTTGAGGACCCACGATGCAGGGGCCACCCTCCTTAGTTCAGGGTAGTGCGTTTGTGGCTCCCCGCAAGGCAATCCGGTCTCCAGGCACAATTCTTAGTTTCACGCTCACGCCGCGCTACCAGTTGGGATCCAGCAGATGATGTGGGCACTTAAGAGGGCACCACTCTCCAGGTGTCAAAAGTAGATGGTGTGGGTCCCTCGCAGGAGGTCTTTGATGTCCCTGAGACCTCCACATGAGAACAGGGGGCAAGCCAACAAGCCCTTGGAGAGCACACTTCAGGGTAACATACAGCAGCGGGTAGTCAGCCCAGGCCAGCCACTATTCAGGAAGGGTGCGCGATCCTTCCAATGGCAGTAATCTTTCTTGTGCACAACAGATTCCTCTGGCAGTGTGCACCCCACTGTTCCAGGATCTTCGATCCCACGCCCCTCCAAGTGTATCTCCATTCTGCTGAAGTTTTGCACAAGTAGTTATACTGTAGTGTGCCTTTGAAGTTGGGGGTGGTTCAGAGGGTTTCTCTTTGAACCACATATGTCTCTCTAAATTTAAGTCCTGTCTGCCATTGGGGTATGAAATGCAGATCTTAATCTATCGTGGGGTCATGATGTGGCTTCAACTATAAACTGAACCGGGGGTCTCAATAAGAATACCGAAAGGGAAAATGGAAACCAAGAATATTGTCAAGACCACAACATGGGGACCTTTAAGCAGAGTTTGGATTCCCATCAACTATCTTGGTGATCAGTATTATCCTCTGGTCATCCTCCCATTTCAAAGATATACCTCTTGACCATAGAGGCTATCTTCTTGGGAAATCTCTCTCATATAGGTCGAAATAGGGGAGCCAGAAATACACAAAGAACAGATGGTGTATTCCTTCAAAGGATGATCACAGGGGAATTCTCAAGTAACTATGAAAACCTGTGCAGTGCATGAATAGTGAGTGCAAATTTAAAATAGAGTTATTAGGAGAAAAACACATTTTATTATAAACAACTCCTAACCCTCTACATAAAAACTGTGCAAAAAGCAGTGTTCATCAATCACTGCTTATTATTAAGGTCGACATGTTTCAGCCACTTGGGTAAAAATGGCCGAGGCTTTCTTCAGGACCTGTCTCAGTCAATGGTTTAGTACTGCGTGAACACTAAAGTGACCTATTAAAGTGTCCAAAACAAAACAAATCTAATAAAAATTATTGTTATCACCACAATACAAGGTTGGAACAAGTACAACCTTACTTTACAAATCCTCCGCTTCAAGGGATGCAGATGGCACCTAAATAGAGAAAAACAAAGTAAAGAAAAACAACCAATACTCCTAAAGGATTCCACTTTAAAATGGGCTAACAGGCCTCTCTTATTAACACTTGTAGCTATCACAACCTGCCCAATCTATTATGTAACATTCTAGATTGCAATGTATATTTTACTGCTCACCCGTCTTGATCGGGGACTGGACCTCACCTCTACTGGTATCTCACTCAGGAATACGAGGTCACGCTCTAAAAAAAAGGGGGGGGAAAGGAAGGGTGAAAGAGGGAGATGGAGAGACTGGTCCTTAATTGCTCCCTGTCCCTCCTATATTTCTCCTGTTAAGTTTATATACTCTTTAATAGACAAATATGTTCTGCAGAACTGTTCCTTCCTTAAAATCCAAACATTATCAAGGTCTCAGTAGCTTATTTGATGGTATATTCTTAAGCAATATGTTATGGAAACACATAAATCCAAATGTTTTTTCAAAGAATTATTTCTCCAACGAAATCTATCTCCACTCATTGATACAAGGGCTTCACATCTAGGGCAAATGGTCAAAAAAGAGGCCGGTTTTAACATCCAAGGCATCGTTTGTAATAGCTAGAAACTCAAAAGGGGACCAAATGGAACTAGATTCGCTATGCGAATAAAAATGAGTTATGCGCAAAATAAATAAATAGATGAATAAAGCTACGTCGCCTTACCTGTCCATCGTTGCCTCAGTCGACATCCGAGTCTAGGGTAGAGGTAACGCACGGTACAGGTTGTTCGCTTTTAATAGTTGATAAGCAACTAACACACCTGTTGCGCATGTTTGCGAGTTAGGACGCGTGCTGATGACACCGTCGGCAGAGTTTGAAATTGAACTACATGTGACATCATCGAAGCACTACTTGTAGTCTCACTGATTGCTCGCTAGTAAAAAATTTGTGTCCTAGCTGTCCGGGCTGAATACATCAACCCCACATCTTCAACAGACTCACTCGATGTACTAATATAGAAGAGCCCTCAATTAATTAAGACTTATTGGAAGTTCTCATTTCTTTATGCTAACAGTGTCACTAATGGGACTAAAAAATGACGTCATCAATACAGGAAACTGTAGTTCAGTCCAACTGTTTATAAGTTTGACCATCATCCCGCCTGCTTCTAAGCTTGCTAGTTTTATTCTCAACTAGAGGTGGTTGCGTACCACTCTGGTGATCACATTTCTTTATGCTGACGGCGTCTCTACCGGGACTACAAAATGACGTCATCAATACAGGAAACTGTAGTTCCACATGTCTATTTCTAAATTAGGCACTGATCCCGCCCATTTCTAAACTTGCCAGTTTTGTTCCCAATTTAACAGTTACATGCCCCTCTGGTGTATATATTCCGCCTTATTAACTCATGCTGATTTACGAGTAAGTTGTATTAAATGGTATGCAAAAGGATTCCCTTACAGTTATGCCGCTATCAAGGTTCTGTTAAGCAACCTGAATGCTATATTGCATAGAGCTAAGAAGCTGCTCTGTGCCACCTTCGAACTAGATTTCTATAAACTGATATCGCTTATAATGAAGGGAGGCATTGTATGCGCTATACCAAAGCTTACATTAAATATGCTAATAGTTATTCATATGTGTCTAGTGATGACTGTTAAATCAACCCAATTGGAATGATATACCCTGCTGGTTTTATAGGCTTGTCCACGGTATGTCGTCATTCAAACCTCTCAAATCACTATGGAGTCTGAACACCCATTTTTGTTCTTTAATGAAAAGAAATCTCGAAATATCACTGATATGTGTTGGTATGAAAGGTTTCTCTAGCACTGTCCAGAAGACTAGTATTTTTAAGATCTGTCTATCTTTTCCACTCCATCGGGCTTAGAAAGAGAACTGTACCGTAAGCCAATGGCACACAATTCTCTATTGCGATATGATAGTCAAGTCAAGTCAAGTCAAATAAGCTTTAATTCGGTTTGTATAAATACAACCATATAAGCTGAACAAATAAAAATACATAAAATAAAATAACATGACATATAATCCAACAACATCATGGACAGATAGTTATTCCTATACGAGCCCTAACTTAACTTGCATTGAATGGTGAGACATAATTAATACATCCATATATATACATATTTAAAAATAGATAAGACATTGCAATATTAAGTCATTAAAATCTTTGTCAGTAGCTATCACCATATAGGTGGAGAAAATAGGTGGCTAGCATAAAGTGACTTGAGCATAACAAAATGAGTTCGACTCATGATAATAAAGTGACGTAAGCATAAAATAAGTTATTTCCATAAAATGACTTATGCATAACTATAACATCAAAGCAAGGCACAGTTAACATTTATCATTAACAGTAGTTATAGATTTCCTAGCAGCTCTGCATTTTAAAATGTATAATGCTACATGAAAACAAATATCCCAGCTCTGAAGGGAACAGAGTAGGTTCATGGCATCTGTTGTTAAACGGATGTTATATTTTAAGAGAATCGGTTTCAGATAAAATTTCCTCAAGAATATGTAAAATTTACAAAATAACAGGAAATGGCAACAACTTTGTTTGGAAATATTGTCACACGGGCATTCTTCGCTAGAACCAGCCCCAATCACAGGGAAGGATACGAGATGGTGTACGATACCCAACCTTAAACGTACAAGAACAAATCGGTGTGATTTCCTGGTCACTTCCACCAAGTATGACTGAAGGCCTTTTTTTAGATTAAGCTGCCTATAAAACACAGAAGTCTTGTGAGTCATAATCAACTTATTCCTTTCTTCTGTTTTATAAAGAAGGAATGTGTCTTTAATTTCCTTCTTAGAGGGTAATATATCACAAACAGAATCTTTAGAAATCTTAATTCCAAATAGGATATTGTACCAGAAAATAATATAATTCAGCCATTGAATACGGAGATGGAAGTCCAACTTAAGACAGTCCTTAATTACGGACTGTGTGAACTCAGTTTCCTTTTTGTTCCATATTGAACGCCATAATAATAAAGGGCGTAAAGCAGCCAAATCTGATAAATAATTAAGGCCTGTTTCTTGGTGAATTAAATCAGATGAGGCTGCAACTGGGACACATAACAGGCGTTTAAGGAAGGTATTTTCGTTAATTTGCAATTGGACCATTGGAGAATGGCCCATAAACCAGCTCCATATAAAGCCGAAGAAACACATCTTGCGTTATATATGGTTATCATATCTTTTATTCTGTACTCCCCTAATTTTGAGGCAAAACGGAAAATGCCATTAGAATTTCTAGTCATTTTGTGAACAATATTTCCTTGCTCGTTAGACCATTTGCCATTAGCCTCAAAACTGATGCCTAAATAACCAAAGGTTTCAACTGCTTGTATCTTCGAGCCTTCAAGAAAAAAAGACCGTGATGATTTAGGTTTTCGCCCACAAATCATGGTAAAAGTTTTTAATTTATTAATCAGCAATTTCCTGTCATTAATAAAACCAGTAAAAGCATCAATTAAACGTTGTAAACCCAGAGGGGTGCGTGAAATTAGGACGGCATCGTCCGCATATAACAAAATGGGCACAACAGTATTATCTATTTTGGGGGCATCAGCAGGGGTATTATTTAAAATCTCGGCAATTTGATTTATAAAAAGAGAAAATAAAAGGGGAGCCAATACACACCCTTGTCTAATGCCCCTTCGCACAGTAAAAAAGGGGGTTCGCTCGCCCATAGGTCCATAACGTACACTACAAGACAGTTTCTCATATATCCTGGCTAGGAAAAACACAATCTCCTTTGGAGCCCCTGATTCAAGTAATACTGACCAGAGGAGCGAATGGTCCACTAAGTCGAACGCACTGCTCAAGTCAGCGAAACATAAAAACAAATTTTCCCCTTTTACCACTGTGTATTTATTGATAAGTAATTCCAAATTAACACATTGTTCAATGGTCCCAATGCCTTTCCTAAAACCGTATTGGACTTGAGTCAATACATTGGATTCTTCGGCCCATAATTCCAATCTTTTTAGAAGCACCCTACTTAACACTTTTATTGAAGAATCAAGCAGTGAAATAGGGCGATAGTTACATGCTTCAGAGCGCGAACCCTTTTTGTAAAGTGGAACAATTAGAGATTCGGACCATGATAATGGAAAATTTCCTGTGGCAGCAGCATTAAAAATTCTTGCAAGGATTGGTGCCCAGAGATCCATTTCATCCTTATATAGATCGATCGGAACACCATCCGGGCCGGGAGCCTTTCCCCCTTTGCTATTTAGCAGTCCCTCATGCACCTCCTCAACGCTAATTATTAATGGTAATAAAGGCCAAGTAAAATTATTTGTTAAAAGAGGAGAAGTTAAAACAATCTGTTCTGGATTAAAAAAATTTGAAAAGTGCTCAATCCATTCAGTGCAATTAACATGAGACATCAACTCAGGGATACAATCCTCCTTTAGGAAGGGGCTGTTTACAATTTCCCAAAAAAGTTTAATATTGTTCAACTCACTGGCCATGGTTAGTTTGTCCCAGGCGTCTAATCTCAACGCCTTTTTTTGTGCTAAAATGGCATGTTTGTAATCTTTACGTAGATTACCGACAAGAGATTGATTGCGGGGTTTAGTCCTTAATGCTAGTTTTAGGTTAGATAAAATCTTGGCGCATTCAGAGTCAAACCACTTCTTACCATCCTGTCTAGAACCTATGTTATTCCTGGTTAAGATATTTCTTATCACATTATTAATTTTGGCGAATTCCATACAGAGCTTTCCAGGGGTAACCTCCTCACTGAGGCAGTAATTAATGCTATCTCTGCATTTACCAATCACATCCCGTTGAATCTTTTGTGGGTCCAGACCAGTCCACTTTAATCTCCTACCATTCGGTCTAACGGGGAGGATATCATTGATTGTATGGGTAGTGCTAGTAATTCTATTTCCCCAGGCTAACAAAACTATGGAAATACTATTGTGATCACTAACCACCTGTTCGGATATCCAAAGATTCATATAAGGGCAGTTCTTAGAGAATAAAATATGATCTATGTTGCTACTAGCTTCCCTACCAGTGAATGTGGGACATTTGAGATTAGCCTCATTTATAGTACAATCCAACAGCTCAAGATCGAATTTAGCCATTAAAGTGTTGAGGGTTAGGCCATATTCGCAATGGGGGAAATGCAACATGTCATCCTTAGTCCCATCAGTGGTTGAATAGGTTTTCAAATAACCACAAGAATTAGTGAGTGTAGAGGGGCATGCTTGGATGTTAAAATCACCAGCCCACAAGACTGTAGCCAATTTACTGAAAGTGTTTAGAAGCCTATCCAACTCCTTTTCCAATGGCACTAAGCAGGCTCCTCTATTATTCTGAAAGTTATTATTGTAAAAATGTATTAGCACCAAGTCTTTACCTTGCGGAAAAGATAATCGTAAAACTTGACTATAATTGTCAATAGGTAAATAAGTTAAAACTTTACAACCAATCAATTTTGTAGAAATTAGCAACATTAGGCCACCCTTCGCTCTACCCATTAAGGAGGGGGTTGCATTTACGCAGTATGAGGTATAACCCTCTATTGAGATAGATTCTGTACTCCATGTTTCTTGCAAGCACATGATATCGGTGCCACAAGTAATAAAGTCTTGCCTGAAGGGCGTCCCTAATTTATTTCTGAGACCTGCAATATTCCAAGAAGTCAATGTGTATCCCTTTTGAGTTAATGTACCTTCCTCATTAGTCAATATGATAGACACATCCGTACACAAAATAGACTTAACAGAAGTATCAACTATTTGAGCAACAGGCTCATTGTCACCATTTACCCCCAATAACATAATTATCGAAAATGGATCCATACACAATCCTTCACTATTCTCCCTTTGTATAGGAGTCAGGTTTGGTGTCCCATTCCCCCCCCCCATCTAAAATCTCTACAGATTTTGTATGTCAATCAGTGTCCTCCATTGAGGTGAGACATTGAAACCTATTGTATAATGGTAGTGGTGGTAATAACTGATGAGTTGCCGAATCCATTGGCGGCCAATTGTTACTCACATGATGGGAAATGGGTTTCATGACTTGATTGTTAGCCAATGGATGTCTATAAAAATAGGCGAGTGGCAACAAAGTAGTATTAAATTCCCAGTGAGAAGGGGGAGGGGCTCTGAGTAGGACTTTATGTGCCCACAATGGTGATCTAAAACTAATAATAATACAGTCCCCATTAAAGTTCTTGGTTGTGGGGCCTATCCATCCTACTCTCTGAGTGAGTAAGATCTGCTCTGCATATAAGGTTGGTAAACCACAATTATTAGTTAACCAATGAAGAGTTTTGTTTTTCAGGGTCTCATTGGTCTCAAATTGCCCCTCCCGTAGCCTGGGGACATTACAAAGGACCGCAACATACGCTCCACATTCTGGGGGTAGATTCATTACTGATGGTACATTTTCACTTTTATAATCAACAAGATAGAATGAACTCTTCGATTGGTCTGGTATTTGAGACCCATGTTTCCCAGTATCTTCCCTAGATGTTACACCCTTTTCCGTCGGAGCTTTATCTTTACCTTCATTAATCCCTATGTCAGGAGGGCGACTGTTGCTGTTACCTGCACTTACACGTAAAAGTACTTGGTGCACTTAGTTGTTTATCAACCCCCCTTGGTCTTGCCTTTGTCTTTGCCTTTGTGCCCTCAGATACACACGGGACAGGGACAGGGATAAGTGAGGGCGTGATCCTATCCTGGTTAGTGTCAGGTATAGGGACAACTAATTGGGTTGAAATCGACTTAATTGAGTGTAGGATTGACTGTACATGTTGATCAATAGAATTAACCCTAGCTTCAAGGGCCCGGATATTCTCGTTAATAGGCCCTAGAAAGGTTGATACAAGTACGTCCAATCTTTCCCAAAAGCCATCAGAACTGGCCTCTTTGTTGATTCTATTTGGCTGGGCATTAGTAACATCAGACTGATCTACACATGGCTCTACTACAAGTAGATTTGGTACCGCTTTGGAATGGCGACCATTACCTTTACCCTTGGGTTTAGATACCTTCTGCTCTTTATTATTTTGTTTTTGTTTATTTTTAGCCTTTTGTCCTCTTGTTTTGACTGGTGAAATAATAACAGGGGATTGTACTGTAACAATAGGTATCCCAGTGGCACTGTTGCCATCAACATCATTAATATCATTGGACAAAAGCTCCTCCTCATTCGAAACCTGCTTCTGAAGTACAGGAGTGATGGACAGTCTGCTTGCTGTAGGAGTGTGATCCAATGTCAAAGAATGATTAGGGTTAATTAACTCCTGGTTGGTATTAGTTCCTGGAAGTTCGGGTAAACCAGCATAGGAAATCATTAACATAGAGTCATAAGAATTGCCCAAAGTTGTAGATGCATTCTCTGTTAAAATAGGCGGGACTGATCCAATTGGAAGTGAAAGACGTCTTTCGGTAGACTCTATAGCCGAAGCAACTACCCCTATAGTCTTTTGCAGCATTCTGTCAATTGCTGTTAGACTTGGGAGAGGGTTGGTGGATGTCTTGTTATGTCTGGTGTTAGGTCGGGGGTGAATAGAGTCATTTTTGCCCATGGCAGAAAAGCGTGACAAACAAATGTACTCTAATGAGTAGCAACTCTTACCTCCAGCACAGGTGCTACAGGGCGTTACAGACAAAGTGGGTGGCCCAGCCCTGCCTCTGTCTGCCCCTGACGGCCACAGACGGTCCCGCCCTAGTCCCGGGCTTCTCCCGGCGCTACCCGCGCGCTTCCCGCGACGCGGGGGCTCTGCTGGTTTTTATAGCGTGCCCTGGCGCGTTTCTGGTCCCGGCTGCTTCCGCTTTTGGCGCTATGCACCCTGGGGATTGAAGTCCCCTCACCGGCGTCCGCGTAGTTGGATAGTACAGGCGGCGGCGGTGAGCTGCTGGGCTGCTTGTGCGCTGACACAGGCGCTGCTCATGAATCCTGGCGAGAGTTTGTGATGACCAACAACAAGGTAAGACCCCCGCTCCACCGGGGCTCTGCTGGTTTTTATAGCGCGCCCTGGCGCGTTTCTGGTCCCGGCTGCTTCCGCTTTTGGCGCTATGCACCCTGGGGATTGAAGTCCCCTCACTGGCGTCCGCGTAGTTGGATAGTACAGGCGGCGGCGGTGAGCTGCTGGGCTGCTTGTGCGCTGACACAGGCGCTGCTCATGAATCCTGGCGAGAGTTTGTGATGACCAACAACAAGGTAAGACCCCCGCTCCACCGGGGCTCTGCTGGTTTTTATAGCGCGCCCTGGCGCGTTTCTGGTCCCGGCTGCTTCCGCTTTTGGCGCTATGCACCCTGGGGATTGAAGTCCCCTCACCGGCGTCCGCGTAGTTGGATAGTACAGGCGGCGGCGGTGAGCTGCTGGGCTGCTTGTGCGCTGACACAGGCGCTGCTCATGAATCCTGGCGAGAGTTTGTGATGACCAACAACAAGGTAAGACCCCCGCTCCACCGGGGCTCTGCTGGTTTTTATAGCGCGCCCTGGCGCGTTTCTGGTCCCGGCTGCTTCCGCTTTTGGCGCTATGCACCCTGGGGATTGAAGTCCCCTCACCGGCGTCCGCGTAGTTGGATAGTACAGGCGGCGGCGGTGAGCTGCTGGGCTGCTTGTGCGCTGACACAGGCGCTGCTCATGAATCCTGGCGAGAGTTTGTGATGACCAACAACAAGGTAAGTAACATCCGAAAGCCTTAAGGGATAACTTGCCCTATGGGCAATTCCTCCGCGGACACCAAGGTGTAAAATGGCCTGTCAGGAAATGTTGGCATGTTTCCTAACCTTACCGCAGGTGATAGAGAGGATATACCTTTTCTTAATGGCATCTCTGATTTCATGGTTTCTTTGGTACTGCTCTTGACAATATTATCACTGGACCTCATCTTCGCTTGACAGGCTAGGCTACACTGTGATCGCAGTCTCACTGCTCTTCTGTCGGTACTCTTGCCCCTGGGTTCTGCATGCTCCAGCAATCATTAAAACCCCACTGCAGCGTCCAGGTGCAAAAAGTCACTGCCAGCTAATGCGCCGGTGTGGTGCACAAGGGGGATGTGCGATCTATCCTAATCACAGTCTGCTACACAATTAAAGTCGCCCCCTACTATACTCAAATAGGGAGGCACCAACAGGAGGAGAGGGGCTAAACTGGATGGGAATGCTGACTGGTCCATATTCAGGACATGTGGACCATGTGGATACATTCAACAGGGCAACATCCCTACCTTGCAGGTGACCCCGCATCAACACAGATCGACATATAAAAGGGCCCTCCAGGCCTGATCCACATGAGGCCTCCCCATGCAAAAGCAGAGTAAGTAGTGTTATATAACTGCCCCCTCCATCGCCTATTAAGGAGCCGACCCTCTGGTTCCTTCAAATGAGTCTCCTGTAAAAACTCAACTTGCCCCCTCTACTCTTCAAATACGCCAAGACCTTATAATATTTGAAGGGAGTTTAAAGGCCCCACATTTTCCAAGTAATCAATCCAATCTGATCCGCCATTCAGCCTGCACCAGTTACAGTCCCAAGAGTCACCCCACTCTGCACCTACCAAATTGCCTGGTCCTCAAGCACCAGTCACACAGCTCAACTCCCTCTGCCACAAGCACCCCACTAAGAGAGAATAAAAAACACATTAACTAACGTAAACAATCAACTCCCAATGCCCCCCACAGGAATGTGCTATAGGAACATCCTGTCCAAACAATGAATTACACAAATCCCATAATGAGCCAACTAAGGCCCAACAATAGGACTACCTAGTTCCGTAACGGAGTGGTATATTCAGTCGAGGAGAACAGCCTGCCGAATAAGGAAAAAGGGAAGTGAGGAAAGCAAACCAAAATAACTGGACACTTCATACAACCCCTTTACCCTCACCCCACCTCTCCCCCGCCCAGCTCCCCCACAGCCCACACGGGAGAAATCAACAGTACTATAAGAAATGCAGTCATCACAATACCACATCACTGCCAAGGGAAGTATCACATTATTAGTTATCACCACCTAGTCAAGTCTCATACAAGATCATCAGCCCTGCCCGGCACCACTGAGTCAGTGGTAGAGTTTCGATGGAATGAGGATGTAATCCTTGGGGAACCTCCACTAGCCCCAATAGATGCAGCAGTCTCCACCGCCCTCGACTGTTCCAAGGCTGCCTGTGATTAAGTAGGCCGATGAGCCCCTCTGCGGTGAGATTGCTGCCGCTGCAAGTACGGCGGTTTCCTCTGTTCCTCCAGTACTGGTCGTACAGTTCCTTTGTCATGAAGAAGTGCATCTGATCATTTGCCTGAAACCTCAGCCGGGCCAAAAGCCGAAAGATATAGAGCGAGCCCAGATCGCACAGTTTTCTCTAAACTGCTAGGAACGAGGCCCTCAGGGTCTGTACCTGGAGGTTAAGTCAGGGTACAGAGACACATTGGCATTTTCCACCACAAAGGGGCCATGATTGCGTGCCTGCTGTAATTGGTGGTCCCTGTCATGATTGTGTAGAAGGTGGGCCTTTACTGGGCAAGTTAGGTGTGGAGACACCCTATGAGCCCACTCCAGGGCATAGAACTTGGATAGGCTCTCCGGAGGTACTCTCCAAGTCATATAGTGTCCATCAGGAGCCTATCCGCACCCCACAACGAGAGTCACAGGCACAGTCCAACCCAGGCTCCCAAAAACTATATCATAAGCATCTGTCCCTGAGTTGATTAGGGGGGCAAAAAGGAGCCTCTAGCATGCGCAGCCATGGGGAAGGAGGAGAAAAAGCCCAGTCAAGGTATTCCTGCCGAAATATTCAGCTCCCCAGAATGCTACAACATCCTTACTCAACTGGGGTTACTCTAGCACCCCCACAGGGCCAAACACCAGTGCAGGCCCCCCGCACGAGTCCCAGCTGGTCCAGAAGATACCAGTAGGCCGAGGTCAGAGGAATGGCCCCGCGCAACATGCAGAGGTCAAATGCGCAGAGAAATGACACCCAGCTTCTGGTATGTATTCCTTAGGAGGAAAAAAAACCTTCATACAGAGGTGCCCATGGCCACTGCGTCCCGGACGCCCTGTCTCTGATCAGGACCCCACTTAGGGACAATGCCCGTAGTCCTCGCAGCCCTCTCTACTCTCGCTGGGCTGCCATCTTAGATGTATCCGGCTCTTTACGCTTGCTGGGCTGCCATCTTAGCTGTGTCAGGCTGTTCACCCTAACGGGTTCCGTCGCTGCCCGCTGCGGCAGATGGGCCCCATGAACATCTGCTGGCCCCCACAGGGGTCTGTGGCCCAGGCGCATTTCATCAGGCCCAGAGTGGCATGCAGTGAGGTCGCAGGAGGGCTCGGCTAGGGAACTTCACGGACCTCGCTGGTATCGCAGGCCGCCAAATTTGGGAGCATTGGACGCCGCTCCCAATCAGGCTTCATGAGCTCCCACCGCTCCTAGACGGTCCAGCAAATGCCCGTGGGCCCCATTGGGCTCACAGCAGACTGGAGGTGTGCGCCAGGGTGAGCGGGGCACATGTGGCGGCTGCAAGGGGCCGGAGGTTTGCGGTCGATGAGGTAGAGAGTGTTTCTAGTCAATCACCAGTGGCTGACAAGAAAGAGGTTAAACTTCTGTATTAGGAAAGGAATGTGTGTTTGTATTTGTATTGCTATTCTTCTGCGGACTAAGGTGTAATAACACACTTATGCTCTGGGGACTTGATTGCACTGTGGGAACTGAATCTATGTCACTACAAGGCAGTGTCTTCCAAATCGTATAAAATGACTTGAGAAACATCTGTGTCAATTTTTAGCACATTTTAAAAATGTACCTTGTGTAGACCTTTGTTCCATCAAGTGTGTTTATGTTTGTGCTCAGCTCTGCCACTTCAGACAGGATTTGGTACTGCAGCCTAAACACACCAGGAACTTCACACACTTTTACTGTGATACTCTGGTCTCCAAGCCAGAGGCAGAAAGGGCAACCATTTAAAAGAAAAATAGCATAGCCATCAGCAATGACATAAACCTAGTGAATTTATGTTTCTACATTTCAAAAATCCTAATTTTAAAGCATGATTATCAACACGTCAATCCAATTTCTTTTTACATTAACAGTACACAATAATTGTACTCTTTATAATCCCAGTTGTGTTACTTTATGGCACTGTACACATTATTTATGTTTTGGCGAAATGCTGTTGTGAAGGACAATTCTTTGCCATGATCACCCTCTTGTGATTAACATTTGGGCTCCAGAAACAAGACTTTTGGAAATTCATTCAGCTACACTACTGCATATTGCCCTCCCTGATGATGCACCCAGATCTAGTTGGAAGGGAATTACCTTATGAAAAATGCATATGACTTTTTTGATACACACAGCCATATGAAATCCTGGTTTAGACATTTATACAGCCACTGATAGACTGTTTTCTAGTGGGGCTAAAATTACGTTGTGACGCTGAATTGGGCTTTCTTATTCCGGGTGATGTCAGTTTGGACAGATTATTGATCTGAGTACAGTGTCCCAGAGACTCCAACACAATATTGACAGTTTAACAAGTGCTTATCAAAGCCGCTGGTATCTTATTAACTCCACAAACCCAATGTACGGGCCTCCAAGTTATGTTGGTATTATAGCTGTACCGACAATACTTGGAATGTAAAAGAGGCTACTGGAAGTTAGAAGCACGCAGATGGCGCACTGCTTGCAGGCCATGAAGCATGTGGCCGGTCACTGTGCTCAGCATGTACGGGGAGACTCCAGCTGCCCATGAGTTTTTGTGCTTGCGGTCACCCGGCAGAGTGTTATTCTCCATTTTAATATATGGGATCCCTGTATTAATGGCAGTCTCTTATTTCTTTAAAATCGGCGACTTGTGAAGCATGCAGTCAGATTATAAAGAAAAGACGTCAGAACTCAACTCTCAAGTTATTGCAGTTGAGTTCTGACACCAATGCCTGCTGCAAGAGGCAGCAGTCGAGGGGAAAGGCAGGTCAGGTCGAATTGAAGCAGCTGTTTAAAGCATAGAAATCATAATGTTGCTTTTCTTTGTTCGCCTTTTTTTTGATAGCATACAATGAAAAGCAGAGAATATGTTTATTTTTTGCTGCACAGATGTCCCCAACCAGGATCGACTGTGAGATACCAGTAGCTGGCAGACACCTTCAAAGTAGCTGGTAGCCTTGAGTTCATTTTTAAATAAGCATAGGGTCACATTTTTAAGGGAAGTCTGTGTTTACTGTAAGTTATTATCATCAGGCTGCAGATTGAAGTGCCTGATAATAAGTGAGATTTATTGGCCAGGCTGGGTCACAGAGGCTAAGAACTGAAGTATTTAACTCTTAAATAAAAGTCATTATTGAGTCAATATTGGAGCATGAGAACAGAATTATGTTTCTGAATGCTTTTAAATGGGAGAACATTTTAATGAAAAGTTGCCTTAATGATTAACTCTTCATTTTAATTTCTCCCATTTCGAAGTGTTGCATTTACAAGCAGCAGGTCTTTTGCTCTCAGTGGCCAGTAGACACCGTGCCATATTTATAACTGAAAAATAGTCATTTTTTATAAAGGAGAGAAATATAAAGTGAACAAAACATTTTCTATGAAGCATTGTATATTAATGTCTTTTCCCACTTTTGGTTAAGCCAAATACCTCTTAATGTTTTATGAAGTATGTTTATTCACTTAAAATTCCTACCATTCAAACAAATGTAGATTTATGTTATAAATATGGTACCATATCTACAGGCCTTTGGGATCAAGATGATTGGTGTTTGTAAATGTGATACTTGGAAATGGGAGAAAATTTAAATTATATGTTTTATGGAATCCACATTAATTCTTCAGTTTAATTTTCTTGATACAGTGCGACATTTATAAGTGAAAAATACAGCCATTATTTTAAGTTGGAGAAATGTAAAGTGCAGAAAAATGTTCCATACTCTGAACATTTTTGCAGAACATTTTTCTGTTCTTTAAATTGTGTCCATTTGTGTTATACATGTAATGGTGGCACATATGGTGAAAGGCATGTCCTGTGCCACAATTGCATAAGACATAGTCACTCAGTCACCCATACACATATGTCTCAATCAACCGCAAACATGTTCATACAGCCCCAAAGACCAAGCTCTTTCTTACCCACATAGCAGCCTTGTCATAGTGCACCTAGTCAAAGTATTTTGTTCAAACCATAGCATCTGGCTCTATGGACATTAGGCTTAAAGCCAATTAATCTGAGTGTGGGTGCGTCTGGTAACAACGAGCGAGTTGGCTAGCCTTCAGTAGCTCACAATGATTTTCACTGATCAGAAGTAGCTCTCAGTACAGAAAAGTTTGAAGACCCCTGGATCAGGCCGACAGCGTCCATGCACCCAAAGGCAATATTCTACCTGAACAGAAGTCCACTCCCTTCCGCAGTTGCCACAGAACTATTTAATTCTGACTTCAGAAGCTCATGATTGCCTGGTAGGATGGCGTGTCACTGTCTACCTCCCCGGGTGGAGGAGCATCACATCTGAACAATGGGTACTTCAGAACCTGTAGCACAGTTATTTCCTACCCACACCACAACAACCTCTGGAGAACCACTAGACCATGCTCCGCAGAGAAGTTCAAACTCTCTTGGCCAAGGGAGCAATAGAGAGGATGCTGGCATCAGAGATTGTATAGGAAGCTGGCTCTCTATATAGTGTACTAAAACGATGTACACTGTGCAGAGAATCAAATGGGTCCCCAACTGGTTTACAGAGGCTAACATAGATAATACTAATGCTCTCTTTTGTGGTAGTATGGGGAGGAGTTAGGCTGATCAGAGGGTAGTGCTGAGCTATTGTTGTACTCACAGAGGCAATAAACGAGACACACACTCAAAATATAATTCCAAGACCAATTTAGAAAAATAATTGTTTTATATCTAGTTTCGAGCCAAGAACTACATTGAAAGGTAAGTACTGTATTTCTTATTAATTATCACAGGCAAGCAAATATTTCAAAGTTGTGCACAATTCTGCACCATGCAATCCTATGGGAGGAAAAAGCAGGTAGGTAAAGCACACAACACAGACAGTTGTAAGGGTTCACCTTCCTGGTTTAGAGTAGCAGGAAGTCAAAGTCCAATGTTCTACCAACAGTTCGTCCGGTGCATCCCGAATTCCGCTGGGAGCAGGGAGTTGGTAGAGTTGGTAGCTGGTGCGCTACAGGGAAGGGGGACCCTCAAATTATAGGCTGTACAATGGGACTTGCGGACAAGTTAGAGAACTCCCAAACGGGAGCTAGGGTTGCAATGGCTTTAGGGACAAGGGACAAGGGAGCACAGCCGGTTCATGGTTACTTAGGCCTGGCGGGCTGGGTTCTTAGCAGGTATGTTGGCAGGCCCTAGTGCATAAAGGTACTCCTTGCGGTCAAGGGCCAACAGCTGGCAGGGGCAAATTCACGACTGCTGGGCCACACTCGAAGTGGGTCGAAGTGGGTCTCAGGGGTTTTGATGTCCCTCGGGAGCTGCTGGGCTCTGGTGCAGTTGGACTGTACTCTTCAATGTCAGCCTTAGGTGCAGGTGCAGTGCGTCTGGTACCCCAAAGATTGGTACTGCATGGCTCCGGTCAATCCTGATGCCTCCACACTTGGTGGGGAGACAGATCTGACCTTCCAGAGCACAAGTACATCTTCCTGGCTGGTTGCTGCATTCATCGGTCAGGTGAGCTGCGTTAGCTCCTCTGCTTCAAGGGAGTTCTTGGGCAGTTTACGAAGGCTGGTAGTCCTCTGGGGTTCCTAGAGGCCACACAGTGACAAGATGAGACAGTTCACCTCGATTGTCGAGTCTTGAAGCGGCAAGCAGGGGTTTGCGCCCAAACTCAGTGGCAGGGACTCAGTTCTCGGGCTCAGCAGCTCTTCTTTGTCCTCTTCATCTTTAGGTCCACCAAATCTAAAGTTCAGGGTCGAGGGGTGCCACCTAAATACTCAATTTAGGGGCATTAAGGGGAATACCGGGTAGTAGCCAATGGACTGCACCCTCTGTATTACTACTTCCTGTGGGAAGTGGGCATAACCCTGACCCATATAGGCTAATTCTCTCAAGAACAAGATGGAGAATTTTAAAATGTGAGGTCCACATCAGCTGGTCCACCCTAGGGTTGGTGCTGCTGGTTGAATGTGGGCACACCTCCTCATTTAACTAATATTCCCACCTGTCTTGCCACCAAAAGGTGGGGTCAGGACAGGGGGGTGGGCCCATCCACTATCTGAGGAGGCCCAGGGTTGCATATCAAAGGCTGGGCATCCTTTGAAGCTTCCTGCTCTGAAATGTCCATCCTGCTTGGAGGAGGTGCAAACACCTCTGCCCAGAGCAGGCTTTGTTCCTGTCCCCGAGAGCGAAGGCTCCGACCTCAGGAGGTCAGAACCCTGTCTATGGTGGCTGGCTGGTTGAGACCAGTCAGTGAACACCCTGGTAGTCATTATGTTTTCAGGTTGCACCTCTAAGGTGCCCTCTATGTGCATTTATTAAACAATCCAGCACTGGCATCAGTGTGAGTTTATTATGACAAGGTGTTTGGTACCGAACACCTTGGTATACAGTGAAGTCATCATGTAGCTGGAGAACTTGTAATGGCGAGTGTCCAGCCCATGTACTCATTATGTCTTCCCTGTGCACTGACAATATCTAAGGGTGAAATTAGATATCACCGGGGCATATCCACTCTCGAAGATATGTCCTCACATGGGTATAGTGCACCGTGCTTTAGGGCTGTAAGGACTGCTGTAGGGGTGGCTTACCTATACCACATATAGTGCTGGCAGACATGGCACATAGGGATGTGTGCCAGGTCGAGTCTTCGGTTTTTTCTGCACCAAGACACATAGGCTGCAATGACATTTTGCATGAGCTTAGTGAGGGGTCTCTTTAGGTGTGCTGCAGCCCTAAGGGGCCCTCTTTAGGTCCAATTCCCAAAGTACTACGGTTACCATTTAATAGGGACTTATAAGGGATCCCAAAGGGTTTGCCAATTGTGGAACAATCATACAGTTTAGGGAAAGAACACTGGTACTGGTGATCTGACTTGCAGGAGCCAGTACACTTTCAGTTACAATTGCACCAGATACCGGGCAAAAAGGGGGTGGGGTAACCAGGTCAAAAGTGGCACTTCCGTACAGATTGGGACTGGCTTTTACTCATGTTATTTCCGGGAAACATCCATTACAAAGGAGTCATTACAACGACCTACCTTTACAACGCAACTGTTATAATGCAACTGCCTTTACATCGCATGCTGTTACAATGCATACCATTACAACACATGTCACTACAACGCATACCATTACAACGCATACCATTGCATCAATCCAAGAACTTTGGAGTGACCTTACAAAAAGAGTAATTTACTTATAGGGATCAGAGCCCAAATGTCCTGGACTCTTAGAGATGGAATGAAAGCTCATCGTATCCAGGATAGCTCAAATGAAAGGGAGCCCTTGTGAAAAAGTCAGGTGTGACTTTGGCACACTGATGGAGTAACCCAATTATGTCAACTAGTCTGGAAGTGGCTTAATACTGTTTGAGGTGAGCCTGCCTTCAATAGCCAGTCATTAAGCTATTGGAAGACTGGCAACCCTTACCTCCGCGGATGGTCTGTGACCACCACTATCATCATCATCATCATCATCTTTATGAACAGCTGAACTGCACTTGTCAGGCCAAAGGGGAGCATGGAGAACTGAAAGTGCTCATGTCCTACCTGAAACTGCAGGTAGCGTCTGAGGGATTGCAGGATAGGAATGTGGAATTAGGCGTTCTGCAGGTCCAACACCCCCATCCAGTCTCCTGGATCCAAAGCAGACAAAACTTTGACCAGGGTGAGCATTGTGAACTTTGTTCTTCTGAAGCAAGAACGTTAGGGGGCGTAGATCAAGGATAAAGTGAAGGCCATTGTCCCCTTTTTGGCACCAGGAAATAAAGAATAAATGACGTTACAACGCATGCAATTACAGCGCATGATTTTACAACGCAGTCTTTACATCGCAACTACCTTTACATTGCATGATTTTACAACACATGCCATTACAACGCATTTTTAGAAACTACATTTACAGCGCATTCCATTACAACGCATACCATTACAACGCATACTATTACAACGCATACTATTACAACGCATATTACTTTTAGGGCAACAGTAGGGTAAGTGTTGGATAGTGTAGGGGTAAAAATTACTATTCCCACTCCAGTGAGTGCAACAGTAGGGTAAGTGTTGGATAGTGTAGGGGTAAAAATTACTATTCCCCCTCCAGGGAGTGCAACAGGAGGGTAAGTGTTGGATAGTTTAGGGGTAAAAATTACTATTCCCACTCCAGTGAGTGCAACAGTAGTGTAAATGTTGGATAGTGTAGGGGTAAAAATTACTATTCCCCATTACTTACCTTATATTGCGTTGTAATGGCATGCGTTGTAATGGCATGCGTTGTAGTGACATGCGTTGTAATTACATGCGTTGTAGTGACATGCGATGTAATGGCTGCGTTCTAATGGCATGTGATGTAAAGAATGTTGCATTGTAATGACTGTGTTGTAAAGGTAGTACGATGTAATGACTGCGTTGTAAAGGTTGTTTCCCATGCAAAAGCCGTCTCCAGAGCTCAGCCGCAACAAGAGACTCCAAGGGTCAGTTGGCTGACTTCCTATTGCAGCACAGGGCCACAACAAGCTAAAGAAGCCATCTGAGGTGAGAGGGTAGCCCAAATATTCAATCTGCTGTTTCCCATCACCATGCAACACCAGAGACTAGTACCTGATGCTCCAAGTTTGCTGATCCCGGGTGAGTCGTTGAAGTGCAGCTTAGTCGCATTGAAGGCAAGTAACCACCAAGGGAAGAATTTGACTGTGACCGCGATACTGGGAAACTAGTAGCCAAGTGGCAATTGGACTTCTGCTAGGACTAAGAGGACTTCAAGGGATGTCAATCCCTTGGCCAGGACTGTCTCACCCCCTCCGTGGAGTAGCTGCAGGAAGACCCCTGTCGACCGCATCACAGCCACACCATCCTTACGGATTGTCAGCATCCTGAATCCCTTGCATCAGGACCACTTCCATAGGAACCTAAAGCATATTGATAAAAAAAGGCCTGGAACTTCCTGAAGACTGCTTTTACCTTTGAGGTAACTGGCTCTAAGAACCTTGCTGGTCCCCGTAACTGGCTTCTGTAAGTAGATCCAAGTACCCGCCCTTACTCAAAGTTTTCTTGAAAAAGTTTCTAAGTGTCAAATCCATTGAATTTTCCAATGCTTTTTTAACGGTTAAGTAAAAAAGTGCATTTTTACTGTACCTTGTTAAATGTATATCTCCTGAACCTTCCAGTAGATCATTTTTGTTGTGGTGTCTAAAAATACATATAATACAGTCTATATCCCACCTAAAGACTGCAAAGTCCCCGGGAATGGACGGCATACCCGCCGAGCTCTATAAGGAGTGCGCCGGACTACTGGTCCCCAAGCTACTAGAGATCACAGTGGAGGCCGAGAACCGTGGTACGCTCCCAGACTCCATGCGGGAAGCATTGATTGTGATGATCCCTAAACCTGTGAAGGACCCCCTCCTCCCCGGCTCCTATAGGCCCATCTCTATGCTGAATGTTGATCTTAAAATTATTAGTCAGGTGTTGGCGTCTCGGCTTCTCCCTTATCTTCGGCGGCTGGTCCATGATGACCAGTCCGGCTTTATACCGGGCAGAAATAAACTGCGGAATATCCGTTGCCTGGCGCACATTATGCAATCAGTGGAATGACGGGCCCAACAGAGCACATTGGTGTTCCTTGATATCGAACAGGCGTTCGATTCGATCAGGTGGGATTACCTCTGGCAGGTTCTGCTTAAAATGGGCTTGGGGGAGGGGTTTGTAAACTGGATTAAGTTACTATACGCTCGGCCGATGGCACGGGACCGTACGGATCAGTATGTGTCGGACGCATTTACTATAGCAAGGGGAACGCGGCAGGGGTGCCCGCTTTCCCCATTGCTATTTTCCCTGGCAATGGAGCCTTTGGCGTGTCATCTGGCAGGATACTTGTAGGACAGGGCGTGCGGGTGGGGAATTTGGAGCACGTGGTGTCACTGTACGCCGACGACGCGTTAATATACCTGAGTCGACCGACCCAATCACTGCCGACATTGCTATCAGCGTTGGCCCAATTCGCTGCAGCATCCGGGCTTTACATTAACAGAACAAAGTCACAGCTTTACACGATTGACACGGAGATCAATTGGGGGGGAGGACCAACAACCGGTGTTGGAACTTCCATGGGCGGAGGACACGGTCCGATACCTAGGGATATGGGTCAATCGGTCCAAGGAGGGGTTTTATCAGCACAATATGGGGAGGATAATCCGTGGGTTGCAGGGTAGTATTACCTTTTGGAACTCTCTTAACTTCTCCCTGATGGGTAAGATTGCACTCATAAAGATGGTAGTCCTGCCCCGATGTCTCTATACCATGCAAGGCTCCTTCTTTGAAATTCCACACCGGGTATTCCGGGAACTCGATTCACTGCTGGTCCAGCTATTATGGAATGGGAAGCGCTGCAGGGTTAGTTTAGAAGTCCTGAAACGTAGTTGGGGAAAAGGGGGTTTGGAGATCCCAGACTTGGAACTTTACTACTTTGCATCGCAATTACAACATGCCATAGCCTGGTTGGACGCGGATCCCTCTTGGGAGAGGTCCCTGCTGGCAGGTAGGGACGGTGACCGACAGCTCGGGGCATTGTTGTGGCGGGCCGGGGGGCTTGCGGCGCCTGGTCCACCTCTGGTGCGGCTTGGGGCTGCAATTTGGAATCGAGTGGTTTGAAAAATCCTTCAGGACAGACCTTTTGCCCCGGAGGCGGACCTCTGGCAGCTGCTGCCCTTTGCTCAGATTGACCGGGTGATGTCGACGGCGGCTTGGCAGACGGGGGGGCTGCCTGATGTTGTCAGACATTTACCCGGACGGTAAATTTATCACTTATCAGGAGGCAGTGACTGCCTTTGAGTTAGGGGCGGGGCAGTTTCTGCATTCTGCAAAAATAGCGGCAATGGCACGACAATTATGGCCTACGTTTCCGGAGGCCCTGGGGCACACCCGGACTCTAGTCACTATGATTGCCATGGCGGGAGGGCGAAAATGTGTTACTCACCTCTATAGGGCGTTAAGGGATGATAAAAAGAACGGACCCCTAAAAATAGAAGAAAAATGGCAGCAGGTGTGTCCCCAGGAGGTTACGGCACGAGACTGGGAAAGGATACATGAGAGTGTGCGGAACGTTCAGTGAGCAATCGCTTTAACCCCTTCAGCGCGGCGCGGATTACCGCGCCGTGCTGAAGGTTCCGTGCGCGGGCGGGGCTATGACGGAGCGGTTCCGTCATGCGCACAGCGCAACCGACGCGCATGACGGAACCGCTCCATCACTCGCATCGAAGGGGTTAAGCAAATCCAGTACAACATAATACATATGACGTACCTCTCCCCTAGAAGGTTGCACGCCATTGATGGCTCCAAAGACCCCCAATGCCCCAGATGTCGCTATGATCCAGCAGATTTTCTGCATATGGTTTGGACGTGTCCATCGATCCAGACGTATTGGGGGGCGGTTCTTGGTGATCTGACCCGGATAACCGGATGGACTATTGCATTGGATCCCCGCACATGTCTCCTAGAAACGTAAGATAAGCAGGCGGTTCCTGGTCCTGGGGCTAGTTATAGCCAAGAGGCGTTTAGCAATTCACTGGTTAACACAGCAAGGACCGCCATTGGCTAAGTGGAGGTCAGATTTACGGGAGTGGGCCCTAGCCGAGGAGGGGCACATACGGAGTACCAGGAGGGATGCCAAACTGCCTGAGGTGTTACTGGCATGGGGAGCGATGATGCAGGAGTTAGCGGGACAGGCCTCCCAAGTCACCATATCCAGTGCAGCTGAGATGTCCTTCGGAGAGGGGGGGACCCCAGGACAGGGGAGGGAGACAGAAGGTGGCCCAACATGAGTACTTCGATGCATGGACCTCGAGTTACGTTGACCCGGCAGAGGGGGGGGGTGGGCATGAGGGGGGGACGTTGGGTTGGGGGGAGGGGATGGGAGGCGGGAGGGGGAATTTCCTACAGTTGGATTTGATAATGCATATTAAACGAGTCACCTGAAGATAATGTTGAAGATACTGAACTTTCCACGGTGGTGAACTCGGACATTGTTGTGCTGGATTAGGCCACTGGTAACTCACAGCGATTTGTCTCCATGCTTATTTTTTCTGTGCTTCTTTGCTGAATCTGTCGGTATTGAAATGTTATGATGTATATTAATGACGGCGGAAGTTGTAATATCCAGAAAACCAACAAACTATGTTTAAAAAAAAAAATAAAAAAAAAAAAAAATAATACAGTCTATATTTGTAAGTTGGTGTTGAATTTCCTAATTGTCTTGTGTATTTCTTCTTCAATAGTTTTGGTGCTGTTTAAATGCTTTACACCCGTTTCTTTGTGTAAGCATTGCTGCTCACAGCTACCAAGGTTTTTGCTGGAAGGTTTAACAAACAAAATCTAATGGTACTAAAGGCGTTGGTTAGTGTATTAGACAGTGAGGTCGCACAACCACACCGTATAATACACCCCATTTCCTCACAATCCTGATGTTTCAACCTTTGACCTGGGTCTCAGTGAAAGTACTCTGAGACTTCTTGGTCTCCTGGCCTTCTGAATCCTGCTTGTGGACCACTCCTAGTGGTGCATGCTGTGGGATCTGAATTCTCAGTGGGCCCAGCACCCAGGGAACCTGTCCGATTCCGTTGAGGTTTAGGAGGAGACTGCAAAAGACCTGCATTGGTAGCTGCTGAACTGCAATTGGACCAGCAGAAGATCCCACTATGTACCCCACCCTGAGCTTTGAGTCCTGATAGACGCATCGTGGCTGGGTTTGGTAGGTCATTTGGGAGAGGTAGAGATCAGAGGACTCCACGTCAACTTGTTGGAGTTGTGAGGATTCGCTCTGTACTGTAGGTGTTTCTCCCAACCATCAAAGGGGAACGGTTACAGGTTTTCATAGATAACACGACTGGCATAGGGTACAGCAATGAACAGGATGGGGTGGGGTTGTGGATCTTGTGCCAGGAGGCTTTAGTCTCTAGTAACGGCTGAACACTCAGGGCATCTCCCAACGTCTGGCATAATCTTTAAATGCCAGGGTGCAATACCTGAACCGACGTTGCGCTGGGAATCTTCCAGCAATGGGAAGAACCCTCCCCTGATCTATTTGCCAACGCAGAGAGCATGCAGTGTCAACACATTTACACATTGGCGTTCCCAAGGCAGTTTACCTTCTGAGGCTTCTTCTGCCTTTACTAGGGTTTTGGATCCCTGCACATGTTTCTGCCCCTACCTCACATGCCTAGAGTATTGAAAAAGATCAAGAAAGAACGGGCCCAAGTCATCCTAATGGCTGTGGACTGGCAATGAGAGTATGGTAGCTGGAACTTCTGGCCAATCAATCAATCAATCAATCAATCAATCAATCAATCAATCAATCAATCAATCAGTCATTTGTTAAGCGCACTACATACCCACGAGGGTCTAAATGCGCTCGGGGGGGAGGTGGGGCCGCTACTGATTGAACAGCCAGGTCTTCAGTATCCTCCTGAAGGTCAGCAGGTCTTGGGTCTGTCGTAGGCTCAGTGGGAGGGTGTTCCATGTCTTGGCGGCGAGGTGAGAGAAGGATCTCCTGCCGGTGGTTGTTTTTCAGACGCGTGGGACGGTGGCGAGTGAGAGGTCGGCGGAGCGGAGCTGGCGGTTGGGGGTGTAGAAGGAGAGCCGTCTGTTGAGGTAGGCTGGGCCAGTCTTGTGGAGTGCCTTGTGTGCGTGGATGAGGAGCTTGAAGGATATCCTCTTGTTGACGGGGAGCCAGTGCAGGTTTCTCAGGTGGGGGTGATATGGCCGTGTCGTGGTACATCGAGGATCAGTCGTGCCGAGGCATTTTGGATGCGTTGTAGTCGATTAATGAGCTTGGTCGGGGCTCCCGTGTAGAGGGCGTTTCCGTAGTCGAGTCTGCTGCTGACGAGGGCCTGGGTGACTGTCTTTCTTGTATCTGTCGGGATCCATCTGTAGATCTTGCGGAGCATGCAGAGGGTGTTGAAGCAGGAGGAGGAGACGGCGTTGACTTGCTTGGTCATTGAGAGCATTGAGTTGAGGATGATTCCCAGGTTGCGTGCGTGGTCGGTGGGGGTCGGAGCTGCCCCCAGTGCCGTTGGCCACCAGGAGTCGTGACAGGCTGACGGGTTGGAGCCGAGGATGAGTACCTCCGTCTTGTCTGAGTTTAACTTCAGACGGCTGATCTTCATCCAGTCGGTGACGGCCTTCATTCCTTTGTGGAGTTTGGCTTTGGCGGTGATGGGGTCCTTGGTGAGGGAGAGGATCAGTTGAGTGTCGTCGGTGTAGGAGATTATGTTGAGGTCGTGCTGTCGAGCGACGTGTGCGAGCGGGGCCATGTAAATGTTGAACAGTGTCAGGCTGAGGGAGGATCCCTGGGGTACGCCGCAGATGATCTCGGAGGCTTTGGAACGGAACGGGGGGAGTCGGACGCTCTGGGTTCTGCCGGAGAGGAAGGAGGTGGTCCATTCCAGAGCCTTGCCTCGGATCCCTGCGGTGTGGAGGCGTGCGCATAGTGCGCGGTGGCAGACGGTGTCGAAGGCGGTGGAGAGGTCTAGGAGGATGAGTGCTGCAGTCTCCCTGTTGTCTAGCAGGGTCCTGATGTCGTCGGTGGTGGCGATGACGGCAGTCTTGGTGCTGTGGTTGCTGCAGAACCCAGACTGGGAAGGGTCCAGGATTCTGTTCTCTTCGAGGTATCGGGTTAGCTGTCTGTTGACGATTTTCTCGATGACCTTAGCCGCGAAGGGGAGCAGAGAGATGAGCCGGAAGTTCTTGAGGTCTCTTGGGTCTGCCTTGGGTTCTTTGAGTAGGGCGTTGATCTCGGCGTGTTTCCAGCTCTCTGGGAAGGTCACGGTCTCGAGGGAGAGATTGATGACGTTGCGCAGGCGGGGTGCGATGGAGCTGCTTGCTTTGTTGAAGACGTGGTGCGGGAATGGGTCTGACGGAGAGCCAGAGTGGATTGTGCTCATGGTCTTGATGGTGTCATCGACGCTCACGCTGGTCTGGGCTAGCAAGGGGACGTGGTCGATGGTGTGCGGAGGGTCTGTTGTGTTGCTGTCTGTTAGGGCTGTCTGGGTGTTGAAGCTATTGTGGATGTCTGCTATCTTGCGGTGGAAGAAGGTGGCGAGGGAGTCGCACAGGGCTTGCGACGGCGGGATGTCGTTGGTGTTGGAGCTGGGGTTGGAGAGTTCTTTCACGATGTTGAAGAGCTCCTTGCTGTCGTGTGCGTTGCTGTCGAGGCGGTCTTTGAAGGAGGTCTTCTTGGCAGCCCTGATGAGGTGGTGGTGGTTGCGGACGGCGTCCTTGTGTGCTGCGTGGCTGTCCGGAGTTTGTTCACTGTGCCATTTCCTCTCTAGTTTCCGGCAGGCTTGCTTGGAGGCTAGGAGTTCTGGGGTGAACCAGCTGGCCCTCTTGTTGGTGTCTCTGTGGGTGGGTTTCTTCAGCGGTGCGAGGGTGTTGGCGCAGTCCTCGATCCAGCGTCTGAGGTTGTGGGCAGCATCGTCGGTGTTGTAGGGTTCGGTGGGTGGGCTGAGAGCGAGGTTTTCATGTAGTTGGTCTTCGGTGATTTTGCTCCATCGGCGGCGGCGGATCTGTTGGGTTCGGTGGTGTGTGGTGGATTTCTGGAAGGTGAAGTGGATGCAGCGGTGGTCAGTCCAGAGTAGTTCGGTGGTGTGGCTGACGGAGACGTGCGGGCTTGAGGAGAAGACGGGGTCGAGCATGTGACCGGCGGAGTGGGTGGGCGTTGTGAAGAGTTGTCTCAGTCCGAGGTTATCGATCAGGGTTGTGGAGTTGTTGTCGTTGTTCTCAAGGTGAAAGTTCAGGTCTCCGAGGAGGATGTAGTCGGTGGAGGTCAGGGCATGTGTGCTGATGAATTTGGTGATAGAGTCGCTGAACTGGGGGCGGGGTCCGGGGGGTCGGTAGACGAGGGTGCCTCTGAGGGAGAAGTTGGGGTCTGTGTGGATCTGGAAATGCATGTGTTTGGCGGTGCTGAGCGCGTCGTCGGTGCTGGTCGAGACCCTGATGCTGTTCTTGTGGACGATGGCGATTCCTCCTCCGACTCCGTTGGTGCAGTCTCTGCGGGTGATCTTGTAGCCGTCTGGGTTGGCTATGGCGATGTCGGGTGCGGAGGAGTTGTTCAACCAGGTCTCTGTCAGGAAGGCGACGTCTGGGGAGGTTGTGTTGAGCAGGTCTCAGAGCTCGACGGCATGTTTGCGTGCGGAGCGAGTGTTCACTAGTATGCATCGGAGGTGGTTGAGGTCTTTCTTGGCGGGTGGTTCGTCGGCTCTGTGGCTGGTGTAGCTGCAGTTCCGGCAGGTGAAGGGACCGTGTGTGCGTTTCGGGGCGGCCTTCAAGCAGGTGTGGGTCCGTCCGGGGTTGAGAGCGTGCAGAGTACTGGCATCGTAGTGGGGGGTTCGGGGGCCAGGGGTTTTGGCATTGGCGCGGTCCAGGCGCTGACAGGCGCAGACATGCTTGCCATAGGCGCGCCCGCTGTGCGCGGCCGCGCAGCGGCCGGCATGTATTGGGAGATGGGAGGGAGGAGCAGCTGGGAGGCGGGAGGCTAAGGCAGCGAATGGGCAGTCAGGGGGGCGGGCCGCAGGGGACACAGCGTCGGGGGCAGTGAGGGGCGACGAAGGAAACAGAAGGCAAAAAGGGCACAGCAATTTAGGGGGAAACAAGTGGCACAGAAGGCAAAAAGGTCACAATAAAGGGCAAAAAGGTCACAACCGGGGGGAAACGAGTGGCACAGAAGGCAAAAAGGTCACAAGAAAGGGCAAAAAGGTCACAAAAATCGTAGTGAAACGAGTGGCACAGAAGGCAAAAAAGGTCACAAAAATCGGGGGGAAACGAGTGGCACAGAAGGCAAAAATGTCACAAGAATGGGCAAAAAGGTCACAAAAATCAGGGGGAAACGAGTGGCACAGAAGGCAAAAAAGGTCACAAAAATCGGGGGGAAACGAGTGGCACAGAAGGCAAAAAGGTCACAGAAATGCAGGGGCAGCTAAGCAACAGAAGGCAAAAACGGGCAGAGAGACACGGGGGCAGAGAGGGGAACAGAGGGAGAGAACGGGCACAGACCACGTACAGGCAGCGGGGGAGACAGACAACAGCAATCACAGACACAACGATGAAAATGCAGGCACTACGAGAGCAATGAAAAAATACAGGCAGTACAACGAGAGCAATGAGAAATACAGGCGATACAATGGAAGATGAGCAAACCTACGGCCTACCACTGGCCACCAGGCATGAGGCGCAGGTGGTAGCCAGCGGGTGGAGGAGGGCCTCGAACTTCCTCAGCAGCGGCAGCTGGGGCAGGGACACACAGGCGGTGCTGTAAGGAGGGGGAGCGACCTACCTGGAAGGGTCAAGGGTCGCTCTCAAGGTCAGAGTCGGGCCAAGCCTGCACTACCTACACCTTCATTCTTCGAGATTGAACTGCACAGTTGATGGTTTTCGATCTCCCTCCCAAAATGGTTGGTGTTTTTTTGGGAGCCAGGCATCTATCCTCCAAAACTGTATATGCAGGACACTGGGAGAAGTTTGTTGTCTGTTGTTCCTCTCGTCACATCCAACTGTTTAATGAAAAGTTGTTTCATTCAACAGTTGAACGAAACAACTTCCCCCGGGACAGCAAGGCCTTGCTGTTGCTACAGTCCAAAGTTATCTTTCTACCTTCTTACGGTTGCCAGATCAGCCATCTCTCTGCAAGTCACCTGTTGTGTTGCATTATTTGAAGGGGTTGATTCATATGTTCCTGCCAACACCTTTTTTGGTGCCGCAGTAGGACCTTAAGTTGGTTCTCACCTACCTGATGTGCACACCATTTTAACAGATGCACCATTGTTCACTACGCCTGCTGATCAAAGCGATGTTTCTCATTGCTGTAACATCTGCCTGGCGATTGAGCAAACTTGAGGCTGTGTCTGTACCGCAACCACACGCATCCTTCTTCCAAGACAAATTGATCGTCCAGACAAAAGTGACATTTCTGCCGAAGGTAGTGACACTCTTGCAGATTAGCCAAACCATCGCCTTGCCAGCTCCCAATCTTCTGCCTCACCCTACCAAAGAGGAGGAACGCTCCATTGCCTCACCCCGAAGAGGGCCCTTAGCTTCTGCATAGATCGAACCAGAGACCACCGAAGGGATGACCAACCTTTCGTCTGTTTCTGTGGCGCAAAGAAAGGCAAAACAGTGCAAAAGAGAACCATCTCCTTATGGATTGTTTTTAGCGTTAAGATCTGCTACAGGCTATCCAAAAAGCCGTGCCCATAAGGCTTGTGCGCTCAATCCACCATAGCAAAGGTTACTACCACCGCTCTAGCACGTGAAACACCAGTTATGGACATTTGCTAGACCGTTAAGTGGCATCCCTTCACACGTTCACGGAGCACTCCTGTCTGGACAGCCAGGTCTGGCGGGACAGACACTTAACCTGGATCTGTACTGCAGGATTTCTTTGTCTCTTTCATTCCACAGGCCCACCACAGTAGGAGTTAGTACTTTGGTATCTAGTCGCAAGGTGAGGAATCTGCAGTTAGAAGTTTCTATCAGAAGAATAGTTATTTACCTTCTTGAATGCCTTTTCTGGTAGGGACTTCTTTGAAATGGACTCATACAGTCCACTAATAAGAAGATCCCAATTTAAAGATCTGAACCCTGACATATGTGGGCTCCATGTTTGATGGCGTTGACTGAGATCAACACGAAATTGACGTCAGCACGTGGAGGTGGCGCAGATATAGTGGCTCCGATGTCACATCCGGGGCGGATCCAAGGCAGAGCTGCATGACGGAAACTGTGGACATGCGAAGGAATTGCTACAAACGTTTCCAGATCCAGTCTGACACCTGGGGAAATTCACATGGTGAGTAATGTGCTGTTAGAAAGAGCCTCAATCAGAAAAGGTGTTACCGATGGTAAGTAACTTGTTCTTCAGATGGCATAGTTATCTCTTTATTATGATCAGTGTAGACAAAGGTGTTAGGCCTGATTGATTTATTATGAAATATGTATATTAAAGCCAATAGGCCTTTAAGGTTTTTTTTTATACCCTGTTAAAGCCTATACACAGGTATTTTGTTCCGTGAAATTTCACAGGTTACATTTGTAGACAAGGATTTAGTGTGGTTATCCCCTCTAAAACACCCTATGGGTAGAGGTTTTTCACTGTAGAAATCCTTGCTAGAATCTGTTTGGAAAGCCTGGCAGGCTTAGTTGTTGTAATCACACAAAATATGATGGGAGGAATGCTAAATGTCTAAACTACTGGCAATTGCTCTGATTAGCATTCCAAGCTATCGTTTTTCGCCCAATGTGTCAAACTAGGCAGAGGCCCGTCTTAAGTAAATCAACACTGACCCTGCTTTTTACGAGAACAGTCCATTCCAAAATGATTTTGTATTTGGTTTATCCATCTGTAATTTACAAATTGTAGATAAAGAGTTAAGGAAAAATATCTAGGGCCTGATTCACAAAGGTAAACTTACACTTTTGTGTAAGTTTACCATTATTTGCTATACACAAAGGGATTTAATATTAGAATCTTTACAAGTGCGGAATCTCCGCACATAAAACGTCCTATCTTTTTATATGCAGGGACTCTGCCCTCGTAAAGATACTACTCGTAAATCCCTTTGTGAATAGCAAAGTTTACATTTGTGAGTCACACCCCTTAATGTCTATTAGTGTTCATTCATAAAGCAGAGAGCACGTTTTCAATCTTAACTTCCATATTCGTAGGGACAGTTCTGAAAACGTTACTTCATTCGTCTTGAATGTCAAAAAGTAAGAATGGTAATATTCTCCATTAGCTTTCACTCCGTATTAGTGTGTGACTAACAAACCTGTTTGGGGAATAATCCGGTAGAACTGGTACGTATTATTTTAAGGTGGGGCTGCAACCTTCGGAATGATTTGTCTATTTTGTTAGACGATTAAAATGTAGCTTTTTTTTATAAAACATAGAAATGGTGTTGCACAACTATTCCAACATTCCTTACTTTAAAATATCTTGCCCTCATTTTTTCTTGTAAATTGATCTAGGGTTACCGGTTGTAGCGTTTTAAAGTACTTGAGTTCATCAAAGGAAGCCTTTGTTTCGAAACAAAAGAGGATTGAAACGGCCTGACATAGCATAGGGCTTCCTTTGACACAATCTGCCTTCCTTTCTTCTCTGCTTTCAGCGGAGATCAGCAGGAGTTTCACACCATCTGCCACTCCCAGTTTGGCCCTTTGTTTCGTACAATTTACACAGTGCCCCAGTATATTGAGAATGAAAGAACGATAATGTCATTTGTTGAGGAGTAAATGGATTAACATTTTGCCTTGGTTTTGTTGTCTTCTTACAGTAACACGATAGTCCAATTCAGTTGATACCGAATAGTTCGAAATATTTTTCTAAGTTTTTAGAAATTACCACTAAGCCCCTGATTATGAGTGTGTGAGTTTATCCTGCATAAGGCCAACCATGTTCCTTTCAGGTGGCCTGTTTCCTGCAAAGCTGGACTGCTCTTTCCCTGTATAGGTATTCACAATGTTGCAGCAGTGCAGATTTGGGCTCAGGGCCTGAAAGAGGGCACTGCGCCTCTCCATGCTTTGAACTAGTACCTGCAGTGAGTGTGATGGTTCAGGGTCTGTGTCTAGTGCGTGCTGACTATCTTCTTGTGCTGCACTCTTTCGAGGTGATGTAACCCATCTTTGGCCTGTTCTCTCAACACCTTCAATGCAGGTGAGTTGTCTAGGTGTAGCACCTGCCCAGATCCCGCATCTGGTGCCAGCTTGTGTCATCACAGGGTTGTAAGTATATGGTAGGTAGTGCCCTGGCCGCCCTGATATCTCTGAGGAGCGTTGATGTTATCGGAGTGTGAACCAGCCCCCTGAAGCTCATTACATGTTCTGAACTGCACTGTCACTGAGAAATGTGGAATATCTACTTGCTTCACTGGCCTTGTAGTTGCTCCATGTGTTGGACCTCATGTGTCCTTTTCCCCTGCTTGATGCTTGGGGATGTAGGTTTCTTTCATTGCCTTGTCTGGATCCCAAAACATGTATTATCGGTCCTGGCCAACTGATATCCCTTCACTAAAAGTATCCATTTTGTGTCAAAAATATAAAGTTTAAAGTAGTAGATGTGAAATATTATATTATATATAAATTTAATATAATGTAAATTAAATAAATTCCAGTAACATTTAATACTATATATAAATATATAACTATATAAACACACACACACACATATATATATATATATATATATATATATATATGTATGCATTTGTGTGTGTATATAAATATATATATCTATATAAATATTAACACATCAGTAATACAAATATATTAATTAATTTAGACAATACATTAAATATTATAACTGTTAAACCCCCACAAACATATTTACTAAAAATACTGTAAATAGTAGGGAAAACGTTGGACTTCAGAGGGTTTAAGGGCCACATGTACGTAGCTTTGTCTCGGTTGCAAACTGTAGATTCGCAGAACCTATATATAAAGCCCCATTATGCGATTCAGTAACCAATTACCAAATTTCAAAATGGGTGAGCGATGTGGTATTAGGAAGGCGCGTGTTAAGGGCGTCCTTTCCTAACAGTAGGGATAGGGTTGGACTTTAAAGAGTTTAAATTTACTATTCCCACTTCAGTCTAAACAACAGTAGGGAAAGTGTTGGACTTCGGAGGGGTAATATTTACCCTTCCCACTCCAATCTGTGCTACAGTAAGGAAAGTGTTGGATTTCGGAGGGATAAGATTTACTATTCCCACTCCAGTCTGTGCTACAGTCGGGAAAGTTTTGGGTTTCAGAAATGTTAAATGTGCTATTCCCATTCCATACTGTGTAACAGTAGGGAAAGTACATCACTTCAAACACATTACAAATTTGAATAACACCAATAAATTATTAAAAAGTATGTAAAATTCTTCTTTTAAACAATATTAATTTACATATATATATATTACCTACTGGCAGTCGCCAATAGGTAGTCAAATTTAGGACCTCGTTTCTATTCAAAAAGTGTTTTTTCTTTTGCCAATATCTTTCGCAAAATTTTCAAAACTAATGGGGCGCTCCGGTGAGCTCCTGTCTTGAAAGTTTCGGGGTGATTCGTCAAGCGGGGGCCGAGAAAAAAGGGGGGGGTCTCAAAACGCGTGTTCCCCATGTTAATATCCGTAGGAAATTTTAGACATGGCTACTACCCGAACTGCCGAACGGAATTACACCAAATTTAGCAAAAATGGTAGGTCTTGGTTCAGAAAGCGACCTTTTTTTAAATGGTGTAAATCCGTTCAGTAATTTGTGCATTTTTTCCATTCTCCTATAAGTTTATGATCCTTTTTGTTTACAGCGCCTCGAGGGCTCGGAAGCAGCAGGAGAATGTGGCTGCAGTGCTATACAAACATGAGATCCAATGAAACTAAGCCTCTTTAGGTCGACATTAAATATCAAAATAAACACCAAAAATCAAAGAGTGTTGACTGCGCCTTCGCAGTGTGGGGCAGTGAAGGCTTTAAACAGTCCACAAACGCTGTACGTATGTGTGTATATATATATATATATATATATAAATATATCCTACTGGCGGTCGCCAGTAGGTAGATATAGTTAGGACCTATTTTCCATAGGAAATTCGCAACATTCTATTCCCAATAACTTTGGTGCAGATTGACGAATCATCGTGAAATTTTCAAAACCTTTTGCCAGCACCGGTCCGCTCCTATCCTGAAAGTCTCGGGATGATACGTGTACTGGGGGCCGAGGAAAAAGGGAAGTCCCAAAACGTGTTTTCCCCATGCAATTTCCCATAGGACCTTTAGACGCAGCTACAGCCCGAACTGCTGAACGTAATTACGCCAAATTTGGCAAAGAGGTAGTCCTCAGTTCAGACTCGCGCCTTTTGCTTAAATGGTGTAAATCCGTTCAGTAGTTCCTGAGAAAATCACAATTAAAAGTACATATATTTCTATGGCCTCGGAGGATCCGCGTACCGTAAGAGCACCCAGCGCGCACCCTGCCGTGCACGAGCTGTATTCTAATTGGCTGTCAACACTCCAAATCAGGAAGTGTTGGCAGCCATCTTGTGCCTCGGTAGAATCGAGGCACAAGAAACCTAAAAAACAAATGCGCAAAATGCGAAAAGGGGGAGTGTAGAAACACCCTGACACCCTAGGCCTGCTCAGGGGGTTCCACAAGGACCCCCAGGGTCCCAACATTTTTTTTTTTAAGTCGGCAAAATCCACGCCGGGTGCGCCGATCTTGCAGATGAAAAAAAAATCGCGCTATATTACTTTTTAGCCCCGGGGGGGGCCAAATCCCAGGGGCAATAACATAGTGTAAGTGGGGGGGCCCAAAGGGGCCCCCCAGCCCCGGGGACCGCCACCCCCCGGGGCTTTATTCTAAATTGTGCGGGGGAGGCCCATAGCCCCCCCAGCCCCCGGGGCTTTTTTTAAATAAAAAAACCTGTGTGGGGGCTTGAGCCCCTACCACATGCCCCGGGCACCGCCACCTCCTCGGGGCACAACATTTTTAATTTGGGGGTCCAAAGCCCCAGGGACCACCACCCCCCGGGGCTTTTCAAATGATTAGAGGGGGGCCATGCGGCCCACCTCCTGGCGCCCTTGTTAGCCCTGGGGACCGCCATCCCCCAAGGCCGGCTCCTGCAGTGTCCCAGGGTCCCCACCCCCGGGACACTGCCGTTTGCAATGACAGGGCGGGAGCCTCGCAGCTCCCACCCTGTCATTGCAAACTGCTTTGCTATTTGGAAGAGAGAGCAGGAAACCTGCTCTCCCTTCCAAATAGGAAAGCAGATTGCTTTTCCACATGGGGAGCAGCATGTTAGCTGCTCCCCATGTGAAAAAGCAATTCCGGCTCACCCAGGATGCGGGGAGACGGCTCGGACCGTGAGGGGATTGGGGACCCCCACGGTCCCCCACCGTCCCCAACGGAGTGGGCCAGCCCTGGGGGATGGGGTCCCGGGGCCATAAGTGGCCCGGGAGGGGGGCCAAGCGGCCCCCCTCCCCAAAGTAAATTTAAAAAAAAAAAAAAGAGCCGCCTCCCGGGGTCATAAGTGGCCACAGGAGGGAGGCAAGGCAGCCCCCCTCCAAATAAAAATAAATATTTAAAAAAGGCCCATGCCCCGGGGTATGGGGTCCCCGGGGCAGATTATGGCCTCAGGAGGGGGGTCACGCGGCCCCCTTCCCGATTTTTGAATTTTGTGAAAAAAAATTGGGGGCAGGCCCTAGGGAATGCGGCCCCCAGGGCCAAAAAATTAGAAAAAGAAGGGGGGCTACACAGCCACCCTTCTTAAAAATAAATAAATAAATAACTGGATCGCGGATGGAGGCCACACCCCCTCATTGCACCATTCTGCAAACGCGCCTCCTGGCGCGTTTGCAGAGGGGGAACAAATTCCCCTTGAATACTGGGGGTCCCTGGGGGCCAACTAGCCCACCAGGTACCTCCAGTATGCGCCAGGGAGCTGCGTTGCAGAGAGGTGTTCTGAGGCCACGCCCCTTTTTACACCTCTCTGCAACGCAGCTCTGTTGCGCTTACTGGAGGTAGCTGGTGGGCTAGTTGCACCCCAGGGACCCTCAGTATTCAAGGGGAGTTAATCCCCCAACTTAAAACGCGCCACGGGGCACGTTTGCACAGTGGTGAAGGGAGGGGGCGAGCCTGAGTTCACATGCGTGCAAACACACCCTGTGGTACGGTTTAAGTTGGGGAATTAATTCCTTGTCAATACTGAGGGTCCCTGGGGGCCAACTAGCCCACCAGGTACCTCCAGTAAGCGCCACGGAGCTAAGTTGCAGAGTGTTGTAAAAGGGGCGTGGCCTCTGAACACCTGTCTGCAATGCAGCCTCTTGGCGCATACTGGAGGTACATGGTGGGCTAGTTAGCCCCCAGGGACCCACAGGATTGAGGAGGAATTAATTCTCTAACTTAAAACGCACCAGAGGGCGTTTTTGCACACATGTGAACTCAGGCCCCACCCCCTCCCTTCACCACTGTACAAACGTGCCCCGTGGCGCATTTTAAGTTGGTGAATTCATACTCTTTCAATACTGAGGGTCCCTGAGAGCCAAATAGCCCAACAGTTATCTTCAGTATGAGCCAGGGAGCTGCGTTGCAGACAGGTGTTCAGAGGCCTCGCCCCTTTTTACACCTCTCTGCAATGCAGCTCCCTGGCGCATACTGGAGGTACCTGCTGGGCTAGTTGGCCCCCAGGGCACCTCAGGATTGAAGAGGAATTAATTCCTCATTTTAAAACGCGCCACAGGGCGTGTTTGCACACATGTCACCTCAGGCCCCGCCCCCTTTCTTTACCATTGTGCAAACATGCCCTGTGGTGCGTTTTAAGTTGAGGAATTAATTCCTCTTCAATCTTGAGGGGTCCCTGGGGGCCAACTAGCCCACCAGGTACCTCCAGTATGCGCCAGGGAGCTGCGTTGCAGACAGGTGTTCAGAGGCCACGCCCCTTTTTACACCTCTCTGCAACACAGCTCTGTGGCGCTTACTGGAGGTACCTAGTGGGCTAGTTTGGCCCTAGGGACCCTTAGGATTGAAGGGAACTTAATCTTACAACTTAGAACGGTGACAGGGCGCGTTTACACAGTGGTGAAGCGAGGGGACGGGGCCTTACGTGATGTGTGCATACACGCCCTGTGGCGCGTTTTAAGTTAGGGAAAAAATTCCACTTGAGGGACCATGGGGGCCAAGTAGCCCACCAGGTGCTTCCAGGAAGCGCTACTGTGCTGCGTTGCAGAGAGGTGGTGCAGGCCGTGCCCCTTTTGACATCTCTCTGCTACGCAGCTCTGTGGCGCTTACTGGATGCACTACGAATTCTGATTTACTCACCTGTTATCAGGAGAGACCTCAGTGCCGCATCTTTGAGCCCAGTACTGATCCTGAAAAGTAATTCTAACCATACTTACCAGTTACTTGAATTTCCTTCCATAGGCTAACATTGACTGGTTTCACTTGGAAATTCTTCTAATTGTGGAGTCACTGTCCATGTCATGAATGATGTAATATGTGACATCATCAGCAGTGGATTGCGGGCGCGCAAGATGTAGTTAGTACAACTAACTATATCGGAGGAATTTCAATGGTTTTGTACGAGTGAAATGTCCAGCTAACTATAACACCCCTAAAACCTATACTTTTTTCTGTGAATTTCTAAGGTTTTTTTAAATGCTAATTCCTAACTATATCAGGCATGAAACCTACGTTTTTTTCAGTGAATTTCAAAGGATTTTTAAATGCTACTTCCTAACTATATCAGGCCTGAAACCTATGTTTTTTTCAGTGAATATATATATATATATATCGACTTAGCAATGAGTTGATGAGCTCAGACGCGATATGCTAATATAGCTGAGACGTTGTTTGTGGAGACTGGCATCTCAAGGTCCCTGGTTCGAGACTGGGTTGACATGTGAATAGAGAGAGGGAAACTGTCAAACCGAGGCAAATATGTATTTTATTTCAAAATATATTATTTTATATGCATACCCTTCCTTCCCTTCTGAGTGTTGTGCATTGATTCAGTGCGCCCTGGTAAACATGAAATCCTTTCCTTGAATGTAGCCGTAAACACTTTTGGGCGATGTGATGCATTCGGGAGCGCACGTCAGCTGCAGCGCGACCCTACTTGTATTACAGAGCTCGGAGGAGAGTCTCTCTAGCTTCTCTGCTAAAACAATTACTGGAGGGTTCCAGACTCTGGGGTAGCGTCTACAATCAGCCTGAGCGTGCCGGGCGCTAAGCTGAGATGCGCGCATCAGTGCCTGAATAATACCCTCAGCTTCGCTTTGAAAGGCAGTCAGTCATCTTAAGAAGTGCTAAGCCGGGTTTAGTCCACACCTGCCGAGGCACAGCTGGAAGATGAAGGAAGGGGTAGAGGGGGCAGACACCCCACTGGAAGCAGGTAAAGGGCCTTTTAGATTCTGTCAACAGTCGTGCCAGTCCCCCCAAATCTGAAGCCTCGCCCTGGCTGGTCATGAAGATGAAATGCTTCTCTCTTTACTACGTTCCGTCAATCTTTTAAAACTGGTGTACCTAGGGGTACAGCAGATCCGGGCACTGCCAACACCACCATTAGTGAGAAATTGTAAATTTTTTGCATTCTCCAATGGGTTTATGATTCTTTCTGTTTACAGGGCCTCGAGGGCTCGGAAGCAGCAGGAGGGCGTGGCTGCAGTGAATACAAACATGCGATCCAACGAAAACAAGCCTCTTTAGGTCGACACAAAATATCTATAAGCTCCAAAGATCAAAGAGTGTAGACTGCGTCTTCACCAGTGTGGGGCAGTGAAGGCTTTAAACAGTACAGAAACGCCGTTCGTATGTGTATAGATATATATATATATCGACTTAGCAAGGAGTTGATGATCTCAGACACGATATGCTAATATAGCTGAGACGTTGTGTGTGGAGACCGGCATCTCAAAGGACATCAGTGATGTCATTTGAGATGTCATCAGTGATGTCATCATTGATGTCACTGACCATGTAATGAATAATGTAATATGTGACGTCATCAGCAGTGCATTGTGGGGGCGCAAGTTATAGTTAGCTCAACTAACTATAAAGGCAGAATTTCTCTGGTTTTGTACGAGTGAAATGTCCAACTAACTATAACGTCCCTGAAACCTGTGGTTTTTTCAGTGAATTTCTATGCTTTTTTTAAATGTTAATTTCTAACTGTAACGTCCCTGAAACCTATGCTTTTTTCAGTGAATATATATATATATACACACACACACACACATATATATAATTAAAGATAGAAAACAATTAAATACATTACATAATTAATGAACAATTTATTAATTATCAATTGAAAACGAATTGTTGAACATTTATTAATTAATAAACTTCCTACCCAGTTGCCCTACAAACCAAGCAGCCTACACCTAAGATATAACTAAAATATATAAATATTCAGTTGTGTCAGGGGATGTTCCATTCCCAGCCCCTCCCCAGTATAGTTGGCCCGAATGGAAGGCCCCTCACAGACTCCCGAGACATTGCTGAAAGCTTCTCTACATATTTTGCGGAGCTGCATGCCCCCTGAGAATGTCTCCACGAAGACGTGATAGGCCGGTTTTTGAATGACCTCCCGCCTTGGGCCCTGTCCGATGAGGCAAGTGCGGAGCTTGATCTCCCGCTCACGGAGGAGGAATTGGGTGCCTGGGCCAAACGGGTTTCCTTGTGAATTTTTAAAGATTTTTATTCTGCATCTTGGACCCCATTACCTTAGAGTGGTGGAGGAGTCCTGTGAGCGGGGGTGTCTTCCTCGGGATTGGCGACATGCGGAAGTTGTAGTGTTCCACAAACCAGGCAGACCCCCGGACCAGCACGCTTCATATCGTTCCATTTCGCTCCTGAATGTAGAAGCTAAAATATTGGCCAAGGTCCTGGCCAACCACTTGCGGTCCCACATTACTACCTTGGTACACCCAGATCAAGCCGGGTTTATGCCCCAGAGGGCGACCCGACATAATATTCGCCGGGTACAGGTTGCTGTTGCAGCCATCAGGGGGCTAGGTGAACGGGCGGCGCTCTTGCTGGCAGATATGGACAGGGCATTTGACTCCCTTAGTTGGGTATATCTATTCGCGCTGCTACGCAGGCTGAATCTTGGACCTCGCTTTCTGTCCTACCTGTCCCTACTTTACACTGATCTTACTGCGTCGGTATGTGTTGCTGGCTCTACCTTTTCCCTTAGACGGGGTACCCAGCAAGGCTGTCCGCTGTCTACATACTTGTTTGCCCTGGCGGTTGAACCTTTGGCCGCCTGGGTCCCCATGGACGCAGCGGGGACCGGCTTCGAATGGGCGCACGGATTGTCGGATCGTATTGCATTATATGCCGATGACGTTTTATCCTTCCTCACGGACGTAAATCGGATGGGGCCGCAGCTGCTTCATATTATGCAGATTTTTGGGGAATCATCGGGTCTCTACTTGAATCCCAGCTAGTCTACCTTGTGGCCTCTTGAGGACACGTCGGGTCTGGGCACCTAGGCCTCGTCGGTTCGGGTTGTTTCCGGCGGGTTGAAGTATTTTGGGGTATTTTTATCTGACTCACCCACTGTGGTATGGGAAAGGAATTTGGTTCTGGTCTGGGAACGTGTCCGGGAGGTTCTTAAGACATGGTCTTATATGCCGTTGTCTATATATGGTCGATCGGCCATCTTCAAGATGGTCTCTCTCCCCCGTTTACTGTATCAATTGCAGAATCGCCTAGATGGTTCAGGCAGGTCAATGCAGCTTTTGGTGAATTTCTATGGGCAGGGGGAGCGGTGAGAGTCGCCCTACGAACATGCTTCCTCTCCACGTATTGTGTAGGACTGGCGACCTCTGATATACTATCATATTACATGACCTCACTGGTCTTAAATGAGTGGTGGTATGGGGGTAGAGAGGACCCTGCCTATTCTGTAGCACGGTGTCTTATGAGGGACCTCTCCTTACACACGATTCTGTACACCGGTACGTAGATCTCTGCCGTCAGCGACCCAGGTGGTTTACCAAATTTGGCGACAGGCCTTGCGGAGGATGGGGTGGTGGAATACGCTGAAGTCCTTTCAAGATTCACAAAAAGATTTTCAAATGCCGAAAACCCAATTTTACAAATGCCTCCAGTTTCGACACGCCCTCTCCCCTAGTCTGGAGTGCTTGGAGTCACTGGCGGAGTTCAGCCCGATAGAAGCGAAGGTATTTATGGGGGACCTTCAGGATCATAAAATATCTAATATCTACCAGTCCCTAGTGACTCACAGCTCCCCCATACTGCAGAAGCTTAGAGGGGCCTGGAAGGGAGACGTTGGCCTACTTGATGAGGAGGACTGGACGGAGGCCCTGGCCTCCCCATGGGGGGCGACCATAGCGATACGTCTGCGCCTTGTCCATTTTAAATACTTCATCGGGTCTACTTCACGCGGATCCGGTTATGGAGGGTGGGACTGGTGGCCTCCCCTGTATGTCTTAGATGTCAGCGGGAGGAAGGGACCCTGATGCACACGATTTGGCATTGTCTCTCCTAGTCACGGTTCTGGAGAAAGGTAGTGACCTGCCTCTCCGAGGTGTTGGGCTGGGACCTGCCCCATTTACTGAAATTGGTGCTTTTACATGTCATGGATGGGATTGGGGGTAATATTTATGAACGCCATCTTATGTTGCTATTGTTTACTCTGGCGAAGAGGGACATTGCTAGAGCATAGAAGGTACCGGCGCCACCCTCAGTGTCGGCTTGGAAGAAGGGACTGGACTTCTGTATGAGCTTGGAACTTCCTATTTTCACTGCAAGAGGGTGCCCGCAGAAGCATAATAAAGTTTGGAATTGGTGGGCGGACTATTGGGGCTTGCTGTTGGAGCCGGTTGATGCAGCAGGGCCCCTCCATCCAGTTTAATATTACCCTGCTGGTGCAAGCTGTAGTTTCCTGCATTAATGTTTATTGTAGCATGCGGTTGTGGTGCAAAATGCACAGCTAGGCTGTATATGGGAGGCCGTTAGTGCGACCTGGGGGAGGAGGGTTGTTGGGTGGGGCGTTGCATATGGTTTATTTCATCTGTATTGCTTACCATTTCTTCTTGATCTTATTATTGAAAAGTCAAAGTCATGAAGCTTTATGATTTAGGTGCAGATGTCTCTGGGTTACAGAGCCCTGTTTTATTTGTGTCATTTGATGACTAAAATCTGTTAAAATATATATATACATATATATATATATATATATATATATATATATATATATATATATATATATATATATATATATATATATATATATATATATATATATATATATATATATATATATATGAAACAAAACTTCTCTTAGGCTTCACCCCGAGTCCCAGGGTTCCTCGCAGCAAAGGAAAAGCACGGCACCACAGAGAGTTTCACCGTTGGTATTTATTTAGCATAAATCTTCAAGGACACGCACAAAGGGACGGTCGACGCGTTTCGGCACTCAGCCTTCAACTGGACCATAGAGTCCTATTGTCCAGAGTGTCTCTTTTAAAGCAACATTTTCAAATTAATAATAGAAACTGAAAACATACTGGACATACATCGCATCATGGATCAAGATATATTATTTACAAGTAAATGAAAATTTAGATCAATTAAGAAACACAATAGTTCATGCCACCATGGTGGTTGTTTGTTGATACAAATAAAGTTTTTAGAAAAAATCATTGCAATTGATTTCAGGGAGTTGCGAATTTTTAGATAACAATCAAGGTGAAGTACCATTGAGGTGATTATTTCCATCAAGTATGTAAAATCAACGAACAAAGTGCGTATTATTGTCAAAATTCATAACGTTCCCAATCTAAGGTCAAAAAAAGGTTATTCCAAGTTTATGCAAATAAATTTCATATGTCTATACCAGTAGCAATCAAAGAGTAAGTGGTTTAGAAGAGATGCAGTGAAAATGATGAGCAACTGACAATTATTGATCAAGCGTGTAAATATATACAAGTGCAAGACAGCAAAAGAGACTTAAAGGTGCCCATCATAAATTTTCAGTTTGAGAGCCATTAGAGGTGCACATGTAATTCAGCATCCAAGTTATGTCCCAATGGGTTTTCAGTACCCATTAGTAGTATCATTCTTGACTCTGCTCTTCTTAAGGCAAGCATGCGATTTCCACCCCTTTCCTTCTGCTTGACAATTTTGATGCCAGAGTATCTGAGCTGACTGCAGTCACTTGAGTGGAAGTCATAAAAATGTTTTGCCATGGGGTATGTGAAATCCTTGTTCTTGATCGCACGCAGATGCTGTAGGATGCGAAGTTTGAGTTTGTTAATCGTGCTCCCTATATAATATTTCTGGCAAGGGCATTCCAGTCTATAGACTACATATTTTGATTCACATGTGATGTGATCTCGAATCATTTCATGATGGCCATTCTGTAGTTGGTAAGAGGTGATGTTTTTACCCTGTTCACATGCCTTGCATTTTGAGCATTTCCAAAATCCAGGTGTGGTTAACCAGGACTTGGTGATTGGTGGTTTAACTTCAAAATGGCTTTGTGTTAGAATGTCTCCCAGGGAGGCTGTCTTTCGATAGGTAATTCTTGGTCCGGGAGGCAAAGTTTTCTTTAAGGTTTCATCAAGCAGTAGTACTCCCCAATGTTTAGAGATCATTTTTTGTAGTGCATTGCTTTGGTTGTTGAAATCAATAATGAGTCTCGTAATGTTGGCAGTATCTTCTTTGTGCCGACCCACTTGGAGTAATTCTTCTCTATTTTTGTTCTGAGCTCTATTTACTGCTGTTAGAATCACCTCCAAGGGGTAACCTCGTTGTAGGAAACGTTGACTCATCTCCTCAATTTGTAGGTTGAAGTCTGACAGTTCTGAGCAATTCCTTCTGGCTCTTAGCATTTCCCCATAGGGGATGCTCCATTTGAGTTTTGCTGGATGCCCACTGTTGGCATGAAGTATGCCGTTACTGGCCGTCGGTTTTCTGTGCATTTTGGTACAAAATTTGCCATTGAGTATGTATACTTCGACATCCAAAAATATAATGTTGGAAGTACTGATGGTGGATGTAAAAATCAATTGGTATCTGTTGATGTTAAGGGAGTCCAGAAAATTCCTGAAGAGCTCAGAGTCGCCTTCCCAGATGATGAACAGGTCATCAATATATCTTGACCAAAATTTGATGTTCTTGGCGCGGTCATCATTTAAGACTTCAGTTTCCCATGTTGCCATCAGAAGGTTGGCATATGTTGGGGCAAAAGATGTACCCATCGCGGTCCCTTGTTTTTGTAGGAACAGTTCACCTCTGAACAGGAAGGCATTGTGTGTCAAACAGTAAGTCAACATTTCAATCAACATTGCGGAGTGTTCCAAAAAACAAATTGCTCTAGTATTGAGGAATTCTTTTACTGCTGCGATGCCATCAGTGTGACGGATGGAGGTGTAAAGTGAAGAAACATCAATGGAGGCCATGATGTAGTTTTGTTTCCACTGTAATTGATCAATTTTTTGCAGAAAATCCATTGTGTCCCTTAAGTATGATGGGAGAGCTGTAACATAATTCATTAAAAAGATATCAATAAAACGAGATGTGGATTCCAGTAGAGAACCGATGGAGCTAACAATGGGTCTACCAGGTGGATTGATTGTAGATTTGTGAATCTTTGATAAGAAATAGATTGTTGCCGTAATGGGATAATTGGTTTTGAGATATAGATATTCTTCCAGATCAATAAGTTCTCTCTCTTTCCAAGCCTTAAGTTTCAAATGATATTCATCTGTCCAGTCCTTGATTGGATTCTTTGTTAACCTTTCATAATGATCCTTATTGCTAAGTTGTCTGACAGCTTCTTTAATGTAATCCTCACGATTTTGAATGACTATGTTGCCGCCTTTGTCAGAGGCTTTAATGATAATATTTTGATCATTGCGTAATTCTTTTAAGGCATTGTGTTCTTCAAAAGTGAGGTTCCATGTTTTACTCTTGTTCATGTGTTAAGTAGTAACTTTGCCCTTTTTAATGGATGACAATATATATATATATATATTACCTACTGGCGGTCGCCAGTAGGTAGTTATAGTTAGGACCCTCTTACCATAGGAAATCCGCAACATTCTATTTTGAATAACTTTGGCGCCGGTCGACGAATCCTCGCCAAATTTTCAAAATAGGTGGGGCGCTGCGCTCCGCTCCTACCCTGGAAGTCTCGGGGGGATTCGTCAAGCGGGGGCTGAGATAAAAGGGGGGTCCCAAAACGCGTTTTTCCCATGCATTTTTGCATAGGACCTTTAGACACAGCTACAGCCCGAACGGCTGAACAGAGTTAAATGAAATTTGGCAGAGAGGTAGTCCTCAGGTCAAGGAAGTGCCTTTTGTAGGTTTGGTGTAAATCTGTTCAGTAGATTCTGAGAAAATAGCCTTTAAATCAATATATATATCTGAGCCAGCTTCCGGTGCGCTTCCGGTGCGCTTACCGTACGCGTACGGTGACGTGCGCGAGCGCGATTCTGATTGGCTGTTAGATCTTAGTAAACATTCGAATCGGTCGAAACCAGGAAGCTGCGGCCGCCATTTTCTCTCTCGCACTCTGAGTGGGGCAGCAAAAATAAAGCCAAAAAATGTCTAAAGGGGCAGTATATTGAGATCCTAACCACCCAGCATTGATATAGGGATCCTCAAACAACCCCCAAGGCCAAAAAAAAATATTTTTTTTTTTCGAAAAATCGCCGATTACGCTTACCGTACGCGTATGGTAAAAAAAAATTAAAAAAAAAAATTATCCACACTCTCCCCACCCCGTGTACAAATGGTGCCCGAAGGCATGTGACACCTGCGAAATTAATAAAGAATACATTTCACAACGATGCGCATAATATGTCCCCCATGTGCGCACGGTGCGCGAAGCGCATCGTGCGTACATGGCCCATCCCGCATAACGTGGGCACGCGGTGCGCGCAGCGCACCGCGTGACCACCGTGCGTGCACGGCACTAACTGCGTAAAGTGGGCGCCCGGTGCGCGAAGCGCACCGCGTGCTCACTGTGCGCGCACAGTGCGCGAAGCGCACCGTGCACGCACGGAACGAACTGCGTTAACTGGGCGCGCACGCCACGAATGGCGTAAAGTAACTTAGCATTTAAAAAACCGTACAAATTCACTGAAAAAACCATAGGTTTCACACACGTTATAGTTAGGAATTAGCATTTAAAAAACCTTGCAAATTCACTGAAAAAACCATAGGTTTCACACAAGTTATAGTTAGCTGTACATTTCACTCGTAAAAAACCAATGAAATTCCCCCGTTATAGTTAGTGCAGGCAACTATAACTCACGCGACCGCAATCCTCTGCTGATGACATATGTGTCTTTATGAAAAAAAAATATTTGTAATATATGTATAGCTAAAATTTAATGGAAGAAGACATGGGCAAATAAGTGTCTAAATACAGTATTAGCATCAGCAGAGGATTGCGGTCGCGTGAGTTATAGTTGCCTGCACTAACTATAACGGGGGAATTTCATTGGTTTTTTACGAGTGAAATGTACAGCTAACTATAACTTGTGTGAAACCTATGGTTTTTTCAGTGAATATATATATATATATATATATAAATATTGCACAATATACATAATTATTAGTCAATTAAAATATTGTTTAAGAATGATTAACTAATTATATGTAATTATTAGTATACCCAACAAACCTAGCAACCCTCATCTAAAACAAAACTAAAATAAATCAATATGACATCATAATCACAGATTTACTGAAAACGTATTAATTAATTCATAATTAATTATTGCTTAATTAACTTCCCACCCTATCCCCCTACAAATCCAGCAACCCGGTACAACAGTATAATTTACTATTAGCAATTAAATTAAAAAATGAAATTATTTTAAAATTACAAATTATATTTAAAAAAGGTAAAAACAATTATACAAACAATAACACACACAATTAATATATGCACTAAAGCACATTAAAATAATCAAAAAACTATATTTTTCGCAACTGTATTATTAAAAAAATAATAAAAACAACGATATTTGTGCATTACAATATTTTTGTATTACAATTTATTTTTAATGATATTTCCGTTTCCCAATATTAAAAACTCAATATTTGGTCCAAATTCCATCACTTTCACCCCCTTCACGGTTGCTACCTGATGTGTGGTGTTGTATTGTTGTCTATGACAACATTAGAATGTCACATGGGTGCTGCTGCAAGAGTTTGAATAGTGCAACTTGCTACTGTGGAGGCAGTGAACTAAAGGTTTGCACAGGTGGATGAGTTTAATTAACTTTGTGGAGAACATGGGACTTCATATGGATAAGCAGTCCTGAACATGTAATGGAGTGTTCCACAGAGGACAAGATAGTTGAAGGTAGAGGGTCTCATCAAACTCATCAAACACAAACTAATAGTGTGGACAGCTGCAGCAGGGACTGTGCAGACCGGCTCGTCAGTGGCTCAAACCACAGAAAAGGCAAGGCCAGATGCAGCATCAAGGGAAATTATTATAATTCTCGTAGAGGTTTATTTTGTCAATTGCCAGTTCAAAATCGTGTGACAGATTGATCATTCTCCTTATTAGAATGATGATTTGTTCCTTAAATTTATATAATAGGTCGGGCACCTTACAGTACATGGATCATTGGTTGGAAACTACCCCTTTGAACCTTCCTTCTAGTATGACTGTTAAATGGGTATTATCTATCACTATTGATCCTGGCTTTATCTGCTTGTGATGCAGATATAATACTTGGTCCAACTCGAGCACTACAGAGGATACGGTAGAAACGCATCTGTTTCTTGCTCAGCAAAATCATCTTCATAGAGGATTTCCCATGATGTGCCAATCACATTCCCAGGGAGTGGCAAGGTCCTGGACAAGCGGTTAGCACAGAATAGAGGACCTACGATGGTTGGACAGTTGTACAAGAAGTTCAGATTTATAAATTATGATTGATTTACCGAACAATTTGGTGTTAGGGAAGTGGGTTTTCACAATTTTGCAAGTTTAACCACACACAACCAGACATCAAGGAACAATTTCCCAAAATCCGAGAAGTTAATGAAGGGAATATGACCATGAGGACTCTGAATGTCGATAACAAATGCTTATGATGGGCATATTTGCTGCAGATTCTTCACCTAATAAATATCCTCCTGATGCAAGTCAGGATATGGCAACTTTTTTCCAGCAATAGTTCTCCAGGGTCCCCAGGTGCTGCATGTATCTTTAGCTGCAAGTCCGCCCTCCTTATATGATGACACCAGAGAACATTTGATACCTCCAGGCGTGATTATGTCGTTACTTGTTTTCCATAACTAAATCAACAATAAAGGTCCGGGGTAACATATTGATTTACAAAAGAAATTCCTCAGCTTTTTGACAGTGACTAGGTCAAGAGTCTTTTTCTAGTATTTCTCTTACTTCAGAGCTTAAACACTTTCATGGATGCTGCTAAAAGTCTTTGATAACTCACGTGATATTTGTATGTGGCATCACAGCTCCAACCATGTCACTGCAGCCTGCGACTCCTATTCACTGATGCATTCAAAGGCAAAGCTATTTCTGCCCAAGGCCTGCAGTGATGCACAGAAGCATTCCCCTTTTCTTTCAGGTAAGTCCTCAGACAGGAAATGATCTCCCAAGCGATCTTCGAACACGAATCACTAAAAGAACAACACCCGAGAGAAAATGGTTCCACTCCCAGAACTATGTGAAGTCTCAATTATGTTCCCCGATATCATACTCTTCCTCTTTGCTGGAGAAAAGCCTGACACTGAAAAAAGGAAGATAGAATTCCCGACTCCATCACATTGCAGGGGTCGTAGCTATGAACCCTGGATTGTTCCTGCATATGCTGACCCTTCACAGGTTGAAGCCTTCCATCAGACAGTTTGTGGATTTGTTCAGGATGACATTCCTGATGGTGGGTCTGCTCCTGCAGCTTTAGCTACTTTAACAACTCCGACCATCACGCCCTGCCCACTGATACCTCAGTGGACTCCTGCCTTGACACATGAGAATAAGCCAGTGGCCTCCAAGGTGCTGTTCCCTGGTCAAACTGTGCTACCTCAGAAACAGCCTTCATAGCCGTCCTTGGCACAGTCTTCAAAGACAGCTGAAATCATCAGAATGGCAAAGGAAAAGTATAAGGCATGTTCTGATGACGAGCCCCTGAAGGAATATCTTCCTAGGGCCCAGGGATTTGCCTGGTTGAGAGAACTATTTGGGTTTTACTACGATGTGCTTGGAATGTCAGACATTGACTATAACCTGACAAAAAGTAGATGATTCAGAAGTTGATAATGGTCTTCGCCATTACAATGCTGATAATGAGTTTTATCTTGGTTTACAAAATTCAAGCAGGCTGGATACTTATTCAGAAGGGGATTTTCCTTACTCTACTGGACCTCCTTCAGAATAAGTCTGTTCATTCACTGCTATGGAGGCTGAATCTAACATGCCAACAGAAATCTTGAATCTTCCCTCTTCAGTGATGTAACGTTTGCTTCCCTTCAATGAGGGACTTTTAGAGGCTTTTCTGCCGGCTTGGGAGAAACCATTCTTAGGCCACAGACTGTAAGGAATTTCTATTGCCGAATATTCAGGATATATTTTTGGGAGTCAAAGACATCAACTTTCATGTTTATTTTGTCCTTTTGACAAGTAGGCCCAACCCCCAACAGCACAAACCAAATTGGCTACCAGTTTACAGTAACACATTATGGATCAGTGAAAGAGAATTGTCTGCAGTTGAGGTAACATTTGCATTCATATGTTCATGCTGTTAGAACTTGTATTTATGGTTCATTAATGCTAAGTCCTTATTAATAGGGTGAGCCCTATAAGGGTATTCTGTGACCTCAGCTTGCATAATTGGGAGTGGTTCCAGGATAAAAAAAAGTGTTCACATGTTTGCATGTTTAACAGTTTGAGGCTACCTGTATTGCTCCCAAAATGCTCTTCAAATACCCACAGAATCCTGAAAGCAATATTGATGATTGTTTGCTTTCAAAATTAAATGTACACAAACATATCAACTAGAAGAAAAAACTTTTGCTTAACGGTGTAATTTGAGGGACTATTTCTTTGAGCTATCCTTTAGTAAAATTTGTTTGATTCATGCTAGTATTTCCCCAAAAGTATTAATAATGGAAAATTAGTGTAAAACAATTTTGTCAGGATTATATGAAACATGGAAATAAACAAGTATTGGCAAGCACAATTGGTCTGGCAATGGTTGCCAGCCTTTTGATTTGGCTAGTGTGTGTTTTGTTATGACATAGTGTTTGTAAAACCTTATGTTTTGTGAGCTTTTGGCCCTCAGCAATGTGACAAAACCATTTGAAAAAAGCAAGAACGTTTTTTGTTCTCAAAAAGCACAAAGTGCCTTAGTGGCCCCTGGAACTGAAGGAAACTACTTTGTGAGCTCCTTGTGAAAGAGCAGAATGCCATTACTCATAGTGAAGATATATATATATATGTTCTCAGAAAAACCAAAGGTTAAAGTAACGTTATAGTTAGGTGAATTTGTCAGTGACAATATTAATTCACCAGTTATAGTTAACAACGCTAACTATAATTTGTGCCCCTGACGTACACCGCTTATGACCTCACATATGACATCACGCATAACATGCTCTTTGACATCATTTATGACATCACTTATGACATCCCAAATGACTTCATAAATGACATCACTGATGACATCATCCAAACTTCGATTTCCCATATATTGGTCTATAAATTAATATGGTATTATAAAAACTCTTAACGGTGCGCAGCTTAAAACTCAACAATGGTCAACTCTCAATCATCTTCTGCTAAATACCCTCAAGAGAATTCCTCTTGATTGATACCCACAATCATTCTGCTCCCACTCAAGACTGGCTCAAACAACTTACAGCTCTCAACTGCACTCCTCATGTTGTTGACCCTGCTAAATCTCTAGGCATAAGTCTGGACATATACCAGAATATGCAAGATCACATCAGTTCAACAACTAGGGGAGCCAATCATCATCTCGACACATTAAGGAAAATCAAGTCATTTCTGCCTACTGAAGACATTCAGTCTGCAGTCCAATCCCTAGTTATCTCACACATAGAGTATTAAATTGTGACCCTGGCAAGGTTACCCAATGCTAGATTGGCACCGCTAAGAGCTACTCTGAACTCTGCAGCCAGACTCATCAATAGTTCTAGGAACATGATCACATAACTCCAGAACAAATTCAACTCAGTTGGCTGAGTTTCAAAGCAAGGATTCGATTCAAGATAGCCTTCCTGACACAAAGCTATTCACACCCCAGTGTACCTGGCAAAAAACCTTGAACTATCCAGTTTGAATAGGGCCATAAGAAGCTGTAACATGCTCCTGTTGAACTAACTAGTTCGAATAGGGCCCTAAGAATCTCTAACATGCTCCTGTTTAAATCTTTCCCAAATTAAAAAAAGAAAAAGAACCTACAATTGTGCTTTTTCTGGTCTTGCACCAAGAATATGGAACTCTTTTCCTCGCGAGATCAGATTTAACCCCTCTACCTCCTCATTAAAAAACAAGTCAAATGGTTACTTCTGAATAACCATATACAGTAATAGTCCTTAAGCCACCATAACTAACTTTTATCTCCTGTTGATATTCTTTGATATATCATTCAGCGTCCAATGTTTGTGACTCTACATGTGCCATAAGTTTGGTTGCTCTTCTGTTACTTTACTTGTCCCAGAAGGTCGGTTGCTGCTCCTGTTTTATAGATGTGCTTGTTATGTTACTTTTTTAAGTTGTATTTTTGCCTTTTCCTCCTTTTCATGCATTTTCTGCAACGTTAACCCTATAGTTTACATTTTACAGGCAGCATAGTTCACATTAACATTCAACCCCAGATATATGGGAAGCCCTCACTGAGTACGTTTTTCAATCTGTATGCAACTCTTCAGAGAAAGCCAAAATAGTGAACGCCAATTCCAAAACAAATACCCTACCATGGACAGTTTTTATCTGTGTGAAACCCTTGATACACACCAAACCTACATTAAGAAATGAACTTGATATCAGTAGAGAACTAAGTGCTGTAAACTATGTTTACTCTATGGGAGTTAATTCTATACCACACTGTTTGCAAACATTGAAACTCTCATGAGAAATACACCGCAGAGTATTCAAAAAAATCTACTACGAGCAGTGTGCATTTCTATGCAATAGTTGTCAAAAAGACACAATTTGCTAAATATAGCCAAGATCTGTAAGTGCTAAAGATCATACTAGCTGCACCTTTCACACTGTGGTGAAAACTTTACAGATAGCGCATCTTCTGAAACAAAACAAGCACGCATACATAGGTTAGTACCTGTTGCAGACACTCTTCTATGTAAGTATAGATTACGATGCTGATTCTCTCTAATAACTCAAGGCTGCTTAAAAAGTCAGTATCTACTACGGAGAGTCTTTCTCCTATTGGAAACTTTTTCTGCAGAAATGAAAAGTTATGTGAAAAATAATGAATACAAGTCAGCTGTCACTTGCACACAGAATTACTCTTGAATGCAAACATTTATAACATGTTCAAGCCCTCTACACTGCTATGGTCCATTACGAACACATGCATTTTGTAAACACTCATACCCATTAGCTGAACACAGGCTGTACAAAGTTGGGTTGAGAAGTACTATGGTAGTTAACTCACCACTATGTAAACTATAAAACAAACTTACACACTCATTGGATGATGTCATCAGTGATGTCCTCCGTGATGTAATCAATGACATTGAAACAAGAGAAAAGTGTAAGAGTATGACTGCATCCCTACGATGGAACTACTCTGTTTACAATCCAGAACATGCATGGTTAGTGGGCATTAACTGTGGTTGGCCACTTCCATCAAAAGTGATTATGCTATGGTTAACATGACTGCAACATGTAGATTGTCCAAACTCAGGACAGGATAGGCATCTCCTGGGATTCTACCTGTCCAACATATGGATAAAAATAGACACCTTGTTTATTAACAGTTAGCTAGCATGTAGCTCTCATTAGCTTACACCCCCGTATTCTACTTGATATGGGATAACTAATCTTATTGTCTGCCGTTTTACTGCTCGTTATTTTGTTAGTTCAGAAGTACTGTCTCTTCTTCGGGACTAACCGCCTCGAAGAAGAGTTCTGCAATATCTAGAGAGAGACAGGATTATATAGTGTGTCTCTCATGTGCAGATGTGTTACAGGTACCCAAGGGGGAATACTGTTAGGTGCCCTGCAGTGGCTCACAGTTGCTCTATTAATTTAACAAAACGTTGTTACAAAGCATGTCTATGCGGGTTTCTGCAAAATCTAGAGAGAGACCAGATTATATAGCTGGTCTCTCACGTGCAGACATGTTACAGGGATCCGAAGGGAATACTGTTAGGTGCCCTGCAATGGCTCGCAGTTGCTCTATTCATTTAATAAAAAGCTGTCACAAGGCATGCCTCTGCAGTTCATAGGGAGCCTAGGTGTCCTGCAGTGACTACTAGTTACAGAAAATGGCTGTTTTCGGAAAGTTGTTAGTATGCGTCCATTAGTGGCTGTAATACTGACTATAGTCATTAGGCGATTTTGCAAAGCAACCTTGGAAGAACATTTATCTCAGTCTTTTCAATTCCATGACGAAGAGTGAGTCATATGCCAACTCCGGCGCGCTCACACAAAGCACTCTAATGCTCACGTCGCTACTATTTATGGATACGAGGGGTGGCTCCCTCACCTGTGTCTGATTAGCCACCAGGTCCTCCAAGCGGCTCTGAACGTCCTTTGTTATTTCACAAGGCGGTCACCATCTTGGAGCGTGTTACTAAAGGAGGAAAACACACTATGGGAAACCAGTGACCTTGAGCCAATGCTGCATGATGTTTCACATGCGCGGCTAAAATAATAATGAATATGTAAGTACAAAGTAGCAAAAATAGTAATAGATGCTGAACAATATCATTATAAACAATACACAGTTTCTTCAATATTCACACATGGTGTCCAAACTGATAAAATCTAGTAAGATGACATTTATGCCTTCCTAATTGGGTACGTCATAGTATCAACTGATTCAATGTGGAGGTTATCATCTGACGTTTAATGCTTTCAGTGGTACTGAATTGCAATTTCTGTTTTGTGCATGTGTAAAAGCATTTCTGTGGTCAGAAACGGCCTGTTTTTGTACTAAAAAATGCTTCAACCATGTGTGTGAATATATGGAGGAGAGGAGGCGGTGTTGGGGTCATATGACTCCACCTTCGGCGAGGAACATTGTTTGCTTTTTGCCCCCGCCAAGAATATACTTGGATGTAATGGTCATGCGGTCTGGGGACTCATGGAGGTTTCAATATTCTGCGCCCAACACAGGATATTGGTTTCAAAGCATCACGACGCCCTGCAGCCCGCATAACGAGTTGGTTACCCTCTCATCACTTACCCGGTTAAAACCACTGCATTCTGGGACAGGTAGTTCTTCTGAACATTTGGGTACTACTTCAGGTGAGCGTTTGAAGACTCTGGGGCGGAGCGGATTTTAATCCAATCCGGTGGTGGCAGGACTTAAATAGTCGTGTAGGCGTTTGAACCCCCTGTTTATTTCCGGCGCTGACGAAGGCTACACAGCCGAAATGCATTCGCCGCACTGTTGCATACTGAAATAAAGATCCTCCTTGATGTCCCCTAACGTGGCCTCTGCCTTTTCTTTGAGGAGGGTTCCTGGTGATATATATTCGGGTGGATATTGACACACGGCAGCCTCGCCGTGAAGGAGTGCCCCGCCATGAAAATTAATGGACTGCAGGTTGGAACTTTGCCAAACCAGGATGCAGCACGCGAAACAAATGAAATTGGGAACCGTCCAGACTCTTCGAGACCCACTGGAGGGTTAAATTTGCATTAATTTACAGCACTGTATTCAAACAAAGGACTGCTAATGTTACGGACCCCACTGTGGGGAAGAATTGGTGCAGCGTTAAAGTCTCCCATTACCATAATGCACTGTGAAACACTCACCTGCTCCCACTGAGGGCGTGAATAAATGAAGACAAGCAGGAGGGGCTTTGCGCTGTTTAATCTCCGGAACTGCCAGTTCGTGCTCTCCCTTTGAAAAAGAAGCAAGGTGCTTTGAAACGCGTCAGGAATATTGAGAAATGGAAAAGCTGGAGCCGGTTTCATGAATAAAAAGTTCGGTGAACTTGTTTCGTGTGGAGTGACATTCCTTAATGCTTGAGGGCAATTTCGGGTGGATATTGACACACGGCAGCCTCGCCGTGAAGGAGTGCCCCGCCATGAAAATTAATGGACTGCAGGTTGGAACTTTGCCAAACCAGGATGCAGCACTCGAAACAAATGAAATTGGGAACCGTCCAGACTCTTCGAGACCCACTGGAGGGTTAAATTTGCATTAATTTACAGCACTGTATTCAAACAAAGGACTGCTAATGTTACGGACCCCACTGTGGGGAAGAATTGGTGCAGCGTTAAAGTCTCCCATTACCATAATGCACTGTGAAACACTCACCTGCTCCCACTGAGGGCGTGAATAAATGATGACAAGCAGGAGGGGCTTTGCGCTGTTTAATCTCTGGAACTGCCAGTTCGTGCTCTCCCTTTGAAAAAGAAGCAAGGTGCTTTGAAACGCGTCAGGGATATTGAGAAATGGAAAAGCTGGAGCCGGTTTCATGAATAAAAAGTTCGGTGAACTTGTTTCGTGTGGAGTGACATTCCTTAATGCTTGAGGGCAATTTCGGGTGGATATTGACACACGGCAGCCTCGCCGTGAAGGAGTTAGTAGTTGCCATTGCGGTGCCTATTTTCTAGGTACCACTGTGTGAACGCCAATGAACCGCCCGCCCAAGCCCCACAATCCTACTACAGGGGATAGGGGCGGGCTCGCAGGCGGGCTATCGCATGGTTTAAACCCACTCAATGTTCGAGAGTTCCGTTTTGGGGCGACAAGCACTCTGCAATTGAGGGGGAGGGTGAAGTTCAGGGTCCTCCATGCAGGGTAGCAGGAAGGGGGGGAGTTATAAAGTAGGGGGTTAGAAATTGTCATGTTTATTTTTAAATACAGCAGATGTAGAAACTCGAAGCACATCATAAAATGCGGTGGGGAAAGGGGGAATAATGGTTTCGCTTCTCAAATCACTACCAATGTAACAACAGTGGCACACATGATATTCCAGCTAAGAGAAACTTACATATACACAGATCACCAACATGTACCCACAAATGTCACCCACTAGACCCCACCCCACACGGAGCAACCTGACGTTCATTACATGGAATGCCAGTTGCGTAGGGAAGAAAGTCAAACATAAGATGGTGATACAATAAATCCGTAGACATTCCCCAGATAAAGTCCTACTACGAGAAACACACTTGTTGAGTAACACATGCAAAGCTCTAGGCAGATTTGGGTCCAAATTGGTGGCACATGCTGGATTCACCACTGGGTCTCGGGGAGTGGGAATACTGATCAAAACAACATTACCATTTACACCTCGGAGGACATGGCAAGACCGCCTAGGCAGGTATGTGGCCATCACTGGAACATGAGAGGGTCACGTCATCAATCTGTGCTCAGCATACGTGCCACCCAGGATGCACCCAAACAAATTGGCAGAATTTAGCACACTGCTCTTAGAACTCCCTCATTGAGTGTTGGTACTGGGTGGCGACCTCAATGCAGTAATGGACCCCTCCAGGGATAGATTGTCAAGTACAGGGAGAGAAATGGGAAATGACCACCTGAAGAAATTTGTAGAAGCCCTAGGGCTGGTAGACTTACGGTGAGAACTCAATCCACTAGCCAAACAATACACCTTCTTTTCAGCATCATACGGAGGGTACTCACAGCTTTAGTACATACTAACACTCTCTGATATGGCAATCGGATTCAGGGAGACTGCATAGGGCGAGAGGTGTATCAGACCACTCCCAAGTTGAGGTGCGAATGGTGGGATCAACTAAAACCAACGCTGTGCCACCAAGCATAGACCCTTGGCTGCTCAAAGACAAAAAGATCATGGATAATATCCAAGAATGGACTTAACATCATTTCCAGGATAATGTCGGAACCGTAGACTCACCCTGTGTGCAATGGGAAGCTTATAAAACGGTCATAATCGGACACATGCAGGCACTGGTGGGGGGACAGAGGAAAGAGCAGCAACTCCAATATGAAGCGCTCGAAAAAGAACTTGCTAAACTGGAGGCAGCGGCCGAGGAATCCAGAGAAATAGACACACAAACTAATCACTTACTCCGCCTTAAGCAACAGGAGATGTGCAATATCGCCGAAGGACAGGCTAGGGATTATGCCATAGCATCTCACATGAGACTGTATGAAATAGGAGACAAACTCACCAAGCTAATGGCATGGCTAGAGAACAGGGACAAGGAAAGAAACTGGGTGCTAAAAGTAAATGACCCGTACGGAGAAACCTGTGAAACATATAACAGTAGCCCTCCCTCAATAATACACTATTGCCCAGGCTGACCGGCATAACCAAACAGATGGCGGGGTTGCTATAATTTTTAAAAAAGATCTGAAGGGAAAATATTCTACTATTCCCAGTCCAGGGTGGGAGAGTCTTGCATTTGCAGTAGAACTTTCCTCCACTTTCACTTTCACATTCTCAGGGATACTGGTGTAGGGGCCCCTCGGTCCAGCCTAGCAGTTTATTCAGGCACTGCCAGACATAGTGGAAGAGCAAAGCCTTCAGAAGGCAAATTTCACTGTGTTGGGCAACTTAAATTTACATTTGGAAGACAGTATTTGTGAAAGTGAAAAGAATCTTATACAGGCCCTTGCTGTCATCCAGTTTACACAACAACTTATGCTCCCTACGCACAAAAAAGGTAATCTCCTTGACCCCATATTTTCAAATATCCCCAACTTGAGATCCACAACTCTTCCCCCAGTATGTTGGTCTGATCACTATATGGTCCCATTCCAGCTTGATAGGGTAGGAGATAAAAACTATTCCTAACCACCAGTCACGTTTTAGCCGGAGCTGGCTGAAACTGGATGTAGCTAGTTGGGAGTCCTGCCTTCACAATTCCATCCCCATGATGAAGGATGAAATAGCAGAAATGTATTCAAAATTCGGGGATTGGATAGTAAAGACTCTAGCTAATCTAATCCCCAGGAGACTGCAGAAAAGCAGTAGCTCTCAGGCTTGCGCCCCTTGGTTCACCATCGAACTGATAGTTCTAAAAAAGGAATGGAAAGAAAGTGGAGAAAACAATATGATGAAGTTAGTAAACAGGTCTATAAGAATACAGTGAAAAAATATCTCTATGCTATCAAAAAAACTGGAACCACCTTCATCAATACCAAGATAGACAACGCCCCCAACTCTGCAAAAGAGCTTTTTAAAATGTTCCACTCTTTTATAAAACCAGCCATGACCCAATTGGGTCACGTAGCCTCTCAGGCACGATGTAACATGTTAACAAACTATTTCCTGGAGTAAGTCAATAATATTTGCTCCTCTCTGCCTAAGGAAACGGCCTCAAATATAGTGGCTAAAAAATGCACTTACAGGGTATAGCCAAGGAGAACCTATCAGCTTTCCCGGAAGATACTAATGAGGATATTAAAAGAATTAGTACTTCAATCAAATCAGGATCTCCACTGGACCCAACCTTTCCCAATATTCTCATTAAAGGTGGAAACATCATTTTTGCAGTCCTAACCAACATTCAACCGCACTCTGGAAAGCAGTGTGGTGCCATTCACCTGGAAAAACGCAGCTGTGAAGCCACTCTTAAAGAAACCATCCTTCGGCCTGCACTAGCAGGAAACTATAGACCAATCTCTTTGCTCTCGGGTGTCAGTAAAATTGTGGAGAAATTTGTTAAACATCCTCTCTCCTTTCATCTCTCCTTATTTTTGGAGGCTCAGGGAGTCTTATACCCCGGCTTCTGGGCTGGAAGTAGTACGGAAAAAGCTCTGTTAGCTATTACAGATGAGCTGAATTTCTTTGGGTATCAAGGCGGATCTGCTGCAGTTATACTAGTAGACTTAAGCGCCACTTTCAATACGGTGTCCCATTTAATGATACTCCAGACATTGGAAGAAATCGGTATTACGGGAACAGCTCTCAAGTGGTTTGCTTTATTTCTGAATAATAGTAGCTTCCAAGTCTGCTCAGACTCGCATGTATTGGAACGTAGAGTGCCACAGGGCTCTTCATTGAGCCCTATGCTGTTCAATCTTTATGTTCGCCCACATGCAGAGACTAATGGTAGTTCAGGGACTTGTGCTTTCTCCCCTGGATTATGGGAACTCGCTATACTTGGGCGGTCCTCAATTTGTGGTTAAATGACTCCAAATGGTCCAGAATGATGCAGCACATATTCTGCTAAAAATACCAAAGTATCTCTGTCACCTCCATTCTGGCGTCCCTCCATTGGCTGCCAGTATCCAAAAGAATACAATTCGAAGCCCTTTGCATAGCCCACCGGACAGTGCACAACACGGGCCCACAACTGCTACAGAGGCTGTTAAGCCCTTACAACCCTAGAAGTTCCTATGGTCAAGAAAGCAAGGAGTCATGGACGCTTGTTCGCCTATTTGGCATCCATACTCTGGAACATGCTGCCATTGCTACTCTGAAAGACCAAGGAGGAACTTAGTTTTAGGAAACAGCTGTAGACCTATCTGTTTGAGTAATATGCCTTCTTATCATGGGGGGACTATCCGACGGACATGACGATTTGCCGTTGGAGGCCCGTTGGGTAACCATGCGCTTTAGAAGTGCCTAGTACAGTATACATTGCATTACAGGCGTAATATGGTTGGCAGGTGTGGTCGATAGGTATGGTAGATATGATACATTAGGTATAGTAGGTTACATTTATGGTTGGTATATAAGGTAAGGTAGTGCATACAATAAAATGTTTGCCTTATATTAAAATGATTGTGCTGTGATACATTTTCTAGACTTCTTGTTTACAAATCTTAGCATTGTTAAGAAAAGCACACATACTATTATTAATACAGCACAGGTTTTTGCTTATAGTTGAGTGTTTTTCATTTGATGACTTAAATTGTTTATGCTGGTTGCATACAATTCAGAGTATGACACAAACATCACATCATGTAGGAGAGACAAAAGAATGTTTAAAAAAAAAATGCGTGTCTGTGTTCCTCCTTGCCGACCAGACTGCATTAGCAGAGTTAAGCTATCAAGGAAGAGTGTTATGTAAAGGAGTAAGAAGACGAGGTTTGTGTTGTAAGTGGGGAGCTTAAAAGCAGGGCCACTAGAATTATGTGATTGTGCGGCCACGGGGATTTTTGCATCTTTATAGATTTGCCGCATTTGTCCCATAATCCATCATCGTCCGCATAATCTGCACATTTTAACAACAACAACAAAATTCTAGCTCAAACGGTTCAAGTTACTACAAATGCAGCGACACATGTTGCTGCACAGTAGAATGCTCTTTGCAAAGTTGGACTGGTCAACTTTCTGTTGCTTGCTATATTTAGGTGTCAAACTGGTACTAATGAGGTGCAACTAATGTCCATACAGTGTTACCATGTTTAAAAATCACAGAATTTTGATGTAATACTATTACAAAATATGCTGCATTATGCTGCATACTGTGGCTTTTCTTGCTACATAATTTATTCAAACCGCCGCATAATTTGGCCCTCTCCTTCCGCAAAAATTCCAGTGGCCCTGATTAATGATTACACATTAGATACCTTTGTCAAAGGGCCAGTATTGTCATTGTATCATTAAGAAAGCCTATGTGTGAAACAGCCTTGACTCCAACACATCACTATGAAAAGCATGAATTTGCAAGGCTGATTAGTGAACAGCGCTGTATCTTCATAACAGGCTTTTGGAGGCCAAATAGCAAGCCATTCTTAAACAACTAAGTCCAAATGTATCAATTAAAATGTCATAATGTAGTAAAATAAATGCATCAAGCAACACACTCGGAATTACAAGCTACACATCATATCAGACAGAGCTGGACTTTAACAAAAGGACTACTCGAGCGCTTATCATCAAAACACAAATGGGACATTGTAACTATCCGCGAAATGCAATAGACTTGAAGGGCAGCCCTTTGCCGCCAGGGCAAACCACGAACAGTAAATGATTTCCAATGGCTTAATGGGGCTCACCTAAAGCCCCTTCCCTCTGTTTACTTCTTATTTTACGCTTTTAAAGAATTGATGATATGAGATCTCTACGTGGCTAAACTTGCCTGTAGCCAGACCTAAAAACACCAAAAAGAAGCTCATTCTCAATGTATGGTTTATCACCCGTAAACACACACGCACACTCAACCACTTGCTCACCAGAAAACAACAAACGCACTGTATTTGATCAAGAGAAAACATGTTGAAAATGCAGAAGATGCAGGTGGATTTGCAAGTGCAACATGAATTAATAACATCAACTTCCATGGTCCAAGGTGCAACAATGTGTAAGTCACTTAACTAACTAGTCAAAGTGGCGTACTTAAATGTGAATACATACTGATTCCAAAAATCAATACAAAGCTAAACGTGAAAGGTAGTTGTGGCATCATACACCACAATGGAGAGGAGCATAGGTTACTACCCACTTAGCAGTACTGGGGATTGCGCAATGTACAGCCTTAATATAATGCAAAACTCCAGTTTGTAGACATGGTCATACATTTAAAGTGCAAAGGCATAAAGAAAATAAACATTTTACCACAGGTAAACAGTGCATAAATGGAGAACTCGAGCACCGATTGTTATTCTCCCCGAATAAGGACCTCCGTTTGTTGGCTGACAGTAAAAAAACAAAAAAATATGTTTTGAGAAAGACAGATACTTATCACATGACAAAGACGCCTGAGACCATTCCTGGTTAGCTAAAGCAGCTCAGTGCACTCAGACCCTATGCAACTGGTTCTCTTCAGAGATTTTCCAATTAAAAAATATACCTAATATTTCACAGCCATGTGCGCTCATAGAATGAGTTGGCTCTTAAGCAGATCCTGTCCAAAATCAGGGCCAACTATGCCTACGCAACTTAAAAAACTGATAGGATTGACTAGTATGTACAGGCCAAGTTTGAGGTAATCTCTAGCAGAGTCCTTGAGGTGAGATAGAGGATTGGTTTAGTGGAGAATGATACTGCAAGTGTGCTCCAGCTTCCTAGTGTATGGAAAAAGAACTCAAGCAAGTTGCTGGCAGAGCGGTGTAGTAGAGGGGTGCTCGAAGTACAACCATGTTTGCATCCCCAGCCTCAAGGAGTAGCTCAGAAACTGGCATAATGGACGCTTTGCTGTGAGAAAGATCCTGGTGTGTCTAGACTATCCACACATGCGACTGAAAGAGAGCATAGGTTAAATATATGTGGTTATATAAGTGAGCCCCTTCATGGATTTCAACTATGTGCCAGATAATCTCTGGGTTAGGAAATATCACTTTATCACTAGAATGTTAGTTTTTGGGTGGAGTCTATTAGTTAAGTAGTGTTTTTATTTATTTATTTATTTTTCTGTGGTGTAACATATAAAAAATATAAATAAAGAGGTAAAAAAATATATTTCCCAATTATTCATTTGCAAGGCAGATGAAAGATGATCCTAGTCCCCATTTGACATTTATGCAGTCATTTTTGCCCAACTAAAACAGATCTTTGCCTTCACTGGGTTCCATCTTTCCTAAGATTTAATTGAGAAAAAGAAACACCACGAAATTGATAAAGAAACCTGTAACCCTCCTCTTTGTATGCTGCAGTAGTAAACGGTGTTTAAGTCGCACAAAAAAAATAGATGTGGGATGCTCTTCTACATTCGATAGTCTACTCCAAATGCTTCCTTAGCCCATGTAATAATGAAACGATCCTTGATGCAAATCATGCAAACAGATATATATATGCAGACATTATAAAGGCACCGTTTCTTACTTAGTAAATTAGTAAGATACATAACAAGGACCCAGGGTTCCTCGGGAGCGCCTTGTGGCAGCACGACTTAGGGACATATTCACAAGAAGGGGTGATAACTACCGCAAGAGTAGCTTAACGCAACTCTCAACATCGCAGCCCATCGCGGGAAAATAACCCCATGTCAACGTGGAGTTCACAACAATGCAGTACCATGCGATATCTTGCCGAAACCGCAGACAATGACCGCGATACAACCACCTTAACGGAGATAAAAACACAAACTACAACACCACAAAACCAGCGATGGGCCAAAGTGCGAAAAGAAAACAGTGACAACCATCGTGAGGGCAGCGATACATACACGTAATGTGGGAAAAAACACAAGAACAGCATACGGAAAATGCCACAGAAAAAAAGCATCAAGAGCGGAGTACCACGGATGCACCCTGACCAACTGAAGAGGACAACATGTACACCACAACATCCAAGCACCGTGGAAGAACAGAACCAACTGGCACACCGCATGAAAGAGACCAGTGGCAGACAAATCAGAGTCGCAAGAGCGACTCCCCCACCGTGCAGCATATGCACATAAGCAGAAGTGCACCTCGACATTGACAACATCCCGGTACAAACAGTAACCCCTCCACAACAGAATACAGGACACTACAGGTTCCGCAAATTTGCACACCATGGCAAATCACACCCGAAACCGCAGGGACATGGAACATGACAATGTACAAGTACAACCAGTTACCGGCAAATATGTTTTAATCACACATGCATTGCTATTGGACATCTTCAATTATCCCACGATTGCCATGGACGGCCACAATGTGAAGTGCTCATGAAAAGTAAGTGTCAATGATGGAGTTGCTATGGGCCATTCCTGCCGCAGCTGCAATGGAATGTATGCCACCAGCCCCATCGTCACCATCATCTTCTGGTACCTCTGGAACTGGGATCCATGGGGCATTGGTGCGAACACAGACATTGTGCAACACACAACATACAACGATCATCTTGCACACAATGTCCGGGCTGTACAGGAGCTTTCTGCCTGTGTCGTCCAGGCACCTGAAACGTGACTTCAACACGCCAAATGTGCGTTCAACGATGCCCCTGGTGGGTATGTGGGCCGCATTGTACTGCCTCTGGACGGGTGTGTTCGGGTCTCGGAGGGGTGTCATCATCCAAGGGCAGAGTGCATATCCTTGATCACCTGTGACAGTGCAGGGAGAAATTAGTCAATGCTTGTTTCGGCAGGATGTGATGGCAGTCCCACAAATACAGTGACGCCTGTGCTGGCTGTGTGTGGGGTGAGTGTAAGCCAGCCCTCAGGGAGTAGCTGGTGCTGGCAACAACTCCAACAGTCATCAGGCACTCAGTAATGCAATGTCAGTACTACAAGGGTGAATGACTCGAGTCGCAGAGGGCTAGTGGTCCCAGATGCACAGCGCCCGACACTAGCCCACCGAGACGGGACGCTGAACTGCAGGAGACTGGGGTAGGGTCATGAGGGCATAGCAGGGTCTCGTATGTGTCATATGTGCCTTCCGCAGAGTGTCACAGGGGAGAATGGGGGGCCTACCCCCAGGGCATGATGCAGAGGGCACATGCCAGCTGTGTCCGTCGACATGGCGCATACAAATGCCACAGACCCAGGCCCAACACCAAGTCCGTACCTGCCCGTTGCTGATGAAAACCCCCATGCCACAGGCTTAGACACCAACAATGTTCTGCCGGCCGATGACGGTCACTCATGGCGCACTGGGTTAGTGTCATCACGTGTCGCAGGCCTGCTTAATGGAATTATGTAAATGTAAATGTTGTAGACTTGTAAAGCGCACAGCTGCCCCAGCAACGGGGCGTCCCGGCGCTGTAGACCGCTGGGGAACCCGTCCTGGCTATCCCTGTGAGATGGTCCCTTTCTGGGTATCTCCAAGGTGAAACCAGGCATCCCCGGCGTCTGTGGGGGGCCGTTGTAGAGATGAGGCAAGCTTAATGCCCAGAGTTGCCGAGTGTGTTCCTGGTTAGAGTAGGTACCGAGGCGAGAATTATCGAGTCCGTTTTGACCCTGGTCCACGACCCTGCCGCGTCGGGAATTGACCACACTGATCGAAGGGACTCTGGTGCTGTGGCCGCTGCCACGGACTTGGTGTCACTGCCATTCAGGGCTCGGGACACTGTTCCACATGTGGGAACTACTGGTCCGAAGAGGACGCCGGTGGAGCATGTCAATAATTAAGGAGAGATGTGGGCCAGGGTTGGGGGGCCAGCGAGGGTCTACGGAGGCTGCTGAGCACGCGTGACTGGGGCCTGGAGCTTGCACCGGCACGTGTTGGGCACTCTTCGACACACAACGGTGTCTGCAGGTGAGCAGTGCGGCCTTGGGGTGCTGGGGCGGGCAGGCCTGGTCTGGGTATCAGTGTCCTGGGGTGCAGCAGGCGCACAGGGCCACGGGCCATGCTGCTCATGGTATCGACCTCGTGGTGGACTGCGCGGCGCTGCCCGGTCAGTGACGTTGGCCTTTCCGGGAGAGACCCACGCTCTGCACCACGGTGTTTTTGTCCACACCCCTGCGCAGCCCTGGCGTACTCAGGGCCAACACACTACGCTCACGCGCACAGGGGGAACGCATCGTGCGACACTTCCGCTATCTGTTCCACGGCCGGGGTGACATTGTTGCTGCCACTGCACACTACTCTCTAGTCACCAGCATCTGTGGTCTGCATGGACATGTCTGTGGTTTTCATAGCCAAGTCTGTCCTGCACATCCACGCCTCACTTCTCGTTGTGTACATTCCCATTCACGGGTCACATGTATCCTCGCACATGGCTACATTCCGCATCTCCACACGTTCAGTTGTTGTGTCGCTGTGGTGCCATGTAATGTCTGTATTGGGTGCAGTGGTAGCCCAGGATGACCATGGAGTGGTGTTGTTTTGTCTGGTAGGTGGTCGTGTAGTTTGACATGCTGTATGTGGTTTGGTCACGTGTGCATTCCCACAGTTGTGTGTTGGTGGCTTTGGGGTGTGTGATGTGTTGATTTGGCACTTACCAACGAGCAGTCCCGTTCCATATGTGCCATCCTGGAAGCGCTGGTTGATGATGGACTGTCGGAAGATGAAGGAATCATGCACACTGCCTGGGTAGTTGGTGACGACATTGGTGAAGAGTTCCTGGTGGTCCACTATTGCTTGCACATTGATGGAATGCTGATACTTTCTGTTGAGGTAGTGGTGTGCAGTATCCGCAGGGGGCACACGTGGGACATGTGTGCAGTCGATTGCCCCCAACACGGCCAGGAATCCGGCTATGGCGTAGAAGCCTTGCTTTGTCTCTAGCTGTTACTGCGCAGTGTAGGGGAAGTGAAGGTACTGGGGTATGAAGCTGAGGATGGCATCCAGGACAGGTGTGATGAACTTTGATAGGGCTGGCTGTGAGACCCCTCCGACTCTGGCAGTTGTTGGTTGGAAGGTACCAGAGGCCAACAGATGCAGTACAGCCAGCAGCTTTGTCTGCGGAGGGATGTTGGTTGTCCGCTGTGTTGGTTCAGTCAGCCTGTGGGCAATGTGGGTCAGGATGCGGAGGATGGTTGCCCTTTTGGGCCTGAAGTGGGCAATGACTTCCGCGGGCGTTAGGTCTGTGAGAGTGGTGCGTTTTCGGTAGGTCTGCTGTCTTACTCTGTGTTGCCTCTGTGGTGGTCCGGTGGGGGGGGGGGGGGGGGGGTCCGGGTCCAGGGGGTGGTGAAGGTCCAGGGGGATGCGGGGGGGGGGGGGTAGGTGTTGTGGCCCTGTTGGGGCTCTGAGCTGCATGATGAGTAGCTCCATGGCGTTGTTTGTTCTTCGGGTGTGGCTGTGTGCGGGGCTCCGTTGCCTACTGCAGGGAGTCGGCAGTCTTTACACCTGCTTGAGGCAGGTGTTAAATACCTGCGGCTACCGCGGCGTATCGCGTGGTTTTGACTCGCATCACGGATCTGGCAGTCCGTTGTGAAAGTAGTGTTGTGTTTTGTTCGCGTGTTTTTGCACGGGAACGCCTACTCTGCATCTCATTAGCGTTAGTTGCCGGTGTCATCTGTGGCGTTGTTTTTTGCGGCTACTATCGCAGGTAAATTGGTTATATCAGCTGTTAGCACCAGCTTGTGAATGGTGCGATGAATTTATCGCCATTTTGGCTGCAATAAAGTGCCACTAACTCGGCGATAGATCCTTGTGATTATGTCCCTCAGTGTTTTTATTTCCAGAGTTTCGGAGAAACCAGACTAGAGGCAAGATATAAGGGAGGGTACTGCGGGGAAGGAGATCTGGGACGCAATGGTGACATTAGTTAGTGCGGCCCTCTCAAGAAATGGGTAAAGCACAACTGGCAGATACATTTCTATGTAGCTTGATTATTTTACCTGGAAAGGAATATGATAAGAAGATTAAGTTGTCAATGATTGAGTTTGATTGACCTTCCTAGCGGACTCAATAATGTGAACCAGAACAATTGCACACTTTTATCATTCATAAAGCACATTATGAATGATTCGGTAATTAGACATGGAATCTTAAGTTCATTGCTAAACGATCTTCCTGTTTCGCCAAAATGTTTCTCTCATGGCTTGGCGCTTCGAATTCCTTGAAACATTATCCTAGCACCATCAGGGTCTTGCTGTCATCAAGTGTTTAAAGATACTATTCTGCTTACAAGACTTGTCATTTACCGTGATTCTGTAGAGGTCATAATCAAGGCTATGAAATGTGGAGGATCTCCATCTTACCCTTACCTGCTGACTCTTCATCATGCTGACGCTCGCTGTTCCCCAATGATAAACTAGCCTCCAGGCTTTGACATGCCACTTAAACTGTGTGCGCTCTGAACAGTGATTCTTTCAAGATTTCGCTAATGTGATATATTCTTGTGAGATCTCACTAGGAAGTTTAAACTCCTGCAAAGAATCGGGTTTTTAGTAACAGTATGAAACTTTATACTTGTTGCTAGGAGACTTCCTATTTTGTAATATCAATGGGCAGAATTTTTTTTGTAAATATCTCAGTCTCTTTTCTATTAAGTTTCTAAGCTCCATCTTAGTGCCACTGGCATTCTCAAAAAACCCTTCATGTGCCTTTGCCAAGAGATTTTCAGATCCCCAGTGCTTCCTCTGAAGTCAACTTATGTTCTGGTGGTACTTTCTGTGCTGGCCTTTGAATGCACAATTTAGAAACCCACAAAACCACAGGCATTATTTGACATAAATGCCAATACAATTTCAGAGGTACAGGGTAGACACTCAACTGGCTCAACACCTTGGATGTGCTGTGGCCCAAACATGAAACCACTAGATAGGAGTATCTGTTCACAAGACAGATATGCCTCTTACTTTGTCACATAGAGGCACGAAGTCCACATACATGAATTATTTAAGTGATCCTTTAGAGTTCTAAAATGTTTGCCTTGAATATAAGGATGGTAATGGCATCAGGTGTACTGCCACAGCTGTGCATGCCGCACCAGCCAATCACAGGTTTTAAAGCCCCTCTTACAAGTCGCTAGTACCCCTGTCTCCCATTCATAAAGAGAGAAGTACGATGATCATCCACTCAGCAGCTTCCATGTTGAAGATTGAATGACTTGACTGTAGAACGCTGTCAGAGCAGAGGTCTGGGTATCATTCTGTGTGGGTGGATTGGCAACTACAGCAGGACGGACAAGGGTAATAGGTGTAATGGAAATGAGCAACATCATTATCTCTTTGTTGTTAGTACTGTCTGATATTTTCTTGTAAATAATCTTTCAGCATGCAGCTTAGAGTCATGCAGCCTCATGCTTCACCTGACCAGTGCAACTTACCCCCTTCAATCAAACTAATAGAAGGTGTAGTTAATGTACTTATCATTCTTTCTACCTGGTTCATAATTGTGGCACCGTCTACTGGCATCTTCTCTGTTCACTGATGTTTCAGTCCCGAGAAGGTGGTGGCAATGACTTTCTGGTCTTCCTTGGTGTCCATATACCACTTGATTTTTATTTTTTCATTCTGTTTTAATACTTTTCTCATTATCGCAAGTTGTACATTAGCTTCACATATAAATCTGGCTGGTGCTTATTATAGTTGCTTTTTACATAGTTCGGTTGGTCAAATCTGCTATCTAATGAACATGAAATACAGACATGCTTTTTCGTTGCCAAACAGTGCGTTCTTGTGACGTTCATCGCTTCATTACATTTTTCTTCATTTTCACTGTACTGTAGTTCTTTTTTACTTTTTTTTTTATTTTATTAGTTCCATATTTCTTTTACAGCTGCACTATTTCTCTGAGGTGGGTGTAACTTGTGCATTACTTACATTTTTTGTCTACAATTATAAATTCAAACAGGGTAAACCATGGGTAGGGGTCAAAATATAACGATAACAGATGTTGCATACTGGAGTTTATTCTGGGCTGCAATGTTTTTGCCTGGGCATTGTGGCTACTGTGTCTTATGGATATGTATGTATGTGGTCAATGACTATATTGTGGTGTCGGTTGGACTGTGATGGGGTCCACCCATTATTGCTGTTTGCTCTATCTGCGTTGTATAAATGTGCAGTTTTTTGGGTCTTATTCTGATAATAAATCTCTTACATTGTAAGTCAATGTTGTTGTTGTGGGCGAGGAGGGTTCCTCCTTGTTGTGGACATGGGATAGATCTGCTAGATTCTCATCCCAGCTGTTGGCAATAGGGATCTTACGCAGGATCAGTGTATCTTCTTTGTGGAGCACTACTCTCTCTGCCTTACCCCAGACGATCATGGAGCCTCTCCACATTCGTATGTGCGGGGATGTGGGGTCTTCCACTTCCTAGTGATCAGTCCCTTTGCTGCCACCATCCTTATGTCAAGGAAGCGGGACGTTACCTTGTTGTTGCGATTCCTACGATATCGGTGTAATATTTATGTATGCCATTCTGGGGAGAGGACCTTGTTCATGCAGTGTGCCAAATCTTCAGCTTCCGCTTTCGAGTATTCTGTCAGAGCAGGGCATTCCCAGAGCATATGTAGCAGGTCTGGGGCACTTAGCATCTTGGTGTTTGAAATACTGGTTAATATTTGCTGGTGTGAGATATGCTCTGTTCATCACAAAGAATTGAATCTGGCGCAAGTGTGTGTTTCTCGGGACCCATGTGGGGCTCTGTAATATTGAAGACCATTCTGAATTTGAAAGCTGTCGGCCCATCTTAGTCTCCCAATGTTGCCCAAGAGGCGACAGATCGGCAGCAGTATGATGTCGTAATAAGGCCACAAACCACTCGATTAAGTGTCCTCCTTGACACATGACATGTATATATTGCACAGTGAGGTGTGTGGCTGGTTCCACAGTTAAGTCCCCCCATTTGGCGGCAAGTGCTGCCATGAGAGAACGATTTAATAGGAATTTTCCAGGGGGCAGTTTCCCTTCTTCCACAAGTGAAGTGTACGATCGCAGCACCCCTTCGCAGTATAAGTCTCCTATGTCTTGGATTCTTGCGTCTCGCCAGTGCTGTCATTCTGTCGCTGAGGTGGATGTAGTGCCCCTGGGAGTTTCTTCTAGTGGGAGGGCAGGTGCATATGGAGTGTGTGCTCGGGTTATTTAAAGTGCTCTACGGAAGCATTCATGTGCCACACACAACAGTAGTGATTCTGGAGGTTTCATTCTAGCACAGGGATGAAAGAGCTTCATCAGGCGTGGGAGTCGCTCGGGTGGGAGTGTGGTGTCCGTGTATTCCCTGTATTTGTCTGCCATCCACCTGGCCACCCACCGCAGTTGGGAAGCCAGGTAGTACTGCTCCAGGTAAGGGACCGCTAATTCTCCTTGGTCAACTGGTAAGTACAGTTTTCCAATTGCTACATGATGTGGTGAGTTTCCCCATATGAAGTCTCTGATTAGACTCTCTAAGGGGCGGAAGTAGGATGGGGGAACATGTAATGGGAGGTTCGTAAAATAGTATAGGAACCTAGGGCCCGATTCACAGAACTAACTTAAGGCAAAATCCTAAACTTACTACCATTTTGGTATTCACAGAAGGCACTTACTCATTTTGGTATTCACAGAAGGCACTTACTCATTTCGGTATTCACAGAAGTTAGGAGTCCTAACTTTAGGACTCCTAAATGCTGTCTGTGAATACCGAAAGTCTTGAAGTTAGGATTTTTCTCAGTTTAGGAGTAGTAAAGTTAGGACTCCTAACTTTAGGACTCCTAAACGCTGTCTGTGAATACCGAAAGTCTTAAAATTAGGATTTTTCTCAGTTTAGGAGCAGTTAAAGTTAGGACTCCCCAATCCGATCACTTCCGCAAGTGGCTCAATTGCTAAAGCAAAGAGCAGCGGAGAGAGGGGAGAGGGGGCGTCACTATCTGGTTCCCCTGCACACTCTTACCGGTTCCGACATGTAGGAGCCTGTCTTTACCCGTACCTCTGGCGCGTCATAGAGTAGTCGTGCCATGCTAAGGAAGTCTTTCCCTAGCTTTTATTTTTCCAATACCGCTAAGAGAAACCCCCACTCCAATGAATTGGAGGACTTCTCTAGATCTAAGATCATGCATCCTGCACGTGGCCAACTAATGTGTGAATAAGTGGCTAGCCTGAAGAAGCGCCTTAAATTTAATGAGGTACTCCTAGAAGGTACAAATCAATTCTGATCTGTGTTTACTAATAAGGGTACTATTTGTGCGAGCCTGTCAGCCAGTAGCTTCGCAAAGATTTTATAATCTACATTTAGAAGGACCAGCAGTCTGTAAGATTCCATATCTGTAGGGTCTTTACCCGGTTTTGGTAGGTATACCAATCTCGCTTCCCTCATAGATGGGGGGAGTCCCAGCACACTGATTGCTTCTGTGTATACTGTGTGCAGGTGGGGAGCTAATGTTGTGTCATATGATTGATAGAATTCAGTGGGAAGTCCGTCTGGGTAAGGTGCTTTTCCATTCGCGAGGGCCATGATTCTGCTTCTAATTTCTTTGGGGACTATTTGTGCATTCAATTGTTGTCTTTGCTCTACTGTCGCTACGGGTAAGTGCACCGAGTCCAGGAATGTTGAAAGCGACCCTTCCTCTCGTGGTCTCCTGCATTGGTGTAGCTGAGCGTAATGCTTTGTCATTGCGCTGTGTATTTCGTGTTGTGTGTATACCAGTTGTGTATAGCAGATGTTGTTCATGTTGTGTTCATACCGGTTTCCTGTCTCAGTGCGTATGGCTCCTATGGGGTGATGTGCCTATTCCTGTCATAGGAGCCATGCCAGCATTTTACCTGCACAATCTGCTGTAGCGTGCGTGCTGAATGGGCTGCATAGTTGTGGCAACGAAGCCGTTCAAGCTTTTCTGCGTGTTCGGCTCGTAATGCATCCAGCTTCTTTGTATTTTGGTTACCCGCTGACTGCTTCGTCTCGTGCCCCAGTAGTTGCTTTTCCATTCGGCTGAGACTGTCATTTATTTGTTCCTGGATGTTCCAGGTGGGTCCTAAGCAGTGGCCTCGCATGGTCACCTTAAAGGCGTCCCATTCTATGAGGGGTCTTCTGCTGTGTGTTCATTTGTGTTCATTTATTTCAAAGTATTGTAATATGGATGTCCCCAGGGATGCGCAAAATGCACATTCTTCAAATACAGCTGGTTGCAGATGCCACGTAGGGGCTGGGGCGGGCCAATGTCCCATGTCAGTTGCAAAAGCTGCGGGTTGTGGTGCGAATGCATGCGTTCTGGGTAGTCCATGTGTTGAATAAGGGGGGGAGGTGTGATATTACTATTCGATCTAGTCAGACATGGAGGTCATGTACCGAGGAATAGACGTGGGTTTTCGGGTTAAGTGTCCTCCATGCTTCTACTTGTGACCATTTAGCTAGCCATTCTGCAAGGGCTTGGGCTTCGGATGTTGTTACTGTACGTGCTAGGGGGATATGACCTATTAAGTTCCACATTTAGTACTGAATTGAAACCACCCCCTATGAGCCAGGGGAGTCTGCTCAATTGTGCTAGTATACACGTGAGCTTCCTGAGGAATGAGTTTTGGTCTACGTTGGGGGTCATATATTCAGCCTGTTAGTAGGGCTTGACCATGCAGTGTACCTTTAACAAATACATACCTTCCCTCTGAATCTATAATTACTTCTTCCGCCTTGTGCGGGACACCTGCCTTGACCCTTATCATTGCCCCTTTGGCTTGGGAGGTGTAGTTAGTGCAATATACTTGTCCCCTCCAGCGCCTACGTAGTCTGTCTGTTTCTTTCTGGGTGCGGTGCATTTCTTGTACTAATGGAATGTTGGTGTGTCTGCGCTGAAGGTATGCATATGTTGAGTATCTACGACTGGCCGTATGCATGCCCCTCACATTCCTAGTCAAACTATTGGTCTGTGCCATGTGTGTGTTCTGTGCTTCCTCATGTGTGGTAAGCTTTGGAGATTGTCGGAGAATAGGGTGCCCAGCTGTGTTTAACTGGATGCTCATAACTGGGAGTGAGGGTGCAATGGGGGATTGTGTAACTTTATAGATCAGCATTTTTATCCTTGCAAGCTTCAACCTCTACAATGATTTCCATAAACCCAAATGCCACTATTTAGCTTTTCTTATTCTCCACATGGGGATCTACAATAACCTTGATGTAGGAATCTACCCCTTTCGAGTGGTAGCTGAGTTTTAAAAAATATTTCTGGAGTAATTATCTGTCATATGTTGACGCTGGGTAGTTGGAGAATGCAAAACACCTAGGCAGACTTGGCAGTGTGTGATCAGCCCCTAAAACATAGCACTTTATGGAAAAAATGCCCATTTGCTGGTTTAAGTCTCAAGGAAGTTTACTGTCAAAATCTGGAATCGTTTGATACTATGGGTCATACGTGGTGCCAAATTGTGTGTAAAACCTCTGTATGCTTAGATAAGCTGTAAATATGCTCCATAAAACGTTGATACTGAGAAATCATTCTCTGGTTCAGTAAAAATTGTTTTCAATGCAGTTAAAATGTCTGATGTTTATCAGCGCAAGACCTAGCTCATCTAATGAGTAAAGTCATTCAGTATTGTTATTCAAACCAATGGCAACTGTTTTCTACTGGAAAATCCATTGCTTTTCATTTAACAACCGCATTTTATTTAGTTCCTGAAGGGAATCACCTGGGTTAATATTTTCCAAATGATCCATATGAGTTAGTCTGCTGTGTGATTTTCTGCCTTGAGGTGTGTGACAGGTTTTGTGATTAGCTTGTCTTATGTTGTTGCTGGGTTCCAGCATCCTGATGTTGGCCACATGGGTAATCATGTCAATATAATGCATCTGGCATGGACACAGTATCTAATAAATGATCTTTTTGTTTTGCATTTGGTGTGTTCTTCTTATTGTGTAACAAAACAGAAATGTCTGGGTTGTTTTAGTTAGTATCTCATATTATGTCTGTCGGGTGTGCGCCAAATGATCTGTAAGTTTCCCTATATGTTTAAACGCAAAACTATGTGCCTAGGATATAGTTTCATCCTCCATTATCGCTCTTTCAGTTCTTTATATTATTTAATTTATTTATAGAGCGTGCAAATGTGAAGCTTCTTGTTGGTAAGAAACATAACTCTGAATTTTACATCACAAACATTTATGCCCCCAACAAAGACGACTCGACTTTCTGGGAAGACCTTTCTAAACAAATTAAAACAATTCCAGACAATGCATTGCACATACTTGCGGGTGATTTTAATCTACCCTTAGACCCTCCCTTAGATAGGAGCTCACGCTGTACCTGTCGTGCCAATAACTCACATGAAGCACTTAACAATTTATGCAAGCGTTTTAATATGATTGACACTTGGAGATTACAAAATCCCACAGGTAGGGAATACACCTTCTATTCATCTCCCCATAACTCATATTCACACATTGACTATCTACTTATCGCCGGTAACGCGGTAAACAGAATAGATCAAACCGCCTTCAAACCAAGAGTGATCTCTGACCACTCCAGTATCAGTCTATCCATTTCGGACCGAGTCCTTCCAAAACACAAACCTTGTGGAGATTCAACAACGAGGTATTAGATTTAGACTCAAATAGGCAAAGTATTGAATGTTTGATCCAGAACTACCTCATTGAAAATAAAATTGGCGACACCTCAGACCTCACGAGATGGGAAGCTCTAAAAAGCACTCTAAGTGGTGAGATCATCAAAATTAGGTCCTCCATGAATAGGGAAGCCAACAGCAATCTTCAAAAAATAGAAAAAGAGATATCAACACTGGAAGGGAAACACATGCCTCCAGTGACACCTTTCTCTTAATGAATTGGTGAAAAAGAAATATGAGTATAATAAACTACTGAGTAATAGGGCTGGGATTTGGATTACAAAGCAAAAGAGCATTAGGCTCTGTGAATCCAACGAAGCTGGGAAGAGCTTACCTTCCTACTTAAAATTAAAAATGTAAAAAAATATGGTTAAGTCCCTATTAGACCCGAAGGGCGACGCCCACTCCGATCCTGACAAAATAGCATACATTTTTAAAAACTTCTACAGTTCACAGTACAGTAAAAACCAAGACCTAATCACCGCTAAAGCTTGTGAATACTTAAGCAATTGTAATCTACCTGCTCTCTTTGGACAGGACAAGGAAGTTATTAATGGCCCAATAATAGCAAAAGAAATTGAGGATACGATAAAATCCCTCAAATTAGGGAAAGCGCCTGGCCCTGACGGGTTCAATGAAAAATTCTACAAGACATTTGCGACTGTTCTGACTCCCCCTCTTCGAAACATGTTCAGCCAATTTAGTGAATCGGCCAGATAAACGGGACACCCGCAGAAGCAATTATAGCGGTGTTACCCAAAGATGGGAAGGACCCGGGCCGTAATTAGCTAAAAATTACAGTCCCATATCCCTGATAAACATAGATTGCACAATTTATGCCATGATACTTGCGAAGCGTCTCCAAAAACTCATATCCAAGTTTATCTACACCTCCGCAGTGGGATTTCTGAAAAACAGACTCTCTTGTGGCAACACACAAATTTTATGCCATGCCCTGGAGAAAGGCAAACTAACAGACTCCCCAACAGTGGCAATCACTTTAGATGCCGAAAAGACTTTCGACAAAATAGATTGGTCCTATCTCAAAGCAACACTCGAAAAATGTAACCTGGGGGATAATTTTATTTGAATGGTAATGACACTGTATTTTAACCCGTTTGCCAGAGTAAGAGCAGGTAGCAGCCTCTCCACTTCTTTTTAACTAGAGCAGGGAACCAGACAAAGGTGCCCACTCTCACCTTCCTTGTTCCTACTAGCTATAGAACCGTTCCTCTATCACCTATGGAACAGCACAGAGATCACGTGTATACGTTTCAACAACAATACGGTTCAAATTACGGCCTACGCAGATGATATATTAGTTATCTCCGAAAACGCAGAATCTGCCATAACAGCTCTAATGTCCTCAATTGCGGACTTTTCCGCAGTGTCAGGATACAAGCTCAATAAGGATAAGACTGAGGTAAAGTTGTCAACAATCTCCGCGGCAAAGAAATAATTGGCAACTCGGGCCTTACATGGCAACCAAATTGCATCAAATATCTAGGCTTGGCCTTTACCAGTGACTTAATCACCACCCTACAGGGCAATGAGACTGCCCTCCTCAAAATAATCTCCACGCTACTAGACGGTTGGTCGCCACAATTTTTATCCTGGTGGGGAAGAGCAGAGGCATTAAAAATTATGATCACCCCGTTAGTCAACTATATGGCCAGTATGCTACCTATGACACTCTCTAATGAGTTCTTGTCCAAGATATACAAGATCTTCAACTCGTTCCTATGGCAAGGCAAGAGACCCAGAATTTCCATGAAAAAACTTCCAACTACCCAAAGAAAAAGGGGGCTTGGGCCTTCCAAATTTTAGAAACTATCAAACAGCATACCTCTGCACGCAAGTAGCCAACTGGCTGGTAACTGACCCGGGCTATCTCCCAGTGTGGGTGGACATAGAAAGGTCGCTCATAAAGGGAATCCCTCTGCTTGCTCTCCTAACCATGACTACCTTTACCATCCCTCATTCTAAATATATCATTCAGAATACAAAAAGATCCAACTACGACTGGACAAATGTCAACGGTAAAATTTAACAAATCCAACTTAGCTTCTCAATGGTGCAACCCTTCCCTGAAGCTAGAGAGAGAAATTTTATTCTGGGAAAAGTGGTCAAAAAATGGCATACACCTAGTCAAAGATCTCTATACAGGGACACTTCTCTCCCCTTTTTCCAAACTTCAGTCAAGGTATGGCCTGAAACCCTTGGATTTTTATAAGTTTCTGAAACTAAAGGCGCAGCTCATGTCATGCTCAATTCTTCCCTCCAGTCCGTCAATCTCCCAGCTACTGAAAGCAGGTCACATTGTGTCTAAAATCTACAAACTACTGACTCCAAACCCACATAAATCACACCTGATTAATGAAACAAAATAGGAATCTGAACCTAATACTAGAAATATTCCCTTCGAATGGCGTAAGATCATAAAACTCCCTTTACAAACAAAATCTCCCCCGTATTATCCCAGACGAAACTCATGCTAATTAACAGAACATATTGGACCCCAGAAAGGATCTTCAAACTTAACCTCAGTCAGAGTACTACATGCTGGAACTGCACAGCACATATTGGTAATTTAGCCCACATGCTCTTCCACTGTCCCATCCTACAAACATATTGGGATAGTATTTACAAGTGCATAAACAAAACATTCAACATTTTCCCTCCCAGGCAATTCTCCTACATCCTTCTGGGATTTTTAGGCCCAACACTTTCGTCTGAGACCGACCGCCACCTGTTGGACCTAATGCTCACACTAGCCTGCAAAATAATGCTCAATAATTGGAAGAACTTCAAAGAAGTCTCCTTCAGAAAATGGCAAGAGTGGTTGTCCTTTCTCAGAGGGGCAGATAATATTTCTCTACACTCTTCACCCTGGCGTCTTTCACATAGGAAGCTATGGAAGTCCCTTGATGCCTTTTCATTCAAGTTTGATCCTCCTTGAATCAAATGACTCCTTGTGAAACCATCTCTTACATTTTATTGTACCTATTGATGACAACCACAACACAAACACCGGAAATAAGCCATTCTCCTTATGAATTGCTATCACGTTTGTGAACCCTCTCGCCTACCCCCCCACATGTGTTCTGTTTCCCACATGACAAATCTCACACTAGTCTCACTATGTCCCTAACATGATAAAATGCTGTCGCGATGTGGAGGATTGTTGCATTGTTGAGAATTACTTGTTTATTGATGTTTTAACATTAAGTCTGTACATAGGATATGTGTCTATGTTTACCATATTACGATAATGGTCGCTCTAACATGATATCCTAACCACACATCCTATATAAAATGTTATGTCTTCAATGATACGTTTAAAAGGCGACCTTACGGTCGAGCTACATAAAAATTTCAAAAACGTAGCCTTTGTGCATTTCCTTCGCCTTTTGTTTTCCATTTATTTTTTTATTTATTAATATATTATCATTGACAATCACATTTGTAACTGTATTTCAACTCATGCTAATCTGTGATTTTCTGTTTGTACATCTATGTTTCTGCTTTTCCTTGAAAATTCAATAACATGTATCTGAAATAAAAAGCAACATTTTGAGAAGCCTTTAAAAGAGGTTCACGTTAACCATGGTGCAAAGGTTAAAAGGAAATTTCATGAGGAGCTTCTCTGTTGCTGGAGAAATGGAGTGGTCACCAAAGAAGACTGCTCTTGTTTTTGACAATGTCGGTTGAAATTGACTGAAGGCAGCAATTGAGTGGAACAGTGGCGGGTGAAATTAAGGCCGGAAAGGCCAGTGATTTCTCATATGCCGCTTTATAGATGATGATTAGTGAAATAGGCAACCAGTGTAGGCAACTAAGCACTGGTGTGCGGTACCAGGGGCAGCACGCAGTGTTTTGAACGAGGTAATCACGAAAGTTTTTTCACGTGGCCTGTTGAAGCTGGCAGAGTCAAGCCTAAATTCGATTTCAGTATTTGTCACCGTGATATGTAGATTGAAGTTGATTAACGGGAAGATATTTTTGAGGAGGCCCATTTGGCGAGATAGATACAAGATATTTTAGTTGCTTGAACATCCGAGCGTGTGATTTTTCAGGACACCTAAATTACACACAACTTTGTATAGTACAAGAGGCACACCCATCATTTCGGGACAGAGGGACATTTCATTCACTAAGCGGAATGTAAGCAGAATCTCTGTCTGTGTAGGGTCTAGCTAGTGGAAAATTAGTGTCTGTCTTCCATGAGACGATCAACAGAACTTCTTTCTGCCTTCTGATCTTCCAAATTTTATGTGGTAAATAGTCCAGGGAAATGTAGTGAACCCTACCTGTTACCTAGTGGTGCATGCCCAAGGAGCCGCCTGATTTCAAGCAAAATTGCTTGATTTCATGTCAGTGATGCAAGATAGAAAAAGTATTTAGGATGAGTCTGGCATAGTCTGCCCTGTCACTGTGTACAACACCCTGAGTCTATTTGTGTAACTAGATTTTGATGAAGGTTTCTCAAAATATTTCCTCCCTCGCACTCCTTTTTAGTTTTTGCTACAGACAGCTTTGGCTTTTTGAGAGAATTCATATTACCAATACTTTAAACAGTTTGTTCAAATACATAGTAATACAGAAAGAGTCGTTTTTTGGTCAGCCTGCTTCAGCCATTGGCTCCCAAGTGGTTTTGAAGGACTGCTAATTGTGGTGTGCTTATTTTGTGTAAAGTATTTACGCACTGCTCCTACCTTACCTGTGCATATTCTGAAAGTAGGAGAGAATTTGAACGCAGTGTCAGGCCCCATTTGGGGAGCCACAAGGCACAGGGAAAGACTGGACCACAGCCATGGATGGAAGGGTCATTTGCCTCTAATGTCCCGAGGTCCTTCCTAATGTAGGTCTTCAAAAAGGGCCAAATCCCACCTCTTTAGCACTTTACTTTCTGTAGTAGCAATCGCAAGCAGCCATAGGCTTTTCAAGGAGGTTAGTGTGGGGATACAATAGGCTCAGCACTCAGCAGACACCCAACAGCTCAGCATTGTGATTAACCAGCCCAGTAGTGATATTTTAGAAAGCAAAGAACTTTATTACACGTTAAACCTCAATGCTATGCACGCATTTAAAATAGTACCAAGTACCCAAGGCACAAATTCACGCAATTACTTACCAGGTGTAGATGTCCCCCTAACTACCCCTTCAACCTCCTTTACTCTAAAGTCGCTGTGATGTAGGTCTCAGTGCAGTTGAGCAACATAATTGAATGATTTGTTCATGTAACAAGTGCATGGATGGTATTTTAAAATAGACCACAAAACATTTGATTTAGACGGCAGAAACAATGGTATGAGAATTTTGTGATCATATTTAAATGAATTGTTTTGTGATTATTATTTCAATATAAGGCGTTGTTATGGATACCAGAAAGAAATTGCATCATTGCTGCTGCTTTACCAAGTGTCGGTATGAAAACAGATAATCAAGTGCTTAACATGTATAGTTGACAGAGAGAGTAAGATGGCCGCCATGAATTTGAGGTAGAATTTTCGATTGTAATAATATGGTTCATCTTCTATGTTTAGCAGTAAGAGAGCGACACGCAGGTTAGGATAGATGTTTGTAAATATATAAGAAGTATGGTGCCGCGCGTAATGGCATTGAAAAAGGCAAAAGCCGAAACACATTTGTCTTCATTGCAATAAATCAAGACACCAAGACGACCCTCATGAGTGCACAAGGTTTCTTCTCCTTTGGGAATCTTTGTACTATTGTCCGTGAGTCTACCCTCACGTTTTCGCGGCAACCGCCGTGCGAGGAGAGGCAGCTTGAAGTGGATTTAAGCAGGACATATATGTATGCATGTATAGATCTATATATAATATATACATATGTGTGCATAAATATGTAGATTATATAATATAATATTGTATTTAAACTACATACAAATTAAGCACTTGTATAATATATAAAAATTGGAAACCACTTACCTGTCTCGCCCTCAAACAAGTGCTCTCTCTCAACCCCCTGGTCCTCCCAGCCATAGCTCACTTGTACCTTATCTTGGATCCTCAGACGAAAACCAGTATAGTACAGCCCCTTCATGGGGGGTGGGGTCGGGTGGGGCACCTGTTGTTTTTTCCTCCTATGTAAAACTGCATCAATGAATAAAATGGTAAACATAAAGATGTAAACGTTGTAATAGAATAGACTATAATATTTGTAAGCATGTAGCTGAGAATTGATAAAAGTATGTTGGTGTTCTGTAGCTGTGAGCACCAACATAGCAAATCCAAACGGTCTGGCGTGCCTTATGAGCCAGACCTCTTAACTTTGCAAGTACTTATTATCTATGTAGGAAATTGTCTTTGCGGGTTATCTTCATGTAGTACTCAGCAGTGGATCTCTAAAATCATGACTATGACAAGCTAGCAACTGTACGTGGTGAAGCTATGACTCAGATATCCTTACTATGGAGAAGGAGTGAGCATAGTCCCTCAGCTGTTCCATTGTCTATTGATACATAAAAAAGCTTGTTTAACATTAACAAGACTTATTGGCCTTGCCAATTCTTATTACATTTTTATAGAGCCAAGCTCCTAAGGGTAAGCCATGCTTTTACATTTTAATCACTAGGCCGCTTAACTTGGTGAGAACTCCACCATAGATCACATCAAGACTGAGGCTGCTGTCCCTCACGGTTAACAATACGGGTTCCCACACTTTCTAAGATATGCCAAGTGCGAGTAGCAACTTTACTCCATACTGTTTCAACGTATGTATCCCTTTCAGTCTAGTATAGTGTAGATATATCTTAAGTAACTAGTGTGTCAGATATAGCATAAAAGGTAATGAAGCTGTGCGTACATAATGATGCATGGAGAGGGAGATGACACAAATTTGAAGGATAATTATTTTCTGACACAGTTTGGCACATCTGATTTGTTGTAAGCTGAAGATTACTCAAGAAACTTACATAATTAAGTTCTGATTAGATCGTGCTGATAGTGCAGTAAGCTTACACCCTTGAAACCAAAAAGATTGACTTTGGGGCAGTATACTCTTAGGGCATACTGCCCTGGTCTGTGTTGCAGCGCGTAATCAACTGGCTGAGATTGACACTGACTGGAACAGTGCACCTTATTACAGAAAATGTGCTGCCACAAGTACAGATGCAAACCTGTGCCTGCCATGGGAACATGACTAATGCCGGCTTCTGATGTGCCTCGTCGTTCCTTTATCTGACTTCTCTCTCCCAAGTAACCTGCCCAGCAGCTTTTGGCTTATCGCGATTCAGAGCGATAATTCTTGTACCTCGCTGGATCCCCTGGGACTTCCATCCGTCCCTTCCAGCAGAGGCGTCCCAGGTCTTACTCGACCTGTCCAACCACCAATTATTGTTAGTTGCTATACGTCACCACCGCCATATAAATAACCTGTTCCTGATGATGGCCTAAACACGTCTACAGGCTGTAACGCCGTCGACTTTTACAGCAAATATTTTGGCGCTATTTCCTCAAGGATACCCTACTTGACTCCTTTTGTATATATTATAATTTTTTGTTTAGGTATCCCAACTATGTAAATCTCACTCTCACTTGTTCTTTGTTGCGCCCCTTCCTGTCGCTGTACATACTTCCTCATGTGTCACTTGCGCCGTCACAATTTTTTATGAGCACTTGTGCACAGTATCCCACAGGTTACATGCCATTCAATGTAACGCAGTGTCACCCTTCCATATGTTTGAATATCTGAAGCTAAATATGACAAATATATGCATTCACTAAAGTGCATTCTATGTTACCAAAAATGTTGTCTCCCTGGTTTTCTCTTCTCTCCTTCCGCTCTCAGCAATTAATTGTGCTGCTTGAAATTGACCTTTAATTAACCCCCTTAGAGACATTGTTGTATGTTACAGATGTTTGCCCCAGTCTCTTTAGAGTTCATGGCCTACCTCCAGTAGTCTGATATTGCCATGGGAACAGGGCATAAATCAAAGGCATATCTGCTGTTTGAAGCGCCCGGTCTGCCTTTCAGTGCCGAGGGCAAACCCAGCCTCCTGAGTAAGGACCCCCTGGTAGGCGGTTACAGTATGTGACTGCACCTGCCTATGAGAGAATAGTCCATTGACGGGCAACACAAAACTCATGGAGGGGGGCAGGCGGGGGAAGGGTAAAGGGGGTAAGGGAAATATAATTATTAAAATGACGTACCTGTCCTACCGCTGATTCATCTGTGCTCCTCTTCTTTCCTGATGGTGTCATCGCAGTCCATGGAAAACCAGCACAGGCTCCCCATCCAATCCAGACGTTTCTCTCGAGAGCAGCGGCAGGATTGGTCTGAGCTGCCTTGTTTGCCGCTCGACAGTGCCTTAATGCCTGTGGCGTTTCTCCACTCCGCTCTGCATCACAGCTGGGTTGGAGTAACCTAGGTGCGCATGTTTGATTGGCCCGCCTAAGACAGCCGGCCAACCTGACATGCGCACCTTATGTTTAACTTTGTTTTATTGACTTTTAGGCATAGTAAAAGATACATTATATACATTGGACATGCTCACTTTAGAGTGCACACTACCCCCTCCTTCCTGTCATGCCCGTTCCAGCCCCGCCCAAGACTCCCATGCTCAGTCAGTCAGCGAAAAAAATAAATGATAATACTGTTATATTATCATTTTATTTTCCGCTGACTGACTCAGTGGGGTGATGCTCCTCTTCCATTACGTAGGAGCCGCCCCTGAAGTAGTGGGACGTCCATGTGACCCTTCTTACCTGGGCTCAAGGGGCACCCTCAAGCACACCAGCTGTGTGCCACCTCTTATGTGGCACACAGTCTGGGCGCCCCCCCAACAGGTTTATTTATTTTTCTCCCATGCATCTGTAATGCGGAGCAGAAACAAAGGCAAAGGTTCCCTCATTTTCATGGGGCCGAAATGAGGAAACAAGCTATTTCATGGTAAGACTTAAAGAGTATTTTGCAGGGCTGCTCTTGTGGCATCGTTTGTAAAATATGTAATCACTTCATTTTCTATTAAAGAGGACACTATATGGAAGGGGAGTTTGAATTTCGCAGAGAGTTACTATTAAAATTGTAATGGTAAATTGACTCGAAGGAGAGCAGAGGAATGCTTCAAGTGCATCTCCGTTGCAGCCAGTGCATCTGTCCCAACCCTCTAAGTGTGTGTCTATTAGGAGGCTGGTGTCTGTAACATGAATATGATGGCAAGTGCCGCGCTCACGGCTAGGCCACACCTGTGTTTTTTTTCCAGTCTAGAGGCAGGCCCTCTCTCTTTCTGGACAGTTATTATCTCCTGTTGGAGTAACCGGAGCTGTACTTCATAGAGACAGAACATCCATTGTTTCCTGTATACAATATCTACTTCACTTAAAGAACTGTTATGGGTGCTCTTTTCGCTCTTCCAAAGAGGTCACGTTTTTCGAATCTCAGTATAAGCAGAATTATCCTGTTTAAACATGGGCAAGAGAAAGCAAACACTCCGACACAAACTCAAAGCTTGATAATGGCACTCAAAACAATGCCCTCTGCACATTTGTCCTCCACTAGTTTATTGAGGTCAACGGAAGATGGTAGAGCAGTGTTTTAATATATGCAATCATTTTCCCTTCTAAATTAATTATTATATTTAGGAATTTGATCAATTTCCGCTCTTGTCCATGAGCATTGCTATGTAATCGAAGTCTAACGCCCCCTGCCTGGGTTAAAGCAGGGAGTTTGCAATGTTAATAGACCAAGTATAGGGTGTAGATGAGTAGTCGCCCGGTGCTTTGTACACTGAGCACCACTTACCTATCTTTCTGATGTAGTAGTTAAATAAGCATAAATGATTTAAATCAATTTGTTTTGTTTATTGCTGTTTTTGAGGCCTCCTTTATCATTCATTATCTATAACAGAGGTGCTGGAGTAGGTTTAGGTGACCAGTGCAAGAAACATTTTCACCGAAAACGCATGAAAAGGGATTGTCTACTTTCCAATAACTGATTGAACTGAAATGTGTGAACATCAGCTATTTTGAATTCTGCTTTTCGAAAATCAGTAGTATAATAGGCACGAAGGAAAGAAATATACATGTCATTTAGAGACAGTAGATGAGTGGTAAAAATCGTGTCAAATGTAAAGTAATAAACAAAACAGAGATAGTGCCAATGCTGCACTTCACTTTAAAAGGAGTTTTAACCATGAACTGAATAAAACAAGTTCACTCAAATTCAAATTCAAATTTATTAATTATGTTTTGGCTCTCAAAGAGGGCCACATAAACATGTACAGACAAAGCAACACAGTCATCAAAAGTACAAGAATTATAAAAACATAGTATTCGAACCGTGATAGGTACACTGCAAGCCATCAGTCCCACAAGGCCGGGCCGGCACAATCTTCCAGAAAATTTAATAAATAGCTAAAAATCCTTTAAAAAAGTTAAAAACATAAGCACAGAACATTTCATTTGGTGGGCAATAAAGTGCATGAAGAAAATCTTGTAAAGTGACAATGCTGAGGCGTAGACAGATTACTTTAAGCCATCGCTTGCGCAAGCTACGTAACATAGGACAAATCAAAAGTACATGCATACAGTCCTGGTTATTTAATTTACATAGATTGCACAACGGTGAAGTGCCATGCCATTTGGACAGCAACACGTTAAGAGGGATTAAGTCATAACGTAATAAAAACCAAAACCTACGTATCCCATGTGGCAAGTTCCACAGGGCATACGGTTGGGGCTGTTTCAACCTATAGGAGGAGATCAGCGGCTCCACATTCCTTTTATCTCCAACTGTTTTTTTGTCGGATAGAAAACAATACTCCCACGAAGCCTCCTTAAGGACCTGCTTTAACTGCGTGGGAGAGTAGGAGAAAAGAGCGCTTTCATCCAGTCTAAGGATTTTCACAGCCCCTCTAAAATTACTAACAAGTTTAGAGAACTCCTTAAAATTGCCCAAAAGTTCATTTTTGAGTAAAACTCGCAGGGTTCCTTCTCTCGCTCTGGCTAAGCTGGCTACCCACCTTATTAAGGCGCACAGCCCCTGAACCCAGGCACTCCTGAGTCCGAAATCCAGCCTGCAGGCAGCCAGTGGACAGGCATTGTTAAGAGTCGAGAGGGATCTTAGGAGTTTTCCCTCAATCTTGTGGCAAAAGTCCCAATATTTTATCTCTATTATTTCTATACCATACAAAATGGTTGCGGGGATTTTAGCTCTAAATACTTCTAGAAGGCTAGAAAAATGTCTTTTCCCCGTTGCCAGGTATAGGGACTTTAACCCATTGCCATGGGCAAGAGCTTTGCGAGAGCAATGCTCTATATGAAGATTCTCGCTCATATTGGCCGAGAATATTTTCCCTAAAAAGGTATAACAAGTTACGACCTCCAATCTAAGCCCTCCAATAGCCCAACCAAAATTTGTCGAGCGGCATTTCTTCCTACCAGCAATACACATCACTTTACTTTTATTAATATTGATCTTCATATGATGCTCCCCTGCAAAGTCCTGAAGAGCCTGAAGCCGATTTGCCAGACCCACGGGAGTTAAGTCAAGCAATAACACATCATCGGCATACATCAGACAGGCTATTGGCACCCCTCCTATCAACGGTGCGATCCCCTCACTATGGGACACAGCAGCAGGGAGGTCAGTTGTGTATAGGGAAAACAACAGGGGCGCCAATAAGCAGCCCTGTTTAAGGCCATTCTGAGATGGTATTTTGGCCGACAGCCCCCTTTCGCCCCCCATTAAGACCCTGCACCAGGTCTCAGTGTGAGGAGCCCGCACCAATTCCAGCAGGGGAGTAGGGACACCCAGCGTCGCCAATTTTCTCCACAGCGTTCCCCGATCTACTTTATCGAACGCTGTGGAGAAATCAATGAAGGCGGCGTATACAACACCCCCTCTCACCTGGACATATTTATCAGTAATAACCTGAAGGGCAGTCAGGTTGTCCAGAGTGCCATGTTCCCTTCGGAAGCCAGTCTGTTCCAACGGCAAGATGTTGCGCTCCTCGACCCAATCAGAAAGAGATCTCAGGAGGCATTTCGCAAAGATCTTTCCGATGGAGTCGAGGAGCGCAATCATGCGATAGTTACTGGGGCTGTCCCTTGCTCCCTTTTTGAAGATAGGGACCAGAATGCTTCCTCTCCACGATGCAGGGACACGTTTGGAAAGATGGCATGCCCTAAACAGGGGGTACAAGATTTTACTCCAGGTTAAAGGGTCTTGTTTTAGGACCGTCATCGGAAGCTCATCCGGTCCCATGGCCCCAGAGGATCGCATATTTTTTATAGCCAACTCGATTTCCTTCTCAGAGGGAAAGAAGACCGAGTCATCAGGGGCAGCGTACATGAAGTTATCCACACCTGTGGTCCCGTTCCCTGCATATAATTCTCGGATATGAGAGGACCATAGATCTTCTGGTATAGCTATGGGAGTAGGGGAGTGGCGTGTACCACATCCTTTCCCGATTATTGCCCAAAAATCTTTAATGTTGCCATAAGCAGCAGATTCCCTTAATTTAATCCATACTTCATCCTCCCTGTCCCTTTTTATTTTTAGCTTGAGTCTGCTTCTCTTTCTTTTTAACCTAGCGATATCTTTCCCACGTTCCGGTACCCTTTCAACGTACTGTGCACGGATTAGTTTGTTTAATTCCCTATTCAGATTACGGAGAGTCAGAGGAACTACCTCTCCTTTTTTCCTAGGGGGGACAGTTTTTTTAGCATTCAATAGAATCTTTACCATGAATTCCTCAAAACAAACTATTTCATTTCCGTTCCACTCTTCTATTTCCCTAAGGGTATCGGTCAGTAGCTCCTGCACCCCATTAATGGCAGCATTATTCCAGAAGCATCTTCCAGATGTCGAGTGGAAGGTAGCCTCCCTGCCATTTAGCGACCAGGATGCCGTATTCATAGAATTTAGCGAAATTGATAGTAACAATATACTGTGGTCGCTCAGAGTCGTGGGTGTGATCTTTAAGTCAAGAATCTGGGGAAACAGACTGTAGCTGGCGATAGCATAGTCCAAAATTGATGACCCAAAGGGGGATTTGTGGGTATAATTTGCGGGGACGTCAGATGGAAATCTTCCATTTAAGATAATACCATCCCCGATCGCTAGTTCTTTTAACAAGATCTTCCCCCTTTTATTTGTCCTTAAGTTTTCAGGGAAGAGCGTCTGGGGGATGCAATGTGCTTCCTCCTTAGCTTTATCCCTGAAGAGTTTTAGACTAGCGTTTGAAACTTTACAATTCAAATCACCGATAAGCAAGATTACAGGAAAAGGAGGTGAATTTTTTATCTTATCCATATACTGGAGAACCCGCTGCAATTTATCATTAAAACATTCCTCAGGCGGAATATACACATTGAAAATTACCATGGGGTATTTTACATTGTCATGGAACATATTTTCTAATGTTATTGTGTGGAAAAGTCTACTGGAGTCAATATAATGGGAAAATCTCCATTGAAACTTATTTGACAGTAAACAGGCGAGCCCCCCCCTAGCATGCCCTTTCTTAGAGGGCGCAGCCGGAACTTCCAAAACATAAAAATCTTTTAAAGGCGTTAACCTATCTATGCACCATGTTTCCTGGATGCACAATATATCAGCCTCCAGAGTGGATAAAAAGGTCATTTTCTCCGGGCTGCTATGGAATCCGGCCGCGTTCCAGGAGATTATGTTTAAGGCTGGGTTAAAGATGGTGGAACAATTTGGGGTTATCCTTATTTTTTGTTGATAATGCACTATGGAGCCAATTCCACCGGTTATTGTCATCATTGAGTGTGGAATTCTCAACTAGTGGGAGAGGCTTCACGTGCGATACTGAGCGTTTTCCCCTGGAAACCCAAATTTTCAGGTCTCTCAGAGGAGAGGTTACCCCGTTTTGCTCACCACCCCTCAACCCCTGCTTATTGAAAGAGTTTGGCTTGCCTGGGGTAGAGATAGGTAGAATATCAATACCTAAGCGTTGAAAATTTTCAGCCTGTTCTAGTATCAAATTTGTTATGATAGGGGAATAAAATTTCACCCGAATACTCAAAACCCGACTTCCACCCAACAGAGTCACCAGTTCAATGTCTCTGGACTGAATGTGGTAGAGACATTCAACCTCACTGAAACGCTTGAGAAGCCAGGCTCTATTTAATAAGAGGTCAGTATCAAATAATGGAACAAAATCTAGTACACGCACATCCACAGGGGCCTTTGACGTACTTACAGGCCGGGCCGGAGGGCGAGAATTTTCAGAGTCAATTGTTACCACAAAGGGGGGGGCCAAAGGGTTTAAAAACCCGGATGGATAAGAAATTGGTCCTCCAAGTGCACTCCGAGAAGGAGAGCCTGGGAGAGAGCCCCCAATTTGTGGTAAATCTTCCTGGGAAGGCAGGCTGCCTTGTTCATTTTCCTCCTCCACTGAGGTTGAAGTGGTTAAGTTCACATCCATGTCCACTTTTAAGGAAGTGGATAAGGATTCCCCATTCCTTATTTCATTCTCCCTTGTCTCTGTGCGTTTTTGGAAAATGATCCTCCGTTGCTTCTTCTTTCTATACTTTCGAATTGGTTTCCTCTTACTGGCTTTGGTACTTTTTTGTTTAACATATTTTCTCTTTTCTTCATTGACCTCAGATTTGTCGGCCAGGAGGTCTTTTCCGCCATCCGGGACAAAGATAGGAAATAATTCCTGAACCGTTTTGGGGCCTGGCAAGACTTTATCCTCCTCCTCTATCTCCAGGACTATATTCTTGATACAGTTAGAGGCTGCAGTATGAGGCATCTCCTTATGAGGGACCATAGAAGACTCTTCATTTTTCCTAACTAGTTCGCTTCTAATGGCTTTGAATTTCCCCTCAGATACAGATTGTTCAGGCTTAGGGGGAGAGGCCTTACTCGCATCCGGCACTTTCTGCAGCAATAACTTTAGGATCTGGGTAACTGATTCAAGGATACAGTCCGAGCTGCCTACAAATTTCCCTAGAAGCAGCAAAATTGAAGCAAGGAGTTGTTCCAGCGCGATCATGGACTCAGAGATCGGCTTTTCTCGTGCTTCCGCAGTGCAAATATTATCAAGGAGATTGAGGTCGGGGCTCTTGGAGGAGTTTAGCAAGTCAGATATTTCATGTCTATTTAGCGACGGGGTGCTACTATACAGCATTAACCCTGATGGGGTGGCTCCCCTCTGAACTTTAAATTGCTCCAGAGATTCCACTTTAGCAGGGCTTACGTAGCGTCCCCATAGTTCCAAATCAATGGATAGTGCAGACAGGTCATCCCCCGGCCTGTCATTCATGGGTAACTGAGGGATCGATGGTATGTGCACTGGCTCACTTATAATCGTCAGCTTCCCGTCTGTAGGGTCCCGAAAGGGAGACCCTCCTACCATAGTTTGGAGGGCCCCCTGCTGGACCTGGGGAGATCGGGGCACAGAGGTAGTTGGTACGTGTACTTCCAGGGCTTTAGTATCTGGATTATGTAGAGTCGCACATTTAGGTTTTTTTATACCAGATAGATCCCAGAGTTCAGATAACTGACATTGTCCTTTCAAAGGTGGGTTGTTTACTGACTTGTTTCTTGTGCGGATGGTAGTTAATTTCCGGGCAGGTTTTTCTCCCACTACCCTTCCTGATCGTAAAGTTTTAGACATTTTCCACAGTAATAAAAAAGAAATGTAGCAATATAAAACGTATAAAAGTCTGGAATTGAGTCAGTCCCTGGCAAAGCAGGTAGGACCAGGGTGCAGTATAGCTATCACAGTACTTGCATCAAGTTACCCTTCTACTCAAGTGGGCACGAATGCAGACAAGTAATTACAATGTATACAAATGAGAAATAAGGGACCGGGCCCAGTCCGGCCTACCTCGGTCACAGAGGGCCCGCCCTTTGCCCGGGCTTCGCCCGGCGTCCCGCTCGCGTCCCGCGGAGCTGGGGCTATGCTTTAATTTATGCGCCTCCAGACGCGCTGCTCGACGATGTCACTTCCGCCCCTGGGAATGCTGGGAGTTGTAGTTCCAGCGTCCCTCCCCACTGCGGCCGCGAGGAGCTGGAAACTGCGGCGGCGGGAGGGACTCGACCAGCGGGGTTAGCGGTGTCAGCGGAGAATAGCAGGGTTCTTTGGCCACAGGTAGCTTCACAGCGAGAGGGTGCTCCAAACAGCAGAGTTTTTAGTAGGTAGTTGCAATCTCAATAAGGGAGCGAAAGGGGGACAAGGAGGGCAAAGGGGGCGAGAGGCACAGAGGTCACAGCGAAATGCGATGCGACAGCAACTCACCAACTCACAGTCGCCGCTGTATTCCAAAACTCTGTGTCCATCATGCAGCCTCTGCTCCGCTCCGCCAGTTCTACCTCTGCGCCTGCTCCCCTGCTGCCTTGTTGCCTCGCTCCCCTTCGCCTGCCACACGGCCGAAAAAAACTCCCCAAGCACAATGCCTCAGACTGGGGGTTGAGCTGGGAGCCACGGGAGGCGAAACTGCAGATCAGCAAATCGAATCAAATCAGCAGATTGCTTCCACGATGGTACCTGCCTGTTGCGGGGGCAGGAGCTTGCTCCTGGGCAATTCTGAGCCCGCTGAAGTTGCTGAGGCTGCTGCTGCTGTTTTATTGCGCCACAGTGTCCTCCGTGAATGAAGCAGAATCAAAATCCGTGCACTGTACAGGGCCTCCGTGCGGCGGACTGAGACTCAAGGCTGACGCCAAGCTCCCGCCTCGCTTCCACCAGCTCCGCGAGTCGGCGGGTCGATAAGGTGCCCCCGCTGTATGTAAGAAACGGGGGGGGGGGGAGCCGTAAGCTGGGAGCAAGGCTTGAGTCTAGAATCACCGGGAGCAACCGGCGTCCTCGCGTCTCCCTCGCGCTTCCACGATCAGCACGAAAACACGGAACAAGTTCACTCTTAACCCCTTCAGCGCGGCGCGGATTTCCGCGCCACGCTGAAGGTTCCGTGCGCGGGCGGGGCCATGACGGAACGGTTCCGTCATGCGCACAGCGCAACCGACGTGCATGACGGAACCGTTCCGTCATGCGCGTCGAACGGGTTAACCACTTTTTTGTTGAATTTAATCAAAATTATTTTCATGCAATAAATTAACTTATTGTTTTGCACGGTTTCACTGAAACAATTAAAGCATTTCACAAATAATCGAACAATACATCATTGATATTTACATTACATAGACACATATAAGCGACACCAACACTAGCATATATGTAGAGATATCTAGTGCTGATGTCACTAGTTGGTCACTTAGCTACGAGTAGAATGGAAATGAGGGAAGATTCTAGTGGGGAGCGGTTGGTACAAGGAAGACTGAGTTGTTGAAGCTGTATTTGCTGGGATGCTGTGATATGAATAAATCTACACTAAATACAAGAAACCTGTGAAGGCTCTTCTTTTCATGGCGACGAGGATGTTGATGATATTTTTCTAATGGTTGATGTTATTCATGAAGAACCTCAGGTAAATGACATCAGGGAATTGTCTCAATCTGATGTGAAAATGGAAAGTACAGATAAGTTGGAAAAGCCACATTGTAATGTCACACTTGATGGGAAAGAAGTTAGATTATTAGCTGATTCAGGGAGTTTGTATACTCTTCTGTCAAAAAATTCCTTTGAGAGAAATTGGCCTAAGGACCACAGTCCAACAATGGGTAAATCTGATATCCGTGCAGTAGGATATGCTGGGAAAAGGATAGAAATTCTAGGAGTGTGCTGGATGACTTTGAGATTCAAAAGTGAGGCGGTCAAGGGTAGAATCTATATCACGGATTTTGGGTCAGACCTCTTGGGATGGAGACATCAAAAAGATTTGAATATTGTCATTGACCCTAATGCCAAAGAACCTGTTATGGTCCTAGAAAAAGCAAATGTGCAAGATATATCCGATAATGAGAGACTATTTGACAAATATCCTAATGTGTTTTCTTCCAAATTAGGATTATTAAAGGGATTTTCACACAAGATTATTTTAAAAGATAATGCAAAGGCTGTTGTCCACAAAGTAAGGAATGTACCTAATTTAATGTTAGAACCTTTACGCCAAGAAATTGACAATTTATTGAATCAAGGAATTATTGAGCCGATAGAGGCCTCTGAATGGTTGGCTCCAATTGTAATCGCGCCAAAGGATGGTAAAAAGATTCGCCTTTGTATTGACTTGCGCGATCTAAACAAGAACATTTGGGTGGATAGAGAACCTCTACCTAATATATCTGAGATGCTATCAACTATGGGGAAGGGACAAGTTTTTAGTGTTTTAGATATGTCGGCAGCGTACCATCAAATTAGTTTGCATGAAGGATCTAGACATTTGACTTCGTTTGCCACGCCTTTAGGTGCATTTAGATACAAAAGGATGCCGTTTGGACTAGCATCGGCGTCGGCTGTTTTTCAGAGGGCTATGAAAAGTATTTTTGGGGACATGAGGAAGGTCTGGTGCTTTCAAGATGACATCTTGATTGCTGGAGAAAATTATTCTGATCATGATAGGATATTTGAAGAGGTGATGAGGAGACTTGAGAAACATAATTTGACCATAAAAAAAGAGAAGTGTCAGTTGAAAAAGAATGTAGTTGACTATTTGGGGCATGAAATAAGTGCAAAAGGCATAAAACCAAAGAAAAACATTGTTAAGGCTGTAACTTTAGCACCAGAACCAAAGAGTAAAGATGAATTAAGATCGTTCTTAGGACTTGCAGAGTATTGTTCGAAATATGTAAGTAATTTTGCAGAGACTGTTGAGGCCTTAAGGGAGGTTATGAAGAAGGGTGCCCCGTTTGAGTGGTCAGAGAAGTGCAAAACAAGCTTTGAACTTATAAAAAAGAAAATTTCTGAGGCACCCTCTTTAGGACGGTTCGAGGTTGGTGGGAGAACGATTTTAACCACAGATGCTAGTGGTGTTGGCATTGGTGCAGTGTTGTCGCAAGTAATTAAAGGCGAGGAAAAAATTGTTGGGTTTGCAAGTAGGAGATTGCAAGGTGCAGAAAGGTCATATTCCGTAATAGAGAGGGAAGCCTTAGCGTGTTGCTGGGCTATGTGCCACTTCAAATTTTATTTATGGGGTCTTCCATTCAAAGTCCGAACTGACCATAAGCCCTTACTGTACATCTTTAAAGGGGGAAAAGGATTGGAAGGAAGTGTAACACCGAGGATTTCTAGATGGTTACTATCTGTTATGGAATTTAATTATGATGTGGAATATGTCAAGGGGGAGAAAAATTTGGTTGCAGATTGTTTGTCGAGAATGCCTTTGGAGGAGAATTCTGAGGAAGTGTGTGGTGATATAAATGGAGATATCTGTAGTAATGTAGGAGTGTGTGCTTTGTTGTCTGAGGATTGGGAGAAAGCTATGAAGAATGATTCAGTGTTGGAAAAGGTGAAGACGAGAATTGTTAGGGGTTGGCATTTGGATGATTGCAAGGATCTTGATTTGACAGAGTTTGTCAAAGTTAAAGAAGAATTAAGTCTTTGTGGTGATAACATTATGAGAAGGTGGCAGATCATACCTCCGAAGGAAGTAAGAAAGCAGATTTTGGAAATAATTCATGAGGGTCACCCAGGTCAAGGAATGTCTAAAAGAAGGATTAGAGAATCATTCTGGTGGCCGGGAATTGATAGTGATGTCGAGGCTTTAGTAAAAGATTGTCAGTTTTGCCAGAATAGTGACAAATCAAAAATTGTACGTCAACCTCCTCTAGAATGTACCAAGTTTCCAACAAAACCTTGGGAGAAACTGTCCATGGATTTTATTGGTCCGATTAATAAATTAGGAATGAGGGATAGGTTTATCCTAGTTTTAGTAGATTATCATTCCAAATGGTTTACGATCCAGACTATGGGAGAAATCAATACGGGTAATGTCATAAGGTTTCTTGAGAAGGTTTTCTTGGAAGAGGGATTACCAGGGAGTATTGTGACTGACAATGGAGTGCAGTTCACATCAAGAGAGATGGTGGACTATTTAAATAAGTTGGGAATTGTGCATGAGAGAGTAGCTTTATTCAGACCACAAGCGAATGGTTTAGTGGAAAGAACTAACCGAATAATTATGGATAACATACAGTTATCGCTGGCTAATGGATTATCGTGGAAAGAAGAATTGAGAAAGATGGTGTGGATGCACAGAATTACTCCCCATTCTGGTACAGGAGTGGCTCCTTTTGTGTCACTTAAAGGAAGGGAGCCTGGGAAGAAAGAGTGTCCTGTATGGTTATGTAGGAAGGAAAAAATATGGGTTGACCGTGAGGAAATATCAAAAAAAGTGCAAGGGAATCAAGAAAAAATGAAAGAGATATATGATTATAGGAAGGGTGTAAAACGAGTGTGTGTCCAAAGAGGAGATTGGGTTGTAGTGCGGAAAAATGAGTGGGTCCGAAAAGGGGAAAGTAAATATCTTGGACCTTTTCAAGTTAAGAGTGTGAGATCCAATGTTGTCGACTTAGAAGATGGTACGACCTGGAGTTTAGGAAATATTTGTAAAGTGTGTCAACCATAAAAAATGCCAAAAGGTTACCAGTAAGATGGTTAGTCATGTCATGCTAATTGTAATGTATTTTAGATATGTAGATGTGAATTTTTAGTAAAGAACTTAAGTAGTGTATTGTGTGCCACCTAAAGATAGAATTCTGTTTGACAAATGTTGTGTATAATCTTTACTTATCTATTTATGTGTTTCAATTTTATTTATTGCAAAAAAGGGAGATATGTAGAGATATCTAGTGCTGATGTCACTAGTTGGTCACTTAGCTACGAGTAGAATGGAAATGAGGGAAGATTCTAGTGGGGAGCGGTTGGTACAAGGAAGACTGAGTTGTTGAAGCTGTATTTGCTGGGATGCTGTGATATGAATAAATCTACACTAAATACAAGAAACCTGTGAAGGCTCTTCTTTTCAATACTCCAATCACTCGGACAACAACACTCAAACTTCACAAACACACTAACTCCACACTGTTAGAAAAACGATTTACAATTGAATGTACGAAATACAATTTGGTTTACTCTCAACCCGAACAGATTCTCCAGCAATTCGTTGCATTTTATAGTACATTATACACTCCAGAGGAGTTACCTGAGTTGAACAAGATCCAAGAATATTTAGACACTAATATAACTAAAGGCAAGCAGATTGAAAATATGGATCTGCTTTCTGAAAATATTACGGAGCAAGAGATTAGAAAAGCAATCGCTTCACTACCCTTAGGTAAAGCTACTGGAGAGGATACAATTCCATTAGACATCTACCAAAAATGCTCGGAGGAAATGTTGCCATTATTTACTGATGTGATTAGTAATGTTGGGATAAATGGGGAGGCTCCCAAATCCTGGAATACAACCAGGATGGTCTTTTTTTTAAAAAAAGGGAAAACCGGCGGATCAATGTGGGTCCTATCGACCCATTTCACTAATCAATACAGATGCCAAAATCTTCGCCAAGGTACTTGCTTCCCGACTAGCTCCACTTATCCCTCATCTGGTGTCCCCTCACCAACATGGTTTTGTCATGGGAAGAGATACTACCGCTCATATTAATATGGCCATTACCGCATTCGACCTTGCTAGGCTTGGACCCACCCCACTCGGTATGATTCTCTTGGACGCTGAAAAAGCCTTCGACCGAGTGGGGTGGGAATTTCTCTGGTCAACAATGATCACTATGGGTTTCCATGGTCAATTCCTAAAATGGCTCCAGGCTCTTTATGATCGCCCTACAGCCAGGCTCTGCTATGATGGGCTAACCTCTGCCAGCTTCTTAATTTCTCGCGGCACTCGGCAAGGGTGTCCATTATCACCCTTGCTTTTTGCATTGTCGCTCGAACCTTTTCTTGTCGCACTACAAGCAAATCCTAATATTATTCCTTTTATACACGGTCAGAAACAATTAAAAATAACGGCGTATGCCGATGATATCGCGGTTTATTCAACCAATATACCGTTAGCTATACAGGGAATCACCGAGGAGGCTAACAAATTTGGGTTAGTCTCCGGTTATAAACTCAACTCACATAAAACTCAAGTTATTCTGAACTTCAAACCGATGACTCAAATAGTAGGGACTTGCAGAACAGCCACTTACCTTGGCATTAAAATTTCTTCAGATACTAATGAGATAATTAATCTCAATTACGAGACTCTTCTTAAAGAAACTGCTACAACTCTTAAAAAATGGCACAAGGTCCCCTTAAGTATGGTTGGTAGGATCAATTTAATCAAAATGAACATACTACCTAAATTCTTTTTTTTTTTTTTTTTTTTTTTTTTTGAAACCGTTTATTGCAGTCTCAAATAGTTACAAGTATGGGCCTACAACCGTCTGGCCGGCCGCTAGAGTGACAGTAGCATATGACATACATACAGAAAAATCTCTAGGCGGTGCAAAAAGGGTAAATCAGGAGATATCAGTAGTGCAGGCCACATAACTCCGAACCAACAATGCGGTTTCCTTTTGTCAAAACACAACAACACAAAAACAACCACACCCGCAAGGCAACCCGCAATCCCAAGTGACAGCACGCGCTCCGTAAGTGGGGGACCCTAACCAATCGCCAAACTCTGAAGAGGGGAATGAGAACAGATCAGGGACTGGGGAACCACGGGCCCGTGGCTGGGGGAGGGGGTCGGCTAGGGGGACGGAGCTGGTGAGGCAGCCGGTAGCAGTGGCGGCTCGCAAATACCCCCGCGATAGGCGTTCCAGGGGCCCCAGATTTTCACCCACGCCCCAGGCTTACCCCTCGCAACATACACCACCTTTTCACGAAACATACACCAGTCCATGTGTTCTTTCCAGGCCGACACCGCCGGAGGCCTCTGGGATCCCCACAATTGCGCAATGTCACGCTTAGCTATCATGTATCCCAGAGTCACCCACCGCGTCTGCGGAACCGAGTAGTCAGTTGGCTCCCACACATTCAGCAAGCATCTCCTCGCTTCAGGCAACAGCACGACACGCGTAACCACTCGCAGGACCTCGTGCACACCACGCCAGAATCGCTCCACCTTTGGGCATTCCCACAGAATATGCAAGAAAGTTGCCAAAGCACCACAGCCACGCTTACACAGTCCATCCTCAGCAAAGCCCATACGTAGAAGCCTTGGCCCCGTCACATAAACCCGGTGGAGGATCTTAAGTTGGACGAAGCGAAGGCGAGCCGGGATGGCCACCTCCTTCGGAGAGGCCACCGCGGACATCCAGTCCTCGTCGTCCAACTCCAGCCCATCGGCAACCCAGGCCTCGCGGAGGCCAGTCAGCAGGCCCGATCGGTCGTTGATCAGTTTTTTATATATAAGGGAGATCGTGCTGTCTGGGACATGGCCATCCAGCACTCTGTCCTCCAGGGGGGAAGACTCCGGAATGGATGCGACATCCGGGAAGACGGAGCCCAGCGCGTGGACTACCTAAATTCTTATATTTATTTAGGTCCATACCTCTTCTCGTCAATAATGCATACTTTAAACGGCTTGATGGGATTTTTAGCAGTTACATCTGGGGATACAAGAAGGCTCGTAGGTCAATTAATCTTCTTAAACTACCTCTTAATCAAGGTGGCCTGACCTTTCCCGACTTCAGAGTCTACTATCTTTCTGCTTTCCTGAGTCGTCTCCGTGGCCTGTTTGTCCGCAACTCACAAGCGCTGTATTGTTATCAATTCGCCCTCGGCGAGGACTCCAATATGTTTCTAGCCAAAACTAATGACCCAAACTATTTTAAACGGGTAAAATTTAAGACGATCAGAGACACTGTTAAAATTTGGCAACTTATTTTAGCCAAATGCAATACGTCTTTGTTCCATCCTCAACTGCCTTTATGGGCTAACCCCGGTCTTCCGGACATATTTCATGATGGTATATTTTACAAGTGGAAAGATGCCGGAATTGAAACACTTGGAGATCTCTACGGTAATGACGGACTATTGGCCTTTGAGACACTCAGAATAATTTTCAAACTACCTTCTGCCGCACATTTTAAATACATTCAGATACATGACTACTTAATACGTAAAATAAAGCTACTTAAAATTGAAGACTCAGATATATGGAATTGCTTCTATCCTGCTAAGGTTAGATCACTCATTAGTTTAGGCTATAAAGTTTTTACATCGTTTAAACTGGATGATTGTAGGAATATCGCGGACAAATGGAGTTCCCGTTTGGGTCTGAATATCTCAGCCAATCAGATATCATCTTCGCTAAGTAGTTTTAATCGCTCGGTCCAGTCTTCCAGCTTACGTCTACAACAATATAAAACGATATTTCAGTTATATTATACCCCGGAAAAAATCTCAAAATGGTCTAATAATAGTTCTAGTAGTGAACGGACAAGATGCCCCAAATGCGACCTGTTGGCTGCCAATCTTGAACACATGATGTTCACGTGTTCCCGACTCACTGAATTTTGGTCTAAAGTTAGCAAGGGTATCACGCAGATTTTGACACAACCAATTACATTAAGTCTGGCTAATGTATTGCTCGGCATCCCGGTGCTGAATCATTTATCTTTAGCCTCACAAACTGATCTTATTAATATTCTGATTGGTTGTGCCAGACTCATTATTGCTAGGACTTGGATCTCATGTCAGGCTAATGTGATGTCTCAAAAGATGCTTCTGTCATCTGGCATCCCGGTATAAATTGACTGTGCTCACTACAATGGCGTTTCTTGCACGGATTGGGAATGCTCCGACGGCTATGTGAAGACTGCTGAACAGAGTACACAGTCTAAGATTCACCAAAGAGGGACTTTTTCTACAAAAAGTATGCCGAAAACTTAAATCGTGAGCACAGTCAATTTATACCGGGATGCCAGATGACAGAAGCATCTTTTGAGACATCACATTAGCCTGACAAGGATCCTGACGGATTTATGTTTCATATTTAAAGCCTTTATTTTGCACTTTCAAGCTGTAGATAGTGTTGGTCCTGATGAGAATCCCCATAGGCGAAGGGATTCGAAACGCGTAGACCTATCTTCGCTTTTGGCCAATCATCTGCTAAACAACTAAATGCAATTTATTATAAGTATTGCAAATGATATTTGCTGATGGCCTGATGTATTTCGTACATTCAATTGTAAATCGTTTTTCTAACAGTGTGGAGTTAGTGTGTTTGTGAAGTTTGAGTGTTGTTGTCCGAGTGATTGGAGTATGCTAGTGTTGGTGTCGCTTATATGTGTCTATGTAATGTAAATATCAATGATGTATTGTTCGATTATTTGTGAAATGCTTTAATTGTTTCAGTGAAACCGTGCAAAACAATAAGTTAATTTATTGCATGAAAATAATTTTGATTAAATTCAACAAAAAAGTGGTTAAGAGTGAACTTGTTTTATTCAGTTCATGTTTAAAACTCCTTTCAAAGTGAAGTGCAGCATTGGCACTATCTCTGTTTTGTTAATTATATATGACTTGGCCTTGCTGCCATAGAGTCAAAACCCAAGCTTGTTTTTCTAAATGTAAAGTAATAAGCAAATGGTTGTAATACCACAAATTATCTGACAAACTCTAAATGGTCGACCGGTTAACTATATTCATGTGAAAAGACAAGGCTGATGTGTTATCTTCACGACTACATGATCTATAGGTATTGTTTCCTGTGGACACTAGATATATTAGTGCTACAATGCATGATACCGTCCTAGATGTATACTGTTTGTCGCCTCTTAATAGCTGCTGACCCTGGGAGATTGTCTAAATATACTCATGAGCGACTATTGCAGAGTGTCGGAGCTCGGACATGCGTGACTTAATAACTCAGTGCAGGCAATACAGGCAGCACTATTGATTTCCGTTAGTGTAACGCACAATGCGTGACTTTTGGCAAGGCTGTTGTAAGTTTACGCTGTGGTTTGTAACTGCATACAAGTATTGAATGTCATACCGTTCATTTTTATGGTCTGGCATAACAGCGCAGCTGTCGCCAGAGAATCATATGAGCAAAACTAGAGGGGTTTTGGCTTCGCCCAAATGTTTGGAGCCAGGAGTACATGTTTTGATTGGCAGAAGTTGTGTGCTTCCGCAAAAAAGCGTTTGCCCTACAGGCAGCTGTGCTAATTTTACTTATTTAGCCAGCAACCTGAGCTTGAACTTTGAAGGGCTCACACAAGACATTGTAAAGCTATTAAAGTGCCGTAGTTAACTAGAAAATGTAAGTTGTTTTTCTCTGGCTGCAACAAAAATGGGGAGGAGGGCAGTCATTAACCTACATGGATTTTTAAGTCTGGCTTGACGGTGCAACTGTCTGACAACTTGACCTACGCAGTTCTTTGTTTCCACACAAATACATATCCATTCCCATGCTATCCAAGTGTAATACTTTACGTTACCATATAGCATTCCTTGAAAGCCAGACTATTAGGATTATCAATGCTTGTTAACTTACTGTAAGTTTAATGACAAATAAAGCTACGTTATTTCCACATCGATAATGTCCCTGTTTTTTTTTATTCATGTGGTTTAATCAGTGTTTTCTGTTTTGCGGTACTGCCCATTTATAACTTTTTTTTCTTTTACTTTATAGCTACAGACATTCAATACCGCTGCACCTTGTAAAACAATCCAGGACCTTACAAGTGGTGTTGCCATGGCACAAGTACTAAACAAAATGTAAGTTTACAGAATAGTTACCCTTCAGCTAAATTGGCATTATGCGATTTTCTCAGTAAAAAAAGTTAATTTGAATGAACCATATCAATTACAAAAACAAACTCTAAAAGCTTTCTTTTTTTAAATAATGTAATAAGTATATCTTGTGTCGTGATAGCTTGAATACTGGCAGATAGTCATACTAGACCTTTTCTTCTCGATCTCCTTTTTCCTCCATTTTTGCCTTCATTGAAGAAGCTTTCCCTCATTACGATCTGGAGCCGTAAATCTAAGGAATTTGCCGCTCACAATTCTGAGTAGGCCAGTATCTCTGGGTATGGAATTCCGAGCCTGGAGACCGTGGGCCACATTTCACTGGATGCAGAGTATGGTCCTGGAGAAACCACTGCAGTCAACAGGGTTGGGGCTTTGGGCAGGAACACAACCCAGCCCCTGCCCTTTCCCTGCAGTACTAGAAGGGGACCAAACAATGATGGTCTCCCCAGTCAAGGTCCAACCAAGCTGACGTCCACCTGCTCCCAAGATACAAAGTCTGATGTGAGGATGCACATGCGATTTGTAAAGCCAAGGCAGATAGAGTCCCCTCTGCCTTCCTCTCTCCCATTCCACCTGCCCCACACCTGACACAGTCTTAGTCCGAGCACTTCCCTGGGCTGCATGCTACTCTTCCCTCCTGCCCAGAGACAAGCACGCCCCAGGCCAATGACGGTGTCTGCAGCTACATGCCCTCCTTAGTCACCCAGACAAACTCAGCTCTGGGTTGATGGCAGTACCCAAGGCTGCATGACTCCCTTCATCTGCCTAGAGACCAACACAGTTTCATGCCGATCTCCATGTCAGCGGCTGCAGGCCCCTCTTCTCCTCAATACGTCCCAGGCCACTGGCAGCACCTGGGGCTGTTTGACCCTTTAATCCCACCCCACCCGCAACAAGTACAACACAAAAGCAGCAGACAACTCTTCCCTCAGACTGCCACTACCATGACCTGATCACCCTTCTTCATGACTACCCAACATTCATGACCCCCGCTAGCACTTTCTGGCTGGTTTGTGCAGGCAGATAATGCCAGCATATATGTCCCTGGAATCCTAAACTACGCAATGAAGAATGCTATGCTCAGATCTGAGAAATGATTCCCCATTTTTTTTTTTTTAAATATCTTTATTGCATTTTATTGTTTCCTGATAAGTTGGTTACAAGCATCATCATATTACACCTTGGCGACATCATCACTTGTACTATAACACCATACATATAATTCAGGGCGTTTCCTACCCACCGTTTCAGTACCATTTATATCTACAGTGTAAGGTTACTCATACATTTATGGGCTGTAATGAGCTCCTACAGCCGCACATTCTGCCAACTCCAATTGAAGGCCAGAGTGAAAGTGTTTAGTGCACCTCTTATGGCTGTGAACAATGATTCGCAAGTACAGCAACGTTTCCAGACCAAGGCTGTTTATACTTGGACTCGTGGTCACTGCAGCAAGGCGATTTGTATATGGTGACGTTTGAGATATGAGTAGATCTGATACCTGCGCGATGGCGAGTGCATGCCCCTCACATTCCACGTACCAATCTTATATGTAGAAGTTTCAAGGTCATTTACCAACAGACATTCTACAGGGAGATCTGAACTCACCACAACTTTCTTGAGGCCAGTTACCCCTCCCCAGGAGAAGTTAACAATTGCCACACTATGGGAGGTAGTGACATTGCTAGCGTTGGTCACTAGGTAATTCTCACCTAGCATGATCTGTCCAGGGTCCACAAAGGCAGGTGTCACCATTGTGACACTAGCACCTGTGTCCCTGTAGGCCTGAGCCATTCTATTGTTGATCAAAGGAGTCTGTCTGTACTTGCCCAGGTTACTGGGACCCACAGTAGAGGACAAAGCTATGCCCCCATCACAGATCAGAACAGCCTGAGTGGGTATTCTGACTAAGCCAGAATCCACATCAGTTCCCAGGGTTAACCCTATTACACCCTTTTGCTGGGAACCACCACTTACAGCTGGACTAGGGGGTACAGTTGCCTTAGGGGCAATGGTGGTTGGGGGCTTGTCCTTTTTGGTGCACTCACTAAACCAATGGGAATTTGACTTACAATAGTTACACCAAGGTTTCTTTTGGCCATCTTTCTTTTTATCCTTTTTGGGACCACCCTCCCCTGAGCCTTTTGGGGGCCTGGTGAAGACTTCTGGTCTTTTGATTTCTGCTCATTACCCTTCTGGTCTGCCTTTTGCTGATCACCGCCCTGATTCTGGTTTTCTGCTTAACTCCTGGGGAGAAGTTAGGTCAGAGTCAATCAAGTGTTGATGCAGCAGCTGGTTTGACAGTTGTTAAGTATTTGTTCTCTCATGATCAAATTATACAATCCTGTATAGTCCTTAACCTTACTACCCAATAACCAGCCTTCCAAAGCCTTAGTGGTACAATCTACAAAGTCAGTCCAGTCCTGAGTCTGTGTCTTCTGGGTATCCCTGAACAACAACCTGTATTGTTCAGTGGTTAGGCCAAACCCATCAATCAGAGCACTCTTCAGGACAGTGTAATTGTCAGCATCCTCATCACTAACTGTGAGGAGCTTGTCTCTACCTTTCTCAGAGAAGGAGAGCCACAAGATAGCTGCCCACTGACTTTGGGGTACCTGCTGTACTTTGCAAGCTCTCTCCAAAGCAGTTATCCATTTGTGGATGTCATCCCCACACTTGTAGGGAGGGACAATCTTGCTCAGGTTTCTATTATCATAGGCCCTGTCTCTATCCTTAGGGATCTTGTTGCCACCAGTGTGTCCTAGCCCACTTAACTTTTGCTCTCTGGCCAGAGCAAGTCTTTCTTTGGCAAGGGCAAGTTCTTCCCTTTCAATCCTCAGATTGACTTCCCTCATTCTGGCCTGATGCTCTTTTCTCTGTGGAGAAGTCATTCCCCTGTGAGAAGAGGCATTGGAGCTATTAGAGACATGGGAGTGGATAGATTCCCTTGAAGGGGATCTTCCTCTCCTGCTTCTCTGGTTAAGTCCACTTGAGGGTCTGAATGGGGGGACCCCAGTCAGACTCCCATGTAGGCTTAAGTTAGCCTGGCTAAGTCTCCTAACTTGGACCTGACTGTCTACCTCATTTTCTGAAGTCCCTGCTGACTCTTCTTGATCAGTATTGTGAGGGGAATCTTCTGCAGAGGGCAGACCCTCATTGGTACCTAAGGCACCATCCTGGGAGGCTTTCTGAGCATCATACTCTTCTAAGATCTCCACTAGATAAATGAGGGTAGGGTTTGAACCCTGTTTTAACTTTCTGGAGGTACACAATTGTCTCATCCCCTGAAAAGTTAGGGTATCATATCTAGAGGGTATCTTTTTAGGATATCCCCCTCCTGAGAGAGAATCAACTTGATCTCCTCTCAGAGACATGATCTAGTGAGGGTGTGGTGTGTGCACCTACCTACACTAGTTGTATCTACTAAAACCTCTCTAGTAGTTGTAGTCAGGGTGTGCTAGGCCCTTCAACCTACAACAACTAAGTTCAGTAGAACTTAAGTATTTATAAGCTATGTTATATGTACCTTACAAATATCTTTGTGATCTTTCAATTTGATATCTCAAGATTGCAATGGTATTACAACAGCAAGCTCAGATCCCAACCGCTGCTCACCAATGTGAGAAGTTGGCCTGATATATGATGTCACTAGTTCTAGTGTACACCCTGTATCAGTCCAAACAACCCTTATGGTGATTGGTTGTAAAGTCAACCTTATAGACCAGCTACCCTAGTGGTAGCATGGACAAGAGCAGTCTTAGGCTAAACTCTGTATGGCATGTGAAGCCAGCTGATATACCATTTGCAATCCCTTGAATGCCAAATGAAAGGACACCACAACAGATATATTATAAAAATAGAATGTATTTATTCTAGTCAAAATACCCTCAGCACTCTTTATGAGATTCAAGGTAAGTACAACACAATCTTATTTAAGCATACATAAGTCACACAGGTAAGTAATACAGTTAGGCCCTAGGGGCCACGCAAACCATATACTAAGTAAGTGGTATAAGAACCACTGTCACAAACACAGTTTAGGCCTAGGCCTAGGGAATCGCTGGGGCTACACTATCCTATCAGTTGCTAGGCAGTGGAAGGCCCACGGGATTCAGGCGCAGAGTGGAAACACTCACGCGTAATGCGTTAAAGCCGATAGAAATAGTAGTATTTAGAAATTAAGAGTTTTAGGACACTTCGGAAGAAACTAGGAGTTAGAGACTTGGAAACTAGACACTAGGATAGTCAATACCCTTGTGAGCACCGGAGTACTCAAGTTACCTAGCCCACGGGCTGCGGGTGCATAGGTGTGAACTTGCGTCGGGTTTCGTCGTCGACTCCTATGGATGCCTGAAGAAAGATGCTGACAGGCAGTCAGTGAAGAGTGTCCGGTGGATTCCAAGGATGGAATCAAGAAGGAGGATACCTGCAAGCAGAGGGGACAGAGTCTAGGTCACCAGCCAGGAGCCGGGAAGGAACCAGGAAGGAACCAGGCGATGTCGTGAAGATGCAGGTGAAGAGGTGAAGCTTGTCGCAGCAGCCACGGGCACCAGGAGGCGTAGAGGACGACCAGAACCAGGAGTCGAGCTGTCCCACGAGGGCTCCTGCTGTCGGCGGCTTCGATGTCGAGTCGGGACACAACAAGCCTTGGCAAGCGCAACCCACGCAGAATGAAGGATTCGCTTCTGTTGCAGACCAGGAAGGTCTGAGGTGCTTCTCTTTCACAGGGAAGCAAGGGCCAGTCTGGAGGAGCAAAACCTCCGGTGGAAAGTTAAAGGTTCGTCGTCACAAAGGCTACTAGCCAAAGGGCAAGCAACCGGACAGACGCGTCGAGCAGGAAAATGCAGAAGGGCCCCACGCAGAACTCGTGGAGTGTGGAGGGCTGATCTTCGGTGCAGATGGTGCTCGGGGTTGGGGCTTCTCAATCCCCAGAGCACAACTTCGAGGATGCCTCAGAAGCTGCGCTGGAAGCAAGTCGCCAATTTTCCCAGGTAGCCGGTCCCACGTCTCTCGTCGCCTCCACGGATCTCAGCTTTGCTGTGGATGTGGATCAGGGTCGGAGAAGTCAGGAAGTCAAGGCGCTGGTGGGGCTCTGCAGTCGGTTCCTCATAGAACGTTGAGCAAAGCAAATGGCAGGTCGCTTGATGGTGCCTGTTTGCACTGGTTGGTCACTCCTTGGCCACAAGGGAGATTCTTCAGTCTTCTTCCGTAGTCGAATGTCGCAGGTCCAGAGTTTCTGTTCAGTATCAGTTATCAGGATAATCCAAAGTCCTAGGGACTCAGCTCCCACTCTTATACTAATCTGGGGGCTGGGTTACCTGCTAGGTCCCTCCTATGGGTGGGACCAGGGAGGGGGGTGGTTACACCCCCTTCCCTTTGTCCAGTTTCGCGCCAGGACTGGGGCTGGAGTGCCCCAGCACCGGTTTGAACTGGACTATGCATGGGACACCTTGTGTGCCCCAGGCAGTGTCTCGTTTCATTCATCTCTCCCTGCCCAATACACTAAGGCCTGTCTAGGGTGGTGCTAGCACCTCCCAAGGCAGGAAACCTATTGTCCAAGCCTCCCTCGCTGGAAGGACTCCCAGCAGCAGGAGGTCAGACTCGTGTCTGTGGCAGCAGCATCCATTTTGTGATGCTGGGGCTCTTGTTAACTTTAACCGGGTAGTAGGTCTTCAACATGTCTTCTCCCTCTAGAAGGGAGGAATACTATCCTCATCGCCAGAAATGGTGTGGGGGTAGTATTCCAAAGTGTTAGACACCTTACACGACATGTTTTGATAAAGCCAAACCATAGTTACCATAACCGCGAGGATTATAAGGCACTTTAAGAGTATATGGTAGGCGATATCATAGAACAGCTTTAAGGACATGGTTCCGAAAGCTGCAGACAGGCTCAGCTCATGCTAGAGACCATCTCACATGTTACCAAGCACTCTGCCTTCAGGATTGTTAAGGCCTGCCATAGGAGTGACTGATAGGTTACCCACGTGTCTATATATAGGGTAGGTATAGGAATACTACACCTAAGCAAGGGGTGATTACACGACCTTGCCCCAGCTGAGTGATCAGCCAGTTTTGTCATAATGGAAGGCCAGCCAGGGGTGGCATAATACATGCTGCAGCCCCTGGTAGGTCTAGGGTACACCTATGCCCTGGGTACCTAAGGTACACTGTACAGGGCCCAAAAAGGTGATCCTTACCATTTGGGTTATGTATCTAAAGTACATAGTGTGAATTTAGAGAGAGAACAGCTGGGCTGTGGGTCTGATTAGCAGGCCCACAGCCACATCTAAGTCGAAACCAGTGAAGCAAAAGCAAAAAGTGGGGGTGAACATAGAAAGCAGACCCTACTCTCCTACACTGCATACGCTATTAACAGCTTGTCTATCAGGGTTTCTGAAAAATACCTATAGAATTTTGCGGGAAGGCCATTGCCCCCCGGGGTCTTAGCAGTTTTCAAAGCAGATACCACTCCCCGCAATTCTTACCTACTCAGTGGGGCTCCCATTGATTCCCGATCCTCTGAGGTGAGCCACTGTAGAAGCATGCCTGCCAGGTATGCGGACAGCAGTTGGCCCCCCTCCGTAGGTGGTGGTGCTGTGTACACCTCGTGCATATGTGCTGCAAATACATCGTTAATTGCTGGTTGCCTCGGTTCCTAACTGTTTACATGGGCTGTAATGCAGTCTCAGATCAGACCATTTGTGCCAGCAAGCGCCCTGTCTTGTCCCCTTCTATATGGAGTGTCTCCGCCCTGTTGTCTGAATGTTCTTTTCCAGTTGATCCCACAGTTCGCAGAGCTTTTGGCGCACTCTGTCCCAGTCTTTTAAGACTGCTGCATTCATGGAGAGAGGTCTCCCCCAACTCCTGCAGTGCAGCTTCCTGTCGGATTAAGTCCCTTTGTAGCATTCAGTGTTTGCCTACCATGTTTGCCAGGCATACTCCTCCCCATCTCCTCTTCGGAACACCACCATCATAGCATCCCATTCAGCTGCCCTGCTGCCCTCACTCTCCTAGTGGCATTCAAAGTATTGTGAAAGAGCCTTTGACAGTGTACCTCTGAAGGACTGGTCAGTCAGCATCAGCATTAATTATACATAAGGGTATCCCCTGTGCTTGTAGTTGTAATGAGTACCTGATCAGGAGCTGAGAGTGACTTCAGATATACGGGCCCAAATAGTGTGTGTCCACCACCCTTAGCGCTGCTACTGTTTGTATGAAAAAATAATCAAGGGAGCTGTGAGTGCAAGCCACAGGAGTGTAACAAGAGTATGCAAGGGCTTGCAGGTGTCACATTTGCCAAATATCTGTCAATTCTAGACCACCCTTCTCTTGCAAAGGGCGGAAGTTGCTTGGGTTTGGTGTCCAACTTTGGGGGAGATCTGTACAGGGGGCAGAACGCAGTTAAAGTCACCCGTCAGGATCACCTCTGCAGTAAGGGATGCCTGGGTGGCCGTCAACACGCCGCCAAGAAAGCCGCCATCGCCTGAGGCAGAGTTTGTGAGCTTCAAGAGTACCATCCAAAATGACGTACCTCCTTTCTCTATCCAAGGAGACTCGGGTATGTATAAACGGTATCCCTGGGGCTCCCTGGGCATACCCTGAGTAGGCAGTGGAGTATACCTGCCCCCTCCATCGCTTTTTCATGTATTTGATACAGTCTGCCCACAAGTGAGTCTCCTTAAGGAGTGCCATTGCTATTTCATACCTCGGGAGATATGCATGGACTGTGCTATGTTTCTCAAGGCTATTTAGACCCCGCACATTCCATGTCATCAGCTTATATTTAGTTCCCGAACTCTCCAAGACCATCTGGTAGATAACGACCTGCACTCAATCATTTGGACAAATGTCCTGAGGTTCCACATCCATTGTTCATCTCCATAGAAGCTCCCGTTCCCAACATTAAGAAGCACAACACTTTAATCATCTAGAAGTTAAACGTAAGAATCTCCCCTCCCTTATCTCTGTTACGGGCAGAATCCAAAAATTCCTCCGACTCAGCTAGTGGGTCAAAGGGTAGTAAACTCTGCCCCAGTCACTCTGTCCCCCCCACCAACCCCAACTAAGATATTAATCAAGCACTAAATGACAGTTCTGTCCAAAAGCCCAGGACCTTCATGAGTCGGGAGACTTGTGAGAGAGATCTACACAGCCATTGTTTTAACCCTGTGGTAAACTCATTATGTGTACCTATATTAAGCAAGTGGGCACCTGAATCGCCCTTGTCAGAAGTTTGTCTGCACCTCATATGGAGGCATTATATGGGTCCCCTTACTCAGGCTCATAAGCTCAATGTTCAGGAATCTCTGCTCACCCATCACATTTCCTTCACTCTGACTCTCCTGGACAAAGCGCAATGGTGAGTACAGGTTTTGTGTCTCTAGGATTTCAGGTTCGGCTTGCAAAGTGTCATCCGAGCATCCAGGATACATTCCCCTCTGGTCTCCACAAGGGTGCCAGTCTGTTTGGGAGACTCAGCTCGGTTTCTAGTCGAGCAACACCTCACTTCCGTTCCGCCATTCAGGATTTTGACTCCTCGTCTCAGGCCCAAGGATTCCAGCCAGTTAGCTGCTTCCTGTGGCGAATCGTAAAAATGCACCTTGCACTCGTTTTGGACCCAAAGTCCGTCTGGGAACATCAAGCTATACCCATGCATTTGTGTTTTGACATGCAGAAAGTTTTTGCGGTGGTCTTGGACTTTTCACATGTAATCAGGAAAGATATGTTTAGCTTTGTCTCCATACCATGGGGAGCTTCGGGCACGGATGTACAGGAGGATTGCATCCCTATCATGATAGTTGAACATATGAGCTCTGCACGCCCTAGGCGGCACGCATAGCTCTGGTGTGGGAACCAGCGCCCTGTGGGCTCGTTCTATGGTAAAGAATTTAGAGATGTGTTTAGGTTTGAGGGCTGTTGAGATCCTGTCTCCCAGAAAAAGTTTGGCCGAGGGGCCCTCCACTCATTCCGAGAACCCAAGCAATCGCAGGTTATTCTGGTAGCGCCCTTTGGCATTCTGCAGTCGGTCTTCTGTGTGTGTTGTGCTGCACTTTAGACCTGCTACCATTGCTGGAAATTCTTGGACATTTTTGTGGATTGTGGCAGCCTCCTCCTTGGTACTCGTGACCCACTCTACGACCTTCCAAAGGTCTAATCTCAAATGGTTAATGTCCATAGCCATCGTGTCCATTTTAGCTTCCCTCGCTGCCAGGGAACTCCTTATGACCTCCAGAATTTCCGCAGTGCCCTGCACTGGCTCCCACCTCTCTGGGCTCAATTGACTCCCCGGACTCATCTCCAAGGGGCAAGGGCCGGGCACAGTGTATTGTACAATTTTGTTAGATTGCACCCCTTTTTGGGCCTTGTCTTTCAACATGTTGAGGCTTTGCCAAAGGGGCAGCGCAGCAGGGAAAACTCTACTCCATATTCTTCTCTTGAGTTGTTTCGATCCAGGCAGACTCAGCTCCACCTAGGCCTACTCTGAGCAATGCTGTGCAGATCTTGGAGCCAAGCCACCCACGCCTCTGAGCCAGTTCTCATGTTTCAACCCAGTTCGGTAGGCCCCTTGCACCCAAAGGGGTTTCAGTCGTTTGACCACCCCAGGAGGCGTGTAACTTTATGTGTTGTGCCCCCTCCGTCCAGGTGCAGATTTGTCTATTGTCCTGGCAAGTGCTCCCTCAGAGTCCAGCACACGGCTCCCCTGAGTTGTGTCACTTGGTTGCACCTCACACTGTTGTGTCATTTCACTAGTCTACTGTGGGGAGCATGGGTTCACTTTCCTCCAACAGTCCGGCCTGGTCCTTACGGGGTTCTAGCTGTGAGTGGGCCACCTCGCCATCCCAGACAGATCCTAGAGAGGGAAGCCCCCCCAGCCGATGCTGATCCAGTGGTACACCGCAGCCCCAGAAACCCCCGCGGTGGCTATTGCTTCCTCCCAGCCTCTAGCTTCAAAGGTCGCTGACCTAATGCGCAGACCAGCAAGCCCCACACCCTGTTGGCCACCACCTCCACAGGTTCCCTAGCTCTATGCCCGGGGTCCGCTTCCAGCCCTCTGCACCAGGCTCTTCTCCGGTGCCACTAACACAGCTCCCCCTCGGGGTTACACCTTAGCAGCCTGGGAGCACTTCCATCTAGGACTCTGGATCCATGGCTCCCTCGCCTGGCTGTCAGCGCGCCAGTGTCCTCAGGCTTGGCTCTCACCCGGGGCCACCATCTTGTTTGTGGCCTGCGACAGCCTGCTCCAACAAACTCCTGGGCCCAGAACTCAGGTGGGCACCACTCGCCACAGCTGCAACCATTCCGCCGCGCACCAGACACTTTCTGCTGTTCCCTTCACTGTCCGGCAGGACAGCCGATGTTCCCCCCCTCGCTTCACTGGCCAGCGAATCCCTCCTCTAGGCCCAGTCTGCCCCTCAGTGCCCAGCGAATTTGGTATGGGACACCCCCTGAAGTCCACCCGAAGTTCCAAGCCACTCCTCGCCTCTGAGTCGGTCGCCGGGTTGGGGAGTTTGATCAGGCATGTCATGCTCACCTCTCTGGCGCTTGAGCCTTCGGTCTGTTTAGTGGCTCTTCGCCTGCAGGGTCGCCATGTTAGCTGCTTCTTCCAGTCAGCTGCCCATCTTCTCACGACTCCAGGATTCCGCACTGGCGGCCCCGTGGATCCCAGGAGGAGCACGGCTCCCAACTCGTCACCACACCACTGGGCAAGGGACTACTCAGCCTCTGGCTCACGGCACTTCTTTTGGTGCGTCACTCTGTGCCAGGCCGCACCACAGCAACGCCTGGGTGGGAGTAGCTATCTGTCTTACTTTCCAAGGCACAGAGTCCTTTTTTGGGGCCCTACAGCAGCCCCCGGGCTTCTGTATACCTGTGCCCTTCTCCACGAGGGTATGATGGCTCAGGCTGAGCAGGATTTAGTAGGCTTATGAACTTGTTGTTTGGGAGCTACGCTAGGGTAACTTCTATGCGGCCATCTTGCTTGGCCAAGCCTCTCATGGGGTCTTTAAAAGATATTTGTCAGCTCTTTCAGACTTTTTATCTCAGTACTCTTTATTAAAGTCATCAGCTGTGATTTTTTTTTTTTTTAAAGCCAGGTCCTCCCTGGACTGGAAACAAGCATCCTAGGACCGGTTTCAGGCTTTCAGCCCTCGTCAGCCAGGATAGCTTGATTCCAGTGGCATGGAGAGCAAGGGACTCACGTCTGGGCATACCCTTCCCACTCGGGGTGACAAATGCAAAAACAACAATTGATGGACAGAATGCAGAACAATGTCATACATTCACCCCAGTACAGAGATCTGGGCCTAAATCCATCGTTTTTTTGCTCACCATGCCATTCCAGTTTGAACCCAGCCATATGCAAATCAGTCTTGACCCTGTGCCCCATGGGAACAGTCCAGCCCGAACTGCCAAGCCAGGTCCTCCCTGGACTGGAAACAAGCATCCTAGGACCGGTTTCGGGCTTTCAGCCCTCGTCAGCCAGGATAGCTTGATTCCAGTGGCATGGAGAGCAAGGGACTCACGTCTGAGCATACCCTTCCCACTCGGGGTGACAAATGCAAAAACAACAATTGATGTACAGAATGCAGAACAATGTCATACATTCACCCCAGTACAGAGATCTGGGCCTAAATCCATCGTTTTTTTGCTCACCATGCCATTCCAGTTTGAACCCAGCCATATGCAAATCAGTCTTGACCCTGTGCCCCATGGGAACAGTCCAGCCCGAACTGCCAAGCAAGGTCCTCCCTGGACTGGAAACAAGCATCCTAGGACCGGTTTCGGGCTTTCAGCCCTCGTCAGCCAGGATAGCTTGATTCCAGTGGCATGGAGAGCAAGGGACTCACGTCTGAGCATACCCTTCCCACTCGGGGTGACAAATGCAAAAACAACAATTGATGGACAGAATGCAGAACAATGTCATACATTCACCCCAGTACAGAGATCTGGGCCTAAATCCATCGTTTTTTTGCTCACCATGCCATTCCAGTTTGAACCCAGCCATATGCAAATCAGTCTTGACCCTGTGCCCCATGGGAACAGTCCAGCCCGAACTGCCAAGCCAGGCCCTCCCTGGACTGGAAACAAGCATCCTAGAACCGGTTTCGGGCTTTCAGCCCTCGTCAGCCTGGATAGCTTGATTCCAGTGGCATGGAGAGCAAGGGACTCACGTCTGAGCATACCCTTCCCACTCGGGGTGACAAATGCAAAAACAACAATTGATGGACAGAATGCAGAACAATGTCATACATTCACCCCAGTACAGAGATCTGGGCCTAAATCCATCGTTTTTTTGCTCACCATGCCATTCCAGTTTGAACCCAGCCATATGCAAATCAGTCTTGACCCTGTGCCCCATGGGAACAGTCCAGCCCGAACTGCCAAGCCAGGTCCTCCCTGGACTGGAAACAAGCATCCTAGGACCGGTTTCGGGCTTTCAGCCCTCGTCAGCCGGGATAGCTTGATTCCAGTGGCATGGAGAGCAAGGGACTCACGTCTGAGCATACCCTTCCCACTCGGGGTGACAAATGCAAAAACAACAATTGATGGACAGAATGCAGAACAATGTCATACATTCACCCCAGTACAGAGATCTGGGCCTAAATCCATTGTTTTTTTGCTCACCATGCCATTCCAGTTTGAACCCAGCCATATGCAAATCAGTCTTGACCCTGTGCCCCATGGGAACAGTCCAGCCCGAACTGCCAAGCCAGGTCCTCCCTGGACTGGAAACAAGCATCCTAGGACCGGTTTCGGGCTTTCAGCCCTCGTCAGCCAGGATAGCTTGATTCCAGTGGCATGGAGAGCAAGGGACTCACGTCTGAGCATACCCTTCCCACTCGGGGTGACAAATGCAAAAACAACAATTGATGGACAGAATGCAGAACAATGTCATACATTCACCCCAGTACAGAGATCTGGGCCTAAATCCATCGTTTTTTTGCTCACCATGCCATTCCAGTTTGAACCCAGCCATATGCAAATCAGTCTTGACCCTGTGCCCCATGGGAACAGTCCAGCCCGAACTGCCAAGCCAGGTCTTCCCTGGACTGGAAACAAGCATCCTAGGACCGGTTTCGGGCTTTCAGCCCTCGTCAGCCAGGATAGCTTGATTCTAGTGGCATGGTGAGCAAGGGACTCACGTCTGAGCATACCCTTCCCACTCGGGGTGACAAATGCAAAAACAACAATTGATGGACAGAATGCAGAACAATGTCATACATTCACCCCAGTACAGAGATCTGGGCCTAAATCCATCGTTTTTTTGCTCACCATGCCATTCCAGTTTGAACCCAGCCATATGCAAATCAGTCTTGACCCTGTGCCCCATGGGAACAGTCCAGCCCGAACTGCCAAGCCAGGTCTTCCCTGGACTGGAAACAAGCATCCTAGGACCGGTTTCGGGCTTTCAGCCCTCGTCAGCCAGGATAGCTTGATTCCAGTGGCATGGAGAGCAAGGGACTCACGTCTGGGCATACCCTTCCCACTCGGGGTGACAAATGCAAAAACAACAATTGATGGACAGAATGCAGAACAATGTCATACATTCACCCCAGTACAGAGATCTGGGCCTAAATCCATCGTTTTTTTGCTCACCATGCCATTCCAGTTTGAACCCAGCCATATGCAAATCAGTCTTGACCCTGTGCCCCATGGGAACAGTCCAGCCCGAACTGCCAAGCCAGGTCCTCCCTGGACTGGAAACAAGCATCCTAGGACCGGTTTCGGGCTTTCAGCCCTCGTCAGCCAGGATAGCTTGATTCCAGTGGCATGGAGAGCAAGGGACTCACGTCTGAGCATACCCTTCCCACTCGGGGTGACAAATGCAAAAACAACAATTGATGTACAGAATGCAGAACAATGTCATACATTCACCCCAGTACAGAGATCTGGGCCTAAATCCATCGTTTTTTTGCTCACCATGCCATTCCAGTTTGAACCCAGCCATATGCAAATCAGTCTTGACCCTGTGCCCCATGGGAACAGTCCAGCCCAAACTGCCAAGCAAGGTCCTCCCTGGACTGGAAACAAGCATCCTAGGACCGGTTTCGGGCTTTCAGCCCTCGTCAGCCAGGATAGCTTGATTCCAGTGGCATGGAGAGCAAGGGACTCACGTCTGAGCATACCCTTCCCACTCGGGGTGACAAATGCAAAAACAACAATTGATGGACAGAATGCAGAACAATGTCATACATTCACCCCAGTACAGAGATCTGGGCCTAAATCCATCGTTTTTTTGCTCACCATGCCATTCCAGTTTGAACCCAGCCATATGCAAATCAGTCTTGACCCTGTGCCCCATGGGAACAGTCCAGCCCGAACTGCCAAGCCAGGTCCTCCCTGGACTGGAAACAAGCATCCTAGAACCGGTTTCGGGCTTTCAGCCCTCGTCAGCCTGGATAGCTTGATTCCAGTGGCATGGAGAGCAAGGGACTCACGTCTGAGCATACCCTTCCCACTCGGGGTGACAAATGCAAAAACAACAATTGATGGACAGAATGCAGAACAATGTCATACATTCACCCCAGTACAGAGATCTGGGCCTAAATCCATCGTTTTTTTGCTCACCATGCCATTCCAGTTTGAACCCAGCCATATGCAAATCAGTCTTGACCCTGTGCCCCATGGGAACAGTCCAGCCCGAACTGCCAAGCCAGGTCCTCCCTGGACTGGAAACAAGCATCCTAGGACCGGTTTCGGGCTTTCAGCCCTCGTCAGCCGGGATAGCTTGATTCCAGTGGCATGGAGAGCAAGGGACTCACGTCTGAGCATACCGTTCCCACTCGGGGTGACAAATGCAAAAACAACAATTGATGGACAGAATGCAGAACAATGTCATACATTCACCCCAGTACAGAGATCTGGGCCTAAATCCATTGTTTTTTTGCTCACCATGCCATTCCAGTTTGAACCCAGCCATATGCAAATCAGTCTTGACCCTGTGCCCCATGGGAACAGTCCAGCCCGAACTGCCAAGCCAGGTCCTCCCTGGACTGGAAACAAGCATCCTAGGACCGGTTTCGGGCTTTCAGCCCTCGTCAGCCAGGATAGCTTGATTCCAGTGGCATGGAGAGCAAGGGACTCACGTCTGAGCATACCCTTCCCACTCGGGGTGACAAATGCAAAAACAACAATTGATGGACAGAATGCAGAACAATGTCATACATTCACCCCAGTACAGAGATCTGGGCCTAAATCCATCGTTTTTTTGCTCACCATGCCATTCCAGTTTGAACCCAGCCATATGCAAATCAGTCTTGACCCTGTGCCCCATGGGAACAGTCCAGCCCGAACTGCCAAGCCAGGTCTTCCCTGGACTGGAAACAAGCATCCTAGGACCGGTTTCGGGCTTTCAGCCCTCGTCAGCCAGGATAACTTGATTCTAGTGGCATGGTGAGCAAGGGACTCACGTCTGAGCATACCCTTCCCACTCGGGGTGACAAATGCAAAAACAACAATTGATGGACATAATGCAGAACAATGTCATACATTCACCCCAGTACAGAGATCTGGGCCGAAATCCATCGTTTTTTGCTCACCATGCCATTCCAGTTTGAACCCAGCCATATGCAAATCAGTCTTGACCCTGTGCCCCATGGGAACAGTCCAGCCCGAACTGCCAAGCCAGGTCCTCCCTGGACTGGAAACAAGCATCCTAGGACCGGTTTCGGGCTTTCAGCCCTCGTCATCCAGGATAGCTTGATTCCAGTGGCATGGAGAGCAAGGGACTCACGTCTGAGCATACCCTTCCCACTCGGGGTGACAAATGCAAAAACAACAATTGATGGACAGAATGCAGAACAATGTCATACATTCACCCCAGTACAGAGATCTGGGCCTAAATCCATCGTTTTTTTGCTCACCATGCCATTCCAGTTTGAACCCAGCCATATGCAAATCAGTCTTGACCCTGTGCCCCATGGGAACAGTCCAGCCCGAACTGCCAAGCCAGGTCCTCCCTGGACTGGAAACAAGCATCCTAGGACCGGTTTCGGGCTTTCAGCCCTCGTCAGCCGGGATAGCTTGATTCCAGTGGCATGGAGAGTAAGGGACTCACGTCTGAGCATACCCTTCCCACTCGGGGTTACAAATGCAAAAACGACAATTGATGGACATAATGCAGAACAATGTCATACATTCACCCCAGTACAGAGATCTGGGCCTAAATCCATTGTTTTTTTGCTCACCATGCCATTCCAGTTTGAACCCAGCCATATGCAAATCAGTCTTGACCCTGTGCCCCATGGGAACAGTCCAGCCCGAACTGCCAAGCCAGGTCCTCCCTGGACTGGAAACAAGCATCCTAGGACCGGTTTCGGGCTTTCAGCCCTCGTCAGCCAGGATAGCTTGATTCCAGTGGCATGGAGAGCAAGGGACTCACGTCTGAGCATACCCTTCCCACTCGGGGTGACAAATGCAAAAACAACAATTGATGGACAGAATGCAGAACAATGTCATACATTCACCCCAGTACAGAGATCTGGGCCTAAATCCATCGTTTTTTTGCTCACCATGCCATTCCAGTTTGAACCCAGCCATATGCAAATCAGTCTTGACCCTGTGCCCCAAGGGAACAGTCCAGCCCGAACTGCCAAGCCAGGTCTTCCCTGAACTGGAAACAAGCATCCTAGGACCGGTTTCGGGCTTTCAGCCCTCGTCAGCCAGGATAGCTTGATTCTAGTGGCATGGTGAGCAAGGGACTCACGTCTGAGCATACCCTTCCCACTCGGGGTGACAAATGCAAAAACAACAATTGATGGACAGAATGCAGAACAATGTCATACATTCACCCCAGTACAGAGATCTGGGCCTAAATCCATCGTTTTTTGCTCACCATGCCATTCCAGTTTGAACCCAGCCATATGCAAATCAGTCTTGACCCTGTGCCCCATGGGAACAGTCCAGCCCGAACTGCCAAGCCAGGTCCTCCCTGGACTGGAAACAAGCATCCTAGGACCAGTTTCGGGCTTTCAGCCCTCGTCAGCCAGGATAGCTTGATTCCAGTGGCATGGAGAGCAAGGGACTCACGTCTGAGCATACCCTTCCCACTCGGGGTGACAAATGCAAAAACAACAATTGATGGACAGAATGCAGAACAATGTCATACATTCACCCCAGTACAGAGATCTGGGCCTAAATCCATCGTTTTTTTGCTCACCATGCCATTCCAGTTTGAACCCAGCCATATGCAAATCAGTCTTGACCCTGTGCCCCATGGGAACAGTCCAGCCCGAACTGCCAATCCAGGTCCTCCCTGGACTGGAAACAAGCATCCTAGGACCGGTTTCGGGCTTTCAGCCCTCGTCAGCCAGGATAGCTTGATTCCAGTGGCATGGAGAGCAAGGGACTCACGTCTGAGCATACCCTTCCCACTCGGGGTGACAAATGCAAAAACAACAATTGATGGACAGAATGCAGAACAATGTCATACATTCACCCCAGTACAGAGATCTGGGCCTAAATCCATCGTATTTTTGCTCACCATGCCATTCCAGTTTGAACCCAGCCATATGCAAATCAGTCTTGACCCTGTGCCCCATGGGAACAGTCCAGCCCGAACTGCCAAGCCAGGTCCTCCCTGGACTGGAAACAAGCATCCTAGGACCGGTTTCGGGATTTCAGCCCTCGTCAGCCAGGATAGCTTGATTCCAGTGGCATGGAGAGCAAGGGACTCACGTCTGAGCATACCCTTCCCACTCGGGGTGACAAATGCAAAAACAACAATTGATGGACAGAATGCAGAACAATGTCATACATTCACCCCAGTACAGAGATCTGGGCCTAAATCCATCGTTTTTTTGCTCACCATGCCATTCCAGTTTGAACCCAGCCATATGCAAATCAGTCTTGACCCTGTGCCCCATGGGAACAGTCCAGCCCGAACTGCCAAGCCAGGTCCTCCCTGGACTGGAAACAAGCATCCTAGGACCGGTTTCGGGCTTTCAGCCCTCATCAGCCAGGATAGCTTGATTCCAGTGGCATGGAGAGCAAGGGACTCACGTCTGAGCATACCCTTCCCACTCGTGGTGACAAATGCAAAAACAACAATTGATGGACAGAATGCAGAACAATGTCATACATTCACCCCAGTACAGAGATCTGGGCCTAAATCCATCGTTTTTTTGCTCACCATGCCATTCCAGTTTGAACCCAGCCATATGCAAATCAGTCTTGACCCTGTGCCCCATGGGAACAGTCCAGCCCGAACTGCCAAGCCAGGTCCTCCCTGGACTGAAAACAAGCATCCTAGGACCGGTTTCGGGCTTTCAGCCCTCGTCAGCCAGGATAGCTTGATTCCAGTGGCATGGAGAGCAAGGAACTCACGTCTGAGCATACCCTTCCCACTCGTGGTGACAAATGCAAAAACAACAATTGATGGACAGAATGCAGAACAATGTCATACATTCACCCCAGTACAGAGATCTGGGCCTAAATCCATCGTTTTTTTGCTCACCATGCCATTCCAGTTTGAACCCAGCCATATGCAAATCAGTCTTGACCCTGTGCCCCATGGGAACAGTCCAGCCCGAACTGCCAAGCCAGGTCCTCCCTGGACTGGAAACAAGCATCCTAGGACCGGTTTTGGGCTTTCAGCCCTCGTCAGCCAGGATAGCTTGATTCCAGTGGCATGGAGAGCAAGAGACTCACGTCTGAGCATACCCTTCCCACTCGGGGTGACAAATGCAAAAACAACAATTGATGGACAGAATGCAGAACAATGTCATACATTCACCCTAGTACAGAGATCTGTGCCTAAATCCATCGTTTTTTTGCTCACCATGCCATTCCAGTTTGAACCCAGCCATATGCAAATCAGTCTTGACCCTGTGCCCCGTGGGAACAGTCCAGCCCGAACTGCCAAGCCAGGTCCTCCCTGGACTGGAAACAAGCATCCTAGGACCGGTTTCGGGCTTTCAGCCCTCGTCAGCCAGGATAGCTTGATTCCAGTGGCATGGAGAGGAAGAGACTCACGTCTGAGCATACCCTTCCCACTCGGGGTGACAAATGCAAAAACAACAATTGATGAACAGAATGCAGAACAATGTCATACATTCACCCCAGTACAGAGATCTGGGCCTAAATCCATTGTTTTTTTGCTCACCATGCCATTCCAGTTTGAACCCAGCCATATGCAAATCAGTCTTGACCCTGTGCCCCGTGGGAACAGTCCAGCCCGAACTGCCAAGCCAGGTCCTCCCTGGACTGGAAACAAGCATCCTAGGACCAGTTTCGGGCTTTCAGCCCTCGTCAGCCAGGATAGCTTGATTCCAGTGGCATGGAGAGCAAGGGACTCACGTCTGAGCATACCCTTCCCACTCGGGGTGACAAATGCAAAAACAACAATTGATGGACAGAATGCAGAACAATGTCATACATTCACCCCAGTACAGAGATCTGGGCCTAAATCCATCGTTTTTTTGCTCACCATGCCATTCCAGTTTGAACCCAGCCATATGCAAATCAGTCTTGACCCTGTGCCCCATGGGAACAGTCCAGCCCGAACTGCCAAGCCAGGTCCTCCCTGGACTGGAAACAAGCATCCTAGGACCGGTTTCGGGCTTTCAGCCCTCGTCAGCCAGTGTTCCCATGAGGCACAGGGTCAGACTGATTTGCATATGGCCATGTCTGAACTGGGGTGGCAGAGTGGGCTAAATAACGGTGATGGATTAAACCCAGATCAGTTGACTGGGGGTGAGTGCTTGCAATGTTCAACACTCCATCCATCATTTCCTTTGGCTTTTTGCTGTGTTCGCCATAAGTTGGCAGGGTATGCTCAGACGTGAGTCCCTTGCTCACTTTGCCACTGGATTCAAGCAAGCCTGGCTGAAGACGGCTGAAATGCCAGAAACTGGTCCTAGGAAGCTTGTTTCCGGTCCAGGGAAGACATGGCTTGGCAGTTCGGGCTGCACTGTTCCCATGAGGCACAGGGTCAGACTGATTTGCATATGGCCATGTCTGAACTGGGGTGGCAGAGTGGGCTAAATAACGGTGATGGATTAAACCCAGATCAGTTGACTGGGGGTGAGTGCTTGCAATGTTCAACACTCCATCCATCATTTCCTTTGGTTTTTGCTGTGTTCGCCATAAGTTGGCAGGGTATGCTCAGACGTGAGTCCCTTGCTCACTTTGCCACTGGATTCAAGCAAGCCTGGCTGAAGACGGCTGAAATGCCAGAAACTGGTCCTAGGAAGCTTGTTTCTGGTCCAGGGAAGGCATGGCTTGGCAGTTTGGGCTGGACTGTTCCCATGAGGCACAGGGTCAGACTGATTTGCATATGGCCATGTCTGAACTGGGGTGGCAGAGTGTGCTAAAGAACAGTGATGGATCAAACCCAGATCTGTTGACTGGGTGTGAGTGTTTGATTGGTTCTAATGCTCCGTCCATCACCACCCCCTTTTGTACGTCTTTGTTCGCCATAAGTTGGCAGGGTATGCTCAGACGTGAGTCCCTTGCTCACCTTGCCACTGGATTCAAGCAAGCCTGGCTGAAGACGGCCGAAATGCCAGAAACCGGTCCTAGGAAGCTTGTTTCCGGTCCAGGGAAGGCATGGCTTGGCAGTTTGGGCTGGACTGTTCCCATGAGGCACAGGGTCAGACTGATTTGCATATGGCCATGTCTGAACTGGGATGGCAGAGTGGGCTAAAGAACAGTGATGGATCAAACCCAGATCTGTTGACTGGGTGTGAGTGTTTGATTTGTTCTAATGCTCCGTCCATCACCACCCCCTTTTGTACGGCCTTTCTAGGTAAGCCAGTTCATCACACTTCCCACTTTCTTCTCTCCACCACATCCCTCAAAGGAGTAGGAGAGGCATTGCTGGCTGGGATCCTTGAGAAGAGAAGGGCAGTCCAAAAGCATACCTTATCAAGATGAAACACTTTGCATATATATGTGCTATATTTTGGCACCAAAAGGGGCCTCCTGATGGTTTTGGGGTGCATTATACTAGAGCTAAGGGTGTCACTATAGCCTGGAGTATTCTGGTACTTGACATATTGCAGACAGCTACATCGATGTCTGACCACACCTTCACTAGATATTGCTATCTTGACTCTCGGGTGCGTAGGAAAGGCTTTTTTGCATGCTCAGTCCTGCAGGCTTTCTGGTGTCATGTCTACTCCTTAGAACCTCCACCTTCTGGGAGGAGCTGCTTTGGTATCTTTTTCAAAACTTAGGAATCTACGGTTAGAAGTATCCATCAGAAGATCAATATTCTCTCTGATTCCTCGCCAACCCGGTTCCAAGTTAGATTTTTCACACTTTTTCCATTTTCAATCTGTTACCGACTCTGCATTTAAGAATGCAGAATGCTGTTCTGTAAACAGCATGCACTGGTTGCACCTATATACGCCCTGCCCCATTTCTTTTGGTAGAAGGACACATTTCTGCAGATTCAGATGGCCTCACTGACTGGCGCATGCCTGCAATTTCTGGAAACATTTCTAAAACCGCTCTTTTGCCTTGGGGAGTTCAAAAAGTGGGGAATATGCAGTTAGATAGTGGGTCCAACAGAAAGAGTCTTACCGCAAGTATTTGACTTATTCTCCTCATTGATCCTCTTCTGAAGAAAATCCCTTCATTTCTAGAGGGCCTAGCTTTTTTGTGCAGAAAATTACCTTAGGGTGAGGGAGCAAGCTAAATGCTGGTGTTGCCTACATGTCCCAAGTGCAAATCTCCTGGCAAGGGCCTTTCTGCCTTCACAGCTCCATTCTATAAGGTCTTAATATGTTAATATTTGTGCTCTCTTCCGTTTGGGTGAAAGTATGGCTACGCTTGTTTCTGTTTTTCTTTGTAGCTTCTTAATTAGTGATACCAGTACTTTCTCTGTGCATGCCAATAAGTTTAATACATCCTTTCAAAAATGCATAACATTTTTTATTATTTGCAGTCCTTTGTTAGTCTTAAACAGGTGGTCGTTCATAGAAGATGATTATTTTACAGTAAAAATCCTCCTTAAATTGCATATCTAAATGGTTTCGAACAGCTTTGTTGTGCTCTGCTCCAGGGTTACAACCCTATGGCTATTTCCCCAAAGAAGAGGACCTCTCGTTTCTAAATCAGTCTTGAAATGTGTGATGACAAGTAGAAGAATAAGTATAACCATTTTAGTGCTAGATATGTTCCATTCCTTTTTCTCTGCCTTCTCATTAAGCTGTAACAGTGCAAAATGCTCTTTTCAGGCCCTCTATATGGTTATCTGACTAGTGCATTGCTTGTTTGACACGGTTTTTTGCTAGCTCTTTGCTGTGTATATCAGAGAAAATTAGCATTTCCGTTTAGAGTTTTCTCTGTGTTTGCGCTTACTTTCACTAAACATTTTTTTGTTTTAAAATCTGTGAAATGTGTTTTGTATATGCACTGTAAGGCCTTTCTCAGAAGATTTTCATTTATCCACAAGTAATGGTTTGCACTTTTGAAACAGTGTTGCCCATTGAATCGCCAGCCACTTTCGGTCTCCCTACAAAAACATTTTAGCTGTATGTTGTCAAAAACCTTTTGTGCACAATATCAAAAACTTAGAGTGTGTTTTGTGCCAGCCCATTGCTTGGCATTAGGTGCTTTCCTGTCACACTCATTTGCTTCTAATTCAAAGGCTTTCCTCCTCCTTCTTTTGATTTTCCCTCCCCTGGAGCATAGCTTTTTAGGTCGAGCCTGGGCAGTGCATGTGCTGCTCTACGAGCCATGCTGTATTGGAGTATAGACTTGAAGCTCCGCCCACTCTCTGCTCATATTGGTCATTGGCTTGTGTCATTGTTCTTTGTAAATGCTGGCTTCTGATTCATTAATAGGCTTGTTAGTCCCTCCTTAGTACCGCCTTGTCTTCATTTGTAACCTCCCATGAGGACTGGCCCTTTTACTTCTCTTGTTACACGGTGTGTCTTATTTAGTCTGTAAACCCTATTTTCTTTAATGCGTTTCTCCTACTGCAGGCATGACATACCTTCTTGCAACTTTCAGCACGCCGTGCGTGCTTTCACTTTCCAAGCAGCCCAGGACAATGGCGGGCGAGGTCTCGCATTTGCGAGAGTTTGAGCTATTGGCATTGTAAATGACAATGCCTTTTATTTATGTGTTGATTATCAAAACAGATAAGTAGAAGGCATTGTCATTTACAATGCCAATAGCTTAAACTCTCGCAAATGCAAGACCTATTGCATTACAAATGCTTGTTTACCTTTTGATTGGATGGCTTGTAGCCTTCTGCTGCTCACATTCAGGGAGCTACTCTTATCTAACTTTTTTATTCAGCACTCCATGAGTACATGTTTTTCCTTGCTCTCTCTCTCGTATGCTGCTTCACCCCTCAAATATCTGCCCCAATGCACTCTTAAGTGTTGTATCTAATCCCTCAATAGCTATATTTTTGTCGGGTACAACTAAAAGGCTGATTTGAATGATGGTTTTTGGTCTGTTTCATGAATTCCACGTATTGCATAAAAGCACATGCCTTGGCACAAAAAAGGGTTTTATTGCACTGTGGGGGCAGGCTGGTTTCTGCACTCAGCTGGCTTGAGTCAAACGTGGGTCCCAAACTCACTGTGCCAGAGGGCTCAAGTTCCACCCTTTTGGCGAGGCCCAAATAGGCAGAAACTGGAATACCGGGAATAGACTGTTCCAATGAGGAGCAGCGTTACTACTGATTTGCATAAGGTTAGATCTCAGTCTAGAATGGTATGGTGGGAGAAAAACGATGACCCGGAATGGAGCCTGGTTGCAAGATGTTTTTAAAGTAACCCCTCTTCTTAAAACAGAAAGGAAATGCTTTCAAAAATAGAACTTATCATTGAGAGACTGGCATTGGGTGAGAACACAGGGTGCCCATGGCTTTTGTCTGCTCCTCCAAGTGTCAACAGTTACCCTGTTGTGAATAGCTTGCTCTTTACAAATGTCTTACCATTCCCTTCTGGGGCTGGGTATCATATCAATGATTTACAATCATCATTTCAATTGCAGAGCATTTGAAAGGTGCATAGCAAATTATTCCCTTTCCTTTATGATTCATCATGGGGCATCAAGAGCTTTGCAGGTTGGAAAGAAATTTCCTGCTCACAATGTGTTTTTTGTACATTATGACCTGCATTTTTGCAGTTGCAGAGCTTGTGACTTTGCGAATCGCAGGATTTTCGGCTGCAAAAATGCATCAGGCCTTTCAATCCCTGTTTACTTTTTATTTTTGCTTCTGCATCCTTGAATGTTTACACCATAGATAGCAAGGGCAGTGTCATGGTTACCAAACAATGAGGCTAGGTTAGCAATGGACAGCAATTGGTATTCTTAATAGACATCTGTGAGGGAGGAGTTGCACTCTTAACGGTGCTGATCCGCTATCTAGTGGCATTTCTGTAATGGACAATTTTGTATTTCTACAGCACGTCAGACTATGAGCTACATTTATAGGTGGGTCCAAATGGGACGCAGCTGTGCCATATGTTAAACTTTTCAATCTTTGGCCTCATTTAGAAGTTAGAGGATTGCGATTCTTCGATATCAGGGATCACCACTGGCTCTGCAACACGAAAACTCACATTGTTTCGAACCTCATGTCTCCTACTTAGGTTTGGACTTCCAGCATCATATCCACCACATCCCTCAAAGGAGTAGGAGAGGCATTGCTGGCTGGGCCCCTTGAGAAGAGAAGGGCAGTCCAAAAGCATACCTTATCAAGATGAAACACTTTGCATATATATGTGCTATATTTTGGCACCAAAAAGGGGCCTCCTGAGGGTTTTGGGGTGCATTATACTAGAGCTAAGGGTGTCACTATAGCCTGGAGTATTCTGGTACTTGACATATTGCAGACAGCTACATCGATGTCTGACCACACCTTCACCAGATATTGCTATCTTGACTCTCGGGTGCGTAGGAAAGGCTTTTTTGCATGCTCAGTCCTGCAGGCTTTCTGGTGTCATGTCTACTCCTTAGACCCTCCACCTTCTGGGAGGAGCTGCTTTGGTATCTTTTTCAAAACTTAGGAATCTACGGTTAGAAGTATCCATTAGAAGATCAATATTCTCTCTGATTCCTCGCCAACCCGGTTCCAAGTTAGATTTTTCACACTTTTTCCATTTTCAATCTGTTACCGACTCTGCATTTAAGGATGCAGAATGCTGTTCTGTAAACAGCATGCACGGGTTGCACCTATATACGCCCTGCCCCATTTCTTTTGGTAGAAGGACACATTTCTGCAGATTCAGATGGCCTCACTGATTGGCGCATGCCTGCAATTTCTGGAAACATTTCTGAAACCGCTCTTTTGCCTTGGGGAGTTCAAAAAGTGGGGAATATGCAGTTAGATAATGGGTCCAACAGAAAGAGTCTTACCGCAAGTATTTAACTTATTCTCCTCATTGATCCTCTTCTGAAGAAAATCCCTTCATTTCTAGAGGGCCTAGCTTTTTTGTGCAGAAAATTACCTTAGGGTGAGGGAGCAAGCTAAATGCTGGTGTTGCCTACATGTCCCAAGTGCAAATCTCCTGGCAAGGGCCTTTCTGCCTTCACAGCTCCATTCTATAAGGTCTTAATATGTTAATATTTGTGCTCTCTTCCGTTTGGGTGAAAGTATGGCTACGCTTGTTTCTGTTTTTCTTTGTAGCTTCTTAATTAGTGATACCAGTACTTTCTCTGTGCATGCCAATAAGTTTAATACATCCTTTCAAAAATGCATAAAATTTTTTATTATTTGCAGTCCTTTGTTAGTCTTAAACAGGTGGTCGTTCGTAGAAGATGATTATTTTACAGTAAAAATCCTCCTTAAATTGCATATCTAAATGGTTTCGAACAGCTTTGTTGTGCTCAGCTCCAGGGTTACAACCCTATGGCTATTTCCCCAAAGAAGAGGACCTCTCGTTTCTAAATCAGTCTTGAAATGTGTGATGACAAGTAGAAGCATAAGTATAACCATTTTAGTGCTAGATATGTTCCATTCCTTTTTCTCTGCCTTCTCATTAAGCTGTAACAGTGCAAAATGCTCTTTTCAGGCCCTCTCTATATGGTTATCTGACTAGTGCATTGCTTGTTTGACACGGTTTTTTGCTAGCTCTTTGCTGTGTATATCAGAGAAACTTAGCATTTCCGTTTATTACTTTAAGAGTTTTCGCTGTGTTTGCGCTTAGTTTCACTAAACATTTTTTTGTTTTAAAATCTGTGAAATGTGTTTTGTATATGCACTGTAAGGCCTTTCTCAGAAGATTTTCATCTATCCACAAGTAATGGTTTGCACTTTTGAAACAGTGTTGCCCATTGAATCGCCAGCCACTTTCGGTCTCCCTACAAAAACATTTTAGCTGTATGTTGTCAAAAACCTTTTGTGCACAATACCAAAAACTTTGAGTGTGTTTTGTGCCAGCCCATTGCTTGGCATTAGGTGCTTTCCTGTCACACTCATTTGCTTCTAATTCAAAGGCTTTCCTCCTCCTTCTTTTGATTTTCCCTCCCCTGGAGCATAGCTTTTTAGGTCGAGCCTGGGCAGTGCATGTGCTGCTCTGCGAGCCATGCTGTATTGGAGTATGGACTTGAAGCTCCGCCCACTCTCTGCCCATATTGGTCATTGGCTTGTGTCATTGTTCTTTGTAAATGCTGGCTTCTGATTCATTAATAGGCTTGTTAGTCCCTCCTTAGTACTGCCTTGTTTTCATTTGTAACCTCCCATGAGGACTGGCCCTTTTACTTCTCTTGTTACACGGTGTGTCTTATTTAGTCTGTAAACCCTATTTTCTTTAATGCGTTTCTCTTACTGCAGGCATGACATACCTTCTTGCAGCCTTCAGCCCGCCGTGCGTGCTTTCACTTTCCAAGCAGCCCAGGACAATGGCGGGCGAGGTCTCGCATTTGCGAGAGTTTGAGCTATTGGAATTGTAAATGACAATGCCTTTTATTTATGTGTTGATTATCAAAACAGATAAGTAGAAGGCATTGTCATTTACAATGCCAATAGTTTAAACTCTCGCAAATGCAAGACCTATTGCATTACAAATGCTTGTTTACCTTTTGATTGGATGGCTTGTAGCCTTCTGCTGCTCACATTCAGGGAGCTACTCTTATCTAACTTTTTTATTCAGCACTCCATGAGTACATGTTTTTCCTTGCTCTCTCTCTCTTGTGCTGCTTCACCTCTCAAATATCTGCCCCAATGCACTCTTAAGTGTTGTTTCTAATCCCTCAATAGGTATATTTTTGTCGGGTACAACTAAAAGGCTGATATGAATGATGGTTTTTGGTCTGTTTCATGAATTCCACGTATTGCATAAAAGCACATGCCTTGGCACAAAAAAGGGTTTTATTGCACTGTGGGGGCAGGCTGGTTGCTGCACTCAGCTGGCTTGAGTCAAACGTGGGTCCCCAACTCACTGTGCTAGAGGGCTCAAGTTCCACCCTTTTGGCGAGGCCCAAATAGGCAGAAACTGGAATACCGGGAATAGACTGTTACTACTGATTTGCATAAGGTTAGATCTCAGTCTAGAATGGTATGGTGGGAGAAAAACGATGACCTGAAATGGAGCCTGGTTGCAAGATGTTTTTAAAGTAACCCCTCTTCTTAAAACAGAAAGGAAATGCTTTCAAAAATAGAACTTATCATTGAGAGACTGGCATTGGGTGAGAACACAGGGTGCCCATGGCTTTTGTCTGCTCCTCCAAGTGTCAACAGTTACCCTGTTGTGAATAGCTTGCTCTTTACAAATGTCTTACCATTCCCTTCTGGGGCTGGGTATCATATCAATGATTTACAATCATCATTTCAATTGCAGAGCATTTGAAAGGTGCATAGCAAATTATTCCCTTTCCTTTATGATTCATCATGGGGCATCAAGAGCTTTGCAGGTTGGAAAGAAATTTCCTGCTCACAATGTGTTTTTTGTACATTATGACCTGCATTTTTGCAGTTGCAGAGCTTGTGACTTTGCGAATCGCAGGATTTTCGGCTGCAAAAATGCATCAGGCCTTTCAATCCCTGTTTACTTTTTATTTTTGCTTCTGCATCCTTGAATGTTTACACCATAGATAGCAAGGGCAGTGTCATGGTTACCAAACAATGAGGCTAGGTTAGCAATGGACAGCAATTGGTATTCTTAATAGACATCTGTGAGGGAGGAGTTGCACTCTTAACGGTGCTGATCCGCTATCTATTGGCATTTCTGTAATGGACAATTTTGTATTTCTACAGCACGTCAGACTATGAGCTACATTTATAGGTGGGTCCAAATGGGACGCAGCTGTGCCATATGTTAAACTTTTCAATCTTTGGCCTCATTTAGAAGTTAGAGGATTGCGATTCTTCGATATCAGGGATCACCACTGGCTCTGCAACACGAAAACTCACATTGTTTCGAACCTCATGTCTCCTACTTAGGTTTGGACTTCCAGCATCATATCCACCACATCCCTCAAAGGAGTAGGAGAGGCATTGCTGGCTGGGCCCCTTGAGAAGAGAAGGGCAGTCCAAAAGCATACCTTATCAAGATGAAACACTTTGCATATATATGTGCTATATTTTGGCACCAAAAAGGGGCCTCCTGAGGGTTTTGGGGTGCATTATACTAGAGCTAAGGGTGTCACTATAGCCTGGAGTATTCTGGTACTTGACATATTGCAGACAGCTACATCGATGTCTGACCACACCTTCACCAGATATTGCTATCTTGACTCTCGGGTGCGTAGGAAAGGCTTTTTTGCATGCTCAGTCCTGCAGGCTTTCTGGTGTCATGTCTACTCCTTAGACCCTCCACCTTCTGGGAGGAGCTGCTTTGGTATCTTTTTCAAAACTTAGGAATCTACGGTTAGAAGTATCCATTAGAAGATCAATATTCTCTCTGATTCCTCGCCAACCCGGTTCCAAGTTAGATTTTTCACACTTTTTCCATTTTCAATCTGTTACCGACTCTGCATTTAAGGATGCAGAATGCTGTTCTGTAAACAGCATGCACGGGTTGCACCTATATACGCCCTGCCCCATTTCTTTTGGTAGAAGGACACATTTCTGCAGATTCAGATGGCCTCACTGATTGGCGCATGCCTGCAATTTCTGGAAACATTTCTGAAACCGCTCTTTTGCCTTGGGGAGTTCAAAAAGTGGGGAATATGCAGTTAGATAATGGGTCCAACAGAAAGAGTCTTACCGCAAGTATTTAACTTATTCTCCTCATTGATCCTCTTCTGAAGAAAATCCCTTCATTTCTAGAGGGCCTAGCTTTTTTGTGCAGAAAATTACCTTAGGGTGAGGGAGCAAGCTAAATGCTGGTGTTGCCTACATGTCCCAAGTGCAAATCTCCTGGCAAGGGCCTTTCTGCCTTCACAGCTCCATTCTATAAGGTCTTAATATGTTAATATTTTTGCTCTCTTCCGTTTGGGTGAAAGTATGGCTACGCTTGTTTCTGTTTTTCTTTGTAGCTTCTTAATTAGTGATACCAGTACTTTCTCTGTGCATGCCAATAAGTTTAATACATCCTTTCAAAAATGCATAAATTTTTTTATTATTTGCAGTCCTTTGTTAGTCTTAAACAGGTGGTCGTTCGTAGAAGATGATTATTTTACAGTAAAAATCCTCCTTAAATTGCATATCTAAATGGTTTCGAACAGCTTTGTTGTGCTCAGCTCCAGGGTTACAACCCTATGGCTATTTCCCCAAAGAAGAGGACCTCTCGTTTCTAAATCAGTCTTGAAATGTGTGATGACAAGTAGAAGCATAAGTATAACCATTTTAGTGCTAGATATGTTCCATTCCTTTTTCTCTGCCTTCTCATTAAGCTGTAACAGTGCAAAATGCTCTTTTCAGGCCCTCTCTATATGGTTATCTGACTAGTGCATTGCTTGTTTGACACGGTTTTTTGCTAGCTCTTTGCTGTGTATATCAGAGAAACTTAGCATTTCCGTTTATTACTTTAAGAGTTTTCGCTGTGTTTGCGCTTAGTTTCACTAAACATTTTTTTGTTTTAAAATCTGTGAAATGTGTTTTGTATATGCACTGTAAGGCCTTTCTCAGAAGATTTTCATCTATCCACAAGTAATGGTTTGCACTTTTGAAACAGTGTTGCCCATTGAATCGCCAGCCACTTTCGGTCTCCCTACAAAAACATTTTAGCTGTATGTTGTCAAAAACCTTTTGTGCACAATACCAAAAACTTTGAGTGTGTTTTGTGCCAGCCCATTGCTTGGCATTAGGTGCTTTCCTGTCACACTCATTTGCTTCTAATTCAAAGGCTTTCCTCCTCCTTCTTTTGATTTTCCCTCCCCTGGAGCATAGCTTTTTAGGTCGAGCCTGGGCAGTGCATGTGCTGCTCTGCGAGCCATGCTGTATTGGAGTATGGACTTGAAGCTCCGCCCACTCTCTGCCCATATTGGTCATTGGCTTGTGTCATTGTTCTTTGTAAATGCTGGCTTCTGATTCATTAATAGGCTTGTTAGTCCCTCCTTAGTACTGCCTTGTTTTCATTTGTAACCTCCCATGAGGACTGGCCCTTTTACTTCTCTTGTTACACGGTGTGTCTTATTTAGTCTGTAAACCCTATTTTCTTTAATGCGTTTCTCTTACTGCAGGCATGACATACCTTCTTGCAGCCTTCAGCCCGCCGTGCGTGCTTTCACTTTCCAAGCAGCCCAGGACAATGGCGGGCGAGGTCTCGCATTTGCGAGAGTTTGAGCTATTGGAATTGTAAATGACAATGCCTTTTATTTATGTGTTGATTATCAAAACAGATAAGTAGAAGGCATTGTCATTTACAATGCCAATAGTTTAAACTCTCGCAAATGCAAGACCTATTGCATTACAAATGCTTGTTTACCTTTTGATTGGATGGCTTGTAGCCTTCTGCTGCTCACATTCAGGGAGCTACTCTTATCTAACTTTTTTATTCAGCACTCCATGAGTACATGTTTTTCCTTGCTCTCTCTCTCTTGTGCTGCTTCACCTCTCAAATATCTGCCCCAATGCACTCTTAAGTGTTGTTTCTAATCCCTCAATAGGTATATTTTTGTCGGGTACAACTAAAAGGCTGATATGAATGATGGTTTTTGGTCTGTTTCATGAATTCCACGTATTGCATAAAAGCACATGCCTTGGCACAAAAAAGGGTTTTATTGCACTGTGGGGGCAGGCTGGTTGCTGCACTCAGCTGGCTTGAGTCAAACGTGGGTCCCCAACTCACTGTGCTAGAGGGCTCAAGTTCCACCCTTTTGGCGAGGCCCAAATAGGCAGAAACTGGAATACCGGGAATAGACTGTTACTACTGATTTGCATAAGGTTAGATCTCAGTCTAGAATGGTATGGTGGGAGAAAAACGATGACCTGAAATGGAGCCTGGTTGCAAGATGTTTTTAAAGTAACCCCTCTTCTTAAATCAGAAAGCAAATGCTTTCAAAAATAGAACTTAGCATTGAGAGACTGGCATTGGGTGAGAACACAGGGTGCCCATGGCTTTTGTCTGCTCCTCCAAGTGTCAACAGTTACCCTGTTGTGAATAGCTTGCTCTTTACAAATGTCTTACCATTCCCTTCTGGGGCTGGGTATCATATCAATGATTTACAATCATCATTTCAATTGCAGAGCATTTGAAAGGTGCATAGCAAATTATTCCCTTTCCTTTATGATTCATCATGGGGCATCAAGAGCTTTGCAGCTTGGAAAGAAATTTCCTGCTCACAATTTGTTTTTTGTACATTATGACCTGCATTTTTGCAGTTGCAGAGCTTGTGACTTTGCAAATCGCAGGATTTTCTGCTGCAAAAATGCATCAGGCCTTTCAATCCCTGTTTACTTTTTATTTTTGCTTCTGCATCCTTGAATGTTTACACCATAGATAGCAAGGGCAGTGTCATGGTTACCAAACAATGAGGCTAGGTTAGCAATGGACAGCAATGGGTATTCTTAATAGACATCTGTGAGGGAGGGGTTGCACTCTTAACGGTGCTGATCCGCTATCTATTGGCATTTCTGTAATGGACAATTTTGTATTTCTACAGCACGTCAGACTATGAGCTACATTTATAGGTGGGTCGAAATGGGACGCAGCTGTGCCATATGCTAAACTTTTCAATCTTTGGCCTCATTTAGAAGTTAGAGGATGGCGATTCTTTGATATCAGGGATCACCACTGGCTCTGCAACACGAAAACTCACATTGTTTTCGAACCTCATGTCTCCCACTTAGGTTTGGACTTCCAGCATCATATGATATACAAAAAAGTCCCATGTTTAGTAAGAGAAACCTCTGAATGTGTCAAAGAAATTGCTTTTATATTCTCTTCAGAAAGCAAAAACAAATGTCTGATAGGTCTGACATGCCATCTTGAAATGATGTACCTACCCTCAGTGTTTTTTTGCACTAAAGCTGCTCCTGCCATGGAGGTTGGAGCCATTCTGGCCAAAATACGGCAACTGAGAGGGATTCTTTCAGTAAGGCTGAATGGCCATTAAATGTATTTGTACTTATATAGCGCACTTCTTCCCAGGGGTCTCGTAGCACTGTATTCATACCGCTGTGGAACCCTTCCTGGTTTTCCTGTGAGATGTCCACTCCTGGGCACCCCCAAGGTGAAGCCAGGCATCCTAGCGCTGTGGGGGCCATTGTGGAGATTAAGCAAGCTATTGCCCAGAGTTGCACAGTGGGACCCATGATTAGAATAGGCACCGAGGCAAAAATGATCAGGTCTGTGGAAATCGAATCCAAGAGCCGCCAAGGCGGGAATTGAACCCTGGTCCCAGGCCAGACCTCTGCATCAGGGTCTGCTGCTCTAACCATTGAGCCACACTTCTCCAGACAGCAAAGGCCCACTCCAGAGTTATGGTGAGAGTCCTTCATGCATCTTAATGACCCTGATGTGATGGATCCGTGCATATTTTCCCCAAACATTGTTCTCTTATTCCCAATTCATAATTATTTTCCTTTATACACCAGCCAGCTGTGCACTACCAAGTGCTGATTTGATTCACTCTGGTAGATATTTACCAAAGAGATTCATATCTATTACCTAAAACATACCTCATTAAAGACCAGTATCAACCCACACATCACTACGCTTCTAAACTTTGCATCTGAAGATCACAGTTTCAATAAAAACTAGAGTTTTCACCTAGCTCGAATATGTACTGCACCGGAAGACAGAATCATTCACTTTCCTGTGCAGTAGCTGAATATGTACAAGAAAAATGGTACTCATCTCTGCCGGAACGAATTTCTGAAAATAAATGGACCCCTGAATAACAATATTTTCCTTTTGTGTATGTTAGATATTTAAAGTGTTTCTGGTCTTTGAAATTTTTCACTGTTTTCAAACATTTGTCTCATGGTTATGTTTGATTTATATTGTTACTTATTTTAAAAATATGTTTTATTTGATTACCGTTGAGGTAATTTTAAGGCCCACATACAGAGAGATGGATACGTGTTATAATTTACATATAATTAACTCACAAAAAGATGATTTTGAAAGCAGTACACTTTCATGCTAGGAGATGTAGTTACTGACAAAAGAAAGTGGGAAAGTAAAAAGAAACATGAAATGAAATGTCCTAATAGCAGCTCACTCCAAGGGCCTCACTAGCCATATGAGCATATATCGTTCATTTTCAATTCAAAATTTGCTGATGGCTTCCTGCATCTCTAAACAGTGCGCTAACATGCTTTTAAATGGAACACTACCAAAATGTTAATACTTTAAAATTAAGGCAACAATAAGCAACACAGAAGATGGATAGTCTCAGGATTTTGGACTAGGTAGGGATCTTCAGCCTTCTATTGGAAAGACTTTAAGTTCTACAGCTCCATTTTCAACAACACGTCATCCACCAGTGTGTCACCTTTATCACAATTATAGAATGTTAGTGCTCTCTTGGTTCATTGGAACACTGGGGAAGCTACAATATAACATTGGGTAATCAACTGGCAGACTTCAGCTTCTGTTGATTGTAATTGTTTCACTCTGCAATTCAGACTTATTGTCTCCCATGAATGTGGTATATATTACAACATAATAAAATATGCAGAGACCGCAACTTGATTAAATAAGTCTTTATTTCCATCCAGCTCCAAGCTGTCCTCTAAATTCTCAGAGGAGAGTTCTAAATATTCTAAATTGTCAACTGGGGAATATGCACAATGACCATTCCAGGGATAGGGGTGTTAGGAAGATTACGATAAGATTAATGATTAAAATATATATATGTGATACAACGTAAATATCCATCAATTGAATATATGATGAAACAATACATTATAACAAATATCCCTTCCTTATGAAGAATTCAACCCACTACAAAGTCTATGTGCCAACTAGGAGCTTGAGAAGCTATACTGTGAGATGTTTGCTTTTCTCCTTGTTCCTCATTAGGTGTGGTTATCTCGGAATGATTCATAGTAATGCGGGAAGGAAAATGACATTTAGCCAATTTGTCCATACTTCAAGTTTTCTATTGTCCAAGACCACTACATTGCGCTCAATTTGAGCTACACACATAGATTTAGAGAAAACTGAATTTCTTATTTTAAATAATCTGTTCTCTTTATCAATCCCCAGTCCCTACATTCCATCGTTGAACATTCACCATGTGATGTCTATCATATCTTGACTTGTATTTGTTTTGATTATTTATAACTCTTTCACACATATCCTTTCTGTTCACCGGTACTGGTTCCCCACCACTTAACCAGTTAGTTGGTAACTTTGTACGAGGCAATTGTCCTTTCAATGCAACAAAGGGGGATACTCATTCTGTACAATTGGGGATAGTGCTATAAGACCCCAGTAACTCTTGAATTCCATTAACAATAGGAATCTTATTAATGGTTGCTCTCTGGATACATTCATTTAGCATCCTATTTAGTCTTTCAACCATTACATTGACTCTAGGACAGCATAAGTGAACTGTAGATAGTTCTTTCAAGAACTTTCGTCTGAGGTGAATTGCACTCGATTGTCAATAATGAGTGTTTTCAGAATTCCTTCAATATAAAATGTATCACATTGAAACTTATTTAGTGTCTCAGTAATAATTGTGTTAACTTGGCGAGTTACAATCCAATGGGTATGGAATTCCACTGGGGCAAACATGTATGTTTTCTGTACACTATGACCATTACGGAGGCCCAATTATGTCCAATGCTATCTTGCCCCATGTTTTTTGTGGAGCGTCTACTGGAGCTAGGGGAGCTTTGTGACTATACATTGTTTTTCACTGTAAGCACAGTTAAGCCATTTCTTGACCATCTCTTCGATCAATTTACTGGAAACCAGTAGTGAGCCCTTGCCTTGAATTTCGTTAAGCTCCATTCCTAAATGACCTTCATGTGACAATTCAGCAATTTCCAGCCAAAGATCACTAAGTGGAATAAATTTTATTACCCCTAAATACATTGTTATTAATTCTACTTAGTTAATTTCTACCATCCCAGAATTTTCTGATCTCATTTGGTATGTTAACACACTTGTTCAGCCAGCCTTGAAAGTATGTATCTTTGTACTTCATTCAACACACTATCCTTCACCATGCTTCTTTCCCATTCATCTTTCATTATTCCTGGAACATTCCTCACAAGCACTAAACTCTTCTCTATTTTCTCTTGTTCTTTTCCCACTTTTGTTCAAAGGCATGCAATATAAACAATCTACTGCCACATTTTTTCACAAATTCCAAGTTAAAATTGCCTGCAAGGAGTGACTTGTTCTACTCCTATTGTTGAAAACATGTATGTGAGTGGTTTATGGTCTGTTCTAAGTGTGAATCTCATGCCCCGCAAGAAATATCTGAAGTGTTTAATTGCCCAATAACATGAATGTGCCTCTCTTTCAGTTGTGGAGTGCTTTTGTTCAGCATTATTCAGGGAATGTAATGCAAAGTCAATTATTCTTTCTTCTTTTCCAACTATCTGGGACAAGGTCATCCTCAGAGCCATCTTACTGGCATCAGTGGTTAAATCGTCTTCCGTGACACATCAAAGTTACCTAAAGAAGGTGTGTTCATGATAACTTTTTTATTTTCCCAAAAGCACATTCAAATTCATCATTCCAATCGAATTGTGTATCTTTCTTTACTAGCAGCGTAATGGACTAGACATCTCAGAATTTATTTTACAAATGTTGCCATTTATACTGCTGATCCTAAATGGATTTTAGCGCTTCCTTGTTCATAGGTTTTGCTGCATTGTTTATTGCTTCAGCCAAAGAAACTATTTGTTTTATACCTTCTCTCAAAATGGTATGACCCAATTATTCCACAGAGTCCAATCCAGTCTGACATTTTTTCCTTCTTTATAGTGAGGCCCGCATTTTTTTATTTGGATAGTACTCCTCGTAAAGTTGTGTTGTGAGTATCTACAGTATTTCCGTAAATAAGTGTGCCATCTTGGGAACACAATGTATTCCTGACATCTTTAAGAATTGTCTACATCATCTTTTGCACCACTGCAGCTGCCAATCCAAACTATATTCTTTTGAACCTAAATGCTTCTATTGGTGTTACAAAAGATGTAAGTGACCTTGATGTTGGATGTAATTCTACTTGATGATACACCATTGGATAAATACAGAACACTGAAACAAATGACTTCCCCAGTAGTGCTCAACATCTCCTTTATTCTGGGCAGTGGGTGTCTTTCGACCCATATGTTATCATTTAAGTCTTGTAGGTCTTCACAAGAGCAGATTCCTTTGTTCTCTTCTGTAATAAATATCAGACTACGGACTAACCATTCTGAGTAATCCACAGGTTCAATTATTCCTTGTTTCATTAATGTTTCTAGTTCCTTTTCCTATGGTTCTATGGTTTTGTTATTAAATGTGGAATAGGTCTTTTTGGACAACTGGCACAGCCTTACTTTTCAATTTTGTTTCATGTTGAACATCTTTTAACAATCCCAATTCGTTGGAAAATAATTTAGGAAACTCCTCACATATATAATCTGCGTTCAAGGATCTATCCACTAACCATACTTAATCACTATTGTTAGGGTCTAATTTCATCCCTAATTCTTTCTGGTGTCTCCATCCTAGCAACTTCGATCTTTGTTTAGTAATATACACCTTTCCCACTGTGAATCTTCCTCTAAATTAAATATGCATTCTAACCATTCTTTCTAATGGCATTAGATGCCCTTCTGGATTTATATCTGGTTATCCTAACACATAATTAATATTACCAATGTTTCCTTAAATACTTTGTGATCTAACACGTTGACTGGATAACATGAATCTACAAACATAGTTGTCGTTCATCCATTTGAAACCGTGCATTTAGGATACCCAATTTTCTTTCCCTGTTCATCTTTTACTTAAAGGACTATGGGGCATATTCTCAAGGATCTATCGCCGAGTTATCGGCACCTTATCGCAGCCAAAGTCGCGATAAATCTATCGTCCCATTCACAAGCTGGTGCAAACAGCCGATAAAACCAGTTTACCTGCGGTAGCATCCGCAAAAAACATCGTCACAGATGACCCCGGCAACTATCGCTAATGAGATGCAGAGTAGGTGTTTCCGAGCAAAAGGCCGCGACAACACCATTCAATAACATTCTCAACGACCAGCGAGATCGGCGATAAGATCACAAAACATGCGATAACTACCAACTGCCGCTCTCAATTGCGCCACTGAACTCTGGCTAACCACTGCAGTCAATACAGCGCTTCCAATGACATTAAAGCCCGCATTTTCACACCACCCTCCTGCTCCATGGTATTCGGAACAACTTAAAAGCCTCCGCTCACATTGTAAGACCTTGGAGCGTAAATGGAGACAAGGCTATTCTCCTTCACGTAAAGCCACGTATAAAGAAGCCTTAAAAAAATACCACTACAGTTGTAAAACTGCTAAAGCAGACTACACAAGGAAAACTGTGACTGATGCACAAAACTGCCCTAAGGTGCTATTCTCTGTTGTCAAAAATTGACTGGTGCTAACTCGATCCCTCCTCCCCCGGCACTTGATGGCATTCAGTGTCAGTCCTTAGCGGATTACTTCATAGATAAAGTTGATCTTATCTATGAAAATTTTACTACACCTCCAGGTACTATGTACACTGCCCTTGACATAGTCCAAAAATTGGAAAACAATGACACTGATGCAGTAGTCACTACTTGGCAGCCCTTAGACGCCATTTCTTTCCTCTCCTGTTTAAATAGTGTGAGATCGGGCTCCCCACAGGACGCTCTCCCGGCCAAAATATTAAAACAATTAGACCCCCTCACTCATCCCCCCATCATTAAATTACTCAACGCTTCTCTGAGCGAGGCCCATGTCCCACAACCTTGGAAACACGCCATGGTTGTACCGTTATTAAAAAAACAGGGTGCAGATCCTTCAAATCCTGCTAACTTTCGCCCTATATCTTTGTTGCCAATTTTCTCAAAGATATTGGAGAGACATATAAATTCTCAGCTCTCCAAACTGGTTGAAAACACTGGATTTCTCCATCCTTCTCAGTCGGGCTTTCGGCCTAGGCACTCAACCGAGACAGCCCTCCTGGGGGTGACAGAGAGTCTTAGGCACGGTGTCGATCAGGGAAACACCATGGCGCTCATCCTGCTGGATTTGAGCGCAGCTTTCGACACCGTGTCACATTCCATCCTCATTGACTCTCTGAAATCTCTAGGTGTGGCAGGCCAGGCCTTGGCCTGGCTGGCGTCTTTCCTTAGTGACCGAAGCTTCCAAGTGTTTTCTTCTAAAGCTGCCTCCGCCATTTGTCCTTCCACCCGTGGCGTCCCCCAGGGCTCAATTCTTAGCCCTTTATTATTTAATATTTATGTTAAACCCTTGGCAACCATAGTCGAACAAGCTGGGCTAACCCTGTTTTCCTACGCAGATGACACCCAGATTGTCTTCTCCTTGTCAGGGAGAGACGTAAACAACATCTCCGCACTCAAGTCGGGCCTCACTCTTGTGGCCGACTGGATGCGGAGAAATTGTCTCAAGCTGAATGGGGAGAAGACCGAGGTGGTCATTCTGGGACAGAACAAACATCTTTGGGGTCCTCGCCATTGGCCCATCGAACTGGGAAATGCGCCTACACCATCTACGGCAGTTCGCAACCTGGGCGTCATTACTGACGACAGGCTAACTATGAGACAACAGGCTACTAAGGTCTCAGCCATCTGCTTTTCAACCTTGCGATGGCTTTACAAGATTTTGTGGATGCTCCCCCTCTCCTCTCGCAGAACTGTAGTCCAGGCACTTGTAACATCACGCCTGGACTATGGCAACATTCTCTATTTGGGCGCAGATAAAGCTACTATACATGTGCTGCAGGTGGTGCAAAATGCGGCCGCGCGCCTGCTAAAGAATGTCCCCAGACGCACCTTAGCCACTGCCGCTTTGCGTGACCTCCATTGGTTGAGCATCCCAGAACGCGTTAAATTCAAGGCACTCTGCTATATGTTCAAGGCTAAGCAGGGTAGCGCCCCAGTATATGTTCAGGGGCTGGTAAAACCCTATAGACCCCCGCGCTCATTAAGGTCATCGGACATTGGCAATTTCACAGTACCAAGATGGAAGCTGGCAAAAATGGGAGGCCGCTCCTTTTCCACTCTTGGTCCTAAATACTGGAACTCCCTCCCATTGGCATTAAAATCTGAGACCAACTTACTCCGCTTCCGTAAGGCTTTGAAGACCCTGCTCTTTACTAAGCGTGACCAATAGTCGGCAGAGGCCTCAAGTCAAGGTGACATTCTCTTTTCTTCTACAGTCTATCCCTGGCGCCGGGAAACCCATTGTGGGTAGCTGTGCGCGGTACAAGCTTAAATAAATAAATAAATAAGTCGTGTTAGCAGTAGGATTTTAACACCTGCTCTTACCTGGTGTAAAGTCGGACGACAACCGACACCAGACAGCCCACAGCCACACATGAAGAACAACAGATGCCCTGGAGCAACTGAACATGGAGCCCGGAGCCCCAATAGGGCAACAACACCCACCGCCGCCACCCCCAGGACACCCTCCCCCCCCACGGACCCCACCCCAGGCACCCCCCATCCCCTACACCATTGGACAAAGATATTGCACATCAACTCCACAAAATCATGAACCAAACAATTCACCTGCAGTCGCACAATGACAACACCTAACATACATGTGTGGTCAAAAAAACGGAAATCAGACATTCATCTCATAATATCCAAATAAGACGTTTATTAGAGAATAAACCCAAAACAACAATTCTGAAGAGTCTTCTCAGGACATTCTTTAAGTCACCGCCTGCAAGACAGAAATCTAGATAAGAAGGTGTATCATGCGCTCATCAAAGTACAGAGAGAGAGAGAGAGAGCGAAAGAGAGATATAGAGGTAAGGAGATAAAGAGAGGGAGAGAGATAGAGAGAGGGAGAGAGGGAGAGAGAGACAGGGAGAGAAGGAGAGAGAGACAGAGGCAGAGAGCGAGAGAGAGGGAGAGAGACAGAGAGAGAGAGAGAGAGAGGAAGAGAGGGAGAGAGCGTGCTGACACTGCAGACCCAGGCCTCACTGTTCACCTGCTGCCACCGGTGTGTCTCCAACCATGTACCGGTATACACTGCAGTCCCACAGGTCCCTCATCTGAAACAGTTTCCAGAGACATGAATGGCAGAGTCCATACAGTTGCACACGGCATCATCGCAGGCTGCACACCCGCTCAGCTCTTGAGGTGCCACTAACTCTGTGAACCGCGAGGCAACGCCACGTGGAGGGAGGCCCGCACTGCCCGCTGGCTCGGGCCTACAATGCGGAATACAGCAGGGCTAACACTAATCCTTGCCAGTCAGGACCGCCAGGATGGCGCATCATCGCAGGCTGCACACCCGCTCAGCACTTTAGGTGCTCCTACCTCAGTGCACTGAAAGACAATGTCCTGTGGCGGTGTGCCTGTGCCTGCCGCAGTGTATCCGGTGCCACCAAGTCTGTGCACCGCAAGCCATGGACCCCTTATGATTGAGTCCCGTGGTGCGTATGCCATCATGTCACCCCCAACACTGGGCAATGTGAGGTGGCAGGGCCCTAGGCCCTCATGCATGAATGATAACCACACGGAGACATCCAGTTAGAAAGTGGATATGGCGCCCATCACGTGCACTCCGCCCTTTTTATTGGCAGTGTCACATGTCCTGTGACGTCTGTGCTGGATTGGTGTGGTGTGGGTGTAAACCAGCCGTGAGGGAGTGGCTGTGGCATGCTGACAACTAGACCTCTGAACAGCAGATCCCTACAGGGAAGACCTGGGACTTGTAGAGTTGTTGTCCCCACCTGCGAGCGTAAGCGGAGTGGGCTGTCCTGGCGTATGCCAGTCCAGCGTAAGGGTGTGAATAATGACCCCGGGGCTCTGGGCGTGGTTCCATCCTGGGCTGGACAAGGAAGTAACTAATGGATGTGTCCCTGTTGTAGTGTCGTCGCCACCCGGACCGCAATCAGCAATGTGTCACCCTGTGACCCAAGTCCCACGTAAAGGGAAATCACTGACCCTACATTCATCCATACTTCCACACTTTAAAGATCATAGACATGACACATCTGTATTGACATGAATGTTTATTGCACACTCAGTGGAGTGTTGCAGCTGGAGCAGTACAGGGCCATGCAAACCCCACTTTACATTGTTGGCCCGTGGAGGGCCAGCCAGAGTCCTTCAGGGAATGACAAGTACATCATAAGAGGAGGAGTTCAGTCTGCAGTCTGATACCTGTGTCACTGGTGGCCAAACAGAATATGACAGTCCATGTCGAGGTCCAAGGTGAGTGTTGCAGAGTGCATCGAGGGACAGTGGAAGGTGATGATGCAGAGGGCAGAACCAAGCAGAAACAGGCCACATGGCGGAGATGAATGCTACTGCCTCCTCCTGACCACGAAGGTAGATTCATCCCATCTTCGGCCTCTGCTGTTGCATGTGCCTCACATGTGGGTGGTGGTGTTCTGTCTCCAGCACTGTGTGGCACTGACACACCAGGGGCCGAAGATGTGGATGGGGTGGTAGCAGCAGCTTGCATCAGGGCCAGGCCTTGTGGCAGCAATGCCATGAGGAGGGTCTTTAGGGCATTTAGGGACCCAGCTACCTCTCGCTGGTGTGCAGCCGTGGCAGCTGCTCTTTCCGCCTGCGTCCGTTCCATGGTCTTCATGATCCTCCGCATGTGTCCCAACTCCCGGGCGAGTTCGCTGAAGCCACTCTGACTGGTCAGTCGTTCTTGTCGCAGAGTCAGGACTCTAGAGATGTCAGCCATGGTCTGTTGGAGAGCATGGAGCGGACTGTTGGTCTTCGTTAGGGACTGTGAGTGGTCCCTGCAATGTAAAGGGGAGATGCAATTTAACATTGTGTTCACATGTATGTTGATGCATTGTACATGTTTACATTCAGACTGCATGACAGTGTACATTGTGAGTGTTTGAGGGGAGCTGCCTATTTGATGCGGGACAGTGGACATTTCGACAACATCACAGATGTGTGTTTGTACTTGTACATCATCATCTCACATTTCCCTGCTATGCCAAATGTGATTGTCCAGTTTATACACACATGCGGCACCAGTTGTGTCCTCGGTTCTGTTGTGGACGTGTTGCGGTTTGTACCACATCGTTGTCAATGTTGATGTGCTCTGCATGTAATGTGTGTGTACCACATTTTGGGCTGAGTCGCCCCTGCAGCTCTGATTTAGTTGCCCCTTATCCCTTACATGCGGTGTGCCTCTAGCTACTGTGCTTATGCAGTGCTGAGATGTTGCATACTTGTGTGCATTGGTCTCTTGGTGGGACTTGGGGGTCTAGGGCATGGTTTGTCCGCAGATGTGCCATGCTTAATTGTGCATGTGTGCCATTGTGCCCATCTCCTCCCGTCCCCCCAGTCCCTGGTCGTTACTCACCCTGTTGCTGTTCTGTCCGGTCATGTTGAGAAGTGTCCAGGCCCCCAACTCCTGCCACCGTCTCCGCACTGATGACTGTGGACACCATTTCCTCCATCTCGTCCAGCTCCTCCTGTGGCGCTGGACTTCCACCTCCAGTCTGCATTGCTGCCTTCCAGTTGTTTGCGAGTTTCTGCTTGGTTTTGCGCTTCACATCATTCCAGCACCTCTTGACCTCTTCCATTGTCCTCTTCAGCACTCTGACTGCATTCACCTTGTCCACAATGGTCTGCCATATTCCATTTTTGATTCCCAGTGACACAGTGGAGGTGATGAACAGTAGTTGATGGTGTTCTATCACCTCCATTATCAGGATCCTGTTTTCCTGCGGACTGAACCGCTTCTTCTACTCTTCTTGTCCCTGCCCTTCGCTGACCCCGAGGTCCCAGGCTGGTCCTCCGTGGGGCTTGTGAGGGTCTGGTTGTCCTCTATACTTGCTCCGGCTACCTCCATTGTGTTTCGCTGTTGTTTGGCTTTTGTTTGTATGTTTTTTTTCTAGTTTTATAGTGCATTTTCCCGCATGACGCGTGGGAATTGCAGGCCTGTGGCTGGTTTTCGCTGATTTTTGTATCGCGATTGGCGTCATTGCTACTATTTTCACGTTTGTGTTTCGGGTTTTTGCGGCGTCGTGTTGATTTTAACTCATTCATTTGACGCGTTATCGTGGGGCTATCGCACGTTACCGCCGTGTTGGAAATATCACGTTGACACGGCGTCATTTTCCCACGATAGACTGCGATGTGAAGAGTTGCGTTAAGCTAATTTTGCGGTACTTATCACTCGTTCTTGAGAATTTGCCCCTATTTTTTTGTTTCATTTTCTATATACTTTATGTATTGGTTTTGCCTCTTGCTCTCTACACATTCTGGCGATATGCCCTTTCTTGTTACATTTTCTACACACAGCATTGCGTGCAATATATGTTCTGCAATTTGCTACCTAATTTGGCATTCCACATCTATAACATTTTAATTTGACAACCTATTATTTGTGAATATCTTTCTTGCATGCATACTGTTTTTTCTTTGTTCTGAATTGTGTTACACATTGGTAGTTCTCCTTCACACACTCTTTTATGCTTTTTGCAATGTCAATAGCTTCTTTTAAACCGGGATGTTTAGACAATAATTTCTCTTGGATTTTCAAATTGCTAGTACATCTCACTGACTAATCCCATATTAACGATTTGCTTAGCCCTCCAAAGTCACATGTTTTAGATAAACCTGCTAATTCAGCAATATAATTAGTTACTTTTTCTTGTTTGCCTTGGATTCTACTGAAAAATGTGTGCCTTTCTAATACTACATTCACTTTTTCACAAAAATATTTCTCTAATTTTTTTTTTTTTATTAAAATGTGATATATATCTGTGTCTCATTTTCACCTTCATCTTTATTAGTTACTGGGTCTAGAACATTTTCATATGTTTTCCTTCCTTGCATGCTCAGATTGTGACAGTGTGTGGTGTTTGCGTACAGCTGAAACCTTTCACCCCAAATTGCTATTTAATATGATTCAAATAATTGTATCCAATTCTTCCATGCTAATGAGGGTTACCCCACATCATGTAAACATGATGGAGATTGTGACATGCTTGCTGCTGCCATATTTGTTTAATAAATAATCCTTCTCAGTATTTTAAGTGGCTATAGTGTTCTATTTGTAATGCAGATCCTTAGTATAACTCACAATTATCTCCGAAACAAAAATATGTGTAACTTATATATAGGCACATATGATTGTCATTTTAGGTTGAGAATTTATTAATCCTTTGAAAAATAATTGTGCGTTACACCAAGTTGACACACCAAGTTCCTTACATTTTTCAGTGTGCGTATTACTGAAAATGTAGATTGCATTTTGGTGTGCCTATCACCATATGCAAATGCTTAATTTCGATTTACTGGTCACTTTGTGTGTGAATCACTGTTTTACACACCATCCTCTTGCTCCCTTCATAAATGGTCCCTCAATGGTTTCCTCAAACTAGCATGTTCTCGCCTCCACACTCTTGAGGAAGAGAGTGGTCAAGAGATAAACAGTCCATCAAAATAAACATGTTAAGCTGTAAGTCTTTGCCAGTCCATTTCTTAACCCAACAAAGCAGTGGACTAGGAGCAATAAGATCACTAATGTATCTGAGACCCAGCTCCTCGTGCACCGAGAATGTCAGTGTGCTTTGCGGAACCCACAAGTTGTGCCTCAAAAAGGTGTTTTCCGCTATTTGAATCCTGTCCACCCACCGGTGGCCCCTGACTTCACATCCATATAACACCTTGGAGATGCACTTAGACTGATAAAGTTTAATTAGGGTAGCCGGTGGCCACAAGCCCAACCTCTGGGCAAAGCTGGCAACTGCACCTGTGGTCTGTGTCAAATCACAGGTCTTGCCCTCCACCAGGGGGTTTCAGCTCAACTTGGCATAAAAAAATACCCCCAGGTAAGGAAAAGCTGGGACTTTGGTTAGAATGTGTTTCCCAACCCTGAAGGTTTTAGAGCGTGTGGACCGAGGGCCAGTTACCAAAACATATGAGTTGGAAAAATTAACAGCCAGGTCCAGACTATCCATATAGGTGGTGAAACTGTCCAACAAGGACTGCAAACCCACCGCAGTGCGTACCATAAGCACCGTATTGTCGGCATGTAACAAAACCAGAAATGGTCTTGTACCTACCTTTGGGCAGTCCACCTGTGCTGACACCAAAGCTTGTTCCAAGCCATTAACAGTGACGGCCCGTGTAGGGTGTTTTACCGGGGCGGTGAAGTGGCACAGAGGAGGGGCAGGGTGGGGGGTTGCAAAATGCGGCATACGGCTGAGTTCAGGTAAGTAACGAAAAAAATTAATAAAACTAATTTCGTTGTGCGCGCTGCATCGCATTTGGCAATGCAGCGCGCGCAACGAAATTCGTTTTATTAATTTTTTTCGTTACTTACCTGAACTCAGCCGTATGCCGCATTTTGCAACCCCCCACCCTGCCCCTCCTCTGTGCCACGTCACCGCCCCGGTAAAACGCCCTACACGGACCGTCACTGCCCATTAATATAAAGGGTGAACAAAAAAGGTATGAGTATGCAGCCCTGGCGAACACCCCTACTAATGACAAAAGACTCAGTGAACTCCAACCCTTGAGAGTACCTTACTGCAGCTGAGATGCTGGCGTGGATGTTCTAGAGGAGTGAAACTATTTCTGGGTCCACCCCCATTGATAGCGCCAGATCCCAGAGCTTATTACAATTTACCCTGTTGCATGCAATGTGAGGTCTATATATGCTAAATGCAACGAGCCAGACTGAGCAACAGTGTATTTGTTTATAAGTAGCTATAGGATGGCACACTGATCAGTGGTCGACCTCCCCGGCTGAAAACCATATTGGACCTCGGACAATATATTGTTCACGTCTACCCTCGATAAGAGCCTGTTTAATCCTTCCCAGCACTTTCACAACAGCATCTATGGGCGATATTGAACGGTAGCACTGTGGATTATCGTTGTCCCCCTTTTTGAAATCGGTACGATGATGACGGATAACTGTGAAGGAAGAGCCAAGGGAGGCACTGTCAGACAGTTATTGATCAGGTATTCTGACTCCAAACCAATTACTGTCTGAAAGTACCCTAACCTTGCTTAAATAATGATTACAGTCCAGGTTTTTAAAAAGTAATGTTTCTGGCCTCCGCATAAGTTTCCCATTTGATAATGTGCTGCTCAAGGACGCCTCCGACGCTAGGGTGGAGGAGCGTCACCCCACTGCTTTCTCGCTGTGCGAGAAGCAGAAACATAAAATGATAATTACTACCATTTTATGTTTCTGCTTCTCGCACTGCGAGAAAGCAGAAGGATTTGGTACCGGGTGGGCGGGGCTGCTCTGTGAGTAGGGAAGGATTGGTGTGCCCACTCCTGAGGGCGCGATGACTGTTTGGACGGCCCTCTTTGGCCGCCCAAAGCAGTCATGCGCACTCTGCCCTTTCTCAATGGAGGCTGCAATGCAGCCTACATGGAGAAAATGTCCTCCCTGTAAGCCCCTGGCTGGGCGACTTCCCCACCAATCACAACGTGATTGGCTTAGGGGAGGGAGGCTGCATGCTTCCTGTTCCTGCCGGAGGAGAGCAGGAGCAGGCGCCGAGAAAACGCGGGACCCACCCGGCCCACAGGTACGTTTTTTAAAAATTATTTAATTTATCCCCCCTCCCTGCGCAGCCCTCCCCTCGCGACCCTCCCCTCGCGACCGTCCCTTCTCAACCGTCCCCTCGCAATCCCCGCCCCCTCACCTGCGATTAATGCCGGCCGTGACTGGTGCTGCGTATACCAGGCATAGCAACATGTGCTATAAGAGGTAAGTTAGTTTTTTTTTACTTTGATTTGATTGGTACAATATGGCATGGAAAAGTATCTTGCCTCAGAGAAAGATTTATTTTGAAAGTATTAAGTTGATTATTGTGGTATACTATTTGTATCTGGTCTGTAGTAAGAACCAAAAAATGCTAATCTATGTTAATAAAGTGTTTTTTGTGAAGACTTTTTTACTGCTATAAAATTTTATTTTGACTGCATGAGTGAGATACTTTGAAAGCTGACTTTGGATAGCTCATTGCTTGGAATGTAATAGATAGGCAAATGGGGTTGGTTACAAAGGACAATGCGTTTTCATGACAGGTGGTTTAGGGGCACTGTCATACTTAATGTATAATAGCCTGATTTTGTGTTTGACGGCATTGCCTCTGCTACCCACCTGCAACAGGTCCACCAAGTTGAGGAATTACTTATGTTTTTCTCCAAAGCGGCTTTTGTCTCAGTAACTGCAGGTGGCAGAGAGTGGGCGGCAGGTCCTTGGAAATAACATAACTCTTGTTCCCCAAATATTGAGAGTTTATCCTAGTTTGTGGGGAAATTTCTTTTTCCTATCTGGCACTGCCATTGCATGATAGATCCAGACAGGAAAATCATCTGTTGGAATGGTGCCACATTTGCCTCCTTAAATAGGTAATATCATCTGAAGCTATTCTTGTACATGTTGGGTCCAAACAGTGGTTTCTTACCAATGAAGCTAGGAAAATCTTTGCTATCGCGAGGTGAGGGAACTGTCTTGTCAATTTCTCGCTAATTCTGTTACCACCCACCGCTAAATGAGGTGCTAATTAACCAGTGATCAGAGAATCTGACTGGATAACTAATTTTTAGGGTTCCCACTCTTTGAAATGTATTATGAGAAATTATATATTTTCCATATATAGTGAGTCTGGAAACCTTTGTGCATCTACAGCAGTGGCATTAATTGGGGATATCTTTAAATAAAGTGAAGTATATATTTTTTCAGAATAAAAAACGTGAATTTACTGTGTATATGTGTATGTATACATTGTTTTATGAAATGAACAACTCATGTATGTCATGATTGAGTTAGAACGGTTTAGTAGATGGCATTCTAAATATTTCACTATTGCCTCATTTGTATCCCTCTATAGAGATTCTGCCTGGTTTGATGATTCTTGGCGAAACCGTATTAAAGATGAAGTTGGTGACAACTGGAGAATAAAGGTATCTAGAACTGTTGACTGATTATATGAACTAGATCAGAAAGGTTATTTGTACCAACAGCTATGTTTCAGAAGTTTAATGTTGTCAAAACACGTCTAAACTGTAAATGATGGCTGTTCGGGTTGTTTGTCTGGAAGCGGAAAAGTGGAGTATCCTGTGAGTGACATGTCGTACCTCAAAAGGTACAAAATGACACAAGGCATGCACCTTCATTGAACAGGTCATTGATGGACATATTTGTTCAGGACTTACCTGAATGAAATCTCCTGAGGTGCAAAGGCCTACAACATGGAGTGAATGATATAGGCAGTAGAACACACCTGCAGCAGACAGATAGACTCTTCTTCAGCAGAAGGCATGTTGAGTCGTTTACTTTAGCGGCATTGCCAAATTCCATTCTCTCCATCCCTGGCATTCTGATCTCTCCTGTTTTTAAGAGCAGCCACCTAACTCTGTGACCCTGTTTGCATTGCTTCAGCGGCCATGAGTCAGGAGGTACCAGAGCTATCATCTTACTAGCAGGAAAATTTGAGATTGTTAGCTGTGGAGCAGCTGTCATTTTAAAGCACGAGAATTACCTTCTGGGCATTTCAATAGTAGCAGACATTTTAGATTCAAGTAGGTGGGTTGGAGATGGCTGAAGAGTAGAAAGTTGTGAAATTATTTTTTGTCTCTCTGTGACTGCTGGTATTAATGCACTGGGACAGTGCTTTCCAAACATTTTGAAACCACAACCCTATTTTTATAGTAACTAACTTGTGCAACAGACCTAGCTTTAATGGACATGAAATGGCCGTTTTTTTATGTAACTAAAACATTGTGTGGTAGCGCTCTGTCATTTACAGACAACGCAAATTTTCCATTAAAATGGCCTTTAAATTTCCACAGACATACAGTTTTGCTGATAAAATTATATTGCACACAAATGACAATTTGTGGAAATCAGGTTTCAGTGAATGTTGGGCTAGTGCTGCCCGAGGCCCATTTGTATGGATACGATACATAAATAGGTGGGGGCGGACCACCTAGGCATTGTGCTAGTCCCTACCCCCCTCAGATAACCCCAGCAGGCTTTCTGCTCCCCATCAGGGGCAGATTGGAGATGCTTTCTTCCAATCTGTTCCCTGGCGGTGGGGAGAAAGCCCACTAGACTTACAGAGTTTATATTTGCAGGGGAAAGTGCCCCCCCTGGCAATGGGTTAATGCTCCCTTCTACACCAGGCCCAAATGTATTTCTGCACCCCCCCCCCATCCTCCTCCCCGGGGTTGTTACCTCCAATCTGTCCCAGGGTGGCAAAATACCGACTAGACACAAGGAATTATTTTTTGTGAGGAACAATGGGTGGGCTCGGCCCGCTTAAGCATTGAGCTTAGCCCTTCCCCTCAAATGAGCCACAATAGTTTCCACTACAGGGGGCAGATAAGAGGTCTTTAACTCCAATATGCCCGGCAGGGATAGCAGAAAGCCCACTAGACACCAGGGAGTTTTTGTTTATTGCTACAAGGCCTGGCCACACACCGGGCCTACCTTCCACCTCCAATATGACCCCAACTGTCTTTCTGCCCCTCAAGACTAAAGTTCCTAGTGCCCCCTACAGACACAAATCAAACTAGGGTCAATGAGAGTTGGTTTGATGCTTGCCTGTTGCATGCACTAGGACGAGCCACACAACTGAGGTAAAATAATCATCGAGACAAGTGGGAGAACACTAGGTGGTAGGAATTTTGTGGATTCCTGCTCATTCCGGAAGCTTACATCACAGAAATGCAAGGAAAATTTGCAATTTTATGCAAAGTTTGAGGTTTGCAGGGCACTGTGGGTAGGAAAAGATTGTGGAATCCACATGAGGCATACCATCCTGGATGTCCCTGGGTGTCTATTTTTCATAAATGTCTGGTTTGCTAGCTTTCCCTGGGTGGCTGTAAATCCCAGTCAAAAAAAATGCTGCTACCCCCATTGCCAAATCAGATAATTTATGTGATAGGAAATGCTGATGTTTCCACGTTGTAATTTGGGGTCTTTCCTGTTGTGGGCACTAGGCCAACCCACACACTGAGGTACCATTTTTATCAGAAGACTTACGGAATTGCTGGTTGGAAGGTAGTTTGTGGCTCCTCGCAGATTCCAGAACTTTTCATCACAGAAATTGTGGAAAATGTGTTTTTTAGTCAAAGTTTGAGGTTTGCACGGGATTCTGGGTAAAGCAACCTGGTGAGAGCGATGCAAGTCACCAATTCCTGGATTCCCCAGGGTGTCTAGTTTTAAAAATTGTACAGGTTTGGTAGGTTTCCCTAGGTGCTGAATGAGCTAGGGCCCAAAATCCATAGCTACCCACTTTGCAAATAGTGGGTAAATTTTAAATGGAAAAGTAACTATAACTTGAACTCTGAGTGTACAAGTAGAGCATGACGAGGGCACGAGTTATTGTTGTTCCTGTGCTCGAGTTATAGTTACTTCAGTTAACTATAACTGGTAAATTTCAGTGGTTTATTTAGTTTCAAATATAAGGTAGCAACTGGAATTTTCACCTATGTTGCAACTGGCATTGTCATCTAACTATAACATCACTTTTACCTTTTGTTTTTTTCAGTAAATTTCGAAGTTTTTTGGGGGGGTTTTCTGCGAATTTCTAAGTTTTTTTTTAATACCTAACTATAACTGTCACTTTAACCTTGTTTTTTTTCAGTGAAATTTTGTAGTGTAAGTCACTGTCAGCATATAAAAGGAAGGCCTACATGTTTTGTCAAGGGGTCATTACAATATATATCAATAAACATTATTAAATAAAACAATATTAAACAAGAGTGAGTCTTTTTTACGGTCCTTAAGCCATTAAACCAATCACAAGGGGTGCCCACATTGCCAAGTTGAAGAGCAAACCCCCAGCTCTGGGAGTGCTTACAAATTATCAACTTTTCCTGTGATCATGTTATATAGACCCAAGTAAACTTAGGGTTAATTTTAAGTATTTCTGGAGGGCTGCTGTACTCCCTGCAGTACCCCACAACACTTAAAGAATACTGCTGGTGCACGTGCCCAGATTACGACACCACCATGCATGAAAATATATTTAAATTAGCTCACAAAGGGCATTATGGGGTCCTGTTTTGCGGAGCAGTGAATAATAAATGGGCAGCTCTGGCCACTCTTTTATTATTGTCATATATATGTATATTTTTTTATTACTATTTTTGTGGGTGTCCCGTTGACTTTTTTTGTTGGGGCCGCGAGTGGAGCCCAGTGCCACTGCCGGCTCCCCGATGACCACACATTGTGGGTGCTAGCAGGACCTGGACACTTTTTTTGTGGGTGTCCTGGCTGCTCCTTATTAGTGATTGATGTTGGCATGGAATCCATGGTGACACTACTGGGGCTGCTAGGATAATAATTAGTATAGGGTTTATCTTTTGTCCTGTTTTTAAATATCTTAATGGTGGAAAGATTAGATGCTGCTTCTGCTTTGTACAAATGGAAGGGTCAAGTCAGGTGAGGCTCAGGAAAGATTGCCAAACTGGCATTATTTGAATGATCTTTAGGGTGGGAAACATAAAGGCTGCTCTTGGTTGGTAGAGGATAACACCAGTGAAGATGCCCTGCTGACTATGTTGAGGTTGCTAGGGTGAGACTTGGCCTAGAGCGTGATGACTGGCATGAATTTAAATGTCTTCATGGTGGAAAACATGCACTAATGTATTACTGTTCATCAGTGTACGGGGCCAGTGAGACTCAAAAGCCTAAGACCACTGAAACCTTTTACTCTCTGGAGTCATTGATTATCAATGCTGCCTCAAGCTTTTGTTCTGGTCTGGTACCAGTATTGATTCTTGTTCCTGTCCTGGGAAATGTATGCTTTTACAGCTTGGGGCACCTAATGTATTGGGCCGTTAATACTCATTACTGTCTAAGGCTATTGAAGGTCATTGCTGCTTGGATTGAGGTAATTGGTGGATCCTACTGCCTGGTACCATTAATGAGCATTACTGCTCGGACCATTAATGGTCATCTCCCTTTAGGACTAGTAATGGTTATTTCATCTTGGGGCCATTGAATGTCATTGGCTACTAAGTCCTATCACTGCTGGAGGCATTAATGTTTGTTAATGCCTGTGGCTGTTGATGCTTGCTGTTACTACCTGTGGCCATTGATGTTCATTACTTCCTGGGTCCTTGGAAGCTGATTACTGCCGGGGGCTATTGCTGCATACTGCTGCCTGGGGCCAATATTTAATTGTGTACGTTATTGCCTATTCCCCTGATTCTCATCACTACTTGAGGTCATTGAGGTTTTTTTACTGCCTGAGGGAATTGAGGTTAATGACGAACTGGCCCATTTTGTTTCAGTCGTACGATTGGTATCATTGCAATTCATTGCTATTCAATACCTCCAGCAGACATTGATGTTCATTACTGTGTGCGGCCATTGATGTTCATTATTGTCTCTGGCAGTTGATCCCCTTATCGTTTTGACCATCGGTGTTCATTAATTCCTGGAGTCATTGAGGCTCATTACTGCCTGGAACTATTGATGTTCATTTCTGCCAGGCCATTGCTGTTCATTACAGCCTTGAGATAATATTGATGCTTGTTATTATTGCTCGTTACTGCCTGGGCCATTCAGTTTCACAACCACCTAGACAATGAAGGATCAGTAGTGCGTGGACCTTCAAAATGCACTAGTGACTGGAGAACGTAATGCACATTAATGCCCTTGATCATTGATGAGCCCAATACCTAGGGCCATTGAACTTTGCTGAGACTTGGGGAACTGATGCTCATTACTGTTTTGTGGCTGTTATGCATAGTTCTCTGTAGATCTTTGTACATGGGTTCCAGTTGCACCCAAAGACATCATATGTGGCGTCCCCCAGGCATCCTCCCTCAGCCCCACCCATGAACTCCAAATCATCTCCTATGCCGACGATACCCGGCTCGTCCTATCCCTCACAGAAGAAGCCGTCACCACAAAAGCCAACTTTCAACACACCATGACCGACTTCGCCACCTGGATGAATACCCTCTGCCTCAAACTCATCTCAGAAAAGACGGAGGTCATCATCTTCGGAAGTAAGCCTTCCCCATGGGATGCCACGTGGTGGCCTGGTGCCAGCTATAGGCGCAATCTCAGAATCATCCTGGACACTCGTCTGACCATGAAGCAGCAGGTCAAAGCTGTCTCCTTGGCCTGCTTCCTCACCCTCCATGCTCTGCAAGATCTTCCGGTGGATACACGTCGCATCCAGGAAGACCACCAACCAGGCTCTCATCACCAGCTGTCTCAATTACGGCTATGCACTCTACGCCGGTATCACCAAACAACTCCTGGGCCACCTCCAGACTATCCAGAACTCGGCGTTAAGACTCATCCTCGATCTCCACAGAAGAAGCTACCCACTGGCTTCCCGTCCAGGAAAGATGCCTATTCAAGCTCCTTACGCACGCCTAGAAAGCCCTCCAAAAGTCTGGACCTGCCTATATCAATGACCGCCTGACATTCCACAGACCGACTAGATAGCTCCGATCCTCCACCCTCGCCTTGTCCCACATCTCACGCATCCTCCTCATTTGCTGTTGAGGCCGCTCCTTCTCCTACCTCGCTTCATGGTCCTGGAACGACCTTCCCCTCCACCTGTTCTCTTCCCCATCGCTGAAGGACTTCAGGAAGAAGCTCAAGACCTGTCTCTGCGGTTGCCACCTCCCTCCGTCCGAGGCTCGCACCATCCACCAGCGACTAGAGACTGCCGGGGGTGACAAGCCGCGCTCTTCAAGACCTGATTGATTACTTTGCTGGTTCGACTGTCTATGTGAGTGCATGCATGTGTTTGTGTGTATGTAAATAGATATATTTGGTTATATTGCCCTGTCTGCATTTTTCTGTACATGTATGTTGTATCTTAATGTGTATGTGTATATTGTTTTGTCTGTGTGCATGCACTCGACAGACGTCAAACCTACTGGCTCTGAAAATGCTTATTTTCTTTCTGCTGTAGGCTTCTTTCTGGGGAGAGTTCAGTTCCTTGTGTAACTCTTTAGCATAGTGTCTACATTGAAGGCCCCATTACACTGTTGTTGCCTTTCCTTTTCATTTGTAGCATATTTATTCACATTGCCTTGGCGGTCAAGCTGTCACAATGTTTCCAGTTTGTCCTGAAGTTGTGGTGCAGTATATTGGCAAATACAGTTGAAACATGAGGTGCTGTCAGTCGAAATGGCATTCCTTGTCCAACACTGGACCCGCAGTCAGCTGTGGCACTTCTCCTGGGTGGGGGAGAGGGATAAAAAACCTCCCTTGTCCTTTGTCAATGCCTAGAGGGTTAGAGGTCAACCAAACCTTTCCCAGTTATGGATAAAGGCAGAGTGGGGGTTAAGGAGAATGTTTGTGTTGCCACATGATGAACTGCCATTACCTGTTGTCACCATGATGCCACTTTTCTAAACACTGGCCCAATATACACTGCCATGACTTTTGCCCAAATACATGAGGTCATCGGAGACTGGGGCCTCCACTCCTAATTTAGAAATGCACCCACTTGCTGAGATCTTTAAAAACTGAAGAGCATTGGAATTATAAACAAAAAATCAATGTCTCTGAACCACACACAGTTTTCTCTCTGCACATTGTACCTGTTAAATCTGTCTAGGACCCCTATGCCTTTTATGGTGGTCCGAGAAGGAAAATCTGGTGATTGTCGCTTCACCCTAAGCATGAGGGGCCACTGCCATGACTGACAGGTCCAGGGTTTCCACCAGCAGAACAGCAGAGGCTTTGCCAGTGGAAAGCATGTGCTTCACTAAATGAGGTAGGCGAGCCTCAAATTTGTCAAGGAGGGAGCTTTGTCAAACTTTAAATAAGGCCCTTTATGCCCTGCATTCTGCCATCTCCCAAATTCACATTTTGGTTTTCATAATGAAATTTTAACAAAAGTATACCTGTGTTCTCGTTACATTTGATGTATGGTTAAATGAAGCCCATTAGCACCAGGACACCCTTCGGGGTATTTATTGCGTTGAATAAATTCAGTTCAATTGAATACATACATGATAACTGATGCAATAAATAGTTATTGATGAATTCATTTTTCATCTGCATTTTAAACTAACTTTTGTAAATTGAATTAATTGTCAAAAAAGCTATTGCTGTGTAAAAGGTTAATAGAGATATAATGTATTCTCTTTCATTTAGGCAAATAACTTAAAGAAGATACTTCAAGGAATTATGGATTATTACCATGAGGTATGGAGCAGAACATTAATTGTACTTATTACTTTTTAAGGTTAAGAATTCGTCATACTTATATTACACTTGCAAACAATCTTGTCCTACAAATGGAATTGTTTTGAAAGACATGCATTCCTTTTCAAACAGCTCTTGAGCCTATCATTATTTCCTTTCTAAGAGCTTACCCTTTAGAACACACTCAGTGTATGGCAGAGGCATTCAGTTGCAATTGTCAGATTGTAAAAAAAGTACGACAAAAGAGAAAAGTCCAGGCAAAATGTTTTATCCTGGTTATCTGTGTTTAATTTATATAAGCTATGGAAAACCTTAGTTTGTCCCTGAGCATAAAATAGAGCTGCACTACTCTAGTAGAGAACAATACACTATCTTGAATTATCCCTTCTACTTTGTACTGTGGTACATTACTTACTACCTATGTTCATTAAAGATATGCAGACAAATATTATCCGTCGTCTTTTTTAGGTTCACTTACCAGTCAAAGCGAGTTCTCTGTTGGCAAAAAGACCTATTGTCATCTTGCGATGGGCTAAGAACCCATCATTTTTTTTAAAATGGTTCTTAATTGGCATTTAATTTGAAACAAACACAATACAAAGATGACAGTTATGAGAGGGGAAAGTAGGGGAGGGAGAAGGCATCAGTAGGGAAGCACGGCATCACATAGTTACATAATACAATGTCAATGAAAGAGAATATTCCCTCCACTTGTCGCCCAATTAAGCATTAACAATAGAACATGTCCATCATCAATGGATCATATATGTAACCATCAAGGGTGAAGGAGAGGATGATAGTGAGGTGGCCTGCTCATACTTCTGTGTCAGCTGTGGTGAGTTGCCAGGATCCCTCGTTGCAGTCATGGGTGTAGAGGCAGTCAAAACAGTGTGTGGGTGGCTATCTCCGGGGTTTGTCTCTGGCAATGGAAGTAAGGTGGAATCCCTGTGGAGCAGGTAAGTGAGGAATGGTTCTCACATTTCTTTGGGGCATGATTGTATGGGCACCAGTTCCCAAAATGTTGTTAACTGCCCCTGACAGTATGTCACATATTGTAACCAGGTGGATGTGAAGGGAGCAGTACGCCAGCCCGAGTGTAAGGCCACTCTGCGCTTAGCTAGTAGGAGGAGCATGGTGCTAAATCGGCGATCGCAATCCGGGGCATCTTTGACATAATCCAGGAGGGCCACCAGGGGAGTGCGGGGCAGGTAGTGACCAGTAATTTCTTATATAGCTGAAAGGACTCCACCACCCTCAGACATCCCCATGTAAGATGTATAAAGGTGGCCTGGGGTGATGCGCATCTCTGACAACGTGCATCTTCAGTGAGTCCCATTTTGAATAGTTGTGCAGGGGTCCAGTATAGACTGTGTAGAAATTAAAAATTAATCAATCTCAGCCTATAGTTGGGTGAGAGGGATGTTATCTGGCTGCAACAGTAGGACCATTGTGCATCAGTGCTAGATGGAACCGTATCAGACATCCATGCGGTGCGAGCGGCTGAGCTGGCTGCCGGTGCAGAGGTCTGCATGTCGGTATAGAGACGGGAGACAAGCCTGCATGGTAATGGATTTCTGAGTATATGCTCAAGAGTTGAAAGTGTCAGCGGAGGAGCCAGGAATGTGTTGTGTAGTGTACGGCAGGGGGGGTGATGCAACAAAAGCCCTGAAGCGTGGTATGTATTGATTTCCCAGATAGAGGTCAGAGAATGTCATGAGATCTTGTCCACGGGCATACACTCAGGCGCCCACGCCCAGCAAGAGTGGCAGTTGTGGATTGCGATTGAGCGGGATAGATGTTGTATAAAGATGGTGGAGTTTTGCACATTTCCTGTGCGCAAAGTGCATATAACAATATATTCGGGGCACCCAACCCGCCCTGAGTGAGCAGCAGATTTAGGATCTCCCAGGAGATGCAAGGCTGCTTGCCCACCCATGTCAATTTAATAAGATTCAAGTGCAGACGGTACAAAAATTGAGCAGTGGGGGTGTGGCCAACCATCATGGCCAAGTGTATCTAATCCACTGAGGCCCCCCCATTGTCCCGCTGAGTTTTACTGATTGCCGGCAGAGGGAGGGGCCTGCGCCGGGCGGAATCGAGGCGAGCTGCTGGCGCGTAAACTGAGGGGGGTGGGGGGCTCCTACCCTGCTGGTGCGGACCTAAGAATCGATATGGAGCAACTCCTGGACCAGGTAGCTGGGCCTGTCATGGCGCCCAAGACTCGACTATGAACTCCAGGGGGCGGAGGGCCTGGAAGACACCCTGTGGGGTGCAGGAGTGAAGGGGGAATATCCGCTCCAATAGCTTCTATGCCCCCCAAAAAAGTACAAGCGAATAGAGTTAGTAGTTACTTTACGCAACCAGCCGGAGCTATGCAAGTAAATGTGGGAAGCAACATGGCACTCAAAAAGGAAGATCTACTAGCATTAAGAGACTTTAAGAAAGGCCTTGAGAAGTGACATAAACTCTTGCCTGTCCTCTCTCCAAGCTGACGTGGATTCCGTTGGGGCCTTAACATTAGAATTTGAAACGAAATACCTTGATCTGGAGAACAGACTGACCCCTCTGGAAGCTGAAGCAAGTAATCTCCGAGCCCAGCTACACAGCACGATACTTAAATGCGAAGACTTGGAAAATTGTTCCAGGCAAAATATTATTTGCATCCAGGGCTTGGCGAAAGGGGGTGAATGGAGGCCTTCGTGGTATTCCTGTTCTCCAACATCCTGGGGGACCAGCACCCTGAAGTGCAGCTGGAAAGAGTCCATCGAATGGGACCGCAAAATGCAAGACTCAACAGGCGTGCATGAGATGTATTAGCCAAAGTGCAATCATTTAAGGTAAAGGAGAGGATTCTTCTAGAGGCTCGTAAGCTGGAGCCCATATCGTTCCAGGAAACCACATGTACCCTCTACCTGGATGTGGCCCATGCTACTTTGACAAGATAAATACATCTTAAACCGGTCACCGAAAATCTTTGGAAAAACCAAATTAGATATAGATAGACCTTTGGCATCTCTTTTGAATACCAAAACAAATTATACAATTTTTCGGAGCTGGAAGGCGCAGCAGAACTGTTGGGGATAGAAACTCCTAATCTTCAACATTAGATTAGAAAATGAAAGGAGCCAACAGCAGATCTGCTGCGTGCCGTATCCGGGGGGCAGTGGCAACACCAATGCAAGGGCTGTCGTACTGTGAAATGAGAGACTTTCCATCAGTCTTTTGGACTCCCTCTATAGGGATGAAGGCTCTGAAGAAGGAATAAAACAATGAGATTATCAGACTCAACTCAAACACTGTCAGGACTCCGTTCTAATTACCCCTTGCAGTCTTTGATCTCGCTCTGGCTTGGGGAGGGGGAGGTGTTGTGCTTATGGGGGAGAATCTCTAGGTGACCCCCTGGGCGGATTGGTCTGGTCTCCTCGGCAAGTCTGAACTTTATAGGCTGGTGAAGAATTGGACTCAGTGGGACTGCGGATCTGGACCACGATACCCTGTTGAATGTACTTACAGATAAGTGTTTTGATCCTTAATGGGGCTCAAGGCCCACAATTTAGTAGTTTTTATACATTGTTTAGTGTTTTGTATCTGTGCACGCATGGAACTGATGCAAGGACAGCAGGGGAGAAGTGTGGGGTGGAGAGGAGGCACGGGAAAGCCCGAGATGCATGGACAGGAGGGACTGTATAAAGATGAATGTTGTAGGAATATTCCTTTATATCTCCACAACAGATAAGTAACCTCATGGCAGTTACATTGGGTACCTGGAATCTCAAGGGTCTCAACTCCCCTCACAAAAGTGGGAAATTCTGTAAGTACACTAGGTATCACGGGCTTGGCCTTACAAGAAACCCATTTGAAACATGCTGAAGAGCATAGACTACGGCACAGATCCTATCTATTGATTTATAAGTCATCAATAACCTCAAAACACAATGGGGTGGCACTACTATTTCATTCTTCTCTTAAATTTCAGATTATGAAAGTTAAATTCAATAAGGAAGGTAGGATGCTAATGGTCAAAGGGAATCTCCCTGGCTGCCGATGCACCTTTGCTACGATATATGCCCGAATTCAAATCAGCAGGAATTTCTCCTCTCTTTTTTTGACCAACCGGAAGGCTTTGCAAGGGGGGAGATAGTTGTCTTGGGAAACTTTAATCTCATGTGAGCTATGGATAGCACACACCCCCAATGCATATGCACTGGGGTGTGTTACCCAGCAGGGGAAGCAGGCAGTAACACAGTTGGGTCTGGTTGAAGCATAGCGCATGCTCAATCCCATCACCAAAGATTATACTTTTTTCTCTCACTCACATAAGACGTACTATCGAATAGACCATATTTTTGTTAGTCAGACACTTCAGCCAAACGTGGTCTCTACTGAAATGCATCCAATGTCCATCTCAGACCATGATCTGGTGGAAATAGTGCTAAACTGGCCAGGCTTGAAGTCATCACTACGTAGGTGATATTTTCTCCTCTGATACAAGACGGCACATTTAGAGATGAATTCAGATCCACAATTAGAGACTGCTTTCATATAAACCCACCCCAGGATACTAATTATGCCATGCACCGGGACACATTTAAGGTGGTAGAGCGAGGGAAATGCATATACTTGATGACTCTACTCATGCAACAAAAAACTAAGGAGCACCTGACCCTAGAAGCTGAGCTATCACAGGGCGAAAGGGCCCACAAGGACTCACCCACATTTCAGCTGCAGTGTAAGGTGACAGCCCTCAGGGGTAAACTGGCAGCTATATATTCTAATAGATCACAACTCACCCTTTTACAACTGAAAACATCTACATATGAGAGAGGTAATGTGGTGGGATCCCAAATAGCCTGACAGCTACTGGCAAAGCAGGAAAAATAATATATAGGGGCCATCCGTGGAGCGGAGGGAACGGTGACACAGACAGAAGGTGGCAAGGCAGAAGCTTTTAGAAGATTCTATAAAACCCTGTTTGCTAAAGACACACCAGTATTTAGCAGAATCTGAGCTACCTACAATCTCACCAGCCCAACAAGAACTCCTAAACGTACCAATTAGGATGGAGGAAGTCGAGATAGTGATAGATTTGTAAAAACTGCAGAGATCCCCAGGCCTAGATGAGCTTACAGCTCAGTTTTACAAAACATTTAGTCCGGATTTGACTTCGGATCTAACAACACTGTTTATCTCATTCACAGATACTAAGGTGGTCACTCCCTCCATGGAGGAGGCACTAATTACAGTGCTTCTAAAACCTGGGAAGGATCTTGGCTTATATTCCTCCTACCGCCCAATCGCCTTGATCAGTTTAAACTTAAAGCTATATTAGCCAAGGTCTTGGCTAATATATTAGAAAAGATCCTGCCTGATCTGATACATCCTGACCAATCGGGGTTTATTGAAGGCAAGCAGACTCTTCTTTTTTTTTAACACATAATTTTTATTATTTTCCTTATTGACATTGCATCACATATTATCAGGGAATACTTTACATTGTACATTTAGCAGTATTACTGCATATGTTATTGAATGCGGAAGAAGGCAAGCAGACTCACAATAACTTACAACGGGTGGTACACCAGGTTGAGAAAGTGGAGAAGAGGAAGATTCCAACTATTCTGTTGGCGCTAGATGCCGAAAAGGCATTTGACCGAGTGGACTGGTCCTTCTTCTTCTCCATCTAGCGACGATTTGGCTTTGCGGACAAATTCATTACAATGATCCAAGCAAATTATGCTAATCTCCGTTTGCGAGTATTGGTGAACGGAATGATCTGAGATTTCTTTTCATTGGGAAGAGGGACACAACAGGAGGGTCCCCCTCCTTTTTTTGCACTCAGTATTGAACCCTTGGCGGTGGGGATAAATCTTCTCCAGGGATTCCAGGGATTCCCTTTGGGTCAGACAACCACAAGATCTCATAGTTTGCAGACGATGTGCTCTTGACGCTCAGCTCTCCACAGACTTCATTGCCAGCCCTACAACAGAAACTACGAGAGTTCGAACCACCAGCAGGGTTTAAAGAGAACTTAGACAAATCATTCCTTCTCAACCTAACAATCCCAACAGGGGAAATGGGTATAGTCGCCGACACTTCCTTTCGGATAACACACAAAGAGATTACATACCTAGGTATCAAGATTACACTCGGGTCACGGATCTTTACAAAGCTAACTACCCACACCTACTTCGCCAACTACAACAAGATCTGAAGAGATGGTCCCCCCTGTATTTAACCTAGCTAGGCAGAATAAACGTTCATAAAATATTGGTGCTTTCCAGAGTGCCGTATCTCTTCCGGGCGACTCCCGGTAGAAGTAGACAAACAATTCTTGGCTACTTTGCACTTCCAACTCACATCTTTTATATGGCAGACTCTTAGAGCTTGGTTATCGAATGAAATATTGACAATGCCGAAACGGGAGGAAGCGCTCGCACTTCCAAACTTCTCATCATAGTATAAAGTGGAACAACTTAGAGTGATTTCGGAATGGTTCACGAGGGATTCAGATAAACACTGGCTCCATATGGATAGGGCATTTGTTGGGCGGACGATTTGGGATGTAATATGGAAACCCAAGGAGGTCAGGCCCCTCAATGCTTATTTGAGTACGCCCACTAGGACTGCGTTAAACATATGGGAAGATGTGACGAGCAGGACTGGGATGACGATCTTCCCGTCTCCCTACACCCCCATTCATGGCAATAAAACTTTCCCGCCTGCCATAGCACAGGGGCTCTGTATTGCTTCGTCCTCCCAAATAATAGAAAGTACAGCACCCCCCCCCCCCCCCCCCGCGGAGGCACACACACAGCAACCAATAAAACACCTTGACCTATGGATTCTTGATAGTGGAGTCAAACTCTCCTTCCCCTTGCTCAATAAGAAGGGCTGGGGCAGTCCCCCTCCTGACTATCTCTCCATACACTGCTGAATAAGCACATCCTTGATCATTTGGCATGGGCCCAAGGCAATTCATCTGCCCTATCTGCGCTGGTAATTTTCCTTTCTCCAACTGGCCTCTCACCATCTGTGGGGCTGGTCTGTGCTGTGCATGCTGACAAATAGGAATCACAGTCCTAAGTAAGTCTTGGGGAATATGCATCCCTTCCAGTGCTTAATTTGTGCCGGTGGTTTCTGGCGCTCAGCCCTGGCACTTATGTCTATAAGATTTTTTTCCCCTGGGCGGCAAGCCCGGAAATTTTTAACAAAATGTACCTGTCCTCCTTGGTCTCTGCTTGATATGTCTTCGCACGATGGCCCACCCTGGTCCAGGCATGTTGAATGTGCATCATCATCATGTTTGTGAGGTTAGCAGTGCACGCCTGCCCTTCACGTGTCATTTCTATTGGATAATCATGGCTGAGGGTGGGCTCATGGCTGAGCTGGGCTGAGGCAAGCTGGGAAAGTTCCAACCAAATTCCCACAATGTCGTAGAGCTGACTAAAAGTGCGTAGCATTCTTTCTTTAATGACCTTGCACTGAATTGAAATCCTACATTTGACGTGCATATGGTCGGGCCCACTACCAACTTCAGTCATTGTCGGATGCAGGTGTGCTTGTGTTGCTCTGTACACTTTAAAAACTGCCAGCTCTCTAATAGCTGTGCTGCACGAGCGTGACAGCATTACTAGAAGCAGCTGGACAGGAGGCACTGCAGGGCATTCTGAACTGCAAACTCCCGCCTGGTTTGCCCAATCTAATTGGAGCACCCATCTAGTGGCCCACTGTGACCAGCACTCACCCTCATGGATCAGGTAAGTGGAGGAAATCATTGTTGGCGCTGGGAGGAAGGGGGTGTGGTGGATGTGTGTGTCATGTTTATGCATTTGTTTTTGTCTTGAAAAAGAGGACTGTGTGCATTTTTGTAGTGTTTTCTTTTCTTCGCGCCTTTTACTAATTCATACTGACTGCTGACCTCAGGTGGGGGAACAGGATTGCAAGGGTACAAGATCACATTTATTAAAATAGCCAACAGGAATAGCAGATATCTGTATAAGAAGGCGTTTCTAATTTTCCAGTTTCTTTTAACTTCATTGAAGTGAAGAGATGGGCTGATGGGGGTGATGAGAACCAGAAAAAAGAAGAGCTTTTAAAAACGGAACCCACCATCCAGAAAGAAATAGATTTTTATTTTTATTTACATGGGCTGAAGGAGGTTAGCTTATAGCAGTAAAGTATTTTTGCATATGAAATTCTACATAGTTGCTGCATTGTATCTACAGAATCAATTTTTGTTTAAAATATACAAAAATCTATGTGAGCCACAACCGCTGGATTTCTGAATAAATTCAACTTTCACAAACGTTTGTTATGGCAAAGGGGTCTGTGTACTATTTCTGCCTAAATTGCACATGGGTGTTTTTTTCATTTATTCAAAGCTCGAGTCACATGCCCACAGAAAACAAGGTGAGTTTTCATGAGAGACGATCATGTGGCCTAATTTTTAGGTGCCTGACGCATCTAAGGCTTTTTTCTCTTTAGCTATGCCACAGAGCATAGGGGATGCTATACGGCGTTGACAAAAAACATTGGGAAAGTCAGTGGATCCATAAGGTGAGGCCTGTTGGCTTTGCCAATGCTTGTTTCTTTTCCTTACATGAAGCAAATATAAACCAACTATGCTTTCCATTTAGTCTATTCTGTCTCTGAAATGCCTAAATGGTCTGCTCTGAAACTTTCAACTCCTGCAGTGCAACACCGGAAAAATAACCTCCTCGAACATTTTTAGAGACATTAACAATTAAGTATTACCATCACCTCCAACATCCAGTTGGCTTCTGTTCATGCTGTTCTAGACTGTGTTGACCTAAACCCTGGAAAAGTTGCAAAAAGAAAGAATTATCAGCAAGACTATATAGAACTAAAAATACAACTCATTTTGAACATACTTTACAATGTTGTTAAAATGTCATAGTCCTAATTTTATCTATTGGTCAGCACTCTGAATTGTGCGTCACTTTTGACTGCTAGTCTTATTAAACAAGCATTGGCATAGCCAATAGGTCTCGCCTTGGAACCTTATAAGTGTTTATCCATGCAACGGTTGATGTTGCACCAAGGATATTGTGCCTCATAACTAAATACTTATAAGGTCCCAAAAGCGAGACCTATTGGCTATGCCAATATTTTGCACTGATTTACACGATGGTGAGCCAAGGCCTGGATCATAACCTAGTTCGCCATTATCTAGAGCCAGCAGCGCTACCTACTGGGAGGGACACATACCCTACCATGAAATCTCGGCTCGCTTTGGCCTCAAGGTTTTAGAAGGACCTTGAACCTGGCTCGAGCTGGACAATGGTTTGTTGACTTTTAGTTAGCACTTCCATAATATTAAATATGCCTTTTCTAAACTTGCTTACATTTTAAACCTAGAAAACACACAAGCTGATTTTCTTGATTTAGCCCTAAACGAATAATATGCTGGAAATACAGGCAGTGTTTAAATGAACAGGAATTAGGACGTGGTGTCGAATTGATCAAGTATGAGGCTGCACAAAGCCTCCCTATTTCCCCTAAATTCGCATACATCGTACACAAAAGGCCCCTTGAACTGCGGTAGCCCGCAGCACAAAAGTCAAGCAACTAAATGATCAATTGTCCACCGTCGCCACCAACCAGACACGCCCAGCGGCAAGCAGAGGCCACCAGTCAGAAATGGAAGTGAGGCCACCTAGCCAATCAGTGTTCTACCGTAGTTGATTAACCTCTTGCTGCACCAGCGAATAAAAGGTATAATTTGTTTTTTGGAGAGCGCAGGTCGTTGGGGACACAGAGAGCAGAGCTGGAGGGCACAGTGAGAGTAGCTGGGGGCATAGAGAGCACAGGTGGTGGAGGGCACAGAGAGAAGAAGTGGTGGAGGGCACAGAGAGAGGAGCTGGGGGCACACAGAGAGGAGGAGGTGGAGGGAACAGAGAGGAGCTTGAGGGCACACAGAGAGGAGGTGGTGGAGGGCACAGAGAGAGGAGCTGGGGGCACAGAGGGGAGCTGGACGGCACAGAGAGAGGAGCTGGAGGACACAGAGAGAGGAGCTGGAGGGCACAGAGAGGGGCTGGAGGGCACAGAGAGCAGCTGGAGGGCACAGAGAGGAGCTGGAGGGCACAGAAAGAGGAGTTGGAGGTCACAGAGAGAGGAGCTGGAGGGGACAGAGAGAGGAGCTGGAGGGGACCGAGAGGTGGTGGAGGGCTCAGAGAGAGGAGGTGGTGGAGGGCACAGAGATAGGAGGTGGTGGAGGACACAGAGAGAGGAGGTGGTGGAGGGCCAGATAGAGGTGGTGGTGGTGGGCACAGAGAGAGGCGGTGGAGGGCACAGAGAGAGGCGGAGGAGGGCACAGACAGAGGAGGTGGTGGAGGCCACAGAGAGAGGAGGTGGTGGTGGGAATAGAGAGAGGAGGTGGTGGTGGGCATAGAGAGAGGTGGTGGTGGGCACAGAGAGGCAGTGGAGGGCACAGAGAGGAGGTAATAGCAGGGAAGCTTTTTCTTAGAGTTAAAAACATTTCTTTGAAGTACATCTAGACAGGATTGTACTTCTGCCTCACACACTAAATTCTTACTTTGCAAACATGAACGTGATTCATAATAACTATGTCAGACTGTGATATATTTTATAAGTTACATATTTATATTTGCAGATAAACTTTTTCTGGTAAGTAAGAAAGTTCATCCCCTCCCCTTTGTCAGTCTCAGACAGGTTGATAAACTGTTTTCTGCAGCATCCTTTCTCCAGCAGATCGAAGGGTGGGTTGGATTCATACGGAGACATACTACCGTGGTCAGTGCTTTAAACAATACATTTGCTCTAATAATTACAAGACATACTAAACACTCACATGGGAAAACATGCTGCTCAGCTTGTTCAACAGAACATAGGACTACTGACTCCCTGAATTAAATACTTTTCCACTTCACTCACTGTGTTTTACGCAGACAATAAATGCATGGACGCATGCGATCGAGTCACACAGCTTCACAAAATCGCATTATGTGCCAGTCACTAATACACAATGGTGACCAGTGCATTGATCAGAAAATTAATCATGGGGATGAAGAGCGCTGAAACGCCATATAGGTATGTACATTGTGCCCCCCAACAGAGTTTCTTTAAGCATCACCCATTCCGAATAAATCGTTCCATTATAAAAAAAAATCTGCGCAAGTTAAAACGTAAACAGAGTTAGCCCTTTAAGTATTTTACTTTGAAAACTATTCAGCGTGATGGTTCTCAGAGGAAGAAAAATTGCTTTCTGAGCCAAATAGCATTCATAATGTTGTAGTGGCTGGCAACATGCCTACCTGTTTGAGATAGCATCACTCGCACCTTGGAATCTGGTGTGACCTGAGCTCTCAGCAGCACATCTGAAATCTACTGCCCTTGCTGGGAAATATTCCAGTATGCTCCACTGTGAAATCGCACTACCCGGAAGTAAATGTCAACCACAGATTGTAGTTGTTGTCCTATAAATGTCGGCCTCCTGTGAGTTTCTGGCCCGTCCTGCAAGACACGTCTTACGCGAACATGCGTGTCCAACTGGAAGGAGCTTAAGCAAAAGATTATGCAAGCGTCATAGCCACTTTGCTAAAAGTTCAAAAGCACGCAAAAAAAGGAAACATCGACAGCGGGTGTACAGAAGTGTATACACATACCAATTCTTTTTATTAAAATAAACTGATGAAACTGTTGGCACAAGAGGGGGAGGAGGAGTGGGAGGGGCTGCAATGCCTCTTGGCATCATGGAAACCAGGAGCAACGTACTGACGCTCCGTGCGCTGTGAAAAGCAGAACAAACTTGGGGTAAACAAGCGGTCTGCACTCTTGAAGCACTGCACTCGTTCTTGTGGTGGCATCCACCTTGCGGGAGCGAGCAGCGGCCAAATGTTTGTAATTATCGTGGCCGCGCCGCTGCTCGCAAACGCAATGTGGATGCTGCCACATGCACGAGTGCAGTGTTTCAAAAGTGAAGACCGATGGCTAAAGGCCCTCCTAAAGCAGCGCATGTGCGCTGCTTAGGCGAGACCTAAAAACATGTCTGAATGGAGTAATACTCAAACTCTGTGTTTTTGATAAAATCAAAACGTTTGTGTATGAGGTTCTGGAAAATCTTCAGACGATATCATCATCAAAGATATGAGGAAATATGACCACAACACTGTCTATGTTTTTGAATTCCACTTGCTCCTCATATTAGTCTACACCATCTCCAAAACCTACGGCATTGTCTAAAAGCTATCACGACCAACATCTACCCTATCTGGCTGACAAGCTCGCCATTTCTGGTGACTCTTTCCACAATCACAGCTGAGCACTAATCCAGATTGGAGGCGAAGTGCAAAAAATAAAAAACCCAGGCAGCAGTCTCTCTACATCTGTGCGTATAGGATCTGGAAAGGAGTTCCCATATCCATCAGGACCACCCCATTCCTGCCCCAGTTTGGAAAACAGCTGAAGACATACCTTTTGAAGGAACACAATGACACAACCCAAATGTGCACATCCACTTTCAGAACCCAGCTATCCCTCAAACCTCTTGTTGACTCTCATTAACCTTGTACAGTGCTCCACTGATTTTCAGAATAGTTTGCACTAAAAACATACCACATACATGCATGCATATATTTGATGCTTATAACATCCAAATGTAATTCTGCCCACCAACCAAGACACCTTGTCAATTGGTTGAAAAAATACCATCTTTTGAATCCTGCGCAATGTGCAAGTTCATTTTATATTTTAGGGTAGCCCTATTGTGGACACTTTTGAAGCAATCGCTCCATTACCAGAAGACTATGGTATAGACACCTGCATAGTTGCCTACTCATCACATACACCAAACTCATGTTTTCTAAAAATAAAAGAATATAGGTTCCTCAGTACTAATCTGCTGCTGGTTATTCATCTACAATTGCAATTTCTTATGAATGGCTCATAATCTGGACTATATGACCTCACACACACACCTTCTGCTACAGTGGAAATACTCAGTTGACCACCAAAATAGTATTAGTATTAGTATCTGCCTGATATTTTGAAGGTCCTCCATTCTGACACCCTTTTAAGCAATTATTTTCATCAACGTTTGTAAATCTCTGACAGAACAGATTTGTGACAATCTGAGAGCAATACAAACTTGGATATATGCATATTAGTCACCAATCGATCACTACTCTCTCATATATCACCAAGCAGCCCGTAGGCAAATGTTGCATTCTACAAATTCCTATACAGAGTAACTGGACAGCATGTTGAGTTTCCCTGAAGGATTTTTAGGGCTATATTGTCATTTCACCACTATTCATTTAATATGAAGAGCCTTGATCTTGATGACTCTTAAGATTTGCGGGACATGTCTGCCCATTTTCCTTGAAAAGTCTGCGAACCAAATGATACTCTCCTGAGGACACTCCTGCAGTTTATTCAGTGCCATTGTATATCAGATCTCTAAAGGCTTTACTCTACACATCAGTACTTTAGCCTTGCCTTTAAACTGAGAGTTTTAGGGCTATACTTTATATCTTACCTTGTTTGCCAGGCTTGAAAGGAAGTTCAGAATGTGTATAAAATCTTCTGTAATGGTATATCTCACAACAAAATCAAACACTAGGAGGAGTACATCCTGGAGGTACCTCAATGCCTCCGTAATAAAGAGAGGTGCACCAAAAGGACAGAATTGTCCTTTTTAGAAGACCCCTCACTCACCAACCTAGTTGGTGACATGCTTCATCATCGGGGTCCCACCCGGATAGCTGAATGCCATCCGGGTGTGCTGCGACACCTGATTACAGTGGAGCTGGTATTTTCTTTTGTTGTGTGCAAGTGAAAAGAAGTGATTTAAAATTTGGCGGTCTACACACGCTAAGGTGTACCCTATCCTTGGTTAATGTGAAACCCCATAATGTACTCGCAGTGGTTCACAAGGGTAGGGTACACCTTAGCGTGTGTAGACCGCCCTGGTTATTAACACTGGTCCTGACGAAAACCTGGAGATTCCTCCACGAGGTTGAAACATTTAGACCACTTTTATCTTTCACTTCACTTTTAGATACCTCAGGTCAATTTAACCTCGTATGGTATCCCCTGAATTTTTAACATTGTCCAGTCGCTCCAGAATAAAGAGTTTTATCCATAGAGAGTTAAAACTGGCCATTTTTTAAATCACTTCTTTTCACTTGCACACAACAAGAGAAAATACCAGCTCCACTGTAATCATGTGTTGCAGCACACCCGGATGGCATTCGGCTATCTGGGTGGGACCCCGATGATGAAGCATGTCACCAACTAGGTTGGTGAGTGAGGGGTCTTCTAAAAAGGACGATTCTGTCCTTTTGGTGCACCTCTCTTTATTACGGAGGCACTGAGGTACCTCCAGGTTGTACTCCTCCTAGTGTTTGATTATATTGATTATGGGGACCAGGAGTATTCCCGTGCAGAATACCCTTTCTCTCTCATTGTTTTTCTATATCTCACAACAAACCAGCTATACTCTGCAGCCCTTTGCCCTATATTTCCAAGTTGCCCAGTACATGATGAGCAAAGACGAATTTTGAAAAAGTCTTTATTATCTGTATATTCCCCTGTGCTGTGAGCTATAATCCTTGTTGGACCTAGCCTTTTTTGCAGGGTTATCTCCAAACATTTTGACTTCTTCCTCCTATTTTTTCTGACTGGTTTTTGTTGGCATTAGGACTCCAGGCACTTTACCACTGCTGATCAGTGCTAAAGTGCATATGCTCTGTGTAAATTGGTACTGGTGATTGGTTTATCCATGATTGGCATATTTTATCCACTGGTAAGTCTGTAGTAAAGTGCACTGTGTGTGCCCAGAACCTATAATTCAAATGCTACTAGTGGGCCTGCAACACTGACTGTGCCACACACATGAGTAGCCCTGCAAACTTGTCTTGGGCCTTCCACTACAGAGTCTGTGAGTGTAGTTTTAAACTGCCACTTCAACCTGGCAAATGCACCCACTTTCCAGGCCCAAACCTTCCCTTTTACTACATGTAAAGCACCCCTAAGGTAGGCTCAAGGCAGTGTACGTAACGCGATGTTTACGCGCTTCCGCGATATGTCATCTGCGTCTATGACGCGGTAGGTGCGCGGATCCCGTGAAATATTTAACATTTAAAAAAACATATATATATATGTATTTCATGTGAATATTAATTGAAGACAAACTCTAAACTAGTCTTAAAACTAATATATTTTTACATCTAATCCTATAATTTTTTTTAATTGTGAATAAATCTGTTTCTGCTTTTCTCCGAGACTATAGAATGGGGTCCATTTACAATAACAATCTGCGCTTTCATATGCAAGAGATGTATAGGAGAGATGGAGTACACTTTACTGATGAAGGAAACAGAGTCTTCCTCAACAACTTTAGACTCTGTATAGGTACTTACTTATAAGTACCAAAAACTCTCAATGAACACAACAGCTCTTTTTAGAGCCACTCAAGAACAAAACACTTAAGCTTGATGTTTATCTCCCAAAAATTTCAGTTTTTTTTCCTTGGATCCGCGCACGTTAGGAACCGCTCACCCAACGCGTGAGAATCCGTGCACCCAACGCGGTAGGATGCGCGCACCCTGCGCACATTTTGCTGTTTTTTTTTTTTTAAAGGGGGCTCCAGGGGGTCCTTCTGGGACCCCCTAAGCACCTCTAGAGGTTCAGAGTATTTCCACTCTGCCCCCTTTATATGTTTTACACACTTATTCCCCTTGCTTCTTCAGCCTCGCTTCTACCGAGGCAGAAAAAGGCCGCCAACAGTTCCTGGTTTCGAATGTAGACAGACACTCGACAGCCAATTAGCATTCAGCGCGTGATCGGGAGGGTGCACGCTTGGTTCAGGGAGGGTGCGCTTACGGTGCGGGTAGGGTCCGCGGATCCTCCCCGGCCATAGATATCACTAACTTTTTTACCCTAATTTTCTCAGGAACTACTGAACAGATTCACACCATTTATGCAAAAGGCACGTGTCTGAACTTTGGCAGGGTATGGGGTATGCTCAGACGTGAGTCCCTTGCTCACTTTGCCACTGGATTCAAGCAAGCCTGGCTGAAGACGGCTGAAATGCCAGAAACTGGTCCTAGGAAGCTTGTTTCCGGTCCAGGGAAGACATGGCTTGGCAGTTCGGGCTGCACTGTTCCCATGAGGCACAGGGTCAGACTGATTTGCATATGGCCATGTCTGAACTGGGGTGGCAGAGTGGGCTAAATAACGGTGATGGATTAAACCCAGATCAGTTGACTGGGGGTGAGTGCTTGCAATGTTCAACACTCCATCCATCATTTCCTTTGGTTTTTGCTGTGTTTGCCATAAGTTGGCAGGGTATGCTCAGACGTGAGTCCCTTGCTCACTTTGCCACTGGATTCAAGCAAGCCTGGCTGAAGACGGCTGAAATGCCAGAAACTGGTCCTAGGAAGCTTGTTTCCGGTCCAGGGAAGACATGGCTTGGCAGTTCGGGCTTCACTGTTCCCATGAGGCACAGGGTCAGACTGATTTGCATATGGCCATGTCTGAACTGGGGTGGCAGAGTGGGCTAAATAACGGTGATGGATTAAACCCAGATCAGTTGACTGGGGGTGAGTGCTTGCAATGTTCAACACTCCATCCATCATTTCCTTTGGTTTTTGCTGTGTTCGCCATAAGTTGGCAGGGTATGCTCAGACGTGAGTCCCTTGCTCACTTTGCCACTGGATTCAAGCAAGCCTGGCTGAAGACGGCTGAAATGCCAGAAACTGGTCCTAGGAAGCTTGTTTCCGGTCCAGGGAAGACATGGCTTGGCAGTTCGGGCTGCACTGTTCCCATGAGGCACAGGGTCAGACTGATTTGCATATGGCCAAGTCTGAACTGGGGTGGCAGAGTGGGCTAAATAACGGTGATGGATTAAACCCAGATCAGTTGACTGGGGGTGAGTGCTTGCAATGTTCAACACTCCATCCATCATTTCCTTTGGTTTTTGCTGTGTTCGCCATAAGTTGGCAGGGCATGCTCAGACGTGAGTCCCTTGCTCACTTTGCCACTGGATTCAAGCAAGCCTGGCTGAAGACGGCTGAAATGCCAGAAACTGGTCCTAGGAAGCTTGTTTCCGGTCCAGGGAAGACATGGCTTGGCAGTTCGGGCTGCACTGTTCCCATGAGGCACAGGGTCAGACTGATTTGCATATGGCCATGTCTGAACTGGGGTGGCAGAGTGGGCTAAATAACGGTGATGGATTAAACCCAGATCAGTTGACTGGGGGTGAGTGCTTGCAATGTTCAACACTCCATCCATCATTTCCTTTGGTTTTTGCTGTGTTCGCCATAAGTTGGCACGGTATGCTCAGACGTGAGTCCCTTGCTCACTTTGCCACTGGATTCAAGCAAGCCTGGCTGAAGACGGCTGAAATGCCAGAAACTGGTCCTAGGAAGCTTGTTTCCGGTCCAGGGAAGACATGGCTTGGCAGTTCGGGCTGCACTGTTCCCATGAGGCACAGGGTCAGACTGATTTGCATATGGCCATGTCTGAACTGGGGTGGCAGAGTGGGTTAAATAACGGTGATGGATTAAACCCAGATCAGTTGACTGGGGGTGAGTGCTTGCAATGTTCAACACTCCATCCATCATTTCCTTTGGTTTTTGCTGTGTTCGCCATAAGTTGGCAGGGTATGCTCAGACGTGAGTCCCTTGCTCACTTTGCCACTGGATTCAAGCAAGCCTGGCTGAAGACGGCTGAAATGCCAGAAACTAGTCCTAGGAAGCTTGTTTCCGGTCCAGGGAAGACATGGCTTGGCAGTTCGGGCTGCACTGTTCCCATGAGGCACAGGGTCAGACTGATTTGCATATGGCCATGTCTGAACTGGGGTGGCAGAGTGGGCTAAATAACGGTGATGGATTAGACCCAGATCAGTTGACTTGGGGTGAGTGCTTGCAATGTTCAACACTCCATCCATCATTTCCTTTGGTTTTTGCTGTGTTCGCCATAAGTTGGCAGGGTATGCTCAGACGTGAGTCCCTTGCTCACTTTGCCACTGGATTCAAGCAAGCCTGGCTGAAGACGGCTGAAATGCCAGAAACTGGTCCTAAGAAGCTTGTTTCCGGTCCAGGGAAGACATGGCTTGGCAGTTCGGGCTGCACTGTTCCCATGAGGCACAGGGTCAGACTGATTTGCATATGGCCATGTCTGAACTGGGGTGGCAGAGTGGGCTAAATAACGGTGATGGATTAAACCCAGATCAGTTGACTGGGGGTGAGTGCTTGCAATGTTCAACACTCCATCCATCATTTCCTTTGGTTTTTGCTGTGTTCGCCATAAGTTGGCAGGGTATGCTCAGACGTGAGTCCCTTGCTCACTTTGCCACTGGATTCAAGCAAGCCTGGCTGAAGACGGCTGAAATGCCAGAAACTGGTCCTAGGAAGCTTGTTTCCGGTCCAGGGAAGACATGGCTTGGCAGTTCGGGCTGCACTGTTCCCATGAGGCACAGGGTCAGACTGATTTGCATATGGCCATGTCTGAACTGGGGTGGCAGAGTGGGCTAAATAACGGTGATGGATTAAACCCAGATCAGTTGACTGGGGGTGAGTGCTTGCAATGTTCAACACTCCATCCATCATTTCCTTTGGTTTTTGCTGTGTTCGCCATAAGTTGGCAGGGTATGCTCAGACGTGAGTCCCTTGCTCACTTTGCCACTGGATTCAAGCAAGCCTGGCTGAAGACGGCTGAAATGCCAGAAACTGGTCCTAGGAAGCTTGTTTCCGGTCCAGGGAAGACATGGCTTGGCAGTTCGGGCTGCACTGTTCCCATGAGGCACAGGGTCAGACTGATTTGCATATGGCCATGTCTGAACTGGGGTGGCAGAGTGGGCTAAATAATGGTGATGGATTAAACCCAGATCAGTTGACTGGGGGTGAGTGCTTGCAATGTTCAACACTCCATCCATCATTTCCTTTGGTTTTTGCTGTGTTCGCCATAAGTTGGCAGGGTATGCTCAGACGTGAGTCCCTTGCTCACTTTGCCACTGGATTCAAGCAAGCCTGGCTGAAGACGGCTGAAATGCCAGAAACTGGTCCTAGGAAGCTTGTTTCCGGTCCAGGGAAGACATGGCTTGGCAGTTCGGGCTGCACTGTTCCCATGAGGCACAGGGTCAGACTGATTTGCATATGGCCATGTCTGAACTGGGGTGGCAGAGTGGGCTAAATAACGGTGATGGATTAATCCCAGATCAGTTGACTGGGGGTGAGTGCTTGCAATGTTCAACACTCCATCCGTCATTTCCTTTGGTTTTTGCTGTGTTCGCCATAAGTTGGCAGGGTATGCTCAGACGTGAGTCCCTTGATCACTTTGCCACTGGATTCAAGCAAGCCTGGCTGAAGACGGCTGAAATGCCAGAAACTGGTCCTAGGAAGCTTGTTTCCGGTCCAGGGAAGACATGGCTTGGCAGTTCGGGCTGCACTGTTCCCATGAGGCACAGGGTCAGACTGATTTGCATATGGCCATGTCTGAACTGGGGTGGCAGAGTGGGCTAAATAACGGTGATGGATTAAACCCAGATCAGTTGACTGGGGGTGAGTGCTTGCAATGTTCAACACTCCATCCATCATTTCCTTTGGTTTTTGCTGTGTTCGCCATAAGTTGGCAGGGTATGCTCAGACGTGAGTCCCTTGCTCACTTTGCCACTGGATTCAAGCAAGCCTGGCTGAAGACGGCTGAAATGCCAGAAACTGGTCCTAGGAAGCTTGTTTCCGGTCCAGGGAAGACATGGCTTGGCAGTTCGGGCTGCACTGTTCCCATGAGGCACAGGGTCAGACTGATTTGCATATGGCCATGTCTGAACTGGGGTGGCAGATTGGGCTAAATAACGGTGATGGATTAAACCCAGATCAGTTGACTGGGGGTGAGTGCTTGCAATGTTCAACACTCCATCCATCATTTCCTTTGGTTTTTGCTGTGAACTGAGGACTACCTCTTTGCCAAATTTGGTGTCATTCCTTCTAGCGGTTCGGGCTGCAGCTGCGACAACAGATCCTATGGGAAATTGCATGGGGAAAACGTGTTTTGGGACCCCCCTTTTTTCTCGGCCCCCGCTCGACAGATCACCGTGAAACTTTCAGGGTAGGAGCAGAGTGGAACTGGCCAAAAGTTTTGCGTACTTACTAGTAACTTGTATTTCCTTCCATAGGAATCCATTGTGTGGTTTTCAGCAGAAAAGTTTCTGTGTCCATTTTTGAAACGTACAAATATTCCTCTAAAATCAGCCGAACTACGAATTACGATTTACTCACCTGTTGTCAGGAGAGAGCCCAGGGCTGCATCTTTTAGTCCAGCACTGACCCTGAAAATTAATTCTAAGCGTACTTACGAGTAACTTGTATTTCCTTCCATAGGAATCCATTGTGTGGTTTTCAGCAGAAAAGTTTCTGTGTCCATTTTTGAAACGTACAAATATTCCTCTAAAATCAGCCGAACTACGAATTACGATTTACTCACCTGTTGTCAGGAGAGAGCCCAGGGCTGCATCTTTTAGTCCAGCACTGACCCTGAAAATTAATTCTAAGCGTACTTACTAGTAACTTGTATTTCCTTCCATAGGAATCCATTGTGTGGTTTTCAGCAGAAAAGTTTCTGTGTCCATTTTTGAAACGTACAAATATTCCTTTAAAATCGGCCGAACTACGAATTACAATTTACTCACCTGTTATCAGGAGAGAACCCAGGGCTGCATCTTTTAGCCCAGCACTGACCCTGAAAAGTAATTGTAAGCATACTTAACAGTAACTTTTATTTCCTTCCATAGGAATCCATTGTCTGCTTTTAAGTAGAAAAGTTTCTAAGTGTCTATTTTCACAAACTAAAAATATTCCTAAAAAATCGTCTGTATGACTTAAACACATTTTTTCAACTGTTTACAGGAGATTCACCTGTGCTGGATCCAGGATCCACCACTAAGTAAGAAAAAGTAACGATAACACTACTTACCTGCTGAGTGAATTTTCTGCCATAGGATAACATTGGTGATTCTTTGGGAAAAAGTTTCTAACTTTCAACTTTTAAAATACAATAATAATCCTTAAAAATCACTACTGTAATCAAAACACTTTTACTCAACTGTTTACAGGAGATGTCGAAGGACTGAATCTAGCATCCAGTCCCGTGGTTAGAAAAGCAATCCATAAAGTAACTAATTGCATTTGACTAGAAATTCACATTGAGCTCAATGTTGCTTTGTGTTTGAAATTGTGTTGCCCATTGCAACAACTGTAACTACTGTACTTAAAAGTCTATTGCCTATTTGCAAAGTATTTAAACTAAAGAAATTCATTCTGAGAAAGTATATTTTGTATTGTAATGTATAATGTAATTCAAAAAATAAAATATCTAAAAATAAACAGTTTAAATATTGTACTAAATCAGCATCAAAAAAATCATGATAGCATTAAAAATTGTCATTTACAAAACCTTTGAAATTCACTGAAAAAACCATAGGTTTCAGGCCTGATATAGTTAGGAATTAGCATTTAAAAAACCTTAGAAATTCACTGAAAAAACAATAGGTTTTAGGGTGTTATAGTTAGCTGGACATTTCACTCGAACAAAACCATTGAAATTCCTCCGATATAGTTAGTTGTACTAACTACATCTCGCGCGCCCGCAATCCACTGCTGATGATGTCACATATTACATCATTCATGACATGGTCAGTGACATCACTGATGACATCTCAAATGACATCACAGGGAAAAGGGTCTTGCTCTAGAAAGCATCCTTTTGTTTATTTGGTGTGAATCCATACAGTAGTTTTGGAGAAATATCGAAATTTACAGAAATCGATATTTGGGAATTCTGCCATCTGATTGGCTGAGGCGTTACGAGTACGAGCTTGCTGGTTATTGGCTGCGAACGGTTGCAACTAGGAAGTGTTGGCAGCCATTTTGTGATTCCTTTGAAACGAGTAAGGGGAAAAAAGGGCAAAAAAAGTAGGAAAGGGTTTGCTATACAAGGAGTGTGAAGCGAAGTATTCATCCTTACTGGTGTGATAGTGTTTTGCCCAGAGTGAGATGGTGGTGAGGTGCCGGTACACTCGGGGATGAAACCTTGAGCTGATTGCTGTAAACTGATGTGCTCTGGCCGCTGTAGCATAGCTGTGCAAGTGGTGTTAGTATGGGTTTAGACTATAGCGGGAGTGGGAAGCAAACTACTCACCCCTACCGGTCTAAAGACTCGAATGGAGTGTTTTAGCAAGCAGGAATAAAGAAATAATCGTGAAGAATGTAATGCAGAATGTTGCAATGCCACAGAAGACAAATGGTGAAATCAGGTGTGTGTAATAAAGCGATGGAGTCTGCAAGTTATATAAAAAGAGTCTTTATTTAAGTGCCATAAATGGAACCACTGGTGCAAGAGCTAAGGCATCCAGCTGAGGCAAACTCCAACCGCTTCTGCTGTATTCAAACCTAAGCTCCTGCATCAGTCAATTCCACATTACATGTTACAGTTCCATGTGACATAAACAATACCTATTAGACATGAATGACTTTAAATTGTATAATGGAAATAAAGGTATGATACGATTACCACACTGTGCGAACCAGTTCCTGAACAGTGCCGTGTTTTTTTATCTTGATCGCCAGCTCGTGAGCAGAGTCTGAGCTAATTTGTGTGAAAGGGCTTTGTGGATAACAGGCAGGCAGAGACATGTGTGCACATAGAATAGACATGGTTTCAAAATGGATGTCGAGCTTAGGCTAATTTAGCAAGTAAATAGCGTATTTGCATAGGCCATACATCACCCATCCCTGGTTAGTCTGGAGAGGTAAGGGACAATAATGAAAACAGAGTTCAAATGCCTAAGCTTACTTAGAAAGTTATTATATGAAAATTGTTCAATTGAAGTGTATTAACAAAATTTATAGGAAAAAGTCAAAAAAGTTGGAAAAAATGACTTTTTCCTATAATTTTTTTTAACACACTTCAATTGAACTATTGAATTTCTTACAAGTCTTGGAGATTGCAGTCCGGAAGTTCTTCAGCGGCTTGAGATGCGTAATGTTCCAAGAGGCGATTGTTGTCATCGTGTGAGGAAAGTGAAGCGATCCAGTTCATATCCTCGAAGGGACAGTAATGTTCCTCGAATGTTGGAGCGGCAATTTGAACTGGTAGGCAATCTGCGATGTTGTCAAAGGTCGCACGTTGCAGGAGATCTTTCGCAGCTGCGCAGAAATCCCATTCCGCCAGGATACCTTTTTGCGTTGCATCCGCCAATGCTCCACTGCTCGAACAATCAAGTTCATGGTTTTCAAGATACTCCATTACCTGCTGGAGATCGGGAGTGTTTGTTGGGATGTTGGCAAGGCATAGATCCATTCGCCAGTCGAATGGGCAAGTTTTGCAATAAAAAGATGGTTACACGCAGATTGTATATGTGTAAATAAATGTCATGTTGTAGCTGGCTCCGATAATAGATAGAGGCAGGCGGCCGAAAAGTTGTTCCGTTTTTTTCACGGTATTGACGTAGCTTCCCGTAGAGGCGTATTCTGTCGGACATGATTGTTACTACAGGGAGCGCAGCCATTTTTTACTAGCAAAAATAGTAGTAGGATGGCCGCAAACAGAGTCAGAATTATGGGCACTGTTCCTGTTATTCCAGAGATGATCGAATGAATGAAGTATGGTATTATACCAAAAACAGTTTGAAAGCCTGTGACAAGGCCGGAGGAGACAGTGTTAAAAAAGTGTGCCAGAGCTTAAATGTCAGATGTGATGAAAATTGTGTAACAATTCACAAAGTGTAATGGGAGGTTCGTATTTAAAAGGGAGTGTATTTTACTTGAAGTTCGTGCTATCTGCAGTTGGTAAATTACTTTTGGAGAAGTGAGGGACACGTCTGTTTGAAACAAAAGCGCTTTCAGTTTGCTCAGTTTAATAAAATCTATTTTCAAAGTAGGTATTGAAGGTCAAGTTGAACTTTGGGAGTTACTTTGTTGGGTGGGAATAGAGATTGCCACAGGAAGTTACCCGGTTTGAAACAGTAAGGACATACGGTATGCTAGCTCACATTCCGTAGCAGTCCATGTTATTAAGAAGCAGATAACTGCCGTTAGAAAGCTGTGTGAATGTTGGTCTGATTGTGGGAGTTGGTGTGCTTTTAAGAAAGCACGAAAGATTGGGGGGTGTAAGCTTAGAAGCGTCGTGCAGTTGGACATTCTTGCATAGTAATGAATGACTGCCATTGTGGTCGCACTTTTCACCTGTGAGAACATTTCTGTATCCTCTTTAAGACAGCAATATGTATATGGGAGAAACCACTGCTCATAAATAAACGCGCTACCTTATATAATCACATACAACATGACAAACAACATGTACACCTAGCAGACACAACGACACTACGTACTGTGGGAACCGTGGCTAGTCATGTACACAAACCAAACATGGTATAGCACCTCTGCCACACAATGCAGAATGCGGGGAGTGATGGGAGCAAAGTATGTGCGAAGGTTGCAAGTGATTCTCGATGCAAAGTGTTGAGGGCATGTGCCAGACAGACTTGAGTATGCAGAGCACAGACATGTACATGTCAACATACACTGATGGTCTATTGAGTGAAGTGGACAGTGGACGCAAACATGATAGTACAGTCAGTAGGGAAGATTATGAAAACATAGCGCGTACGTGCCCCCTCCACCCCCCAAATCTTTAGCGTTGTGGGCTGGCTCGGCGTACGCAAGGCTAGCGTAGGGGTATGAATAAAAGGAACGTTTCTGTGGGTGTGGTTCTCTTCCGGAATGGCGAACATGTCTGCCAGGTCTGCGCAGCTTACACCGCCACGAGGCTGACGCCGTGAGCGAAGGTGGCTGCGTGACATGCTCTCAGCCTGCTGGTACCCAGAAACCGTCATGGCCGCTGCGACGCACATATGCCTCACAGTTCACCTTTCAACACCGCCGTATGTGAAAGGGGGCCCACCACGTGCCGGCGGAAGCTTTTGGGCCGAGGTCTGCGAGCTGGGAAGGCTCCTGAGATCAACGCTGGCTACCGCGACACAGGCAGACAGCGCCCAGCCTGAGGCCCAGCACCGTGGAGTGCTATCTATACTACTAACCCAGTAGTCCAACAGGTACCAACAGTGGAACGGTGTCTTGATCCCACAATGGACGATGTTAGAACTGCATCTGAGAGTGGAGATGAAGGTACTCCCTTCGACCAGGTGTAACCAACTCTAGGTCCCAACAGTGGAACGGTGTCTTGATCCCACAATGGACGATGTTAGAACTGCATCTGAGAGTGGAGATGAAGGTACTCCCTTCGACCAGGTGCAAGCAACTCTAGGTCCGAACAGTGGAACGGTGTCTTGATCCCAGAATGGACGATGTCCGATATTACCTGCTGCTTGTTGTTTTTTTACAGAACTTCCTCCGCTGAGGTGCATCAGACTCTGTGCTTCCGTAGCTAATTGCTGCACATGATCATTGGGCTTGGCTGACTGCAGTCGCTGGAGTACACCGCGGTACAGCAGGTCCGAACAGTGAAAAGAGGTCTTGATCCCACAATGGACGATGTTAGAACTGTATCTCAGAGTGGAGATGAAGGTACTGCCTTCGACCAGGTGCAACAAACTCTAGGTCCCAACAGTGGAGCGGTGTCTTGATCCCACAATGGACGATGTCCGATATTACCTGCTGCTTGGTTTTCACAAAACTCCCTCCATTGAGGTGCAGCACACTCTGTGCTTCCGTAGCTAACTGCTGCACATGATTATTGGGCTTGGCTGACTGCAGTCGGTGGAGTACACCGCGGTACAGCAGGTCCGAATAGTGAAACGAGGTCTTGATTCTGTGATTGAGGATGTCAGAAGTTAAAGCCTGTGATGATTTGTGTGTATCCCCTCTGATCAGGTGCAACCAACTCTGTGCTTTCGAATCCAACGGCACGTCACTGTGAGACGTTAATGACCACTGCCTCTGGCCTACACTGCGGTCAGCCGGGCTCACAATTCAGATGGAGTGGCTATTGTTTAATTACAGAATCCAGTAGGCAATTAACTACAACGTCAATTGAAATATACACAATATCCTTTTAGTATACTTGCTTGAAGAAGTTTTTTTAGATGAGTTAAAGGTTTAGTACAGTGACCAAATTCTTCTTGGTAGTGGAAAAGAACAATGAATAACAGTCTACACTGTGGACAACAGAGATCGCAATTCAAATTGTTTTGATTTATTTTGCAGAGGTTTTTGTAATTTATGTTGTATTTCGGGAAGAGAAAGTGAGAAAAAGTATTCATGGATGACTTGCTGACTACTGCCTTCAATTTACACTGCAGACAGCAGTGTTCACAATTCAGATCGAGTCGCTATTGTAGATGACGCAGTCCTGTAGGCAAAAGACATTGCTCCAGTGTGCTCTGTCAGCACCACGCATACGCATCATCGAAGGGTCCGCACACAGTTTTTGTTGCTTCGCGTACTGCAAACAGAACAGCTCAAGTCAACGCCACGTGGCTATGGGCCCTTGCTGACCGCTCTTTGGCCTACACTGCAGACAGCAGTGTTTACAATTCAGATTGAGTCGCTATTGCAGATGAACTGACATTGCTCCTAGTACGGCCCACTCGCAGCACGGATCTCATTGCTGGCTGTGCACATGCTGAATACTTTTGATGTGGCTATCTGAGTGCACTAGAACTGATGGACCCTTTATGATACAATCTTTTTGTGTAGTATTTCAGATCTACTGCCTGTATCTCAGTATACCACAAGTTATGGTTCTTTTACGATAGAATCTTTTGTGCATTATTTCACAATTATCTACTGTCCCTACCTTACTGCAGCACAAACTATTGACCCTTTTATTATTGAATCTCTGTGTGTGATCCAATGATTGCTGTTGTAGTTGATGCTAGCCGCAACCATTCCCTGAGGGCTGGTTTACACTCACCCCACACGCATCCAGCACAGACGTCACTGGATATGTGACCCTAGTAATAAAGAGGAGTCGAGCCCACGTGCCCTTACCCACTTCCACTATCTATCTGTGTACGTGTGTTCATTATCTATGCATGATACTGCCCCTGGGCTGTACCATCTTACCTTGTGCTGTGGACAGCGTATGCAGCCATGTTACCTCTGGCAGTGGGGCAAACTTCGTGTATGTAACTTTTAGGTGCATGGCTATCACAGGTGGAAGGCTACTTTACAGAGCATGAATATTGATGAAGATGATGGTTGCATGTTGTGTGTATTGTCAGATATATGTACATAGCAAACAGTTTTCAAAAAGCTCTCTAAGCAGAAGAGGAGTCTCATCAAACGTTGTAGAGAGAATGAATAAATGGGTGAAGTCCTCCAACTGTTACAATGGGAAATGTTATGAAACAATCAAATGCTTTTCTTTAAGGTCACATGGCAATCGCGTACCGAGCGAGCAAGGAGGCCGCACCCGACGCGATTTTGAGAAAATATAATTACCATAATATAAGTTTATTACAGTTAGAAATATATAAATGTTTAAAATATTTCATACGTATATGATGTTACGCGGGACGCGGTGCCACGAACCCGTCGGATACAAAATGCGCATCATTTACGAGTTTAGCAATATGGCGGATAGGATTTGCGTGCTGATGGAGCTTGGTACAGTACTGGTACAGGACTCCAGTTTTCTCTCCAAAAAAAAAAAAAAAGATATACATATTTTTGGGGGGGAAGATATAAAACATTACATCAGTGATGTCATGAGTGATGTTACTGACCATGTCATGAGTGATGTAATATGTATATATATATATATATATATATATATATATATATATATATATATATATATAATATATTATCTACTGGCGGTCGCCAGTAGATAATTATAGTAAGGACCGTGTTTCCATAGGAAATCTGCAAATTCTATTTTGAATAACTTTGGCGCCGGTTGACGAATCCTCGCGAATTTTTCAAAATAGGTGGGGCGCTCCGCTCTGCTCCTACACTGAAAGTCTCGGGGTGATTAGTCAAGCGGGGGCCGAGAAAAAAGGGGGGTCCCAAAACGCGTTTTCCCCATGCATTTTTCCATAGGGATCTTTAGTCCAAGGTACAGCCCGAACGGCTGAACAGAATTATTTGAAATTTGGCAAAGAGAAAGTCCTCAGGTCAGGGATGTGCCTTTTGAATATCTGGAGTCAATCTGTTCAGTAGTTCCTGAGAAAATTGCAGTTAAAAGTACATATATATCTATAAGCGTGCACTGTGCGCGTACGGTAAGCATACCGTACGCGCACGCTGCCGTGCGCGAGCGTAATTCTGATTGGTGGTTACATGACAGTAAACATTCCAGTCGGTCGAAATCAGGAAGTGTCGGCCGCCATTTTGTCTCTCGCAGTCTGAGGCAGTGAAAAACAAAGGTGGAGAATGTGAAAAGGGGGCAGGGTGGACAGTTCCTGACCCGCTAGCCTTTGTCAGGGGGTCACTGAAGGACCCCCAAGGATGAAAATTTGGTTTTTTTTCCGAAAAAGCGCCGGGTGCGCGCACTGTGCGCGCACTGTGCGCGCATGGCACGCACAACGCATTGTGGGCGCTCGGTGTGCGAAGCGCACCAAGCGCCCACAGCGCGCGCACAGTGCGCGCACGGTGAAGAACCTGAAAAAAATAAATATTAATAAATACATAACTTAGCATTTAAAAAACCATACAAATTCACTTAAAAAACCATAGGTTTCACACACGTTATAGTTAGGAATTAGCATTTAAAAAACCTTGCACATTCACTTAAAAAACCATAGGTTTCACACATGTTATAGTTAGCTGGACATTTCCCTCGTAAAGAACCAATGAAATTCCCCCGTTATAGTTAGTGCAGGCAACTATAACTCACGCGACCGCAATCCTCTGCTGATGACATCAGATATTACATCACTGATTAAATATGTGTCTTTCTGAAAAATAAATATTTGTAATATATGTATAGCTAAAGATTAATGGAAGAAGACATGGGTAAATAGGTGTCTAAATACAGTGATGTAATATCTGACGTCATCAGCAGAGGATTGCGGTCGCGTGTGTTATAGTTGCCTGCACTAACTATAACGGGGGAATTTCATTGGTTTTTTACGAGGGAAATGTCCAGCTAACTATAACATGTGTGAAACCTATGGTTTTTTAAGTGAATATATATATATATATATATATAGTTGCTATTCTAGGTTATTTTGATGTGATATATGGGAAAGTGCAGTGATACACATATTTTGTCTTCCTCTATACAATGCTGCATTAATAAAGGCATTTGCTTCATTTTGAAAGTGCATTGATAAATTCATTTACCTCATTTTGAAAGTTCCTTGATAAGTTACTTTGTCTCATTTTGTGAGTGTGTCCTATTGTTTCAAGTCTGAAGCAACACACCGCTCTGCGGCCGAAGAGTCGACACAGTGCGTGTTTGAGGCTAGGAGAATCGATGCAGTGCATGTTTCACTGCTGCTGCATCAACACCGGCCCATCCGGATTTTCCACGCATCATACCTGTGCGCCAAGTCAACTTCGACGCTGGGCTTCAGTAAGGAACCAAGGTCACATATCCATAGAAATGATGCATCACCTACCTGTGCATTAAGAAACGGACGCATCACCTCCCCTCACAATAAGAAACGGGCGCATCACCTCTCCCAGTAAGGAACTGACGCATCGTCTCCCCTGCGTGACAGAAAGGAACCAAAGCATCACCTTCCCTTGGAGCAAGGAACTGACGAATCACCTTCCCTGCATGTAAGGAACCCAGGTATCACCTTCCCTGCGTGTAAGGTCTTAAGCATCGATTTGCCTTTCCGGCGCCTCACCTCCCCGGAGCCTATTTTCAGCTTTGTTTTTGATGCATCCGAGGTACTTTGTGCTAAAAAGTGGTGCATCCATAGTTTTATATGGACTGAACTGTTTAAACCTTTTTAAAGCAATATATTGATTTATGTATGTTGGATTTTTGTTGTTTTGGTCTTGTTTTGATTAGATAAATATTGGCAATTTTTCTAAACTTGTGTGGAGTCCTTTTGTGGTTTTTTCACTGTGTTACTGTATGTGTGCAAAAATGCTTTACATGTTGCCTCTGAGATAAGCCTGACTGCTAGTGCCAAACCACCAAGGGGGGGAGCATGAGCTATCTTGGGTATGTAACTCCCTTACCTTGACTAGAAGGAGGTGTCTCTGCTTAGACAGGGTGCTAGCCACTGCCAACTTGAGACCCCCATTTCTAACATTGGTGGCAGTGGTGGAATAGAACTTTGCATTTTGGATCTCTCCTGAATGATCAGGGCTGGAATCAATTCTTCAGACATTCAGAAAGGTGCTGCCATAGTCATGGCACTGGTAGCTAAACAGTTTACACCGCAATACAACGGACTTGTTAATTGATTTATTGTGTCTAGAACTATCTGCTATTGAAGTTCTCTGTTCAAAGAAAATGAAAACAGCAATTTCCTTCTCTCATTCCTTCTTTACCAGCCCAATTATTTACCCTCCCCGCTGTTCCAACAAGTAATGTGTCTTTGTCTATATTTATTTAGTTTGAGAGGAGGCGGATCAAAATCCATACCTAAAAATGTGGAAGTGAATAATTGACTAATTAGCGATAATCTTGACACTACTTAGGGGAGGTTTCTTACACAAACTGCTAAATTTGGCAGTACATACTAAATGACAGCTATATACCAATCTATGTAGGATGAGTTGTACTGACTACTTAATCAAGTCTTTCACAGTATGCTCGCCAAAACTGGTAGGGAAACAGACATAATGTGAACAGCACCTTTAAAAGAAATGTGCCTCCACAAATAAATCACCAAAGAACTACTGCACACCTCTAAATGAAGGTGTGACGTTAAAAAAACGTTTTTCTAATTACCCAGTGCATGGGACTTAAGTAATTATCTTTTACAAAGTCGGAAAGGCTTTAAATCTAACTGTGCAACATGGAAGTTGCACTGATCTCTGTAGAGGGTGTGCAGCACAATAAACCATCTGATTTATGAGCCGTACCCCGGAGTTGACGTAAATCTTTGTGTACAGTGGGCATTGAACTCAATAGATTATCTTGTGAGCTTAAAACCTGTCAATATATCAAACAAGGCTAGGCACCAAAGAGGGGTATAAACTTTAGCGAAGGACCAAAAAACTGTTTAGAGAGAAAACAATTTTTCTTCTACTACTGGTATTCTTATCCAGAAATTATTTAGGTCCAGCCGCCCTCAATTTATCAAACTTCAAACAACAAACAGCCCTTCACTACCCATCACCTTCACAAAGACAAATCAAAAGTATTTGAGCAAAAAAGAAGGTGAAACATGAGTGGGCCCCTCACGTACGCACCACCAGGGAGGCTACCAGCCGGTTCTCGCTAGTATGCCCACGTTTTCTCATCATCGGGTGCCCACTCATGGGAGAAAGAGATTAGAGTCCAGTGAAGAGAAAAGAGGGAACAGGTCGCAAGAGAAAGCTGTATTCCTGTTCCCAGCAGAAAGAGAAAAGACAAAACCCGTGAATTGCAAGGAACGACTGTTCAAAGCAATCTTTAAAATTGAGTTGTAGACTCACGTCACAATCACCCTCTTTATTCAAGACAGTGAGCCCACTCAAAAGTAAAAACACATAATGTTGTTACCCGTTTCAAAGAAGGCCGATGATGAGAAAACGTGGGCATACTAGCGAGAACCGGCTGGTAGCCTCCCTGGTGGTGCGTACGTGAGGGGCCCACTCATGTTTCACCTTCTTTTTTGCTCAAATACTTTTGATTTGTCTTTGTGAAGGTGATGGGTAGTGAAGGGCTGTTTGTTGTTTGAAGTTTGATAAATTGAGGGCGGCTGGACCTAAATAATTTCTGGATAAGAATACCAGTAGTAGAAGAAAAATTGTTTTCTCTCTAAACAGTTTTTTGGTCCTTCGCTAAAGTTTATACCCCTCTTTGGTGCCTAGCCTTGTTTGATATATTGACATTGAGTGGAGGGCGGCTTGGCACTTACCCTCTGTAGCTCCTATTTTGTAATGGAGCTTAAAACCTGTACCTAGGAGGTTGCAAACAGATCTGTGTGCATCACACTGTTGCTTCGTGTTTTGAGCTCTTTCTCTGGGCATAGCACAGAACACCAATACTCATTGCTAATTGTTGACGCTACCACCATCAACCTTCGCTCGACTGTGCACCTCTAAATCAGAACCATTGGCCCACTTGTCTGCAAATCAACTTTGTGGCCTCCAAAAGAGGCAGGGAAGCCTTGGGTAAATGCTGCAGTTCAATTCAGTACAGTCCCCTGAGCTACTGTACTGGGATTGTAATATATTGCCTGAGTCATGTTACGCACAAGTGCACATATCTTCTCTTTTCTGAGACTTTGGTATCTCTGACATTAGTGCATTCACAATTCCAATATTCTACCTGTGCCCATTTAGGGTTGCCTGATTACTTGCTGAAGAGCTTTCAGTGATTTCAGAAAGTTTCAGCCCAGATGTTGCTGCACTTGACTAGGAAAGATGATATGTCTCCAACACAGACGTCACTTCATTTGTTTCCAGTGAAGAAATGTTTAGGTCTCTACATTCAGTGCTCTGGATTTTATAAGCCAATGGCCTTAGCGTTGTCATCCAATAATCTGGCAATAGTAGTAATGCTTAGAATTATAAGAATCAAAGTGGGTAATCACACTTTCCCAATCCTGGCTGCAAAAATCTGGAATGATTTACTATGGACGTTAGGATGTTAAATCCCGTATTTCATTGAAAAAGGGAAAACTAATCGCTTTACTATTATGATGACCTTTTTAAGCCGTTCAGCATAACACCTCCATAGTGGACTTGCAGGTTTTACAGATCACAGAATTGCTATAAAGTTGAGATGTGGTGAAAGTAAGTGTTAAGGCATAATGTGTGGGTTTCGAAACAGAAATCTTTAAAATCCTCTTCCCTTATTAAGTGGCTTCCACTTCCCAACATATTGCTTGATCATGTATGGGCACAAGCTTTGTGAACTTCTTCAGATTAGGATTTTGAATGTTTGACAGATCCTATGTTTCGAGTCTCTAGTTGGACCATAGTGCTGCTGTAAGTGGTTTCTCCTTGGTTTAAAACTTTTGCCCTGACCTGTGGCAGATAACCAAACAACTGGTATTCATGCACTTGTTTGTCCTTTTCCTGCGTGCTGTAACACTGCATGTACTATAGGTTATATCTTTACTCTTACATTCTGAATAAATTATATATTCATTGTTAAATAGTTATGACAAAGACGGACACCAGGTACATATCTGTGCATTTGTGCAGGATGGACCCACACCACAATCCCCTGAATGGTTCCTCCTGCCTGCCTCTTCACACACTCACACATACACTCTTCTCTCAACCCCTTTATGAGTTACCACAAGCAACTCAACAAAGACATACACCAGGTTGGATTTTAGACCAGTCGCATCTGAATATGTATTACTCGTTTCATTTACAAACAAAATAATCTAGTTACATTGATGTAACCCCAATTATCCATTACTTACTGCACACTGGGGCAGAATAACGTAGGTATAGCTTCACGACCAAAGCCAGAACACAGGGCTGCTCTGCCTTTGTTTCAACCACAAGTCACTTGTGAACACTTCTCCATGTCTTCCCTGGTTCCATACACTCCTGGTATGATAGGTGCTACAGAGTGCCACACTGGTATTGCCACAAACCTTGGCACACTTCGTGGCCTCCCCCCAACCAAAAAATTAAATGTTAATAACTGTGTTTAAATGTTTGTATCAGTGTTCAAATGTGATTATATAGTTCTCTTCTTTTATCCCTTACATGTAAAAGGGGAGAGGAGTTGGCCTAACGGCTAGGCCGCTCGACCTCGGAACTGGGTTCGAGTCTCGGTAATGACGCTAAACATCCTGTGATTCTGGGCAAATCACTTTATCTCCCCGTGCCTAACAAAGAATGAATGTGTGTCCTAATGTAACATAACTGGTGCTATGTAAAATGCTCTGATACCTGATTGGATTCGGGTCAAGTTTGCGCTATATAAAACTGCAAAAAAAAAATTATAATAATTGCATATGACCACTGAGAGCACATAGAATGTTGTCTCCATTTTCTTGCCCCCCTGCAATGGAAGGTTATAGGTACCAGAGAAATAAAAGGAGTTAGGGTCAACTAAAATTTAACAATTATAGTGTAACCCATTTGGCCAAACAGTAAAACTCTGAGTCGATAGATGAGATTAAGAATGGATTTATTACAGATTCAAAGCCAAACTGATATACATTAGTCTCAGAAACATAGTATGAAATGCTGTATCACTAAAGGATAGTTGAAATGCCTTACAAAGTTTATCCTCAATAACAGAAAGCAAATGAGAAATTCTGTCGCTGAAGTCCAAGGGATGAGAAACAAAGTCTGATGAGTAGATTGAAAGTTTTGATCCTTCTGGCTATACATGAAGGTGTCTAAGAAAATCTACTAAGCCCTATTCTAAACTATAAATCAGGAAAACCCTATTTAAGTCAGGGAAGCAGAGAAAGTCAGCATAGTAGAGCCTCTGTAGAAGCTCTCTAAAGGGAAAGATTGAATAGCATGATGCCACACAACAGAGATGTCACAAATATGTCAGTACCTCTCAGAGTCTAAAGGGAATCTAACTAACCTGAAGTGTGATGCCCAATTATACCCACTAAAAGAACATTTGAGATTCCAATGTCACATGTCCAATTATTTCCCATCTTCAAACAATAATCAGGGCAGCTGCACTAATGACGTCTTTTCTTTGGTCCACACATTAGAATGCCCTTCTATTCCTCCCATCTCCTCATTCCATACGGACAGTAGCCCTCCCTCCATTCCTTAAAACTTCTCATCCTTGTTAAAAGATACTCCATTTGAGCCTCACTATTTCTTTCACACAATGTGCCTTTCTTTAACCATGAGCTATTGCACCTGCACCTGCAGAGGGGAGAAAAACATTGCATCCGAAGCAAATATTCACATTGAAAATTAAACATTTAAGAGATCCATATGCTGAAGGCCTTTGGTCAACTTAGTGTGGCAAGCATCTCAATATACATTTAAATGCATGATTACGGGTACATATATGGTTACAACATGGATGTAGAACGCTATCCAAATAAATATATATTTTCAATTATAAAAAAATGCAGAGTACTATTTAAATGAATACATGAATATATAAGAATTACAATATTCTTCAACCCACACAAATGCAGATGTATGTGAGAACTGCAACTCGTTGTTACTGTAAGGAAAACAATAATATACACACTCATATAAATGCTAAGATTACACAGTAAAAGCACTTTGTCTGTTTGAGTGCCCTACGTTACATTATTAATGTTACATCATACAAGTACATGAGGCCATTCACATACATATATGTGACCTAGTCATACATTAAAGGGTTGTGCCAAAATTACGCTGCTCCACCACCTTGCCTCTGTGTATGGTGCTTTTAATCAAAAGGCAACCCAAAGGGGCATTCTCTGATTCCTTATTATGCCAGATATAGCCTCTTATACAGTTCATGATTGAGTGAGTTGTGACCCCAGGTCATGTCATGTCCCAAGGGCGAAAACCACAGTCTCCTTGTGTTTGCTTTGTTCGCCCTAAGTTGTCAGGGTATGCCCAGACGTGGGTCCATTGCTCAATTTGCCTCTGGATTCAAGTTAGCCTGGCTGATGAGGGGTGTTACCCCGAAGCCAGTCCCAGGATGCTTGGTTCTCCAGGGAAGAGCTGGCTTGGCAATTCAGGCTGAACTGTTCCCACTATGAACAGTGTCAAGACTGATTTGCATATGGCTGGGTCTGAACTGGGGTGGCGAAGTGAACTAAAGAACGATGATGGATTCAACCCAGATCTGTGACTGGGCTGAGTGTCTGAAAAGTTTCAACGCTCCGTCCATCATCTCCTTGTGTTTGCTTTGTTCGCATTAAGTTGGCAGGGTATGCCCAGATGTGGGTCCCTTGCTCACTTTGCCTCTGGTTTCAAGCTACCCTTTCTGATGAGGGGTGTTACCCAGAAACCAGTCCCAGGATGCTTGTTTCTGGTCCAGGAAGACCAGGCTTGGCAGTTTGTGCTGGACTGATCCCATGAGGAACAGGGTCAAGACTGATTTGCATATGGCTGGGTCTGAACTGGGTTGGCTAATTGAGCTAAAGAAAGATAATGGATTCAACCCAGATATGCAACTGGGGTTGAGTGTCTGAAAAGTTTCAGCACTCTCTCCATTATCTCCTTATGTTTGCTTTGTTCGCCTTAATTTGGCAGGGCATGCCCAGACTTGGGTCCCTTGCTCACTTTGCGTCTGGATTGAAGCTACCCTGGCTGATTAGGGGTGTTTCCCCAAAACCGGTCCCAGGATACTTGTTTCCGGTCTAGGGAAGACCTGGCTTGGCAGTTTGGGCTGGATTGTTTCCATGAGGAACAGTGTTAAGACTAATTTGCATATGGCTGGGTCTGAACTGGGTTGGGGAAGTGAGCTAAAGAACGATGATGTATTCAACCCAGATTTGCGACTGGAGGTGAGTGTCGGGAAAGTTTCAGTGCTCCGTCCATCATCTCTTTGTGTTTGCTTTGTTCGCCTTAAGTTGGCAGGGTGTGCCCAGATGTGGGTTCCTTGCTCACTTTGCTTCTGGATTGAAGCTACCCTGGCTGATTAGGGGTGTTAACCACACCATGTAGGGGCGACCTTTCACCCCGAATCCAGTCGCACTGCCAATGCTGCGTTTGCAATTTCTTGTTATCTGTTCAAACCATTTTACTCCTGTTTACTCAAATCATTCTTCACTCTTTAACTCTTGGAACTTCGTCAAACCGTCATGCAAGGAAAGCCATTTCCTTAGGTTTCTAATGTTCAAAATGGGCCATCCGAACCTCTAATTCAGAACACGTACAAGCGCTGTATTCATCAGAAGCAGTTTATTAACCCAATGCATTTCGGGCCTTGGTGGGCCCTTCGTCAGGGGAAACTGAAATTAACAATAAGACATACATTAAAATATCATCCTCCATAATATGTTTTGATTGTCTCATTTGAAAAAAATCTTAGTCTTTTAAATTGTCCTTCATTTCCCCTTAATTAACACATGCAATTAAAACAGGATCATCCTTTGAAAAATCATAATCCCCTATTATTTCGGGCAAAACTCTTTCTCCTTACTAGATTTCACCCGTTTAATATCTCATACATTAAACCATTTTAACTGCAACACCCCACCTAACCTCTTCGTTCTTTCCCCTCATTTTGCAACCCTTTCACCATGTATTCCCCTTTCTACTCCCTATTTCCTTTCCTCCCCCGTCAGAACACCTTTCATTCATGTTCATAGCTCTTAAGTCCATATCTCCCCTCTGCACGTGACCGTGACTATGCTTCGTTCACCATCTTGCTTCAATTCCCCCCCCCGTGTACGTACCTGCTAATCGACAACCGTCCTTTTCTCTCCATCTCCAAACGAATTGTTCCCTGTCTTTAACCACTGCCCAAATTTAAACCTGGTGTGCAGCCCACGTGACCCTTTACTTTTGCCACGTGATTTCCTTCTCAAGCACCCGTTGCTTTCCCAAATCTACCAAGAACACTACATCTCCCACAATACCCTTAAACATATTGTAAAAATTTCGTGTTTCTGCACTGATTTTGCATGTGTCTATGAAAGTCATTTTAAATTCATTGAAGTCTTCATGATCCACTGATAATTTTACAAATGTATGATCTGTCCAGTGTTTGTTACTGCTAATTCAATCTTGATCTGACACCTTTAAAAACAATACTTCATGAATACTGATATTCCGCCTTGCATGAGAGTCACGTCATGTTTTCCAACAGTTTTTTTCGCAATTTGCACTGTTCTTTGTGGGTGCTAATCCAGTAGGGCATATTTTCATGAACAACATATTTGGGATGCACACCTTAGTTATCAGTATCTTCCTCCTTGTTTGACTTAGAATTCGTTGTAGCGTGATTAGGGGTGTTACCCAGAAACCAGTCCCAGGATGCTTGTTTCTGGTCCAGGAAGACCAGGCTTGGCAGTTTGTGCTGGACTGATCCCATGAGGAACAGGGTCAAGACTGATTTGCAAATGGCTGGGTCTGAACTGGGTTGGCTAATTGAGCTAAAGAAAGATAATGGATTCAACCCAGATATGCAACTGGGGTTGAGTGTCTGAAAAGTTTCAGCACTCTCTCCATTATCTCCTTATGTTTGCCTTAATTTGGCAGGGCATGCCCAGACTTGGGTCCCTTGCTCACTTTGCGTCTGGATTGAAGCTACCCTGGCTGATTAGGGGTGTTACCCAAAAACCGGTCCCAGGTTTTTTGTATCCTGTCTAGGGAAGACCTGGCTTGGCAGTTCGGGCTGGATTGTTCCCATGAGGAACAGTTTTAAGACTAATTTGCATATGGCTGGGTCTGAACTGGGTTGAGGAAGTGAGCTAAAGAACGATGATGGATTCAACCCAGATTTGCGACTGGAGGTGAGTGTCGGGAAAGTTTCAGTGCTCCTTCCATCATCTCCTTGTGTTTACTTTGTTTGCCCTAAGTTGGCAGGGTGTGCCCAGATGTGGGTTCCTTGCTCACTTTGCCTCTGAATTCAAGCTACCCTGGCTGATGAGGGGGTTATCCCGAAACTGTTCTCAGGATGATTGTTTACTGTCTAGGGAAGAGCTGGCTTGGCAGTTTGGTCTGGACTGTTCCCATGACGAACAGGGTTTTGACTGATTTTTATATGAGTGGGTCTGAACTGGGGTGGCGAAGTGAGCTGAAGAACGATGATGGATTCGACCCAGATCTATGACTGGGGCTGAGTGTCTGAAAAGTTTCAACGCTCTGTCCATCATCTCATTGTGTTTGCTTTGAAAACCACAGTAAACAACATAAAAATGTAAAATTATCATGTGGTCCTTTTTGGTGATCATTTGAGACCAGGCTGACAACCCGTAAAAGAGGATCATGGTGCAGGAGAACTCTGCGGTATCATAATTAAACTGCACAGATAACACCTATAGCATTGTGATTTCCACTTCCCAACCTTCTTTATAGTCTCGCCAAGTGCTTCAGATGCTACTGTTCTGATCCTTGACTTATTCAGAAGGAGTGAGTACTATACCGCCTTTGCTCCAGGCCATGTTCTTTGAGAACTGTCTTCAACACCGCACTGAGTTGATATATGGTTTAGGACGAGCCACTTTTGTGCACCAGCAGTTCATTTGCCAACTCTGGCTGCCTTGCCATGTAATCTGCTGCAGTCCTGAACCACACATATTACTCATATTGGCTATGATTGCAGTACCACCCATGCACCCCTACCAGACTGATCTGTTTTGGGGACTGCAGTATCTTAAAGTCCATTCTATCCTCTTGGATCCAGCAGCTCTGCTTCTGTGCCATCCTTGCTGCACTTGCACTTTTTTGTGTTACAGCTACCTTGCTGACTCTCAAAGTCCTAAAGATGATCATGCAAAATCACACTGAAACAAAGAAGTGTCACACTGCGAGATGCACTCTCTGCAGTACCCCCACTATTGCCTCCAGCATTCGCAATACAGCCCCTTCCCTATGGTTCTGCAGATCCTTCCTCAGCCTCCCTCAACCTTTCATCATCTTCCTGATGAGAAATCCTGTTGGTGCTTGATATTGCCCCTTGCCTCAACCGCAAAGCCAAACACTGCCAAACTTAGAGCCACCCGTGATCTGTTAATATCCCTATCTTGGACTCATTCGATAAACTGCACCGTAGCACTGTCTTTTAACCATTGCTTCATAGACACTCACCTCCTAATTACACCACATTTGGACAATGTGAAGCCCCAAGTCATCACTGCCTTCTGCATCTGTGTATAGTGCTAAAGTAACACTGGCATTCCTTCCTACTCTCCACAGTAAGGTCCCCTTATAATAAAAAAAAGGAGGTCCAATACCTTGAGATCATCTTTCACTTCTTTAGATAGCCTGGTAAAATGTGACTTGTGTCTCAGTCTCAATTTTGCCATAGCCAACCTCTGCAAGAAAAGCCTTCCCATTGGGATGACTCTCACCATGACGTTTCTTTGGCCAATCACTGTTGCAGCTGCAGCAGTGTTACCTTTTTTACAAGCATGCAAAACCATACAGAGGCCTCGCTTGGTGGCTAGATTCTTGCTTCACTCTAGCTCAGTAGCTAAAAAGGATACCTTTGTTGTTGGTTCCTCACATATTTCCATATCTAAAGGACCCCCCAATGTCACTGTCATACTAGCGAGATGTCCAGGCAATGCCTTGCAGACCAATCTCCCATTTACAGTTCCACTCTAGGAAAGTGAAAGTACTAAACCATTCAAATATCACGTGTGCAAGCCATTGGTAGGCATTTATCATAGTAAAATTCCTGATCCAAATCAAAACCTAACCGAGGGTAACTCGGTTGCATTGACATTGGTCAAAATCCTGACTTCTCATCCACTTTTGCCATCTGTTCTCCTAACCCCTTACTCCACACTAATGCCTCCGCCGCCTCAAATGATTTTTAAGCCACTGAGCATTCTTCCTAATCAATGAATGAGTCAACTGAGATTCCCGCTGGAAGTGAGAGATGATGTATAATTCTAAATTCCCTTGTTACTTCTTTGGTACTAATCCCAATGGTGGCACTTGCAAAGTTGCAAACGGCTAAATGCCTAAAGCTAGGCCTTTGTCAGTTTTTTGTCTTAATGCTACCACTTAGCTAATTTTAGATTTGTGCAGGAAAACTGGCACTAGATACGGAATCATGAAACCTTGCTGAAATCCTCGCTTTGAGAATTCTGCCTCCCTTCCTTTCCTATAACCCACCAATGCCCTGCTTAGTGTTTTAATTCTCAGTGGCGTTGGCAAGACATAACTGAACAAGTTCACAATTTTTTGTTTTTCTGCTGAACCTCCCCTTTTGTTTATCCTGAGACTCATTGGTTGTTTTTCTTCCACTTCCTATCCCCTAAAAAATGCCGCATTCCTCTCACACAACATTGCAGTCTTGAATCTTTATATTATTTTGACATCCCTGATATCAAATAAGGCCTCTATTCCAACAGTATATGCATCATTATCAATAGATTTGATCACCAGTTTGCAAATTTTCAGTGAGCCTGCTGACTTTGAGGTGATCCTCTAACATATCCCCATACTGTGTTACTCCCATAAATGCCCCTTCTCTTAGCAAACAGGAAAATAGTGCAACTTTAGTGTACTTTCTCCCTAAGCTCCTTGGGGACATCAAGGACAATACATGACTAAGTCACTAAGGATAATAGGTGAAGAACGGGATTGGGTAGGAGTAGTCACATACCAACAGAGGGTTAGGGGCACAGGAGTAGCAGGGTAAGTTTAGCTAAGGTAAGCAGGTGCGGCTGGGAAGGCTGTTGAGATGCCCGGAATAAAGAGTTGAGAAGGAGGTCGCTGGTATAGTGGGTGACGTTGTGGGGAACACAGATCAGTAGGCATTGTGAGGGAATAGGGTGGCAGTGTTGATGGTGTATATGGAGGCGTCCAGGCCTCCAAAGATGGTGTAGAGGTGGATAGAGGAAGAAGGGAATCAAGGGCGCAACACCTGGTGCAGGTGTGCACTACTCCAACTGGGGCAAAAAAACGGGGGCATAGAAAATCCCTACTTTGGCATGCAACTTAACAGAACATGAACAAATTGGCCTTCTACATCATACACTGCATAGTGACTTGCCTTTACAGAGATTTTGTAATTCTCTATCAATTTTGTGATGATTTTTTCTACCATGTGCCATTTACTTCAGCCAAATCTCACACACACTTGTATGTGTAAACACAACAAACAGATATAGTTATCCATGTACAAATTTAGCCGCAAGCAGTAACATTCGAGAAGCTTTACTTGGACTCCATTGCATCAGGACTATATGAGGCACCATTGTACTAACCTCAAAACACTTGTGATCTCGCAAGTCTCTTGAATTTCAGGCCTCCGCATCAGGATGATTCTCTGCCTGTACTGAGATATGATAACTCAGGCAGTAGTCTTAGAAATCTTTGGCTAGATTTGAGAGGACAGAGAAGCCCATTAGTCTGATACCTCCTTTCAGATTGTTCATGTACCTCACTATTGAGGAATTGTTAGTCTTGCAAGGAAATGCAGAAAAGACACCTGCTGGTTAGAAAGGTTAGCTGATTTTTTTTCTAGTGATGTGGAAACCTAGGTGTTGAAGTTTATTGTCAACTATTTTACTATCTGTTGAAGACATCAAAGCTCAGGAAAATCACGCAAACCATATGAATGATCATCATTAGACTTGACGGCCTTTGTGTGGTCTTCCCCCAAACAGTTTACCTTTACCACTCCTGTTGAAATTCGTTTCTGTCGGCTTTAGGATTCTCTGAACTTTACCGCTGCTAATCAGTGCTAAAGTGCTTGTCCTAAAACCTTTAAAATTGGTAAAATTGGCTTGCACCCAATTGGCATATTTTTTCTACTTATATGTACCTTATAAAGTGGGACTACATGTACAAAGGGCTTGTAAATTAAATGCTGCCAGTGAGCCTGCAGCCTTATTGGGCCATCTACCTAAGTAGCCCCTTAAAACATGCCTCAGGCTTGCCATTGCAGTCAGTTTGCAGTTTTAAACTGCCAATTTGACTTGGCAAAATAACCCTTTTTTCCAGACCTAGACATTCCTTCTTTTTAATGCATTTAGTTCACCCCTAAGCTAGGCCCTAAACAGCCCATAGGACAGGCTGCATTTTATTTCAAAAGTGGGCCGTACACTTTTAATTCTTACAGGTCCTGGTAGTGAAAAAGTCTTACATTTGTAGTTTTTCAGTACTGCGAGGCCGTTTGATTAAAAAAAAATTAGAAATGTAATTTTTGATCTCAAAAGTATTGTAATTTTAAGTCCTCTTTAATGGCAAAGTCATATTTGTATTTGCAATTAGTGAAAATGCCACTTTTAGAAAATTGGCATTTTCTCATCCTAACCATTTGGTGCCTGCAGCCTGAACCCTGGGTCACATGACTGGGTGTAGTTGGCAATTGGCCATTGTGTATATCTCTTGACACCCACAACAGAGGGAAAAGGAGAGGTAATATCTACCACGGTCCAGCATATGCCCTCCCCGAACCAGTAATTTACTTTGTAGTAAGGTTCAACAGGGCCCACACACCAGCGTCCATTTTAGCTACACATTAAAACTTGACATCTTTTTCTAATGGTGACTTTTTACATGCCTTGCACTTACACGATAATCTACTTATTCTGTATTAAGCACATTTCTTAGTAAGCATTATATCTTGTTGTCTGTTTGTTCTGCCCAAGGCTAGGAACATTGAACACAATGCCTTGCATTTGGTTGTCCTGTTGGTAACAGCTCAGAGTCTCAAGACGACAAATCACCTCAGTTCTACATCTTTGACAATCAATCAATCAGGATTTATAAAACGCTGCAAATTACCCGTAGGGGTCTCCAGGTTCTGGAGTTGCTAGCTGCGTCTCTTTGCTCTGTTCTTTTGAATAGCCAGTTCTTAATTCCTTTCCTGAATTCCTGGAGCAATGAGGCAGCCCTAAGGTGCAGGGTAAACTCATTCCAGGCTTTGCTCACATAGCGAGAGAAGGAGCATCCTCAGCTGTTGGCTCGGTGGATCCGTGGGGTTTTTGCGAGAAAGAGGGAGGTGGATCTCATGTGTCTGGTCGATTGGTGGAAGGTCATTTGTTTGTTGATGTATGCTTGTCCTTCTCTGTGCAGGGTTTTCTATGCTTGGGTCAACATCTTGAATTTGCATCTCTTCTGAATTGAGAGCCAGTATAGCTTCCTGAGGTGTGGAGTAAAGTGTGTCCGTCTAAGTAGGTCGAGGAGGGGTCTTGCAGCTGAGTTTTGTATTGTCTGTAGTCTCTTCAGGAGGCGTGCAGTGATTCCTACATAGAGAGTGTTCCCATAGTCCAGCCTTCCGGATGATGAGGGCCTGAGTGATGGGAGCCACCTGAAAATCTTGCTGAGCATGTGTAGGGTGTGGAAGCAGGTAGATGAGACTGTATTTACCTGTTTCTGTATAGATAAGTTGCTCTCCAAGATGATGCTGAGGTTGCGTGTATGGTCTGTCGGGCAGGAGAAGGGGCAAGTTCAGCAGGCCACCAAGTGTTGTTCCATGGCAAGGCATTGGTCCCAAAGATGAGGACTTTCATCTTGTCTGTGTTGAGGTTGAAACAGTTGTCCTTCATCCAGTCAGTGACGCTCATGATACCTCTGTGGAAGTTGGCTCTGGTGGTGGAGCGGTCTTCTGACAGCGAGAGGATTTGCTGGGTGTCGTCGACGAAGGAGATGACATTGAGTCTGTGCGATTTGACGGTGGTAGCAAACGGGGGGCCATCTACGTGTAGAAGAGGGTGGGGATGAGGGATGATCCTTGTGGGACGTCGCAGATGATCTTTTTGGGTTCCGGGGTGAATGGTGGAAGACTGATTCTCTGTATTCCTACTGTGAGATATGAGGCGAACCATTTGAGGGCTTCTCGCTGGATTATAATTTGATGAAGTCTGTTGATCAAGATGTGGTGGGAAACACTGTTGAAGGCAGCTGACAGGTCCAGGTGGATGATGGCTGCTGTTTTGCCGCGGTCCTTGAGGGCCCTGATGTCATTGGTGGCTTCTATCAGGGCTGTCTTGATGTTGTGTTTGGCTTGGAAACTGGATTGAGAGGGTTCCAGGAGGTTGTAGTGTTCGGTGAGTTGCTGGTTGATTGCCTTTTTGAGAACCTTTGCCAGAAAGGGGAGCAGGGAAATGGGCCAGTAGATCTTTGGTTCTGCTCGGTCAGCAGATGGTCTAATCAGAAGGGGCCTCACTTCAGCGTATTTCCAGTCCTTAGGGAAGGAGGCCGTGGTGATGGAGGAATTCATGATTTTCTTGATCTCCTTGCCAATTATCTTGCTCCCGAGGTTGAAGATGTTGTGGGGACATGGGTCCGTGGGTGCTCCTGAGTGTACGGAGTTCATGACAGAGATTGTGGCTTAAGTTGTGAGAAGGTCCTAACGGATGATCAGCTGTTCTGGGATTGAGTTTATTGGTGTGAGTAGGCTGATGCGGGGGGGTTGGGGTTTTAAGTTCTTGTGGACGGCTGGAATCTTGTTGTAGTAGAAGACTGCCAGGGTGTCACTCAGTTTTTGGCTGGGCTTGTTGGGCCATTGTGTCGGTGCATTCTGTGATCCACTTTAAGAAGTTCTTCACAGCCTGTTCTAGGTTGGATGTTGTTTCTGAGAGGTGGGAGTTGAGAGCTTTGTTCCACTGGCCTTCTGATTTCTTTTTTCAGCATGGAGCAGGGGTGCGTGGTGCCAATGTTGGTAGGTCCTGGGATGGTGAAATTGACACTGTAGTGGTCAGTCCTGGTGAGCTGCAAGATGTTGTACTTGACTCTGTTGCTGGACATAAAAACGAGGTTGAGCGTGTGTCTTGCAATCTGGGTGGGGTTGGTGACAAGTTGGTTGAGGTCGATGTTGCTCATGCTTTCCCAGAGGTTGGTTCTGTTGGTGTCACCGGGGTCATTGATGTAAAATGTAAGATCCCCTGGGATCCTAGTTCGCACTTTCGTCATCTGCATTGCGCAGCTCAGTTAGCATTAATGCCTATGCAGCCAAGTCAGCCTCCAATTGTTCATCGCGTTGTACATGCTTTATTCTGACCTCCTCCGCCACTGCCTACTTGGACACATCTTGGATCCAGCTAGTGTAGCTAGGGGGTCGTGCACCAACCCAGCAGATGGCGGTACGCCGTTTTGCCAGTAGATAGCCCAGCATGAGGAATTTACGACTAAGCTTCTTTTTTGACGGTTCCAGGATTAACCCCAACACCACCTCTTGAGGGGCAAGTGGCACCTCCCATCCCGTAGCTCTATTCAGGTGGTCTAGCACTTCTTTCCAGCAGGGCCCTATCACAGAGCACTGCCACACTACATGCATAAAGTCTGTAGCCAGGGCACCGCATCTAGCACACTGGGTCGAACAAGAGTTGTAAATACTGTGCAAAGTCTTGGGCGAGAGATATGCCTTGTGTGTGTAGTTTGAAGTGTGCATTAGAGCTCACTGTGCGCACCCCCATATGGACTTTCACCCTGGATAAGATCTCGACCAGTGCTTCCTCCCATTTCCCATGTGCTTTAGGGAGTATCTTGGGCAAATCCTCCCGTAGGGCACAGTAAAGTGTGAGTCAATTTGTGAGCGGCAGAGAGCTGCAACAGCGCTGTCAGTATTCGTGATTGCACTGGTTCCATGGGATAACATTGCCATATGTCTTGCGCAGTTGCCGATACCTTAGCATATTGCAGATACTGCACTGCACCCAGTATGAAATATTCTGTCGCATCCTCAAGCGTTATTAATTGACCACCCAAGTATAAATCTCCAAGGAGTTCACAGCCTCCGTCTCTCCACCTCTGCACAGACATCACCTCCACTATCTGCTCAAAGGATTTTATTTCCCATAAAGGCATATTCCATGCATATGACACATGATGCAGCACCCTCGTACCTGCTTTTTCTCATACTCGACATACCTGGCAAATCAGAAAGGGTGTCTCTGGTGGTACCCTAGCGCCACTCAAAAGCAGCTCTGGAAGTGTGAGGCCATCATGGGAGTCTTTCTGGTAATTCTTCTCACAATTGTCTCCTGTGTCCAGCCAATGAACCTCATGTTGCAGGGGAGCTGCAATGTAATATAATTTTATATTGGGGAGTTCAGTTCCTCCTCTCTCCCAAGTCTGTTTGAGAATGGGCAATCCAACACGTCTGTGATTAGACCATCGAACTTGATAAAGTATTTCTAGGGTATCTTGTTCCTTGCAGGGTATATAGACATCTGGGGAGCATCACCATTTTCACGATTGACACTCTGCCCATCAGCAATAAAGAGAGGTCCCTCAAAAACAAGTCAATGCCTTCAGACCTTCCAGCACTCTCCCCATATTGACGTCAAGGAATTATTGTTTTGTGTGATCGAGTCTGACCCACCAAGTAGTGTATACCCTCCGTTCCCCTGGGAGTCCCACCATCGGAAGTCCCTCAGACTGTGGCCCAGCCAGGTATCCCATCGGCAAGAGTTGGGATTTGTTAGAGTTCACCGAAAGACTTGACACTTCCCCACATAACTGCATCACACATAGCAGCACCTGGACTGATTCCTCTGGGTTGCATAAGTAAATCAGGGCATCATCAGTATATAAGGAGACCACATGCGTGGCCTCCCCCACTTGTATCCCGCAGGGCTCCTGCTCAGGGCACAGCAGTATCTCAACAGGCTCAATGGCCAGGACGAACAGCAAGAGTGACAACCCTATTGGTTGCCCTAGTATAGTTGGAACCCCTGGGATACCACATTTCCTGTTCGCACCCTGGATCGTTGTACAACAGTTTCACCCATGCTATATATCTGGGGCCCAGTCCCACCTTCTCCATCACCTGCCAGAGGTATTCCCATACGATAGAATCGAACACTTGTTTGATATCGAGTAGCGCCAGTGTGTAAGGTCCCTCCCTCAGATGTGGTGCATGAAAGACGTGTGAAAGCCTACGTAGGTTGTACATGGTGCTTCTCTGCAGAATGAGTCAGCACTGATCCAAGTATAAAAGTGATGGCATATGTGGAAATAGTCGCTCCGGCAATGTGGCACTTAATATTTTAACATCCATGTTCAAAAGTGAGAGAGGCCGATAGGACTCCGCCTCCTCCAGGTTCTTACCAGGCTTCAGACCCAGAACTATGAGTGCCTCCTGCATAGTATCAGGTAATCGCCGACTCTGGAATGCTGCATGGTAAACCTATAGTAATTTCTCGGCGACCAAGTCTGTATATTTTTTGTGTGTAAAATTTGGTTGGGAGGCCATCACCTCCTGAGGTTTTGGCTGTTTTTAGTCTATTCAATGCCATGAGGACCTTTGTAATGGGCTCATCAAAAGGTGTTCTGCCTCAATCCCCAATCTAGGGAGAATTATTCTGGCAGGAAAGGTCGCCCCTCGGTTTTATGGCCCCGAATAGCGCTCTGCCTATGTCTGGCAAAGGTCATCACGGAAAGCACCATTAATCGCGAGCTGAGTGTTGACCAGCATTCCAGACTGATTCCTCAGCACCAAAACCGGATCCTGAGATTCCTGTTGTTTTAACTGTTGCACCAATATCGCCCCCCTCTTAACCTCCTCCGGGTGCAGTCTCTGTCGGTAGGCCGTGTAAGTGTTTTTTCCAGCCTACTCCAGTCATCTAGTAGGTCTTTTATGAGTTTGTTGCCACTCCTTGCATTTCTGCAGTTGTGAAGGAAGCGCCCGTTTTAGCTCCAGCATTCGTGCTTTCTGCTACACCAAGTCTCACTCAAGCTGTCTACGCACCCCATACAAGGTCTTAAGACAGGTCCCTCTGAGCACGACTTCCATTGTGTCCCAGTCATGGGCTTTTCTACCCGAACTGCCCCAGTTTTCATGAAAGTAGAAGGAGAGTTCCTCCTGAACTGTGTCTGCAGACAGCTGGTTTGTAAGGGCTTCCACACAAAGGCACCACAGTGGAACTGTGGGGCGTGGATGCCCCTTTTCTAAGAACATCAACAATGGGGAGTGATCTGATAGATAGTGCACCAAATATGTGACCTACTGCACTCCAGGCGCCAGACCAGATGACATGAAACAGCAATCCAAACGGCTGTACATGCCGGCGGCCACTGTATAGCAGGAGAACACTCTAGTGTCTGGATGTGTTTCTCTCCAGAGATCCCGCAATTTCATCCCCTTTTTCAGATCTCTCAGTTGCCACGTCATCTGTGATTGTGTGTTTCTGCGCGGTGGCTCCCTATCCAGCATCCTGACTGGGACACTATTACAGTCACCCGCAACCACTATGGCTCCCATTAGGATGGCGGGCGGATCGCCGGGCCGGTGGTGGCCACACCGCCGGCCCGGCGGTGCGATCTGCCCGCCAGATGGCCCCGTATCACCCCCGCCATATCAGAATGCGGTGGACGGAAAGAACTGCTTTTCCGCTGGTCGGATTCCCGACCGAGCGGAAAAGGCCCTTTATATTAGGCCTGGGCGAAGCACTACGCTACGCTCGCGTAGTTTGCGAAGTTCGCGCTACCTCGCACTACGCGAACTGCACGTAGCACAGTGCGAACACGCGTAGCGTAGTGTTGCGTAGTGCTGCGGTCATTTTTTGCTTGCTCGCGGTCCTCAACGTCAAGTTGGCGACCGCGAGCAAGCAAAATGACATCCTGGCGAGACTTTTTCCTTGTTCGCGATCGCGAGCATGGAAAATAAACCTCCCGGCGAGATTCCCAACGCGAGAAGGTCAGGTTTCTCATTGCGAGGGGTCGCGTATGCTCGCGACCGCTCGCGATGAGAAACTACCAGTTCGCGTTGAGAAAGCTGCAGCTCGAGTAAAAATCTACTCGAGCAGCAGAAAACTACAGCTCGCACTGTGCAAGATGCCATTTTCAATGATTGCACAGTGCCGGTTGCTTGTCCGCACTGTGCAATCATTGAAAACAACATCTTGCACAGTGCGAACATGTTACTTCGCAGTTCGCGAAGTGCTACGCGTAGCTCGCGTAGTGCGAACTTCACTTTGCGTAGCTTCGCGAAGTGCTACTTCGCGAACTACGCCCACCCTTACTTTATATGGTGGCGGTGCCTTGTAGGCACCGGCATCCATGTTATTATGTGGCATTTACAATGCCTTTCCATGGCGGAGACTCCACCATGGAAAGGCATGCGGATTTCGCTTTGTTGCGGGCCCCCAGGGCATCGGGGGGAGTGGGGGCTGCACTTACCTATGGTACCCCCCAACATTGGCATGGACAAGGTGGTAGGCACCCCGCAGTGCCTGTCACATTGTGCATGCCAATGTACATCATGCATTATTGTGGCAGGGTGCTGCTTACAGCACCGCCCGCCGCAATGTTAATAATGCTGGATGCCAGGGTGGCAGTCGCATCCTGATTGCCAATGCGGGACCGCTGAACCTCTTGTGGGCGGTCCCGTTTGCCGTTGCGTCCGCCCGCCATCGTAATGGACCTCTAAGTCTGAAGCAAGATAAGCCGCGGCTGCTACCCTACTGTAGAAAGTCTCGCTGTTGTTGTTGGGGGCATTCATGTTTATCAAGCAGACCTCCCGCTCATCTAGGTCTCCATATAGGATCACATATCGCCCTTCCGGGTCTAAAGCATTCTCCCTATGATGGAACGCACCCCGGGAGCCACCCAAATTAGGGCCCCACGGGCATCTCCTGAGTACGAGGTAGCATACAATTTCCCACTCCACCAGAGGCTACGCATACATGCCCCCCAGACATGTTTCCTGTAAGAATGCGACAGAGATATGTTATTGTTTTAGATATGCATGCACCCTACATCTTTTCTCCAGTTGTGCTGACCCTCTGACATTCCAGGACATAAATTTGAATATCTCAGTCGCCATCATCTTCTTGTATCATCATTGAACTGAGACTGGACCATCCACTCACGCTACCAGTTAACAGATTTTCAACGCTCCAGAGTGCCAAACACCAGAACTTCCATCCACATTAGCAGCTTGTGTACCCTTTGAACTGTGTAATGAGCAAAACAACTCCATTTCCCAACTCCCCCCAGCCCATGGGCAGTAAAGAGAACTCGCCCTCTCTAATACTAGGCAGCGCATGAACTGTTTCCTTCCCCTGTCTCAATAATTATAAAACAAATTAAACAAGGTTTCAAGAAACCAAAACTACTCTCTTCGCTTGATGTCGGTTCGCCACAGGGGTCACGAGGCACAAGCCGTCAGTCATCCCCCTGGTGCCCGTGCCCCATTGTCCCTACTGCTCCTGCAAACCCAGTGTGTAACATAATAGGTATAAGCAATCAAACATCTTCTCTGGGCCCTCCATCCCTGGTTCTCGCTAATTGTATGAGCCTGTGCCGAATAGTAAGTTGCCAGACAGTCAAACATTCAAGGCTCAGGGATTCCCCGAGGGACAAAGTCATAAAGGTTGCAGGTGCAAAGCGTTCAAGGGCACCTGCATCATGACAGGCATGATAATTTCAAGTGTTCCACTGTACAATCACACCTATGTGTTTTACTCACAGTGTGTTGCTCAGGTATTAAGCCAGTCTTCCATCATTGCTGTCCATGTCTGATCCAGGGTTACTTCGCCAGGTTTGAAAGGATTTTCGTGAGTCAAGCATTACCTCTGCGTCTCAGTGCCATTCGAACATACCTCTAATCATCTGGATATTCTTGGGATTTACCCGGGGCTTCTTCCCCCTGTCCCGCCTATGTAATCGGGTGGATTGTCTCTGAGAATACGCTGTAGGTTCTCCACTATGCGTCACTCCTGAAGTAGGGCCACTGGCCAAAGCATACAACCAGTCACTTGCCTCTGCAACCATGATGAAGAAACGTACCTTCCCCTCGTGCATGACTACTAGTTTCGCTGGGAAGAGAAGGCTGTATTGCAGGTTGAGATCCCTCATTCTTTTCTTCACTTTCAGATATGGATCCTGGACCTTTAGGGTGTAATCTGGGAAGATCGATGCTGCCCCTCAAAGTCTGGTGGGCCCTTAACACGCACATGTTGGAAAAATGCATTGCCGTCCCGGAAATTGAAGAGGTGGGCTATGAGGGCATGCAGGGGTGACCCCGGCTGCGGAGGTGGGTCCAGTGCCTGGTGGGCCTTATCGATTGTAAAGAACTTTGACTGCTTCTGCAGGCGCAGGATATTTGTAATGCAATTTTCTAACTAGAGTTCCGCAGATTGTCCCTCCGCTTTCTCATGGAATCCTATAAATCTTAAATTATTTCTCCTTGATCTGCCCTCTGCATCTTCGATACATTCCTCAAGCCTCACCGTCAACTTCTGTAAGGAGAGCACTGTGCCCAGCATGGTGGTGACTTCCTGTTGCAGTTCCCCTCCATTTCTTTCAATGCCCTCATCCTGATCTGCAACACTGTGGAAGTCCGCTCTCAGCAGGTTGAGATTGATGGCCACAAAATTTATCTTGTTGGCCAACTCAGTACGTGTTCCTTTAATGACTTCCATTAAGTCCAAAATGACTAGTCGGAGGGAGTCTGCTCACTAGTCTGAGTCCTGTGGTCTACAGCTGCGCACTCACCAGGTTTCTCAGCCGCAGTGACAGCCTTGGTATAGCTAACTGTTTTGTTAGCCTGGGTGTGACGTGATGTCTTGTCCCTCACCATCGTGTCTTATCTCAGGTTCCCAGCACCGGTGCACAGCTGCAGTGCCATCCACCTCAAACAAAGTGTCCAAGGTATGCCACCAGGCAATGACGAAACACCCACACCCGGACACTTTACCACCACTACGTCCGATTTCTGCTGTTCATCCAGCAGGGGTTCCCCAGGGCAGCACACCTCCACAATCGCCAGGTTCCTATTTTACAAGAAGAAGCTGCACATTCACTCGGGAGGGATGAAGAGGCGCAGGTTCTCTTGTAGGGCATTTCCGTGTATAGTCATAAGCACTTGAATAGTCCTGCCCACTTGCTGGGACCCTGGAGCACTTCCTTAGATATATCTTCTTAAGTGGATATTTTTCGCCTTTCTTCAGGAAGGCCTGCAAAGACACTTAAGAGATAGAAAAGATAATAATGCAGCCTACCTAACTAGGCTACACTGGCCACGACTTCATCCTGAAGTGAAAAAAGATAGCCAGTAAACTTATATTTTGCAATTTTTGTGGAGTTTAATACATAGAGAAAACTCCCCTTCCCAAAACTCCTTTTTTCATGATATAGATGAAAGGGTTGGACAGAGTAGCCCCATAGGGTGCCATTATATGTCTGAAAATAGAAGCTGTGCCTTTAAGAGTCTCCAGAGACCACCAGTATCCCATGATGCACAGTCAGTGGCAGTTACTTCAGTTCTTTTTTCTGGCCGCAGGACCCTGGAGAATTGAGCTCTACCAATTTTGGTGTTTTTCATCAAAAATCTCTTCGAATTTGACTACTAACAGTTTCACTAAACGTCTTTGGTCCTTCTGTTCCCTTTGCTGTCTTTTTCTGACAGGAATTCCACAGCTTTTAGTCAAAAATGCCATCCCTTTTTGATAAGGCCAAGTCTGACTCACGGAGTGTGTATTATTTGCCTGTCTGCTTCTCATGTTCCTGATGCCTGTTCCATCTGTAAAACCTTCTCCAGGCGCACCCTGCGTGACAGGGAGAAAATTCGGCTTCAAGGAGTTCAAGAAAGAAAAAAACAGCAGGCCAGGTCAACAGGTGGGACCTCAGAGTGAGGAGAGGATCAGTCCTCTACCAGGGCTCTGTCTTCAGCCTCTGGGGGCTCCCCAGAAGAAGAAGGGCTGAAAAACGGCGCCGGTCCCGGTCAACGTTGAAGACTACACCATCGTGAGTAGGTATAGCACTGACCTGTTCGCCCTCCACTCAGGGCTATGGGTCGAAACGACATCGACGTTTTACGTCGAGGAGAAGATCTTCAAAAGAGTTGGCGGAATCCACAGTGAGACCTCCTTGTTTCCCGCCGAGGAACCCTACGCCTAGGAGGTTGACGTCGCGAACATGGTCTCGTCATTCGACGTCGACTCACCCTCGTCAATCGACTTCGACTTACCATAGTCAATCGCCTTTAAAAAGCCACCGGCGATAGGCGTCGAGAAGTTATCGCGATCGCCGTCGAGTAGTCACCCACGGTCGCTGTCGAAAAGTTACCGACAATCGACATCAAGAAGACACCGTCGATCTCCGACTCGATTGACGTTGAGTCTAAGTTCTAGGTTGAGACGATGCCGAAGGTCACCGTCGACAAGTAGGTCGGCGTTGAGGGGGAAAGATGGATCGTCTTAGGTAAATCTTTCCACCCTTTTTCACGTAGATACTCGCAACAAATATTTCAAAGGTATCAGGGCCGACAAACGGGTACACAGCAGTCGTACCAACGATCTTACCAACCTTTCCAAAAGTGACAACCAAGAGGAAGGTCAGGACAGCAGCCTGCGCAAGGCAACAAGGTGCCTACTGGTTCCAAACCCTGAATCCTATCTTCCCCCCTTCTGTTACCCACTTCGGTAGAGGGAAGCATTCAATATTTCTTGGCAGAGTGGCAAAAAATAACATAAGACAATTGGGTTCTGATTATTGTTCCCAGTGGATACATTATACGTTTCATCAGCCCTCCACCATCAATTACTCCAACACAGTCAAGACTCCAACTGTGCCAATTACAAATGGAAACCAACATTCTCTTACAAAAACAGGCAGTAGAACCTGTTCCTTCTTTACAACGAGGGAAAGGGCTGTATTCAAGATTCTTTCTTGTCAAAAAGAAGGACAAGAACAAGTTCAGACCCATTCTCGATTTACAGAAGGCAAACATGTGGATTCGGAGAAAGAAATTCCGAATGTTAGCATTACACCAGATCTACCCTCAACTACATCAAGGGGATTGGTTATGCGCAATAGACCTGCAAGATGCATACTTCCACATTCCCATCATAAGGAAGCATCGCAGGTTCCTGAGGTTCACAGTGGGGAAGAACCACTATCAATACTGTGTTCTTCCATTCACCCTGAAGTCAGCTCCCAGGACCTTCTCCAAGTGCATGGCAGTGATTGCTACCCATTTGAGGAAGCACAAAGTGTTCGTCTACCCATACCTAGACGACTGGCTGATCAAGGCATCCACGCGTCAAGAGGCTCAACTACACTTCAATTGGACATCCGACCTTCTCCTACGTTTGGGTCTTCACATCAATCAAACTAGGTCTATCTCGTATCCTGTACAGTGCCTGCAATATCTGGGAGCATCCATCGATACTCGCAAGGCAAACGTGTATCCTTTGGAGGAGAGACGCTTCTCGATCCTTCAGAAGGCTCAGGCCCTCATGAAAATGTCTTTCCCAATGGTGAGGAAGATCTCTTCTCTTCTGGGCTCCACGGCGTCTTGTACCTTCCTCACAACGAATGCACGTCTCCACATGAGACCCCTGCAAAAATGTCTGGAGGACCAATAGGACCAGCGGATAGGGGATTGGGAGGAGCGGATTCAACTGTCACAACATGCCCTCCGGTCCATCAAATGGTGGTGCTCGCCCACCAATCTCCTATGAGGGATTCCCTTCCACAAGGAAATACCTACGCAAACCATAGTAACGGATGCCTCTCTCCTAGGATGGGGAGCACATACAGATCACCTTCAAATTCAGGGCAAATGGTCACCAAAGAAATCCACTTACCACATCAATCTACTGGAGTTACGAGCAGTTCATTTGGCTCTGAAAGCTTTTCAACCATCATTCCATGCCAGCTCCCTGCTTGTCTAGAAGGACAATACGGCAACAATGTTCTACTTCAACAAGCAGGGAGGCTCAAGATCCAGACCATTATCTCGGGAAGCCCAGACCATCTGGAAGTGGCTCTTAGCCAGAAACCTGACAATAACAGCAACTCACCTCCCAGGTGTTCAAAATGCTCAGGCTGACGCTCTAAGCAGACTCCTTCAGGAAAATTACGAGTGGGTCTTAAACAACAACATGGTTCGAGATATATTCAAAAGATGGGGTACTCCAGAGGTAGATTTGTTCGCCACCGCAGAAAACAACAAATGCCAAAACTTCACCTCAAGGTTCTACCAACCGGGAACTCCGGGGAATGCCCTATGGATTAACAGGTCAGGCAGATTTCTCTAAGCCTTTCCTCCAATCCTCGTGATCCCCGCAGTCCTCTTCAAGCTCTCACACTCACGGGCCAAGATGATTCTCATAGCCCCGGAGTGGCCACGTCAATGGTGGTTCACAGACCTTCTTCATCGGTCTATCCTTTCACATCTCAGCTGCCATGCAAATCAGATCTACTAACGAAATTCGAAAGGTCAGATGGTGCATCCCAACCTCTAATCCTCAAATTTGGCAGCATGGCTCCTGAGTTAGTGCAGTATGGACATTTGAACTTACCTCAGGACTGCATGGACATCCTTAAGGAAGCTAAGTGGCCATCCACATGCTCCGCTTATGCGTATAAATGGAAGAGATTCTGTATCTGGTGTTCATCGAAGAATGAGGCTCCTACTTCTTGCCAGGAAGATATCATCCTTCCATACAAGCTTCATCTAGCCCAATCTGGTCTTCAATTCTCTTCCATTAAGGTTCACCTGGCAACTCTGACTGCTTACAGAAAATGCCCTTCACCAACTTCCTTTTTTAGAATTCCTATCATTAGAGATTTCTTGGAAGGTTTTAAGAACGTTTTTCCTCCCATTAGAAGTCCTTCTCCTCCTTGGGAGCTTAATGTTGTTCTTTCTCGACTAATGCAAAAGCCCTTTGAACCCATTTGTGGTACTTTAAAATTTGGGACCGCGTAGGAGGCAGGGCCCTACCCTGCCTATTCCGGTATCAGCGAATCGCGAATGGGCAATGCAGGATGTACAAGTGCTTTGCATAACGTTTTATCGATAAATGCACTTTGTATACGATATTACACATTGACTTCGTGGGTTCCATCTTGGAGCGGTGGCCATCTTATGGTTGCCCTCACATAGGCTACACATTAAGGACAAGTACAGGCCTTGAGAACACATGTGCCTCCCATTGACTTCTCTGTGACCTGTGCGACTTGGCTCCACCGCCCCAGGTCAGTCCGGTCCCACGAGCTGCCCGTCCTACGGCCACCTGTGATTAGCATCAGGGTTTGACACACCATAAAGCCTTTTCATCCCACACAAGCCTCCGGCTAATCTCTTTCACACCTGACTCTTCCTGCTTTATGGCTTGTTTTACAAACAGGAGGTGAACGTGTTTATTGGGGTCTGCTGATATCTGATGTGGGATCTGAGCCTCGCTGGGTAAATAATTGTGGGCTGGCCGAACTGGAATGTGGGATGGTCATCATGGCTCTGCCTTTTCGTTTGTAATGAATACATATGAATGACCATATCGTAAAACAAGGAATGTATGCCTGAAGCATGATATTTTGTATATAAGGAGAAGGCCGTTTTTGTAAAAGAGGCAGTCTCCTGAGAACATACATGGTGTTGTACTTCTCAGATACCTGTAATTGGTCTGCAGCCAATAAATACGATCTTTGACTTCACCTAGAAGACTCTGTGTTTCTGTGGGTCTGAAACAGGAAGAACTCGAAGTCCTAGGGTGTGTTCCCCTGCACCGCTGGGTTTTAAAAACCCAGTACTTCAGTTGGCGCCCAACTCGGGGCGATTTCAGCGGTACCGGTCCAAGCCAGAGGTTCGTGAGGAGCTTCGTGTGGAAATTCTGGAGGAAGGCCGCCACTTCATCGACCCCTGCATGTCGACGTGGTCCGAAAGTCTTTTCTGCGAGGTTCTCCGCGTCCCGACGGCTACGAAGGACTGCTGCCCTGATTAATCGCCCTGTTTTGGACCCTTGACGATTTGGTAGAGCCAAACAATTGAGAGAGTCTTCTGGTGACGCCATCGATCATCGATACCTCAGTTAAGTATAAGTGTGGAGCGTCTCCCAGTTTGTTTTGGTATCCTTCGGGAATTTGGTATCCTTCGGGATCGCTTTGATTTGGAACTTGCAAGTGCCAAAGCCAGAGGACTCGTGTATTCACGAGACTATCGTATTCGATAATCCTTTGAAGTTTGAAACTAGACTAGTGAGCGAAGATGCCTGGTTCTAGTGTATTTGGAAGATTGTTTTGTTTGGGTTGTAAAAGGGATTCCCAATTAGAGGATTCGTGTCCGGTTCCTCCAATTGGAACTCCAACTTATGAGCTTTATGTAAAACATGGTGTGGGCCCCATCGCATATAATGAAGTATGGATCCGATACACCAGCAAGGACGGTGTTTTAAAATGGCCCCAAAATGGTAGTTTCGATACAGATATCTTAGATAATTTGAAAGTTAAATTATTTAAAAAGAAAGCCCGGCCGGCGATGTTTGATTCTTTTCGCCTATGGCAAAAGGAAGCAAAACAGAAGGAAATTAAGCTAGCAAAAAGGAATAAGAGAGAAAAAGGTATGTCAATGATGCAAGCAGCTGTGCAATTTAGAGATAATGAGGAGGAACAAATGAATGAGCAGTTACATAGACAGCGCAAACTAGGGATCGATAAATGTTACCCAGTTTTGTCACCCCTTCCACAAGATGAGACAAAAGAGAAAGAGAAAGATTCCCTAATGTCCCATTTGCTAAGTTCACCACCCCGTATGCGCAAAATGCAACAGCGCCTCCACAGCTCGTAAATATGCAGCCTCCAGTTAATGTGCCGCAAGCCTTCCCACAACCGCCAGCTCCCCCTCAGCTGGCTCCTATCCCTACAGTGCAGCCCTCTCAAGGGCCGCCGATTTCGTTACCTGTCTCCCCCGCGCTTCCTGCGACTTTGCCTAGTACATCAGTTGCCTCCCTTGGCGCCCTTCCTAACACTGCCCCTGTACCTGGATCTATACCCGTTTTTCTCCCCTCTGTCTTTTCCCCCGTTTTCGCCTCAACTTCTCCTTCTGCACGACAACGAATAGCTAATGTGGTTACTAGTTTAATGTCGCCTCTCTTTGGGTCATCTAGTATGACCCCTGGTTTGCAACGTAAGCAGTTGCGTAGTCAGCTGCCTGATTCTGAAGAAAAAGAGGTATTAGACCATATGGCACGTAGGTGGATTGTCCTTTCTTCACTCTATGATGTGGAGTCAGTCGTTAATGTTTTTCACCAATGGGATGCCCCGAAACAAAGGTATGTGTTTGAGAAAATGTGTGAAATCCTCTGTGAGGAATTGGAAGATCATGGTTCCAACACAATCCCGCAGGAGTTGTGTCGAGTGCGATTTGATTTTGGAACAGGTACAATTGTGGGTCCCAACGTAGATAAAGCAGTTGCGACTTTACTGTCCTTCAGGAATGATGATTGTCAACAATCATTGTTCGAACAGGAATTCCCTGTGGGGAAAAAGGTAAAAGCGCGCCAATATCTATGCGTGAGGTTCCTCCAGTTTGGAGACCTGCTGATGCAAATGCTAATCCACCTGTTCCAGCTCATTTTCAGCGTGTTTGGGTACATGTCCCATGGAAGCGTTCTGAGGTGTTAGCGCTTAAGCAGACATTGCCTGACCCCCGTAAAAACCCTGCAGGATATTATAAGGAGTTATCACAGACTGCAGAATCGTGTCTCATGAATCTAGCTGACATAGATATGTTGTTCCACAGCCTTTATGGGGATCCATTCGTAATACAGATCATGCTGCAGAACTAGGGGGCACATGGGCTAATATCATTGCTGCAGACACTAGACAAGATGGTGGTGCCAAGCCTGACCCTTTGGTAGCAGAAATCCCTGGTAGAATTATCACTTACATGAAGACTTTAATGCCCGCGATGCGTGTGAATTGGGATAAATTGTCTGCGTGTAAACAGAAGAAAGATGAAACGGTGTCTGATTTCTTTACAAGGTTTGAAGAAACATTTGCCGACCACAGTGGTCAAGATATGAGCACTGAAGGTGGTCAACGATTATTTGTGGATAAATTTGTGCATAATTTGCTTCCCGAGTTGTGTAAGAAGTTGAAAGATTCAGAGAGTTCTTGGCCTGTTTCCTCATCAGCGCAAATACTGGCTACTGCACAGTATTACGAAAATAGAGATAAGGATGAGAAAGATAGAGCAGATAAGAAAACGAAAGAATTGAAAACGAAGGTTCTGTTACAACAAGCTTACCCGCCACGTAGTGGCCAGAGTAATTATCAGCAACCGCCACAGTTTCAGAGAAACGTGCAAAGGTACGAGTATTCTCAACCACGCGTTCCTGTAGGCCCTAATCAATGTTCGTATTGTAAAGAGGAAGGTCATTTTAAGTATAGTTGTCCTAAATTAATGCAGCGTACTAGTAATGCGTATGGCGCAAGAGGTAGAGGTGGTCAGCAAGCTCCTAGAGGCAGAGGGCGGGGAAATGTTCCCCAGAACGCGCGTCCTCTTCCGCCTCAAAATACGATAAATAGCTTCGATCAGCAAGCCAATGCAACTGGTAATACAGCTCAGTACTATAATAATGATTATTATGCAGAAGATGAGAATATATGGAAGGTAATGATTACTAGGACAGCCATAGACAGAGAGAGGGAGTTGTTTCAGTGCCAGTGGATCAGAGTGGACCGTATGTTAAGGTAACTACAGCGGGTGTAACAGAGCCCTTTCTGCTGGACACTGGTGCTGCAAAGAGTTCAATTATGCATTCAAAACTCCCTGGCGCGCCTTTGTCTGGCGAAATGAATGTTTCAGTAGGTTTTTCTGGCGCCCCGGGTATGAACCCGATTTCTAGTCCTATGCCCCTTTCTGTTGGACCTTGTGAGCTAAAAGCACCCCTCATCCTAACGACAGGTTGTGGTGAAAATCTGTTAGGGTTGGATTTGTTAAAAAGATTGCATGCAACGCTATATTGTTCTCCCACAGGAGTACAACTTACATTGGGTAAGGAAGTGATTTCCCCAATGTACTTGTCAAAGAATACATTGCCACTTGAATTGTCATCCCTTCCGGATGTTCTTTGGGCTACTGGTCCCAATGATGTGGGTCTCTTGGAAATACCGCCATATGTGGTCACTTTAAAAGCCAATGTCAGATTGCCACGCATTCCCCAGTACAAGATCTCCAATGAAGGTCAGAAAGCGTTGTTAGCAATTATCAGTGATTTGATTAAAAAGGGTGTAATTGAAGAGACAAGAGGCAACGTTTGCAATAGTCCTGTTTTACCTGTTTTAAAACGAACGGATCCTTCTCAGCCACCTGTTTACAGATTTGTGATTGATCTTAGAGAGGTAAATAAGATTGTTGTGCCACAGTTTCCAGTAGTCCCTGATATAACTGCCTTGTTAACTATGATTCCAGCCTCCGCTGCATGGTTCTCAGTGATTGATTTAAAGAATGCCTTCTTTAGCATCCCAATTGCAGAAGAGAGCAGGGACATTTTTGGCTTCAGTTTAGGAGGTCGAAGCTTCCGCTTTAAACGCGCTCCACAGGGCTACTGTGAAAGTCCATCAATATACAGTCAGGCTTTAAAAGCGCAGCTTGACGCACTTGTTTTACCTAGTGGCGCTACCCTTATTCAGTACGTTGACGATTTACTAATCGCCGCGGATACTGAAAAGATTTGCAAAGAAGCTACATTGTCATGGTTGCGTCATTTGTCTGCCTCTCACCACAAAGTGTCTCTCTCAAAACTGCAATATTGTCGACAAGAAGTGACCTACTTAGGTCATCTCTTATCGAAGGAGGGAAGGAAACTGACCCCAGAAAGAATTCGAGCCATTGCACAATTGAGCGTGCCAAGAACACAGAGAGAAGTGCGTGCTTTCTTGGGCATTACTTCGTACTGTAGGCACTGGATCCCGAGTTTTTCTTTGCTGGCAAAACCTTTGTTAGCATTAACCTGTAAAAATACACCGAACCCTGTCCCATGGTCTGAAGAGTGTCAGAAAAGTTTTTTGGAACTGTGTAATGCATTATGTTCAGCTCCTGTGTTGGGTACCCCTGACTACAGCAAGCCTTTTACATTGTATGTTCATGAAAAGGAAGGTTGCGCATTATCAGTGTTAACACAGCCTTTTGGCGACAGACCGCGTCCATGCGCATATTTTTCGTCAACTTTGGACCCAGTAGCGAGGGCATTGCCAAGTTGTTTGAGAGCTACAGCCGCAGCAGCTGTGTCTATTCGACAGTCTGCTGGACTAGTGATGGATAATACATTGATTGTAATGGTTCCACATGCTGTGGACACATTGTTAAACCGGACCAAGACACAGCACTTAACTAGTGCTCGATTGTCAGGGTATGAATTAACACCGTTGGCAAACCATATACACATAAAGAGATGCAACACGTTGAATCCAGCTACATTATTGCCGATTCCAGCAGACATGGATGAGATTGAGCAGCATGATTGTCTGTTCAGAACAGATGAAGAGACGAAAGGGAGAGTGGATCTTAAAGATACTCTCCTAACTGAGTGTGATGGTACCTTATGGGTGGATGGTTCGTGCTTCAAGCTTCCGAATGGTGATACGACTGCTGCATATGCTATCACGACGTTGCACACGATTGTTGAGACGGCACGCATACCACATAATTCGGCTCAAGCAGCAGAATTAATTGCCCTTACAAGAGCATGCGTGTTGTCTGAAGGAATGAAAGTGAACATATATACTGACAGCCAGTACGCCTTTGGCGTGGCCCATAGTTTTGGGCGATTATGGAAAGAACGTGGGTTCCTGACTTCGCATGGAGATAAAATTCAGAATGGTCAGCTGGTGAATGATCTCCTTGAGTCACTGACCTTACCGTTACAAGTTGCAATCATGAAATGCAGTGCGCACAAGAAGGTCACTGATGATGTTGGTCGTGGTAATGCATTTGCTGACGAAATCGCGAAAGAGACAGCAAAAGATGTGAAGACTCGAATGTATGTTGCAGGCCCTGCAAGATGGATTGGTGATGTTGGAATATGTGAAAACATGATAGAGAGTGTGAAGTCCCTTCAAGCTGAAGCCACAGAGAAAGAGTTGAGCAAGTGGAGAGAAAGTAAGGGTAAACTGGATGAGAATGGTTGTTGGGTTGATTTGTCAGAACATCGGTGATGGTTGTTACCTGATGCATATGTGCTTCCAGTGGTTACTATGGCACATGGAATGGCACATATCAGTGTGAAAGGAATCTGTAAGTTGTTGGCTCCAGTATGGCAGAACGCTGGAATTCCCAAGTGTGCAGAGAATGTGGTCAAGAATTGTATGGTATGTTTTAAATACAACCCTGGTAGGGGAACCCCAACTCCAGCTGGTCATTTTGCGCCTCCATCATATCCATTTGAGGTTTTGCAGCTAGATTTTATCCACATGGAAAGGTGCAACAACTTGAAATATGTACTGGTTGTTGTTTGCGCTTTTTCAAAATGGATAGAAGCATATCCCCTAACAGACAACACTGCTTTATCAACGGCCAAAGCCCTTGTGAAAGAATTTTTCCCTAGGTTTGGAATGCCAAGAATGGTGTGGAGTGATAATGGGATGGGAGTGAATTTGTGGGTCGAGTGATGAAGAATGTGTGTGAGGGATTAGGTATAAAGCAGAAGTTCCACGCTGCAAATCACCCCCAATCAGCTGGATTAGTAGAGTGCTACAATGGCACTCTGAAACTCAAACTGGCCAAAATCCAGGCGAGCTCCGGTCTTAAATGGCCTGACGCTCTGCCTTTAGCACTCCTATCAACAAGAATGACTGTGCATTCACGAGTGGGACTTAGCCCATATGAGATCGTATTTGGCCGCCCGGCCAATGTATGGGGTGTGCCAAGACCGACAAAATTCAGTGAAATCGAACATCCAGTACTGCTTGACTATCTGTACGAATTGACGGCTAAATTGCGTGTTTTACACCAACAGGTGCACGATACTCTGCCCCAGGCCTCTGAAGCTCCAGGACACCCTATCGACCCTGGCTCGTGGGTGCTTGTGAAAAACTTTCAGCGAAAGAACAACGATGAGCCCCGTTGGATCGGCCCTCACCTCGTACTTCTATCGACAAGATCAGCGGTTCGAGTGAAAGGGAAAAAGAATTGGATACACGGCGCCCACTGCAAACGGATCCCTTTGCCTCTACCATATGACCGGTGGGTCCAGGAGGGTATCGCCGATTCTGAAACTGACACTGTCCCCCGTTTTGTGCCATTCAGTGATGCACGTGTAAAGGGAACGACTTCAGAACGAGAAAGCGACGATATTTTGCAGGAAGCTGTGCCACCGTCAACTCGAATAGACACCACAGAGCCTGAACTCTTGTTTCAAGACCAGACAGTACCTGGCAGAAACCGCTACAACCTGAGACCAAGGCCTATGGACAAATACAAATTCCCTTCCCTTACTATTTTTTGATATTATAACTCTCCCATCTGAAGGACTTCTTGATTTTTATTTTTCGAACCACCATCCGGGTTCAGCCGCAGGGTCGCGGTGCCAAGACTTCGGGGTACAGGCCAAAGACGTTAGGTCAACGGTTCTGGTTGGTCCAGGGCGTTCCCTGGACTGACAGGCGTACTCCTTAGCAGAAGATACTCACCCGCCGCGAGCGGCACGATTAGAGGATGGAGTTTTTCAAGATGGAGAGACCCGCTGAGGAAATGAACTTTAAGACGAAAATATGTAAAATCATGAAGAGCAAACGTTTTGTATTTTTATGTCTATTTATACTATTTAGTATGATGGTGTTTACTGTAGGTTATGTATTCTTCTCCTCCCAAGTGCCAGTTGCTCCCACTGTACAGCCTATACCTCCTCCTACTGTCTCCTTACACTCTTTCCACCCTCTGCCTGAACACGAACAAGCTAGACGGTCTGAGTTCGTAAATAACTCGTTTATTCAGCTCCTGCACCAGCACCAACTAGTTATGAATACAACCAATTGCTGGGTGTGTGGGTTAATGCCACATACCATTAACAAGGGTATTCCTTATCTAGTGCTGCCGTTTAGCTATAATGGATCGTCATGGGCATTCCAGACTATGTTTCTTTTTGCATTAGATGCCTACTCCCCGCGACAACCGCGTTCCATCAGACCTAGCACAAACAAAAAGTCCTTAATGAAAGGAGTTGCTGATATGAGCAGAGATATCGACGCATACTCACCTATTCCCAAGGACGAATTGCGAGCTTATGTAGGTTGGAACGCGACGGGGTATAGCATTAGTCGGGGCGAAAAGGAGCGCAAAATTTCATCCCCAATTTGGGTCGTACCCCACATAGGTCGGTTCTGTTTACAAGGCAATGGCCAGAATCTAAGAGCTCAACTGGGGAAAAGTGACTGTACTGAAACGTACACTTTTCCATCACAATTTTCGCCAGCGTTTTTGGCTGCCAAGGGTACATATTTTGTTTGCAATGACCGAGAATATACATGGTTGCCCCCTGATTTCTCGGGCACATGTTATATTGCAAACTTGCTACCGCCAACATTTACTGCTGCCTCTGATTATCACAAGACCAGAGTTGTGAGAGGCGTGATTAGTCAGGAGGACACTGCCGGTCAGGAAGCAGAAGACTTCTTTTTGGGTTTCCTGCCATTTTGGGGACCAATGGTCAATAGTAGGAACCTGAGACAATTGACTCGTGTGGTTGAATCTACTGTTAATGTTATGGCTGGTGCCCTTGGTAATTTGACAGCTGAGCTCCAAGCGGATCGCCTCATGACTTTGCAGAACCGTATGGTTCTAGACGTCATATTTGCAGACCGCGGTGGGGTATGTAAGGTCATCCAATCTAGCTGTTGCATTTTCATACCAGATTACGCTCCAACAGTTTATCAAGCCATTTCCAAACTGCATAAAATATCTGAATCCATACACGTGGATAAAGGAGATTGGTCACTGATGGGGTGGTTCTGGGAACTGATATCTGCCTGGGGTTGGAAAATTCTGATGGTCATTGGAATGATCTTAGCCATTCTTTTCCTGTTCTGTCTGTGTGTACAGTGTGCTCCTGCGATATGTGGCCTCTGTGCTACATTATGTGTAAGGAAACCTGTATCGAGGGACGAGCTAAGTAATAGGATGATGCTACAGCAACATCTCCATGACTTTATGAATATAGACCTGAACTCGGATTAATATGAGTATAGTTATTGCCTATGTAAGGGCAAAAGGAGGGTCTGTGGTACTTTAAAATTTGGGACCGCGTAGGAGGCAGGGCCCTACCCTGCCTATTCCGGTATCAGCGAATCGCGAATGGGCAATGCAGTATGTACAAGTGCTTTGCATAACGTTTTATCGATAAATGCACTTTGTATACGATATTACACATTGACTTCGTGGGTTCCATCTTGGAGCGGTGGCCATCTTATGGTTGCCCTCACATAGGCTACACATTAAGGACAAGTACAGGCCTTGAGAACACATGTGCCTCCCATTGACTTCTCTGTGACCTGTGCGACTTGGCTCCACCGCCCCAGGTCAGTCCGGTCCCAGGAGCTGCCCGTCCTACGGCCACCTGTGATTAGCATCAGGGTTTGACACACCATAAAGCCTTTTCATCCCACACAAGCCTCCGGCTAATCTCTTTCACACCTGACTCTTCCTGCTTTATGGCTTGTTTTACTAACAGGAGGTGCCCATGTTTATTGGGGTCTGCTGATATCTGATGTGGGATCTGAGCCTCGCTGGGTAAATAATTGTGGGCTGGCCGAACTGGAATGTGGGATGGTCATCATGACTCTGCCTTTTCGTTTGTAATGAATACATATGAATGACCATATCGTAAAACAAGGAATGTATGCCTGAAGCATGATATTTTGTATATAAGGAGAAGGCCGTTTTTGGAAAAGAGGCAGTCTCCTGAGAACATACATGGTGTTGTACTTCTCGGATACCTGTAATTGGTCTGCAGCCAATAAATACGATCTTTGACTTCACCTAGAAGACTCTGTGTTTCTGTGGGTCTGAAACAGGAAGAACTCGAAGTCCTAGGGTGTGTTCCCCTGCACCGCTGGGTTTTAAAAATCCAGTACTTCACATTCATAAGGCTACTCTTCAGTATCTGTCTTGGAAGACAGCTTTCCATGTGGCTATCATTTCTGCCCGCAAGGTCAGGGAAATCCAGGCACTTTGCTGTCAAGAACCATACACAGTTTTCCATACATCTAAAGTGGTCATGAGACTCATCCGAATTCCTTCCTAAGGTAATTTCGGACTTCCATGTGAATCGAATGATTTCCTTGCCTACATTTTTCCAGCATCCCTCTTCTCCAGCAGAGAGATCGCTTCATTGCCTGGATGTAGAAGGGTTTTGAAGTTTTATTTGCGCAAAACTCAAGATCTAAGGAGATCAGATCAGTTATTTGTAAACTATGGCTCTCTTCGTATAGGTCTAGCGACCTCCAAGCAATCCATCTCCAGATGGATTGTTTCCTGTATTCTACTCTGTTACTAGAAAGCCAACAAAACTCTTGTTAGTAAGCCTAGGGCTCCCTCTACCAGAGGGCAAGTACCTACTGCGGCCTTGCTTCGTAATATACCCATTTCTGAGGTTTGTAAGGCTGCTACTTGGAAGTCAGTCCATACATTTACAACAGGAATAGTTTCTTACCTGTAACTCCAGTTCTCTTGTAGGGGTATTTCCGTGATAAGTCATAAGTAACCCTCCCTCCTCCCCGGTGGAATAGAAAGACATATACATAACTTAAAACAGGCATTTGCTTCTCTACGCCTTCAAAAAGAACTGGAGTAACTGCCACTGGCTGTGCATCATGGGATACTGGTGGTCTCTGGAGACTCTTAAAGGCACAGCTTCTATTTTCAGACATATAATGGCACCCTATGGGGCTACTCTGTCCAACCCTTTCATCTCTATCATGAAAAAAGGAGTTTTGTGAAGGGGAGTTTTCTCTGTCTATTAAACTCCATAACAATTGAAAAGTATAAGTTTACTGGCTCTCTTTTTTCACTTCCGGATGACGTCGTGGCCAATGTAACCTAGTTTGTTAGGCTGCATTATTGCCTTTTCTATCTCTTAAGTGTCTTTGCAGGCTTCCTGAAGAAAGGCGAAAAATATCCACTTAAGAAGATATATCTAAGGAAGTGCTCCGGGGTCACAGCATGTGGGTGGGACTATTCAAGTGCTTATGACTTATCACAAAATACCCCTACAAGAGAACTGGAGTTACAGATAAGAAACTATTCCTTATCCGTGTGCACCTCATGTACCATTTCCTCATTCATCCTCAGGGGCTCTCCCCAACCCCACACATTGTAGCATTGTTCAGGTCCAGTGGGGTTCATTCCCCATGTAACATAGTACGCGTGCTACTCACTGGGCCCACAACAGTCCCACCTGTATACACCAATTAGTTGAGGCTACTCCTGAAAGGCTCTCAATCCTCTGCTCTCTCATACCTGCCTGACAGGTACTATTTCTCAGGGCCCATGCAGCACACCGTTCAGCAGGCCTCCAGCGGCCAAAGTCAAGTGATGGGTAGTTTTCACCTCAACTGGTGCCGCTGTGCCTGGCCTCCTATTTCCTTCTACTTTAGGCTCCAGCATGCCACAGGGAGGGTTAGGCACCCTTGCCACTTCAGCCTGCCCCTCTGCTGTAAGGCTTTTGCTCCTCCTCTCCCACGTCGCACAGCTGGCCCGCTCGACAATCAACATGCCTCTAGGCCCCCACCACACTGTACCTTTTAGGCCCCCAAGGCCTCCATCATCTATCAGTGATCAGGCTGCACTTCCTCAAGCCCAGGATCTTGGCAGGTCTCATTCCATGCAGCGCTGGTGGTATTTGTCCTTTGCGGCGGCCCACCTTCCTCACAGGCAGCGTGCCTCAGCTTCAGCCCTGGGGCAAGGAGACCACTCTGACCCCAGCGATCCACAATATAGGTCAGACTTCACTGCCGGATTGCACCACAGTGCTAGCTTTTGCTCAAGGTCTCATGGCCCAGTGGTCACTTCACCGCCACCGCGCTCCTCATCCAGAGGATGCTAGCATGTCACTATTCTCCTGTAAGCACCGCCGGGCTCCCCTCTACGACACAGCCAATGGGGCAAAACAGAGCAGCTCCGGCCACTGAGCCGCCGGCCCTGGCCCAGCCGCACCCCACCTCCGTGGTCCCCAGCCGCTCTCACTTCTTACAGCAGGGCACAGGACCTCACGGGCCCGCAGTATAGGCTGCCGCTTTCTGTAGCAGTGGGTTCGCTGTTAGACCACCGTTTTAGCCCCACAGGAGTGTCCCCCTGAGTTTTTCTGTCTGGTGAGGCAGGAGTAGATTGAAAGGATTCCTTTGGGGGCCAACAGGAGCTTCTGCAAGGGCGACTAGACAACTATCTTGATTGGCCACGCCCGAGTCATTTTTGTTGTTATTACAAACATTTCATACTTGCACTCCAGCAGCAATAACAGCCCAATATAGGGCTTATAAAAATGTAGAAATACCATTAACATTTCAGGAACCTAAAAATTGGTTCCAAGGCACCCTACCACATCCACTAAACAATGTAAAACCAGGTCCCCTCAGCATTGAGTGAGGAACCTGGGCAGTCCTAAACAACTATACACCATACCCAACATTAGCACCATTAAATGTTGCAGACCTCTGTGCTCTAGTTAGACTGTACAGATGTTTATCACAGTTCGTTATGCCAACAATACCAGCAACCCCAGTGCGGGCTGATCAAGCTGTGCAGCCACATTTAGCCATGCCTGCAATTAGTCCAGTAACTATCAACAAAGTTATGGGTAAAGTTCCTGCCATACGGGAGGAAATTCCGTTCTGAACTGCACAAAAAACAAATCAGTTTGAAGTAGTGTTTTCCTAAATGGGACCCCAAAACAGAAATTGAATTCTCCAATGTGCCTACCACTAGGTATGATTCCCGGCAGTGGATAAATGTGCCACCTGGGGCACAGTCTTTGCTGCAATATATACCAAAACACATGGTACACCTTCTATTACTGTTTTGCCTGAAGTGAGAAAACTGATACAAATTGAATACGGGGCTGCCCCTGCTCTGGATTTGGGGATACAAATTAATTGTGTACTGTGCCACAGTCACCTCAATTATTTTAAGTAACTTAAAAGGAGAGGTAGCAACATTGGCAGCACGCCAACGCCTTGAGCAGGTTCCCATTGCGGACCAGGAGTGCGAATTACCAAAAATTATTGTTGAGACCTATACATCTATAGATTGAGCTAATTTGGGAGCCAGACCAAATAAGCCACAGCTTAAGGATAATTCTGAAAAGGATAATATCAAACTGCCACTTGAGTCCTCTAAAAAAAAAGCTGGGACAAACAAAAAGTAAAGAAAGAACAAAAACACGGTGTGGGATCTCCCCATCTGGAGACCACTGAAAGCTTTATAACCTGTGTAACCATGAATCACTTAAGCAGCCTGATAGGTATCAGTATACTGATAAAACGTCCTTCTCTTTCCTATGAGGACTCGCCCAACAAATGCTTCGAGAAATCAGGACTATCGGAGCGCAGACAAGAAGAGTATGTGAACCTGAGAAAGGACTCACACTGCTCATCTGACATCATCTTAAAAAGGAAGAGAATCTTCCACAGCAAAAACCACAATTCAAAAAGAAGAAAGTGGCAGGTATTTCCACTAAGTCATATTTAAGACACTGATTCCGAACAAGACGTGGGCACTGACACTGCTAGACAGTACAGCAGAGGTTACGATAGTTCACCAGAATCTTCAAGAGTTTCTGGTTTTGAGAGCAACTAATGAATTTGTTCAAGGTGAAACACCAGATCAGCGTGTTAGCCCTCCCGACACACTGTATGTTTTGGACATCCAAATTGAGGGTGACATACCGGGTACCATTAAAGTAATATTTTTGGAAAATATTACAAATACTAATGAAATTCTCTTGGCTGAAGTGGATTGCCCACCTGAGTTTATTAGGAAAATCCCACAAGGGGAAGATATAATAATACCCTCTTTCTCCATCCTTGTCGCTGAAGTTGTCAAAAAAGCATATGACACAGAGCGGGCTCTTGCACAAGACCTGGCATTATACCACAATCATAAAGGCTGGGATAAAGAATCAACTTATCATGTTATACCGATAAGGTTCAGCACGCAAGTGCAACCACAATATTCAATTAAGCATGCCGCTAAATGCCCAGTTAGAGAAATTATAACACAGCTAGAATATCAAGGTGTAATTGAGCCTTGTATCTCTCCAATGAACAATCCTTTGTTTCTGGTAGCGAAACCAGATCATTCATACTGCCTAGTCTTAGATTACAGACATTGAAACAGTCATACACGCACTTTTGCAATACAAAATTCACACAGTACAGCACTAATGAGGAACATAGTGTGAAAAAAATACAAAACCACTTTGGACATTTCAGATGGCATTTTTTCTACCAATCACAAGAGAACTCCACTGGATATGTGGAGGGGGGAACTAGAGGCATGGGGTTCTAGGAGCAGCAGCCTCCAATATTAAATGTTCATCACAAAAGAGCTGCTCCTAGTGTGATAACCCAAACGAGTTACAAGAACGTCGTGAGTGTGGGCATCTCACAAAAAGATACGGACTGGTCTCACACACCACCTGGTGTCATGCTTCATCATTGACCAGTCCTCGCCCTCCAAAACCTTCGTTTGATGGAGGGCGGGCATACACTTGACGACAAGGATGCACTTCTAAGTGATGGAGTGGGGGCCCGTGACTATGTGAGTGAAGTTAAAAATCATTATAGTAGTCAGTAGCAATTCTTTAATGTGAGATGAAAACTATATGATATTAAAATGTAAGTGCGACGGTGATTGGGATGTTTATTGTTCCCAACCGTCTAGTGAATGATCTCGTGGATGGTCGACATGTTTCTGCCTGAGTGGCCCCGAAGGGTCCGCGGCATTCATCAGGACCTAAATAAAAGAATACTGGGCTCCGTTCTTACCACATTTGGTAATGTGTCACCACTGCGGGAGTGTGGCATAGGTCACACTTCACCGTCTAAGAGCTGCTTCCAATAGTGAAGCCTGAAATAGAGTTTTTGAAAAACAATGTAACTCGCTGGGTCGTTTGTACCTGTAAAGAAAAGAGGAAGGAAAAAAGGACAAAACAATGCATGCATTGGGTGTCGTGCGTGACACAAGTGTGTGCGTGACTTGGTGGCACTCTATTTGTGTACACTAGTGCGAAAATGTGGTGGCAGACGGTGCTGCCACCAGGCTTACCCTAATAGTTTGGACAAGTTGCCTCATGGGGGAAGAGGCGGAAAAGAAAACCACAGTTGTGTTTCCTCTGTAAGAGAAAACATGACAAAACAGTTCTTCAGTAAAAGCGTTATGTTAAAAAGGGATATATCGTCATGTTTAGCCAGACTCGTGAGGTGAGTCAGTATTATTCCACCTTTTCACATACCCATACTGTCTTGCTCACTCTACCATCAATCACTTCAGACACACTCTTACTGTAACTCGTGATCAGCGCGTCCTGCAACCTATACGTCCGCTCCCGGTCCTCCCGAATGTGAGAATGACAGGGAGCGGGCGGAGTATATAATGGTTACTTCCCGGTGCTTAATTGGGTAGGGCGGAACAATTAGCGTGAGTTGACAGTGCGTGAATGATTCCCGGTGTCCCCGGCTGCTGCTGCCTGGAGCAAGGATGTCGGACAGAGGCGTGTGAGAGTCTCAGGAGACGCACGTGATTCGATGAGAGGAGGCTGGGTGTTAACGGCCAATGGTTGGCGTCGAGAGATCTGTGCAGGCGATAGTGCGCTGTAGAAGGGATACTCTCATAGGATGCACTGTAGAGGAAATTCTAAAACCCGCTCTGATAGGAGGAACTGAGGCGGGGGCGTGGCCGAATATCGGATGCGATGTAGCCATGGATGTATCGTTGGCATGGAAACGCACATGTAGTGAGTGCTCATGGGGTGGTGGCGCGATCCTCCGGATGTTGGACTCGGAGTGGAGGTAACTCCGTGCTGGGTATGTGATATATTAAACAGACGATGATTGTGAGGGTCTCATGCTAGACACGTGAGAAGCAGATTCTGTACCATGCGGTTGAGTAATCACTATACTTCATGCAGGGTCATAAGTGGCAAGCGCAACTCTTGGGTCCATGGATGTTTATATGATCCTAAACAAGAGCGACCTCCCGTGCAATGAACTTCTATGGTTTTTTAAGGATCGCTCCCATACATACAGCAGTCAAGAGGCGCTGTGATGAATAAAGCCTTAACAATGGTATCTCAGTCATCTTTAGGTTAAGCCAGAGTGTGTACGTCCCATACATATTAATGCTCACACTAGGTGTTACGTATGGGAGGGGGTGCTAGAGTGTGGTGTATGAGTCCAGACCATGATGTAGCATGAGTTTTATGAAAACACGTATCCATCATTGGAGAATGATAGTGTATTCTAAGTACATTGATCCTTCTATCGTGTCAGTTGTAGCCATGGAAAATCGTCGTTGAGACCCCTCTCATGGGTACGGAGGCGGTAAACCCATCGTTGCTCTCTAAAAAGAAGGTTGGTTGTAAGGTCAGATTTCCCTTTTCTCATGACTTCAAGTACAGTCCAACTAAGGTCTGTTTCTTTATGGTTCGCTTCAGAGAAATGGCGAGTCAACTTAGTATTGGTCTTTTTGCACCTGATAGTGCTTCGGTGTTCGTTGATACGGGTTCTTATCTTCCTAGTAGTCATACCTACATACTGGAGCATGCAGGGACAAGTTAGGAGATAGACAACATTCTCCGTATTACAATTGCTGAATGTATTGAGTTTCCAGGGTTTTCCAGTGCCTATGTCAACCTCTTTGGTGTTTTTTGTGAGGTTACAAGAGTTGCACATACCACAGGCAAAATGACCCACTGCACGTGGTTGGTCCCAGAGTCTAGGTTGTTCAGTGTCCTCCAATGTGGTCATCTGGGCGTGTACCAGTTCATCCCTTAGATGTCTGTTGCGTTTGTATGCAAACAGGGGTGTTTCCCATTGTTTCCCAGCGCTGTTCAGTATATGCCATCTTTTTCTGATGATTTTCTGTATAGAGTTTGATGCTGGTGTAAATGTAGTGGCACATACTTGTCTGTTCATTTTCACTTGCTCGGTGTCTTCCAGTAGGGCTTCTCTGGGGTTATTGCTTGCTCTTTTGTTGGCCCTCTTAACCATTTTTCTAGGGTAGTTCTGTGCGATGAGTTTGTTCTCAAGGTGTTTCGCTTGTTCTGTATAGGTTTCTTTTTCAGAACAATTTCTTCTTATCCGTAGAAACTGGCCGACCGGAAGGTTCTGTCTGAGGGCTTTTGGGTGGCAACTTAAGTTGACTCGCCATTTCTCTGAAGCGAACCATAAAGAAACAGACCTTAGTTGGACTGTACTTGAAGTCATGAGAAAAGGGAAATCTGACCTTACAACCAACCTTCTTTTTAGAGAGCAACGATGGGTTTACCGCCTCCGTACCCATGAGAGGGGTCTCAACGACGATTTTCCATGGCTACAACTGACACGATAGAAGGATCAATGTACTTAGAATACACTATCATTCTCCAATGATGGATACGTGTTTTCATAAAACTCATGCTACATCATGGTCTGGACTCATACACCACACTCTAGCACCCCCTCCCATACGTAACACCTAGTGTGAGCATTAATATGTATGGGACGTACACACTCTGGCTTAACCTAAAGATGACTGAGATACCATTGTTAAGGCTTTATTCATCACAGCGCCTCTTGACTGCTGTATGTATGGGAGCGATCCTTAAAAAACCATAGAAGTTCATTGCACGGGAGGTCGCTCTTGTTTAGGATCATATAAACATCCATGGACCCAAGAGTTGCGCTTGCCACTTATGACCCTGCATGAAGTATAGTGATTACTCAACCGCATGGTACAGAATCTGCTTCTCACGTGTCTAGCATGAGACCCTCACAATCATCGTCTGTTTAATATATCACATACCCAGCACGGAGTTACCTCCACTCCGAGTCCAACATCCGGAGGATCGCGCCACCACCCCATGAGCACTCACTACATGTGCGTTTCCATGCCAACGATACATCCATGGCTACATCGCATCCGATATTCGGCCACGCCCCCGCCTCAGTTCCTCCTATCAGAGCGGGTTTTAGAATTTCCTCTACAGTGCATCCTATGAGAGTATCCCTTCTACAGCGCACTATCGCCTGCACAGATCTCTCGACGCCAACCATTGGCCGTTAACACCCAGCCTCCTCTCATCGAATCACGTGCGTCTCCTGAGACTCTCACACGCCTCTGTCCGACATCCTTGCTCCAGGCAGCAGCAGCCGGGGACACCGGGAATCATTCACGCACTGTCAACTCACGCTAATTGTTCCGCCCTACCCAATTAAGCACCGGGAAGTAACCATTATATACTCCGCCCGCTCCCTGTCATTCTCACATTCGGGAGGACCGGGAGCGGACGTATAGGTTGCAGGACGCGCTGATCACGAGTTACAGTAAGAGTGTGTCTGAAGTGATTGATGGTAGAGTGAGCAAGACAGTATGGGTATGTGAAAAGGTGGAATAATACTGACTCACCTCACGAGTCTGGCTAAACATGACGATATATCCCTTTTTAACATAACGCTTTTACTGAAGAACTGTTTTGTCATGTTTTCTCTTACAGAGGAAACACAACTGTGGTTTTCTTTTCCGCCTCTTCCCCCATGAGGCAACTTGTCCAAACTATTAGGGTAAGCCTGGTGGCAGCACCGTCTGCCACCACATTTTCGCACTAGTGTACACAAATAGAGTGCCACCAAGTCACGCACACACTTGTGTCACGCACGACACCCAATGCATGCATTGTTTTGTCCTTTTTTCCTTCCTCTTTTCTTTACAGGTACAAACGACCCAGCGAGTTACATTGTTTTTCAAAAACTCTATTTCAGGCTTCACTATTGGAAGCAGCTCTTAGACGGTGAAGTGTGACCTATGCCACACTCCCGCAGTGGTGACACATTACCAAATGTGGTAAGAACGGAGCCCAGTATTCTTTTATTTAGGTCCTGATGAATGCCGCGGACCCTTCGGGGCCACTCAGGCAGAAACATGTCGACCATCCACGAGATCATTCACTAGACGGTTGGGAACAATAAACATCCCAATCACCGTCGCACTTACATTTTAATATCATATAGTTTTCATCTCACATTAAAGAATTGCTACTGACTACTATAATGATTTTTAACTTCACTCACATAGTCACGGGCCCCCACTCCATCACTTAGAAGTGCATCCTTGTCGTCAAGTGTATGCCCGCCCTCCATCAAACGAAGGTTTTGGAGGGCGAGGACTGGTCAATGATGAAGCATGACACCAGGTGGTGTGTGAGACCAGTCCGTATCTTTTTGTGAGATGCCCACACTCACGACGTTCTTGTAACTCGTTTGGGTTATCACACTAGGAGCAGCTCTTTTGTGATGAACATTTTTTCTACCAAAACATAGCCCCTGGAAGCAGAGATTTAATTGCATTTACCACTTTAGGGGTCCAGAAGAAATTCTGCCGACTTCCTCAGGGCTATATGAACAGCCCTGGTCTGTTCTCTGCCCGAGTAACTTTAGATTTTACATGAAATTTACTCAGAAGCATTGTCCTATATATCTCATGGGTGATGACTTAAACACTCATTTAGCCAGCGTAGATTGCATAGTTTTGGGATTTGCTGAACATGGCTACAAATTCAACTTCCACAAAACAAAAAATCCCTATCTCAGTGTCCTATTTTTGGGATACGAGTTGTCAAATGAAGGCAAAAGTCTTGCACCACATTTCCTAGAGAAATGCGCACTCCTGCAGCCCAGCCTGTTCCTGGAACTAAACAGCAGCATTCTGCAATATGTTCTGCAGTATGCAGTGTCATAGGGAATGGAGAATTCCAACCTCAGAAAACTTTTACACCATTTTTAGGGTATTGTACTGCTCAGCTGTCTGAACTTAGAGCTTTAGTTCTGGCACTAGAAAATACCGATCCTGAATTCCCCACCCATGCTCATAGTGTGTGATTCGTATTACTGTGTTGAGTCTTTTAATGACCATATACATTGTTGGCGCGGGAAGCGATTCAGAGATTCAAAAAAGAATGCTATCAAGCATAAATTGCTTTGGGGAAAGGTGGCACAATTTAAAGAATGTTTGTCACAGGCTCATGTAATTAATACATGGAGTTACCAACGTGTTGGAATACACATTTCAGGGAATTCACTGGCTGATGAAGCCACAAAAGCAGAGGTTCAAACTAATGTAGTAGCTGATATTACTTATTCACTCACAAGAAAGGGTAGTGGCATCATGGTTGCTGTCAGTGCTTCATGCAGTAACATACTATTATGTAAAAAAAAGTAAAGCAAATTATTCCTATCTACTGAGTGCCCAAAACATACCATATGCTTTCATTCCCAGAGTGGGGGATCGAGTGATACTAAATGAAGACCGCAAGCTAGAACTAATCATAGCTGCTCATGAGGGGTTAACGTCTGCCTGTGCATGTGTGGCTGCTACAGTTTCCTTACTACAGAAACACTATTGGTGGCATGGTCTCTACAAACAAACTAAACAATATGTCCTTAGCTATGACATTTGTCAACAGATTAAGTTTCACTGCACTTCTCCCACCTCAGACACCTCTCTTAATTTCAAACAAACCATTGACATCCGTCTATCTTGACATATAAAGAGTGGGGAAACAGAGCATCACATACAGGGGTTTCTGGTAAAAAACATTATGAGACCCTCACCAGCTACTTATGGTCAGCGGCATGTTAGCCCCACTGGCTTACTAGTAACCGTAGCTTCATCATCGGGTCTTCCCTCCAGAAGGACATGTCTTAAAGAGCTGAGACAGCGTGGGACCTGTTACACAAAAGTAGTGATCTAAAATTACCTCCTGTCCCAAAGACAGATACAATTATTGAACAGGGGCAGGGATAAGATTAAAAAAAGGGGGAGATGTGTTTAGGGAAAATCAGGTGTCCCTCACATCCATACAAACATTTGATCAAAATTTTTCAGCCTACTTGCGCCCATATGGGCTGATGACTTTCGTCAGGACCGTGAGACTTGTTTGTATCCCTGTTGCAGGCCATTTGGGACACTTTCCACTGGCTCAGCATATAACAGGTGTACTCAATCTGTCTTTTTGCATTTGAGCCAGGACCCCATAGGATGCGTGGAGGAGATTCTGTGGTTGCTCTCAATTAGTGCTTGCTCTCCATACTCGTCTTTGTTTTGAGTAACAGGGATCCAACCAAGTCTCGCAGTCCTTACGAAAGCCATCGACCCATATGGGTGCAATTTGGAAAGATTTCGATTCACAGTAGCTGAAACTCCATCAGCTATATACTTGGGTTCTTTTTATTACCAATCTCAACGTTTTATTTTACATAGTGTTTGAACCACTTTCAAGTAGGCAGATGTGAAGCGTTAGGGAGGGATTTGTTCACGAAGCCTGGGTTTTACCTTTCAATTACATATGTCTGAATGGAGGAAGTGAAGTCTTTCTCAGTGTAATGAATGTGAACTTTTGTTTGGCCATTCATATATGCTGTAAAGAGGTAACGCTTCATGGCGCCTGCTATGAATCCATAGCCAATTTGGCGTGTTATTTGAATGCCTGCTGCCTTAATTCGGCCATTATTCAGATTACTTTCAAATGGAAGTTATTTGGATCTGAACGACCAATGTTGTTGTGGGATGAAACCGGGGTACCACCTGTGATAACGGTTTCCAGGGTGGTGACCTGTTGTAATATTGTGTTGTTCCCACCTGCAAACACAGTCGGGGAAGTTACCGTATTGCCTTTAATTGCTATTTTTAACGTTACTTTTAATAAGCTAAGTCGACTGAAAGCCTTATTGTGTCAAAAGGACATTGCTCTAACATCTGCTAGAGAGACTTTTGATCTGCAAGTTGCAAGGTCTTCTTCCAAAATACATCTCTACTGTGCACAAATCTGCCACTAAATTTTGGTGAACTTGTGTACTGCATATTTATTGCTTCAAATACCGCTGGAGTAGTACACTTTTTTAAAGCAATTGAGTCTGGCTTTGTCAGCACGTTCCAGACAGTATTCGGAGTGATTCCATCCTTTATAAACTGTTTGGTTTCCAGTGTATTTGGAGGCATACCGCTAGTGTTATTCCTGGTTGTTAGAAGTTTGGTTCTGTTTTTGTTCCTCCACATTGGATGTTTTACCTGGAGGCCAAATGGTGATGGAACAACAACCACTTGTTCTGCAGTGTCGTGAATGCATGGTATAGTACTTTGGAGTATCTTTACTTCAGGAAGTGAATGACAACTGTTTTTTGCCCTTTAGACCTATAGGGTTATACTGCGTACAGGCTGTGTTCCGCTTTCGATTGTTCACTTTCAAGTGTGCATTGGATCAATGCCTTGCACTGCAACTGGGTCAAACTACAGGTATGGATGTGCAGGTGCGTCAATTATGGGCTCATCTTCAGTGCTGTCCTATGAGACTACAGTTGCTATAGGATGCTTACTATGAGCCATTCCTGGATGCTTCAGCTCCTGGTTTCAGGTCCTTCCACTGCAGTTACACTTCCATCTAGCACACTAACAACATCTTCTGATTGGGCTGGATATGACCATGTTTTTATTTTTTGAACTTGCAGTCCGAGCCACTGTGATAGCATTGTGGACGGATGCAGGTTCCTTCCTGGATTTTATTGGCTCTCTGACCATGTAAAACTTTTCGGGAGCCCCCTAGATTTTAATTTTGCACCTTGGTTTTACTTCAGATTGACCTCTTATTCGTTTTTAACAATTGCATGCCTTTAATTGGCAACGCATTACGGCTTTCGTTTGCTTTTATTTTTAAAGTGCATTTTATATTCATATTATAATGACTAGGTTTATAATTTAAGTTTGATTTTGTAGACTAACTTTTAAACTTTTAGGTTGAACCGAAGTCTCCCTCCGGCCAAGGAGTGGGTGTTTTTCTAATGACTACTTTTTACATGCCTTTCACGTACACAATAGTATACTTAGAATTTATTCTGCATGCAGCACATTTCTTAGTAAGCATTTTGTCATGTGCCCATACACTCTGTTCAAGGCTAGAAACATTGAACGTAAATGCCCTTGCATTTGGTTGTCTGGTTGGAGCAGCTGTGAGGGGCCGATTCACAGAACTAACTTAAGATAAAATCCTAAACTTACTACTTTTGGTATTCACAGAAGTTAGGATTTTGTCTTAAGTTTGTCTTAAGACAAACTTAAGACAGACTTAAGACAGTCTTAAGACAGACTTAAGACAGTCTTAAGACAGACTTAAGACAAACTTAAGACAGACTTAAGACAGACTTAAGACAGACTTAAGACAAACTTAAGACAAAATCCTAACTTAAGTCTGTCTTAAGTCTGTCTTAAGTTTGTCTTAAGTCTGTCTTAAGACTGTCTTAAGTCTGTCTTAAGACTGTCTTAAGTCTGTCTTAAGTTTGTCTTAAGACAAACTTAAGACAAAATCCTAACTTCTGTGAATACCAAAAGTAGTAAGTTTAGTATTTTGTCTTAAGTTAGTTCTGTGAATCGGGCCCTGAGTCTCAGGACAAGCAATCTCATCAGCGCTGCACCTGTGACACAGTGTGACTGGAACAGTGCTTGTAAATATAAACTGTCTCTGAGCCACATTCTTCAGAGGAGCACTTTGGTTGGGATTATCTTGGAATGCTGTGTACTATGACTATGACTGTTATGCAGGCCTGCTGACTCTAACCTTCATCCTGCAAAAGACGTTAGCTTGCTCCACACCAGATCGTCTTCCTGCTACATCATACACAGGCATGGGTTGTTCCAAGAGATCTGGCAGAGGGTACTCCCACTATCCTCTCGCTAGTGTAGGTAGTATTAGATAGGAGTATAAATATAATGATATAATCATATAATCACAAAAAAATGTTATAATGGTTGAGCTGTTGATCTTTTTCACCATTCTTGTAATGTTGGTTACAATGCTTAGTTTCATTCTTCTAAGATTGCAGCTCACACCTTTTACACAAGAATACAACTGTACCAATAAATGTTTGATAAGCCTATTTGTATATTTCTTGTGTCTCTCCCTTGGGCATGCCTGAGAAACAATGAAACAATAGATCAGTTTCCACGATTTCCTTGGGGAATTAGAGTGGTCATGTTTGGAGGTAGCAGATACAATCTGGTACCCTGGCAAGGTTAGTGGTTTAGATGGGGCACTGTGAGCTATCTAGGAATAGGGCCAACATACTCTGATGATATGTGTGGACTCAGTCCCCATATTCTGAAAGTCATGTTGTTTGGATGCATAATCCTACCTAATTCATAGAAACCATATGACAACTTCTCAAAATGGTGTGCTATTCTGCTAGAAGACCAAGGAGTTAACATGTAATAAGTTGCATCAATATTTACAGGTCTCGGGGGATCCTTATTTTAAGGATGCAAATACCCTGACCCACCTAGGTGGCATCTTATCTTAACGGTGATTTGTAGAGCGCTCGAACACCAGTTGGTTTCATGGCGCTGAGAGAACTAGGTGGTTGCCAGACCGGAGCAGATTATTCGTAAGCCTGTGTGAATAACCAGGTTTTGTGAGATTTTCTAAAATTGAGCAGGTTGGTGCTGAGTCTGATTTCCAGGGGGATGGAGTTCTACAGGCGTGGGGCTAGGGTCGCAAACCTGCAGCCCCCTTAACGTTTCAGTTTGAAGGTGGGAACCACAAGAAGGTGGAGTTGAGCTGAACGGAGATTCCGAGTGAGGGTGTAGCGAGAGATGAGGTTGTCAATGAATTTGGGGTTGCAACCGTATAGGGATTTGAACACCAGGTATGCTTCATCATCGAGCCTGCTCCTCGCTGGTTGGGCGCTGCAATATCCAGCTGGCTCCTAGAGACTCAGGCTCTTTATGTTTCCTCTCTTACCCTGGCCTTGTATTAGCCTGAGCTCAATATACTGCCCTAGATATAAGATCAAATCATCATATCAGATGATGCCATTTATTTCAAGAGGAAGCTAGTGTATCTGCACTAATAACAATAAATACATGTGAGATGGCTATATCAATAATATGTTGTGTACCATAATGGCAAAATAGCATCTCAAGCACACAAAGGGTGGTGGGAGGAAAGCTTGCGTTAGCTATAACCACTGTCAGTCGCTCAGGTAGCATTCCAGCCCATTGTTGTATGGCCCACCATGCCACCTACCTCAGTTTGGACCCAGCCATATGCAAATCAGTCTTGACTCATCTCCAACAGGAACAGTCCAGCCCAAACTGCCATGAATCTCCTCTCTGAACCAGAACACAAGCAACCCAAGACTGATTTTGCTCTAATTTGCGGCTTGTCAGTCCAGTGTAGCTTGGTTCTAGTGGCACAGTGGGCAGGAGACCCTTGCCACTTACAGCATTACATCAGTCACACAAAAGGTGATGGGAGGAATGCTTGCAATATGCCTACTTTATGATAGGACCACTCTCAGTACTAGAAATCTAGGGGCCTGATGGTCCAAGCCATTTTACCATTGCAAAACCTGTAATTTGCAAAATCATAGTTTTCGACCACAAATTAGGTTTTTGTTATGTACTAATTCTATTTTACAATTCAGTAACCTGTTACAAAATCTCAAAAAAGGGATCAGAAACCTATAACACATTGTTTTTTGGAAGGGTTCTATTCATGGCATCCCTTACAAATAGTGCTCGGTTAAAGTATGTATCAATGTTTTGGGACTGAAATCCAGTAGTAAAACACTGAAAGTTTACGAAACCTCAGAGAATGTGGTAATACATTCGCAATTAGGAAGAGGCTCTTGAGTCCACTTCCCCTTTGTGAATGTAAAAAATGTTTGTTAGGGAGTAGGCCGTGGTCTATGGGTCACTGCCAACTCTCAAACAGAGGAAATACACTTTTCTTTTTTAAATGCACCCCTGGTTCCTTTAAGGGCAACGGGTTGCATAAAAAAAATGTTGATTTAACAAGCGATCACATACATGGTGGTCTACTGACCACAGCAGACACCCGTCCCTGTAATGGCATCCAATCGTAGTGAGTCACGATTTGTGACCCACTTCATCAATACTGAGCAGCTAGGTCAGATTACGTCCCTTTGCCATTTTGAATTTTTGTGATTGGACCTGTTAGCACATAGACCAGTTTGCAAAATTTATTTCCATTCGCAAAAAGTCAGTGCACAATTTATAACCACTTTATGCAAATAGCAATTTTGTACTACAAGCCCAGGGTGTCTAGAATGAAGCAGTATGTTAATAAAGGCCATCTTAACCCCTTCTATGCGTCGGACGGGCGGGAGCTGTCCAACGCATAAGTGCTCATGTGTGTCGGATGGCTCCCGCGCGTCCGACGCCATGGCACAGGTAATCCCTCTGGAGCGGGCACCAGAGGGATTCCCTTTACCCCCAACAGCCTCGGGAGCTGGGGTAGAGCTTCCCCATCTCCCAAGCCCCCCCCCCTGGTTTCTCTGAAATGTTGATCAGTGTGCACATCGCGCTGACGTCATTTCAGGGAAACTGAAATGAGCCAAGAGGCTCATTTCAGTTTGCTTTCTACGTGCTCAGGGGGCAATCTCAGCCCCCTGAGCACGTAGAAAGTCCGGAGAGGTATCGTTTGAAAGGGGAGAATCTCCCCTTTCCAATGGTACCCCTCCCCAGGAGGGCGATCCCCAAGGAGGGATCCACCTACTAGGCACCAGGGAGGGGTGAGCAGCCTCTTGGGCAATGGTGTTTGCTCCCCCCAATAAAATTGACAAAATTCTGTCTTTCTGTCCCCCCCTGGGGGGCAGAAAGCCCACTAGACACAAGGTATTTTTTTGGGCAATTTCAATTAGGGTGGGAGCTGCCTAAAATGGGCATCCCAATCCCCCCACCCCCGCCAAAATTACAGCCTTTCTGCCCCCCCGGGGCAATTTGAATTAGGTTAGGGGCTGCCCAAAACGGGCATGCCAATGTCCCCACCCCCTGCAAACATTCCAGTCTTTCTGTCCCCCGGACCAAAAACTCATGTAACCCCCCCTTGCAAAACCAGTTCATTTTCGGACACACAGGGGACATCTCTGTTTTTGATCCTGAGCTCAGCGGCCATCTTGGGAAACCTACCAAACCCACACATTTCTGAAAACTAGACACCCAGAGGAGTCCAGCGAGGTATGGCTTGCGTGGGTCCCCCAACATTTTCCTACCCAGAATCCCCTGCAAACCTCAAATTTAGCTGAAAAAAATCACTTTTTTCTCAAATTTCTGTGTAGGAAAGTTCTCGAAGCTACATGGATCCACAAATTTCCTACCACCCAGCATTCCCCCAGGTCTCCCGATAAAATTTTTACCTCACTCGCGTGGGTGGGTCAAGTACCAGCGACAGGCAAGGGCCCAAAACTTATCACAAAACAACCTGGTTTTGCAAGGGGAGTCACCTGGGTTTTTGGCCCCGTGTTCGGTGGCCATCTAGGGAAACCTACCAAACCCACAAAGGTCTCCAAACTAGATACCCGGGGGAGTCCAGCGAGGTATGGCTGCCGTGGATTCCCCAAAGTTTTTCTACCCAGAATGCCTTCTAAACCTCAAATTTAGCTGAAAAAAAAAGTAGGGGTGGAAACATCATGCCGGCACAAATGTCCTACCCCACAGTGTTCCCTTCAGTCTCCCGAGTAAAATGATACCTCACTTGTGTGGGTGGGGAAAGGGCCTGTGTCTGGGAAGAGGCCAAAACATAGGGATTAATGGCATAGCACCGAGAATTCTAAGCGCTACATTTTTTTAAAATACGTTTTTAGCCAAATCTGCATTGGACACCCACACAAGTGAGGTATCATTTTACTCGGGACACTAAGGAGAACGCTGTGGGGTAGGATATTTGTGCCAGCTAAATTTGAGGTTTGCAGGGGATTCTGGGTTGGCGGATCCATGCACGCCATACCTCATTGGACTCCCCAGGGTGTCTAGGTTTTGGAAATGTGTGGGTCTGGTAGGTTTCCCTAGATGGCGGCGAGCCCGGGGCCAAAAAACCAGGTGCCCCCCCCCCCAAATCAGGTAGTTTTGTTATAGGTAATTTTTGAAGTATCCACAGTACAATTTGGGCCATTTCCTGTTGCAGAAAATATTTCTACCCACACAAGTGAGGTACCATTTATATCGAGAGACCTGGGGGAACGCTGGGTGGTAGGAAATTTGTGTCAGCCTTGTGATCCTACAACTTTCCCACACAGAAATGTGATAAAAAAGTGATTTCTTCAGCTAAATTTGAGGTTTGCAGGAGATTCTGAGTAGGGAAATGTTGGGAGACCCATGCAAACCATACCTTGCTGGACTCCCCCGGGTGTTTAGTTTTCAGAAATGTGTGGGTTTGGTCGCTTTCCCTAGATGGCCGCTGAGCCCGGGGCCAAAAACTCATGGGACCCCTTTTGTGATATGTAATTTTGATGTCGCTTCAATAGGTTTTGGGTACTTGACCCACCCACACAAGTGAGGTATCATTTTTCTCGGAAGACTTTGGGGAATGTGGGGTAGGTGGAATTTTGTGGATCCACACAGATTCCAGAACTTTCTACCAAAGAAATGTGAGGAAAATGTGGTTTTTTTTTTTACAAATTTTGAAGTTTGCAAGGGATTCTGGGTAACAGAACCTGGTGAGAGCCAGACAAGTCACCCCATCCTGGATTCCTTCGGGTGTCTAGCTGTCAAAAATGTGTAGGTTTGCTAGGTTTCCCTAGTTGCCCGCAGAGCTAGGGTTCATAATCTACAGCTAGGCACATAGCAATAAAAGGGTCCATTTTCACTGTGAAAACGTGGTGTGTCCACGTTACGTTTTGGGCCGTTTCCTGTTGCGGGCACTAGGCCTACCCACACAAGTGAGGTACCATTTTTCTCGAAAGACTTTGGGGAATGCGGGGTGGGTGGAATTTTGTGGATCCACGTAGATTCCAGAACTTTCCACCACAGAAATGTGAGGAAAATGGGTTTTTTAACATATTTTGAGGTTTGCAAGGGATTCTGGGTAACAGAACCTGGTGAGAGCCAGACAAGTCACCCCATCCTGGATTTCCCTGGTGTCTAGTTTTCAAAAATGTATAGGGTTGCTAGATTTCCCTAGGTGCCGGCAGAGCTAGGGTTCAAAATCTACAGCTAGGCACTTTACAAAAAAAGGGTCAGTTTTCACTGTGGAAATGTGGTGTGTTCACATTGCGTTTTGGGCTGTTTCCTGTCGCTGGCACTAGGCCTACCCACACAAATGAGGTACCATTTTTCTCGGAAGACTTTGGGGAATGCGGGGTGGGTGGAATTTTGAGGATCCACGCAGATTCCAGAACTTTGCACCACAGAAATGTGAGGAAAATGTGTTTTTTTGTACAAATTTTGAGGTTTGCATGCGATTCTGGGTAACAGAACCTGGTGAGAGCCAGACAAGTCACCCCATCCTGGATTCCTCTGGGAGTCTAGTTTTAAAAAATGTATAGATTTACTAGGTTTCCCTATGTGCCGGCAGAGCTAGGGTTCAAAATCTACAGCTAGGCACTTTGCAAAAAAAGGGTCCGTTTTCACTGTGAAAATGTGGTGTGTCCATGTTGCGTTTTGGGCCGGTTGTTGTTTTTTTGTGGGTGAAATTCTGTGGATCCACGCAGATTCCAGAACTTTCCACCACAGAAATGTGAGGAAAATGTGTTTTTTTTGTTTACAAATTTTGAGGTTTGCAAGGTATTCTGGGTAACAGAACCTGGTGAGAGCCAGACAAGTCACCCCATCCTGGATTCCCCTGGGTGTCTAGTTTTAAAAAATGTATAGGTTTGCTAGATTTCCCTAGGTGCCGGCAGAGCTAAGGTTCAAAATCTTCAGCTAGGCACTCTTCAAAAAAAGGGTTTGTTTTCACTGTGAAAATGTGGTGTGTCCACGTTGTGTTTTGGGCCGTTTCCTTTCGCAGGCACTAGGCCTTCCCACACAAGTGAGGTACCATTTTTCTCAGAAGACTTTGAGGAATGCTGGGTGGGTGAAATTTTGTGGATCCACGCAGATTCCAGTACTTTCCACCACAGAAATGTGAGGAAAATGTGTTGTTTTTGTTTTACAAATGTTGAGGTTTGCAAGGGATTCTGGGTAACAGAACCTGGTGAGAGCCAGACAAGTCACCCCATCCTGGATTTCCCTGGGTGTCTAGTTTTAAAAAATGTGTAGGTTTTCTAGATTTCCCTATGTGCCGGCAGAGCTAGGGTTCAAAATCTACAGCTATGCACTTTGCAAAAAAAGGGTCAGTTTTCACTGTAAAAATAAAGTGTGTCCACGTTGTGTTTTGAGCCGTCTCCTGTCGCGGGCACTAGACCTAGCTGCACAAGTGAGTTACCATTTTTATTGGGAGACTTAGGGTAACACAGAATTGTAGAGCAACTGTTATTACCTATTGACTTTCGATGCATTTCTGCCTTCCAAATGAAAGACAATGTGTAAAAAAGAAGTCACTTTGAAAAATGTCCTATAATTCTCATGCTAATATGGGTACTTACAATTTCGGAAATGTGCAAATATCTACTGTTTCTAAACTCTATATTTTGTTCTAATTTCAGAAATACATAGATGTCTTTCATACTAATTTTTCCATGTATATATTTTCCCAAATTAATTGCTATGTACCCGGTACATAATGAAAAACCATTGCAAGACGCTACTCAGTTATTGGCTCTGGGTTTGTCGGTTTCTAGGTGAACCTACAAGTGCTATATAGACCTAGCAGCTAAGGGGTTAAGCCAAGGGAGCCTCATTGAATGGTGACTGGTAGCCTTATGATTTCAGGGGGTGGCTTTTCCATAGCCAGATGATAGGACATGGTGTCTTCTTGAACCTGTCCATTGGTGGCTGCCAGTGTGAAGTATTGCTACCAGAGACACACACATCTTTGTGCACATAGGCCCATGCATACTCAAATGTACCTTCATAAGCATGTGCACTAATGAAAACATTACCACACACAAACACTTATACACACAACCTGTCTTCGCTCCTGTTCACATCTGCATTAGAAACGTTTTTGTCCCCCTATATTGTGCATCTGCTTGCCTCCCCTTTCTCTACTCTGTCAGGGATCTAAGGGGACTGCAGGGACACCTTCAGCTACTCTATTGTAAAAGTACCTGTTTTTACTCCTTAGATAAATATAGTTGCTTTATGGTATTAATGTGATTGTTTACTTATTGATGACACGTATAGCACATTATTTTAATGTTGTCTTTTTAAACATTTCAGTTTTTGGGTCAGCAGATTTCAGAATTTCTTCTTCCTGATTTAAACCGGATTGCGGAAAATTGTGATCCTACGGAACTAGGCCGGTTACTGCAGCTTATTTTAGGCTGTGCAGTTAATTGTGGAAAAAAACAAGGTACGGTATGTAATGTAGAAAGAAATAACAATGGCTGAAGCCACTTCATTTTATAACTAGCATTTTATAGCGCAGATTCGGTGATAAATATAACAGTTTAACATGTATGGAGCGTGCAGGTAAATGTGTATTTTTGGAATATAGACAGTTTTATGTTTTCACAGTTTACAATGTGGGTTTTTGGAGAGAGGGGACCATTCATCCCGTCACCTTCATGTTTTCCCCTCTTGTGTCGGTAACATTATGTAGCTATAAGAGGACTGGCAAGGGTTTGAACAAATATTGGCTGTTCTGCTGCCCCAGGGGTGGGTGCAGCCCTAGGTGAAGATAAGCTCCTTGAAGACGTTTGTTGTGTTCTATGGAGTTGAGTGGGCTGGGCCTGCAAAGCGCCTATTCTTTGGGACGTGCAGCCAGCTCATTGTCATTATCTGGTTCTCTGTACTCAAAAGCTCAACATGTCCCTGCAGCTTGGTTAGGTCCTTCCACAAGTCTAGAAATTAAAAAGATTCTTTATTCCTGCTGCCTCAATGATCTGCATTCTTAGGCGGCGTATTCAGTCAAGGATCCAGTGGATTTTTCTGTCAGTGGTTGTCTCAGAAGCAGCCTGGACCCTTGAATGCCCTAAGGCCGTGTAAGAGCCCTTCCCGCTTGAGATAAATCAATGAAATGCTGAATCACCCAAGAGGAAGAGGGTCAGAATATAATAACATATTAATAAACTAAAACAATGACAGGTACCAACTGAGCTTCCAGTTATAAATTGGTTAGCAGTGCAGTGTTGGTTTTACATTCTCTTTTTTAGATTTCAATGCATTTTTATTCAAAAATTTTGACAAGTTTACAAAAACTCATATAGGCTGGCATACCCACCGAAAGGAGAAAAAACACACACTGCTTCCCACACAGACACAAACTCATTCCACCGATGATTCAGCTATTGAATATGAAGTATTTTTTTGCACCTCCCAGATTGTCAACTTTTGGTTTTCCCATCTCTTTAATAGAATGGGTCATTAGCAAAACCTGATATTCACAATTTTGTCTAACAGGTTAGCCCCTGCTGTCGTTGTTAAGGTATTTCAAAACAGGTCTCCAGAGTTTTATTAAAGCATGTCCCTTTGTCTACCACTTAAATGCTATTTTCTCATGTCCCAGCAAAGACCCAAAACGTTGAAGCCAGTGAAGAAGGGTTAGGTGGTCACACAGACCCCATTGTGCCAAAAGTGCTTGTTTGGCCACCAACAAGAGTTATGAGATCATTGTGCCCTTTCTTCAATTTAAGGGGTATACCGTACCATGGGCCTACCCAAGAGGATCGTCTCCGGAATACTCAGCTATCTGTGATGGGCTCTGTGAAATATCTACCTAAAAGGCAGCTATCACATGACGGTACCAGAGGAGATGAATGATCCTACCACTTTTACTGCAATCATGCCAACAGAACTGTGATTTAGATGTATCGAACTTATGAAGGTGTGTTTGAGTGTAATTCCATATTTGTAAGATCTTGCATAAAGTCTCCTTCCCCAAGCAAGTTGTGTAAAGTTTGTGGATCGAGTGAACACCTCGTCCCATGCTTAGTTCTCCAAAGTAACATTTGCTTCCTCTTACTTGTCTTAGGTGAGGGCATTGTAATAATTGCTAAACAAGGTGTGTATTCCATGTCGTAGTTTGTAAAACAGTTCTTGTAAGGTGTGGGTTTACGAGGGGCTCCTGCCATGATCAGGGCCTGGCTAACCCATTGTCTTCTGTAAGTAATGGAATAGCTCTGTTTTGGAATTCCATACCCCCGTTTAATACCTTCAAAGAATGTCATTGAATCCTGGTGAAAGAAGCCCAGTAGCTTCCATTTGCCAATAAATGCCAACGTTTCAAGGCCCAGTCATTGTTATTAAGGATTGCAGTTTAGAGGGAGGCATGTGTAGAAAGGCCCTGCTTACAGGAGAAGCTATCCTAAACCGCTAAATTGACACAGGTAACTGGATATAGAGGTTTCTCCGCTTTGGCATTTAGGAACCCAGTGAACTTCCCCAGCCCTCTAACCATGATATTCTGATCTATAGGTCACTAGGCCTTGGCTGTCTCTCCTGTAAGGCACTTGGTAAGAAACCATGATTAGGCAGTCTGATAATAATGCACAAGGCTGGGTTCCAACACAAGTCTTCCATTCCAAACTAGCCTTCTTGCCTGACCTATTGAATGCACTGCACAGGCCCTGCAGGTGCCTTGTCTCTCTCTCCCCTCTGGTAGTAGCAACGCCTGAAATATTTTGAGGATATTGGGGAGGAAGGACAATTAAGGGTTGCTAATCTACCTACCCATGACAGAGCAAATGTTTCCAGTTATTCAGGATGACCTATGCATTCCTGACTAGGATTCATAGTTCTGATTGCCACTGATAACTAAGTTAGGGATAATCTGGTGCCCAGGTAGTTGATATGATCCGTCGTTCGGCGAAATTGAGTTACCAGCTGGAGCTGAGGGGCCAGTTTCCACCGCTCCCACCAAGGCAAGGCCCAGCGATTTAGTGAGATTTATTCAGAGATGAATACAGCACCAAATATGTCCAAGAGGGAAATTAAAGTTCTAAGCGACTTCTCTGAGTCCAACAGAGGCAGAACGTTGTCTACAAATGCAGATCTTTAAAGTTATCCGTATGTAACTTAGGGCCAGATGTACGACCCTTTCATTTAGCACCTCGCAATTTGTGAATCATTGCGAGTCAGAAATTGCGAGGTGCTAAATGAAATGTACAAGTGCCATTACACTGTTTTGCGATTCCCAATGGGGTCGCAAATTGTGAGTCTCATTATTATTAATGAGCCTCTCGAAATTTGCGAGCCCATTGGGAATGCTAGCCCTTCCAGGGATGGTGGCCTGCTGAGCTCAGCAGACCACCATGTCTGGGACTGCTTTTTAATAAAGCAGCTTTTTTAAAAAAAATGCAGCCCGTTTTCCTTAAAGGAAGACGGGATGCATTTAAAAAAAAATTACAAAATTAAACGTTTTCTTTTCATGTTTTAATGGCAGGTAGTGGTCCCTGGGACAACTACCTGTCCTTAAAAAATATTTTTAGTGACAGTCACAAAGTTGAAGGGGTCCCATGGGGATCCCTTCCAAATTGCGACTTCATTACCACCCTCTTGAAGATCGGGTGGTAATTTGCGAGTGTTTTGCAACCGCAATTGCGGTCACAAAACATTCACACACAGCATTACGGACGCAATTAGGAAGGGAATGCCCCTTCCTAATTGTGACTCGCAATTCCTAAATAGTGAGTCGCAAATAAATTGCGACTCGCTATTTAGGAATTGTACATGGCCAACAGTGATTTTGCATGTGCAAACGGGTTCGCAAACCCGTGTGCGCATGCAAAATCATGTCGTACATCTAGCCCAATATCTCTGCAGTCATTGGGCTCTCCCTCATTCCCTGCATATGGGGGGTCAAATACAGACAAAAAGTAGCAGGGAGAGAGAACACCCCGGCGGGTCCCCCTCCCAAGTGCATAAGAGCTCTGAAGAGATGCTATCTAATTTAACTCTGGCTTGTGGGGAACCATTGAAAGCAGCTATCCAACCGGGAAAGCGAGAGCTAAAACAAAAATTCAATAAAGTATCCTGTGTTATAGCTCGGTTGATTGTATCAAAGCCTTTTTCTATGTTGAGTGTGAGAAGAACTGCTACCCTATCCTGTTTGTTTGCCAAGTAGATGAGATGAGGAGCTTCCTTTGTCACTAGTGGAGCAACTCTTTATGAAACCTGATTCATCAGATTGTATATTAGGAGGGAGCACCCTTTCCAGCCACTTGTGCAACACCTTTACAAAGATTTTGACAGTGGCGTTTTTTTACTGAAATCAGGTGATATGATGAGTACAACAGTGGGTCCTTCCTGGCCTGAGTGAGGAAGGCTAGGCTAGCTTCTGATGTGGTATGTGTGATACCCTGAGACCAGTTGAAAGTGATATCACGTGTGGTAACTGTTCCTTAGGGAGAAGACAGAATCAGAGGCCAATTGGGTCGCTGAAGTAGATAAAGAGGACAGAGTCTCTAGAGGCAGTGTACCCTTTCAGAGTGAGGTGGGGAATCTCTCCTTTAGATACTAGTGCCCTCACACACCCTTGCGAGTGTCATGCTTCATCATCGGGTGTTGCTCCTTGTGGGGGTGGCGCTGCAGTCCCCCACGGGCCCCGCAAGAGGGCTCTTTGTCAGAGATCTTTTGTGTAGACGCCGCAGTTGTGCATGCGGGTGTGTGGGCCTAGGAAAAAAGGGGGGGTGATTGTGTGTGTGGTGTCTTAAAATTACCCTCCGGTGCCGTAGGGATAGCTTTATTCGTTGGTCCGGGGGTAGGGTTAAAAATGGACAAGGGCCAAGGGCAGTCCTCTATTGATAGATGGCATAGGGGACGGGGTATTACTCCGCTGCTCCTAGTGCCCGTGTGTGAGAAAAAGTGAGCTGGTCAACATGTTTCGTGCCGTCGTTGGGTCCCTAATGGATCCCCTCGCGCTTCGTCAGGACCAAAGGATGTGAAAAATGTGGAAAGGAAAAGGAAAAGTGTGAGACACTCTAAGTTCCAAAAGTACCTCTTATTCAGGTTAGATAATGCGCATTGCGCTATGTGGGACACTTGTTCACGTGTCCAGCCTAGTACCTGTGGAAATGAAAGGGAGATAAAAGGAAAGGGGAACACACAAATAGAGACTTTAAAAGTTGCTTGTCGTTCACACAGAGTCTGAAATAAAGAAGAATTTCTGGTGCCCTTGAATGCATGCTGGTTGGTAGCGGGACCAGTCCAAAATGTATCAGACAGTAGCATGCGCTTCAATTTCAGGTGCTATTAACCATATAACACCATGCGGTAATAGTGAACATTGGTCAAACAAACAAAAGTGAATAAACATTTATATAGGGTGTAAATGGAGCAGAGAGCTCTCGTATTCAATCGAGGTGGCCACCCGGGTGACGCACCGAAACGGCACAGATATTATGGTAGATGCTGCTTGTTGGGTGATCAATGATGCAGCGTATGCAGACCCATATGGTAGTATAGCTGTTTGTGGTGCGTTTGTTTTAAAAAAGGAACAATGCGGTATACTTCGTGCACTGCGGTCAGGGATAAATAAACAAACATGAAAACAAACAGAACATAATCATAAAAAGAGTGTACCCCTGGCGAGAAGGAAAAGTGCCCCCTCATGAGTCCATCCGGCGATGGGGTTAATCACTGTGAAGTAAAAACAATGGTGGGTCAAATTTTTAGTCACTGACATACCTTGCAGCAGCAATCTCTCAGGGTAGAAGCAGCGAAGTGATACTCACGTAGATAAACCCTCACTAAAGCCTATTCACCTGCCCTGCCAAATGCGGGACTCCGGAGTGGTGGTGTTGGAGTTGCTCCGGTATTTGTGCCGGTGAATGGCGGAAGTGTGTGTGAGCAGGGGGGCGTGTCTCTACGGAGAGCGAAGGGCTCACCCAGAAGTCAGGTCGGCGGCTAAGGACAGTCGCCATATTGGATTGGGAAAAAAATTAGTTGCGGAATGCGCTATATGTTGGTCACACTCTTTTTGAAAATAAGAATGCAGAGCGCGATGTATGAGATAAATGTGGATAAAATGGAAAAAATAATAATAATAACATGGTTTGAAATACCATGGGAAGGACACAAATGATGTGTACTCTATGGAAGAGTAGTGCGTGGCGGTAGCTTGGAGTCAGGTCCCGGTCACAGGAATGTGCTGCAATCGATAACGGTGCGTGCACATAAGCACAGATGGGGAGTGTCAATGGGTATGGTATACTAGATAGACACTCAACTATGGGGGCCGTCGTGCTGACATATGGACGATATTATTGGCATTACAGGTGACGCTTCATGGTATGATCTTATAAAACCGGAGAGATGGTGAAAAAATGACCACTGTAGTGTTTGCCTCAAGTGGATGAGAAGGTTGTATAACATTAAGATATGTGGGTGGGAAAACTAAAAGGGGGGGGAGGGGCGAGGGAGGGACAACCAGTGTCTGTTACGGGGGAGCTAGGTGACTAATTCAGACCATGGTATATCGTCATTCAGCCCGTGGCTATTGCTCTTAAGGCGAAAGACCCAGCGTTGTTCTTGTCTGAAAAGAACGGTTGTGGTCCAGTTGGTATTGTATTCTATGATAGTCCAACTCAGGTCATTGGTGGTATGTTTCATCTCAAGGAAGTGATTTTGAAGTTTCGTGTTTGTCTTTTTGCATCATATTGTGCTTTTGTATTCTCCAATGTGTATCTTGATCGGTCTTGTGGTCATGCCCACGTATTTCTTATTACATGGGCATGTGATTAGATGCACACAGTTTTTGGTGTTGCAGTTCGTGTGGCATTTCTGTACCCAAGGCCTCGTTAGTCCTAGATCTAAACTCTTGGATTGGACTGTCAGAGGGCAAATAGAGCATGTGCCGCAGGGGAAGTGTCCTATGATCGGTGGTAAAGACCATAGTGTAGGTTGTTTGCTAACAATGTGTCTAGGTCGTGTGTGCACAAGTAGGTCTTTTAGATTCTGGGTCCTTTTAAAGGCAAAAAGGGGCACTGGTTTTTTGATCATTTTTTGAATGTTGTTGGAGTTGGGTGTGAATGTTGTTACACAAGTGAGGGTCTTGTTCTCTTGTTTTTCTTTTACTTCCAACAGGGCTTCTCTGTGGTTGTTCCTCGCTCGTTTTTGTGCTCTGTTAATGGTTTGTGGTGGATAGTGGCGCTCCCTGAGATTCCGTGATTGAATGGCAGATTGTTTTTCATATTCGTAAATAGTATTACAATTACGACGTAGTCGAAGGAACTGCCCTACTGGGAGATTGTCTCTCAATGCCTTTGGATGATGACTCTGGTATAGTAAGAGGCTGTTTCTGTCTGTGGGCTTCCGGTAATTGGTTGTGAGCAGTGTACCATTGTGTAAGGTTATCCAGAGGTCAAGGAACGCAATGCTCTCTTCTGAACTGGTGGCGGTGAACTTGAGGAAGGGGTCCAGTGTGTTTAGCCATGCGAAAAAGGTGTTGCAAAGGTCCACATTCCCTGTCCAAATGAGGATGACGTCGTCGATGTATCGGCGCCAGGTCATTATATTCTCTTTGTATGGATTGTTGTCACCCAAGATGAACTGATCTTCAAATTTAGCCATGTACATGCAGGCCAAGCTCGGCGCGAAGGTGCTTCCCATGCTGGTACCCTGTAAATGGTGGTAAAGCTGTTTTTTTAAAGCAAAAAAGTTCTCTTTTAGGGCCAGGGCAGCAAGGTCGCAGATGAAAGAGATAGGTGTTTTGTAGATCCATGGATCTTCTACCCGTAGCATGTTTTCCATTACCTCAAGGGTGGCTTCTTGCGGTATGTTTGTATAGAGTGCTTCTACATCCAAAGTGGCCAGGAGGGTGATAGACCCAGTTGAAAGTTGTCAAGGTATCTTTTAGGATCCCTATAACATGATGGGCAAACCTTTTATAGAAGGTGTGTTAGAACCCATCCGGTCCTAGGGCCTTAACCAATTTCAGGCTCTGGATAGCAGTTGCCAGGACTTTTCCCCCTGCAATGGGGTCATCCAGCAATTCAGCGTCAAGGGCACGTAGTCTGGAAGTGACATATGCATCGCTGTTAGAGGAGTCACCCTGTATTCAATTGCTGATTGTATTTATAGAAGACTCACAATTTACTGGTCTCAGTTATCTGTACAACTCTGTCATTATCCCTAACCTCACCTATTTGGTACTGGGATTTTCTAGCCTGTAGTTTTTGGGCTAAGAGCTTTCTGGCCTAGTCACCCTGTATTCAATTACTGATTGTATTTATAGAAGGCTCACAATTTACTGGTCTCAGTTATCTGTACAACTCTGTCATTATCCCTAACCTCACCTATTTGGTACTGGGATTTTCTAGCCTGTAGTTTTTGGGCTAAGAGCTTTCTGGCCTTGCTACTCCCCTCATAAAACCGAGCACTGTTTTTAATCAGTGTATTACGCTTTGTCTAGCTCAAGGGTATGAAGCAGACCCCTGCCCAAAGTCAAGCGCCCCATGTCTTCTTTCAGGGTTTTGATTTGTGCATTGCCTCTAAATCCTTAAATTCTCCAGTAAGGTTCGCCATATTTAGTGATCTCATCTGTTGCTGCCTTCAGAACTCCTGAATGAAGGTCCCCAGTATGACCGCCTCAAGGGTGTCCATTAAAGTCCCCTTTGGCATATCTGGGGTGTAATTAAACTCTAGGTGTTCAAGGATTTTTACTTTTCACCTCATGTAGCACTACAGGGTCTTTTAATATGAAATCTTTCAGCCATCACTGTCCTCGGGTCATGGTCCATCGTGTACACAAAGTCTAAAGTCAGGGAGACAGAGCCATGGTCAGATAATGTGTGTGGATTTTGGTGTCAACATCTGCAATATGATGTAAAAGCCTGTTGTCAAGCAAAAAGTAGTCACTATGCATGTCTCGTGGGCAGCAGAGTAGTGCGATTAATCTGTGCCTATGGGTGTCAGTGGTGCACATCGTTTGTCAATCTGAAGTACCTTAGAAGGGTTTTTCCCATGGATGGACATATGCAGTGTCCCACCCACCCTCTGCTGAGATTGATCCTGGATTGCATCCATTATAAGATTAAAGGCCTCCTCTTAATATTTATGCACTGGGCGAAAAAACAACGCTGTCATGCAGTGCCTGTGCCATGAGCTTTTATTGTCCCACATTTGGGGCTTAGAGTGATGCAAAGGTAACCTGTTGGCCAGCCCAATGGCCTTCTACTGTGGTCAACCTCACTGCAGCCCGCAAGCCCATTAAAAAAACAAGCATTGGCATAGCCAATAGGTCTCGCTTTTGGGACCTTATAAGTGTTTAGCCATGCAGCACATCATCCTGGGTGTTGTGCCACAAAGAGCTGAAGAGCTATACAATGCCTGTCCGGGGCAAACAGGTGTTTAGAATAAGTGGCCATCCAATCCTTGGCCTCAATGCAAACAGCACAGACCAGTGGTCACCTGTGCCAGTTGCAGTTCTGATCCTGTGCAAATATGTGGGTTTAAGTGACACTCGATTCGAGCTCATTGGCTGTCCTTGAAAGCGTTCCTTCCTGACTAACCCAGTGGCTACAGCTGAAGGTTTTTGCTTTTGTCTCAAGTGCTCCATAAAACTGCCTGCGTGTTATTTCTACGTAATACAACGCCCTAATGTTTTTTTTCTCCATGTTTCAGTCGGCCAGTATACCAACGAAAATCTGTGCATATGTATTTGGCTCTAGTTATGAAAGAATTTGGCTGAATAACCACCTCTTAGTTCATTTTGAGGATTCTCTGCTTTTCGCCGTAATTGCAATCACAGGCAATTATTAGTTGACAACAGCTGCAGACCCCTTTCCAGTCAAAGGCATATCTGTTTTTTAATACAGCAATTAAACATTTACAAAAACAACACCACCTTATCCATGTCAATGTTCTTTTAAAGAACACAGCCAAATGGTGCCGTCTATTACCAATACTTAACTTACTGTTTTCAACAAACATTTTCGTGTTTAGAAAAAAACACATATTTTAACACTTCTGGACCTGAACATCTATGTATATAGTATGTTACAAGATATTGCAATGTGTGAAATACCGAATGCAGTCTGCTCTTTTTGTCTGCTTCTCCATCATATTTGAAAGCCAATTTCAGCAAATGAAACCGATCACTCTAATTCCCAGGAGGATATATGCATTTTTATTAAGGATCGCGCCTGCCGCCTCCTTCAAAATATTGCCAAATACAAACTCTTCTAATATACCTATGGCAGCCCTAATAGTAGAATGCTTTTATGTATTGTTTAATACTGCAATTTTACCATTTGAAAGTGCTGTAAATAGCAGGTTACTTGAATTACCGGTACCCCATTTATCGACGTTGGGTAAATTTAACGCTAGCCTGGGCTTGCTGTGATTCGAAGGAACAATAAGCAGCTCACACCAGATATCAAAAGCATGAGTGTAACTCACTGAGCCATCTTAAGAACAGCAAGGTACAGCTCTAAACCAATGGCGTGATACAACATGGTTGGCCTCCCTGCCGAACCTCAAACAGCACATGCAAATGAGAAGCTGTGGAAATCCGCATGACTGCTATGTAAAACAAGCAGGAGGAAACAATAAACAAGGGCCACGCAGCTGCGAAAGTGAAAGCGACCGCGCTAATTCGAAACAGATGGCACCCTGAGTGCCGCCGCTGCTCGCTCCTGCAAACTGGAGGTCTTGTTTGTAAAGCACCAAGCAGATCATCAGGTGTGTGCTGAGACACAACGGTACAGCGCCGACTGGTCTGCAAAGCGCCTGGCTGATGATCGTGTGTGTGCTGAGATGGAGGGCCTCGTCTTATTCACATCGGTATAGCACCTACCACCTATCGGGGTGCCTCTAGGAAGGCCTTTCCTCCCTCCCCCCAAGTAGCTGCTCCCCCAAGTAGCTGCTCAGTGGCCTGCTCAAGAGGTTCGGCGCCCCACACGGATGTGTTTTCACTCATCCATGACACGTCGAGGTACGAACTCAACGACAGCCTCATCAACTTCAAACCCCTCCCCTCTGGTGATTAACAAGAGAATACCATTCACATCCAGTGACAGCCAGAGACTCAAACACGCCACTGTCTGTGCTGAGCCTTAGACAAGCGATGCTCCATCAAGTCAATGCCATATTTTACACATACAGTGGAAACATTAGAACGTTCTGCATTTACGAGTTCCTTGCGCATGCAATTGAAAATGCCTTAAGATAATTTATTTCCTTTTAAAAATGGTAAAATATACTTAAATACATTTGTAAAATAACACCGATAGAGGTAAAAAATACACTTACACTTTCACAATACAGATGTCGCTTTGAATTACCTGCATGTGTAATAAAATATTTTTAAAGGAGGCCACCGGTTTTTACCATTTCAGAGCTATATTAATCTTAAATGATTTTATAGCAATTCACTTTTAACCTCAGAGGAATTAAATGCTGAACAGTCCTTTCCAGTGTGCGACCTGCAGCTCACACCAGATGTCAGCAAGGAGCATTTAACTGACTGAGCCATCTTGCCAACTACAAAAGCTATCACAACCTCTCAGTTTAACACGACTATAAAGCTTCCAGTAATGAAGCAAAATACTCCTAAAAGAGACCTAGATTTTTTAATTGTTAGCATAATTAATACAACATTTTGCTGTCATTCCAAGACATTCATTTGAATGAATCTTTACTTTTTGTGCACTAAGTAGAGAAGTTATTTGATGAGGCGGTGGAACTAGATGTAAAAGTTGCTGTCTATAAGGTCAACAAGAGAGTTTGTAACTCAAGGTGCAGAGTGTTTATGAAAGAATCTGTTATGTCTTAAAACAAGCGCTGCCACGCGGCCGCGAAAGTGAAAGCAACTGGAAAACATGATCCAGAACAGATGGACCATGCGCGCCCCTGCTCGCTCCAGCAAGCTGGAGGCAGTGGGACATGCACGAGTCTGGAGTGATTCCAAGAGGTCCTCTCCTAGGGCAGCGCATGCAAGCTGCGCTAGGCTTGGCCTAATGATTGGTGGTGCTCCTGCCCCTCCTAGGGGAACCACCGGGATCTAAAAAATCTGTAAAAAGCCTTTGCAGGGCATTATGGGGCACTCCATGCCCAAGCAATGAATATTAAATGCGTGGCTCCTTCTCTGCACTTATTTTTTTAGTTTTTGGGTGTTTTGGTACCCACCCCACGGCCTATGTTACAGCGGGGGCAGTGAAGAGAGCCCCAAGACCGCTGCATCCTCGCCAGCTCCCCTGTCATTGCCAATCCATCATCAGTCCCAGGGATGTTGGGAGATTACATTTCTCCCGCCCAGCAGCAGCAATTTTTTCTTTTGCTTCTGCAGGGTGGGAGCAATTCTATGTTTTCCGGCCCGCAAAGCGCAGGCAGTGAGAAACATTTGTGCTCCCAGCCGCTGGAGCATCTTTCTACTCCCGCCAGGGGAGAGCATATAAGGGAAGCAACGGTGTCCTGGGCATAGGGTCTCTGGGACACCGTGACTGGGCATGCCCTGGGGGATGGGGTTCCAAGGTCCCAGCAAAAGCTTGCGGTCGGGGACCTTATGCTACCCTCCCCCAGATAAGTTTATCGACACAGGGGATTAGGGTCCCTGGGGCCTCTTGGAGGCTTGGGGAAGGGGCCACACACACCTTCCCTTAATTGAATGCACCTCCCTGGATGATGGGGTACCCGGAGATTTGTAAAGGCGCAGGAATGTGATTGCATGCCCCCTCTCCTCTTAACAAATGAATCAGCCCTGTGGAATGGGGTCCCCAGGCCTGGAAATGGCCTAGGGACTGGTTCAAACACAAAGTGATGATGGACAGAGCACTGAAACTTTTCAGACACTCACCCCTAGTCACAGATATGGGTTGAATCCATCATCGTTCTTTTGCTCAGTACGCCACCCCAGTTCAGACCCATCTATATGCAAATCAGTCTTGACCCTGTGCCTCATGGGAACAGTCAAGCCCAAACTGCCCAGCCAGGTCTTCCCTGGACCGTAAACAAGCATCCTGGGACCGGCTTCAATCCAGTGACAAAAGTGAGCAAGGGATCCACGACTGGCCTTCCCAGCCACCTTAGGGCAAACAAAGCAAACACAAAATGTATGGGAAAAATGTATGGGAAAAATGGGCTTTGGAACACCCCCTTTTCATGAGATCAAACCTCAGGTGCATTTATTGTTGTACATTTAATTCTTATTCAGTAGAATTAGTGCCATGGGTAAAGAGGACCTGCGTCGTTTATTCCCATAACATCCTGGTAAGGTAGAAGAAAAGGATACTGAACATCTGGGATCTGAACACCAGGGTTATTGTGAGTTTAAAATACCTACTCTACTATCCATCATACTTGTGATTTAAAAAAATATGTGTGCTTCTTAGGCCTACTGGGTCGCATGTTTCCAAAACCCGATCCATCCAAAGCATTGCAAATTCCGCAGGTTTGCAGTGCCAGGGCGTCACTAATACTCTCCTGCTGCACTGGTGCTCTTCAAGTACCTAACTCTAATGCAGGTCCCTCCCAGAACAAAAAAAGGAGCATATCTGACCATATTTAGCTGTCTAATGAACCACTAGATCTCCTAGTCAGTAAGGAGAAGCCGGTTCTGGTCACCAGTGACTATCCACTTTTAGAGGACACAGGTACATGTTATTGTGCATTAGTCTGATTCCCAGTGTATGACTAAATATGGGCTGGTCTAGCAAGAGCTGTACCACAGGTGAGTAGGACGAAAATGTTTTGATAGCAACTACTGTGTGAATCCTCATATGGGTTCGACCAAAATCCGATTCGAAAGTTCGGTCATTGTGACCTATCAAAGGATTGCATTGATATACTATACTTAGGTAGCAGCTAGGGCAGGTTCGTAGAGACTATGTTGCATGAATAAGTGGAAGCATTTGTATATATGAAGTTGTTCCAGGGTCATACATACGGTATTGTGCCAAGCTGATAACATTTTGCCATAGCTATAAATTTGTGTGATCAAAAGAGGGAGCACTGACCCCTGTGCACCAAGTTGGTCATCAGTTTGTATTACTTTATTAGAAATTCTTCAGATGAAACTCAAGCATGCAGCTATGCAAAATACGCTTTGGCTGGGAAAAAATATGTATATCACTTATTGTTACTATGGTCAGTTGGATTAATGATTAGCAAAATTAAGATTATACAAAACAAAAGGAATACGAAACGACCAAGAATGACGGCACGCATTACAATAAACTACGTTTGGAGAATCAAATATATATATATATATATATATTACCTACTGGCGGTCGCCAGTAGGTAGTTATAGTTAGGACCACGTTTCCATAGGAAATCCGCAACATTCTATTTTGAATAACTTTGGCGCCGGTCGACGAATCCTCGCAAATTTTTCAAAATAGGTGGGGCGCTACGCTCCGCTCCTACCCTGAAAGTCTCGGGGGGATTCGTCAAGCGGGGGCTGAGATAAAAGGGGGGTCCCAAAACGCGTTTTTCCCATGCATTTTTCCATAGGACCTTTAGACAGGGCTACAGCCCGAACGGCTGAACAGAATTACTAGAAATTTGGCAGAGAGGTAGTCCTCAGGTCAAGGAAGTGCCTTTTGTAGGTTTGGTGTAAATCTGTTCAGTAGATTCTGAGAAAATAGCCTTTAAATCAATATATATATCTGAGCCAGCTTACGGTGCGCTTACGGTACGCTTACCGTACGCGTACGGTGGCGTGCGCGAGCGCGATTCTGATTGGCTCTTAGATCTAAGTAAACATTCGAATCGGCCGAAACCAGGAAGCGGCGGCCGCCATTTTCTCTCTCGCTCTGAGAGTGATTTTTAAAATATAAAGCCCAAAAACATGTAAAGGGGCTGTTTAGACAGCTCCCACACACATAGCCATGTTGAGGGAGTCCCCAAAGATCCCCCAAGGCCAAAAACTGAATTTTTATTTTTTCGGTAATTTCGCCGATTACGCTTACCGTACGCGTACGGTAAAAAATTAAAAAAAAAAAAAAATTATCCACACTCTCTCCACCCCGTGTCTAATTGGTGCCCGAAGGGCACCAATTGTGCATGGCTTATTAAACCTGAGATAAACTAAAATATATAAAAAAAAAATAATAAAAAAAATAATTATCCACACTCTCTCCACCCCGTGTGCAAATGGTGCCCGAAGGGCACCATTTGTGCATGGCTTATAAAATATACGAAAAATTAAAATATTACCTTTCAAAACGAAGTGCATCATATGTCCTCCATGTGCGCACGGTGCGCGAAGCGCATCGTGCGTACATGGCCCATCTAGCGTAACGTGGGCACGCGGTGCGCGTAGCGCACCGCGTGCCCACCGTGCGTGCACGGCACTAACTGCGTAAAGTGGGCGCGCGGTGCGCGAAGCGCACTGCGTGCTCAATGTGCGCGCACGGTGCGCGAAGCGCACCGTGCGCGTACAGAACGAAATGCGTTAAGTGGGCGCGCACGCCACGAATGGCGTAAAGTAACTTAGCATTTAAAAAACCTTGCAAATTCACTGAAAAAACCATAGGTTTCACACAAGTTATAGTTAGGAATTAGCATTTAAAAAACCTTGCAAATTCACTGAAAAAACCATAGGTTTCACACATGTTATAGTTAGCGGAAATTTTACTGATAAAAAACCAATGAAATTCCCCCGTTATAGTTAGTGCAGGCAACTATAACTCACGCGACCGCAATCTTCTGCTGATGACATATGTGTCTTTATGAAAAAAAAAATTTGTAATATATGTATAGCTAAAAATGTATGGAAGAAGACATGGGCAAATAAGTGTCTAAATACAGTATTAGCATCAGCAGAGGATTGCGGTCGCGTGAGTTATAGTTGCCTGCACTAACTATAACGGGGGAATTTCATTGGTTTTTTATCAGTAAAATTTCCGCTAACTATAACATGTGTGAAACCTATGGTTTTTTCAGTGAATATATATATATATATATATATATATATATATATATATATATATATATATATATATATATATATATATATATATATATATATATATCAAGTAATCTAAACCTGCATTTTAGTTGCTAGCATTATAGAAATAAGCAGAATTAGAATATTAGTGCTAGAAAATTAAATATTTTATCTTCAGTAATACATCATTGCAAATGATTATCTTTATTTTATGTGTGTACATGATGAATCCAAGGTATATCTTTACAAAAAAAATTTGGGAGACTCTGTCTTCAATATTCACCCCTCTGTATGTTATTAGGATATCCCTTCTAAAATCCTTCAACATGGCATGTTACAAACTTTATGGTCGATTTTGTTGCTGAGGTCCTGTTTTATGTATTTGTTGACAATCGTTGCTCCCTGTTTTGTTGTAATTTACAGTGTTTGACGCATTCTTAGTAAAATAGCACTCTATAAAAACCTGAAATAAGAATAACCGAATTGGACTCTCATGATGAGATGCTGGTCTGCTTTGGACTCCCCATCTGTATTTTTCCTCTTTGGTCACTTATTTTACTCTAGATGCTAATAATTTTCTTGAATACCTCAAGCGACCTTATCTAGGGGGTTTTGTGACGATATTGCAGCAGCCTTTAAAGCCAAAGTCCTGGACATTTTTAAGGTCTTTGAGGATACATGAGTTCACCTCCCCACCATTCAACCGACAAGCCTGAGTTTAAAAATAGCACCCTTCTCAGCTTCTCCCATACTTCATCAGAAGCAGTTGAAAAATATATAAGAGAAGCAAAGTCGGGATCTCCTTCTGATCCATGCCCGTCAACATTTCTGAAAGAAATAGCTGAAGTGGTGAGCCCCGGACTCACAGAAATCTTCAAGTCTATGTTTGACTCTGGCAATTTTCCTTCCAGATGGAAAGATTCCTCTATCCTTCCACTGCTTTAAAAACCCAATCTGGATGGGACTAACCCAAACAACTATCGTCCTATAGCCCGGCTGTCGCTGCCAGCCACAATAATCGAAAAAATCATGAATATTCTGCTATCCTAATTTATTCGTGATAATAATCTGCTCGATCACTCCCAGTTTGGCTTCCGCCACAAGCATAGTACGGAAACGGCACTTATTAAAGCCACAACGGAGATCAGAGGATGGAGGAGGTACAGCCGCCCTTGTACTCCTCGATCCGTCAGCCGCTTTCGATACCGTAGATCACTCTCTCCTGCAACAGCAGCTGGAGCGCTTGGGGGTCAGTGGAATGGCATTAGCCCTGCTGTCCTCCTTTCTCAAGGACAGGAGACTAACAGTTTCGGTAGATGGGTATCATTCAGAGCCTTATACCCTCCTGTGCGGAGTGCCACAGGGCTCATCGTTAAGCCCTTCTCTTTTCAATGTTTATATCTCCGAACTTGCACCTCTGATCCAGGACTTTGTGTTTAGTCTGACGTCTTACGCCGACGACACCCAGATAGTGGTGGCTGCCTATAGAAATCAGGCCTCTCCTGCTCAACAATTTCAGAATGGCATGAGCGCAATAAATAGATGGATGAGTACACATTGTCTCAAACTCAATTCTGAAAAAAGCGAGGTCCTAATTTTTGTTAATATGCAACCAAACTGGGGCAATCTGTGCCGGCCGGCAGAGATGGGTGAATCACCAAAACCAGAGCTCAAGGCTAAAAACTTGGGAGTATGGTTCGACAACAAATTAGAACTCTCACATCAGACAAATGCAATTGTCTCCACTTCCCACTTTCTTATCAATAAAATAAGGAAGATCTTTCCTTACATCGCCGCGGACACTAGGAAGACAGTGGTAACATCGCTAATCCAGTCCAAACTGGACTATTGCAATGGGCTTTATTTGAACATACAGAAGCAATGTTTAAAAAAGCTTTAGACTGTTGAGAACACAGCGGCACGGCTACACGTCAACATTCCTAGGCACAAATTAGTGCCCGGCACTGGCTCCCTGTATCACAGCGTATCAAATTTAAGGCCGTGTCTGGCTTACAAAGCACTGAACCACACAGGTCCTTCTTTTCTTCAAAAGCTTTTTGTCTGGTATGAACCTGCCAGACAACTCCGTTCTACAGGGGCCAAACTCCTGACACTACTGAGAATTTGATTATCTCACTGGGGCGGCCGCAACTTTCTCTATGGCACCTCTAAACTCTGGAATACACTACCGAGTCAGCTCAGAAGTGCTTGCTCCCTCACCATCTTCAGGAAAGGACTAAAAACTTGGTTATTCCAGAATGAAATGCTTGGTCAGGCTTACTGTGTTCTCAGCGCCAAGACACCCCTGGGTATTCGTGCACTTTATAAATCCCGTTACCATTAACATTAACATATCACATAAGCCATGTGTGAGCACTACTGATAGAGCACTGCCAGTGCTCCAACTTTTAGGAGTTATCACAATTTCACTTGGTATTGCACAGAAGGCTTGTGTGGCTAAAGCTGCTCCAGCGCGGAGTGCAAAATCTCTCCCTCTATCACAGACCAAAGATCTCACATACACATATTATCCATACATTCACTGGTGGGGCCCATAACACCAACATTCACTCACCATTAGTCCGTGTGGGAGGCGATTTTCTTCCAAACGCTGGTATGAGAAGGAAATACCACTTTTGCCCTAACGAGTGACAAGTCTACACCACCTACTGTTGCTCATTTAGGCCTTATATTCCATCTCTGGTATTCCTCTCATAATTTTGGCGGTGGATCTGCTAGTTGCTGTTAAAATGATTACCTAATTCTCTTCTCCCTTCACATTAATACATTTTCATAAATAAACAAACCAACTCAATTCTGTAATGACTCAAATATGTTTTATCTAATTAAATGCAAATAAATTCATTAGTTGTTCAAGCAGCTGACCATCATATTTACCTATTCTGGCTAAATATCGTCTTCTAAGTCAGATCCAGTAGTCTCATCAATCTATGCCCGTCAAATTTGAAGGTTCAGTTCATCAGGAAATTGGGCATTCGATCAGTCTGTTAAAGATTCAGGGAAACAGCTGTCCTGCAGTGTCACCGTCCTCTCCGTCAGCATAACATCAGAAAATTAGAAAACGACGCGAGCAATTACCTCTCTATTCTACCATAATTTAGAGTAAAATTGATGTTAACAAGTATCAAAATTTGGGCATCCGAGTTCGCTGATTGGACAATCAGGGATCATCCTTTTTAGGTTCTCACAAAAGTGTCTTTTGGGTTATGACCATTGTCAGTTCCGGTTCACACAACAGTCTTTGTTCGGAATATTTGGCTGATATCCCAGGCTTTCCTTGGAAGGTACATGTTTCAAAGTTTCAAAAGACCTTTATTCGGGTTTCATAAAATCCATAAAAGTACAACAAAAACAATTCATTCATACAATAATACAATGCATAAAAACACCACAATCAAGACAATTCATTTTCAGAAATGCAGCTCTCATAAGACAATTTTCAGGGATTTTCCATCATTTTACGTGCGCGTACTATTAATCTTAGAAAAGTGCTAGTGCGGAAGATTAATTCATCTGTATCCAGGGAAAATAATAATGAACAGGATTCCCCCAAGGAAAGGGGTCTTAATTTTCTAAAATAGGGAGTTAAAAACCAATTAATATATTTTAAATAAAATATGCAGAAGAATAGGAAGTGGATATCATTCTGTTTGCTAGTGCCATCACATGGGCATGGGTTATATTCTACTGTATGATGATACCCCAGAGGGAAAGCCAACAAGAATTTTACAGAACCTGCCCTTAAACGAAAGGGGAGAGTGAGGTAGGATGGTAGTGGATACCTACACAAATCATTCCCCATGTATGTGACAACAGAAGATTTGAGTGACTCCCTCCCCATTCTTTCTGAGTTAAAAAGTGCATAAAGTGCTTGTTTAACCACAACCTTATCTTTAGTCTCAATTCTAGTTGGTTCTGAAAAAAGATCGCCTTTATCCACGGCGCACAATGTATTAGAAACTTCAACTAACCAAGGTATTAGCATGCCGTGGTCACATTTTAGGCAATCTTTTATAATACTTTTTGTTAAGGTCGCTGAATTATTTATCCAGATCCTAATCCAGAATAGGGCTGGTCTAGCTCTAATAAAGTCACAGACATAGGGGAGATTTAATTCTTTATGACAAATGAATTCAGAAGCGGAGAAAGGTGCGCCCAATATTTTCCTGCAAAAGCGATTTTCCTCACGCTGAATCCCTGGGTTTCTCCCCGAACCCCAGACCTCAGCCCCATACGTGGCTACAGGGATGCACTGTAATTTAAAAAAATTTAAAATAGCTCTAGTGGCACCTATTTTCTTCGGGCATGGGAGGCTCAGTATAGAATTGGTGGCTTTCCAGAACTTGCACATGGCATGGGCAGAATGCCCACTCCATGAGCCGTTCGCAGCGAAAACCAACCCTAAGTACGGAAAAGAGGTTACGGATTCTAATTTATCCGAGCCTACATTTATAATATTAAGCTTCCTTTTCCCAGGTCCACAAGACATGATAAAAGATTTTTTTAAATTTACACGCAGATCTAATGTCTCCATGTGTTGGACGAATGCTCCAACAAGCAAACGAAGAGCATTAGGAGTGCGGCCCATAAGGACCGCATCGTCTGCGTATAATAAAACCGGTAATGGGTTCCCCTGAATAATTGGAACATCTCTCGTCACTTGTTTCAAAGCTTTGGCAAGACCGTTAATATAAATAATAAATAGCAGAGGTGCTAAAACGCACCCCTACCTAACCCCCCTGCCTATTTTTATGGGTCCAGACACGTGGCCACCGGACCCGATCCTAACTTGTGCTTTGAGATCAGTATGAAGGTAGGCCAGAAAGTTTACAAGAGCTTCATCCAGACCATAGTTAGAAAGCATAAGCCATAATTTGGATCTATTAACTAGGTCAAAAGCGGATGAAAGGTCCATGAATGCGAGATAAATTGGACTTGATCGAGCAACGTTATACTTATCAACAATCAATTTTAAGTTTAAACATTGCTCCACCGTGCCCACGCCGCTCCTAAATCCCATCTGGGACGAGTCCAATAAGTTTGTGTCTTCAGTCCACTCTATCATCCTATTATAAATAACTCGTCCAAGGATTTTTAAAGTGTTATCCAAGAGCGAGCTTGGACGATAGTTAGCTGGGTCTGACCTGTCGCCCTTCTTAAAAATGGGAACTATGGTACTAGTGGCCCAAGTTTCAGGCATAGGCACCATGGGTAAGCTGTTAAAAACATTAAGAAGAATTGGTGCCCATAAATCCGTGTTATGCTTGATAATATCTATAGGAAGTCCATCGGGACCGGGGGCCTTGTTGCCAAGGCTCTCTTTAATAGCTGTAACTACCTCAAAGAGGTCAATCTTGAGGCTACATGACTCCTCCGAAGTAGAAATAGTTACTTCTTTAGGAGGAGTAGCATATATTTTAGCGAAATGGGCCTCCCAGCTACTGCTAGTTATGTTACAGCTGATTGGGGATAAATGTTTCCCCATGTCTCGCGTCTTCCTGACAGCTGACCAAAAGGGGCCGCTGCTCTTCAAGTTAGCGCTTTCGACCAGTGTTTCCCACTGTTCTGTCAGCAGTGCGGCCTTCCTTTCAGTTGTTTTTAATTTATAATTTTTCCTGGCCAACTGTACCTCTAGTGGGCACCTTGGTTTGGAGGACAGTGCCTTACGTAGTTCCCTGTTTGACGTAGAACAGGTGGAATCAAACCATCTTGGTTCTTTCACTGTCTTTGGCAATGGGACTGACAACAGTTATTTAATTACTAGACACAGCTTGCCAAAATCAGTGATTATTCTATTATTATTTCCATTTGAGAGTAAACAAGAATTAATTAATTCAGGATAATCATTCCGCACATTTTCTAAAATAGCTCCGCTATCAATTCCCCTCCATTTTAGCCGCAGGCCATCACCAGATGGTGTAATGTCTCTTGCGCCATTAAATTTCGCATATACAGGGCCGGAGCCTAAATGCAAAGTGACTATGAGGGGATTATGGTCGCCAAATGATGTCTTTATTACCTTGGATTCCAGCACGCGATCCACTAAATCGGGGGACATAAAAATAAAGTCAATAGTTGAGCAACAATCTCTCCCCCTAAACGTAGGGACATAATCCATACCAGGTGATTGGGACACTTCCATGGCATTACTAAGGGTGTGCTCACTTAGTATCTTTGCCAATTCAAACCCCCTTTTTCAGCTTGGTCTGTAATATTATTAATGTCCTTAGCCCAACATTTCTTTATAAATTTGGCATTAAAGTCCCCCCCGATTAGAATCCCTATCTCCTCCTCAGATTCCAGATTTGTTTCCAATTTCCGTAAGGTCTTAGAGAGTGCTATATAGTTTGTATTGGGTGTGGAGTGAAAATCATTATTATAAAAGTTAATTATATAAATCCTGGATTTTTGTTTCAACTCAAGAACCTAGATATTCGGATTTCCTTCTGATAGATCTTTGATAGTACCTCCCATCAATGTACTAATACCTATGAATAATCCTCCCACTGCGCGGCCAAAGATAGGCTTACTTGAAGTTACACTGAAGCAGTGGTAACCCTCAATAAATAAATTGCTAACAGCCCATGTCTCCTGGAACATAACAATATCTTTATCGTCCAGTAGCTTGATCCATTGAGGGTCAAGCAATCTTGGTTCCAACCCAGCGACATTCCAGCTAAGAATTGACAATTTAGAACGTCTTGGAACACAAGAGATATTATACCCGCTAAGCTGCTTAAGTTGGATTGGTAGGGTAATTATATTCTCATGTGTGGCTGGGGATATAACCGGAGCAGCATATGGTGCCGTTATCTCAATTTCATTGGTTTGTGTATAATGAGGATTTTCCCTGGTGATGATAGGTACATCCTCACTCCCTCTATCTCTTTTCCCCAGTCAGTCCTGACATTCCAAGTTGGAGAGAGCATATTCAAATCGATTATGCGTTGGTATATTCTGGGGCATATTAGGATTTTGCTTGGGCCTTTCATAAGGTCTCTCCCTTGGATTGAAATAAGAGGGAGTGGGAAGAGGTAAATATAACATTTGATGCAGTGGAGGTATGGTCCGATGGCCTATTAAACGACCATTCCTAGGATTTCAATTAAGATCCTGATGAGGGTATCCATAGCCATTAATAATGTTGTAGTTCGTACCGAGTTGATCTGCTAGAAAGTTAAACCCAGGATTAGGATTAAAATCAATTAAATGTCTGTAAAAATACCCAAGAGGAAGCAAAGTAGTGTTGAATTCCCAGGGTGAGGGCAATGGGGCTTTTGAAAGTGTAGATTGTACCCATTGTGGGGATCTAAAATTTATAATTATACAATCCCCTTCAAACTTTTTTCTCAGTGGGCCCACCCACCCTACTCTTTGGGTGTGTGTAATCTCCCCTGCTCCTTCCATTGGAAAATTACAATTTGCAGAAAGCCAATGGAGAGTTCTATTTCTTAAACTTGTATGATTTTCCTCTTGGTTTTCCCTCAATTTTGGGACATTGGCTAAAACCAAGACATATGCTCCACACTCTGGGGGTAAGCTAATGCGAGCCGGGATCTGTCTCGTGTTAGTCACTTCAATTATATCCGGCTTGGCGATCGGGGGATGTTGGTCAACATCATTCACTTGTGTCGTTGATACCCTGTTGCTTCTAGCAGTGGTTTGATCCCCTCCTCCAGAACTAGCTGCCTTAGTTGTTTTAATGTTAAATGCCTGTTTAGATGGGAGTTCCGAGTTTGATAGGTCTTTACTTGTACTCGGTTTGGGTGTTAAGGGAGAGGCATTAATGTGCGCTATACTTTTCTCGTTGACCTTAGTATATTGTGATTTATCTGTGTTGGTGTTAATTGTCCCAGGGTGTGGTGTAGTTGTAGGGTTACGCCCTGTACCTAGTTTTAACACATGATCATCTAATGCCCTCAACCTCTTATCAATATTAAGGACTTGTTGATTGATAGGTCCTAAGAGGGTAGTTATCAGGGTCTCCATTCTCCCCCATAATCCTTCGTTCCCCAGCATTACATTAGTTAGTGTGATTTGTTCATCCTTCTTGCTAAGATAGACTTCGCTATTACCATCATTTTGCTCTACAGAGGTAGGAGGCCTCCGCGATTGGTGGCACCCACCATTGTCTCTACGTTTATTTACTACTGGCTCTATTTGTTTCCCTTTTCGCTTTGCTTTTTGTTTTCTTGCTTTCTGTCCCCTTGTTCGCGTTGGTATGCTATCACTTTTCTCCCTATCTATAATCGACACATCAATATCTGAGCATAGTTCTATTCCATCCGAATGTGCCTGCTCGTTAACTAGGGATGGAATGGAGTCAGCGCTCTTGTTAGCACTTGATCTTAGCATAGTTGGGGTTAGCGAAAGTCTATTATCCATCAAGCAATGATTAGGGGATACTGTGTCCACAATTATGCAGTTCTTGTTAGGGTCTGTGCCTGGTAGCCCCTCGTAAGATGTTATATGCGATGTAGCAAGCAGGGAGTCCAGTGAGTTATCCTGCAGCAAAGGTGGTGGCAGGCTCGATGGAAGCGAGAGACGTCTTTCGGTATTTTGAATTGCAGAAGCCACAACGCCAATTGTCTTCTGGAGCATTTTATCAATAGCGGTCAAACTGGGCAATGGAGTGGGGGTAGTGGCAGTAAATGATGAAGTTGGCTGCTTGCGAATAGATTTAGGCACAGGTGGTGGTCTTTTCCCCATTTTCAATGTGTATCCGGGTATGCTACACAACACTAAATAATTCCCAGCCACAGTATGTAATATACTCACATAAGTAGAGTTCACTTGCAGCTAGACCCACACCTCGTATGGGCCAGGGGGGGTTGCCCGGCCCGACCTCCTTCGACCCCGGACGGCCACAGACGGCCCGCCCTCTGCCCGGGCTCAGCCCGGCGTCGCCTGCGCACGTCCCGCGACGCGGAGGGAGCTGCAGATGAAGTAGCGCCTCTGTTGTCGGTAGGCGGCGGGGGAGATACAGCGCGATGGACCCAAGGATGCCTGCCTGCTCGTGAGCCCAGGTAGGTGCTATGAAGAGGTTGCCGGTTGTCTGCCAAAGTCCCCCCGCTCCACCGAGGGAGCCGCAGATGAAGTAGCGCCTCCGGGCGCGCTTTCCGCCGGAAGTGGGCGGTACAATGAGGGATGCCGGTAGCTGTAGTCTCCCCCTACAGCAGCCTCTGATGTCGGTAGGCGGCGGGGGAGATACAGCGCGATGGACCCAAGGATGCCTGCCTGCTCGTGAGCCCAGGTAGGTGCTATGAGGAGGTTGCCGGTTGTCTGCCAAAGTCCCCCCGCTCCACCGAGGGAGCCGCAGATGAAGTAGCGCCTCCGGGCGCGCTTTCTGCCGGAAGTGGGCGGTACAATGAGGGATGCCGGTAGCTGTAGTCTCCCCCTACAGCGGCCTCTGATGTCGGTAGGCGGCGGGGGAGATACAGCGCGATGGACCCAAGGATGCCTGCCTGCTCGTGAGCCCAGGTAGGTGCTATGAAGAGGTTGCTGGTTGTCTGCCAAAGTCCCCCCCATCTGGGGTCAGGTCCAGGTCAGGTCCAGGCCACAGTTGCTAGCGGTGACGCATGCGCACTTCACCCTGATCCTTGAGCAATGGAGCCGGTTTCATCGGGTACAGGAGGCAGCCATTTTGTGGCCACTCGAAATGGTCAACTTAAGCAAAGAAACACAAAAACGTAATTAATACATAGAAATTACTAATTAAATGTTATTCCCTCGCTAATACCCATATGTGTGTGTATGTATCTAGCAAAAGCAACACTCAGTGCAGTTTATACTTACTAAATAAAGCACAAATCACAATTACATCACAAAAGCGACATATATCATGCAATATTCTAATTGCCTATCATTAATATGCGGTACAGAATTTAGTTCATGTATTAATTAAGCCATGCAGATGCAAATCCCACGTGTAATTCATATATTAGTAAGGTTGGTAAGCATTTTCTACATCACTCCAAACCATTAATTCGATTATAATTAATTAATTAATCTAATTCATAAAATAACATGGGGTGGGTATACAAAAATTTGCATTACCCGCTCCAGCAAAGCAACATAAAGCTATATATTTTGTAGCATTTGCATTTTCAAGCATAGCGGTGACTTCTCAGGATGTCTCAAATGTAACCTGTAAAGGAAGTCCATTTTTCCCATTATAACTATGTTCTAATTCCAGATTGTCCATTTTTCTGGTTATAACTATGTTCTAATTCCAGACGGTCCTTTGTTTCCCGTTATAACTATGTTCTAATTCTGGTGCCCGCTCTTCATCGCCCATGGCTGTGAAAATTATAAGATACTGTTGGATGCTTGCTAACAGGCCCTAGTGCAGAAGTGCCTTGCCCGATTCAGTGACAGCGTAAATCTCAACAACTGCTGTCTTTGCCAAATACATCACTTCAGCAGAATTTAGGAGTGGATGAAAAGCCACCATTCACAGGTTCAGCCAGACGCACGGCACCCAGGTGTTGCTAATAGACCCATTTAAATAGATATGTGCCCTTCACTCCCTTCAACAGCTCTCTCAACTACTGCGAAATGGGGACGTTTGATCATTGGTGGTCTGGTAGACGATTAAGTAATGATTAGTCTTGGGCACATTGAAAGTTACCATTGCCCTAAAACGCGTCTGTTTCTTTGAGACTCAGCATAACATAACACATGTATCTGTAAAGCAACCATCCACCCTGTGGGGAACCATGGCATCGAATGGCACTTGTTTATTTATATCCACCTTAGTGGTAGTCATTGTATCGACCTCAGAAGGATGAAATGCTGAGTCGGACTATTGGTAGTCAGACCTGTGACTATTAGCTCGAAGACATTCCTGTAGCAGAAGTGTTAGCCCACTCGGATAGACTCAGAGACTTACACTGATTAGCAGAAAGAGTTGAAGAATCGGTGAATCGTTTAATTTTGCGTTTAAAAGCTTAAATCATAAGTTTGCTTCTCACTCTGTCGACATTTGTGTATCACTCGGCTTTTTTGTCTCCTGTTTTGTTCAGTGTTTTTGCTGTTGAAGTGACATCATCTGGCAGCGCGGTCATTTAGTGTATTAAAGCGACCATGGTGCAGAGTTCCATGACTTATTATTCCTATGTTTAATACAGGTGAATTTAAGTTTTCTTGCGTCCGTCTACACCCGCCCTGATTCCTTTTCATCTCTAGTTGTGGTTTGAAGCAAAGTGAATATTGAATACGTATCAGTATAACAAATTGAGGCCAAGAGTGTGTTTTGAAGATAGAAAGCACTTTTATTATAAAGTGTATTAGCAGAAATATAAGCGATGCATATAAGATTGACACAATCGGTAAAAGATTGCCACAATCATCCGGTGTGACTCGCAGACTGACTTGCTTTTATTTGAGAATTCTGATACTTTCGTTCTAAATGTTCCAACCCCATTCATGCATCATCAAATACAATTGCACGTTCTGCTTCTGGAGTCTTGTGTGGTGGTGAGTTTTGTGGATGTGGATGTGGATTTAGTTCGTAGTGCACCAGGGAGAGATTTTCTTTTACTAGACGGACACTGAACATAACTCATGAGTTGGTGATTATGGTAAGGGCAGAGTGAATATCAGTTCAGAAATGGAAACCTATTTCACCTTTAAATCAAATTATTAGAGTAACGCCTGTTAGGAATAATAGTTTATTTTCAGATTCAAATATAGACGTGTGTGTTTGTGTGCGTAGTTGTAGTCTGAACCTTCTGTGACCCGTACCCACTTCTTTTCAATCAATCAGTCAGGGCTGGTGAAGCGCAACTACTCACCAGTTAGGGTCTCAAGGCGCTGGGGGTGGGGAATGGGGGATGGGGGCTGCTTCGTAGAGTTTCTCTTGCCATTCTCTCTTTTGAGCCAAGCCGCTGTTGGTGCTCGTTTGCCATTTCTGCTGGGTCACATCAATTTCTTTTTTTTGATAACCAATTTTATTGATTTTAGTGAAGAAAAACAAAAGACAAAAAAAACAGGGAAACAAATTCAGCAGCAAGGAAAGACATTAGTGCACAGCAGGGACTTGGTGTTAATATGTCGTCAAATAAATCCTGGATAGTCATAGAACATGACAGAGAACAAAGTAATGCCCGCCTCGGGCCACAGTCGCCCATGAGAAGGGTCATTCTTCCAACACCCCCACCCATTTGCCCCACACTTTACGGTATTTCTTTGGGCATCCCCTGGCTTCGTACAAGGGCTTTCCTGCGCTGCACACCAATCCCCCCCTCTGCGCCATCGTGTCATGGTGGGTGCCACCGGATTCAGCCAGTTCGCCGCAATGTCCCTCTTAGCCACCATCATGGCCGTGTTCAGGAAGAGTTTGTCCGCTCTGGAGCCGACCAGCCCATCAGTGACCCCTTATATTCTTCTGTGAGCACTTCTTGCATATTCGGAAGCGTTACATTCTCCCAATTTTAAAAGATAAAGGTTTCTTGCAAGTCAGACCGGCACTTATGTATTTACAGTTGCTGTCTAATGTTTGGGAGATCTTTAGTATAGCAAGCTTTCTCACGGCAGCAATTAGGTTTAAGAAGAAAAAAAAACAAAAAAAAATTATTTTAACTCTGTAAATTATAAATTTGGGGGACAAAAATGAGATTGATCTTATGTTACAGTTTAAATCAACTGTTTTTTATGCTTTATGGGTTTTTTCATGTGTCATATCATGGACGGTTGATCTTTGAATATTTTATGCTATGTTTGGTGTAAAAACTTTTGCTGCTAATCGATATTTTTAATTACTTCTTAATCTCATGTATAGCAGGCTTTTATGGTTTTAAATAACCGAATAAAGTTCTTTGACTGACTGACAGTGACCCCTAGGAGTAGATTCAGTGGGTTAAGGGGAACCTCCCAGCCGAGGACCTCAGTGAGCTCCCCCACCACAGACTCCCAGTAGCATATGATCACGAGGCAAAGCCATACCATGTGGAAGAAATCAGCTTATGGGTGACCACAACGGGGGCATGGCGCATCAGGTCGGAGCCCTGCGCGGTGGAGGCGCAGAGGTATAAGGTAGGCGTCGTGGGGGTAGTATATTTGGACTAAGCGAAGCCTCGCAGAGGCTGTGAATTTTTGGGGTGTCATTAGTGCGTCTCTCCAATCGTCATACTCGAGGGTCCCGAGCCATCCCTCCCATCGGTCTCTAAGTCTGTGTAGTGTGGTGGGAGTGTTGTTTGTGAGGGAACAATATATGTGGGAAATCCCCCCTTTCCCCAGGTTGCCGGTCATGATTTGAGCTTCAGGTGGACTATATTCCGGTAGGGAGGTGCCGTCTGACATGTGGGAACGGAGAGCGTGACGCAATTGCAACTAGCGGTAAAATTGCGAAGGGTGTAGGGAATACCGGGTTTGTTGGTCCTGGAAGGTATGTAGATGGTCACCCCCCCATACGTCTCCCAACTGCAAGACACCAATGAGATCCCACGCTCGAAAGCCAACCAAGTTGGCAACCTCCCGGAGCCAGATGCCATGCCAAAGTGGGATATACTGATTCAGCTTACCCAAACAGTGGGTATGGCGCAGAGAGGCCCTCCAGGCCAGAAGCACTCCCCGTGTTACTGCAGGCAGGGTTCTGGGAATGGTGCCGCCGTATAGCATTTCCTGGATGTTAGATCCCAGGGTATGCAGTTCTACTCTGCATGCTGGGTCTGACCAGCCACCGTTGAATCAGTCATGTATAGTAAGAAGCCAGGTTGCTAAGTAATAGAGGTACAAGTTCATCATTCGCAATCTGCCATCAAAGGGAGGGATCTGGCAGCGGGCGAGGGCCAGGCAAGGCCACCGGCCCCCCCAGAGAAACTTGGTGGCTAGACTATCCATTTCCCCGAACCACGCTCGCAAGAAGAGTAAGGGTACGTTCTGAAGTACATATAAGAATCTATCTGGGAAAGATCATCATTTTGTATTAGGCTATTCTGCCCATGGGATTCAGCGGTAGTGCCTGCCATCTGATGAGGTCAGCGCAAGCCCTTTTCACTAGCGGGGTTACATTAAGTGACCAGGCGAGGTCTGGAAGAAGGGTGACCATGCCTAACTGTATGGGGATCCCCAATAGAGGGATAGTGGGGTCATACGGAGTCACTTTTTGGTATACCTCATAGCAGTCCTCCAATACAATAACGCAACTCTCAGTAAATAGGGTGCCGTTGGTGGAATTTTGCTGTTGGGCAACAGAAGTGTATGTATATGACCTCTCTGCCAAGCTAGTTGAGACATGCCTATCTCCTGTAGGTTCTGCCCCGCCAACCATTGTAGCTGACTCATGTAGCAGTAAGCCTTCAGGGCTGGGACCCCCAATCCACCCTGCTTAGCATCTAATTGTAATTTCGCTATCCCTATTCGTCTCCGACCTCTGCCCCATATTAATTAAATCAGTAGGGAGGAAAATAATTTAAATACCTGTGCCGGGACCATAATGGGTAAATTAGTGAAATAATACAGCAATCTAGGGAGCATCACCATTTTGGCGATTGCCACCTTGCCTGCCACTGATATAGGCAGGGAGGTCCAGAACTTTATTTGGGACTTGAGGGTAGTTATTGCGCGATGTAAGTTACCGTCTAGAAGGTCCATTGTTTTCCTTTACATATTTATATCTAAATATTTGAAAGTAATAGTTGCAATGTGGAACGACCAGTTCCCAAAATCTAGAGTCCCAGTGCGTGTCGCATCAGTAAAATAATTAACATAGAACTTGTTCTCATTAATCGAGGGCCCGGAAAAATTCTGGAATGTGGCAAACGTGGAAGGTATGGGTTCATATTCCTCAACTAGGTTCTAGGTATCTTGAGATATTATATTAAGTTGTCTGCATATGGGGAAAAATATGTGTGCTGGGTCCCAATACAATCCCCCTATGTCCCGCTACAGAACGCAGTTTATGCAAGAGTGGTTCTAAAGCTAAGATGAACAATAGGGGTGATAATTGGCAGCCCTGTCTGGCACCCCGTGCAACCCTATACTGCTGTGAGATATGCTGTCCCGTGCGTGCCCGTGCCGTGGGTTTAAGTATAACAGCCTCACCCACTTTATGTAGTCCTCTGGTATGTCACATTTGGAAAGGGCCTGGAACATATACTTCCAATGTAGAGAATCAAAGGTCTGGCATAAATACAGCGAAATGCATCCCTCAGCGTCGGCTGCTGTCAGTGCGTGCAACATTATTTGATGCAATTGCCTAATATTAAGGACTGTACTCCTGGCTGGGACAAACCTGCATTGGTCAATGTGTATTAGCTGTGGTATGCCCTGACCGAGTCTAGTAGCCAACAATTTACTCAATATCTTATAGTCCACATTTAATAAAGAAAGAGACCTATATCCCACCATGTCCGTACTATCCCTGCCCAGTTTTAGCAGTTAGACCACTGTCGCTTGTAGTGTGGTAAGGGGTAGGGTGCCATCTTCTAAAGATGTCTGATATAATCTCTGCAGGTGGGGTATTAACAAACCAGAGTACGTTGTGTAGAATTCAATGGGCAGACCATCTCCCCCCTGTGCCTTATTGCGGGGCAAACTGCCTGTTTAATTTCCATACCAGTCACTGGTTGTCCCAATGTCTCTTTATGGTTTTGCAACAGTTGTGGGAGTTGTATTCGGTCAAATAATGTGTCAAATTCTGTGTCAGTATTGGCATCTGGTTGTATATTTCATTTCTCATAATAGTCTTTAAAGGCCTTATTGATGTCGAGTTGTATGCACACCATATCTCCCTCCATATTCCGGGTCTCTAAAATAGAAGAGACAGGTGGGGCATCCTTAATGATTTTAGCAAGGAGTGGGCCCGCTCTGTCCGCCGTGGCATGTTGTTTCTGCATGTAAAGTCGGTAATCTAGAAGGCGCAGATCTTCTAATAGTTCTGCGTGTTTAATATGTGCTTCTTGTAACTGCGTTTGTTGGGCATCGCCCAGTGTAGCTTCTCGTTCCAGTCTACCCAGACTATTTTCTATTTCAGTAAGCTGTGCTATAAGGGTATATCGTGCCCCTGCTTTCGTACTGATTGCTATCCCTCGCATTACAGTTTTGAAGGCTTCCCACTCAACCTGGCGCGTGGATGCTGTATTTGCATTTTCAGCAAAATTATTTTCTGTGGCTGGGGACAATGCCGCACGAAAAACCGGGTCTTCTAAAAGCAGAGACGGCAATTTCCAGGTCGGTACCAGGGTAGGTATTTTGCCCCATTGAAGTGTAAATTCTACCGGATTATGATCAGATAATGTTTTACCCAAATGTGTCGAGTCACTGATTGTGCCCAGCAGAGATAAAAAAACAAAATATTCTGTCTATTTGAGTGTGTAACTTGTGTGGCGGGGAGCAGAACGAGTATTCCCTGTCCCTAGGGTGTGTCGCTCGCCATGCATCCATAATCCCCCACCCAACTGCCCATCTTTTTAGTGCATCCGCTAGTTTCCTACAACCCGTGCTGTGCAATGAGGGGTGAGACCTATCTAGCTCTATATCAAGCACCGCATTAAAATCTCCACCTAATATCCTAGGATAGTCTTCCCATCCTGTCAATATTGCACTTACAACCTCTAGGAATTTGTCCTGGTCAGTGTTTGGAGTGTATATGCTTTCCAGCACTATGTGTTCTCCATCAAGTAACCCGTGTATGAGTACATATCTACCATTCGTATCTATCTTTTGTTATAGTAATTTAAAAGGAGTACCATTCCTGAGCCATATCGCGGCTCCACGAGCAAAGGCCGAATATGATGTAAAGAAATGCAACGTTTACTTTCCGCCTATTTAACTGGGGTAACAGTCTGTTGCCTTTTGTGGACAGAGCCATGCCCTCTGACATTCCAAGAGCAGTACTTATAGGTGCTAGGATGTGCCATACGGTCCAGTGTAAGGTGAGCTACTGGAAGCAAAGCGAATATCTAGTCAGATCGTCACCACATAAACTAAAGCTGAGTCTACAAAACTAACAAAACACCCCAATACTAGGTTCCCCACGAGAACAGCAGAGGACCAAACGATAGCAAAAAGTTCAACCGGAACTCTACATGAACAATGCCACAGTGCAGTCGCCAAGGGGGGAGGCAACCACCGTGGTTGTAACGTTCCTTATCCCGTATTTAGTTACATTTTCCTCATCGCTCCAGCCCAAACCCTAGCACCCAAAAATAAAACATAAAGAACGGGGTAGCTTCCGACATTATAAACATTACATCTTTCTAGGTAATACGTTATACAATAACAATTTCCGGAGAGCCCATCCCACCATTTCAAAAATTATCCGCAGTCTGTGGAGTAACCAACGGGAATAACGTTAGACTGGATTCAGCGTCTTAGCGGGCTGTGGCCTCATCCGAGGAGTGTATAGACACAGCACGGGACAGGGCATCAAGTTCTGCCAGCGCTGCTGCCGTCAGGAGAGCGTCCTTCTCGCTATCTGAGATCTCCTCTACTGATGGACTCACCCCAGATCCATCACCACGGCGTAGATTTTCTTCCATGGTAACTGCATCCTCACGCTGTAGCATAGATCGCACAGAGCCACTCGGTGGAAATGAGGACTGGGAAACAGAGGGGGTGAAAGGGATCTCCAACCAGTCTGCCACTGCCTCCGGGTTATCAAAAAATGTAGTTTTTTGGCCAGAAATTACTATTAACCGGGCCGGAAAGAGTAAGGCGTAATTCAGGTTGTGCGCTCTCAATTTCTTTTTTGACATCCTGAAAAGTAGCTCGTGGTTTCTGCACCCCCAGTGTAAAATCCGGGTATAGGGAGATCGTCTTATTTTCAAACCGGGTGGGGACATTCTCTCTGGCTGCACGTAATATTGTGTCCCGGTCCTTATAATTCAGAATGCGTGCTATCAATGGTCTGGGAGGTGCTCCCGGGGGGGGGGAGGGGAGGCCTGGGCGGCACCCTAAGTGCCCTCTCCACACTGTAGATATCTGACAGTCCCTCCTTCGCCACATGCTCCCTCAGCCAGGTCTCCACAAACTGGGTGGGATTACGTCCCTCACTCCTTTCCGGTATCCCTAATATTCGAACGCTGTTTCTACGGGATCTCCCCTCAGCATCATCCACCCTGTCCTGGAGCCCCCGCAATCGTCGCTGTAACTGTTCCATTTGGGAGGTATGCACAGTTTGTTGAAGGATCAAGTCATTCAAAGCAATCTTGTTGGATTTCACCTTTTCCGCCAGTTTCTTGTGGTCCGCTTGTAGGAGATTGAGACTAGTGGAGAGTGACCCTAATTGCGTTTCGAGGGCTGTACGTGAGTCTCTGATATCCTTTAGTATTAAGTCCAGCTTATCTGTGTTTTTTTCGGCTCCCGTTGGTGGTATCGCGTCAGAATCTGAGCCCTGCATCTGGTCTCCACCCATTGCAGCGTTTGTAGCATCAGCGGTATGAGGGTCAGGTTGTTTGGCTCTGGTGGGTCCCATGATACAGAGGGGCGATGGTCCCACACACCAATTTTCGTCTGGGCCACAGCCGGGGGAAACCACACCTGGTTCACTGATTAGTTATAGCGCAATGGTGGCATGGGGATGCACACAACTTCCCATCATCCTCAGATGGCCAGCGGCATCGTCCTGTCACAGTGGACCTCTTGGTCGCCGACAAAGCGCAAGCAGCCAGCCCGTGCTCACCGTCTAAGGTTCGTTCCAATCCCAATGACGTGGTGCTTCACTGTGGAGTAGTTTGACGTGCCCCAAGCCTTTCTCTTGACTAGCTCCCAGTTGATACTACCTCAGGGTACCGTCTCTAGTACACAAATGCACGTGGTGGTGGCGCAAGCAGAAAGCCGTGGCGCAGTTTGAAATGTACCCGCCGCACCTCTTTTGCGCCCAACAGAGGTCTTCAATATCTCCAATATCAGTCTGCTCCGACCCATAGTTACGGGCCTCTGTATCACCCCCACAGTGCCCCCGTAGTCTTCAGTGCCTCGCCATTTTCAGTTTCTCTCTCGGTCGAGCGCCATTTTGTCTCTTCGTCATATAGCGGCTCTCCCTTACAACTTGCCGAGTTTCAGGAATCGCTCAGTCAGTCGGACTGAGACTCCCATTATGGGCTACGGACAGTACTCACAGGCCAGGGGGGTCTTTCTCCATTTTCCGATCCCGTCAGTGCTCTCGGCGGCAGTCAGCACCCCTCGCAGCCTTTCTCCTCTGGGGTTTCTCATGCAGCGACGGCGACTCGGTATCTCTGATTCACGCTGTCTGGGCTCTCCGTAGTGAAGGCATCGGATCCTCAGCTATTCCGCTGCATTATGAATATGCTTTTGGCTCCAACGGCCCCCGTTCTTTCAGGATATTTGTCGAAGTGTCGGGTTTTGGGACGGAGCTCCTTCAGCTCACGTCCAGCCATACTCTGCGGTTGGCCACACCCCCGAGGGCCGGATCCATGACTTGCATTAAAATCCCCTCCGATGATGATCATCCCAGAGGGCAAAGCGGCCATCAGTTCCACAGTTCGCTTAAAGAGTGGGGGCCATCAGCGATGGCGGGGAGTAAATGGACAGCACGTTAAGGGCCCGGTCCCCTATGGTCCCCTCCAAGGCCACAAAACCACCCAAAGGATCATTAGTAACTTTGTGTAACACAAATGGGAGAGAGAAACGCACAAGAACAGCCATGCTTCTCGACCCTTGATTAAAACCGGAGTGCCAGACCCTGTCCTAGATGTACCTCACCAGGAAGGGGCAGCTGTTACCAACAAGGTGGGTTTCTTGGAGCAGCAGTATGTCAACTGCGTGGCGTTGGGCATACCGCAGAACCGCCGTATGCTTGACTTTGTCTAACAGTACGTTGACATTCCAAGACATTATGCGGAGCGACCCCTTACTACTATGATTGTCAGTCATGGGGGGTATAAGTGTGTGATGATACTCAGGGAGCGGATACCTGACGCGGGCGGAGGTTTCCGTCTGCGTGGATTGGTGGGTGCACCACTGTAATGCGGGTTGTGTATGTGCTCGCCGTGCTACTGATTAGAGGTGCAGGTGTAATGAACAAGATGCGTGAACGAAAAACTGAGACAAGGGTCTCTTCTCCTTGCCCTACCTCCATCCCCCTCCCTATACTTCCGGAACGGAAGCATCTGTCGACCCTAACAGGTGAAAGCTGAAAAGAACCAAACTGAAACGCTTGAGAATGGGGAATCGTGGAGGACCCTTCCTCATAGCAGAATGTTTGGTGGCAACGGGGAGAGGAGTTGGCCTAACGGCTTGGGCGCTCGAACTTGGACTTGGGGAACTGGGTTCGAGTCTCGGTAATGACGCTGAACATCCTGTGATTCTGGGCAAATCACTTAATCTCCCCGTGCCTAACAAAAAATGAATGTGTGTCCTCATATAACGTAACGGTGTAAAGCGCTCTGATACCTGATTGGATTCGGGTCAAGTTTGCACTATATAAAACTCTGCAAAAAAAAAATGTCCATCGAGCGAGATAAAGAGAGGCAAGCATGATTGCCGTATCATGTGTCACGGAGCTGATTATGTCCTGCAGTCTATTGTGGATTCAGGGTGGCCCCCTTAGGCAGGAAGGACTCCGGGAGAGGTCTGTGTCCGCAAGATCAAGTAGGGATGGACGAGGGGGAGTTCCTCCGGGGTCTGAGTGGTTCGAGGAGCCAGTGTGTCGTGAAGCTAGGAGGTCGATCAGGGGTTCTCCGGACACTGGGCGCTGACCGGGACCCGGCAGTGATTCTGATCTGGCTCGTCTCGGGCCTCGCCTCCTACGTGAGCGGGTGCGTTTAGAGCGTGGTTCAGGTAACCCCCTCTGAGCACCCTCGGTGTGATTCTTGGGGGACTGGCTCCGGGTGCTGAGGCGCAAGGGGTACTCCTCCGTCAGCCACGTCCAGGCTTCTTCAGGGCAGTCAAACAAGAGGGTTCGGTTTTGGAAAACCACCCGGAGGCGGGCCGTAAAGAGAAGTCTATACTGGATGTTTAAAGTACGGAGCTTCTGCTTGACTTCCCTGAATGAGCGTCTTTGGCCAAATCATAATCATGTAGCCTTGGTATTTGAGATGCTATTGCTTGCGCGCTTCAGCCAAGATGGAGTCCTGGTCTTTGACGTTAGGGATCCGCATTATTATTGGCCGGTGAGGTGCCCCGGTGGTGGCTTTGGGGCGAGAGAGCGGTGAGCCCGCTTGATTGCAAACCATGGGGGGAGGGAGCCCTCAGGCATCCACTCGCGCAGCCAGCGCTCAATGAAGGTGGGTGTCTGACCCTGTTCCGAGCCCTCCGGGAACACCACCAGATGGAGGTTGTTCTGCCTCGATCTGTTCTCTGAGTCCTCAGCCCGCTTATGCAATTCTTGAGTTTGAGACTGGAGGCGGGTGACCTGGTTTTTGAGCTGTTGGACATCGTCCTCCACCGTGGAGATGCGGGACTCTGTTTCTTTGATCCGGGCCGTGGCATTGCTAAGGTCTTGACGGATGAGGATCATGTCGACCCAGACTTCTTCGATCTTCACCTCTGCCGAGGTTTGGGAGGCGCGAATGGCTTGAAGGATAGTGGTGAGGTCCGCAGCTGCGGGAGCATCCTTCTCTGTGGGGCCACCCGTTGCCCCGGACTCTGTGGTTGTTTACTGATCCATCTTGGTCTGTGTGGCGGGAGGCTTCTGCCCCCGGTCTCTCCCCATGATCAGTAGGTGGATCCCAAACTCCCAGTGCCTCCAGTGTGGACGGGGAGGAAGGAAGGGGAAGTGATCAGGTCAGCAGCTCCGAGGCCTCACGTCGGGGGAAACGCAGGCCGCAGGTAAATGTTCCAGTCCGCGGCTCAGGGTTAGCTCCGGTAGGCCGCGCCAGGGCACTGCGCGATTCCGCGCTTGATTAAGTGGGCAGCAGCCAGGTAGAGGAAGAAAGGAGGGAGAGGGCTCCGAGGCCTAGGAGAGGCCTAGGAGCGTCTCTTCGTCCACAGTAGGGCGGGGGAGAAGAAGCGGACTCGCAAACCCCCGCTGACCGGAATGGGAGCCTACACACCCCTAGCACCCCTTCACCTCGCCCCCAGCTGGTCTGGAGCCAAGCGTACAGATCCTGCGCCGCCGCAGCCCGAGGCCCAGTGCCCAGTTCCCAGCGATGTTGCAGGACGTCGCGGGGAGCAGGTCATCTGAGGCCGAGCGCGGCCTAGGAGGATTGCGTCAAGTGTGGTAGGGGAAAGAAACACAGTTCTCCAGACCCCCGCTGCCCGAGATGACAACTGAAGCCCCTCTGAGGCCCCAACGCCGCGCACTCACCAGGTCCGGAAACAGGGAAGAGGACAACTCGCCGTGTGCACTCGCGCTGTTTCAATGCTGAGGCCCCACTTCTCAGTCAGGGCTGAGGGCGCAGGACTCCTGGGCAATTGCGAAGCCAAGCCACTAGAGAGGGGGGGGGGGCAGGGAGACCCGAGGCCCTCCGCCGCCCGAAATGATGGCCGGACTCCCCCGCGTCCGCCCACCCGTTCACAACCCGCAGCCAGTGGCCCCACCTTGGGCATGTCAGACGCTTCTCACCTCCGTGCCAGCATCAGCCGTCAGTGAATGCGCAGTCTTCTATTCTGGGCACTGGATGACCCAGACAGCTTCACAGGGCCCCCTCGCTCCACACAGCAGAAGGTCGGCAGGGGATCACAGCACCACTGTGGGGGGTCGGGTTCCTTCATCTGCGGAGGCCGCCATCGGCCTGGATTATCGCAGTAGGGCTGGAGTCGGGGCCCAAAATGCACCAAGGCCGTATCTCAGCAGAGGTCCTGAGCGAAGGGCAGCCTCGACAGTAGGGTGTCGAGCCGAGCACCCTCCGATGGTCGCGCCTCCAGAGGCTCGGTTGGCGGGCACTTCCAGCCCAGCGCCGCTGCAGAGTCGGATTGCCCCACGTGAGCCGATGAGTGACCGTGGGGGGTCAGCCCCGCACCCAGGCCTCTCACAACTGCAGTCCGGGTCAGAGGATCGCCTCCATTCTTTCTTTTTTAATACTTATAAGTCACCCTAAGGTAGCCCTTAAAATTCATACTGGCTGTTGGTGTAAAATGGTTCCTTTCAATTTTTCAGAGGTACATCAGGCACTCATGAGAGCAGTCAGTTCTGCAACATGAGCTGAGGTTACATGACAAAAGAAGGAGGCTTCCCGATTCCACTCAGAGTACAGACGGTTTAAGCTGCCCTTCAAATACCACGTACACTTCTTAAAGATAAGCATCAACAAAGAAGATCTGAACTGGTTCAGTAAGGGGCACAACCAGTATGTTTGGTCTCTGTGCATAATTCTGTTATATGTACGCAGTTATGGTTAAACTCACATTCTTCGTTTTCATCTGGGGGTGGGTAACAAAGTTGAGGGGCTCAGGACATTGCAGCGACGTAAGGATACATTTTTTGCAGCTGGCATGATTCTCTCATAGTGGGTTAAGTAACTGCTTGTAAGATGCTGTATGCATGTCCGAGTCATGAGAATCTTGATGGAATGGGGCCCCATGACAATTAGCAGGTGACCCATCACAGGACCCAGGACACCTCAGCCACCTCATCTCCTTACGATAGTCGCGTGTCTGCATCAGGATGCGGGTCGGGTCAGTTTTGGATCTCTGGAACAACTGCCTATACCATGTAGGTACAGTTTTTGGTTACAAGACCAATTTACCTATACAGATCCAATCAATACTTGACAGATCTAGTCTGAACCATCAGCTCTGCTACCAGATCTGTCAACTCGCTAAACCACACTTTATTTCACTCTACTCAGTTGGCTGGCATCAGATCGGGAGCCGTGTAGTCCCTATCCTGCTTTTGAGTTAGAATGTGGTGATACTGAAGGCAAGACTAAAGCATTTCTGGTCATGAATAACAGACAAGAAGCTTGGTACAAATATTTACTTAAATAATTAAAGTACAGGAATGCATAAGCAGGGCCATCAAATGATATAGTTACTAAGCAAACAAATCAATAAAGAATACAGCAAAGAACTTAGTAAACTTCTAGTGAAAATCTAGCATAGATTTGCCTTCAAAAAGTGGAGAAAGGGTCTCCTCCTAATGTGGAGAAGCCCCACTCCTTTATAGTTCTTTAGATAACAGCTTTATACATTTGCTACATTAGTGCATGGTTCAGACACTCTCAACCAATAGCAATCAAGCAAAGGAGCAACAGTTGCAAAAAACGACATTTGAAGATTTTCTCACTATTCTATTGCATGGAGTTCCTATGTACACAACATCTGTTCTCAGCACTTAAAATGTTACAAAGCATGTTATTCAAGTGTGGGACAGTCGGCCTGTCCTTGGGGAAGTACATTCCGTTTACTTAGCTGCAGGAAATAGCTATCTCGTCTAGTAAAGCCTTTGAATTCTTTATTATGGCTAAGAATAAATAAGCAGCTCGAGTCAGTGTTGAAATGCAACGTTACAGAGAAAATGGACGATAAGTCCTAAGTTAACCTTGGTTTAGCTAAAACCTGAATTCTTACACTCTAAGCATTGAATTTAAAGCCGTCTACTTGGACAGTATTAGAAGGTCTAAAAGAAAGCCAGAACAAGTTCCTTCACCCTCTGGTGACGGCATTTGTGGTGGACTCTCCATTGTGAAGGAGATGTTGATGTGTTCAACAACTGTGACCTAAGAGGTGCAGTACATATCATTGCCTCACCTCCTCATACCACAAAGTATATTTTAAGAGGTTGCTTAAACCACAACTTATCCGCCAGACTCGTCCTGAACATAGCATGCCGCAGCTTCATCACTAGCCACCTGAGAGGCTTTCACTGGCTTCCTATCAACAAGAGAATTACCTGCAAGATCCTCACGCAGGCCTCAACGCCAGACCTGCATACCTGAACCACAGCCTCTCCTTCTACCCTCCCAACAGCCATCTCCTCTCCGCCCAACTGGCCGTGGCCACCATCCCATGGATCCGCAAGACCACGGCTGAAGGAAGATCCTTCTCCTACCTCACTGTGAAGACCTGGAACTCCCTGTCTCTACACCCCCCTCCCACTCAGTGCCTTGAGACCCTAACGGGTGAGTAGCCGTGCTTTACAATAAACTGGATTGATTGCTTCTGCTTCATAAGTCTGTAAGTATGTCAAAAATGGGCTGCAAAAGTAGGCTAAAACCAGGCTTAGTACCAGGTAAAATATACGCCTAGCCCTGATCTAACAGTGATGAATTGGAAATGGAGACTCTGTGTACAGTTGAGAGGGAGTCAGTGAAGTAAAGGAAGAGTTCAACTGCACCGTGGTACTCCTTTCCACACTCTCTCCATCTCATTTTGTGTATATATTAGGCTTAATCTTATTTTGTGTTCTGCTGTTCATAATAGGATATAGTTCTGCAAAGCGGCTTAGATTCAATATTGGATTGGTGGTCAATGGGACCCCGGACTCAACCCGGATTCCTGGACTTCGACCCTGCCGGTCCTGTTTTGAATTAATTTCTCCGCCCACCGGACATCGGCACCTCCGCTGCCGGATTAATCACCCTTAAGACTGCAGTCCCACCTCGCACCGGCTGCCACCATAGATGTGAATTGAAGCCATCCCACAGCCCAGCCATTCCTGACGCTGCCCCCACTTGAGTAACACCCTACTGCAGGTCAACACACACAGTTTCCTGCTTCCACGTCCCTCGACTGGACTCTCTCCTTCTCTGCTTCAGTGATAGCAGAGCACTTTCCATGAATTTTGTAACCATCGTCCTTATGATGACCTTGATTTAAATAGGTCGAAACGCCGTCGACTTCACAATGCCATTCGCCGCTACCAAAGGGTCAATTGTAAACCATGAAATTGTACCTGTCATTGTAAATACCTTTGTTTGACCCCCCAATTTATTGTTCTTTATTGTTTTCTTTGCCGCCTCACGTTGTTGCTTAATCACTTGTGTCACTGTGCCGTTCGCTCACTACAACACTTCCAGTGCACATTTGGTTGTTATGGTTACTGCAATCTAGTTGTATTATAGTGCTTCTATATGCAAATAACAACCCTTCAACCTTTCTTGGTCTCCCTCGTACCTTTGTCCCGGTGCTATGTGATTGACGCACTCTTTATGAACATTCCCCTTGTATGATATACCAGTTGAGACATTGTTCTATTGTTATATTACTTACCCGGTCTCAGCTGGGTTAACGAGTTCACTCCTATTTCGGGTTACTTGTATCTGTGAGCATGGCACACAGGGAATGTGTCATGTTCTGTTTTCGAAAATGATTTGCACTGTTTCACGCAGTCAGCAATGGCAGTCTATGTGCAATCTTTGTTAGGGTCCCTTTAGGTGGCACAATACATGCTGCAGAGGGACCCTCTTTAGTATCCATGCCCTGGGTACCATAGCTACCATTTACCAGGGACTTAAAAGGGTGTTAAATTCCTTGCAAATTGGGCTACAATTGATCATGTGTCCTGGTTTTAGGGAAAGGCCCCGGGGTATGGTTAGCAGGGCCTCATTGCACTACCAACCAACATCAGTACCAATGAGCAGAAATTGGGGGTGTCCATGTCAAATAGTGCATTTTCCTACACAATCCCTGCCGCCAAAGAAAGGGAATGAGACTAACTTTTCCCAAGAGAGTATTCATTGTCGAAGTGGAAGAACCTGGAAAGGCCATCTGCATTGGCATGGTCACTCCCAGGGCTGTGTTCCACTGTAAAGCCCATTACCTGTAGAGAGATGGACCACCTCAACAGTTTTGTTTTTTCTCCTCTCATTAGCATGAGCCATCTGAGACGTCTGTTATTGGTTTGAACAAGGGAGTGAGAACAAAGCAAGTATGGTCTCAGCTTATTCAGGGACCAAACCACGGCGAAGGCTTCCCTCTCAATGGCACTCCAATGCTATTCTCTGTGGAATAACCTCCTGCTAATGAAAGCAAGAGGCTGGTCCTGGCCATCATTGTTGGCCTGGTAAAGGACTGCTCAAATCCCACGTTCAGAGCCATCTGTCTGCAATATGAACTGCTGTGAAGTGCTTTGAACAATTTCGGACCCAAATTCCTCAACGAGAGATTATCCTTCCACGTACCCAAGAGAAACCTCCGCTCCGCCAACCACGTCCTGGCAGAGGTCCCAGGCATCCGCAGAAACAGAACAGGCGGGGGAGCCTTCTCCCACATCGCAGCCAAGACCTGGAACGAGCTCCCCGTGAACATCAGATGCTCCTCAACCCTGCACACATTCAGGAAGTACCTCAAGACCTGGCTCTTTGACTGATCCGGAGCTCCCCCCTCCCCCCCCCCCCCCAGCGCCTTGAGACCCTCACAGGTGAGTAGTGCGCTATACAAACCCCTGATGGATTGATTGATCGATTGATTGATTAGAGTTTTTTGAATGGGTGCTGAGCACATTGCTACCTGCAGTGTCAAAGGCCTTTTGACAGCTCACTCTGCAGTTTGTTTTTTTCAGTTGCTTTTAGGAGGTCAGTTCTATGAAGGTTGCGACAATAGTACTATACTCCTTCACAAACCTACTGTGGTACCCAGTCAAGCCAAAGAATGCCCTGATTTGGGTCTGAGTTGTTGGAACCTCCCAGTCCAGAATATTCTTGATCTTGGATTGGAGGGTTCAACTTTGCCTCCACTTACAAGGTGGCCAAGTATACAATTGCGCCCTTCCCTATCTGGCACTTGCTTTCCTTGATAGTGAGTCCTGCTTTCTGCAGGGCCTCAAGAGCCTTTCCAAGGTGGATCAGGTGATCCTGCCAGGTGGAGCTATATATAGCAATATCATCAAGATATGCTGCACTGAAAGACTCAAACCCAGCCAGGACTTTGTTCACCAACCTTTGGAAGGTGGCAGAGGCATGCTTTAGTCCGGAAGGTGTCACATTGAACTGGCAATGCCCATCTGGGGTCGGAAATGCTGATTTCTCTTTGACTCCTAGGATGAGTATAAGTATAAAGAAGCTTGTAAAGCGCTCGAATACCGAAGGTGTCTTGGCGCTGTGGTGTGTATAGTCAGGCAAGAGAGTAGAGAAATTAGGGTTGGACCTGAAATAAGTGATGTTTCAGCACTTTCCTAAAAAGGGAATGATCGGGTTGCAGTCGCAACTCCAGAGGCAGGAGATTCCATAATCTTGTGGCGCAGGTGCTGAAAGAGCGACCACCCCATCTTGCAAGTTTGAATCTGGAAGTACAGATAAGGCCTAGGTTAGCCGACCGCAAAGCGCGAGGCGGGAAATAGGGTCTGAATCTGTCCCTTCCATCATTGGCGCCACCCCCAAAACGGGCCCGGTGAACCAAACAGAGAGCCTTGAACTCGATCCTCTGTTGGACCGGAAGCCAGTGCAGGGATTTCCTCCCTGCGGAGGTGGGGCAGCCCCTGGGCAGGTTCAGAATGACTGAACTGCAGCGTTCTGCAAGGACTGGATTTTTCCCACCTGAAACTTATCCATCCCCAAAAACATGGCATTGCAGTAATCCAGTCTGGACATGAACAGAGCGGCCATCACAGTCTTCTGGAGCGCCTGAGGGATATATGGGAAAATGTTCCGCAGAGTTTTTAGAAGGAAAAAGCATGATGACGTTAAGCTGTTGACCTGGGCAGACATATCTAGTTTGTCATCAACAATCACCCCCAGGTTCCTTACCTTAGTGACCGGGAGGGGGCATTGCCCAGCCACCGCCGGCCACCAGAGGGAGTTCCAAATTGAGGGACCCTTCCCAAACTCCATCACTTCAGTCTTTTCAGTGTTGATTTTTAAGAAGCTCAGGCGCATCCAGTCCATCACGTCAATAAGACAAGCATGAAACTTGGCCGCTGTTTGGTCAGGGTGATCCACAGTTGATATTACTAACAGCGAATCGTCCGCATAGGATACCAGCGTGAAACCATGTCGTCTGACCAGACTAGCCAGTGGTCTGATATAGATGTTAAAAAGGGTCGGGGATAAAGCCGACCCTTGCGGAACTCCGCACGGGAGGGAAAAATTGGCCGAACGTAGCCCGGACCATTGAAGGCTTTGAGTACGATTATCTAAAAAGGATGCCAAAAGAGCCAAAACACGGTCCACAATCCCAACTCCCTTTAGACGCTGGAGCAGTACCTCATGGTTAACGGTATCGAACGCAGCGGACAGGTCCAAAAGGACAAGCACCGCTCGCCCCCCTCCGTCCACTGCAGCTCGAATCCCCTCAGCTGTGGTTATAAGAGCCGATTCAGTGGAGTGTCTAGGTCGGAAACCGTGCTGGGACTTATCCAGAACATCGTTCTTGTCAAGATACTCCATCAGACTCTGGTTTATGGCCTTCTCGGCGATTTTAGCCACTAAAGGAAGGCTGAAAATAGGACGATAGCTGGAAAATTCCGCGGGGTCAAGCGAGGATTTCTTCAACAGAGGTTTTACGCTCGCCGTTTTCCACGTACTTGGATAACGTCCAGCGGCTAGTACTTGGTTAATCAGAGCCATGAGAGTAGGTATGACCTTATCGAAAGCCTGGAGTAAGATATGGGGGGTACAGGGGTCTGATGCAGCTCCAGATTTTATGGATCCTAATAGTGTCCTGACCTGATCACTGGACAAGGGAGGGCCAGTTGACAGGCTGCAGCTGGATACCTCCCGAGGAGGAGACGGGAGACCTACAGTGTTTAATAGATCAGCATAGATAGTAGTAACCTTATTCTTAAAGAAAACGGCTAGCTGATCGCAAAACAACTGATCCGGTCTAAACCGACTCGTCTGTGGGGAATTCGCCAGAAAAGATGCTGTTTTAAACAATTCCTTGGAGGAATTTCCTGCCTCCGAGATTTTCCGAGAGAAGTAATCTGTTGTGCTCTTTACATGAAGACACTGGTAGCCATGTAGTAAGTTACTAAGTCTTCTTTATTAGTTCCAAGTCACGTGGTATCAATCAAGGATCAGCCATGTACCAGCTCCTACACCAGCCCCACCAGGAGCAGCCTGCCTAGCTGCTCAGCCCATCTCCAACTGTCTCCACTCATCCACACAGGCACCCAGGCAGTCCATTCATCACAGTCTAGTAGCCATGTAGTAAGTTACTAAGTCTTCTTTATTAGTTCCAAGTCAAGTGGTATCAATCAAGGATCAGCCATGTACCAGCTCCTACACCAGCCCCACCAGGAGCAGCCTGCCTAGCTGCTCAGCCCGTCTCCAACTGTCACCACTCATCCACACAGGCACCCAGGCATTCCATTCATCACAGTCACACCAACATTCCGTTGCCACCTCTCACTCTGGCTGAGCAGCTAGGAAGACCTAGGCTAATTACAATTAAATGTAATACTCAGGATATAACATAATCCCTCTTAGCATTCTGAATGGCGAGTTTGTAGTTGGACAGCGCTAAACCATAGGCTTGCTTACAGATCCTGTCATAGCTTACTCTCCATAACCGTTCCTGCCGCCTGCATTCCACCTTGAGACGTTTCAGCTCTGGGCCATACCAAGGGGCACCAGGTGAACGTCTGTTCTGGGTGGCTACCTGGAGGGGAGCGACCTGGTTGACAGCATTAGTGATCCAGTCCATAAACTGTGCAGCGGCTGTGTCATTATTATTATCCAGGGTGGGGGGGGGGGTACCCAGCGTCTCAAGAAGGGCTGAGTGTGTGACTCTACTCTATCTCCTAAACATAATTCTAGCAGGTCTCTGCGGGCCCCCTCCAGGTCTAGATTTAACTCCAACACTAAATAGCACAGCCCTATGGTCAGTCCACGGAAGAGCTTCTGTCCCAAGATATAGAAGGTCAGGATGGCTGGAAAATAGACCATCCAGCGTATGTCCCCCCGTGTGGGTCGGGTCGGAAACCAACTGATGGAGTCCATATCCCTCCATACTATCCAACAATCTGACAGGGTTCGAATAATTCTTGACCTCCAGATGGAAATTGAAGTCTCCAAGAATAATATACGGCTCAAACTTAGTACAAGACTCCAGATCTTTTTGCAGGGCCCCTAAAAAGACGGCCCATGATCCAGGCGGTCTGTAGACTAAAAGCCCATGGGAGACAATTGTATCCTTTAAGAAAATACTGAATTGTAATGCTTCAGCGTACAGATTTTCAACCACCTCAACCTGTAGCTTCAGGTGGTCTCTATAGATGATAGCTAAACCGCCCCCTCTGCCATCCTTTCTATCCTGGCAGTGAAACACATACCCTGGGGGCAAAGCCATGTTCCAATCAGGGCAGGAGGCCGCGTTTGTCCACGTTTCTGTGATAAAGGCCAAATCGGGGGAGTGAGCCGTTAACAGCATCTCCAATTCTGCATGATGTTTGATCAAGGAACGCGCATTTAAGAGGATCCATAACAGGTGATTCCCTAAGTTTACCTGTGAGGCAGGGTTTGATGCTTGGGTCTGTGTGTCACAGGGACCAGCTTCCGATCCGACCCCCACCCTTATCCGGTCCCCAGTCCTGCATGGGAAGGTAAACAGCTCTCCTCCATCAATGCTAGCCTCCCTGACCACCGAGTAGCGACAGCCTGGGCACCGATAGTTAACTATGTCATCATACCCATGCAGGGGAATACATTGAGGGATGCTTCTCACCTGTAGCATCAACAACCTCTCCCGGGTGTAATGTAAGGGATGCCTAGCGACCAAGGGCAAGACGTCTGGCACGATCCTGGCGCGGACGGGCGCAGACAGGCTTGCCTTTGGCGCGCCTTAGGCGCGCCGCCGGCACGCTCGCGCCAGCGTGTGCTATATGGGCAGTAGCGGCGAAAACTAGAGCGCTAACCTCGCCGGAAATTGGGGGGCGGGCCCGCTCGCACGGATGGGCACCGCGCACCAGAGGGGGTGGAGCCGGGAGAAGTGCTCCCGATGAACAAGAAAGATAAAATAGGTAAAGGGGTTTTGAAATCAGCCAGGTCTTCAAACAGTATCTGTGATAAAAACTGCTAGTTCAACACGATCTGTCTCATAAGTTAAAAGTAATTAAGAAGTGGTTACACAGCAGTCCACTGATTCAGGAGCCCACTCGCAGCCCGAACCCCACACTCCGATTCCTCTCAGCTGTTCTCAAACACACGCTGCGCGCTCGCGCCAGCGTGTGCTATATGGGCAGTAGCGGCGAAAACTAGAGCGCTAACCTCGCCGGAAATTGGTGGGCGGGCCCGCTCGCACGGATGGGCACCGCGCACCAGAGGAGGTGGAGCCGGGAGAAGTGCTCCCGATGAACAAGAAAGATAAAATAGGTAAAGGGGTTTTAAAATCAGCCAGGTCTTCAAACAGTATCTGTGATAAAAACTGCTAGTTCAACACGATCTGTCTCATAAGTTAAAAGTAATTAAGAAGTGGTTACACAGCAGTCCACTGATTCAGGAGCCCACTCGCAGCCCGAACCCCACACTCCGATTCCTCTCAGCTGTTCTCAAACACACACTGCGCGCTCGCGCCAGTGTGTGCTATATGGGCAGTAGCGGCGAAAACTAGAGCGCTAACCTCGCCGGAAATTGGTGGGCGGGCCCTCTCGCACGGACGGGCACCGCGCACCAGAGGAGGTGGAGCCGGGAGAAGTGCTCCTGATGAACAAGAAAGATAAAATAGGTAAAGGGGTTTTAAAATCAGACAGGTCTTCAAACAGTATCTGTGATAAAAACTGCTAGTTCAACACGATCTGTCTCATAAGTTAAAAGTAATTAAGAAGTGGTTGCACAGCAGTCCACAGATGAGATCTATCTGCCTGTACCCTGATGTCAAATCAAAAGAACTGAGAAACTTGGCTGCACTCAACCTGTCAATCAGTTCGCCTGCCCTTGGAAAAGGGTGGGCATCAGTCTTACTGACCGCATTGTGACACCTACAGTCCACACAAATCGTCAGATCTGGTTTTTATCTTTTGGAATGAGGTTTGGGCACTAAGATCACTGGGCTGGTCCAGGGACTTTCAGAGGGCTCAATCAACCCTAATTCCAGCATTTTGCTGACTTCAGCTCTGATGCTTTCTTTAACTTGATGAGACTGCCTGTATATTTTGTTTTTGTCAGGTAGGCTGTCCCCAGTGTCCACATCATGGGTACACCGGGGTGTCTGACCAGGAGTCAAAGAAAAGAGTTCAGCATACTGCCCCAGGACGTGCCTGCAGTCAGCTTGCTGTTGGGCAGTGAGGGTGTCTGACAAGACAACTCCTTCCATAGACCCATCTTTAGGGTTGTTTGAGAGGAGGTCAAGGAGATGTTCACTTTCTTCTTCCTGATCCCAGTGACCATCAGCATTGTAACATAAGTCTTGTCATTGAAAGGATTTAAGGCGGTTTACATGGATGACCCTGGGGGGGGCTCCTGGGAGTGCCAAGGTCCACTAAGTAGGTGGCCTCCTATTTTCTCTCAAGCATAGGGTAGGGCCAACTCCTACTGTCTTAGAGGGCCTTAGGTGCCACAGGCTCTAACACCCATACCTTCTGCCCTGGCTGAAACTCAACCAGTGCAGCCTTTTCGTCAGACAATTGCTTTGGGAGCTCTTGACTTGCCTCAGGGTTTTGATTTGCTTTCTCCATGTACTCAGCCATCCTGGAACAAAGGCCAATCACACAGTCGACTATGTCTTCTTTGGGTTCCTTGAGAGGCTTCTCCCAGCCTTCCCTTACAAGACTTAGAGCACATCTAATAGGATAACCAAACTGAAGTTAAAAGGGACTAAAGCCCACTCCCGTTTGTGGCTCTTCTCTGTAGGCAAAACGCAGGCATGACAGTAGGACATCCCATCTCCTTTTTCATGGAGTCCCAACAAGTTCATGATCTTGTTGAACCTTTCAATAAGGCCATTGGTTTCTGGGTGATATGGATTGGTGAACTTGTATGTCACCCCACACTCAGTCCACATGGACTTTAAGTACGCAGACATGAAGTTACTTCCTCTATTTGGAACCATCTCCTTAGGGAAGCCCGCTCTAGTAAAGATACTGACGAGGGCCCTGGCAGCTGCAGTAGCAGTGACATTTCTAAGGGGAATTGCTTCAGGTCACCTGGCAGTATGTCCCACTTCCACCAGAATAAAGCTGCGGTTCAGTCAAAGAGCCAGGTCTTGAGGTCCTTACTGAACTGAGTCAACGACGGTGATTGCCTGAGATGTAGAGGCAGGTAGTTCCAGGTCTTCGCAGCGAGGTAGGAGAGGGATCTTCCTCCAACCGTGGTCTTGCAGGTCCATGGGATGGTGGCCAGGGCCAGTTGGGGGAGCGTAGATGTCTGGTAGGAGTGTAGAAGGAGAGCCGGGGGTTGAGGTATGCAGGTCCGGCATTGGGGTGGTCTTTATAGGCTTAAAGAGCTTGAGGGTAATTCTTTTGTTGGTAGCCAGTGAATGTCTCTCAGGTGACCAGTGATGTGGCTGTGGTGGGGGATGTTCAGGATGAGTCTGGCAGAGGCGTTGTGGATGTTCTGCATTTTCCTTAGATGTTTGTGGGTGGTGCCAGTGTAGAGTGCGTTCCCCTAGTCGAGTCTGCTGCTTACGAGAGCATGGGTGATATTTTTCTGGACTCGTGGAGATCCACTTGAAGATCTTCCAAAGCAGGCGGAGCGTGTGGAAGCGGGAGGACAAGACGGCGTTGATTTGGCGGTTAATTGAGATCGCAGAGTCCATTATGATGCTGAGGTTCAAAGTGTGGTCTGTGGGTGTGTGAGGGGGTTAGAACCGTTGCGGGCCACCAGGAGTTGTCCCAGGCAGCGGGGGAGGAGCCCAGGATGTGAACTTCAGTTTTGTCTGCGTTGAGCTTGAGGCGTTATTCTTCATCCAGCTGGTAACTGCCTTCATCCTGTTGTGAAAGTTGCTCTTGGCAGCTGTGGGTTCGTTTGTGAGGGGGAGAATCAGCTTAGTGTCATTTGTGTAAGAGACAATGTTGAGTCCGTGGTTTCTGACAATGGCTGCAAGCTTGGCCATGTAGATGTTGAAAAGTGTGGGGCTCAAGGAGTATCTCTGAGGCACTCCTCAACTGATCTCTGTGGGTTCTGAGTAGAACGGTGGAAGTCTGACTATCTGTGTTCGGCCGGTGAGGAAGGAGGTGATCCAATCTAGGGCTTTGTCGCAGATGCCGGCATTGTGGGGTCTTGCGCAGAGGATGTGAGGCTCCCTTACAGTATGATAGATGTGTAACCAGGTCTACTGGACTGTTGAGCATAAGCTATAACAGGGTGCAAGTTACCCAATCATTTTCAGCTGATCTTTGTTGATAATCTCTTTGAGATTCCCATATCATACCAGCTGATCCTGGTAAAAGCATAGCCGGTTGTGCTAGTCTGTTAATCTCAGGGTTTAGGGCATGAGTTACAAAGTGCCTTATGCTTAAAGTTCTCAATTAAATTATAAGATACTTTAAGCTGAACTTTATTAATGATCCTTGTGGGGCTTGCAGGTAATACTGGTTGATCCAGGTAGATGCTTAGCCGTATCTACAGGTCTGTTGATCTTGAGGCATGACATGGCATGAGAAGTTGCTTTCACTTTTTCTAGTTGGGTGATTGCCATGTCCAAATATTTCAGTAATCGAGACGTAAGCTGTAGATCCACCTCACACGGGCATTCGGTGAGTGCAGCTTTGATTGTTCTTACACCAAAGCAAGTGAAGTGTGACCACGAAATCTTTATTCTGGGGATCAGTAAAACGAGCAGAGACAAATTAAATGTGATAATGATACTAAGATACTTCCACATCTTCTGAAACAAGCACAGTCGTTCATTTTCATCCAAAGTTAGAGAGTTTTTAAGGGTATCAACAAAAATCTAATGAATTTGTTCTGTATGGATTGTTTGAAGTTTGCAGACAGGGTTGCAGGAACAACGAGGTGTAAGATGTCGATAGTAGCAGAGCTCTAGATAGCTTTGTAAGATCCTCCAAGTTGTTCGTAAAGGAGAAGTTCTTAGCTGCTAATTTTGCTATTACTTTATGATTATCGTAATCAGTCCTTTTCTCCCAATGCTCCTAACTATACATCGTTAATATTTTGCCCAGATGCAATATACAATTTCTTGAAAGAATTTTGAGAAATTCTGCTTTTTCCGGATCAGACTTTTTAGTGTCTCCTTTGTTGAATTTTCCAGTCTCAGGCTGTAGTTTGTGAAATGAAGGTCAGCAGGAATTGTCATATCTATTAGTCCAAACTCTAGCCTGAGTTGTCAAAAAGGCGGTTTGGTTGGCACGGAGAATATCACCCTTATTGCTCCTGAATAGAGTTTCTCTAGTTCAGTGTGAAACTCAGGGTGCCAGATAGGATACCCATGTAAAATGGCTATAAATATATCCAGGCTGTAGGTCCCTTTTGGGCTCTTTAGTTGATTAATAATTTTCTTTAGTTGGCTTTGAAGGAAACTAGTTCAGGTGTACATTTCCCTTAGCTGTTTTTTTAATTGTATTTTTGCATCTAACCATATTCCTAGATATAGACAGAACACTGTAGTTGGTATGCTTTGGTTAGCGATTCTCCAATTAAACTCGGCCCTGCAATTATCAGAATTCTGGATTTTTGTTTTCGACAGGTTGAGTATTAGTTCATTCTTTTGATTATAGCTATGGTGACCATTCAAGGTCCTTGTAGGCTGATCGCGTTTTGGTCCAGCAATACAGTGTTGTCCCCCTAATTTGGGAGGAAAGATGTCAAATTAGTCAAGTATGTAAATAGATAGGCAGCATAGTGGTTAAGAAGTGTGGGTGCTAGTGGACAACCTTGTTTTAGACCCCAAATGGTCGGTATTCTCTTTGAAATCGAGGATCCATTGCCTCATTTTATAGGGACCCATGTATCTGTGTGGAGAAGAGGAATCGCTCTGAATAATTGCTGTGGTTTTCACCACGCTTTCAGCTTTCCCCAAAAGGAGTTATGATTCACTTTGTCAAAAGCTGTGCAAATATCCAGGAAACATGCATATAAAGAGTATTTCTGCTTTTGGGCCTTATTGGCTAATAGACTAGGGGGCCCATTAGGATGTCTGCCCGCCACCCTAGCGGTGCTGGGACCGGCCGCCAGTGGTGCGGCAATCCCACACCGGCGATTAGGATGCCACCGCCACCGTGGCGGTGGCATCCTCCATTCCCAGCATTGTGGCGGGTGATGCTCACAGCACCGCTCGCCACAATGTTGGGAATGCACTGCGTGTACTGTCATGCACAAGGTGAAAGGCACCGCTAAGTGCCTGCCACCATGTCCATGACAATGCAGGGGGTACCATAGGTACCCCCCACGTGCACCCCCCACAACCCCAAATCCCTGGGGGCCCGCAACTGGCCCCGGAAGAGAATTCTGCATGCCTTTCTCCACCACGGAAAGGCATGTTTCCACCCCTATGCTAATATGGATGGCGGTGTCTAGCAGACACCGCCACCATATTAAACCCTTTTCTGCCCGGTTGACTTGTCGACCGGGCGGAAAAGCGGCGGACGGTCTTCTCGTCCGCCGCGGTACCCCCCGCCATACTAATATGGGGGGGCGTAAATGGGTGGCGGGTGGGGAAGGATGTAGGGCGGATCGCCTCCGCCATGCGGGCGGTGGCGATCCGTCCTACATTCTAATGGGCCCCCTAGGTGTTTTGCAGCCTTTTCTAAAGCCAGACTTAATTTTAGATGGATATTCTAGTTGGCAACCCAGTTTTCTAGTTCATCTATTAGGATCCAAATTAATTCCTTTTTATTTATATCAAACCATCTCCTTGCCGCAAATTCAGATTTGGATTCCCAACATTTTATTTTGTTAATAATTGCTGTTCTATTTAGATTTTTTAAAGCCATCCCTCAACACCTGTGATCTTGTCCTTTCAATTTATGTAGTTCTTTACGACGTGATCTTAACTCCTCTGTGTACCAAGAGCGTTTTGACAGGTTTTTGTCTTGCTCATATTTGTTGAGAACTAACGGCCTACTCATACACCCTTTTGCTAATAGGCAACCATTGTTTCATAATTATTTCCCATCCGAAGATGATCTGTATTTCTTCATTCTTGTGAGTCATTGTAATTGGAAGGTCATTACTTTCTTCCTGTTTCCACCCTTCATACCTAGTTTGCGAATGAGTGTTCCATTTTATTTTACACTGTCGAGAGATATTATCTTAAGATGAGATTGTTTTGAAATGCTCGTTCATTTTGTAATAAAATTGTATTCTGAGCACTTGCGAGTAATGATCATTTTTATCATTGGGAACTGTTTGTAAGGATTCTGTTAGCTCCAGTAAACGTGGGGCTACTAACTTACAGTCGGGAATTTTGGCTGGCTTGCCTATGATGTGTGTTGACATAGCTGGTATATCTGGCTTAAAACGACCATTAATATTTATTAGCCCCTGGTCAAATATGGATTCCCAAAACCTGCTGTTGCTTCTCCTTTGCACAGTTGAGTACCGTTTCAGGGATGTTGTAATAGTAATTCTATTCAGTTAGAACTGGAGATTGCATATATTCAAGATAAAGTACCTCATTGAAATCCCCTGTTAGAATGATTTTATGGTCCGGAAATACAGTTTATCGGTGTTTCAAGAGGTGTAATAGGTATCCTGGGATAATCTCTTTGTAAACGTATCTGGTAGAATGTATACATCGTAAAGAAGAATTCCTGCGTTATGTATGCATCATACATGACATGTCCACTTTCCATGCAATCCGACACAAATTTCTCTTTTTCTGCTGAACAGGTTTGAACCTGCATCTGTTAACACAGCGTGTTTTTTATATGATGCCCATACCTCAATACCTAATCGTATGTTTCATTGTTTTTTTGCAGTTTTCTTTCTCTCTTCATTGCCTTTCAGCTCGAGCACATCATGCTGCAGTACTCAGGTTTAAAGCACTATGCATAGTATCATTGTCCATGTGCAGACACTGACCAGCATCATTTCTGTTTCTGTTATTTGTAGCCATTTGGTGCACACATCCATTCTGTGTCCTAACCTTTGTTTCAAAGTGCCTGCTTGCAGAGGAAGGGTTCACCAGCCCTGTATTTTATGGTTAGGAAGAGCAGTCAGGGGATGAATACATAGACTTTTGTAAGAAACTCCATAGCTGCAGTTTCTGTATTTCAACCACAGTACACAATAATTGAGCCTTTAACAGTGCACCCATATCTCCAAGAGGGAGTTTAGAGATATGCGTGGCAAGTTGAATTTTATTGCGCAACAGCATACGCTTTAGGAGTTCTGACATGTAAGTCCGCGCCTTCAAGGTTGTGGACCCTTCAGTGCTCCAAAATATGTCTCATATCGGTTTCTCTCTTGTATGTGGATCTGTTTCTACTCTTAAACTTCCAGTGTCAGGGCTGCTACTGCTGACGCCAGTGGAGGTCCAACCTCAACCAGCGCAGCTCCCGGCAACACTTTTTACTGGTATATAGCCTCCAGTTCCTGTCTCTTCATGTACTGCTAATTCTAGACACACTCCCAGCTGTTATAGCAGGGTCCTCAGTGATAGGTGGTGGTCTTGTGGATGCATACACCAAACGTCCCCCCTGCAGATTTCTCTGCTGAGAAACCAGAATATTCACCCAGATATTGATACAGACTTGGACAAACACTTCCATCCAGTCATAGCAATGTCTTTGGAGTCACTTTCCATCGAATCACTTGTGCCTAAGAAGAAAATGAGGGCATTTATACGCTGGTGGCAGCCATGGGTTCTCCATCAAAACCTAAACTGGCTATTGAGACAGTGGCCCTTGTGGAGGCTACATAGATTTAAAGGCAACCGGTCTCTAAGCCGCCAAATCGAAAGGTTTCTAGACAGTATCTAAATTGAAAGGTTTCTAGACAATATCTATCATCTCTCAAAGACAGTCTTTGACAGCGGGATCTCACCAGGTAAGTCAGTGGTGGTGATGGTCACTTCTCTAAATGTGAGGTGCTGTCTTCCCACTTGGAAAAGGATGCCTATTATCTTAAAACATGCTGGAACAAAATGGACCCGTCTGGTGTCAGTCTCTGAGGTAAGTCAAAGCCCACCCAGTATGCTTACTTGCTACGGATCACTGGCCAGTGGAAGAATAACAGTAAAGAAATTTAAAACAACACTAAAAAGTAGCATTTTAGAACTTGAAGGTTGTGGATGGTATCTGCTGGATCTAGCCCTCTCTGCAGGGTCACCCCCAAACGTTTTGCCTTTATCCACTACTTTTTTACTCAATTGTTTTTTGTTGGCCATAGGACTCTGTGCCCATCTACCACTGCTAATCAGTGTTAAAGTGCTTGTGCTCATTCCCTTCAACATGGTTAAACCAGCCTATGCCCAATTGGAATATTTAATATAGCTATACGTCCCTTGTAAAGTGGTATACTATATACCCAGGGCCTGTAAATTATATGCTACCAGTGGGCATGTAGCGCTTATTGTGCCACCCACTTACATAGCACCTTATAAATTCTCTCATGCCTGCCGCTGTACCCTTAATGCAGTTTTTAACTGCCATGTCGACTTGGCATTAAAAGCCACTTGCTAGCCTTAAACTCCCCTTTTATTACTTATAATACACCCATAAGGTAGGCCCTAGGTAGCCCATTGGGCAGAGTGCTGTGTAATTAAAAGGCTGGTCGTGTACTTTTAAGTTTACATGTCCTGGCAGTGAAAACCCCCTAAATTTGTTTTTCACTACTGTGAGGTCTACCCCCTCCCATAGAACAACAATGGAGATTTCTTATTACATTTAATAAGCTGTAATTTCAAATTGGGAGCAAGTAACTATGTTATGTTTAGTGTCTATGGAATTGTAATGAAATACCCTATTTAATGGTAAAGTCAGGTTTTTTATTACAATTTTGAATATGCCCCTTTTAGAAAGTTGTCATTTTTCTGTCCTTAGCCCTTTGTGCCTGTAGCCTGCTTTGGTTCACATGACTGGGTGTAACAGTCAGACTCTGTGAATTCCACCTAGACAGTCACACAATAGAGGGATTCAGTGTGTCTTAATAGGCCATTTGCTGGCAGGATGAGGTGGCCGGAGCTGATCACAGCCCCATTTGCAACTGAATAGGAAGTACTGTGCTCTCACACAATAGGCCTAAAACCTACACATTGTCACTGCAGCCAGCTTGGAGCCAAGGCATTGGAGTCAGAAATTCCATCCACTTCAAAGCCACTGTCTAGAAGCTTCTCCCATCTTCCAGAAGAAGAGCACCAGGGTAAAAAAAGGGAACCTCAGAAACCAGCTTTTCAGTACACGTCTGGGCGTGTGGATACTCTGCCACGAACAAGGACTCCTGTGCTGCTGAAAAGACTGCCTCTGTGCTCGACTAGTAACCTCCTACTACGTTGCTTATTTGCTGCCTTTCTGCCCTTTTACCTCTAGAATAAGGACTAGACCTGCTACCTGAACCCAGGACCACCAGGGTGACTCCAAAGGACTAATTTGCTGGCCTCCTGATCTGAGCCTCTGGGACACAAAAGACTCCCTATATTTTAGGCCCACACTTGAGCCAAGCATGAGTGAGTCCTGACCCTCCAAGCGGCGCACCAGTAGTCCTGGATTTTTGGCTACAAACGTCTCTGAGAACCGGGAGGATTCCGTGAACAACCTGCTTGCCTATACGTCCAAGGTGCATCGCCCACCGGTTGGACTTTACGGCTTCACCTGCTGTGTTCTTCGCAGAAGCAGCAAATGCTTTTCAGTGGTCCTTCTCCAAAGTGGTATCTGGCCTTGTGGAACTGTCTTAGGCTAAAGCTCTCTGCCTCGTCTCGCTGTAGATTTTGACTTCCATTTCAGAGACTAAGTCCGAACATAGAAATCTTCACTACTGCTTTGAACTAACGCTATCCGATGACGACGCTTCCTCCTCGGGCACCTCCTGCAGCCTTGACCTGGTGAACTTTATTATACACATTACCTCTAAGTAAAGGCTGACTGTTTTTCTGACAAGCTACCCAGGTTTAACCGCAGGTTAATTTGGTGACTTTTTGTGGTTCACCCTGCAAGGGATTATGGATGTTGCTTGACCAGGGCTCACATCACGGTCAACCAAAAACCCAGTTTCTAACAGTAACTATTTAACCTGAATTTTACAACAGTGTAAACATTTGAAATTTTCACTATAGACATATCAAATAAGGAATAGTAACTATTGTCTGTGTTCGTACATTGTCCTGTGTGAAAACAACTTCTTGTCCCTGCTTGTAATGTTCTCAAGCAGCAACCTATGTTACACATACCATCTACAGCCACATTGGTTTCTATAACTGCACTCCACCCATTTGTTGTCCGGCATATCGAATATAGCTTTGTAGCCCGCCAAAGCAGTCTATGCCGGCCATTAAAGTCCCGCACCAGTGTTCAGCGAGGGCCTTTAACAAAGGAGCAGCCCTCGATATAGCCCAGCTATGGTATGCTATAAAGCTATTAGAACATTCCACCCCATCAGGGCAGAATGTTCTAAATAGTAAAATAAAGGCCTCATGAGCCCGAGGGGATTGAAATCCCCTCAGGTTTGTGAGGACTTTGTTCACAGCTATTGCTTTGAATGCTCAACAGCTAACAGCCACATCTGAACATTCACAGCGAGAGCTGTGAAAAGGGGCTGAAATCAGCACCTGGTTCTCCCTTGCTTGGATGAACTGCTTTTTGTAGTTCAGCCAGCCAGGGCGACCCAGGAGCTGAGCAGCATTCCCCCTCTCCCCTTCCAATGTTCAAGTGACCCTGAGCTAGGGAGGAGAAAGGGGGACGGCTCCCCTGCCCACTCCATGTGTTTTGGAGAGGCACAGAAAGAGAAAGGCAGAGGCTGTTTATTAGAACTTTGTAATGTTGAGTACAGTGGGCCTTTACCAGTTCATATAGGCCGCTTCTGTTCCCTTGTCTTCAATGGAGCTCTCAACATTTCAATGTTCTTATAAATATTTGCTCATTCAAAATGTCCAGTTTGAAATGTTACTCACTTCTTGCCGCTAAGTGTATGAATGAATAAGATTTGCCTTGTATTTGAGGCAGCTGAGCATAAACTGCCGGTGCCTCCTTTATGTTGTTGTCAGTAACAGCCTGTTTGGCCTGCCCCTTCACTGACAAGCTTCGCATAAGTCTTTGAGTCACAAGCCAAAAGCTCAGCGAATAAGCACAACATTTTGCTTTGACAGGAAGAAGTTGTTTGATCCCTGAATTGTCAAGGTCCTGAAGGAGTACAAAATGGCCCCTGTCACATCCAAATTGCTGAATGTCAAGACCAAAACCAAACTTCCTGACAAAGCACTTCCAGTCATTGAAGTTTATTTAGGGTATCATTTCAGTCTGATCCACTGGCAGCTGCCTCCTCAGATTCCATTGAGGAGGCAATGCTTCAGTGTAAAAAAACAAGCCTACTCTCCAACTTGAGGAGAGACCAAGACATTCTTGGGATTTTCCTGGTGTCTGTTATCATTCTGTGTGCCTTCTCATAGGCACATTGTACTCCGGTGAACTAGAGGCTTTCTTTCCACTGCAGTCACTACCTAAACGGAGCACCATTGACCAGTGCTTAAATCTGCACCTTTTAATAAATAAATATACAGTGGCCAAGGAGGGGTTTCTGTACATGGGTTTTATGGATCTTTCCTCTGCGTTCGATCTTGTTAATAGATCTAAACTTTGGAATATCCTATTGAACATGGGCCTTCAACCTTCCCTTGTATATTTTTTGGCCGATCTTCACTCGGATTTATCGGCCAAAATTAGAGTTAATTCAAATGGGCGATGCACGAGGCACTTTAGTTCAGACAGAGGTGTCAGACAGGGATGTATCCTGGCCCCCTTGCTGTTCACCATATATATAAACGCTCTCGATTCCCAATTGGGAGAGGTATCTTTAGACATTCCGCATATAGGAGACCAGGTTGTCCCGGTTCTCCTGTATGCGGATGACGCAGTGCTTCTGGCTCGCACTGGAGTGGGGTTGCAAAAGTTGCTGGATGCCTTCGGAAATTTTATGCAAAAACTGGATCTTAAAATAAATGCGAAAAAATCTCAGGTCCTGATTGCTGGGAAGGGAAGGCAGAAATCCAGGGCTAAAACTTTCTTCTGTTGTGGGGATGTGGTAAACAGGGTCCCAACATTCCCCTACTTAGGGGTGATTTTTGATGAAAAGGGCACTTGGAACCCACAAATCAATAGCCGGAGTGTGGCATTTGCTAGGACAGTCTCGGGAGTTAGAGGCTTTGCTAAAAGATATGGGGCTAGACCAGTTGTCGCCCTACTAAAAGTATACGATGCAAAATGTTTAGCTGTCGCAACGTATGGTTGTCAGATATGGGGCTATACCAACCATAATAAAATACAGCTTATTGAAAATAAGTTCCTTAGAGACACCCTTTCTGTTCCACAGTCCACTCCGACTTTTTCTATACATACGGAAGTGGGGATTGGTTTTGTGACTGACTTGATTAGAATTGCTCCTCTCCTTTACTGGCTCAAGATTTGGCTAAATAAAGAAATTACATTAAACCATGCAATATTAAATAATTGCTTAAAACTGGACAATGTAAATAAAATATCATGATTGGCATACATAAAATCTGGGTTTCAAAAGATAGGACGCGAGGCCCTCTTCCGATCGCCAGAAACTATTACGAAGAAGGATCTTGCATTGACCAAAACTGCCCTTGAGACCTTATTCTCCTTTGAACGTGAGGAGCTAGAAATGACTAAGCCAATAGTCAGAGCTAATTATGCCCTGATTAGTTGCCCTGGTCCTGAACCATATCTGATTGTTGTGAATGCCCCATACCATCGGTATCTCCTAATCAGATTTAGGTTTAACCTGGTGCACTTTTCTCTGGGCTTTTTTAAAACCTGGTGCCCTGTGGATCGTGCAGAACCCTGCAAATGTGATAATTGTTCGAGACAGGATACTCTACACTTTTTTATGTTCTGTAGTTTTTACAAGGATTGCAGGAGGAAGTTTTTGCTCCCGATATTGAGGGAGCTGGGTTTTAGACAGGTTAGGCCAGCTCTTGTATATTTACAGCAATTAAGTACCCCACGAATTATGTTTCACGTCGCAAGCTTCTTGGTCGCTGCTATGCGTATTAGGAAAAAACTTGTTTTCCCATTGGAGGTTTTAAATTAGATCATTCTTTTAACATTTAACGTACAATTTTTATATTTGTAGTTTTTACACTATTTATATTTGAATATGAAATAGGTCATATTATGATCGGTACTCATTGCATGAACTGTGTGTATTACTCAAAGTTTTTTAATTGTGTTTGTTAGGATTGTATATGTGTCTTTTATGATATTAATTTATCGAATAAAGGAATTTTGACTGACTGACTGACACTGCAGTCACTAAATGAAGATTCTCACAAATGCATGGAACATTGTGTGATACAGAACTTTGCTACATGTCACCCTCAGCTTACCTCATCATGTCCATCTCTGCCTCAGCTGGCTTCCCAAGAACTCTTGGAGGTCAAGAGGCTCTTTCTTTCAGAAGCAACTTGTCCCTACCTCCGAAAGGTGGCTGATTTTCAACGCCCACTATTTTCTTCTTATCGAACGCTTAGAGTGTGCTGTCCCTTTAAGGGTCTTTACTATCATAACCAGCTCCACCAACAGCAGACAATTTGGTTACTAATTTTGACTAAAGTTATGGGAGTATCCAGAACAGCAACTACTGTTTCCGACTGGTGTACAGGACACTTTCATTCATGTACCCTTTCTACAAGAAGTACCTCTGAGAACTGCAAGGAACTAATATTACTGACAGAGGATGCTGCCTTTTGGTCTCAATATGAATGAACAATGAACGCCTGCACTTCTGTTTTAGATTCCAACCTTGATGGTGGGTTCATGTTCTCAAGGATTTTCTGGCATGCCCCTTCAACATGCCTCATCTACGATTTGCGTTCATAAGCATGTTTAAGGTTCTCACTGCATGAAACTCTTCCAGCATTGCCTTGTGGTACACTGAGGTGCCCAACTCTACATGAATGTGTCAGAGCTGAAGCTAATCTTCCTAGCACTTAAAGCTCTCCTACCAGTGAAGAGGTTAACAGTGGTGATGATACACACATAGAACACCACAGCCTTATATGAAAATACCAATACGCAAAGACTACCTGTATCAGAGCCTTGTGAATGGGCCATCAAGCATGACATATTTCTTTTGAGTTAGCCCTTGCTTTTCTTGACTTCTCATAGAGCTTGAATGTACTGGCTGCGATGTGTGTTTTGATCTGTTTAATTACCTCAGGAGCCAAAAATCTTGGTGTAATTAGATCAGGAACCTAATAAAAATTAAATCAAAAACCTTGGGAGAAACAAAAGGAAGTATTAAGAGTTAGGTTACACACAAGGGTGTAAGTTAGGGATGAAGCCGCAATGGAGGCTGGTGGTACCACCTACTGGTGTGTAAGATTTTTCCGGATGCAGTGTGGTGCCTGATATGGTTCAAAAGGTGAGTGATCTGTGGGTATGTAGAGTCAAGCTTGTCAGAAACCTTTGTAGGGTCTGGGGAAAAAAATTGCAGTGCCCTCCCTGGTTAATACTTCCACTTCATAACTTGAACAAAATGTTCCCTGGGATAGAAGAAACAGCACCCGGTGCCATTTATCCTTGATATCATGTTTGCTGCATTATAAAAGCGTAGGTCAGATCAGCTTTTTAATTATTGTAATACGTGTTGTTACAGGAGTGTGGGGCCTGGGGCAAAGAGCACTGGCTTTTCTCTCCTTGTGACAGCCCTGTGTAGAGTAGCCACAATAAAAAGTAGTAGAAAGGTAAGTGACTTATTCACAGACAAAATGCAGTTTACCTATTAACAAATGTATTTTTGAAAATGTAAGCCTATCAGCTAGCACTGCTATCTACAGTCAGAAAAGGGAATTGGGAAATTAAACTATGAATTTCAAAAGTAATGTCCTTACATGAAAAAAATTAAATACCGTAACATTATTAACTTTAAATGAATCTCAAAGTGAATAATTTCCCTATGTTAAACACCTATAAACACCCATATGGCAGCATGGACATCTTTCACCAGAGATTATGACCAGTGCAAATGATTGAGATTCTAGCACTGCATCCTGTCAATAGAAATTGACCCGCTGTCTTACTTTGTGAATTATGTTATTTCTCTTTTTTCAGTCATCCGCCTTGTACTGATGTGCAGGTTAGCACCTCAAGCACCTACCTAGCCGTCTTAGAGATCTGTCAGAATAGGCCTGGGGTGTCCCATCTCCACTGCCAATGAGGTCAGAACAATTTACTCCATTCCACTGGAGCATAGTGGCACTGACTTTCACCATTTTGACTTTGTCCCAGATGGTTACATCAGAATTCCATTTGAATGAGAACATTGACACTCCATCAGTCTTCCCACTTCTACATGCTTCTCTGTTGTGAAGAATTTGCACAACTTTGACATCAGGTTCGCTTTAAGCTTTTACCTCTATAGAACCAGTGATCTACCTTATATCTACAATTTGTTTGCCTTTTTTAGTCAGTGATAACAGCCAAGCAGCTCTAAAAGCCACAATTGTCAGATGAGTTGTATTGTATTGTAATAGCGTTTATACAAATGTTACTACCTCTGACAAGACATCAAAGTGCGTTACGACAGGGAGCATGCTACTCCTGAACTCAAGGTTATTCGTTAATCCTGTGATTGTTAGTTATTGTTGGTTAGTCTTATGCCCTTAGTAAACAATCCCGTATATTTCCTCCAGTTTTTTCTGGTAGATTAAGTTAATAGGAATTAGTTGTTATTATTAGTGTAAATTCCTGCAAATTGAATGTGGGATGAGTAGAAAGGCATAGAAAATCCTCGTTTTCTGCATCTTGACCCAAGATTTTTTTCTCCTTTTGATGGATCTTATATTTTGTTGGCTTTAGAACTCTGTGCAACTTACCTCTGCTTACTAGTAGTAAAATGCCTGTTTTCTCCCTTTTTAACATGGTCGAACTGACATACTCCTAATAAGTATATTTAACTTGCCTATAAATCCCCAGTATATGGTACAAAATGTACCCAGGGCCTTGAAGTGAAACATCACTAATCAACTGCAGCACCTGTTGTGGTATCCACAACAGTGGCAATGCAAATATAACTTCAGGCCTACCATTGTGGCCTGAATGCAACAGTGTAAAAACTGCAATTCAACCTGTCAAAGAAAACTCTTTACAAGCGTCAAAATTTCCTTTTTAAATATTATTAAGTGCCCCCTTTGTAAGTGTTTTGGCCCACAAGGCAGGGTGCAGTATTTAAGAGTAGGACAAGTAGAAATTGAATGTTAACATGTTCTTACAGTGATTAACACCTTAAAGCCACTCTTTCCTGGGACAGGCCTAACTGTCCTGTGTAGAAAAAAAAGGGTACACATTAAAATCCTAATACTGTGTCTTAGGAAAGGGAATAGCTAGAAAAGTAATTGACAAATTATTCAATGGTGAAGTCGGATTTTTAATAAATATTAATGAAAAGTAACTTTTTGAAAATTACTGTTTCCTGCCCGAAGTCCTGGAGGCTAATTTGCATATCCTCTCCAATTCCTCCCTGCCAGTGATTAGCATTTCAATGGGCTAATGAGGTGTGAAATTCCGCCCAGGAATTGCACAGTAGGTGACTGTGATTGACAGGTTGACCTTAATGGGCAGAGGCTACTCCTCTGAACTTCACAGAATATTCAGGGTACAGTCTTGGCATCCTTTTTGATATTAAAGTGTCAATTCTCCAGTATTGACGTCATGGTGGGAGTCCCACGGTAACAGTAAAATAGCAGTATAAAAGTCAAAAGGACAATCTCCCTTGAGAATCAACAGCATTTAGTAACCAGATAGCCTCATCAAACAACATCCAAACTCCAGCCAATCACATCGCAGACCCCTGAGTATCCATCCTAACCATACCTCAGATTTCTTACCGCACGTCGTGTGTTAGGGAGTCCCCCTGAGCTCTGCTCAGTCACAGTGTTTCTACATTGAACTTTTCAACTTTCAGCTAGCAGTTCATTTTCCTCTTCCTTCTCTTCATCTGAGGTGCTGCTAGAAAGTGAGTTTATTCCTTTTTTTCTGTAATTTCTGCTAAATTTCAGAGTCTAAACAAGGGCTGTGTAGGCCCTGCAAGATTTGTGGAAAGTCCAGGCTTTTCTCAGAGGACCCTCATAAACAGTGCTTGTACAGCCTTTACCCAGATCACAAGCCTAAAGACTGTAAGCACTGCTGGACTTTTTCCTCTAAAACCCTCAAGGATCGTGAGGGAAGACTTCTAATTTGGCTTCAGAAGAGAAGATCGGTGAGGAAATTTGTCTTCGAGAGTGAGGAAAGGCCAAATACCTCCTCTAAGAAAAGGAAGGAAGAGGATTCTTCTTCTAGTCAGTGAGATCCAAAGAAGCAAAGATCTCAGAGCAAGGAATCTTCAGGGGAAAGGAGAGCGAAATAGGAGCAGCCTGGCTCGTCTCAGGTGATAAAAAGATCTGGTTCTGCTCCTCCTTCTGCACCTCATACTCCCTCACAAAAAATCTGCCCGTTGTTGGACTTGTCGACGAGGCATTATCCACCGTCGAAAGGAAGTCTCCGTCGACGGTTTCATCAGCGACATCAACAACATCAATGGTGAAGATGGAAGTAGTGATGTCGTTGATGGTTTCGGTGAGGACTTCGTCATCGGCGAGAGCTTTGCCGTCGACGATTCAATTGTGTGCTGCGCCATTGACGAGCGTCTCCGCCCCTCCGATGGATACTTCCTCACTGTTGGCACAGTCTCTGGCGACGATCCCGTTGACGATCCCGTCGACGAGGAAAAAAGATATGCCAGTCTCAAAATCACTTCTACAGGACTTTTCCAAAATATCTCCTCTACCTCCATCTCGCCTCCTGGATTTTCAGGAATCAGAGGATGAAGGCCCATTTGGCCCCACTTACAACTGAGAGTTGAGTGCCAGGAATCAGGGGAAGAGGATCAACCGGATGTCCCTTTGGCGTACTTGGAAGGCGAGTATTCCTTTTCGGACAGACGCTCTGGTACGCAATGCCCGGATACCTTCCAGGAGCATTACCCATACTATGGGCAAGAGGATGAGGATTGTCAACACGAACCCTCCATTAATGTGCCAATGTCATTGGTCACAGACTTACGTCTGATGGTGGATGAATATTACAAACGGTTCCCTGAGGCCATTGTGGCCCAAAAACCAGTTTCTCGGCAAGAGGAGCCTGCCAAGACTTCAATAAAGGAAACCCCACTTGCACCGCCCAAACAGAAGTCCCTACCTTCTCTGTAGATACCCTCTGGGGCATCAGGCAGTGGTGACCGTCAGCTGGAAGAAGGAGAGATACAGGTGTACTCTGATGTCCATGATGAGTGGATGGATTATGTTGCACATACACCGACTTCTCCCTCGCTGCCGATGGCTGACTCTCCCCTGGCAGATATCGGCGGCTTTCACGACCTACTTGAAAGAGCGTAGAAACGCTTTGACCTTCCTATGCCCGTCAAGCAGGCGGAAGGCTTTGTATACGATTTCAAAGCTTCCATACAACGTTTTGTTTGGGCAATCCCTATTATAGACTTCTTATGGCAGGAAGGCATCAAGCTAATGAAGAATCCAACTTCTGTTCAAGCAATTATTCCAAAGTTGGATAAGAAGTACCGGGCGCCGGAAGACTCTCCGGCATGTCTCATTGGCCATCCGAAGCCTGATTCTGTAATAATGCAGGCTGCTCAGAGAAGATCTAAGAGACCCACTTCCCCATGTACTACACCGCCTGACAAAGAAGGGCGTAGGTTGGACCATATTAGGAAAAGATTTTGTGCGCTTGCTGCTACAGCCATCAGAACCTCTAATGCCATGGCATCCTTGGGAGTTACGCTAGGCAGATGTGGTCAGACATCGCACCTTTTCTAGAACTTCTGCCTGAGGAAAAGAAAAAGGAGTCAAAGGAGATCCTTTCAGAGGGAGAGAGAGCCTCATCGGAAGCCATTGATGTGGCTATGGACATTGCTTCCACCGCTTGTAGGCAGATGGCAGGAGCTCAGTATTACGCAGGCAAGGTTGGCTGAAAGCGACAGCATTTCGCCGAGAAGTCCAGGCTAAAGTGCTGGACATGCCTTTTGATGGGGAGAACCTGCTAGGTAAGCATGTTGAGGATGCACTTCAGACTATCAAGTCGGACACAGATACGGCAAAATCTCTAGCCAATCTGCAACAAAAAAGGTTCTCTTCTTTCTGTGGGAGAGGAAGGGGTCAATTTACAGCTCGGCCGCAGCCTCAGCAGCGTTTTCCCCCTTATTACCAGCAAGGTTTCCAACCTCAACATTCCACCCAGTCCTTTCGGCAGACGCCTGCACCAACCTACTCCAGGTCTCCGGCCCGAAGAAGTTCTGCATCTGTAGGAAAATCCCATGACACGGGCAGAAGACAATGAGACTTATCAGGCACCCACCACCCCAGTCCCACTTCATTCGGCTCAAGATTGCTACAGATTCTTTCTTCAGTGGTACTCCATTTCGTCCGACAGATGGGTGTTGGACGTTTTCAACCACAGACACATGCTAGAATTTCTTCAACAACCTCTGGATTATCCTCCGAGAAAGACTGCTCATCGCCATCTGGCGCTTCTCGGAAGGGAGATAAAACTTCTCGACATGCAGGCAATCGAGATAGTGCCACGTAGTCAGCGTAACTTGGGATTCTACTCCCATTTTTTCCTTATAAAGAAAAAAAACGGCAAATGGAGGCAGGTCATGGACCTCAGGTTGTTGAACAAGTTCATCAAAAGTCAGCCATTTCGGATGTCCTCGCTCCAGGAGATTCTCCTTCTCTTGGATTCAGGGGATTACATGACCTCTCTGAATCTTCTGGATGCGTATTTTCACATTCCCATTCATCCAAAGCATTGTCATTCTCTCAGGTTCCAAGTGGCAGGGTCCCACTACCAGTTCAAGGTGCTACCTTTCGGGCTAAATTCTGCGCCCGGGGTTTTCACCAAATGTTTGGCGCCAGTAGCGGCCTATGTCCGGCGATCCGGTCACCAGGTTTTTCCCTACTTGGACGATTGGTTGATCAAGGCTCAAACATTTCAAGGTGCAAGAAAGTCCAAGAATGTCTGTCTTTGCCTTTTTCGATCCCTGGGTCTCAATCTCAATGAAGAGATTCTTCACTCCTTCCGTCCAAATCTCTGGTGTTTCTGGGAGCGAGGTTGGACACCGACCTCTCAATGGCTTTTCCCACAGAGGAAATAATTTCTCGTCTTCTAAAGATGGTTCAGTCCCTTTCTTTAAAAAAGTTTGTTTCTGTGAAGAGTTACAAATCAATGCTGGGGATGATGTATTCTTGCATTCCACTGATTCCTCACTGTCGATTGCGAATGAGGCCTCTTCAGGAACAGCTCAATGCCCATTGGATGCAGGCTCGAGGCTCATTCGAGTACACTATCTCAATCACGCCTCAGATGATCAGTGCGATGTCTTGGTGGGCAGTAAGAAGCAATCTCTTGCAAGGCGTGTCCTTTCTTCTTCCAGAGCCCTTGATGGTTATGACGACGGACACCTCCATGGAGGGATGGGGAGCTCACCTCCAGTAACGTCAGGTTCAGGGGAAGTAGTCGGACCAGGAATCTCTATGCCACATCAACCTGTTTGAGCTGAAGGCAGTGTTTCTAGGGCTATGTTCCTTCCTACCAAGAATAAAAGATTTCTCGAGCCTTGTCCGCACGGACAATACAACCACCATGTTTTACCTTCAGAAACAAGGAGGGATGAGATCTCAGGCCCTCTCAAGTCTGGCGCAGCAAGTTTGGAACTGGTTGATTCACCACAACATCTACTTACAAGTCCAGCACGTTCCAGGGGTGCTCAACGAATGGGCTGATTCGCTCAGCAGAGATTCCAAGCAGTATCACAAGTGGGAATTGGATGCCGTTCAGCTGGAAAAAAAAAAATCAGTATTGGGGATCGCCAACCCTGGATCTGTTCGCTATATTACTCAACAAAAAATGCAAATTCTAAGCCAGCAGATTACCTCAGCCAGGTTCTCTGGGTAAAGCCTTCCATTTCTCCTGGGAAGGGACGTTCGCTTACGCGTTCCCTCCATTCCCTTTGATACCCAATGCCCTACAGAAGATGAATCGAGAACCTTGCCACATCATTCTCATTGCCTCGGTATGGGCAAGGCAATACTGGTTCACAGAGCTGTTTCGCCTATCAGAGACTTCTCCAATACGTCTTCAGCCTTCAAGACGTATGCTCTCAATGGACCGAGGCCAAGTGATTCATCCTCAGATTCAATATCTTCACTTGTTGGCCTGGCTCGTCACCACACTGAGTTTGGTGACTTAAGCATTTCTGAGGCGTGCTGTTCTATTCTTAACAAGGCCCGTTCTCCCTCCACGGTCAAGTTTTATTCAGCCAAATAGAAAAGATTCTGCTCCTGGTGTACAAAGCATTTCTGCCATCCACTCTCGTCTTCTCCGGAGGAGGTTTTGCCATATTTCTTGTCACTGTTTTTGCAAACAAGGGAACCCAATTGTAATGGTCAGGGACCTTGGCTATTGATAAGTTACAAACACAGTAGTCCCCGACAAGGAGAGTACAACAAAGGGGAATAAATATAGACTAGGAATCAGTGCTATATTAAAGCTGTCCAGCCGGACAGGGTAGTTTTAATGTTGTATAAATTTAAACAAAATGACAGCGGGACACAATCCTGCGTCCTGCAATGTATATATAACACAAAAAACAAAAACAAAACAGAGGTTCAGGTAGAACAGTTGCTTGTGTGTCATACATTGGATAAAACAATCAAAATATGAACAACGACACCGGTACGAAAAACAATAACCAATTAAATTGTTTGCTGTGTACAAGAAGTCGACGACGTTACGATCCCGTAAGACCAATAGAGGAACCATCATCAGGACATTGTATTGCATGCATGAGTAAAAGTTGCCATGCAGAGGGCACGAAGGAAAACTGTTTGGTGGTAGACCGCGCTTAGGTCTCAGTTGTCGATTTCCAGACGAAGTAGTAAAAAACCTGTGTAAAAGAGTGTGCCTTGGTTGCGGTCCGCCATAACTTTACTTTATCTTCTTGCTCCCTCGCATGGTCATTGCACCGCCTAAATTACCAGCATCGCCGGTCGCCGTCGTGAACACACGGCTGCAGTCCACCTTCCTTCACTATTTCTTCGTGCTCCACTGAACGGTAAGCGCTGTCCTTTTTACCTCCCGGTTTATCACTTCTGAGGTACGCCGCCCCATGTAAACGGCACACTCCTTTACACAGGTATTTTACTTCTATGACTGGAAATCGACAATTGAGACCTAAGCGCGTTCTACCACCAGACAGTTTTCTTCGTGCCCTCTGCACAGAACTTTTACTCAGGCATGCAATACAATGTCCTGATGATGATCCCTCTATTGGTCTTACGGGATCGAAATGTCGTCGACTTCTTGTACACCGCAAACACAATTTCATTTGTTATTGTTTTTCGTACCGGTTTCGTTGTTAATATTTTGCTTTTTTATCCAATTTATGACACACAAGCAACTGTTCTGCCTGAGCCTCTGTTTTGTTTTAGTTTTTTTGTGTTATATGTACATTGCAGAACACAGGATTGTTAGCACTGATTCTTAGTCTATAGTCATTCCCCTATTGCTGTACTTTCCTTGTTGGGGACTACTGTGTTTGCAACATATTTTTTGTCGCTGGCAAAAGCTAGCCTTTCTCATTCTTCAGTTAAGGTTCATTTGGCGCAATCCCAAGGTATAGGAGACGTTCAAGCCAGTCGCCCCTATGGTCCTGCAGATTGGTAAAGGAATTTCTGAAAGGTCTTTTCAGAGCATACCCGCCGGTTCGGCGTGCTCTGGCAATTGAACATTGTGTTGTCCCATCTCATGAGAGCACCATTCAAGCCAATTCACAAGTGTGACATAAAATTTCTCTCTTGTAAGGTGGCTTTTCTGTTAGCCATCACATCTGCTAGACGCATTAGCAAAATTCAAGCTTTCTCATCAACAGAACCTTACCTACAATTCTAGCAGGATAGAGTGGTGCTACGCACTAATCCTTCGTTCATACCCAAGGTGCCTACCACGTTCCTTCTGAATTAACCTGTAGTTCTGCCTTCATTCTTTCCTGCTCCATCTACACCAGCAGAGAGACCTCTGCATTCATTGGGCATCAGACAATGTTTAAAGTTCTACCTACAGAGGACTAAGTCTTTTCACAAGTCTACTCAACTGTTCATCCCCTGCTCTGCCCCTAGGGCACTTCTACTATTACCTACTGCCATGAAAGGGCGGGTCGCCTGCTAGCTTCTAAAGTAACTGCCCATTCCACGAGGAAGATGGCTACGTCCTCAGCCCTGTTTGCCGGTGGGCCCCTACCAGACATCTGCAGGGCAGCGACATGGACAAGCGTCCATACATTCACGAGGCACTACTGGCTGGATACTTGGTGAAGAACGGATGCTGCAGTTGGCCAAGCAGCCCTTCGTCGTCTATTTGCTTAAGGTAGGCTTCATTTTCTGAGGTTTCTAAGAATTTTTATTATCATTATTATTGTTATTATCGTTATTATCAATATTATTTCTGACAAATCTTATTTATGTATGTGTATATATATATATTTATGTATGTTTTTAACCAACTGTTGGAAATGGCCCTTTTGCAGGGTCATCCCTAAACTTTTTGCCTTCCTCCTGTATTTTTTCTGACCTGTTTGTGTTGATTTCATGACTCTGGGCACTCTACCACTGCTGAGCAGTGCTAAAGTGCATATGCTCTCCCTTTGTAAATATGACACGTGAATTGGTATATCCATGATTGGCTTATTTGGTTTACCTGTTAGTCCCTAGTAGCGTGGCCTGTGTGTGCCCAGGGCTGGTAAACCAAATGCTGCTGGTGGGCCTGCAGCGCTGGTTTGCACCACCCACAGAAGCAGCTTGTAAAGTGTATCTCAGACCTGCCACTGCAGTGTCTGTGTGCAGTCTAGAACTGCCATCTTGGCTATGAAGTGCACCCACTTCCCAGCCCCATAACCTTCCCTTGGCATCATGTAAGCCACCCCTATGGTAGGGTGCATTGTATGTGTAAGGTAGGACATGCTCTGATGTGTGTAGCATGTCCTGGTACTGAATTACACCCAATTTCGTTTTTCAGTACTGTAAGGCTACCTATTCTCCATAGGCCAGAATGGCCAGTTTGACTATTACACTCTATAGTCCTAACTGTCCCCAGGAACATGGTAGAAAAACGAATTTAGTGTGCCTGAGCTCAGAATATTAAAATACATCTTTTAGTGAAGGTTAGTTTTATATTCTGTGTTTGAAAATACTACTTTTAGAAAGTGGGTATTTTCTTGCCTAAGCCTTCCAGTGTGCTCTGCTGTTATGTGTATTGGCTGTCTGGGTTTGGAGTGACAGGGCTGGGGAATTCCAGGAGACATGGTGAGGGGTCCCAGTGGTGAATGGAGAGATCTGCATCTAGATGGGTGGGAGGAGTTGCACCTGGGACCTGAATAGGGCTGTGCCTTCCCTCCACTGTGCTGGCTCCACCTCCTGTGGTGCGTCTGATGTCTCTGCCCTACACTCTGAAAGGAAGGATGCAGCCTGGTAAACAAAGTGCTCCAGGACTGAGCAGAACTGGTTCTGGCTGGGTTCAGTCACTTGTGACTCTTTAGAACAAAGACTTTTGGGGTATAAATATCTGTGCTGAAACCCCTACAATTTGTATTGCCCTGGATTTCAAGACCAACCTCTGTCCGTGGAACTGAAGAAAGCTGCAGGAGAGGTCTGTCCTGGTGTTGTGGGCTGTTCCCTGGATTGGCATGCAGTAGTTTTCATTGGACTGGACATAGGAGGGAAAAGGAGCTGTAAGAGAACTTTTTAATCTTAAACCTGCAATCACCCAAGGGCTAGAGAGAGAACAAGCCTCCTGACTGAAGTCTCAGGACCAATAGACTTCATTTTCGTCGCTAAGGCCTGTTAGCGAGCTGCCGCAGCTGAGGAGCGTGAAGAAAATCGTCGCTACACCTACCGAGCGTGAAGAAAATCATCGCATCGCTGCCGCTGAGGGCTCGCTGGCCTGATCATCGCCCCGCACGTTTGCGGCCAGAAAATCATCGCTACAATTGCTTGAACGTCTGGAAAATCGTCGCTAACCCCCGTTAACGAGCGGCCAAAGACCAGAGCGTGAGGAAAAACATCGCTAACCCACCGGAGCGACATTTCTTGTGGATTATTTGCCAACATCTCAGAACTGTGAGTAGAGGGGTCGCAGAGACCACTGTCCTGAACTGAACTTTACCTTACCCGTTGGAACTATTTTTGCAGTATCCAGAGAGAACTATTTTTGTACAATATTGTGGTTTCCTCGTTATTTGGTCTTGTGATAAGTCTCTATAAATATAACTATTTTCTTTGATAACTAACTGTGTTGTGTCCTTTTGTAGTGTTCCTCACTGTATTTACTGTGTATGATCATCAACGTTTTACACACTGCCTCTGAGATTAGCTTAACTGCTCGTGCTCCGTTACCACAGGGTGGAGCAGGGGTTGTCAAGGGGGTGCAGCCCTTCACTCTGACTTAGAAAGAAGGGTCCCTGCTTGGACAGTGGCCATCCACTGCCAACCAGAGACCCCCATTTCTAACACCAACAATGTTAAGTTGCTTGCTTCAGTTTAACTGATGAAGTTATGTTGCATGGAGGGATGGTTCACCTGTTTTTTTCCACCTCCATTTTGTTATTATGTACTGCTTACTACTCCGATTCAAGCATGTAAATCTATCAATGATACAATACTGGAGCAAAAACAAGTTACTTACCTGTACACTGTGGTTCTCCAGTATTGATATAGATGCACATGCAGCCCTCTTTCCTCCCCTTACAGGTGCACCCTTCCATACCTCTTCTATTTGACTAATTACACTTGTGCTCGAAATCTGAGGTATGGTGGCCCTGCAGGGGATGGATACTCAGCGGTCTGCGAAATGATTGGCTGGAGTTTGGATGTTCTTTAATGAGGCTAACTGGTTACTAAATACTGTTGATTCTCAAGGAAGATTGTCCTTTTGACTTCTACACTTCTATTTTACTGTTACCTTGGGACTACCACCATGATGACGGGAAAGATTCAAACATGTGAATCTATAAGAGATATCTACACTGGAGAACCACAGTGTACAGGTATGTAACTTGTTTTATCCTGCTGGAATGTCAAATGCTGCTTGACAGGTCTGCTCTGACTCTCATATAACAACATTTGCAGCACACTTGAAAGGTAGGAAACAGGATGCCAAAACAGTTCTTGTGTATCAACTGTTTGGTTGCTGGAAAACCCTGTTTTAGTCCTACCAAACGTCTGTACCCAGATTTATTTGGGATACAGTGGCTGCCTAAGACTGGATTTTAATGTTAGATGTGGGACGACGACAAGATTATCATAGTAAACTCCCCCCAGCCCCTAAAGCCTTAGTTGAGTGAGGCTGAAGACTTTCACCATTTTGCAAATATCCAAAGTGGATGTTGTTGGCCCAGAAACTTTTACCCCATTGGTTAGGGCATGCCTGGGAGTAAAATCCCTTGCCCCTCCGCCCCCACTAGGTCATGCCATGTATAAATGTGGCATCTCCAGATACCGACTTCAGAACACTGTTTGGTCCCGAGAAGGAACAAAAGAATACTAGACCTGCTGTCTGTGGCCTGAGAAAAGCCCTGAAGGACGAGATCTGCTCTCTCTTGTATCCAGCCAAAGATGTGAACTCCAAGGGTCGTAATGCTGACCTCATGTTAAAGCTCCAGAGATACAACAAGCTACTACACGGCTGACCAGCGGCAACTGAACCAGGACTAGACCTTCCTGTTGGCCTGATACCATGTGAGTCTCTAAATGCCTCCCTTGAGGCCCCCGAGTGCTTTAGAAGTGTTTTTCCTGTGTGGATTAGGACTTAAAGGACTAAGTCAATAAGCAAAATCTGTGACCATGGCAAAACTGTTTAATGTGTCCATCCAAGCTCCATTATGGCCATCCTGAAATTGCACCCAGATCCCAGTCTACCACGACCATTGACTATCATTGGCATTTTCTGCTTCTTAGAGACATTCCTACATAAAACTTTGAAAAATCATATCTCTGGTTCCCTGCTTGGATTTTTGACATTTTGGTGTAAATGTACTCTTATTTTTCTAATTTGATGTGGTATTTTTATTGTTTTGCATTTTGACTTTATTTCTGTTTTTGTACTGCATAAATGCTTTGCAAACTGCCCTAAGTTAAGTTATGTCTGTCCGCTCTGTGCCACTTAGTGGCTTTGAGGGTTCAACCTGATAAGCGTTGTGATTATTCCTTGAGGTGGGTAGCACCTCAAATAGTTCACTTTTATGAGGAGAAGTATGGCCAGTTAGAGAAATAAAATAGGTAGAGAGTAAGACAGACAGGCTACACTGAGAGATAAGAATTCAAAGGTTGGAGGGTATGGGGAGGGTAATTCGATAGAGCAGAAAGAGACAGAGAACAATCAGTAGATTTAATTCAAGATCAATTACCATGCAGTGTTTTAGGAATGTAGCTAGAGGAGGCTTATTGAAATAACATGCAATCTGAAGATGTGTAAAATGTATCAAAAGGGGTTCATTGTTTTCGCTTGTGGGTAGGTGCTATATGTTGTTGCATCTTTAGGTGTTTCAGTTGGTCAGTGTTGGGGTTGAACAGTTCATCCTTTTGAAGGTTTAATTATTTGCAAAGATTATTTTGCATTCTGTTTGAGTTAATTCTTGGCTTTTTTTAATGCGAACTACTGAGTTACGTAGTATGTTCTGAAAGAATTTGGGGATCAAGTAACATGAGGTAAGATGTGGGAAATAGACTATCTCTTCGATTTGCATCGATCATTTTGTTATGTATACGTTTGAAACAGATGCATGGTTGGCATGTTTATATGGGGATCTGGTTCTACTCCGATATTAGTTGGTGCAGAGATTATGCTGATTTAATTCTGCCTTGAGGGAGAGCTCGCTGCAGGGACATCTGTCTTTAGGCCAGAATTTGTGATAGCACTCATTTTTGTGAATGAGATCATATAGATTCTCTGATAGATCACATTGGTAATAACCAGATCTTAACTATCCTTCTTAACTCTTTGTTATTCTCAGTGACTCCAGTTTTTGCAGGTAAGGAATTCCACAGTTTGGCGGCATGAACAGAGAAAGCAGTACAACCTATAGCTTTTTCCTGTAAGCAGGAATTATTAAACACTGTGCCAGTTTGGAACGGAAGTTCTCGGTTGGGCATATTTTGTAACTTTTTGATTGAAGGAATTTTTGCCCTTTATCGTTTATTGCTGTGAGTGATGCATACTAGCTTGAAAGAGGATCTTCTTGCAATAGGGAGGCAGTGTAGAGCCTTCAGCAATGGAGAGATGCAGGCTTGTATACTTTTACATTTAGAATTAGTCTTGCTTCTGAATTATTTATTATTTGCAGCCTTCTCAGGGTTGAACTTGGAATACCATGGTATTGTCTGTTAGCATAATCAAGTTTAGAGAGGATGAGAGTAATTGTTGCTTGTATTTTTTTTAAGGAAATCCAAGATGTGTAGAGATGCATCTGAGGGCCTGAAGATGCTATTTATCGCACCGTGTACATAACGATACCCTGGTGTTTGCTATCAAGTGTGGGTGGTTGAAAATCTTTATTCGGCATATAAAAATACCATAAAATATACAATTCATATACAATAAAAAACATAACATTTACAGTATACAGCTTTTAGGAAAATTCTTACAAGGTACCACTTCATCATAGCCATCAATCATATCTTGTTACTTTAAAAAATTTCAGAAAACAGGTGCCCTACCTAAATTTTAAACCAATACACATGTATCACCCAGTAAATTCAGGTTTAGGAGCAAGGAAATAATTCATAAACGACGCAATAAAATTTAAAATACTATAAAATACTTATTACAAAACGGCAAGGTGTGAGAGGCAAGATAGTAATTTATTAAGGTCAACCGTCCCTTGAAACCCTTAATCTAAGAGCAGATCTTAAAAAGTTTGTAATACTAAAAAGAGTGAATGGATCTGGTGCTAATTTTCAAAATGCCAGAGCAACACGTGCCTGCCTAAATCTGGCTTTCTTTAAAAGGCCCTTCAGGAAATATTTTCTAGGGAATGCATAATACGGGCAAAACAGAACAAAATGTAGGGTATCCTGCGGAGACCTATTGTCGCAGCCGCAGGATCCTTTCTGTTCTGTGGTCGCTGTCAAGCCTGCCGGTACCGCCAGTAGGTGCTAAAAAAGATTTAGCCTAAAACATGTGATTAAAAATCTATTGTGAGCCCTGCATATGAGAGACAAGTATAGGTCAATGCCTTGGGTAGACTTAATTACTAAATATTCTCTCACCGAAGACTTAAGGAGCTCTCTGTCCTCCCTCTCCCTCATAGAGTGCTTAATAAATCGTTCCTTGACAACTACCTTTTCCCTAGTGCTCATATTAGCTGGATCTGTGAATAAGTCTGCACGCCCCATTTTATCAAAAGACTTATTCACATACCCTAGCCAGGGAATTTTAAGCCCGTGTTCGAGACAAAAACACAGTCTTGAATCACCAGCCTGCTAAAGGCTGCCTCCTCATTTGCCCAGGCCATCAGATCCGATATATAGCTGGTTCCCAAATCTTCATGGATAATATATGCAGGAGTGCTCTGGGGGACTTTTAGTAATCGTCTCAGATACCTATTTTCTTTAATTTCAAATTTGTTGGTTTCCACAAATCCCCAGACCTCACTTCCGTATAACACTTTGGGACAACACATTGAGCTATATAATTTTAGAACCACTTCTGGGGTCCATCGTCCTAATCTATGTGTAAAATTCGAAATTGACCCCGTTGACCTTACCAAAGCTAGGCACTTTTCCTCTAGCAGGTGTCTAAAATTTAGGTGTTCATTAAATAAGATGCCCAGGTAAGAAAAAGACTGTACTTTGCCTAGGGTGTAGGAACCTATTGTGTAGTTATAGGATTTACGTGGCTTCTTTCAAATTTCCATAATGTATGATTTTGTGAGATTTGGAGCCATATCCAGTTTCTCCATAAAGGTCACAAAACCATCAATTAGGAGCTGCAAACCTCTGGGAGTGCGAGCAAGCAGCACTGCATCATCTGCATAGCAAGCAGCACCGCATCATCTGCATAAAGCAGAACTGAAACCACCCGATTACCTATCCTGGGGCTATCTGCCTGTATCAAGCTCAGTGCAGAGTCAAGAGCATTATTATATAAAGTAACAAGCATTGGCATAGCCAATAGGTCTCGCCTTTGAGACCTTATAAGTGTTTAGCCATGCTACAGTTGATGTTGCACCAAGGATACTGTGCTGCATAACTAAATACTTATAAGGTCCCGAAGGCGAGACCTATTGGCTATGCCAATGCTTGTTGATTGTGCAATCTGTTCCAGCTGAAGATGCTAACCACAATTTCCTGTGCTCCACAGATATATCTCCTTAAAATGAAATTTCCTAGACTAGTTCTAACCTGTGCCTCGGTTTTTCACCCCGCCAAAGTATGAGTGATAAATAAACAAGTTTTAATAAGAACTAATCTTTCATACGGAAGTACATATATATAGTGTAAAACGAGAGGAATTAGGATTAGAGGTCCACTTGAATAGAGTGACTGAAGGAGAGTGAGGTCGAAAGGGAGAAGAGAGGCCAACTAGGATAGAGTCACTGAGGGTGTGGAAAGAGAAATGAGAAGAAAGAGGAGGAGGCCAACCACGGTAAGCTGACTGAGGATCAATTGTAAGAGAAACCAGAGTGGGATCATAGTACATACAGCCTCACAGCTGTAACCGCAGAGAATGACGAGCACCAACCCACATAGGGGGCATGGTGCCTTTAGTGGCAGCAAGGGGCGGAACCAGGTTAGAAACTCTTCCGGGTTAAGTTACCCGGAAGAGTTTGATCGTCGTGGACCCAGGAAGTGCATCACGGGCAGGAAACTGGTGGGGGGTTTAAGAGCCCAGGAGCAAGGTTGAACCCACTCTTTGTCCTCTCTCCTCGTGGTCGGCGACATCGGGGCGTCGCGAAGTTACCCGGGAAGCGGTCGTGTAAGCGGTGCTTGAGCTGCCCACAAGGTGAGAGGGCCTCATTAGCGTAGTTGTATTCAAGTTAAACAGGTTTGTAGAGTATTTTTATTGAATTTTAAGCGTTAGTGGGGATTTTCGCGATTGGGGGTGGCAGCGATAGCACGCGTAAAAGAGTCATGCTGCGCTGCTGCCTCGGGTGCAGGAAGTCAGGGTGCGAGCTTCCAGGTCGCGTCCACATCCCGTGATGCCGGGCAAATCACTTTGTCCCCGCGTGCCCGAATGGTGTAATGTAATACTAGCTATGTAAAGCGCTCCAATACCTTCGGGTCGAGTTCGCGCTATATAAAAATGCAAAGCATGCTAATGTGGCATCGGCACTGCCCGCCGCAGCGATCTATTATTTCGTGTAAATACGGGCTATGTAAAGCGCTCCAACACTTTCGGGTCGAGTGCGCGCTATTTAAATAGGCAACGACTTCGGCAGCAAAGCACGCTAGTGTTGCATCAGCAGTTCCCGCCGCGGCGATTGATTAATTCGTGTACAAGGCCAACAGAACTCAGAAGGCAGCACCGAGCAAGGGTGGTAAATAATACCTGCCAGCGCGCACACATGTTTAGGGGGAATGGCAGCCCCCGGGAACCGAGGGACGCGCTGCGGATGGGTGCACACGCACCGCATCTGCACAAGGGGCCATGTTCTGCAGGTAGGGGTGCAGGCAAGGGAGAGCACGTCACGCAGCAATTAAAGTATGGCGCAAAATTCCAGGTTACAAGCTAGCTCATAGATAACGAGCTTTTCAGAGTGCTTATGTATGACATTGTCACAATTATCCATAGTATTATCTTCATATCCTCCATCAATTAAGTCTTGACAGTGCATAGTTCCCATGGAGGCTGTTCAGTTCGTTTTCGGAAGAACGGTTACATCAGGAGTGTACAGGGGAAGTATCGCAGCGCTGATTGTTGGGATAATGTAGGGCGCGTCAGGCCAACAAAAGATTTTGAGGCGTTGCGCAGCACCATAATAAACACGCACGTAAGCTGTGGGGCGCGGGCGTAAAAATAGGATAAAGCATGCGCAGAGGTGAGAACGGGTTGATTGGAATGCGGATTAACGGGGGACACCGTGGCAGAGAATATCCCAGTGGTCTTTGGGTCAAAGGAGGTGGGGGTTAAAGGGGCAACGAATAACTGCGATTTGTTTCTTTAAGTACAGAATGCCTCCAAAACGGGCCCAGAAGGGCAAAGGCGCCCCCGCCACCAAGGATGATTTCCGCTCTCTGGCAGAGCTCTGGGATGTCGCAAAGAAAGGGGGCATAGACTGGTCGCTACGCACGTTGTCCGAGAAAGGAGAGGCGAGCGGGCAACAGGACGTCACACGGGCCAAACGGGCAAGGCGGACACCGGAGCGCTTCAAGGATGCACAGCAAGACAAACGCTCTAAAGTCACGGACTCTCAGACTGGTACCCCAGGTGAGGCAGGGTTGAGAGGGCAATCGGCCTTGGCCACGGACAGGACACAGCCCACATGCTCAGCTCCCTCAGCGCAACTGAACGAGGCAACCACACAGGCGTCAGGAAACGCAACGTCCTCCAATTTAGCGCAGGCAGCGGGCCCCCCAGTGGTGGTGGGGCAAGGTGGGGCGGCAGGGTCAGCAACACCAGGTGCAACGACGCAACTGGGGGCGGTAGGGCCCCAACACCTCAGTCTGCTCCTCCGGTGGTAGCGCATCAGGGCAGCGGGATAGCCCAAGTGTGGGTCCAATCAGGAGGGGTGGCACAATCCCCTGTGGTAGTGGCGGCAGCGACCCAGGGACCAACCATTAATAGCGGGATATCAGGGCCAGCGGCCCCCATAACAGCATCCCCCCTTGCCGCGGGGACAACATTAGCGGGGCAGCCCCTTCTCGCACACAGTCCACCGATTTATGGTTCGGCATCTCTAGCGGTGGCCCCATCAGCGGGGATCACTTGGCATGTACCAGCAGAGACCAGAGAAAAAATATTCAGAAGGGAGTTCGTAGATGTCTTTGACCTAATCAATGCGGGGGTAATCCCGGGCAAAAGCAGGACAGGGAAGGAAGGGGAGCTGAAACAGAAGAGAGTGTGGGTGGACTGGACTATTAAGAATTGGGTCACGGGGTTCGCTATTTATGCGGCTATCATGGTCGAAAGGTATCCCCAAATGGCAGCTCAATTGATCAGTTACATTTCCATGATTCATGGGGCTGCTTCGGAATTCCCGGGAACGGGTTGGCTGCAGTATGACAACAAATTTAGGCAAATGAAAGCAGTCCACCCGGCAGTAGCTTGGGACCAGCGGGAGATAAACATTTGGCATGGGGTTTTCTATTCAACGGGGCCAGTTAACAAGACGATGCAGCCCTTTCGGGGTGACAGAGGGACGGGTGATAAAAAACAGGCCTGTTGGCAGTTCAATAAGAATGAGTGCAACAGGGGCACAGTATGCAAGTTCAAACATTTGTGCTCCTTCTGCGGGAAGCTGGGACACCCAGAGAGTAAGTGTTACTAAAAAGGGGGAAGGCCACAAGAGCAGCCCACACAGAACCAACCCCAGACCAGGGGACGAGGTGCACAAGCACCCTAAGCCATTGCCAACGCCCATACAGCACCATGTATTGACGCACCTTCTCAGTAAATACCACAGGATAGAAGAGGCTCAGTTCTTACATCAAGGTTTTAAATTTGGCTTTCGCATCCCATCCGATGCTACCCCAGCAGCCACCCCACCGCGCAATCAATGTTCAGTCCTACGAAACCTGGAGGTGGCTAGAAAAAAGATTAGGAAAGAGGTGTCCTTAGGGAGGGTGGCAGGCCCCTTCCAGCAGCTGCCTAGGCATGACTTAGTATGCTCACCCCTGGGTTTAGTACCTAAGAAAGAGGAAGGAAAATTTTGGTTGATCCACAACTTGTCAAGTCCCCCAGGGCTGTCAGAGAATGATAAACTTGATCCAGACCTATGCACGGTTCGTTACACTACCTTTGATGCGGCAATACAGAAGTTGCAGGGGCTGGGTGAGGGAGCGCTAATGGCGAAATCTGACATTGAGGCAGCCTTTCGCCTCTTGCCAGTTCACCCTGAGGACACCAGGCTTCTTGGTTTCACCTTTCAAGGAGAGTTCTACATGGACTTGTGCATGCCAATGGGTTGCTCTATCGCCTGCGCAGTGTTCGAAACGTTCAGCAGGTTTCTGGAATGGGCAGTGTAGGAGATAGTACCGTCAGCTGAGTTGGTGCATTATTTGGATGATTTCCTATTTCTTGGGGCGCCGGGCTCGTCGGCGTGCAGGAAGGCCCTGCTGGGCTTCCAGCACCTGGCAGAAGCACTGGGGGTCCCCTTGGCTGCAGAAAAAAACTGAGGGGCCGGTGACACGTTTAACTTTTCTTGGGATAGAAAGTGACACAGAGGAGGGAGTGTGCAGACTCCCCCAGGAGAAAGTAGCTTCTTTTGGGGCTGCTGTGGAGTCTTTTTTGACGGCGCGCAAAATGACACTTCACCAATTGCAAATCCTGGTGGGGCAGCTTAATTTTGCACTCAGGGTGATACCTATGGGCCGGGTGTTTTCTAGAAGCATAGCAAGGGCAATGCCGGGTCTGAGGGCCAAACACCACCACACCAGGCTTTCTGCCGAAGTCAAAACCGATTTGGGGATATGGAAGGATTTTCTGGTAGACTTCAATGGAACGGTCATTTGGCAACAACCCGGTCAGGCAAATTTGGAGTTAGAATTATTCACGGATGCGGCAGGCAGTGTAGGATTTGGAGCGGTTTTAGGTACCAGGTGGTGCATGCAGCATTGGCCGATTGAGTAGGCGGTTTCAGGGCTCACCCGCAACATCACCTTTCTTGAGCTATTCCCAATCATTGTGGCAGTACATTTGTGGGGTGAAATGCTGGAAAACAAGCATATTATATTTTGATCTGATAGCATATCAGCAGTAATGGCCATCAATAATCAGAGAGCTACTTGCCCCTGGGTCCTGCGCCTGCTGAAAGAATTAGTGCTAGGATGTTTGCAGCGCAATGTATACTTTACAGCAAAACACGTGCCGGGGGTGGATAACTCAGTTGCTGACGCCCTGTCTCGTTTCAAGTTGACAGAGTTCCGCGCCAGATAGCCACAGGCAGACAAACAGATGACGAACTTCCCGGCGGGGTTATGGAAGCTTGGTGCCCCACAGCTCCCGAGTTGATAACTGCGTCATTGGCCCCCTAGACTAAGAGTATGTATGAGAAGTCGTGGCAGGCATACCTGTCTACCATTGGGGGGTCGGACGCGGTAGAGAGATTGTCAACACAAAGTGTTCTGGTATTCATAGTAAGACAAAAAGAGGACGGCAAATCGTTGTCCATGGTGAGGAGACAGTTATCAGCAATAGCCTTTTATGCAGGTCTGGGGGGGGTGGCAGACCCTACAAAGGACTCAAGAGTAAAAAGGGCAATGAGGGGGTGGGAACGTCTGGTGCCAGGGACAAAAGACAATAGGAGACCGATTGATGCAGGCAGATTGTCAAACATCTTAGAAGCATTACCGCAGATCTGCTTCTCTCCTTATGAAACACTTTTGCTGAGACTAGCGTACTCATTAGCTTTCTTTGGGGCCTTCAGGGTGTCAGAATTTCTCCCCGGGTCAAAGGCAGACAATGAGGGAGGCTTACGCCTGGAGAATGTGATCTTAACCGGGGAAGCTATGAAGCTCAGAGTTCGGAGGTCCAAGACAGACCCGTTGGGCAAGGGGATGTGGGTCCAACTGGGGGCAGTGGCGGGGGCTACTTTTTGTCCGGTAACCTTGGCTCATGGGTTTTTCCAGATTAGACCGAGGGGGGTGGGTCAGAGGGCGCTGGGGCATGCGGATGGTACCCCCCTTACTAGATTTCAATTCACCAGGATATGCAAGAGAGCATTGGAAAATTTGGGGTTGGAAACAACGCACTTCACGTCTCATTCATTCCGCATTGGGGCAGCCACAACGGCGGCAGCTTTGGGCCTTCCGGGCGACACGATTAAGAGGGTGGGACGATGGAAGTCCTCATGTTTTGAACGTTACGTACGCCCTCACCTCGCATGAAGCCTGACTCTCCCCCTTTTGCACCCCCCCCCTATTCCCCCCAGTGGCTGATTCTGTCTCCTTTGCAATTTTGGTCCAGGTATCCCGGATCAGAGAACAAGGGTTTGTTGGTGCGGCCACTCCTTTATACACAGAGCAAGGCTCCTCTTCAGCAGAGCACACGAAGGCAGATGGCTGGAGGGGGTCGACCACCACTGGGTAGGGGTCGGTGGACAGCGTCTAGCAGACGTGCCAAAGAACTTGCGGGATGCCATGGCCAGGGGCATGCCGGTCCCAGCATGTGCTGGTGATTCATTCAGGTGGCAATGATATGATCCCAGCGGGAAGGAGGGGTGTTAAGGAAGCACTGTTCTCTACCCTGTCTGTGGTGAGGAACATGTTTCCGGACGCAAAAATATTTTGGTCGGAGGTGATCCCTCGCTAAGTATGGGCCAATGGGGCGCCGGCTAGGGCTATCAATAAATCAGTGAAGAGGTTGAATCAGTCGGTGGCCGAAATCCTGAAGAAATCTCGCATCAGTACCATTAGGCACAAACTAATACAAGTGACAAGTCTTGGGCTGTACGCACCCGATGGAGTGCACCTGTCACAGGCAGGGATGGAGTTGTTTGTACACACCATCTTGGGGGCTCTGGCGGTGGAAGTAGAAGGATCGAGGGGGGGAGGGCGAGTCCGCCAGGGAGCGCCTGGCCCTGTGGCGGGGTCCTGGACAAGAGACATGTCAGGGACTCCGGTTGGCGGCGGCTGCTTGGCCCCAGAACAGGGCGCGCAGCCTATTGTGGGCTCTGGGCTGGCGGGAGAGGGGGCTGACCTGCTGGTGGCCCTGGACTCTCTGGCCCTACCCAGGAAGCCGGTGCTAGTTATCAGCAGTGATGAAACTACCTGCGGCTCTGTTGGCCGGTGGGCGGTCAGCACTAAAGAGAGCAGGGTATCTTGGTTGGGGCCTGCTGGCACAACCCGCGGCAAACGCCCTGTGGAGAGTCAAATGTAAATATAAATGTAGAGACGAAAATATATAACCTGATATCTTATTGGCGTGCTGTGGTGTATTGAATAAAGCTATAATAAAGTTGTTGAAGAGATTGACATCGAGTGAAAAAGTTAAACTGGTGGTAGCATTTTAAAAATTAATAAAAACTACGCTGAGAAGACCAAATACAGTCTGACGTGTCTTAAATGGGGATATTCCACACGACAGGGGTGGGGGAAGGATGAAGGTGAGGTGAATTGCACATTGTCTGCCAACTAATGAAACCAGCCAATTTCACCTAATGCACCTTAGTTCATACTTCTGTTACCAGCAGCCAGGCATCATGCAACAATCAGAAAAACGATTCCAAATGTGTATTGCACATCTTAAATAAATGACGTAGTGTACTCAAGATTGACTGCAACAGTTACCAAAAAGCCTGTAACTTTCAACAGTACTGAACACCTGTTTACTATTACAGGAGAGAGGTCAACTGGCTTAAGCATCAGCAGTGCGATCTCAGAAATTTTATGAAAATCCTATTTTCAGACCACACCTTCACCCCCACCCATCCTTGGAAAGCATTCTGAAGTGACCCCGTTGTGTGAACGAGCACAATATAAAAGAAAAATAAATAAGTCACCCTATTAAAAGAGGGTGAAATCCTGTCAGAGCCATTTTTTACTTCTACAGATTACAAAAAGAACACCATAAAAATTAACGTTATCGTGATTAAAAAAAAAAAATTCCCACAAACTAGGGGGTAGTATTTCTTTCACTTTTGGATAACGCTATGACACAATCCAGTAGTGCCAGCGTTGTGTATATTTTAATATGGAAAACTAGAGTATGACATGTGGCCGTGTGGACACTGCCATCTGGCCTTCATCTTACTCGCGGGAATACACTCGCCGTTAGTTCAAACTAAAAACTGGGCTGAACAGCAAATGTCACACCCATCTCATCTCCAAGACTCGCACAAGTACCACTGACTTAATCCCACACACCTACAGACCATTCCAGTCCCTTTGTCTCAAGAGGCTCGCGTTTCATCATACATACTAGAGGAGTGCAGCCAGAGCTACAAAAAAAGTTGAACAGGGAGAAAAAACGTTGGCAACTCATAGCACATGAAGTTTACGAGACGTGGGCACCTGCCAGCATGACCCACCTGGCTCATATGTCCCATGTGTTTGATGTTAGCTTAAGACTGTAAGACCATGGACTGGAAACTAACAGCCTACCACCTGCTCTTGTTTCCTGCATGTTAATTAAACTAGCACACATACCTCACGGCTTGGCATGTGAGGCGCTGCTCCGCGCCCAAAATATCGGGCCCACCTTAGAAGCAGCTGTGAGGAGAAGGCCATAGGGAACCTTCATTACAGGTGTCCATCGCGAGCATTGTATGAGAGGGAGGCCTCAAGAAAGAGGTCTGGTTATAATCTCTTTGTATTAATGTAAAAGTGCCCATGTGGTGAGGGGCATCCACCCAAGGGAGATCTCACACTAAGCCAGTGCGCAAGCGCCACACATCAGACCTTTCAGTTTGCGTCATCCACAAGCTGTACCAAGATATTCGTCTGTACTGGAACTTACAAGATGCACTTCAAGATGTTTTAGGATCAGAATTCCACTATAAATATTCATTCTAATCATCAAGAGACTGTTCGCAGGCAGCTGTCTGGAAGATGGGTGTGCACTAAAAATAAGTTACACAAAACACCGACACATATTTTCTTCAAAACAAAATAGTGTTTTAAACAAGCAGAATGCGCTGCCCACCCCTCGCGCACTCCGGCTCCTTGCGCATGTGCCGCTGCCATGTTTAGGTCAGGCAGAGATGCGCAAGACAAACAAAAAGTCCGAACAGTGTGGACAGAAACTTAGTAGTTGGTGGCAGCTGCTTCCGGACTACACGGAAGTCAGTTGGACATCAACAGCCACTGAAAACAAAGGAAACAAAAGCGATAACAACATTTAGCGAATGGCAAGTGGCAGGAGAAACTACAGGCTGCTTGCCAACATATAGAGATTACTTTAGGTCTCACATGCGCTGCCAAGGCGAGACCTAAAAAGGAAGGGTGTTAGTATACAACCCTAGTCTCACCCCGCTGAAGTACTTGAAAGGATCCGTTACCTTCCCCTCCTGAGTGTACCTAACCACCGCCGAGGTATTCAAGTGTGATAAATAGCACCTGCTACGACTTATTGAGGTAGAACATGCAGATCTTAGTGTTTAACCCCTTGTGTGCCCCGCCCTTTCCCCGCCCTGTGCCGGGCGTTGAATTAGCGGGCGGGGTTCATGACGAGATAGTCTCGTCATGGGCACAGCGCAACCGCGGCCCATGACGAGACCATCTCGTCATGGGCACTCAAGGCGTTAAAACATCAAAATCCGCATGTTACGGAAAATGCCGTACACATTTTTTCTGTTAAATTTCGGCAGGCTTGACCTGCCTATATTTAACGAATGGTGGGTTATTTAACGCCACTGAAAATTATCGGATGAGTTTTAATAAAACTAAACTCGTAATTCTGTCCTGTGTTTAAATAGGAGTTCACGCATGGGACGGAATTAACTGGCCAACTTATAATCAGGGCCATAGTGTTCTCATTGTGCAGAAAGTTGATTGCGACAGCTGGTACACTTTGCCAACGGCTGATACAATCTGCATGGATGTACACTCTGGCAAAGCTGAGATGGCTTTGGTGGATTCTACTAGCAAGAGAGTGTCAGAGACATTTTTTGTGCAGCTCAGAGGCTAACCTACTTGTATTTGCTTACATTGTGCTCTGTCTTTCTCCTGCATGGATGCTAGATTTGGACAGTAAATTCTGCCTAACCTGCTTGTGTTTGCCTAAAATGCTTAAAAATGCTGAATCCTCCTTTTCTCATTCCCAAGTGTTGTGAAATTTATACACACACGAAATAGTTAAATATCACCATAAAGTTGGTAACTCCTTCTTTCCAGGCGGAAACTTAGGTGGGTGATCATATTTCTGGGGAAGGGGAGCATAACTACGTGCGATGCATGCGTAATGGTATCAACACACAGACCGCTGTTTTAACAGGTTTTCAAGCAGTTTCTAGTTCCTTTACTGGTGTTATGTAGTTCATAAAGCAATAGTTATGGACTAATAGTAACAGAGTCATCAAAAAAAGTGCTTCTGCTTGCAATCGAACTAAACCAAAGAACTATTTTTTGCCCATACAAAGCACAATTTTCCTTGAACTTTCCAAATAATTGACAAGTTTTGCTCCTGCTTCTGATCGAACGTTCCTCTATTTTACGGACTCGCGTGCGCCCGTAGTTTCATTCAGTAGAGAAATGTGTTAACCTATTTCGGTAATTTAACTCACCTATGCCTTTGTGTCAATTGTCATGAAGTAGCCTGTTCCACTTTTCGCTTCTTCAATTTCTGTTTTGAAAGTTTGCTTCAGTTCATGTTTAGCCTACCCAATCCAGGATTTCCACTGTCCTCGGATTTCCCCTGGTCTATTGTGTGGTCCTTTTGTTTTTCCAACAGTGACACAGGTAAGTATAACCCTTCCTCACTTGTGTTGGGTTTAAAGCCTTACTTCAGTTTTTGGCAGCTCCTCGTCCCTCTTCTCTGTTTGATTCAGAGAGTTTTCTAGGTAAATATTGTGCTGGCGCTTCAAATGTTTCCTTTGCTTTGTTCAGCGCTTTAGCAACTGCCAGAGTACGAAATGTATAAATGTTCACTCTTCTCAGGTGATTTTCCTGGGCGTGGTGTTTATTTCTTGTGTGGAGTGAGCCCACATCAAGCAGGTGTTTAGTTTGAAAGGAGGTTGTGAAAGCCTATGTATAACACTTTGTGTTAGCTTGGGCAGAGGTCCCAATTACTCATAGGAATACACTCCAAAGCGTTTGCTTTGGAAGCCTCTTCCTTCTGTGCTCTCACTTTGCGGTATGGAAGGTAGCCATGCTTTCCTTTCTCAAGGCTTTGCAAAGTCGGAGATGTCAATTTCCAAAGTGATGGTCACCTTCTGCATCAATTTACGAAATACCACATGTTGCCACAATCGTGTATCCCCAGAAGCTATGATTTTAGTGAATTGAATTTCAGCGCCCAAATATCGATTATTTCCCTTACTTCTTGGAGTTAAGATGCAATTAGCTTGTTGGATTTAACGCTGGTAATTGGGTAGAGAGATCCAGTGTTATTTCAAAGTACCAATAAATGTAGTTGATGTGAAACAGGTGCAGAATATTGCTAAACACGAATATCAGTGCCTGATATATCTATGTCAAAGCAATTATTCAAAAACTGGAGAGGGAATATTCATGGTCAACAAATCGCTGGCAGATTAAAAGACGTTGGGCATATTTTGGAGTGACCCTTAACTTAAGTATACAACAAGATTAATACACCTGCAAAAATAATAATAATCATTATGCAGTCCCGTTTCTCAATCCAGGATAGACGTTATGCTATTATTGCCTTATTGAAATATGTAATTATCAGCTGCAGTCATTTAAATGTATGCCACATTTGAACAGTACTTGTTTTTGCAAACGTTTAAGATTATATGTCTAAGTGCCCTGCACTAAAAATATTTCTTTATTTAGGGCATCCACAGATGCTTTGAGAAACAGGGTCTCCTTAGGACTAGAATAGCGTTTTTATTTTGATCAGATATACATTTCACGTCTCAAGGGAGTGTTTTCCTGCAGCAAGTGGAAGGGTAAAAAACGTAGCTGGAAACGTGTGCCGAGTGATCGCTTAATCAAAGAAGTGAAAATAAACGGAGCTGACACACAGCACCCCTTTTTCAGTTCAGAAACCTTTTAAAAAATAAAGCTGATTATGAAATAGGATATGAATTTTTAGAGTAGCCATCCTACCGCGAACATGACTGGGGTTAGTACCAGAACCAGTGTTTTTTTTTTGTTTTTAAAAGAGATTAACTGTGTTACGCAGTCATGTTTCCACGAAGGTATCGACTCGAGAAGAATACAGAACAAGATCTGGGTTTGAAGCACTCAGGCCATACCCTTCCTACTGAAACGTACTCGAATAACACACGTGCAGATACTCAGAGCCTCCCCGTTTAAAGCACTCCTCCACCTCCAATCCTGTGTTCCTGTGAGTAAGTTACCATTGCCAGGGGGACCTCGCCCTGGATTGGGGACCAATTCATTCTACCCAGAGTTTTGCAGGGTGCCTCTGAATCCATGGTGGGGCAGGCGAGTGCTGTTCATTGTCATGTCTTAAGATTTAATGTTTGAGGTTTTGATAGAAAGAATTTTCAATAAAACTCAATTGTATGTTTTGTTTGAGATGGGGCAGAGATAGTGCCTCATTTCTGATTGCGTGGTGGCCTTGGAGAATGCATCTTGTGTCACAAGAATGTAATGAGAAACCGTGTATTCTCGTAACCTCTATTACCCTCTTACATTTGAACTGTTCTTGGAGTAATAATATCAACTAACAGGGCGGGAATCGCAGAAGTTTTCCCTGACACTAATGCCATCTCCCGTTTTCATCTTTTGGCTGTTCACAAAGCTGAAATAGAGGCATACATGTACCTTTCGTGTGCCCTGTATAGCATATTGAAGTCATTGGTTTGGGTCAAACACACAACCCAATACGGAAACCAGTTCTGCAATGGGATTGGGCTGCTGAACGTGGGAGAAAAACCTCGTACTTGTATCAAGGACTTGAAAGCACCCCATGTCCTTGAAATCATCACTGAAACCATAGTCCCAGTTAACCACGTTAGTGGTTAATTGTATTCATGTACTGCCTTTGTTCTAAAAAGAGCTTTTAGTTTCCAAATATATTTCAGCTTCAACCCTCATTTTTTCAACTCTGCGTTTACTTGTATTCCCTCCTCCTGCTTCCCGTTCTTCTTGCTTTTAGTTCTTTTCACCCTCCAGCTATCTTCACATTTGTTCTTCGCCAGGCATATACCTTTGTCTCCCTACTGAATCTTTTTTTTTTCTTTTTATTGAGCAGAGTTTAGGATACATAGATTCATAATTACATAAAAATGAGAAAGTAGAGAATCCAGTAATACAAAATCAATTTGATAGCTTAGATTTTCAGAATAAAACTTCAAGTATAAGAAAGATTAGTATTCAAAGACAACAACCAATATCATCATCATCCAGTATTGATCTGATACGAATCATTTAGAATAAAATACAATAATCAATATGGTTACATGTGTAAATAAAAAGCAACAATATAAAGTGCAAAATACTTCAAAGATACAATACGAATCATCTAGAATATCAGTAGAAAAAGTAAGAACTATAATTTCTCTCTATAGATTTTTCTAAAGTAAAATATGCAATAAACTTACCGAAATTCCTAAAATACGAAAAAAAGTGCAACTGTATAAAGTGCAAGTGTAGCTGAAGGACCATTAATATACAAAGTAAGTACTACAGTCCCTCTACAACTTTTTCTAAAGTGCAATAACCAGTAAACTTACAAAAGTGCCTGAAAAATATTCATAAAGTGCAACAGTATAAAGTGCAAGTGCTCCTACAATACAATATAATATCACTACAGCATCAATATAAAAAATGAATTCTAAATTCCAGCCTTCAATTTTTCTAGCTCAATAAAAAACTTCCAATTCTTTTCAAACTTCCTGGATGCCCCAACCCGTCTGGCGTAAGCTTTTTCAAATTCCCGGGTCCTTTTCATTTTATTAAACCATTTCAAATGCGAAGGGACTTCACTAGATTTCCAATTCTGGAGAATTAATGAGCGAGCTATAGTACAAGAGATAAATAGAAAAGTTTTCTCTGCCTCCGATAAAATTGATCCATCTTGACAGATTCCGAATAACGCGGCTTCTGCGTCGAATAGAGCATGCTTACCGATTGATAATTCAATATCAGCAAAAATGTAGTCCAAAAAAGGGTCTCAACCGGGTACACCCAAAAAAAATATGGTGCCACCCACCTTCCCCATCTGCCTGGCAACGAAAACACTTATTCTCAACTCCTGGAAATCTTTATTCCAAAGCGGCCGGAGTTAAGTAGGAGAGCCATCGCGAAAGGAAGTCCATCCTTTTGAAATTCACCGCATGCAAAGATTTATTTCCTAGATGGCATATCGTCTCCCAATCCTTCGGGGAAAGGGTACACCCGGTCTCACGATCTATTTTAACTAAATGACTCGCCGACACAGACATTTGGCCCTGTTTGTTTATTAGCCAGTACCAATTCCCAACCCCGCTCACTCTTACCCCATATAAAGCTATCATCAATTGATCGGGGGTGTCCAAAACTCCATTCATTCTTTTAAAAAAGTGTACGATTTGTAGATATTCAAAAAAAAGGGGGTTTTTGATGACTTTCAGCCCGGGCCATTATCTCTTGCCAGGATATCACCCGGTTCTGGATTATAAAATGTCTTAACTCGAGTAATCCACAACTTTCCCAATTTCTGGTATAACAAGATCGAAGTTGGAGACAACAATTGGAAATTTCTCTCAAATTTATGTATTGGAAACCCGAGGAACCCGTTTTTTAAAAAAATGACAGGAGTCTATAAGCCACATCCTTCAGGGTCTTATACCTGTTTTTTTTAGGAAGCTTAGAAGTTTTTAAAAATACTGGAATTTGCGAATCACTTTTTTGAATCATTTTATCTAAAATAAAGCTATCTTTAATACGTTTAGATCCCATAAGTCCCGAAATTAGATCTATAAAAGCTGCCTCATAGTACATTCTTAAATGAGGCAAAGCTAAGCCCCCTTGTGCAGTAGATAGTTGAACCGCTGTCATTTTAACCCTTGGTATTTTCTTTCCCCAAATAAATTCTGTAAATAAACTTTCTAATTCTTTAAAAAAGGACATATTTACCCTAATTGGAACATTAGAAAAAAGAAATATAAGTAACGGGAGTATAGACATTTTGATTAGCGAAACTCTTCCTACTATCGATAAATAAAATAAATGCCATTGTTCCAAGAGTTTCTTAACTTTTTCCTTCATCCTTAAACAATTCAAACTAAATAACTGATCATATTGGCTAGAAACATATATCCCGAGATATCTAATTGGGTCCGATTTAATTGCTTGCCTCCTCAAGCAATATGGAAGAGAACTTAAGTCTACATTGAGGGCAAGAACTTCTGTTTTATTGGCATTTATTTTATAGCCACCGATAACCTCAAACCTTTTAAATTCCCTTAAAGCCAATTCAAGATTATCTTTATTTGGGGTCAAGTATAAAATGACATCGTCTGCGAAGAGTTTAATCTTAGCCATGCCCGAAATTGGCGGTTTAATCTCCATGTTATTACGTATTTTAATTGCAAGTGGCTCAATAAAAAAGGTAAAAAGCAAGGGTGAAATCGGGCAACCCTGTCTAGTCCCGCGATTTATATTAATGGTCCCGGCTTGTTTTAAATTAATAACTACCTGGGCCGTAGCTCCCTGGTATATATTACGAAGCATATTAACCACCTGGACCGGGACATCAAATCGCTCAAGAATAAAAAACAAGGTTCTCCAGTTCACGTGGTCAAATGCTTTCTCTGCATCGACCATAACGATGCAGGCCGGAGTTGAATTTGTATTAAAAAAGTCCAAAGTCTGTATTAGAAACTGGGTATTTGCCGTCATTAATCTACCCGCTATAAACCCAGACTGATCACTACCAATAGTCTCCTGAGCTACAGATAAAAAACTGCCTACTGAATCTTCATCAACCAAAAGGCTACCTTTAATAGAGTTCCCTTTTTTAATGCTTATTTATGCTATATGTTCTCTCTCTCTCTGATTGTTCCGTATTAAAATGTTATTGAATTATTTGTAACGTGTCTTTCCTTACATTTCAGAACACATTCAAGTTATAATGACCCTTGAAGAGTCTGTGCAACATGTTGTCATGACTGCTATTCAAGAGGTAGGTCCTAAAAGCTGAGGGGTTCCTGCCGGTCAAAAAAGTAATCCATAAACACGTTAGAAACTATTCCTTTGCTTGTATATCTTCACAGACAGTGTATTATGAGAAAGATGTGCATCAATATGTAAAATAAATATTTAACAATTGGTATTATATTGTAGAATTTGCATTTGTTGAACACTGGGTATGCGTACATGTTACGTACAGGTGATATTTGTATTCTAGGTGTTTTTATTGTAATTATGGTGTTTATCACCATCACATAATCAAACGCAAAATTCAAAGACTACAGATTGTGTTTTATAATTTGGCATTAGATTAGTGAGGAGTATGGTACCCTCTCTTCCCATTCATCGTCCCTTTTTTCTTAATCGATGAGTGCAATGTGTACTTCATTTTGACAGTACCTGACTCATCATGAGTCATTACCTAATTCAGATCATGAGTTATTTACCTAATCCAGCCATTGCTCCGGTCTTTAAAGCGGATATGATACTCATTGTTGGTTGCTTTATGACCATAACCGATATTCCCAAGTGTGGACATTTTAGAGGCTTTTTTAATACTATTGTTCAGTAGACGACATTGATACCGTGCTCATGAGATTTTCTATCCCGTGTGCTCTGCCATTTGTAGTACTTGGAGCCACAATTCGTTTTAAGTCTGGCGTAAGTCAAAACCCTTTAAGTTTATTAAAATTATTTGTATGATATATTTACTCAGAGGGACTTTTCAGCCAGCTAGCTCTCTTTATCCATTAGTCTGTTGTTATATCAGTCACATTTTGTTTTCGCCCCTTAACAACATACAGCATAGGACAATGGATCAGCCTAGATAAATGAATGGTTATTATCACTTTTAGTGACAACATTTTTCTCTTTCATAATGAGCACATCCACACACAAGATAGTTCCTTTCCCTGACAGTGTTTTTGTTTTTACTGTATAAATACTTTAATGTTGCCTCTGTGTTTAGAGCCTGATATTGGAGTAGGACACTTTTAATGTAATCAAGGTGCATTCCAGCCTTATCAGTTCCTGTTGCCTGACAATGTTGATGTAAATTGCTTTTGGAGTACCATTTGTTTATCTGACTATTACTATTACACAACATAACAGAAAGTGTCAATTTGAAACTTTCCTGTATTAAGTTATGCCTTCATTCTTTCCTTTTTCCTTCTTTCCTTACCAGTTTTTCTTTCTTTCTCTCTCTCTTTCTTTCTCTCTTCCTTCCATTCTTCCTTTCTTTCTTTCTTCCTTGTTCCCTACTTTTTTTTTTCCCGTCATTCTTTCTTGCTTGCTGCCTTCTTCTTCTTTCTTTTTTCCTTCTTTCTTCTCTTCATTCTTTGTGTTCTGTCCTTATTTTCTTTCCTTCTATCATGCCTTCTTACTTTCTTTCATTTTTCCTTTTTCCAGAGGTTCGTCTTGTTGTTCCAGAAGTGATCTAAAATCTTGGAGTCTGGGTCCCCATATTTATACTACTAAATCCTTTGTCCTCTGAAGGCAGAGGGGCCTGTACCTAGTCCAAACCAGTTCTGTGCAGTCCTGGAGCACTTTGTTTTCAGGACTCCTTTCCTTTGACAGTGTGGGCCAGGGACATCAGACGTACCACAGAAGGTGGAGCCAGCATTGTGGAAGGCAGGCACAGCCCTATTCAGACCCAGGTGCTACTCATCCAACTACTCTACATGCAGATAGGTCTATTCAGCCCTGTGCTGACTCCCCCTGTCTCCTGGAATCCCCCAGCCCCTGTCACTCACAAAACCAGACACACAATAAACAAGCTAGCAGAGGCAGGCTGGATGGTTAGGTAAGAAAATACCTACTTTCTAAAAGTGGTATTTTCAAACACAGAAGGTTAACACCAACTTTACTAATAGATGTCTTTTTTCATTCTGAGTTCAGGCATACTAAACTCGAATTTCCACCATGTTCCCTGGGTCAGTTAGGATTATGAGGTGTTATAATCAAACTGTCCATTCTGGCCTATTGGGTCTGGTAGCCTTGCAATAGTGAAAAATGAAAATTGCTGTAATTCACTATTAGGACATGCCACACACACCAGGGCATGTCCTACCTTATACTTACAATGCATTCTGCCCTTGGGCTTACCTGATATGAAGACAAGGGAAGGTTTTGGGACTGGCAAGTGGGTGCACTTACGCAGTCAGCATGGCAGTACCAGACTGCACACAGGCTCTGCAATGGCAGGCCTGAGACACACTTTACAGGCTGCTTCTGTGGGTGGCACAACCAGTGCTGCAAGCCCACCAGCGGCATTTGATTTACAGGCCCTGGGCACACATGGTGCACTATACTAAGGTCTGACAAGTAAGTCAAATAAGCCATCATGGAGTCACTAATCCATCACCAACAATTTACAATAGAGAGCATATGCACTTTAGCTCTGATCAGCATTGGTAAAGTGCCCAGAGTCATAAAACAGCCAACAACAGGTCAGAAAAAATACAGGAGGAAGGCAAAAAGTTCAAGGATGACACTGCAAAAAGGGCCAAGTCCAACAGGGTCAGAGGCAGGTACCGGGCCCAAATTATCAGCCAAGTGTTGAGAGCTAGAAGTCTTTTCAATGTAAAAGGATGTACGAGCTGATCTGAGGACAGAGGCAGGTACCGGGCCCAAATTATCAGCCCAATGTTTAATTCCCCAAAGTTCCGGGTTATTAGCCAGAGTGAGCACCTCGGTTTTGGTGCTATTAAGCTTAAGTGCATTATTAGATAGCCATGAAGAGACATTCCTCAAGCCAAGCTGTAACAAGGAAGGATCTTGGTGCTGGGCAGCAGAAAGGGAGAAAACAATCTGGGTATCGTTGGCATAGGAAAATATAGCCAAACCCGACTTCTCAGCAATGTTGGCCAGAGGGCAGACATATATATTGAAAAGTAACGGGCTCAAGATGGAGCCTTGAAGAACTCCGGAGGTTAAGGCTAGAGTGTTAGACCTCACTTTGTTCGAAAAGACCTGAAACCAATTAGGTCAGCCACCTCCAAGCCGGACCCATAATGCCAGAGGCTTTGAGACGGTCTAACAGAATGGAGTGAGACACTGTATCGAAACTTATAGGATTTAGGGCATTTGCACTCCTGCTGGTTTAATAACTGTTAAATTCCAAATTTTAATGGTAAATTGGTGCAGCCAGGTGACCCTCCTGAGTGCGAGGGTGCTGAATATACTGAGATCTGCGTTTATCCTTGGATGAGGACAACGTCCCCTGGGTGCACTCTTAAGATGATTTCAATAATATTTCAACAACTGATATTTATAAGTTCATTGACGTATTTATTTTCTTGTTTTCAAACACAAAATTATATTCTTCAAGTTTCTCAATCATATCCCAATGCATTTTGGGCCGCGCCCTTCATCAGGGGTCTATTTCTTTAATGAGTAAACACACAGCGTTTTAAAGATTTCTATTTTCTTCCTCAAACTTATGATTCTTACACATATTGGTACCTTATATCCCCATTATTACAAGGTTTGCTGAGTGCAAACAGATGTAATTCATTAAAAGTTTTGCTGAAGTAAGATCAAGAATGTATCGAAAGCCACGCTCAAATCTCGCAGGATCAGGGCTGAGGTACCTCCGGAGTCAAGTTGTAACCTGAGATGTTCAGTAACCCCAAGAAGAGCAGATTCGGTACTATGGCCAGATCTGAAGCCAGACTAAGAAGGATGCAACAGATTGTGAGTAGTAACATAGGAAGAGAGTAGAGTATTAATGTGTTGCTCCAATATTTTAGAAAACACAGGCAAAGGAGAGATGGGACGAAAATTAGACCGGCAGAGGGGGTCAAGACCTTCCTTTTTCAAAAAAGGAAGAGTAAGTGCATGTTTCTACTCCTGGGGAACCAGACCTGTGCTAAGTGAAGAATTGAGAAGGTTATAAATCACAGAACGAATTGAATCGTCCAGGAGGATACGTTTTGATGTAGGGAGAGGATCAAGAGGTAAACCAGACTTGAAAGATCTCAGTAGCAGCTTCAAGGAAGGCAAATACAAAGAAGGCCAAGAACTAACTGTACAGAGGCCTGGGAGGAAACTTCAGGGGACCCTGTCATGGGGCTATTAAGAAACATTTAATTCCCTTGTTGGAGGACATCCACAGCAAGTTGGTCATGAATAGACTTAACTTTATTGTAGAAGAAGGATGCTAGCTCATCACTTTGAAGTTGAGAGAGTGAGGGAGGAGCCAGAAAAGTACTGGCGGCTGAGAGTTTAGTAATAACCTTAAACAGAGTTTTCTGACAAGTGTTGAGAGCTAGAAGTCTTTTCAATGTAAAAGGATGTACGAGCTGATCTGAGGACAGAGGCAGGTACCGGGCCCAAATTATCAGCCCAATGTTTAATTCCCCAAAGTTCCGGGTTATTAGCCAGAGTGAGCACCTCGGTTTTGGTGCTATTAAGCTTAAGTGCATTATTAGATAGCCATGAAGAGACATTCCTCAAGCCAAGCTGTAACAAGGAAGGATCTTGGTGCTGGGCAGCAGAAAGGAAGAAAACAATCTGGGTATCGTTGGCATAGGAAAATATAGTCAAACCCGACTTCTCAGCAATGTTGGCCAGAGGGCAGACATATATATTGAAAAGTAACGGGCTCAAGATGGAGCCTTGAAGAACTCCGGAGGTTAAGGCTAGAGTGTTAGACCTCACTTTGTTCGAAAAGACCTGAAACCAATTAGGTCAGCCACCTCCAAGCCGGACCCATAATGCCAGAGGCTTTGAGACGGTCAAACAGAATGGAGTGAGACACTGTATCGAAACGTATAGGATTTAGGGCATTTGCACTCCTGCTGGTTTAATAACTGTTAAATTCCAAATTTTAATGGTAAATTGGTGCAGCCAGGTGACCCTCCTGAGTGCAAGGGTGCTGAATATACTGAGATCTGCGTTTATCCTTGGATGAGGACAACGTCCCCATGGTGCACTCTTAAGATGATTTCAATATTATTTCAACAACTGATATTTATAAGTTCATTGACGTATTTATTTTCTTGTTTTCAAACACAAAATTATATTCTTCAAGTTTCTTAATCATATGCCCAATGCATTTCGGGCCACACCCTTCATCAGGGGACTATTTCTGTAATGAGTAAACACACAGCGTTTTAAAGATTTCTATTTTCTTCCTCAAACTTATGATTCTTACACATATTGGTACCTTATATCCCCATTATTACAAGGTTTGCTGAGTGCAAAAAGATGTAATTCATTAAAAGATTTGCTGAAGTAAGATCAAGAATGTGAAAGTGCTGCCCTTACACAAATTTAAAAACGTGACTGGAATGTCCAAGAAACATTAATTTTGAAAAAATGTGCACCAGACACTACAAACAAACAAGTGCCCGTTCTTATATTTCCAAAATGATGAAAACCCATGGCGTGTGATAGAAAACTAAACAAGAGGTGTGATAGTTCAAAACCATAATTACCGAAAATTGTAGCTTGCGTCGAAACACAACTTTATTTTGTAGTCTATCAAGCGTTTCTAAGCGACCTGTGAATCGGTGTACAAGAACCACCGTTATATGCCGTTCCGAAATACAGTACAATGGTGTACATGCACCGTGATATTTAATAATTAAATCAACGTACGTATATGTTGATACTTGGCCCGTAGGGTCCCATTTTAAAAGAAACAAGCGTGGAAATAACTGCCGGTAAAAAAAGAACTGTTAATATCGGTCTCAGTGACCTGACGGCCTAGTCACAAAGTGAAACTCATGTTATAATGAGAACTCTTACCCGGTTCTTTACGTATTGAGATTTCTCCGTAGCTTCATTGCAACGTTCGTTACATCGGGACCCGACGCCACATTTTACTTCCGCGAGTTTGCTACACTTCCGCGAGTTTGTAACACGTGACTAATAGACAGAAACAATAGACTATGTGCCGTATAGTGATTACGGTTTGGAAAACTGAATCCCAGTGTGTAAAGCCTAAAATAGACAAAGAAAATTAAAAGTTGTAAAAAGCGCATCAAACTCAAGTGAAAAAAATGAATTGATAAAGTGAAAAATAAAAATAAAATAAAATAAGGGTAATATCGTAGTTCTGTTACAGAATTTCCTGACCTAATTTATCATGCTCTGTATACTAACAGCGATTATACATGAATGAAAAAAATATATACATAGATGTATTCTTAATAGTACATGATCGAGGTGAAACCTCGTGCTGACAGAGTATGCTAGACTGATTCTTGTCAATGACACAAGTTCAAAACAACTCAGAGATAAAAAACCTGTGTTTTTTTCAAAGGAAACAGTTCAAATCAAAACGTTCATTAAGTCCTCTTGGATGAACAGAATTAAAAAAAATAATCCAATGTACCTCCCTGCGCAGGAGATGTTGTGTGTTGTCTCTTCCTGGAAGAATTATGGTTTGTTCCAAAACTAAAAAACGCAATTGACTTGGATTGTGATTGTGTGAATTGAAATGTACCGCTAAGGGTGATTTGGAATTCTTAGTGCGGATATTACTTTTGTGTTCTATCAGACGTGTCTTTATCTTTTGTTCCGTTTTCCCCACGTAGACCAGTCCACATGGGCACTTTATCATATAAATCAGTTTATTAGTGTCACAAGTGGCTGTGCCCCTCAACTTTATAGGCGTTCCTTTATGGGGATGTGGGAACTGATTTCCCTTAATTATCGAGTTGCAGTTGCCGTAATTGTGGCACGGTAAAGTTCCTTTGTATGTGCTGTCAGTGCAGTCATCCTTTTGATTTAATATTTCTTTGATGTTTCGTGTGCGTGAATACGCAAATATTGGAGGTCTTGAAAAAATTCCCCTAAAATCTTCTTCCAAGGGTTGAAGAATACAGGCCCCAGCTAGGCCCGCAGAATACAAGGGTTCGCCCTCCTCTAACGAAAACTAGAAGGAAGTTGGCACGGAAACTGCAAATACAAAGACAAAGTTTATTAACCCTTAAGGGTGGTCCTACAACCTATACAACACTCTTCAGTATTGCATAGAGTAGCACAAAGAACTTGCGTACACAGTCCCCTTTTATACACAACAGAGGGGCTCATAAGTGGGTGGATACAACATGAGGCAAAGAACATTACCCTTTATGGACATTTTCGATACAGAATCAATATGTGGGCGGAGTAACTAATTTCCTGAGCCCGCGAAAACATGGTCAAGCAAGGACTAACTGATAACAGATGTGGTCAAGTCTGGGCATGCGCCAGACGGACAAAGGAGCTATTTATAGACTGTTACTAGGCAGATTACAAGAGCAACTAACACGAAGATAGGACTCTTCTCGTGCAGAGCACGTGGAAACACGACAATACAAAATGGAGTCCAGACATTAGACAACATAAGAAGGGAAACTTGTTCTAAGTAAGGGGAATTCATGTCTTTAGTGAATGCTTAACCAGATCGCTGTTTTAGGTTTCAACAGACGACCCTTTCAGCATTTACTGAAGACATTCGACTAATTAGGATAATCATCATATATGTGAATTTTCATCATCTCTTCCACTTCTTTGGTTAAATGTTTCTGATGGGTGACATTGGCAATAGCTTTCTTATCAGGGATACAGAATGACACACATAGAGAACAAAGTAAAGGACCACACTGGACACAGATGCAACAGGAAAACAAGATTGCTACAATAATGCAGAGACCAGTTAAAACCTCCCATCCCCATGCAGTGATCAATGCCCAAAACCATCCAGAAAAGGTCCAAGTGCCATTTTCTGTGTGAATCTCAGCTGCGATTTTATGCAATTTATTAATAGCGTTATAAACTGATGGCGTATGGTCAGGAATAAACACACAACAACTACTTCCGATAATTTTACAAGCTCCACCTCGGTCAGCTAACATAACATCTAATACCATACGATTCTGTAATGCAACAATTCTAGTAATTTGTAATTCTTCCGTAAGATTCCCAAGAGCAGCAGCGGTTTGATTCGTCACAGCCTCTACAACTCTCGTTAATCTTCGAACCTTCCTACTATTTAGGGCAGCACCAACAAAGAAAAACAATCCTAAGTTAAAATCAACATATTGCTGTAAGCTAGTATCGGTTTGATCAACATCATCAATGGATAGAGTACGTTTATACCTATTTACAGTCACATTATTCAACAACTTCAAATCTTTATGATAAGATGCAGGTGCTAAAAATACAGGGGGTAATAAGAACGCTACATAACATACTCCGGACCAGCCGGCTGGTAAACGATAATAGCCCTTATTCCCACATACAAAGTATGTGTTATGGGAGGCTAAGAAAGTACTATTGTTTAATCCGTCGATATTCAGGACAATAATACAATCGCTAACACCAACAGGAATATAACTCACACTCTGGACACACAGGTCCGCTTGAGCTTTTGTCACTTGAATCACGAATTGGTCCTTCCCTATAGTGTCTCTGGTGTTCGTGAAAATGTAGGGGATCGATTCATTGTCTGGTCGATATTCTTCCCATTCCCATATTGTCCCATTCGCTTGTGGATAGCCATCTTTGTCTTGATGACATTCCTTATTAAGTCTGAAAAGTAATCGTCCCACTGTAGGTTTCCGTGTGGCAAAAAGCAAAGTGTACCATGCTCTACAAGAGCCATTATGAGAGAAAGGAAGAGGTATGAACGGCGTTCCTCCTTTCTTCTGATGAGCTGGCATCATACCACATATCCAGCAGTTCGTAGCATTTGTGGCAACATGGGTATGATGCAACATCTGGATGAAAGTGTTATTCAAATAAGACTGACGATGCTTCAATTCTTGATACGGAAGGGTATAAAAGTAGTGCTCCTCAGGCACTGGAGTGGTCAAAACAAGCAACTCACGGGCAGGAGTCACGTCCTCAACAAACCATGTGGTTATACCCATAATAGCCACAATGATAATAAAGCTTGTCGCACAGAGAATCTTCTTCTTCTCCATCCTGTAATAAGTCAATATCTTCCTGAAACTAAAAGGTTGTCAGAACTCTTCCCCTTAGGCAGCCGTTGATTTCTTCACCAGCGGGCCAAGACGGGTGTCACTACACTAATGCAGGGCTGATCCCCCCCCCTTGCCTCATTGGCTCTCCGTTTCACTAAACTAAGGGCCGTTCTGACAACTTTGGATACAACAATCACTTCCTTGGTCTGAGGTGATATCTTCTTCCTCCAGAAATCGCTTGGTCCGGGAAGAGCTCCTCAGTGTCGTTCGGTTCCACAGCACGGCCTTTCTCCGCAGTCAGGATTTCTCGATGGTCGGTCAACACAGCAGGCTCCACCAATCCAGGCGGCACTTTACGACAGTGCAAGGAGTGGATCCAGTTCTTCCGATTGGAAACCCGCACAGCTGTCCTCGTTGCGAGCAAGACTTGCTCAGGACCAACCCATCTCGGCTCCAGACTGTTCGTCCTTTCGAATACCTTTATCATTACCTGATCGCCAGGTCGGAGATTATGGCCTTCACCGGCGGACCGATCAGGGAGCGCCTCTCGAACCTGTTGATGAATAGAAACCAAATTATCCGTTAACTGTGCCAGATAATCATTCATCATTACACAAGGTACATCATACACGGACTTTGGTTTTGGTGGATCCCAAATATTCGTTGGGCGTCCAAACACAATCTCGTAGGGTGTGAGACCGGTCCGAGAATGCGGTATCGATCTAATTGACAATAATGCCAGCGGTAAAGCATCTGGCCAAGTCAAAGAAGTCGAAGCTTGGATCTTAGCGATCTTAAGCTTCAAAGTACCGTTATATTTCTCAACCAATCCCGCAGACTGGGGGTGAAAGACTGCATGGAACTTCTGAGTAATGCCTAGGCCTTTCAGAACATACTTGATAACGTCTGCTATGAAATGAGGTCCGTTATCACTCCACAACAATCTACAAACACCATATCGAGGGAAGAACTCCTTCAATAGCATCTTGGCTGTAGTCATTGCAGTATTGTCTTTCGTAGGGTATGCCTCAACCCATTTACTGAAGGCACAAACCACTACTAGAACATACTTCAGATTGTTACAGCGCTCAAGCTGAATGTAATCCATCTGCAAAACCTCAAAGGGTGCAGTAGGTGTTGCAAATCCTCCTGCTGGAGTCCGTGTACCCTTTCCTGGGTTGTACCTCAGGCAAATCATGCAGGTCTGCACTACCCTCTTTGCCGTACTAGCGATCTCCGGATGCTCCCAAACTCGTGTGAGTAATTTGACAATTGCGGAAGCTCCGACATGCGCTAGTCCATGTGCCATCTGAACCATAGGTTGTACGAAGGCTGTGGGTAACTTCCATTTATCCATCTGCTTACTTCTCCAACACCCTTCATCATCTAATTCTCCATCATTGGACCATTGCTCCAGTTCCTTATCGGAAGCGGTCCTCTGTATTTCCAGCACTTCTCTCCTAGCATCGTGCCATCTCTCTGCCTGTGACTTCACAACATACATTGCAGTAGAGTCAGGCTGCATCGCAGTCTCTCGTGCCACCCGGTCTGCCAAAGCATTCCCTTCTCCAACTTTATCAACCACTTTCTTATGGGCACTACATTTAACTATAGCAATCTTCTTTGGATATGTTAACGCAGTCAAAAGATTGTGAACTAACTCTCCATACATTATCTGTGTTCCATGTGACGTTTGAAACCCTCTCTCCTTCCAGAGTAGGCCGAAATCGTGCACTACTCCGAAGGCATAGCGGCTATCTGTATAAACATTCACACACAATCCTGTACTGAGCTCACATGCTCGCGTTAATGCTATCAGTTCCGCTGCTTGAGCTGATTTCTGCGGTATGCGTGCTGTCTCCACTATTGTTTGTAATGTGGTAATTGCATATGCTGCTGAAGTCGTACCATCTGGTAGCTTCAGGCATGATCCGTCCACCCCTAGTTCTCCATCTACATCTGTAAAGGGCGTATCCTGGAGATCAATACGACCCTTTGTCTGTTCCTCAGTCACAAGAATACAATCATGTGCTTTCCGGGCTTCAGACTGAGTTTCCGGGAACGGCAACAATGTGGCCGGATTTAACGTTGCACATCTCTTTAACGTAATATGAGGAGCCAAAAGCGTCAACTCATATCCCGTTAAACGAGCACTGGTCAAATGCTGCGTCTTTGTCTGATTAAGCAGGGCATCAACAGCATGGGGGACTAATACCAACAGTTTGTGAGATAACACAATTCCCTCGCTTTGGCGTATTGACACAGCTGTCGCCGCAACCGAGCGAAAACACCCTGGTAATGCTCGGGCAACAGGTTCAAGTACAGCCGAAAAATATGCACAAGGGCGCTGCTTCTTGCCGTGCATCTGCACTAAAACTGATAATGCACATCCATCTTTCTCATGCACATACAGTGAAAAGGGCTTCGTATAATCAGGGGTACCTAACACTGGTGCTGAACAAAGGGCTTGTCGTAATTGCTGGAAGGCAATTTCACACTTATTTGACCAGGGAAGAGGAATCGGTGTGTCTTTTGTCAAAAGCGCTAACAATGGTTTAGCTATGTGTGAAAACCCCAATATCCATTGCCTACAGAAAGAAGCAAGGCCCAAAAATGCACGCACATCCTTCTGTGTGGAAGGCACTGGCGTGTCCAAAATTGCTTGAATACGGTCTGGTGTGAGTGCACGCCCCTCCTTAGACAAAAGGTGACCCAAATAAGTCACCTTTGGTCTACAAAATTGCAATTTCTTCCTTGACACTTTGTGATTGTGCGATGCCAAAAAGGAAAGCAAAGATAACGTACACTGCTCACACTACTCAGGAGTGTCAGCCGCCAACAAGATGTCATCGACATATTGTATAAGGGCGACACCCTCAGGCAGAACAAAGGAATCCAATTGCCTTTTCAATGCTTGACTGTAAATACTAGGACTTTCAGTATAACCCTGAGGGACTCTACAAAATCGATAAGACCTATTATTCAAAGTGAAGCCAAAAAGGTATCGGCTATCAGGGTGAATAGGAATCGAAAAGAAGGCATTTTTCAAATCAATAACTGAAAACGTGGTCGCCGTTGGCGGGACCAAAGTGAGTAATGTCGTGATATCAGAAACCACTGGATACTGAGGTATCACTATCTTATTCACTTCCCTTAGGTCAATGATAAAACGATAAACCCTAGTATCGGTATCTTTCTTCAAAATGGGTAAAATAGGACTGTTGCAGACATTATAGGGAACTTCCTCCACTACTCCCACCTGAATCAAATCCTGCACGATCTGTATGAGTGCCTCCTCCCCCTCCTGGGAAATACGATACTGAGGGAGGCGCGGCAACACCGCACCCTCCTGGACACTGATGTGGACCGGCGGAATCACCATCCGTCCCACATCAGTATCCGAAGTAGCCCACAAAGAATGAGGGAGGGACGCTAATGCAGCCTCTTCCGCAACCACACACATCCGTTCTGTCATAGGGTGATTATCGTTCAAGATCACACGCACTCCAGTAGGGGAGCAGCGGATCGTGGCTCTGAAGTGCTTGAGCATATCAAGACCCATAATGTTGTCAGGCGTGTTCGGGGCAAGCAAAAACGGACAGGGTGCAGAAAAGTGGTCAACATGGAATGCAAGGGGTCGGGAAAGAGGGCTTCGAGAGAGTGTACCATCAAACCCTACCGATGTAACCATTAAGCCAGATGGGGGAGCCCTCGGAACCAATTGTTTGGACAGTGCACTACGAGTAGCTCCTGTATCAACTAGGAACCGATCAGTAGAACCCAAAACATTTGCTGAAACATAAGGACCCTTCTGATCAACCGGCACTTCAACTGATTCCAACCCCCATCCATCGCAATCCTACGCATGCTGTGAGTCATGGTACCCAGAACGGTCATTCCCAGACATCTGATACTGATTTTGCCGATCAAATACATTAGGCCTATCCCGTTGCTGTACGTTAGGTTCAAATCGAGCACGATCATTGGAGTTCCTTCTAAAATTCGAAAAACCCCCTCTACCTCTCGGTGGTCCCTGACCACGTCCCTGCCGAGATGCATATAACACCGGACACTCTCTAGCCCAATGACCCAACTGTTTACAATACGCACATTGATTCCTATTAACATCTGACCGACCCAAAGGGGGACCATAGAATCCTCCTCTGCCTCTTTCTACACCCCGGCGAGGCGGACCATACACTACTGCTAGCATCACCTTAGTTTTCAAATCTTTCGATTTCTTCTCCTCATTCCCCTTCGCTTCTTGTTCCTGACGCTCATAATACTGAGCCATAGTCAGGAGGGATGCCAGAGACGAGGTGGACCAAGAACTTTCACTCGCTTTTAAACGAGCTGCTATTCCCGGTAATAAATTTGCCACATATTTATCAACAAAAAGATGTCGACCCGTATCATCCGTAAGTGACTGACCGCTGAAATCATGGAATGTCTCCTCAAAGCGTGTAAAGAAATCTGAAACTGATTCATCGACCTTCTGTTTACATGAAGCTAACATATTCCAATCAATTTTTTTAGGGGGAATGATTGTTTTCAATTTAGTCAAGATAGCAGCAGGAAGGTCTAAAATAATCTGCGGTGGTTTTTGCGCGGGTTTTCTCTCCCTATCCTCATCCTCAATCTCGGACCACTTAGCCTTAAAAACGGAAACATCATCCACCTTCCGCACAGATCTCCACATATCTGGTGGTAAAATGAGCCCAAAGAACAAATCAATATCCGCTAAAGTCATAGTACAAGAATTCAAGGCCCCTTCGACCTCTTCATAAAAGGCCGCTGGATTCTTGCGGGGGTCAGGCAATGCATTCTTTAATGCCATAACATCAGCCCTATGCCAGGGAGTATAAACCCAATTATACACAAAATATCCCCTAGCATCGGGGGAAGACATGTCTGAACTAGTACCCGCTCCTTTAGGAGGAACATACAAAGGTGCCGCCTCTCGCATCGGTTTAGCATGCACTAGTTCACTCTTATCTGAATGGGAGGTAGATGATTGGTCGCCGCCGATATGTGAATCCAATTGCTCCTTCTCCCCTGCCTGCAGGCGCGCTCGCTCTTTAAGTTCAAACGCCGCGTCCCGCAATGCAAACAGCCGTCGGACCGCATCGGGTACCTTAGAGGGAGAAAAAACACCGTTACGTAATGCTTTAGAATCTGATACTACATCATCAGGCTCAAAGGCATCTGAAAATTTCCGAAAGGCAGCAATCACGTCATGAGAAAAGGTTTCAAGAAAATACAGCCGCTCTTTATCCCGCCAATGTTCCAAAGATTCCAATAATTCAGAAAGAGATAGCTTATTCTTAAGCGCACGAAGAGAAATTTTCCGAAGCTCACCCATACGCTCAATTGATAACATGGACCGCGTGTCTACCTTGCCCAAAACCGATCCAGAATCCTGTGATCTCGGTGCGGACGCGCCAACATAAGGAGGCGGAGAACGATCTAATAAATAAAAATCATCTTCAAGATTAGTAAGGACAGGATAAAGTGGCTGACGGACAGCATATTGACCCGAGACTTGCAACCTACGCTCTTTCTCTTGTCTCTCCGCCAGTTCTCTTTCTTCCCGACACTTCGCTTCCTGCGCTCTCACATGATCATTTTTCCGTTGCTCTTTATCAAACAACGCTTTCTCACGTTTCTCTCCCTCACGCACTTCCTTCACCCATAACCGTACACATTCAAACATGTCTTGCCGAGCACGCCGTTTACACATACACTGTTCCACATACTCAATCTTTCGCATATCAAACGATCCATACAAAGGCCATCGTAACTCAGGATCCTTTTTGGTGTATTTCCTCCACACTGTGCTGTACATTATAGAGGAAAGACCATGCTTCACATACATATCCCTATTAGGAGTCCCCTCTGGGGGGGCTGGAGCAGATTCCTCGAGATTTAACCGGTTTCCAAAGCAGCAGCACCACTTACGGAGTGCGCTAAAAGCAGGCATGCTCAAAAATAATACAAAATGCAGTATTATCAAAGAAAAAATGGCACTTAAACTTTGCGCCGTTCAGATTTACACAACTCCGGAGAAATATCTCCACATTACCTATATGTGTTGCAACGCATATATTCTCACAATAATCAATACAAAATATGACCGGTCATCACAAATCAAACTCAAATAGCCAACCCAGGCTTCAAAACTCGGAGCAAGTACCGTACAACGGTTCTTACCAATCAAGAGTCCAGATTCCAACTGCCAAGTTCCACAATTCGCCCAAACGGCTGTCGCGGCAAACCGACAGAAGAGGTCTCAGTCGAGGACCGGCGCCACCCAGACGGTCAGTTCGGAAGGGAAGGAAGAAAACCTCGGGATGCCAGGGCTAAAAACCGCCACTGGCAGTGATCACATCCCCGGCCAAATTCCTCACCTTCGTCACGACCAATCCTTCGAGCATCCGAGTCGCCGATGAGCCCCACGTGACGGGCGCCAATTGAAGAATACAGGCCCCAGCTAGGCCCGCAGAATACAAGGGTTCGCCCTCCTGTAACGAAAACTAGAAGGAAGTTGGCACGGAAACTGCAAATACAAAGACAAAGTTTATTAACCCTTAAGGGTGGTCCTACAACCTATACAACACTCTTCAGTATTGCATAGAGTAGCACAAAGAACTTGCGTACACAGTCCCCTTTTATACACAACAGAGGGGCTCATAAGTGGGTGGATACAACATGAGGCAAAGAACATTACCTTTTATGGACATTTTCGATACAGAATCAATATGTGGGCGGAGTAACTAATTTCCTGAGCCCGCGAAAACATGGTCAAGCAAGGACTAACTGATAACAGATGTGGTCAAGTCTGGGCATGCGCCAGACGGACAAAGGAGCTATTTATAGACTGTTACTAGGCAGATTACAAGAGCAACTAACATGAAGATAGGACTCTTCTCGTGCAGAGCACGTGGAAACACGACAATACAAAATGGAGTCCAGACATTAGTCAACATAAGAAGGGAAACTTGTTCTAAGTAAGGGGAATTCATGTCTTTAGTGAATGCTTAACCAGATCGCTGTTTTAGGTTTCAACAGGGTAACAAAGGCCAATGTTTCAACATAATTCTTTTTATGTTCTAACTATTTGTAGAGAATTTAGATACGAATACCATTCTATTTTCCTCCTTGATTTTTCTGTCTTGTGTCAATAATTTTTCTCTTTTTATTTCCTCCACTTTGTTTACTGCTTCCTGTAAAATTTTGTCGGGGTATTCTCTCTCTCGAATTTTTTTTACCATGCTGGACATGCTTTCTTTGAATAGTTTTTCCGATGATGAAATTCTTTTCAAACGTGACAATTGGGAAAATGGAAGGTGACGTTTCAATGATGGTTGATGAAAACTCTTAAAATGTAATAAATTATTTCTGTCGGTAGGTTTGGTGTATATCATGGTGTTTAATGTTCCATCTTTGTTGTGTATCTTTACATCAAGAAAGGTTATTTCTTCTTTGTGTATGGTGTGGGTAAAACCAATTCTGTTGTTTATTCCATTTAGTTTTTCAATAGCTGTTTCTAACGATGATGCAGATCCTTTCCATAAAATGAAAATATCATCGATGTACCTTTTATACATGATCAAATTTTCCACCCATTCATGTTGATCTAAGATGTTGTCTAGTTCAAAACGTGACATGAAGATATTAGCATATGCAGGTGCTGCGCAATTTCCCATTGAAGTACCTGAGGCTTGGCTAAAATATTCATCCTGCCACCTGAAGTAACTATGATAGAGGGACAAGTGAAGAAGGTCCATCAAGAACACATTTAGTTCGTGGTCATTATCTGTCAACATCAGGAAAGATTCCACTGCTTCCATACCGAGGTTATGAGGGATGGAAGTGTACAGTGACTTAACGTCATTGGTACATACAATCATCTCTTTCGTGTATTTTGCTTTGTGTTCTTCCAAGATGTTCAGAAAACTGGTGGTATCTTTGATGTAAGTCGACATTGATTGAACGATTGGTTGTAAATGTTTATCTAAATATTTCCCGATGGGTTCATGTATGGTGTTTATAGTTGAGACTATTGGTCTACACAGTGGTTTTGTGGAATGCTTATGTATTTTAGGAATCAGGTATATATACAGGAGTGCTGCGTTCTTCTTTAATAGGAATTCCTTTTCTTTCATTCTGATGATACCATTGTTTATTGCCTTTTCAATAAAAGTACTGAGAATTTTGGTGAATTCTTTAGTGGGATCTGTATGGATTTTGGTGTAGATGTTCGCATCGTTAACATGTTCGTTAACTTTCGTCAAATAATATTCAGTATCCATGATTATCATAGCGCCATCTTTATCCGCTTGATGGATGATTATATGTGGATTGTTTGCCAATTGTTTTAACGCTTGATGTTCCTTTTGAGTAAGATTCGTAGTTTTTGTTTTGGGCTGTTTAAAAATCCTTTCTATGTCTTTGGTAATTACTTTTTAGAAGGCATCCAGGACCTTATGACTTGTTGGTGGCATGCATTTGCTTTTGATTCTTAACCCCTTTAGGGTGTCTTTAGATGATTCTTTGGTTTGTTCCACAATGTTTTTTAAAAAAAAATGCTTTAATCTTAATGATCGAAGAAATGTATATATGCATATTTGTGTAAAACTTTAGATTGTAAATCTGTTATGGTTTGTTTGGAGATGTTTATTACTAAATTCTTTGACTCCTCGTGTTTTTTGATACCGTGTCCGGTTGTGTTTTTGATTTAGACTTTCCCGTGTCCCCTCCTGGTTCTTCTGGTATAGATTCTGTTACTTAAATTGGTGGTCTTCTTCTGAACTGTGAGTCTTCAGATGAAGAAGTGTCATCAGTTGATCCCCCTGTATGTGTTTTTTGTTGACGGCGTCTCGCATAGATGTCCGCCCAATTGTAAAACTCTCCTAGTTTGTAGTCAAGTGTGTCTCTTTTAAATTTTCTAATTTTCCGTTCATTGATTTCTTTTGTATATGTATCTAGCTGTTTATTGATGTCATCCAATATTTCATTTAATTCCTCTTTTGTCATAGCTTGACTGAGTTCCTGTTTTAGTTGCGATGTTTCTTTATTCTTCAATTAATTTCGCCAGTTCTTCAATAATTAATAAGATGAGATCCAAAGAACATTTATTTAGAATATTTTGCCACTTTTCCGTAAAGCGGGGATTATTTTTGCATAATGTTGATTTGAGAGAGATACGTAACCCCCGTGGTATTCTTTGAACTTTGTGATATCTGATGAGGGTACTAGCGTGTAATCGTTGATTCACTATTCTTTTCGACATGTATAATAGCTGTTTAATATTACTTTGTTTTGATCCAGTGCTGCTGCTGGTACCTTCTGTTTCCTCAATAAGTGAGAATATCCACTGTGTGTCTTCCTCGGTATAACGAAAGGTATCTGCTCTTGTTTCTGTTAAATTGGATATATCCTCATATGACATTTTGTTTTGTGGGTACATTTGTCCTGGTTCACTCAGAAAGTAGTATATGATGAAACATATAGGATTTAGGGCATTTGCACTCCTGCTGGTTTAATAACTGTTGAATTCCAAATACTAATGGTAAATTGGTGCAGCCAGGTGACCCCTTCTGAGTGTGAGGATGCTGAATATACTGAGATCTGCGTTTATCCTTGGATGAGGACAATGCCCCCTGGGTGCACTCTTAAGATGATTTCAATAATATTGAAATAACTGGTATTTATAAGTTCATTGACATATTTATTTTCTTGTTTTCAAACACATAATTATATTCTTCAAGTTTCTCAATCATATCCCAATGCATTTTGGGCCGCGCCCTTCATCAGGGGTCTATTTCTGTAATGAGTAAACACACAGCGTTTTAAAGATTTCTATTTTCTTCCTCAAACTTATGATTCTTACACATATTGGTACCTTATATCCCCATTATTACAAGGTTTGCTGAGTGCAAAAAGATGTAATTCATTAAAATGTTTTGCTGAAGTAAGATCAAGAATGTATCGAAAGCCACGCTCAAATCTCGCAGGATCAGGGCAGAGGTACCTCCGGAGTCAAGTTGTAACCTGAGATGTTCAGTAACGCCAAGAAGAGCAGATTCGGTACTATGGCCAGATCTGAAGCCAGACTAAGAAGGATGCAACAGATTGTGAGTAGTAACATAGGAAGAGAGTAGAGTATTAATGTGTTGCTCCAATATTTTAGAAAACACAGGCAAAGGAGAGATGGGACGAAAATTAGACCGGCAGAGGGGGTCAAGACCTTCCTTTTTCAAAAAAGGAAGAATAAGTGCATGTTTCTACTCCTGGGGAACCAGACCTGTGCTAAGTGAAGAATTGAGAAGGTTATAAATCACAGAACGAATTGAATCGTCCAGGAGGATAAGTTTTGATGTAGGGAGAGGATCAAGAGGTAAACCAGACTTGAAAGATCTCAGTAGCAGCTTCAAGGAAGGCACATACAAAGAAGGCCAATAACTAACTGTACAGAGGCCTGGGAGGAAACTTCAGGGGACCCTGTCATGGGGCTATTAAGAAACATTTAATTCCCTTGTTGGAGGACATCCACAGCAAGTTGGTCATGAATAGACTTAACTTTATTGTAGAAGAAGGATGCTAGCTCATCACTTTGAAGTTGAGAGAGTGAGGGAGGAGCCAGAAAAGTACTGGCGGCTGAGAGTTTAGTAATAACCTTAAACAGAGTTTTCTGACAGTGTTGAGAGCTAGAAGTCTTTTCAATGTAAAAGGATGTACGAGCTGATCTGCAAAGAGCATGATTTCTCTTTAATGCTCCTTAGGACTCCAGCGTAGCAGCAGGCAGATAGTGTTTCCTCCAGTGCCTTTCCAAGGCTTTGCAACATTTTTTCTCTTGTTTAAGAGAATCAGTAAACCATGGAGCAGAGAGATGGATTCTACGCTGTGGCTTTGTAGATAAGGGTAAAATACAATCTTTGGCCGCAGGGAGCCATTTGTGAATGGTAGGCTAGGCTAGGTCCGGGGAAAATTCAAGAGATGGCATACTGTCCCGAAGCGCTTTGTTGAGTGCCACTATATTAAGTTTGGGGCAGTTCCAAATTTTAGATAGTGAAGTCAGCTTGGTAGAAGAAATACAGGGAGATTCGATCGAAAAAGGAACTGCAAAGTGCAGCACAGCTGGATAGGTGATGCAACAAATAAGGTCGCAAGATTAGAAAAAATAGGGTCCAGTAAATGATCAGCAATTTGAGTAGGAAGTGAATTTAGCAATGGAAGATTTAGAATGTTCATGTTCTCTATGAATGTAAATGCAATTTTGTCTTCAGGGTTCTCCAAATGGAGATTAAGATCTCCGAGCACCGAGAAATTAGAAGCTTGGAGAATATGGGGCACCAGATGATCATAAACTACTGAACACCAATTATGGGAAGACCCAGGAGGGCGATAGATAAGAGCACCCGAGAAAGTAAACTTGTGGTTAAAAGGGATAGAAAAGGCATGGGCTTCACAGTTAAGAATATGGAGGTCAATAATTTTACAGTTATAATTTTTTTAAACAATAATAGCGATACCACCCCCAACTCTAAGGGAACTATTGATTCCTAGCAGCCAAAAAGTATTAGGAAAGGCCGAGATGACATCAGGAAGGGAGCCATCATGAAGCCAAGTCTCAGTTAAAAAGACTACATCAGGATCCTATCTAAAAGAAAATTAAACAGGTGGAGCTGATGCTTGGATAAGGAGCGTCAATTTAAGCTGAAACAGCAGAATTTGCTTTGCGGCGAAAAAGCAGCTATAATATTATAAAAAAAACAAGGAGCCCCACTCCAAGCCTGAGGGTAATGATCAGCCGCCGGCTGAGTGTTAAAAGTAAGCTTGAAATGGCAGAATGAGCACTGAAGAAGGGAAAGATCCGGAGAGAGAACCTGACAGGACGCGCTCAAAGGATATCGAAGATTATGCAGCATCAAGGAAGAATAGTATCTAGGAGCTGACTGAGAAGGGCCAGGATTTGTGGACCCTGGCCCCGGCTGGGCGTAGATGGGCGCAGACGAGCTTGGCTTAAGTGCGCCGTCGGCGTGTCAGCGGCAATGCCAGCTGCCGCGTCCGCTGACACATCAGTTAAGTAAGGGAGAGAGCGGCAAAACTAGACCGCCCCCTTCGTCACCCGGAAGTGAAGAGCTGGCCGGGAGTGGCTAAGAAAATAACTAGTACGCCCTCCACGCAAACTGCACTCAGCCGCGGTGGAACGGGGCAAAAAACAGAGAGCAAGTAAAGATAAAATTAAATCAGAGGAAGGTTAAAAACATGCACAAGTAGCACTCGCACACACATGTAAAAATAGCCAATATTGTTAAGCGGCAGCAGCCTCACCACAATCCGCTGAGCTTTATCTGACACATCGGTTAAGTAGGGGAGAGAGCGGCAAAACTAGACCACCCCCTTCGTCACCCGGAAGTGAAGAGCTGGCCGGGATTGGACAAGAAAATAACTAGTGAGCCCTCCACAGCACTCTTCCACGGTGGATCGGGGCAGAAAACAGAAAGCTGGTTAGGATAAAATTAAATTAGAAGAAGGTTTAAATCATGCACAAGTAACACTCAAACACACACATAAAAATAGCTGATTGCCAATATTGTCAAGTGGCAGCAGTCTCACCACAATACTCTAAACAGGGTAACGTTGACATACTCACAAGTGGCTTATTTAAATAACTTATATTCCCATGTAAAGTGCACTGCATATACCCAGGGCCTAAAGAGAGATCAGTGTTCTCAACACCAGAAGGGCACTTCCAGGTCTGGGTCACGCCTTTTGGGTTGAAGAACGTCCCTGCCACCTTCGAAATGCTGGTCAATCAAGTCCTGGCTGGGTTGGAGCACTTTAGTGCTGCTTACTTAGATGACATTGCGGTCTTCAGCTCTAGTTGGGAGGACCATTTGAAGAACCTCCAGGAAGTGCTTCCTGCTTTGCAGAGCGCAGGCCTGACTATCAAGGCCAGTAAGTGCCAAGTAGGGCATGGTTATGTGGTCTACTTGGGACACCAAGTAGGGGACTGCAAGGTGACACCATTCTGGCTTGGAACCCCCTAAGACCCAGACAGAAGTGAGAGCCTTTTTAGGCTTCACTGGATATTACAGGAGATTCATCAAGGGATATGGCACCTTTGTTGCCCCCTTGACTGAACTGACTTCCATGAAGCAGTCACATGAGGTGATCTGGACAGATGTGTGCCAGAAAGCTTCTGACACCCTGAAGGAAGCCATGTGCACAGCACCTGTCCTCAAGGCCATGATTTTTGCGAGTTTGTTGTGCAGACAAACGCCTCAGTTCATGGCATAGGGACTGTGCTCTCACAGCTAAATGAAGAGGGCTTGGATCAGCCTGTAGCCTTCATTAGTTGGAGGCTACTTCTAGGGAACAGAGGTGGAGCACAATAGAAAAGAAAGCCTTTGCTGTGGTCTGGGTGCTAAAGAAGCCAAGGCCATACCTGTTTGGCACTAGCTTCGGGGTTCAGACAGACAACAGGCCCCTCAGATGGTTAATGCAACTGAGAGGTGAGAATCTCAAACTGTTGAGGTGGTGCATCTCCCTATAGGGAATGGACTTTAGGGTGGAACACTGTCCTGGAACAGACCTTGCAAATGCTGATGGTCTCTCCAAGTTCTTCCGCCTTACTGAAGAGAACTCTCAATGGGGTTGGGTAGCTTTCCTCAACTTCAGCTGGGGGGGACACGTGTTAGTCCTGCCATCCTTGGCGTGGTTTCTTATGACTCTGCCTTCTGACCTCCTGTTTTGCTGACTTCATTTTTGCTGGATTTAGGATTCTGGGCACTTTACCACTGCTAACCAGTGCTAAAGTGCATTTGCTCCGTTCTCTAAATAGTGTAAGATTGGCTTATCCACAATTTGCTTATTTAATGTATTTATAATTCCCTAGTAAAGTGCACTACAGGTGATTAAATGCGTATAATGGGCCTGCAGCACTGATTGTGCCACCCACTCCAGTAGCCCTGGCTAACATGGCTCAGGCCTGCCACAGCAGAGCCTGTGAGTGCAGCTTAAACCGCCAATTCGACCTGTCATGTTAGTGCTTTTGCGAGGCAAAACCCCTCCCTTTTAATACATATAAGTCACCCCTAAGCTAAGCCCTAGGCAGCCTGAAGGGCAGGGTGCAGTGTAATTAAAAAATTGGACATGTCCTGGTAGTGAAATACTCATACTTTTGTTTTTCACTACTTAAGGGCCTATCTCTTCCATAGGTTAACATGGGGACTGCCTTATAGCACTTTATAATTGTAGTTTTCCATTGGGATACAATGGAAAATATCGAATTTGGTGTCTTTGGACTGACAATTTAAAAACACAACTTATGGTGAAGTTGGTTTTAAATTGAAGTTTGGAAAATGCCACTTTTAGAAATGTGGCTTTTTCTTACTTAAACCATTTGGTGCCTTCTGCCTCTCCCTGGAATACACATCAGGGGGGGGTGACAGCTGACGTCCTGCATTCCCTCTAGACAGCCACGAAAAAGGGCAGAGTAGGTGTGACTGAGCAGCCACCTGCAAGTTGATGGGTCATCCTGAGTCAGGATGAGAGGGAGGAGCTGACACTTGCACCTGAATACGGCTGTGCCTGTCCCCACACAAAGGGTTGCATACCCCCCTGTAGTGAGTCTGGGGCCAAGGCAGTAAAGGCGGGGCCTTGAGGACTTCAAAGCATTTCTTTGAAGTCTCCTTACTTTTAGGTATTGTATCTGACTTACCCTGACTAGGATTGTTGTCTCTATTTGGACTGTGTGCAAACCTCTGCCAACTAAAGGCCCATTCTGAAAGATGAGTGGTGTCAGAAGACGGTTAACTGAGAAGAAACAATAGCCCTGTACACCTCTGCCATCCAGTCTCTCAAGTAGTGGTGCAATAAAGTAATCATGGTGATGGAAGTCCTATTCCAGATACCTCCCATTTCTGTCTCCATAGTCATAGAAGGGTTGCTGGAGTGTTGGGTTGCCCATTTGGAGATCTTACAGTTCAAGACAGACGGTCTCCTACATAGAAATTGTACCAAAGCGACATGTTTAAGTTGAGAGCTATTCTTCTAGATCTGAAATTTGTCCTGCCATTGTATCAGCAATGACAGTGCTCATTCAAATAGACATACACACTACCACCATGCAATATATCAACAAGCAAGGGGGAACAAGATCAAGAGCCCTGTCAAAAGAAGCACAGCTGATCTGGCAGTGGGTTCTAGTTCTTAACAGCTATCTGATGGCAATATACCTGTCAGGTTAACAAAACAGGAGATCAGATGAGCTCAGCAGGCATCTCATAGAACAATACAAACAGATGCTGGTCAATGTCGTACTTCAAGGCGTCTTTCATGACTGTGGTGCTACAGAAATCAATTTTGCCCGTCATATGAGAAAACACAAAATGGCATGCCTTCACTTCCAGGTTCCGAGAGCCCAGATTCAAGCGTAATCCCCTTTTAATAGACTGGTGGAGGACTTTACGCTTTCCAGACAATATCCTTGTTTCTCAATGTGACCGTCAAAATGATGCACAGCAAAATGAAGATGATTCACATAGCACCAGAGTAGCTGAAGCAGACCTGACCTTTACTGTAGTTTCAATTTCACCAGAGACACCCACTCAAATCGCACTTACTTTCCAGGATGTCAGACAGAATTTAACATTCTTACCATCGCTTGTTGAACTTGACTGCCTGATTTGCATGTAGCTGGGTCCAAACTTAGGTGGCATGGTGTGCAAAATAATGGTTTGGAATGCGGCCATAGTGATTGTCAGTGGCTGAGCTTGATTCATACCTTCCATCCATTACTGTTTTGTATTGTTACTCCTTTTGAAAGTTGGCATTTTTCTGCCTAAATCAAATGTGCCTTTTTGTCAGTTTCCAGGCTCACAGGACTGTGAGAGGCTCTCCTGTAGTGTTTTGTGGATTCCTTTCAGTCATGGGGACAAAAGAGGCTTAGGTATGGAGGGAGAGGGCCCTTTAGGTAGGATGTCTGGGGAGGAGTTTTGCCATTCACTAATAACACTTCAAGGGACCTGCCTGCAGCACACACAATGAAACCTGACTCCAGGCCTGCCATTGCTTTTGTCACCTGAGTCCGTTGTGCCAACCCCAGTGAAAAGGGAAGAATTGGCCAGAACCAGTTTGGGTAGTAGGCCAGGGAATTCCCAAGCACAAAGACTGGCACCAGGGAAAGAAGTGGCACCTTCAGAATCATTGAGCAGAAGACTCATGGACCTGTGGAAGATTCAGAAGAAGGACTGCCCTGCTCTCTGAAGAAGGAAGATTGGACCTGTTTGCCGTAAACCCAAGCTCCCCAGAAGTGATAGTCAGTTGGCGGACCTCCGGTTTGCGCTACAGGGGCACAACATGCTTCCAGGCCTCCCTGCAACTGACCAGCTTCATCTGGACCTACCTGTAATAGCCTGATCCCTACTGCTGGCCTCTGCTGGAGTGAGCTCTGATCCCCAAGAAGTGACCTCCAGGTCCTGGCCATTAGTGTACTCCTGTTTTCAAGGTGAAGATACAGAAGGTTTCTGCTCCTCAAGACTGAAAAGTGACCTCTTCGCACCTACAGAGACCTTCCCTGACGACCATCAATGCACAGCTCCAGTGAGACCTGCACCTAGCATTGACAGCAACAGCCCGTCACCTGCCAGCACGAGTCTCCAGCGATGACTAGCTTTTCACTCTACAACATCGCCACATCTGACCTGCTGCTCGCGCCTACAACAACCGCCTCATGGCTCCTGTGTTGTGAACGGCAGCTCCTCATGTGGCATTGAGAAGGTAACTCTTTAGCGGTGTGAACCTGGTGCATGTATCCAACGGGGGCTGAATGGCGGTCGGCTTGAACTTGTAACCTTACCCCAGTCCAGTGCAACCAGATAACTGCGAGTGTCGCTTTGTGTTTTTTGGCGCTCTTTGCATCTAAAACTCTAAAAACTAAAATTTTCGGTCCACTGACTGCTTTTTTGTCAATTTGCTATAATTGTAATTATTACATTTTATGCTATTTTTATAAATTGGTTTGGAAGGTTTCTTTTATTGTGTTGTTGCTGTATTATTTTGTGAGTGCTGCATAAATACTTTAGGTTAAGCCTTGCTACTTTTGTGCCAAACTTCCAGAGGGTTAAGCACAGGTTTATTCACTGACTTTTTTGGTTCAATCTGACACGGGCTGTGTTTATTATTTGAGTAGAGCTTCCACCTCTATCAACTAATAACCCAATTTCTTGCAGGAATCATTCCCTGTATTACCTTTCAAGTGAATTGCCTCACTTGCCCTAAACTGCATGATGGGAAGTCTGGCTGAATCTGAAATTTATCAAAGGTGCAGTGTCTAATTGGCACAGTGTGTGTGCCTAGCCTACTAAAAGCTATATTTTCCCCAAAATTGAAGATTTTAATAAGGTTAATTCATTGGTTTTTCAGTAAAATGTATTGTTTGTTAATTTTTCTAATTATTTTGATTTAAAAAAAAAAAAAGAAAGATAAGAAAATACTATTGCCTCTTACAAGTCATTGGAAAAAAAATCTAAAAATGGCGTTCCACGGATCCTGCATGTTCGTAGATATAGTCTGTTTTTGGCTTAAGAGAAAATACTCATGACAAACAACCTGAATTACAGAACGTTTTGTTTACTCTTTGCTAACCTAAACTTGCCTTGTCTTATCGGGTATGCCATCTTCTGCGCACCGGTAAGTCACTGAGTACATTGTCATCATCCAGCCATACAGACCGAACCTCGCCAATAGATGTGATATTTTTTACATGGTGACTAGATTGATCTCATCCATGCTAAAGTAAGTCCATAGAACACCTGCTGCCGCCTTAATAAGAGATCGTACAATTTAATTTGGAGATGTGGCACTTATATTACTTTCTCTTCTTCCAGATAATGGTAGAAGCAGCAAGTTTGAAATATAAATTTGCTATGTTCCTCTTTGGGATTTGTTTTGGTAAATTACATACCATGCTCTATGTATCTATTTTATGCATGTTGCAGCATTGTTATTTTTACAACTCATGCTACTTTCAAAGCTTTGTCCCCGCATGTTTGATGTGTAAAATACTGTATAACTTTAGAGAATAATTATTCCTTAATATTTGTAACTGCAGTAAGTACAGTTTATTTTTTGTTTCGTAGCTGATGAGTAAAGACACAGTGGACGCTACAGGAATCGACTTTTCTGGAGACATGGAGCTACAGGTATTCCTAATAAAATATCTTTAATCATGTATCATTTAAATTTGTTGTCAGTTTACAAAAACATATAAAAAGGTCAAATTACTTGGCTCTTTAAATTCTAACAACAATAACATAATATTGGATTTGACCAGTGCTTACCAAACTTTTTTGAACCATGACCCACTTTTTAGAACAACAAACTTTAGCAACCGACAAACTTTTGCGACTCATTTAGCTTTAATGGACATGAGGCGAGCAATTTTTGAATGTAACTAAAGCATCGTGTGGTGGCGCACTGTCATTAACAGACAGCACATTTTCTACTAAATGCCCAATAAATTTGACATACAATTTTACTGATTCGTTATTTGAAAGCGACACCCTAAACACACCCCTTCCAAATACCGAATTGGATGTGGATCAGAAACACAAATTGTGATTTGGTTCGCAGTTTGGTATTTGTACATTGAAAAAAGCATGTTTGCAATTACAAAAGGCCTGGTGCTGCGAATCAGACCATTTAAATGTAAAAAATGCTTTGTACATCTGGCCCCATGTCTTTTTCTAGCCTAAAGCCAGAACCATACCTAGGTGAAATGAGCTATAATTTCCCCATTATTGTTTAACTTATAGGTAGCTCCATTACTTATCCTGCCTCAACAATACAATGTAAAAACCTATTTCTATGCTGATGACACCCAACTAGTCTGTTGTCTGCCCTGATCACCCACTGATCCTCCCTTTAATTTACCCATAGTACTAGCAATAACTCAAGTCTGTATGCAAGCAAGGTTTCTCATATTTAATCCTGGTAAAATGCAGATCCTTCCTATTTAGTATAAAATCATTGAATGGGACCAATCCATCTGACCAACAGTCTTATACATCCCTCCCAATCTGGTCAGTACGCTCATAACCTGGGATTTATCCTAAATTGAAAGTTATCTTTGGCCTACAGACCTAAGCTGTAGCCAAATCCTAACCTTTTTAACTCAAAACATTAAGGAAAATTTCCCATTCCTTTCTATCACCATAATGTAACAGTGGCTCATGCCTTCATTTCATCATGTCTGGATTTTGGCCCAAAAAACTCTAAAAAGAATAAGAGACTACAGAACCTGTAAAATGCAACCACTAGGCTTATTTCCAGTTAATAAAATAACGATTTCAGAGTAAAAACACCGATCCAGTTAAAGCTGCCTGTCTAATTCTCAAAGCCTAATACAGATCTCTTCCAATTTGTCTGGCAAGAAAACTGAGGAAGAACCATCCTACCCGGGAATATAAGGACTTCAAATTCCTTCTCTTTCAGAATCCCCAGATTTAGTCTCCAAATCTGGCGAGGCAGAACTTTCCACCATCTAGGCCCCTTACTATGGAACTCTTTGCCAATCAAACAAAGAAGAGAATACAGTCTGCTCACATTTCGTAAAGCACTCCATACCTGCCTTTTTGATTTATAAAACTAAATGCATCTATATACAGTTCCCTCCCTTTCGATATTCAATCAATGAAAGACTATCACCATGATTATTTATGGACTTCAAAAGAAATACAAATAAATACCTATTGACAAATCTAAAACAGATGTGAAAGCACTTGACTTTTAAATGTGTTCATTTATGACTGTGTGATAACAAATGATCAGCAGATGCAGTGTCTCTTTTGCATAATCTACAAATTCCTTTTGAAGAGGGCAACCTCTGCCATGTGGCCTGACGGCTAATATAGCAAGATGGTTAAATATAGTGCCCATGAGGTCTTTACTTTCCAGGAGTCATTTTAGTACTTCACATTGTTTCAAGTTATGGGGACCTCAGTGTAAATTAATATATTATCTTTTAACTCTATTATTTCCCAATACCTAGAGGTCAGCCTTCCTTTAAATTTGATTGATGTGGTTGTCCATTAGTAACCGATAATATTCACAAGAAGGACCCTCTTAAGCAGTAAGGAGCTACACACATTGCCAAGCACTTACAGAACTGGCACACCTACGCACATGTACCCACACATGCCCTTCCTCATACCTCTCTGTAGTTATAGGTAGGGTAGAGTTTCCATAAGAAGAGCATTTTTTTGTTTTGCCAATAACTTTGGTGCCATTTGATGAATCTGTATGAAACCTCCCAAAAAACAGTTCCTCTACCTCAGCTCCGTTCTTGAAAGTTGAGGGTCCCACAACACTGATTTCTCATGTTAATTCCTATAGGAAACATACTCTCTGATACAGAAAAAAATGGCTTAATGTGATTACTCCAGATTCTGCAGAAAGTTAGAACTTTACTCAAAAGGAATGCTTTTCTTTATTTGGTGTGAATCCATTCAGCATTTTTCGAGAAATTCACATTGAAAGAGGTGCTTTAGGTGGTCAGGAAAGGGTTAAAAAGGTGGGTATATCCGAACAGCAGGTCTCAGAGGAGTACCCCAGTACCAAAAATTAAAATGATAGGGCCCTCGATCGGCAGAGGGAGGTTTTACTCCTGGCAGCCTTTCCAGTGCTGAAGGACCTGTAGAAGTCCTGCAATACCAAAAGATCTGATTGTCTCGCCACAACCGTGACAAAATTGTTACGGCTGCCATCACAGGACCCAAGGTCTCTGTACCCATGTCCCAAAGTTTATAAATAAAAAATACTTATGAGGGTTGGGGGGAGTGCCAGGGTAGGGACGTCCTGACCACCTGGCACTTGTGAGGTCATGGGACTGTCTGAGGGGGTATGTGCACAGCACCTGACCATAGGCTAGGCTCTGCTGCCAACCCCCACCTGCGTTTGACCGAAAACCATTTGCAGTGGGGGAGTTGGCTGAATATGGTAAAAAAACTGCAATACACTGAATACACTGAAAAAAACAAAGGGTAAAGTGATGCTATAATTAGGATTGGTAATAAGATCTTAGACCTACATTAAAAAAAAGCACAGAAATTCACTGAAAAAAATAAGGTTTAAGTGATGTTATAGTCAAATGCTGAAATAACACAAAACCTAATGTTTAGAATCCCACAAAAACTTAAATTCATCCATTATAACCTGTGTCTCTTCTATGCCCTGCTTATCACCTCTCCTTACATATAAACCACATATGTCAAATGACAGCATTGATGACTCTACTGATTACATCTCAAATGATATCACTGATGACATCACACAGACATTGTTACAGAGTCATATAGGATTTTAAGACTTGAAGATTGCTCACTTTGTAACTATAGCTAGGTGCCAGACTAGATCCGGAGATTATTTTCTTCAGCTATCCCCTTGTGCACTGGTAGGTGGCATCGTGTGACTCCGCGTCAGGTACATCCCATCCCAAATTTGACGTTGAGACCCCTACATAGCTGCCTCATTTGTATGCTAATGCCAGTTCTCTTCTTTCTGCACCTTCCGATGAGGATTCGGAGCTCCATTCCCGAATTCTGTCAAGTTGGTAGACTTTTTAAAAAGTGAGCAAGGGACATGTTCCCTTCAAACATGACAGGGTTCAAGCTCTGTAAGGAATGCCACAGACAGATGTCAGTGGCGAACTTCCATGAGGTCTGTCTGTGGTGTCTGGGCTCCAAGGACAATTCAACGTTGTGTGTCAAGTGCAAAAAAATTATATCAAAAGCCATCCAAGGCCGTAAAGCCAAAATATATGTTGCAGAACATGAGCGGTAACTGAAGATGGCCAGTCACAGTTAAAGTCGAAGGCACAATGCACTCTTGCTCCAGAGGTCTTTCTTGCTGCCATTCTTCATGGTAGTCGAGATCTTTTGGTAAGTCAAAAAAGTCCAAGAGTCACAAGAAATCGAAACACACCTCCCTTCGTCCTGCCACTCCCACCTTCCAGAGTCACGCAAAGCACCTTGTACCTCCAGGCAATGAACCCTACCTCCGACTACAGAACTGATTCTGACCCTCCCCCAATTCCCCCCTTTTTTGCTGGTCCAACACCAACACCACAGTGGATAACGGTATTCAAGGAGGCCATAGTTTGAAATTTGGTGCCCTACCAGATGACTGGAGCACTCCTTAGGGCCCTGAATCTGAGGTGTCTTCCAGTTGGATTACCACTAGCGAATTCATTGTAGATACCGGCTGTACCACTCAACCACACCTCGAGGTCAGCACAGGTTTCAGGCATAGCATCTTGCCCGATGCCACCCATGGTGCCACCATTGATTCGGCAATCCTGTGTGTCGACGCCGCCCCCCACAATGCCCTAGTGGGAGCCAATAGTCCTTTTAGACTCTGAAGATCACCTGCAACCTCTACCAAGGTCGCAGCCCTCCCGTCAATATACCCATTCCAACCCTGAAACATTGTGACAATATTATAATTCTAATGGCAACGAAAGTCAGCTAACTGATGATGAGATTGTCATCCTGGATTTTCAAGACACCAGTGGATCTAGACCATTCTCATGACACTGTCTTTAGGAGTGTAGTGGAGGTTCTGGACCTCACCTTACCTTTTGCAGATATCAAATCTAATGTCCTAACAGAGGTTCTTCACCTGGAAGAGACTTCCTGGGAACCTCATTTATCATTCAGTGAGCACCTCACAGATATACTGAAGGGCACCTGGGCAAAACCAGGATCTTGCCCTGTAGTGACAATGTCAATTGCAAGATACCATAGGCGCTCTCTGGAGGACCCTGCTTTCCTCCTCTTACACCCCACCCCAGAAAGTTTGTTGGTGCAGGTCTCAAGACATCGACTGAACCAGAATGCGTTCCCGACTACTCTGCCAGATAGAGAGTTGAAACATATTGAGACATTCGCCAATAATATGTTTTCCTCTGCTAGCCTTGCCCTCAGGTCAGTCAGTACCAGCTGCCTCCTAAGGAGATATTCTTATGCATTGTGGGACATTGTGGCGGACATCTTGCCAGTCATTCCAGATGATATCTGGCCAATCACCAAAGCCTTATTAAGGATGGCCAAGATGCAGCGACATACTCCATCTGCTCAGGCCTGGATACCACTGACTGCTTAGGTAGGGCTGTCAACCAGTGTGGTGCTTCAGCATCGTGCCTGGATTCGCTCCACCGGATTTTCAAGCGATGTCCAACAGCCCCTCATAGTCATATTGTTTACCGGCACACACCTCTGTGGATATAATGGGGATTTTGCCCTGAATTGCTTCCTGGATTTGGCAGCGCCCCCACAGCAGTTTCCCCAGCAATTTTACTTTTTTTGAGACTTTAGGAGAGGATATCGGCAGAGGCGGAACCAAACATTTCCTCAGCAACAGCAGGCTTCCCAAACCTTTTGAGGCACATGCGGAAGATCCAGCCATCAGCATCCAGGCTCCTAAGGGCAACATTCGACCCAATCCTCAATTTTTTCCTCTGTAGCCACTGCAAAACCACTTGAATTTACCCTTAGCCACACTTGATCATTTGGTAGGAAGACGGATCACCTTTTACCTCCCTGGGTTGAGGGGCATTACAGCCAATCAGTGGCTGTTCCAGATTGTGCAGAATGTTTACTTCCTTCCTTTCCTGACACAACCCTGACATTCCTTCTCCACCACAACGCCTCCCGGAGGACCACTTGCTCATACTTTGAGAAGTTCAAGCTCTCCTGGTCAAGAGAGCTATAAAGAGGGTGTTGGCCTCAGAAATCAGGGCTGGTTATTATTTCCGTTATTTTCTGGTGTCAAAAAAGGGCACAGGTCCCCAGTCTGTCCTCCATCTTCACCCAACTTTCGTATCCCAAAGGACATGTTAAAAATGCTCACCCTGGCACAAGTTCTGTCTGTCCTAGATCCAGGAGACTGGATTGTGGCATTGGATCTGCAGGATGCCTATTTCCACATCCCTGTCTTGCAGTTCCTCAGAAGCTACCTGCAGTTTTATGTAGGCCAGGAGCACTTTCAGTTTTTGCTGCTCTCCTTCGGAGTTATAAGTGCACCTTGGGTGTTTGGGAAAGGGATTGTGGCAGTCGCTGCCCATCTGTGGAGGTTTGGAATACCAGTCTTCCCATACCTCATTGACTGGCTGCCGAAGGCGGGCTCGCCTCAGACAGTTGTAAGCAACCTCCACACAACGACCCACCTGTTGACATTTTTAGCATCATTTCTGGATTGGAAAGGTCATCTGGGGGAGGATGAGATCAGATCCGAGGGCTCGTGACTCTGGTGGAAGCCCATCTTCACATCAATTTGTAGAAGCTGCAGGTGGCTCACCTCCCACCGAAAGCTGTTCAAGGGGCGTGGGGGCTTGGGTGCTGCACAGGGAGGAATTGCGCTTCTGGAAGTGGATGAATGCCCGATGCATTTCCCTGGTTGCACAGCACCCTTGGAGGATCTTTGAATGCCAAGATAGATAAACTCAGCTGACGTTGCCCAGTGGATTATGAATGGCAGCAGCACTTAAAGGTGGCCCTGGGTGTATTCAACCAATTGGGAGAACCCAGTCTTTATCTTTTCATCTCCTCAGAGAATCCACAGTATCAAAGCTTCTGTGCGTTGGAGTTCCTAATGCGGCTCTTGCTCGGACATGCCTTTTGCTTGGATTGGAGATCAGGACCCCTGTACACCTTCTTGTCTCTATCTCTCCTGCCCAGAGTTCTGATGAAGATCAGGAAAGAGCAGACCCAAGTCATCCTTGTTGCTCCGAACTGGGCAAGGAGAGTGGTATGTCGCTTGTATATACCTATAGAAATACGTTTATTCCTTTCTGTGAGCAACCAGGAAGGAATAAGGGGGTTATTATAGGTTCTACAAGCGACATGGCACCCTTGAGGACTATGTGATACAGGAACATGTCCTCCCAGTAGAGTTTTCCATAATTAGGGACCGGATGTGACAGACTCAACGGTTGGGCAAGGAGCCCTTTTGCATGTTATGTGTATTTCTTTGTGTATCCCACTAAAATTGTATACGGCACATAGATCACTAGAATCTCCATAAAATAATCCCCTTTCATCAAGCCCGGGGAATATTGTGGTTCTGATGAAAACTTGTGACCCGTTTGGGCCACTTACTAAAAAGGGCTGAAACATGTTGACTCGGTTTTATAGTGCAGGGTATTAATCTCCCTTGATTACCCGAGATTCGTTTTAATCCATAAGTAAAAACACCATGTATTAGAAAGGATGCCTTGGTGTTTTTAAGATAATTTTACGTTAGTACCCCATAAGACACTATTCTCCAAAGTGCAACCTGGGATATAGTTGAGCCCATCCTGGTTTTTAGAGCCCATGATGCGACCTGATGATGAAGCATGCCACTGTTAGAGTGGATGAGGGTCACCAGTAGAAAAAAATAGAATTATTGGGTTATTGTCGTGAGGAGGATAAACCATACTTAATCTCCAGCTCTGTTAATTGGGTTGCAAAATGATAATGACAGTAGGATACTGTTACAATCTCTCACAGTTGTCTTTTGGTACGTTCCATCTCCCCCTCCCTTTACCCTTACCTTGGAACACTCCTCTGAAGCTTTCATTGGAATGTTGACAGATGTAATTTGTTGAGGAGAGTTGGATGGCCATTAAAGCGCACTCTGAACTTAATCTGCTTTTGTGCTTTAATTTACAACACTGGCGACGAGTTGCTGGAAAGGGGGCAGTTGTGGCCATCTCCCCTCTCTGTGCTCTCTCCATTTGCATTATTTAAAGAAGAGAATCCCTAAGAAAGGGTTTTGGAAACCTTTAATACCACATGAGATGAGGAGCGGCATCCGGTTATATAATTCTACGTGGATCTGTGAGATAGTGGTCTACTGGGGCTCTTCTGCAGGGTTGTCAGCAGTACACAGATCGGTCAAAATCTTATAACACAAGCAAGCTGGTGGCAGAGTTTGTCAAAACCAAGACGTGGCAGGTAGCGGTGAGTTCCCCAAATCAACCTCCGTGTATATCACGGGTCATCGCGTGTTCCGGAGCAAAGCATCCTGAAGTGTGCTGTTGACAAGCCTTGAAGTGGGAGAGTGTACCTTCGCGGTTGAGAGAATCTGTGGGAACGAATTGGTGGCAGCAGTATGTGGAGAGCGCAAACCGAAGCGTATGTGAGGTGATGAGGAGCAAGATTACCGTCGCTTGAAGTGATTCCTGCTCGTCGAGCGTTCCTGTCAGTCCGACGTCTGAGGCAGCTTTGGGGGTGCGCGAGCAGGCGCCGTCTGATTTATTTTATTTATTTATTTTTGACATTTATAAAGCGCGAAACGAAGGCCCGTGGGCATCTCGGCGCTAAGTATCTACAATGTTTAGCCAACAAGGGGACTGGGAGATCAATGATTAAAAAGCCAGGTTTTGAGGTTTTTTCGGAAAGACCAGAGGGACGTGCTGGTCTTGATGGGATGAGGCAGTGTGTTCCATAATTTTGGAGCAGCCACAAGAAATCTTCTGTCACCCCAGTTGACAGATTTAGTTCGGGGGATCACCAGGTACAGGGAGCTGGAAGAGCGCAGTGCTCTGGATGGACAGTAGGGGGTAAGGTTCTGAGTGAAGAACGCTGGGACAGCGTTGTGTAAAGCCTTGTATACCAGGCACAGAGTTTTGAACATAATCCTCTTCCTCACCGGAAGCCAATGAAGTTGTTTCATGGTGGGTAAAGCCGGATGGAATTTGGGGATTCGCCCTAGGAGCCTGGCGGCCGCGTTCTGTATGGACTGCATTTTTGTTAACACTCTCTCCTGGGCCCCTAGAAACAAAGCGTTACAATAGTCTAGGGTGGAGAGCACCAGGGAGCTTACCAGCGTTTTCGCCGTGGTTTCAGGTAAAAAGGGCAGAATTTTTTTGATGAGCCTAAGTTTATGAAAGGCTGAAGAGGATATCTGATTGGCGTGTGGTAGGAAGTTCAGACGGTTGTCAAACATGACTCCCAGGTTCCTCACTTTATCAACCGGGACTGGGGGCTGGCCCATGGATGACGGCCTCCAACGGGGGGACCACTCCGGAGAGAGATTGCCGAAGATTACAACCTCCGATTTATCGGAGTTTAGCTTCAGACAATTGTGTGACATCCAGTTCCCGATAGCCGACATGCCCTGGTTGAACATGTTGGCTTTCTGAAGGCCGTCGTTTTTGACGGCTAGGACCAGTTGAGTGTCATCAGCGTATGAAGTGAGGCTCATCCCGTGTGCCCTGATGACATTGGCAAGGTCCGACACATAAATGTTAAATAGTGTCGGACTAAGGGATGAGCCTTGGGGAACTCCACACGGTAGTGACAGGGGGGAGGATTCAAAAGGTCCCACAGTGACGACCTGGTTCCTGTTGGCCAGGAAGGAGGCAAGAAGATTTTTGGCGTTACCTTGGATGCCTATGCTCTCGACACGGTCGACCAAGGTGGTATGGTCGACCGTGTCAAAGGCCGCCGACAGGTCTAGTAATATCAGGACGGCGGTACCTCCCGCATCCCGGATAGATCTGATGTCGTCCGCCGCTTTGACCAAGGCCGTCTCGGTTCCGTGGAAGCGACGGAAGCCAAACTGTGATTCATCTAGGCATTTGTTATCCTCGATGAAGGAGGAGAGTTGGGCATTCATAATTTCTTCCACAATTTTTGCTAATAGTGGGAGACTGGCGATGGGGCGGTAGCTTTGGGTTCTTCTTTATTAAGGGTAGGTTTTTTGAGCAACGGTTTTATTAGGGTTTTCTTTAGTGTCTCGGGATAGATGCCGGTGCTAAACATGGAGTTGCAGATATTGGTTATAGAGGGTAAGACTGCATCCATGATAAGTCTCAGGACCTTCAAGGGACAAGGGTCAAGGGCCGATCCCGATTTGATGGTGGATATCGTTTTTAGCACCTGCGGACACGTGACCTCGCTGAACTGCGAGAGAATGGGTCCTTCAGGTTGAATTGATGGGCTGTGGAAGAGAGTGACGTTATTGGCGAAAACCCTGTAAATGTCATCAACTTTGCTGAAGAAGAACTTAGATAAAGCGTCGCAAAGGGTTTGGGACGGGGGAGGTGTGAGATCCACAGAGAAACCCGCCAATTGTTTGGTGGTCTCATATAGACATTTATTGGAGTTTTGTGCTGTTTCAATTTTATTGCAATAATACTTTTTTTTTGCGTCCAAGATAAGATGTTTGTATTTTGCTACCGACTCTTTATATAAGAGTTTGGCTTCGGGTGTGTAGTCCTTCCGCCAGTGTCTCTCTCTATTTCGGCAGTTTTGTTTTTGGGTACGCAGTTCCTCTGAGTACCACGGGGCCGAGGGGGTAGATCTATTGCGTGACCGTTGTTTAAGTGGGACCAGATCTTTTGCTGCTGAGCTCACCCAGTTGTAAAATTGGGACGTGGCGTTATTGGGGTCCGGAGATAACGTAGGGAGGGTATCATTAAGCAAGGTTTCCAGCCTGCGTACATCTAAGTCATCCCATGCCAGGTAGGGGAGACAGGGATTAAGGTGGGGCTTGTCGACCAGGGGGTCGCCCACTGGAAGTGAAGCCAGGATGAGATGGTGATCCGACCAAATTAGAGGGAGTATTTCTGTAAGTTTGAGACACTAATCCCCAGGTTGTGCGCAGTACTTGCGAGCGCTTTCAGCGGTTTTGACTGGAATTGGATTCTCATCAATCCATGCTAGTTGCCATAGCAAAATAAACAATGGTGATTCCTGGAAGTGAGACGCTACTCCAGGTAGTGGGAACACAAGCGCTGTGGCAAAAACAGAACCTCCTTCCCAATTAATAGAAGGGGTTTTTAATACGGATGAAGTTTGGAGGTAAAACATATGCTCATGGTATAAGGAAGCTAGTTTGGAACATGCTGTATACTTTATCAAGGTTAAGCATTCACTTCGCACCTTAAGAGAACATGTGCATTTCATGAACCTAGCACATGGACATTATGACTTTCTAGGATCAGAACTATGAGCAGTTGGCACTGAAACATCCTGGTTATTTCACACCTTTGGGGAAATTGTAAAGGTAACTCCCAGTCCGAACGTACGTCCACTGCATTTTTGACTCTAAGAATTTTTCAATCCTTCATTCTAGCGGTTGGGCACCCGAATTAGACCATGATGGCTGCGGCAAGCATGAGACAGCCACCCCCATTTCTAAATGAAGTAGGAGAACCCGAGATATGCTGGAAGGAGTGGGTCAAATTTTTCGAATCGTACCTGATTGCCATAGCGGGTGAAGGTTTCACTGCCATGCGCAAACAGCACATCCTCCTTCACAATTTGGGTGTACAAGGGCGCAAAATTTATGAGACGCTGCCCGAACCAGAAAACCCCAATGGAGAGGCAGTGGAAGGTTTGGACCATTTTGCTACCACCATGATAAAGTTGGAAACTCACTTTGGGGACAAAATAAATGTAATGTTGGAATGGCACAATTTTTTCTGTAGGTCTCAGGGTAAACAAGAGTCAGTTACTAACTACATTGCAGCATTGAGGGGTCTTACTCAATTGTGTGAATTTGGCAATTTAACAGACTCTTTGATTAGAGACCAATTGTTGCGGTGTACTAACAACTTACACATCCAAGAAAAACTGTTAGCTAAAAACCCCAGCCTTCGGAAAGCTGTGAGTATTGCTAAATCAGTGGAACACACTGCCAAATGTATAAAAGAAATAAAGAACACAACTGAAGTGGTAGCCAATATCTGAGAGAAAGGGGAGACGTGTGAAGTAATTAAAGTGCAAAGCAAAGAAAACATGCACAAGCCAACAGGGAATGAAAGGGTTTATAAGTGTTATAGGTGTGGGAGCAGCAATCATCTTGCAAACAACATCCATTGTACAGCTCGTAGAGTTACTTGCAAGAAATGCAATAGATGGGGACATTTTGCAAGGGTGTGCAGAGAAGGCGAATCCCATCATGGGGAGAGTGCATGTGTAGAGGGCACTCCTAGTAAAGAAATTAAATGTGTCATGCCCAGTGAGAGGAAGTACATTTTTCAAATGAAAGAAAGTACTGGTACTGTAAATGTAATTTATCCCAAATGTGAGGTAAAGCTGAACAACAAAAATGTCACAATGTTTGCTGACTCATGTTCTCTTTTTACATTGTTGAACTATAAAGATTTCGAGTGTATAGACAACCAGGGAATCAAAACACTACAGATACCAGATGTTTTCCCCACAGGTTATAATAAAGAACCTATACCCCTCTTAGGTATGAAAGAGATGCAAATTGAATTCAAGGGAAGAAACACTGTTGGCAAGGTGTATATTGTAGAGACAGGTTCAAATTTGTAAGGGTGGCAACACCAAAAAGAGTTGGGTATTATCCTTAATCCAAACAGGGAAGAACAAGTTTTGCTGACTGACCAGATTTCAAATAATGCCAACATTTGCGATGAGTTCCCTGAACTGTTTGAAGAAAGGTTGGGACTCCTTCACGATTACCAACACACAATTAAACTTAAGGTCAATGCAAAACCAGTCGTACACAAGTTGCGTCCTGTACTACACCAAATGAGGGAGTCCTTAAGAAGAGATTTGAAAAGACTATGCACGATGGAGATCATAGAACCTGTAGACATGTCCGAATGGTTGGCGCCCATTGTGATCGCGGCCAAGGCCAGTAGGAAGGGAATCCGCTTATACGTGGACTTACGAAACCTGAATTAGATCATATGGGTTGAAAGGTACCCACTTCCCAACATAAATGAGATGCTCAGCACCATGGGTCAGGCGAAGCTATTCAGTGTCATTGATCTGTCTATGGCTTACCATCAGGTAGACCTGCACCGGATTCAAGACCCCTCACTGCTTTTATAACCCCCCCGGGGAGCTTACATGTTCAAAAGGATGCAGTTTGGATTGGTATCCGCCGCAGCGGTATTCCAGAAGATCATGCACCAGATCCTGAAAGATGTAGACCATACCATGTGCTTCCAAAATGATATTCTGGTATACGGTCACTCAGTGGAAGACCACGACCGCACCCTCAGATTGGTGTTCAAGAAGCTGATGGATGCGGGGTTGACGGTGCAGAAGTTCAAGTGTCAAATTAAAGTGACTTCAGTCAACTACCTTGGACATTCCATTTCCGAGCAAGGATTCAGACCAAAGAACAATCTTCTGAAAGCTGTCAAAGACGCACCCTACCCCAGAACAAGGATGAAGTTAAATCCCTACTCGGTCTTATGGAGTACATGGCGAAATACGTCAAAGACTTTGCTTCCAAGTGTGAACCTTTACGTGAGTTGCTGAAAAGGAACAAGGATTTTGAATGGCAGGACCAGCACAAGTGCACTGTAGATGCGTTGAAGGAAGAGATATTGCTTTCACCTGCATAAGGCACCTTTGACCCAACTAAGAAAACTATACTTACCACTGATGCATCTAAGAAGGGGCTAGGAGCCACCCTGTCACAAAAAGACGATAAAGGTGAAAAAATAATTGCTTTTGCTTCCCGGTGCCTTTCTAAGGCGGAGAGCAATTACTGTGTAATTGAAAGGCAGGCACTGGCATGTTTCTGGGCTGTAAAGCATTTCAAGATTTTCCTATAGGGCTTGTACTTTACCATCCGTACAGACCATAAGCCCCTTACTTCCATCTTTAGAGTCAAAGGAATGGAAAATTGCACTCCTCGGATAGGAAAATGGATCTTGGGTTTGGAGAACTTCAACTTTAGAGTTGAGTATGTCCCCGGCGAAGAGAGCAAAATTGCTGACTACCTGTTGAGGGCTCCCTTGCAAAAGGAACAACCCGATGAAATGTTAGACAGTCTCATCATGGTGGTGGATGAGCCAGCCCTCACGGAGGAGGAATGAGAAAAATTAATGGAAGAAAATTAGGACTTACACGAACTCAAAGTGATAATGAGGGAAGGATGTCCCAGCAAGTGCAGCTAACTAGAGGATAACCTCAAGGACTTCTGGGAGGTCCGATATGAATTAAGCACTATGGGAAACAGAGTATTCTGTCAAAATAGGATTATACCACCTGTAAACCTCAGGAATAGAATAGTGGAACTAGCACACAAAGGGCATTTAGGACGCAGCCTAACGAAACAAAGGGTGAGAGAAAAATTCTGGTTCCCTAGGATGGACACTATGGTAGAGCAATTGGTGAAGAATTGTGTCAGCTGTGCCAGGAGCGACAAAACCAAGACTATAAGGAAGGTACCTTTGCCCCCAGTTGAAGTGCCCCTTAAGACATGGAGCCAGCTGGCCATGGACATCATAGAACCCATGGACAGTTTGGGTTTTCAGAAAAGGTTCATGTTAGTCTTAGTCGACTACACCTCCCATTGGATTTCACACAAATTCATCCATCGCACCAACACTTGTGTCGGTCTTCATTTTCTCAAAGACGTCTTTGCGAAGGAGGGTATACCATCCTCCCTTGTCACAGACAATGGGGTACAGTTTACATCGCAGGAGATGGTTGATTTTTTGGCCAAACTCAATATCAAACATGAGAAGACTGCACTGTACTGCCCTAAGGCCAATGGCCTGGTTGTGAGGGCCAAAGAACACATTCAGCTAGCCTCTACTAATGGTTGGGATCTAGAATCATCCTTGTGTGATTGTTTGTGGGCATACCACACCTCTCCCAATCTAGTAACAGGCATTTCCCCCTTTGTATCCCTCAGGAGGAGAGAACCCTGTGCTAAACTTAACCCCAGTTGGTTGGAGGGTGGCAATTCCCAATTCTGTAGAAGCTAGCGAAAAGGTCAGACTGCACCAAGCAAAATACAAGGGTTGGTATGACAAAAGGTACGGAGTTAAAGCCCCGGAGTGGAGGGTAGGTGATGTGGTGCAGGAGAGGAAGAGCGTAAAGGGACCACACAGCCCAAGAAAGTTCTACCCTCCCTGTCGATTAGCCAAAATGTTTAAAAATGTGGTTCTTCTTGAAAATTGACAATATTGGAGTTGTGACAAAGTTGTAAAATCCAATGTTTTTTTCTGTGGGTAAATAAGGGAGATGTGTTACAATCTCTCACAGTTGTCTTTTGGTATGTTTCATCTCCCCCTCCCTTTCCCCTTACCTTGAAACGCTCCACTGAAGCTTTCATTGGAATGTTGACAGATGTCATTTGTTGAGAGTTGGATGGCCATTAAAGCGCACTCTTAATCTGCTTTGTGCTTTAATTTACAACAGATACCTTTAATGTGATTGATATAGCTAAGGGGGGGGAGTCCTACTAGTCCCGTTTATTGCAAGCAGATTTTCTCTCTCCGTGCACATTTGTTTCCCATGGGCACTTGTAAAGAGCACACCGGCATATAACCTTAGAGCCATGCTTGCAATTCCAGTGTGAGATAAACCACCTCTAAGTAGGACTGTGACACATTTTACAATTTTCAACAATTTGCAATGCTACAAAATCTTCAGTGAAGTTCTGCAAATAATCATCCGTACTTTACCAATGTCCTTGCTACAACAAATTTGTCTATACCACTGTATTACATCTATGTAAAATGGGCATGTACCCGGATACCGACTTGTGGATAGTCTATTGATAACAGAAGCTTTGGCCTTTGGAACAGGGTTTGTTTTAAGCCACAACCTACATTGAAACGAACCTCTGCAACCCACATCAGTTGTGATCAGTCTTTACCTTATTTAACATGAAGTACTACCCAAATGTTTGTGATTTGTAAACGGTACCCCATATAATTTTCACCATGTACAACCACACTTGCCTCCATGACTTACGCTGTTTCAATGCTATGCATCCACTTGTGTTCACACCTGCTAAAAGCTGAGCGCATCAGGGGTTAGTAGCCTGTGGGTAGGCTGCCCTCAAGGTCTGGCCATAAGCAAGCCCTGCACCCAGTTCAACTGTTCTTGGCCAGGGTTTGACCTCTTGTGGGAGATTGGGAGCTGTGCCTGCGGCCCAAAGGCAATGCATGGTGGGGATTTATCTGCCCACTGAGAGTTGGGTGCATTATAATGTCTTATTTCACATTACACAAACATCAGAAATTCACGAAGAAAAAATTGATGTTATAGTTAGGTACAATAAAAAGATTATAGTTTACATTAAAAAAAGAAAAAAAAACAGAAATTCACTGGAAAATACAAATATTAAAGTGATGTAACAGATAGATCTTTTAATAATATAAAAGGAATTGTTTTAAAAGAAAAGAATACTGAAATTCACCAGTTATAGTTTACTGAGCTAACTATAACTTGCGCCCCAACAATGAACTGCTTATGACCTCACATATGGCGTCATACAAGACATGTTCAATGACATCATTGATGACTTCTCAAATGACATTATTGATGACATCATCCAACCTACTGCTGTTCAAAATACTCTATAAACCAGTACAGCAATTCAGATATGAAAGTAAGTACTAAATGGCGTAGTCATTTAAAGCATAATCTCCCGTTTCAGGTGCATGAACCGAGCTCCTCCTAAGGACTTCCTTTGCCCTGTACAGAACACTTTGTGGATAGTTAACCTCATTTGTGCAATCAACCAGACATGGGTGGGCAAGCCCCGGCTGCGCACGGTTTTCATTCTTTTACCCTTTGAACAACTCCTTATGTATCACCTAAGCCCCATTAGGTAGGCAAATCCCCACTATACACAGCCTAAGCCCTGTACTAAACCCTTAATTAATCGATAGCCGATCTCTCATGGGCAATGAACCAGACATGGGTAGGAAAGTACCTACTGTGAACAGTCTTCGCCCTGGGCAGAACCTTTCTACTCTCTCTAGACACCGAAGGCCCCTTTGGTGGTGAAGGCCCTGCTCTGCACTGCATTCATCCTGTACCAAAACCTTTGCAGAATGCCAACCCCTTGTAGGCATCCAAGCACACATGTGGGCAAGTACCTGGTGCGTACATTCTTCACTCCTATGCAGGACTTCTCATGCAGAGCCAACTCCCTCCACACACTGAAGGCTTCTTAAGAAAGTAAGCACCTTCTATACATACAACTTTGATTTGTGGCAAGGCTTTTATAGATAGCCGAACAATAGTGGACAATCAATGTAAAATGAGTAGGCAGGTTTCTGCTGTGCACATTGTTCGCTTTGTAAACAACCATTCATGGAGAATTCACTCCCTTCACACACCCAAGACCCATTCGGGGAGGCCAGTCATGTTGGAAAAAATTATACTCATTAGCATTAAAGTCACTATAGAAAATGAGGTCTAATGAATGAATGATGTACCATACGAGATCATAAGCGGAGGCATGGCAAGGGTGCAAGTTATAATTGCTTAGAAAAACTAACTGGTAAATTTCAGTGTTTTGTTGTTCTAAAACAATAGTTTTTATATTATTACAAGGGCTAATTATATCATCAGTTTAACTCAGTTAGGAATTCTAACTTTACTACTACTAGATCCCTTTTGTGAATACCGAAATTCATAAAGTTAGGATTTTGTCTCAGTTTAGTCGTAGTAACGATAGGAATCCTAACTTTACTACTACTAAATGCCTTCTGTGAATACCAAAAGTAGTACGTTTATGATTTTGTCTCAGATTAGTTCTGTGAATCAGCCCCAGAGTGCATAGTTGCAACAAGCTTAATCTAATTATTTGTGAGATGTTGGTTTACCAGTTGCCTGTACTATTGGCCTTTATGAGGTCTGCTTTCTTTCAGAATTCTTAGATGGGTGTAGCTTGTTATTGACTGTCTCTATAACCAGGAATGAAGGAGTTTCTGGTATCTTATTAAAATATATGATGAGAGATTCCAGCAACAAATCCCCATGGATTGTTATCTCTTGTATGATGATTTAATCTACCACCAAGTTTTCCACCTTTTGAACCAAGGTAGTATATCCACAAGGAAAGATCACTTTAGAATGCGATTTATTCGGTGAAATGCAGATTCCAATGAGTGGCAAATGTTTTCAACTGCTGTGTACATCCCAGAATTGATGTCAGTCTTGACTACTAAAACATATTTTGATTGTTTCCTTATTACATATTGAAGTTAAAAAAGACAGTTGAAGAACTTCATGAAGCTTTTGCAGAAAGAGAAGAATTAAAGCAGCGCTGTCAAGAGCTAGACATGCAGGTGAGAGTTACAATATTCAGATGTTGGTTTTCTTTAATTGTATTTCTGCTTTTTTCTGTCTAGTTACGATAGACAGAGGTTTGACCTTTCTAAATGATGAGGAAACATGCTGAACACATCAACATGAAGCCCTTAAAAATTGCAAAAGTATTTCATATTTAAAATGGAATGTTCTCAGGTGTAAATGACCTCTGTGGTACCTTATGGTACCAGTTTAACAATAAAGAAAACTTGATTTTGCTAATTCAAACTGACCTGTGCCACACTCGAAAAGCTCGGGTAAGTATGAAGGTTTTGCCGTTGGTCAACAAGCCATTCTGTTGTTCCCTATTTTTTACTAACACGTCCATGCTAGTCATGTGTCTTGAGATGTCATCTTAACTTGCATAGTAAAAGCACAAAGTTGCAAAAACCTTGACGTGATATTGCTACTACTGAGCTGGCATTTTTAATTTGGAACATATAAGGTGTGCATTACTCAATAGAAAAAAAATAGTGTACCGTATTTGGGGGAGGAGGCTTCTTCAGCAACCAAACAACTAAATGGGATGTGTAGAAGAATTGATTAGTGCCCATATCTTGTAACCCTCCGCTCAAATTGGTTTTGTATCCAATCTATCATCCATTTGCCCTTTGGCCCATAGAGCAGTCATCCTTGCCAGATACAGGTCAATTGCCGCATGTTTGGTCTGCTGACTGCAGTGCAGTGTCTGGCGAGATATGTAATAAACATCTGGGACAGAAATTCTTCTGAATAGGCATGCTTCCATGCTTTTACAGACAATGATTAGATCTGTTGCCGGGTTGAAAAGGTACTGCACTCTAAATGCACCCCGCCGCAACCACTGATCACTGTCACTTGTCCCACTAGGCTCTCTTTAAACAGGGTGTAAGGAGCAACCCCCATGAGCTGGCCACCTCCAGCTTCTTCATCACGGGGCCGCAGCACTTCTGGGATGGAATGTGGAAGGACTCCTCTATTGTGTCCGGTTAAACCATGTGTTAGAACCAAGGAGGTTTACAAGGCTGAGCACCCTTTCTCAATTGTTTTGTCCAGTGCCTTTAGCTTCTACATGAACCCAGACCACTATCACGGGTAGAAGTTGGAGCCATCCAAAACCAAAGGGGATGATGGACGGAGTGTTGACCATTGCAAGCACTCACCCCCAGTCAACTGATCTGGGTTTAATCCATCATCATTCTTTAGCTCACGCCGCCACCCCAGTTCAGACATGGCTATATGCAAATCAGTCTGACCCTGTGCCTCATGGGACAATCCAGCCCGAACTGCCAAGCCATGTCTTCCCTGGGCCGGAAACAAGCATCCTGGGACCGGTTTCGGGCTCACAGCCCTCATCAGCCAGGCTATCTTGAATCCAGTGGCAAAGTGAGCAAGGGACCCACGTCTGTGCATAACCAGCCAACTTAGGGCGAACAAACCAAAACCAAAGGGGATGATGGACGGAGTGTTGAACATTGCAAGCACTCACCCCCAGTCAACTGATCTGGGTTTAATCCATCATCATTCTTTAGCTGACTCCGCCACCCCAGTTCGGACATGGCTATATGCAAATCAGTCTGACCCTGTGTCTTATGGGAACAGTCCAGCCCGAAATGCCAAGCCATGTCTTCCCTGGACCAGAAACAAGCACCCTGGGAACGGTGTTTCGGGCTCACAGCCCTCATCAGCCAGGCTATCTTGAATCCAGTGGCAAAGTGAGCAAGGGACCCACGTCTGTGCATAACCAGCCAACTTAGGGCGAACAAACCAAAACCAAAGGGGATGATGGACGGAGTGTTGAACATTGCAAGCACTCACCCCCAGTCAACTGATCTGAGTTTAATCCATCATCATTCTTTCGCTCACTCCGCCACCCCAGTTCAGACATGGCTATATGAAAATCAGTCTGACCCTGTGCCTCATGGGATTTCCAGGACGAAAGTAGTCGTGGTGAATGCCAAATCTATTATTTAAAATGCAAAATACAATTCCTCTTACGTGCATTCAGACATATATGGTACAAAAATAGACAAACCACAATAGTGTTCTGAAAGTTCACTTAATCAGGAGATCACCTTTCTTCATTGGCTTGTCAGACCCTTTTTGATCATTTTGCAATCTCCTTACTATAAGAATGTTTGAGCTGTATCCAGAGCCACTGGAATTATATGACAGGGAAGGACCAAATAATGCCGAAGGGCCAGCTAAATTCTGTGACGAGAAAAGGCAAATTCTCTTTCAGAAGATACTCATCAATAGTTATTAGCACTGAATAGTCCCACCCATGTGCAGGGACCCCGGAACATATACAGTATGTATATATATATATATCAATGCTCCCCCTTCTGCCAAACACTCTCGCACTCGCTAGTGGGTGCTTGGTGCGAGAGGGCAGACTCGCGCAAGTATCCACGCTTGAAAAAATAATCACCAGCACTCGTAGGGGTAAATCCGTCTTTGGATTTAATGGTACACGATTTAACAAAACAAACGCTTTTCAGTGGTATGCCTTTCTCAGTGTTGGCGGCCACCGTGTTTGAACCTCGTCATATACCCATCATCAAACCAAAGCTAATTGAAGGTCAGGCAAGGTATACCATTAAGAACTCAGGATATCCCACTCGCATTGCGTCTTATTGCCATGGTAACCAGTTGTTATCCTTCAAAGTGGTACCACGCAGAGCCTTACAGCGCATTGTAATCAATCGCACACAGTGCGTGCAGTACATCTTGTGTACATACGCATTTGCATTGGCAAATATTACAGTTTTGAATAACCAACACATATCAATGCGGCATGATATCGCCCTGGATAGGCTCGCTCCCTTTGGCACTCAACATTTTGACATTTTAGAATTATACAAAACCTCCCACGTTACACATTTGTGCCCTGGATGGGCCATTTACCAATATACTTCAGTAATCACATTTTTTTCCTATTTTTTAAACTTTATTTTTCAGGTTTTGCAACAAGAGAAAAACATGAAGAGACAGTATAAGCATCCTCAGTATTTTGCAATTACATTTTGTGACCTTATAATATCATTAAGAAAATACAAACAATACACATTATCCCACACATCACGTACTAATATTGCATAATTTGGCTTGTAGTGGTGCTCTGTGACGCTCTATAGAGGAAATGTTACCTAATCCGTACGGTGAAGCTAGGGGTCGCCCAACTAGGCCCTCGCAATCATTGCTCCGGCATCTTGATTTACAGGCCTCCTGGGGTGTCCCCCTCGTCGTCTGCCGTGGCTGTGCGCTCCTGCAGATATATATGTAGAGGTTCCCATATGCCTTGAGGGCGAGATGTGGATGGCATCAATTCCGCATACACAGACAGATGTTCCTAGCAATATATTAGGTTCCCCAGCCATTCCTTGAACTTGCCATTAAAAATAATGGGGTAACCCAGTAACCCTCAGAACCTGGGCGTTTATGACAAAGGCAAAAAATGGTTCTGTTGGGAATTTTGTAAGCTTAGTTAAGTATGCAGTTAATGCTAATTCTCAATATGTCAATAATCATTCACAGAACGAAGAAATTATACACACATGAACAGAAGGATTCAGAGATTAAATTAATTTTTACTCTGTAATCAGTATCCGAAAATCTTTCTCTCAAAAAGGTATGTATTTACAGGTATGACCAACCATGATACACATACAACATAAAACAATCAGTGATTGAACATACTCATTGACATAGAATCACATATACCATATATACACAAATAACAAAAATACAATAATGCAGACAAAGTCCAAACTCAAGAGCATTAACCACAATTGGACATAATTTTCTAATTCTGATTGTGGAAGTGCGTGGACAATTTGGACAAAGAACGTTGACGTTTCGACCCTATATAGTAGTGCTGGATTGTATGCATCTAGAGCGGGTCTTCCTCAGGACAAAAAGTTGGGCTGGCTGCCTGGAATCAGAATTTTATAGGATTTGATTTCCTGATCTCTCATTAGAGATGTCAGCCGACATCTGAATTAATCATGAATTCTTTACAGTGATTTATTCAACTGGAAAAGAGTGGTGCCGTCAAAACGATCGCCACTTAATAGTGTTCCCGACCAAGACGTCTGTGTCCGTCTAGCGCTCCGCAATTAATGACCAGGACACAGACGTCTTGGTCGGGAACACTATTAAGTGGCGATCGTTTTGACGGCACCACTCTTTTCCAGTTGAATAAATCACTGTAAAGAATTCATGATTAATTCAGATGTCGGCTGACATCTCTAATGAGAGATCAGGAAATCAAATCCTATAAAATTCTGATTCCAGGCAGCCAGCCCAACTTTTTGTCCTGAGGAAGACCCGCTCTAGATGCATACAATCCAGCACTACTATATAGGGTCGAAACGTCGACGTTCTTTGTCCAAATTGTCCACGCACTTCCACAATCAGAATTAGAAAATTATGTCCAATTGTGGTTAATGCTCTTGAGTTTGGACTTTGTCTGCATTATTGTATTTTTGTTATTTGTGTATATATGGTATATGTGATTCTATGTCAATGAGTATGTTCAATCACTGATTGTTTTATGTTGTATGTGTATCATGGTTGGTCATACCTGTAAATACATACCTTTTTGAGAGAAAAAATTTCGGATACTGATTACAGAGTAAAAATTAATTTAATCTCTGAATCCTTCTGTTCATGTGTGTATAATTTCTTCGTTCTGTGAATGATTATTGACATATTGAGAATTAGCATTAACTGCATACTTAACTAAGCTTACAAAATTCCCAACAGAACCATTTTTTTCCTTGAACTTGGGCGCTCTTCCACGCCCCCATTTACAGGCTACCCTACGTTTAGCTAGAAGTAGGCTTAAAGATATGAATTTCTGGAAAGGCACCTTAAAGTCTCTTGTTTATCCCAACAATGCGGTGAGTGGGGCATTGGTAACATGTTCCCCTGTCATTTGGCTGAGAATTTCGGTAATCTCCGCCCAGTACGCTAAGACTGTGGAGCATTCCCACACCAAATGTAAGAAGTCAGCCCCCTCTTTGCCGCATCTGTCGCAATTATTGTTTTCCCTGAGCCTGAAGCGAAACAGTCATGCCGGGGTGTAGTAGAGACGGTGGAGGAATTTAAAGTGAATTATGTGGAGCCTGCTGCTAGCCGTGGTTCTCCCTGTCCGTTGGCAACAGTAGGTCCATTGATCATCAGTGATGGGGGCGTCTAGGTCTTTTTCCCATCTGGTCCGTGCGTTTGGGGCGCTGTGCCTGCTATTGGTTTAGGTGATTTGGTACAGCAGGGATACCATATGTGTGGGGGAAGAGCGTTGCAATAGGGCGTGCAATGGAGCGAATGTGGGGGGCTCTGCGGGGAAGTCAGGGGTGGCAGATTTTACATCAAGGCGGAGCCTCACGTACATGAATAGCTCCATGGTCGAGGGTTGGCAGTCTTTGAAAAAGGATTTACGTGTGCGGAAGGTCCCGTTCTCATATAGAGCTCACCAAGTCTGGATGTCATGCTTACGTAGCATTTGTTGGCACCACACTTCCCGCGTGACCAGGATGTCCAGTCTGCCTTCTAGTGGCAACAGTGGAGAGTATAGTGAGTCCACTGCCATGCGGTTTGTGATGGCCCTCCATGCCCTGTTTGTACATTCCACTGTAGTTGGGTCTGTGCATTTTGGGTTAATAGGTGCGCTGATATAGGCTGAGTATGGGGTTGGAACCATGGGCCAGTATTCTATAGCCAGATGTGGCATGTATGGAGGTGGGTTCATCCAGTAGGTGGCAAAGTGCGCCTGGGCACTGAGCTCCATGTCAGGGACCTCAAAGCCTCCTTTGTCAAAGGGTAGCGTTAGAACCTCCCACTTCAGCCTAGGTTGTTTGCCACCCCCACGTCAATCAAATAAGTTGTGATTTGAGGACTTGAAAAAAGGATTTGCTGGGTGCATATGAGATACAGGTGAAAATGTAGCGTAGCTTTGGGAGGGCAACCATCTTTATCAACGCTGTTTGGCCCGCTAGTGAAAGTGGCATTGCAATCCAACGTGTAATGGAGTCCGAGAGTGTATCTAGCGCTCTGCCATAGTTAGCCCTCATAAGTGTTCTCTATCCAAGATATTTTACTTCGTCTCCACACCAATCCAGTGGGAAGTCCATGGCGTATTTTTTTACTTTGTCTGCAAGGGGAAAAATGTGTGATTTGCTCCAGTTGATATTGATCCCGGAGTAGTGTCCGAATTGCAGGAATGCCCATAGTACGGGATTTAAGCTTTCCTTGGGGGTCACGTAAGTACAATGTGAGGTCATCGGCATACAGCGAGTTGAGATTTTGTCTTTCTGGGTATACAAGAGCATGCTCACAGTGGTGTTGCCTTAGCTTGGTCGCAAGTGGCTCCATGGCTAGGGCGAATAGGAGCGGGGAGAGTGGACATCCCTGCCTCGTCCTCCTCGTGATGGCGAATCTTGAAGCGCATGCCCCATTTATGAGCAGTTTGGCATGTGGCTTCGTAGATAATTGCTGGATCCATGCCAGAAAGGAGGGTGGGAGTCCCATTCTCACCAGGACGCTGGCCAAATAGTCCCATTTGAGGGAGTCAAAGGCTTTGGTGGCGTCCAAAAAGACCACCACCGCTGCCTGATCTGGCTCGATGTCCTGCATTAGGGCGAAAAGGGTGCGAAGATTATGCAATGTTGCTCGTCCGAGTGTAAAGCCCGATTGGTCTGGCAACACCAGAGCTGTCATCAGAGGACTGAATCCATTGGCGAGGAGCTTGGCCTGGATTTTAACGTCGCAATTGATAATCGAGAGTGGACGGTAAGAATCGCACCTATCTCCTGGTTTGCCGGGCTTGAGATGAGTGCCTCATGCATCATGGCTGGGAGTATACCTGTCTCTTGCGCCTTCTAGAAGACCTGTTTTAGGATGGGTTTAAGGGTGTCATTGTATGTCTTATAAAATGTGGCCGGTAGGTCATCTGGTCCAGGATCGCGGCCAGATTGTAATTGCATGATTGCAAAGCGTATCTCTTCATCCTCAGAGTCTGCGAGGAGGAATTCCCTCTGACCATCCCCCAGCCAGCCCGCGCAATGTCTTCAAAATAGGGCACAAACTCCTCTGCGTGCGTCCTATGTGTAGTGTACAACTTGGTGTAAAATGCATGGAAGGTGACTGGGGTGTCTCTGTAGATCACGCCTTCATGATCAGTGATTTCAAGTATAGCATTAGAGAATCTGGGTTTTCAAGTGAGTTCAGCTAAGACCTTTCCGGGGCGCTCTCCTTCCCCGTATTGACGGGCCCGATAGTATTTCCCGCGGAACTTACATTCTCTCTCAGCAGTATCTTGGTTTTTGAGTTTTTTTAGTTCCGTTTCTAGATTTCGGAATGTATTACAGTTATCCCTTAATATGCCTCCCCCTTTTGCTATGCAGATCATTCTAACGGTCACCTTGAATGCCTCCCAGACAGTGGAGAAGTGAGGGACAGTGTCTATATTGCACTGGAAGAAATCTGTGATTTCTTGTCCCAGTTCCGTTTGAAATGGGATGTCTAGAAGGGCATTCACTGGCAACCTCCAGTTTTGGTAGGGAGACAGCGAGCAGGGCGGAGTCAGAGTGAGCAAAACAGGCAAGTGGTCCGAGTATGTTCTCGGTAGGTGCCGAGTAAAGATAGTCCATGTTTTAAGCCCTCTTTGCTTGGGTGAACACTGCGCCATGCGTCAATTAGGTCATGTGTAGCCAATATTTCTGCCAGTTGTCTTTGGGCCCCTGTGTAATGGTGAGGTTGTGGGTGTTGTCGATCTAACTTTGGGTCTAGGGTTAGGTTAAAGTCCCTCCCCATGCCACGTGGGTAGAACCAGTGTCAAGTATTTTCCCCCAGAGTATATTGAAGAACTCAGGGTCGTCTATGTTTGGGCCATAGCAGCAGGCAAGCGTAATGAATTGAGATGACAGTCTTTCCCATGTTATACATTATCGCCCTTGAGTGTCTGCCATTTCTCCTATCGGTACATAGGGGACATTTTTCTTGATAAGTATCACCGTCCCACAAGCATAGGTGGAGTATGTCGAGTAGCATCTATAGGATGCCCATTGGGATGCAAATGGTACCGGAGATGTGGGGCCCATATGCGTCTCTTGAAGCATTGCAACATGTTTATTGTGGCGGTCTAGATATGCAGGACATGACGACGTTTCCTGGGGTTCTCCAAGCCTCTTATGTTCCTCATGATAAAATTATAGCTAGGTGGATTTGGGCGCGTCATTGATCATGCAGTGAGTGTGTAATGTATGGTGCAATCTGCACTGTGTGTAGATAGTGCAATATCTTGAAATAACGTCTGTCTCTAGTGTAGGGGTATCTGTTTCCAACTGTTTCACCCCCCCACCCTCCCAATGCATTGGTGCAATCCCACCCCCTCCCACATCAGCAGCCGAATCCAGCCATGTCCTACGTACCCGCCCTCCTGCCCTTTCCCAAACGATCTCGCCAAAAGACCTCTATTACCCATTTTGGGAAAATTCAGTGATAACATGAAAAAAAACAATAGAGAAAGAAACATTAACCAATTAGCAACAAACTTATTAGGGATGTCCTGTTGTGGAATCGCCCGAGGGCACCACAGTCTCACCTCGCACGACACGAGGTTGCCCAGGTACAGGTTTGTTTGCACTTTCCGAATAGTGTCATATTCAAAGAGTTTGTGGTGTACAGCACTGTGCAGACCGTTGATATAGATAGGGCTGTGCTAGATTTCTACCAGTTCCTGCGGCGTCATTTACCATCCTCTGGTGTATCGTAAATAGGTATAGTGAAGTGCGGGTCCACACTGCTCAAGTGCAGCAATATAGAGGAACTGGGGCAGCCGCAACATCAGTGTGTCCTTAATGTTCACTCTATGTCTGATAATGCAGCTTGAGAGCGAGACGGGCTCAAATCAGGATCATTCCAAGGGGATCCCCGGAGGTTGTTCTTCAAAAAATCTGCCACATGCTGCGGATTGGTAAAGAAGTGTTGCTTACCCTGATGCGTGATCCGTAGCTTCGCGGGGAAGAGCATGGCGTAGGGAATGTTGACCTGCTGTAATTTCTTTCTTATTGATAGGAACAACTTCTGGGCATCTTGGACCGCCATTGTAAAGTCTGGGTATATGGCCAGATCAGAGCCTTCATAGGACAGTGTTTTTTGTTCTCCGGCAAGTCTTAGCGCTGTATCTCGGTCTCGATAATTGAGTATGCGTGCAATGATCCGTCTAGCAGGAGCACCAGGCGGGGATCGGGCGGCCAGCGAGCCGTGTGCTCGGTCTATAATGAACATATTGGAGAAGGCACTCCTTTCGAATATTGTCGTCAGTAGTTGCTCCACATAGTCCTCCATACGTCTGGTGTTGGTGGACTCTGGTACACCGCATATGCGGATATTATTGTGGCGCGACCTCGATTCTAGACCTTAGTTTTTGGCCGCAATGACTTTCAGAAGGCGTTCAATTTTGAGTAGCTGTTCATGTCTGCCCGCTGAGGTGTCTTCCAGAGTAGATACATGCCGTTCTGCCTCCGTTAAACGCTCCTTGTGTTGGTCTATCTTATGCGTGACACTGTCTATGCGGGTGTTCATGGCATCCATTTTGGCTTCCAATGAAGTGAGGCTGTGCGTCACCGTTTGGAGTATCTCCTTGAGGTCATCCGTGGAGGTTTGGGACGTAGAGCCAGAGCAGTCGCCCATCGCGGTCTCGGGTCAGTTCCGGTCCTTGTGGATTTCCGTGCTTCAAATGGTAGCTTTGCTTGTTTACCGTCCGTCTTCCCCATAGCTCCCTGGCCCTAGTGTTGTGCCTCTTCCCACGCTGTTTCTCTCAAAGCAGGTCCCTGTGCCTTGATGTGCTTCATTGTTTCCGCTGTGTTGGTACACTCCGGTCTCAGGTACCACCGTATTGATATGCCCTTGGGGGCTCACTTCCGTCCCGCTGTCGGGGCCCTTCACCCTCCCGTAGGCTTGCAAGCTTGGCGGGGTCTCAGCGAGGGCCTATCTTGGGCCGATTTGAGGGGTCACTCCTGCAAGGGGAGGAGGGATTTTAGTGTTTTGGGCCATGACCCCTCCGCTGTCAGATTCAGTGCCACGCGTGGGCAACGATGTGCAGCTATGTTTAGCCCTGAACGAGGTGCGCTCTGGCCCAGTGGTGGCAATACTTCGCCCTCTGGAGACAATATGTTGACTGTGACAGTCAGAGGGTGTATCCGCTTAAGGCTGGAATGCTGGGTCCTGGCACATCCGCCTGGCAAGGCACTAGCGTGCAGGCATATCAGGGGCACAGTGTGAGACTGACCTGAGTTATTGCAGGGATCTTGCTTGTAGGGTAGATGGGGACACAGGCGTTCTGAGCAGTGTCTGCACTGTTGTCTGGCCACTCGCTGCAGCAAAGACGAGTCCGCGCAGCCTCTTGTGGCTCTATGTGAGGCGTGGAGTCAACTCCTTGGGGCAGTTCCCAGCTTGCAGGACTCGGTATAGGTGCCAGCGCAAGTAGGAAGCGTTTCTGATTGAAGCTGGAGTTGTAGGCTTAGGCACCTTCTACAGGTACTTCCCCGACATGCCAGTGCGTTCAAGTCTCAGCCAGTGCCTGCCCTAATCTGAGGCCAGGAATCACGTGTCTAAATCAGATCAGGCCGATAGTGTGCTGCGCCGTATCTTTCCCGCTATCCTTTTTGTATGGAAGGGTGTGTTATGTTTCATATAGGTACTCTAATATAGGTCCAGGGAACATCGTACCCTTTCACCTACATCATCACCACTACATTTTGCATGAACGCCTAATAAGGACAGAGCTCCTTATAGGGACAGAACGCCTTATAAGGATTAAACGCCTTTTATGGACTAAACCTTTCACCTAGTTCCATGCAGAGGGAGGGTTTTTCCCAATCAGTACTTCTAGGACGTCATCCTTAGCACATATGAATAATTTATGAGGATACTACCCAGGGGGTATACTTCACCTTCCCCCTATCTACGCACAAGGTTTATCCCATATGTCATCCTCATATTAAACAATGGCTAACACACGCACAAGGGACAAAGGGACTCTGTATAAATACAGCACCTCTTACTATCAGTAGTTGAAAGGAACCAAGACTTCAAGGCCGACACACTGACCAGAGACGCTGAGGCTCCTGCATGCAGTCGCTCCAGCTGACAGTGGTCTAAACATCCCTTGCAGGGTGTCCAACTTGAGACCAGGACGAGGTCCCACACTCTCATTATTCCGGTAATGGGGTTCGACTAAATCCTAGAGGGATTCTTGGCTCCTAGGCTTATTAGCTATTTCGCACTTACTCACATGCTAGGTACATATAAATGCATTTTATATTCATGTATATGTTCATGACTATTGCAAAATGGTAGAACTGTACTATTCCTTTTTATTCACTGTACTGCTGATCCTACATCTCTGCTTCTGTGTAACAGTTGTAGCAGCACATATATTTTACACTAGAAGAATAACGGTGCAATAAATTCTGATTGCAAACACGCTCAACTGTTTCTTCTGTGGAACTCTCTGAGACCAAATGAGCAAGCACGAGTGACTGGGTGAAAAGTAGTATATTGTTTCCACGAGTCTGAGGAATCAGGGTTGTTATGTTCTGAGGTTGCCAAAAACTAATCTCTCTCATAAAAGGAGATTCTAGTGGCACTGTGAGCTAGCTAATGAAAACAAGGCTAACCTACGCGGTGGGGATGCACAGAATCTGTCTACCACCAGACCCACAGTGTATGTTATCCAAAAGCGCAGGTCCTGTAGGGGTACTACAGGAACTACACTACATGGCGCCACCAACGTTTGGTTTGGTTCTTATTTAACAGTAGAATCTGAGTAGCTCAGTCGTGCTTATTCTCAGAGACCCCTACTCACAAAAACCAGAGGCGTTTGGAGTGGGTGGGCAGAAAACTCCGCCACAGCTGAGTAGGCGAAAGATCCTATTTATTGGCTGTTGGTTAATCAAGCTTGAAGGACAAAATTGTGCAAAATACCTTATTTCATTTCCTTGGAAAGTTATTCTGTGTTATTACACACAGTGACTGAGAGGGTTCTTGACCCGGTAAATATGCCATTACCTCTCTCAGAGGAGGAGGAAGATGACGATGCAATACATAGTGCAGCTAATGTAAGACAGAAATTGACAGTTAAACTCATCAAAAATGGGTTGCTACCCAGAGGAGGTGTAGTAATATTCGTGATAGAGGTACACGATGATTTCCAAACAGAGGTGTTCTATTAATGGGTTACATTCCCAGCAGCAAATGCTGTAACACATTTTTTCCATTATTACACACATGAAGAAGTCCCAGCAGTCTACACTCCGTTTGAGGAGATTGAAATTCTGTTTACATACCTGGAATATATTTTCTGGTTTAATGGCATCCTACCCCACTCAAGAAAAAGGAAAAGACTCTGTCCTTTAGGAAAACCTAGTTCCATGCAGAGGGAGGGTTTTTCCCAATCAATACTGCTAGGACGGGGGGGAGGAGCCTAGCGCTTGACCAAGATGGCCGCGTGAGCTCTGAGCTCCCGAGACCCTCGCGCCCTCCGTCGACTATCCTGTCTCTAATCCTGTCTGTATGCATGGCATCGTGTAGATGACCTGCCAGGGAGGCGATTGATGCTACCCGCGGTCGGATCGCCCACCGGGAACCGGAGTTATGCATGGCGGAAGATTGCGGCCTATCTCCGAGGAATGCCAGGGGCTAGAGTTGGCAGGACGCCCGACTTCTAGTTGAACAACAACGGCCAGGCGAGGTGTGAACTGTCGGATGGAGGTCCCCGTCCTTTCACTTTCGCTTTCTCTCCCTTTGTCTGCCCTGCCCCTGGAGAGCTCTTGGTGGCTTCATTATCCTTTGGACGCTCTACATGCTACTCTGGCGGCCCATTGCAGAACTGATCACTCCTGATTCCTCTCGTTGAGGGAGGGCCGTCTTATCTGAATCGACCTGCTTGGTACCAACCATGTCGGGCAAAGCAGAGGTGGATCGGCTGAAGCCTAAATCTACCAGGCGGGGTGCCTATACTCAGGTCAATAATATGGACCGCTATGCTCTGCAGAAGGGATCACCGAGTGGGTCGAGCCAGTCGCAAGATACCCAGAAGGAGGCCTCGCCCTTGGCCCCGGAGCTCTCGCTGCAGGATGTCATGGGCGCACTTGAAGGGATGCAGACTTCGATTGGGAGGCAGTTTGATGCCCTGGCGCATAAGGTGGATGCCATCTTGGTGGATGTCAACCTGATCCGTGCGGACTTGGGCAAAACGAATGAATGGGTTAAAACCCTGGACCTCAAGACCACGGGCCTCGCCGATGATGTCGCGGAACTGCAGACCGAGGTTCGTAAGCTGAGGACCGAGAGTGATCTCGCCGCCCGCAGGCTGGAGGACTTTGAGAGCCGGGCCAGGCGCAACAACGTGCGCGTTATCGGGGTCCCGGAGTCCTCGGATGAGGCTTCGGTTGACCTGCTCGTCGAGGACTTGGTGCTTAACCATCTGCAGCCTAAGGGCCTTGGGAAGTTCTTTGCGGTTGAAAGGGCCCATAGAGTGCCGGGTGGGAGGCCCAAGGTGGGAGCCCCACCGAGGCCGATTGTCGCCCGGCTCTTTCATTTTCGAGATCGGGACGCTATCCTGCAAGCATCGAGGGTGACGGGCCCGGTCCCCTTCCAGAACGCGTCGGTGAATTTCTATCCGGACTTCACCCAGCAGGTGCAGAGGCAGAGACAGGGCTTTCTGGGGGTGAAGGTGTACGAAGATCGGACATTCTTCTTTGAGTCTCCTGTTATGGCCGATGAATGGCTGGACGCTTTGCCCCGGCGGCGGACGGGAGAGGATACTTCCGCGGATGGGGACAGTGGCCGGGATGGGCAAGGCTGATTTCTCGGAGCCGGTCTGACTCGATTTGACTTTATTTGATGACTTGATTAGAGTGCAGTAAATGCGGAGGGTTGCGGGAGGACGAGGGGAGCTCTTTCCTCCCTTAGGGTGCTTTTTGTAGATGTTGGGTTTTGTAGGGCGACAGGCACACTGCAAGTTGGGGGGGCTTTGTAAGCTGCAGCAGGGGTGCAGGGTGGGGGGGATGGTTGGGATTTTGGGGTTGTTGTTGGGGGGTCTGTTTCTGCAAGGCGTAGTGATCATCTTCGGTATTGTCCCATGGTGGCTCTTCGGGGGGGGGGGGTGGGCCTCTTTGTGTTTGGGGATGGGGGGTAGAGGTTTAAGTGTTATTAGCTGGAATGTTAATGGTTTGGGGGATCGCATTAAGCGCGGGATAGTTTTGCAACACTTGAAACGGTCAATGCCAGATGTTGCCCTACTGCAAGAGACACACCTTATAGGTAACACGTGCTATGCTCTTAATAGGAAGGGTTATAAATTTATAGCTCATTCGGGATTTTCCTCCGGGTCTAGGGGTGTGGGCATCCTTGTCAGGGCCTCGCTGCCATTTGAGGTGGACTCCACCGTTGTTGACGATAGGGGGAGGTTTGTGGTGGTGGCGGGGAGGTGGGAAGGTAGAACTTTGGTTTTAGTTTCGGTTTATGTCCCTCCAGCCCTGCAGGCCTCCACGTTTGTGGATCTGGGTAGGGCCTTGCTGGATCTCCCGGGGGGTATGTTAGTGGTAGGGGGGGACTTCAATGCTGTCGGCTCTGGGCTGCTGGATAGGCACCCGCCCAGAGACACAGGGGGGGCTCAGAAGTGGCTTCCAGACTTCCTAGACACACTCGGCCTGATAGACTGCTGGAGGCTCCGACACCCCACACAGCGTCAATACACCTTCCACTCCGGGGCGCATGGTAGCCTTTCTAGGATTGACTATCTGCTCACTTTGGCTGTGCACGCCCCTTTGGTTTCTGAGGCCAGGCACATGGCGCGTGGCATATCGGACCATTCGCCAGTGTGGGTCAGGTTGGATGTCGGCCGAGAGGGAGGGGGCAGGGTGGCTCCTATTAACCCCTGGTACTTTCGAGACTCCAAGATGCGCAGCGCACTGGTGAAGACAGTTGATAATTTTTTCAAGGATAATAAGGGGTCCGTGGACTCGGCAGTGTCGCTCTGGGAAGCATTTAAGACCGTTCTGCGAGGGGAGGCCCTCTCACTTGTAGTGGCGGCCAAGCGGCGGAGAGATGGCGAGGTTATGCAGGTGGAGGAGGAGATCATGGCTTTGGAGGGAGCGCTAGAGGAGGAGGTAACAGCGGCCTCACTGCATGAGCTGAGCTTGAAGCAAGCCGAGTATAAGGACCTTGTGACAAATGCCGCTAAGACCCTCAGTAGGGAGCAGCAGGGCCGCCTGTATGATGTTGGTGACAAGGCCGGGAAGCTCCTAGCTTGGCTGGATAAAAAAGAACGGGTTAATAGAGTAGTGCCGGAGCTGACGGGAGAGGGGGGAGAGGTGATTGTGGAACCTGAGGGGATTGTCCAGTGTTTCTCGGACTATTTCCGTAAGGTTTATGCCTCAGTGTCGGATAGGCCGCCCGGGGACTCGCGTGACCTCTTGCGGGATATCGCTCTGCCCTGTCTTTCTGAAGTAGATAGAGATGATCTTGATGGAGACTTAACGGTCGATGAGGTGGCGGGAGCTATTCGCGCGCTGAACTCGGGCAAGGCCTCGGGCCCGAATGGCTTGCCGATTGACCTGTTTAAATTGTTCCCGGATAGGGTAGCCCCTCACCTGCGCGCCATGTTTGTGGAGGCGCGGGGGAGTGGGACCCTCCCGTTGGACCAGAGGCTGGCGGCAATTGTTGTGATACATAAAGATGGTAAACCCCGAGATAAGTGTGCCTCATATAGGCCCATATCACTCCTCAACGCCGAGCCGAAGATCCTGGCTATAATCCTGGCGGGCAGATTGGTCAGGGTACTTGGAGACTTGATTCACCCGGATCAATCCGGTTTTATTCCGCATCGCAACACCGCGTTGAACCTTCGGCGCCTTCATGGGGTGATCGCCAGGGCTGGCACGCTGCGAGAACCGGCTATTGTGGCGTCTCTTGATGCCACGATGGCCTTCGATACGGTGGAATGGGAGTATTTGTGGGCTGTGCTAGCCAAGTTCGGCTTTGGCCCTGGTTTTGTGAGCTGGGTGAGGTTGCTGTACGAGGGACCCCTTGCGAGCGTGGTGGTAAATGGCCGGGCATCGACTCCGTTCCGGCTTGGGAGGGGGACTCGGCAGGGCTGCCCCCTGTCGCCTCTGTTGTTCGCCCTTGCTCTTGAACCTCTGGCGGCGTGGATACGCTGGCACCCGGATATACGTGGCCTTCGGTGGTCGCCCGAACACGAGGACCGCATTTCGCTATACGCTGATGACATCTTGTTGTATCTTGCCTCGCCCAAGAACTCACTCATAGTGGTCTGTGACGTTCTTACATCCTTCGGTAGGAATTCGGGTCTCGTCATCAACTGGAGTAAATCGTATTTATACGTCCTGAGTGGTGAGGTTCCGCCGGTCCCGCGAACTTGCTCGATCCAGATTGCTCAGCAGGGCTTCGTGTATCTGGGGATCTTTATCTCCATGGACTCCGCTTTGCGGTATGAGAGAAACCTGCTCCCCCCCCTGGCGCGCCTGCGGCGGGATGTTGAGGGCTGGCGGAGGCTGCCGCTCTCCCTCGTCGGGCGCGCTGCCTTGTTCAAAATGATGTCCCTTCCTCGGTTCCTCTACGCATTGCAAAACACTCTAGATTGGGTGCCGGCCAAGTACTTTCGGGAGGTCGAAAGTCTCCAACGGACGCTGTTGTGGGATGGGAGGCCGCGGATAGCGATTGCTAAATTGACGCTTCCATGGTATGACGGGGGTATCGCGCTTCCAGACATCCGACGCTATTACTGGGCCACCCAGTTGTCCGCGATTAACCACGGTTTCTATGGCCCGGCCCTCAGCCCTGGTTATGCCATGGACAGATGGTTGTTGCGCGGTGGGAACTATCTTAGGGCGTTGTACTCGCGGTCCCTCGACTCATCCCTCACGGGGCCCACTGGGGTGGCGGTGCGTGTATGGAAGATGGCGACTGACTCTCTGGGCTGGAAGGATAGGCTCACCTTAGCTGCCCCGTTGTTTGAATCTGAAAGGTTGGGTAGGCTTTGGCATACGAAAGGGTTTGATAAATGGGATTTGATCGGCATTTCCAGGGTTGGAGATATGCTGATTAAGGGTAGGGTGAAGTCCTTTGAAGAGTTGCAGAAGGAGTATGAGTTGGGGGCGTCTGAGTTTTTCCGATATGTTCAGGTGCGTCATGCCCTGCGGTCAGTCCTTGTGGAGGGTGAGAAGGTGCCTGAGTCCTCTCCTTTGGAGGACCGGATCCTTGATGGCCATATGCCGGAGAGCACGATCTCGCTCATCTACAAGAAACTGATAAATGTTCGGGCCGATGTGCTACTGGGGCTGCGGGACCAGTGGACTAGGGACGGACTCGAGTTGGACGATGAGGACTGGCAGTCTGCTGTTTCCTCTCCTAAGGAGGTTGCGATCCCGTCGCGTCTGAGGCTGGTGCAGCTTAAGATCCTGCATCGAGTGTATGTGACGGGGCCGCGACTGGTTCATATGGGATTCTCTGAGGAAGGCCTATGTAGGAGGGGATGCGGTATGGTGGGTACTTTCCTACATATCATCTGGGAATGTGGTGTCATCACGGAATTTTGGAGGCGAGTTCATGCGGTGATGGGGGAGGTGACGGGCATTGCTATGCAGCCGGAGGCGCGGTGTTGTCTCCTGAATGTCTGGGGGCCCACTGACCATGATGAGGCACAGACCCAGTGGGTGACCCTGGGTAACATGGTTGCTAAGAGGGACATCGCGCGCTTGTAGGGTTCCGGGGGGCCCCCCACGTTAACTGCGTGGAAAGAAAATATGGACTGGAGTATGCTCAGGGAGAAGACAGTATATTGCGCCAGAGGCCGCCCTCGGAGGTGGCATGCCATCTGGGGGCGGTGGAACCAATACAGGGGGGGAATATGTCTTGCCCCTGATCTGGATCCCCCCGAGGAACAGCTTTCTTCTTGACCTTCTTTCCAGCTCCGTATGTAGATGTGATGGTTAATTGACTTCTTGGGCCTCTGCTTTTCCCCCTTTTTTCCTCTTATCATAGTACTGTGACCGTTAGACGATAGGGGTCCGGCTCCCCCTGGGGGGCTACCACCGTGGGCATTCAGTGTTGTTGCCTTGCTGGGGTTTGTTGTGTGTTCGTAATTATTAAAAATGGAACCTTCTCACTGCTCCTTCAATGTACTGTGGACGATTCTCTATACTCTCCTAATGAAGCTGCCGAACCTCCGGGTTGTCGGCTGAATAGCTGTGTCCAGATTCTTGAAGAAATAAAGGTTTAAAAAAAAAAAAAAAAATACTGCTAGGACGTTATCCTTAGCACATATGAATAATTTATGAGGATACTACCCAGGGGGTATACTTCACCTTCCTCCTATCTACGCACAAGGTTTATCCCATATGTCATCCTCATACTAAACAATGGCTAACACACGCACAAGGGACAAAGGGAATCTGTATAAATACAGCACCTCTTGCTATCAGTAGTTGGAGGGAACCGAGACTTCAAGGCCGACACACTGACCAGAGACGCTGAGGCTCCTGCATGCAGTTGCTCCAGCTGACAGTAGTCTAAACATCCCTTGCGGGGTGTCCAACTCGAGACCAGGATGAGGTCCCACACTCTCATTATTCAGATAATGGGGTTCGACTAAATCCAAGCGGGATTCTTGGCGCCTAGGCTTATTAGCTCTTTCGCACCTACTCACATGCTAGGTACCGGATTGACAGAGATCCCAGGATCACACTCGACGTTAGGCGTACTCGCCACGGTCTGGTACTAGACGGCTTATTCCACCGCCTGCTCTTGTTCATGTGGGCCTTTAGACTGAGACTGCTGCACTAGGAGCCTACAAATCACGTGCAGAGATGCTCGGAGAAGTAATTCTCTTGATCGGAGAACTGAATTTAACTTTACACGAAGACTTAACCTTTTTACATGCCCAACCGGGTTGGAAGTATCACCGGTGGATAGATTGAGAGCATCAATCATTTGTGCAGAAAGCTCTGAAGAAGTCAAGGGGTGACGACCCACTGAGGAAACGCGCGTTGGCTGGTTTGCGTAAGAAAACCCGTATTAAAACGAACCACAACGGACGAAGAACTTGTCTCTCCTTTGTAAAATTGTTGCGTGTGCATAGGATTTGTTGTCCTGTTTCTGCTTTGGATCTCTTGGTTCAGGTTTTGAGGGTTTAAGGGATATTTCCCCCACCGCATATACTCTGTTGAAACTTTATACTGATCATGTTATTTGGTTTAGCGCCGACACAATACGCCTGTGTGAATCAATGTCCCCTCCTCCTTCCAGTTGTTTTAGGATAGTAGTTCCGGGCTGCAAGGAGCCTCACACAAGTGAAGCCATCTTGCTTGCGTGCCCTCTAGCGCCCCCCAACAGTAATCTCTACATTGCAATGTCAATATCAATTAGTAGTGCGCCCGGGATGGGCCTGCTCTCTCTAGCGACCCTACATTAATATCAACCTCCTAATTGTTGCCAGACGTAAGGCAATTGCGACCATTATAGGCCATATATCCAGAATGCCACACCACTCTCTAACTAACCCCTACTACGCCTGTTTTCCTTCGATTGCTATACATATTTACAAGTGGACCCCGAGTTCCTCCCCCATATTTAATCCTAGTGGTGATTTTGTTGCCATATCTAAAATATAGCATGATTCTAGTCTCCGCAGCGCTTGCAGAGACTGGAATCACGCTATATTGCTGCGGAGGGGACTGCATCCTCAGGTAGTTAAAGGCTTGTATGAGAAAGCTGCTGCCACTGACATACTTCCTACTGAAATCCTCTCTGTCCAACGCGTTTCGGGCATACACCCTTCCTCGAGTACAGTTTCGTGGAAATAAAGGCACAGATTGAAGGTCAGAGCACAAGCGTCCAGCACCAGTCGTTGCTACGTATCGTGGCTTCAGTATTATGATATTGGCTCCATGCACTAAGCCTGGGATGTGACCTACATGCATCCCATAAATGTGGTATGCATACCACCATAAACAATTCAACATAAATGGCCTTGTACCCGAAAACACAAGTAAATAGTTAGTGAAGGAAATTGTTGTCATTAATCTGTAATAATGAGATCTGTAGAAGGATAACTTCCCAAATGAAAGAGCAAAAAGAGTTTTGATTGTAGAAGATGGTTTCTTTATTCTTTTAATCCATGAACACTTTCTTTAAAATACAGATGCACAATGGACAAGACTGCCAACACATTTTGTCCCACATGTGACTTCTTCGGGGCAAAAAACGTATACAAAAAAGGCTATTTACAATTTGCACACAATAAAAACATACAGTACAAATGAACCAGACTAAACATGTTCATAGTTTTGTGAGTAATTTCATATTCATTTTATATCATTACTATTGCTCATTATATGAGATTGTAGGAAGATCATCCTTTGACCAGCCACAGCAAAAATACATACATCATTATAGAGAAGGAAGAACAAGGCAGACATACATTCAAAACTTGTCTTATGGTAAAGTGTCACTGGACATCAAATTTAAATTCAGAGGACCTATGTACCCCCAATTTATGAAAAGCCCAAAATCATAATAATTCCACCTGTCAGTAACATTAGGATAAGATTTATCAAAAAAGCATACTAATAAACATCTTAATATTTTGTACAGTTCTTGGACCGTACCTTAAAAAGTCTGTGATTTTCTTTAAGTTGTATATCTTATATAAGCGTTCAGTTCAAAGAAACAGTAGGTAAATCTGTAAATAAGAACAGTGCACATATTCCCTTAGTTGTAATCTGAAAAACATATCTCCTTCATGAATTGTCTTCAATCTATTTGCATCAAATTTATTGCTATACTGTCTAACAAACATAATCTGTAAAGTGACACTGTTTCAGTAAGTCGATTCTACCAGGTGAATTTGCTACCAATTTCCCAAAAGATGGTAACATTTTATTTCAACCTCATGAGAACTAAAAACATCATCTTGGTGTAAGTATAGCCGTATTTCAAAACCAGTGCTGGGCAGATTGAGAGTCCCACTAATAACTACCCCCTTGGTCACACATACCAAATTAATCACTTCAGAAGATGGTGTCATATACTACTTTGTGTTCGGTCATAATGTTGTTCAAAGAAAGATCAAATCTCAAACAATTTTCAGATCTATCTATAGAGTGGAATAATTTTTCTACTTTTTGAGGTAGTTCTTAACACATATTCAAGCTCCATTGTCTAAGTAGAAACAACCATACATTGAGCACACACATTGTTTTTGTTAACCCAGTAACAGTTGTCTATCCATTTGGTATGTCCTAAAAAAGTGGAAAAACCATCTTCTACAATCAAAACTCTTTTTGCTCTTTCATTTGGGAAGTTATCCTTCTACAGTTCTCATTATTACAGATTAGTTTTGTGGAAATGACTTCAAGCTTACTCTCCAGTATATCCCCCTCTTTTATTTCAATAATCATGTTCAAGAGAGAGCGACTGCACAAGACTTTGATTGCCTTTGAAAACACTTTATTAAGGTGGATGTACAGCAGCAACCCACAAGGGTTATTATTGACACTACCAGTCCCATAATGCCATGGTTGCTTATTTGAACATGATTACTGGGGCTGCAATTGATTGCAGAGCTGATGATTTCACAGCCCCAAGATCTGTGATGTCATCAGCTCAGCAAAGCAATAGCCTCCTCGGCTAAGCTCCTCCCCTTGATGACATTGTGTTAAAGTTAGCCCCGGGGGTTTCAGGCTGAAACCCTGCAGCACCAGGGGCTTTATATCAATCAAGGACTGGAGCTAGCCTCTCTACCTTTCCCCATCTTGTCACAGAGTGGTGTGGGATAACTGACCCCACCCCACTCTGTGACAAGGGTAGAAGGGTGGGGTTAGAGGCTGCAGCCAGAAAGTTGAGCACTGGATTTTGCACAGTGTATCAGCATATGTTTTGATGACCCACTGCGCAAAATCCAGTTCACACCTTCCCGCGCTTCACTGAGTGCACCAGTACTAAAATAGAGGCTGGACAGACACTGGAGAAGAGTGCGCACTATCATGAGCTTAGGTAAACTGTGATTATAAGCCCATCACGGCTTCACGCACCTCTTTAGTGCCTGTTCCAGTGAACTGAGCAGCCTAGTGTCATTGTTACTGTCTTTGTGTGCGTGCGCCTGTGTGTATGTATCTTTGTATGCTTGACTGCGTGTTAAAGTGTATGTGTGTGCGTGTAATTAGAAAGACTGCCTGAGGTATTCTCCAGGGGTTGATGTAAAATACAAGGACACGGTGAAAGAATTAAGTTGTACTTTATTGAAATAATGCGCCAACACAAGCTCTATAAGAGATGTAGTCTCTCTCTGACCAACGGATTTTCAACTGTCAACTCTCAGCTGTTAAGCGCTTCTGCAAGGCGTGCGAGGTGACATATTCAACGTCAAGTTTCCATTTTGAATTACAAAGTTAGCGGTCTAGTCTACGTGCCCCGACGTCGACACCATTTTGAGGAAACAAAAGCAAACACACAGTGCGCATTTTGAGAAACTGTGGATCTCATCTTCACCCCGCTATTCAAACATCGTCGCTTTGTGAAAAATAAAGGTAAAAAAAACATAAAACAGAACTTGCTCACAAACGACAGTGATTTATCACTTAACCTGAGAAGAACTGTAGAATTCTTAGGCGTTTTTATGCCAAGCTTTGAGAGGTTCGAATTCACAATTTCTTCAGGGTGTCAATGATCCTAAATAAACAGTTCTACTGGTAATTCAGTCTTTAGATAAAAAAATATATATATATATAGAACTGAGTTAGCTTTAGGAAGATCTCTTCTCTACACTCTTCCTCTTGTTCTAACATGTAAATATGGTACACGCTTGACTGTAAATTGTTCACACTTCCTCCTGCATTATTTCTTTCTGCGTACCTCATACATAATATACATTAATTCAACTTACGATATATATACAAACCACAACATGGCATCAGGCTGCGTTTGGAATTTGTCTCCCCCTGAAACATTTTTACGGGGTGGTGGTGATCCTATACTAAAATGGGAGGGATGAAGGGAGTACTTTTTTAATTATATTTCTAAATTGGAAGAGGATGATGAGGTTAAACCAGAAAAAAAATACAAGATGTTAATGCACTGTCTAGGCGCAGGTGGTATTAATGTGTAAAACTCCATAAACAAAAAGGTGAGAGCTGAGAATGAAGGAGACATTTTTCAAAATGCTATAGATGACTTGAACACATATTATAAACCAACTGTTTGTGTGGGCGTGGATCGCTACAAATTTTTTCACCGGAAACAAGGGAAAGACGAATCAATAGACGACTACGTATCAGCATTAAAGAATCTTGCAATCAATTGTCGTTTCGGTGCACTCCACGATGAGTTCATCAGGGATCAAATTGTGATGCTAGGCTCAAATGAAAATATCCAAGATAACCTGTGGGCTAAAGTAGAATACCCGTTGCAAAATATCATCGACATAGCACGCAAGGCTGAACTAACTGGACGCTGCGCAAAAGCAGTCCTTACTGAAGGTAAAGAAAAAAAAGACAGTGAAAGTGTAAGTATAGTGAGCAATCAAAAAACCAACGCTAAACAGAATTGGAGTAAAAGTGGTTATAAACAGCAAAACCGAAAGTATGAGACAAAGAACTGGGGGCGGTGTTACAGGTGTGGAAGTGCATCTCATTTGGCTAATGACTTAAAATGCCCAGTACGTGAAGTAAAATGCTCAAATTGTGGGGTAAAAGGACATTTTTTCAAAGCATGCAACAGACGCAAACCAAGACAAGTAAAAATAGTTTCTGAAACAGACGAATTTAAACAAGATTTATCAGAAGATGACGATATTAACATGTTTGTTCTCAATATTGAAGATGAAAAAACAGATAAATCTGCGTATGTTAATGTCACTAAAACAAAAAAAGCTGTTTGTAACATGACCATTGGTGGTATAAACATAAGTATAGTGGCAGATTCTGGCTCGCCCTATACCATTGTAAATGATAGAGTATGGTCAGAGAAGTTCAAAGGGAAGATTGTTGAACATTTAAAAAAACCTGACATAGTAATAAAATCCTTCACTGTGGAACCGATTGATGTGCGTGGCTACAGAGACCTCATTTTTGCTTACAAAGGTAGGGAATCCTCAGGAAAACTTTATGTGTCAAAAGTTGGTCCGTCTGTTCTGGGATGGATGGACCAGGGGAATCTCGGAATAATCCTGGATCCGAGGAAAGAAGATCATGTGATGAGCATAACAGAGCAGGGAGACTACGGTAAAGGCTTACTTGAAGGTTTTCCACGTGTTTTCAGCGGAAAAGTAGGTGCTTTGAAAGGGTACCAACACAAAATCAAACTTAAGCCGATCACTACCCGTGTTGTACATAAAGTTAGGAACATCCCTTTTGCAATTAAAAAAGATGTCACAGAACAACTCGACAAACTCCTTGAAGAAGGAATAATTGAAAAGGTGGAGGCGTCTGAGTGGGTCGCTCCTTTAGTGGTCGCGAAACGGTCCAATGGCAATTTGAGACTTTGTGTGGACCTGCGTGATCTAAATAAAAAAATAGTGGTGGAACAATACCCTCTACCTAAAATCAATGAAATGCTGGCCACGACTAAGGGAGTAAAATGGTTTTCTACAATTGATCTGAAGTCGGCATGTCACCAAGTGCCACTTCATAAAGACAGCAAAAAACTCACGACGTTCATAACACCTTTCGGGTGTTTCAGATTTACACGTGTTCCATTTGGACTAGCCTCTGCAGCGGCTATGTTCCAAAGGCTGATGCATAACATTTTTGATGGGATCCCTGACATCTTAATTTTTCAGGACGATATCCTTGTCATGGGAAGAACAAGAGCGGAGCATGACAAAAGAGTGAGGCAAGTCCTTGAGATATTAAATGAAAAGGGATTAACTGCAGAACATCATAAATGCAAATTTGCAAGTAGCTCTGTCAACTACCTAGGACATCAAATAACAGGAGAGGGTATAAGCCCAAAAAATGAATTGATGGAAGCCATTAAGGATTCACCTGTCCCCACCAACAAGGATGAACTGAGATCATTCTTGGGAATGGTGGAGTTCTATGCAAGGTTTATAAAAAACTTCTCACACAAAACATATGAATTGAAGAATAAATTTGTGTGGACTGATGACTGCGATAGGATTTTCAAAGGTATTAAAAAGGATATGTGCACTGCAAGGGTTCGACACATCACTTAAGAGTTTTGTGACAACAGATGCGAGCAACAAAGGTTTGGGTGCGGTGCTCACACAAAAAGACTCTAAAGGCGTGGAGTATACTATAGCTTTCGCATCACGCTCTCTCACTCCCTCAGAAGAGAGCTTTTCAGTTATTGAGCGTGAAGCTCTAGCTTGTGTGTGGGCATTAGAACGTTTCAGGCATTTTGTTTGGAGCCGGAAAGTCACTTTATGTACAGATCACAAACCGTTAACAAAAGTTTTCACTACCAAGGGTTTGTACACAGCATCTCCAAGATTAGCCAGACTTTCTGTACGCCTTTTCGACTTTATGTATGACATAGAGTATGTTCCAGGAATCAAAAACGTAGTTGCAGATTTCCTAAGCAGGATGCCTGTGTGTCATTCTAACAATGGTATATGCACTGATTTAGAAGAGAACGCTGTCGCGGTTGTGTTAGAACATGACAGTGGCATATCTAGGTATGAATGGTTCATGGAGCAGAAGAATGACAGCACTATAAATCAAGTCATACAAATGTTGAAAGAAGGTTGGAGCACAAAAAACAAGCTTGATGAACAATTCAAAGCCTTTTGGGAGGTAAAAAATAAATTGTCATATGAAGATGGATTCCCTCACCAAAATGGAAGCTCTTCATTTTGTGTGATTTCAGTGTTTTCAGTGGTATTCATTTACTATTAAAATGTAGTATTCATTTAGTATGCATGAAGACTAAGTAGTATGCCCACAAGTCGAAATATGCAAATGAGGGAATACTAGTTCTACTCAACTACCCTTCAAATACATGATGAACACTTCAAATGATTGCTAAAAGAAGACTAGTAGTATTCGAGAAGAATAGTATTTGAAGCTTAGTAGTATTCTGTTAGTGTTTATTTGCAGCTCTTGTGCTATTTCAAGAGCAAAATGAAGGCTAGTCTCATTGATTGTGACCACTGTTTGAAGACTAGTGGTATTCTTTGTGAGCAATATCTGAATACTAATGGCAATGATTGTGAAGACTCAAGTAAGAGTAGCAGTATTCAAATTGAATGTTAATTGAACACAAGTCACATTAATTCTGATTAATTTATAGCAATTTTATTCATTTGGTTGCTTGCACAAGGCTTCTTTTAAATGATGGCTTTTGGACTAAATTTTATATGTTATATATCTTGGAAGTCAATGATTCTAATACGCCTGGTACAAACTCATTAGTCATGCTATTAGGAAGCATTTTATAATTGTGGTATGTGAGAAGACCGGAGCAAGAGATCGTAGGAGAAGCACAAAGCAAAGGAGCCAACCCAGACATACACAGGATTGTACCAGGAAACCCCTCCTCCTGCAAGTAGAGAGCCAGTTGAATTGTCGAGAACCTGACTGAATTCCCACTTGGTCCATGACAAGACAGGATCGCCACTGTTTGTTTTCAGGCTACCCAAAATGAGCAATTGTGCAAAATTCAATTCAGATAAAAAAGTAATTGTTCTAATTCCTCCTATGTTGATTGTCCACCAGACTCCATTAATGTTAGAACTTATAAAAACAATTCACTAAACACGTTTGTGTAAGGCATTTATGGCATTGACTTGTACATTTTTTTTAAAGGAAATGCAGTTGGACACAAGTGTGTGATATGACATTTCAATGATATTTGCCTATGGAAGAGCTATTGGCTTTGCCAATGTGTTTTAGCCATGTTGTGCACTAGCTAGTGGTGTGGAGTGTTGCAGTGTGGAATTGCGAAGAGTGGAATAGTGTGTTGTAGAATGGAGTGGCAGATAGTGTCATGTATTGGAGTGACAGAGTGGAGTCGCGTTGAGTGGCGTACAGTGGAGTGGCATAGAGCAGAGTTACTAATTTGTTGCAGGATAGTGGAAGTCCTTTTGTGAAGGTTGATGGGTCATCTTTCTGTAGCCTATTGCTGTATTTGAGTTTTAAAGTAGTGCTTATGGAGTAAAACCTTTGCTAAGCCAGTGTCAACAGCAATAAAAATGCCAAAATAATAAATGCAAAAATATGTCACAAAATGTGCTGCATTTGTCTACAAAATTTGGCTTTTCTTACCACATAATTTAGTCAACTATGCCCCATGATTTGGTATTCTTCAGCTGCTTAATTCCAGTGGTCCCTACATAGATTGACAATTTCTTGAGATAATGGAAATACAGTTGCATGTTGATTCTCAAATATTTACCAGCAGCAGCGAATAGGAAGAAAAATATTTAGTGGTGAGTAGTGTTACTAGGATGTGTTGTGAGTGGGTGATGGTATAGTGAGCAAGAAGCACAGTGGCTTTGAGTAGGGTCTGGCAAAACTGAGAGGGATATTGAGTGGTTTGGCTAATGACTGAAGATTAGTACTTCAATGAGCCTACAATGCAGTAGGCGTTTCTTCTTATTTTGTTTTTTAAGGGTCTGCATTTGGTAAACAGAAGCTGATTTCCGAGATAGGCAGGTGAGGAGTACAAAGGGAAAGTGCCAGATAATTAGGTGTTTTGGGTTATGTGGTCAAAGTTGCTGCTACTCACTTGGTTTTAAAATATGAGTTTCACTTACCTTTTTAGCAACCATTCTTACCTTGAAATGTTCTTATTTTTCCGACCAGTAGCAGGGCAATCTGATGAATAGCTGTAATAATTGACAAGGAGATATAAGTGATTTACTAATGTAAAAAAGTATTTTGTAAATAGGCACATAACATTGCGAATTCAACTTCTTAAGCATAAACTGAGACATAATGTGTGGTTGAGTTTCACTAACCATACACCATATTATGGCATATTGAGTGGTGAATATCATACATTTATTACACAGTCACCACAGTTTAGTTCTAGTTTGGCCAGAGAAGGCATTTTTTCCTTTAATAGCCTTGGTACCGTTTCATTAAAAACATTTTTTTTTAAAACAAATCACTTTGGCTTCATCATGGAAAGTTATGCAGAAATTATACCAAAATTGATCAGCAAAATGTTAGAACTTTATAGAGAAAACCTGCTTTTGGTTATTTGGTGTAAATCTGTTCAGCCATTGTTGAGAAATTAGCATCAACATGGAGATCATGATGAGCTGGTCTCTTGTCTTCGTGGACTAATGCATCCACTGTAGGAGTCTATACATGACCTCACAGCAACGAGTTCAAATCCCAATCCATTCAGCCTTTTATCCTGAGGTTGATAAAATGAGTACCATTGAGTTGGGTAACAACAAACATCTATTAATGAGCAACAAGATACCTTTTCGCTGAACGTGTGCATTACAAATGTACATGTTATGTTAGGGTAAACACCAGTTAAAACTTAAAAATAAATGAACCATTGGTGCCAAATATTCTGCGATTGGCCCATTCAAAGTGAAAGGGTGGAGCCTGATTGGCTGTCCACAAAATTGAGAATGTTGGGTCAGCCATCTCAATCCTCTAGTCCTGAAGGGGGAAAGAAAACATGAAACACCACATAGGGGTCAGGATAGGCATGCCTTGGCCTTTGGGACACCCCACTTTAATTCCCAACAGGTAAAAACAGAAAAGAAGAAGATTGGGCTGCAGGTACCCCGGTATCAGTGCCTGTGGGAGAAACACTTGGGTAGGAGAAAGCTGGCACCGTGAGCTCTCGTGTAACGTGTGCAACACTGGGATAGAAAAGGGCTGATTTCTAACGCTTAGCTGTATCTGCTGGCTTGTTCTGGGTACGCCTCATCTGCACGGGGACATCTTTAGCCCCTGCACGGACTGTCCCCGCGCTGCTTCTAATGGAAGACAACTGGGGCATTCGGCTCCTGTCAATGCCACTCATGGCCCATCAGGTAACCTCACGGCTGCTCAAGTGCAGGTGTCTTTGCAGCGGGTGCCTGGAGGACAAGGGCTCGGATTTGAGCTAACATATATAAAAAGAAACTGTTTGAAAATAAACTGAATTTGGGATTTATTATCTGCATAGCACATAGGCCTTCTAGCATTGAAGTCTCTGCTAATGCGTGCACTGTAGGTTTAATTGCAGAGTTGAAAATACCCTAAACCCTAAAACAGTATACCCCCAGCACGGCCCTCCCCCGACCCCCAGTCCAGTCCCCACACTCAAACACTACCCTGCACGACCCCCCAGCACTACCCTAAAATACTACCCTACACTACACTACACAAACACCACAACACTACCCTAAAACACTACCCTCAGCACGACCCTCCCCCGACCCCCCAGTCTGGTCCCCACACTCAAACACTACCCTGCACGACCCCCACACTACCCTAAAACACTACCCTACACTACACAAACACCACAACACTACCCTAAACCCTACCCCCAGCATGACCCTCCCCCGACCCCCAGTCCGGTCACTTCACTCAAATGCTACCCTGCACAACCCTCCAGCACTACCCAAAACCATCCACTACACAAACACCACAACACTACCCTAAAACACTACCCCCAGCACGACCCTCCCCGAACCCCAGTCCAGTGCCCACACTCAAGCACTACCCTGCATGACCCCCCAACCCTACCCTGAACTCTAAAACACTACCCTACACTACACAAACACCACAACACTACCCTAAACCCTAAAACACTACCCCTAGCACGACCCTCCCCTGACCCCCAGTCCGGTCCCCACACTTAAACACTACCCTACACGACCCTCCAGCACTACCCTAAACCCTAAAACACTACCCTACACTACACAAACATCACAACACTACCTTAAAACACTACCCCCAGCATGACCCTCCCCTGACCCCCAGTCCGGTCCCTTCACTCAAACACTACCCTGCACGAACCCCCAGCACTACCCTAAAACTATTCACTACATAAACAGCACAACACTACCCTTAGCCCTAAAACACTACCCCCAGCACGACCCTCCCCCGACCCCGAGTCTGGTCCCCACACTCAAACACTACCCTGCATGACCCTCCAGCACTACCCTAAAGCCTAAAACACTACCCTACACTACACAAACACCACAACACTACCCTAAACCCTAAAACACTACCCCCAGCACAAACCCCCAGTCCGGTCCCCACTCAAACACTACCCTGCACGACCCCCCAGCACTACCCTAAACCCTAAAACATTACCCCCAGCACAACCCCCAGTCCGGTCCCAACACTCAAACACTACCCTGCACGACCCCCCAGCACTACCCTAAACCCTAAAACACTACCCTACACTACACCAACACTACCCTAAACCCTAAAACACTACCCCAGGACAACCCTCCCCAGACCTCCAGTCCGGTCACTACACTCAAACACTACCCTGCACGACCCCCGAGCACTACCCTAAACCCTACAACACTACCCTACACTACACAAACACCACAATAGTATAATAAATAAGGCATACAAATAGTATAATAAATAAGGCAACGATCTACCATTCAGCATGCAGCTTGAATACAATGTTAATAGTAGTCTGGGTAAAGTCCAGTAGTATTCAAATTGTTTGTATTCACTAAATGTTCTGCATTGTAAATGAAGACTATGCGATTACAAATAAGTATGTGCTTAGTATTCTGTTAGTATTCGAGAAGTACCACTCACATATCAGTAGTCTTCATGCACTAGCCTTCCCAAAAAGAACAGTATTGAATGCTAAAATTGGCATAAATTAGTCTTCGAATGCTATAAAAAGACAGGTTAACAACTAAATGTAGTATTCGACTTCGGTAAGGGTTCCTCCTCAGAAGTTTTTGCCTCCCCACAATATCAGAAGTAAACTACTAAAACTGTGTCACGAAGGGCATTTAGGTATAGTTAAAACGAAGGAGAGAGTTAAAAACATGTATTGGTGGCCAGGAGTCAACATGGAAATAGAGCGAACAGTAAGAGAGTGTACTCTTTGTATGACATCAGACAAAGCACAGGTGACGCTCAGACCACCTCTCCAACCCATATCCAGCCAAGCATGCCTTGGGAGAGAATCGGAATAGACATTATGGGTCCAGTATCTGATGGACAAGAAAAATGGTACGTTTTTGTGATAATTGACCACTTTTCTAAGTGGCCGAAGTAAAATTCACCAACAACCCAGAAGCATTGAACATTGTAAAGTTTATGAATGACGTTTTTTGTCGTGAGCGTCTACCCAAACAAATAGTGAGTGATAATGGTGCTCAATTTACCTCTGACATTTTAAAAAACTATGTCTTGAAGAACAATATTGAACACAACAGTTGACAAGGCCCTAGACCAGGTGCTGGACTGGCCAACTGTATAGTCTGTTTATGTCGATCGTGGCAGTGGTCTCCCGAGGTGGATTACCTATCGGCTGCATCCGCTGCATTCATACAAGGCCTGTTCAGAATGGGAGGCTTGGCTCACGTTCTCTCTGACCTGCATTGACTAAGATTTATGACAGCAGGGTCAGGGAGAAGGCCTGTCTGTGAAGTGAAGCCTGATGACCAGATTAAATCAGGAGAAACAGGGCCATCATCTGCAGTGTCTGGTGAGTGCATGCATCTGTTTTGTTTCATAAAACTTTAGATGGATTCAACACTGCATGGGTATTATGGCTCACATTACTGTTTAACTTGGGCCTGTAGGTGGGAGGAATGTGGTGCCTTGATGGCTGGACTAGATGTTATCGATTGTATGTCCTGCAAAACGTGAGGAAAAGGGGATAGACAATGCACTGCAGGGAAGTGAGTTGTGTGAAGTTTAAAAAATAATATTACTGACATGTTTCATATATTTACTTTAAACTTCTGAGGTTTCACCAAGTCTGGGTATGTGTTACTTTAAAAAGTTGCTGTTTCAGTGTCTATATTATCTGAGGAACGTTTGAGAGTTTGATCACACAGCCTGAAATACTAAAAAAAGGCCTTTCTCTTGCTTGTGATGGGAAAAGGAATGCACATCATTTTACATTTCTCAAAACAGCCCCATCTTTGTCCCCCACTACTTGTTGAGGCAACTGGGGGCTGTACTATGAACATTGTACATCTGGGTAATCCTTGGTATGTGTACCAAACGTTTTACCATATGCTGAAAACAGGATTTTTTTGATAAAATGTGCACCAACTGAAGAAAAATGTACCATGTGGATGTATAATAATCAAGATAGGTCATGTAACTTTAACAATAGTTAGGTATATAATTCATAGAAATACGAATGTAGCTGTGCAAATGGGGCCGGCAAACCAATTAATGATCAGGTGCAAGTTATCAGCGGTATTGTGCGGAGTATTAGTGGCAGAGGAAGGTTGTGTAGTCAGGAAATTTGGCCACATTAATGCAGCAGCATCTGTTTTTTATTTTTCCGACTTAAAATGTGGCAGAGTTGTGCTTGCAGTGAAAAATAAGCACAAAATGAAATACAGCACTGAATTGCATCAGCAAGAGGCAGCAACCTCTGGTCTGCTCACCATTGTTGATGGCACTGTAAATAAACAGTTTCTTTAGCTTTGAGGCACTTCCTGCTGTACACCTCGCCAATTCTAAATCTCACCAACCACCACTGTATATGTATATATATATATATATATATATATATATATATATATATATATATATATATATAAATGCAGCCTAAAGCCATTCAACAGGCTAAGATGCCAAAATTGCATTGGGTATTTTATTCAAAATAAAAAAATGTCTATATAGCATTTTCGTAAATAGACCATGCGCTCCTTTAGCGTTTTAACATAGCCGTTTATTTTCAAAGAAAAAGGCAATAGCAGGCAATTAGCCCATAGGCTCCATAGAGAAACCTAAACAGTAATAAAACTGGCGCAGTGCCTTTAAAAATCCAGATTTTATTGGCATTTCAAAACAAATACAAAGCACACATTCAATGGGTATCAACCATGTCTTTCTTACATTGGTATTCGGCCAAAAAGTGGTATTATTCTTTTCCTATGTTAAAGGTAACAACCCCGTTAAACAGAACCTCCCCCCTCCCTCCTTGAGTTGCATCTGACATATAATCACAATCTGCGTGTTCTGGTAAGGCGCATGAATCACTTTTTCACAAACAATAGGCTTTGACCTTCTGGGGTAGGCTTCTATTCAATGCCCTACTCAGCCGTTCTCTTGGTCCGGGGCTGCAGGTTGCGGGGTGCTCGTCCTGCTCTCATCATCTCGGTTCGTAGCTAGCAATTCATTCACTAGACCTTCCCATGCTCTGGCTCTATCCAATTTGCCTAACCCGCGTTGGGCCTCCCTAAGCAATAACCTGCCCTCTGTTTCCGCCCATCTTTCCAGCTCATTAGTCCAGGAGGGGATCCTGGGTCTGTGGTAAATATTTCGTTACCGGTACTATTTTTTATGCGGTAAAGTCTATTAAGAATAACTCAGTAAATATAAGAGGCAGAATCCGTGGTATTAGAGGTTTTAAAAGGCTTTATTCCTATACAAAGGAATACAATTCGAATTGTAGGCATTCTATTCCATCACCACGAAAGTTCAGGAAGGAAGGGCATACATTATTGACAGATAGGCAGTTTTATAGAAAATACATTTCAGTGAAACAGATGCAAGAGGCGTAACAGCTGATAGTGTAGATAAAAGGTGCATACGTAGCTAATAGAGGCGGTACATGGGCGTAATTTAATAAACGTCATCATACATGATGTCACAAGTGGGTGGATCCATAAGAGAATCCTGCAATGTCAGCAGAAATAGTTGGCAGAGATGCGCGCGCAGCCGCATGACGTGTGATTGACGTGCAACTAGAGGGTGAAGGGGACTTGACATTTAGCTCTACATGTGGAGACAGAAGTCTGGGGGTCATGTCAACCTAATCCCAAATCATATCTAATATCCTATGTTTAAAGAACTGTGTTATCCAAAAGGAGAGGTCTCTAGGATAGAATCTATTCTATACTGACTGTTAGTGCGTGTACAAGCGTCTAAGTGTCTACACTAGATGCGAGGGGGTAGGAATATTCCATGGTAACGGGGCTATGAATCACTTGCATGAGGGCAGCGAGGCCTGGCCCTGTGCACGGTAGCTGGAGGAATGTTTACCTAAACTACTAGACAGGAATGCATCGGATGAGGAGCGGAGGAGATAATCTTGAAGGTGAAATACAGTTTTTGGCAGGCGACGGGCTGGATCAGGCACCGTTAGCCGCGCAGGGAGTAGGACAAAGTTCATGGATACAGATGCAGGCTCAGACTGGAGCTTTCAGAGGCAGGAGGCAGAAAAAGGCTTGATGACAGAATTCGGGCCTACTCGCCTGAATCTGTAAAATGTGGAAAGTGAACCACATAAAGTCGGTGGCCTTTCATACTTAGGAATGGAATATCTGACCCATTCATGGTGGTTCTGAAAGAGGACATGTTGACGGTGGACGCACATATATTTGCGTCTTCAAAACTGGAGCAGGAGGGAACATACATGTATTTATAGCATGCACATGGAGCCGTTGGGGTCTACGATAGGGGACATAACTGATCACAAAATTCATATTTCCTCATTCCCTCCTTGTCCCCTACGGACCCTCAGGAGATATCGATCTTCATCAATCCATCGATCTGTTCATATAGCATCATTTGTTCTTCTTTCTTCTTCCGGGATCTTGAACGAAAACTTGGATGTGGGATACACGAGGTGGCACACAGACCACAAATCGCTGGCCCACATTGTAGACATAAGCAGCAACTGAATAGTATGAGAAAGCCAATACCTAGGAAGGATAGGATTCTCCATCCCCAGGCTGACAACACGCCCCAGAACCAACCGGACCAAGTCCAGGTGCCTGGACTCTGGTGTATCTGGCTTACAATCTTATGAAGGCGAGTTATGGCTTTATATACTGACGGCGAATTTTCTGGTATGAAAATGCAGCAACTTGATCCGATGACCCTACAAGCTCCGCCCCTATCGGCCAGGATGACGTCAAGGACAAGACGATTTTGAAGCACAACAATCCGCATAGCAGACTGCTCTTCTGTTAAATTGCCTAAGGCGGAAATAGTTTCGTTCACTACTGCTTCAAGGGTTCTGGTTAATCTACGTATCAGCTTACTATTAGTAACTGTACCTATATAGGGAAAGAATCCTTTATTGAAATCTGTGTATTTTTCCCATGCTGTTTCAGTGTAATCGACAATTGGGAGATCTCTCTGCTGTCTATTGTGTACTAAATGGGTATTTCTATGATAATCAGGAGGAGCTAGGAAAACAGGTGGCAGAAGGAATGCTATGTAACAGGTACCATCCCAATCTAGAGGTAGACGTATATATGCGGTCTGGCCACATATAAAGTAGGAATGACGGGAAGCTCTAAATGTAGACTTGCCTTGATCACTGAATTTTATTACAGTGGTGCATTTACTATGGCCCATGTGTATGGAACCATTCTTTCTTACACATAATTCCCCTTTAACTGGGAATACTGACATGGCGGGCAAGATTGGTGTAGCTTCAGATTCAACGTTCAGGATCATGAGGTTAAGTGTAAAATTACCTAATCCATATACTTCATTTTCTAGATCAGTTCCTGTTCTTTTGGGAAGTCCCTCCTTGTTAGGGTAGCAGACTTTAAGCAAAACTAAGTTCAGGTTTCCCCATACCCAGTTGTCTTGATAAACTGCGGAATTTGAATCTAGGGAATTAATCAAACTAAACCATGCTCCACAGGAGCCATTGTGTGTGAACGGATAGGGAAAGAGGGGCAAGACTCCCTTATAGTTCTGATAGGGAGGGAGTCGGCCACATATCCAACAATTTGTGGCATTGCTGGTTTGATGGGAATGATGTAACATACTAATGAATGTGTTGTTGCGCAGCGCAAATCTATAGGACAACTCATGCGGAGGTAATTCACTAAAAGAATGTTCTGCAGTTATATTGTAAGCACGCTTAGGAATAGGGCAATACATGTGCAATAGTATGCTGACAATGATGATCAGAAGACTTAGAAAAAACAAAATTAATAATGTTACTGTGCAGTGACTACGAAATGATTTACAATACGCATGCTTCTTGAGCTGCATCTGATGATTTCTTTCTCTATTCCGGTCTAGAGGATACATGTCAGAGACAAATTCAACCGATTCACCTTGGAGAGGACTTAAACAATCAAATTGTCTGACTTACTAGACCTCAATTTTAGTTTGTAAAGTTCTGGTTTTGTTAATTCAGCCAAGGGGAGCTTTGAGTCTGTCTGTGAGGGAATACAGGGTTGAGTATCTACACTGGATGGTAGTCCATAAAATTTCTTGATATGACTCGAGTGCAACCACCCTTTCCGTCCCTCGATTTTCACGGCTGTCCTTGTGGTGAGTAGAACCAACTTCGGTGACTTCCACCTAGGATCCAGTTGGGTCTTCCGGTCAAAATTCCTGACCAGTACCAGGTCCCCAGGAATCACGTCATGGGGCTTCACCTCAGTATTGTCGGGAAAAGCTGCGGATACCTGTGAACGACAAGATTGTAGTGCAGACATCAAGGAAGCCAGGTAATCTGTCAGCATATTACAGTCAACATCAGTGATTTTGCGAGGTATAGGCGTCCCCCACATATTTGGTGGTCTACCGAAGATCACCTCGTACGGGGATAGCCCTGTTCGAGAATGTGCTACCATTCTCATGTAAAAGAGCGCAACTGGTAAGGCTACTATCCAATCGACTCCTTTTTCCCTACATATTTTGGACAATCTAATTTTCAGAGTTTGATTATGGCGTTCCACGAGACCTGCCGCCTCGGGATGTCGGACACAGTGGAATTTCCATTGGTAGCCTAATAAAAGGGAAACGTGTTTCATTAGTTCGGATGAGAACGGCTGGCCATTATCTGAGTAGATAACACGTGGTAAACCGTACCGTGGGAAGAATTCTCGAACTAACTGTTTGGCAGTAGTCGGGGCAGTGTAATCTGAAACCGGGTATGCTTCTGTCCAACGGGAAAGAGCACAGACAACTACGAGAACATATTTGAATCCTCGACATCGTTCCATCTGGATATAATCCATCTGGAGGACTTCAAAAGCATGATCGGGAGTTTGAAATCCACCCTGCTCTACGGGGATGCTTTTACCTGGATTAAACTGACAACATATCATACAGGTACGAACTTTTTGTTTAGCTGCGGCTCGTAAATGTTTGTTGAACCAAATGTGTTGAATGCTGTCTAGCATAGCTTTTTCTCCTAGGTGCGCTGGACTATGTATTGTATTAATGATAACTTGAACCATTGAGTCGGGAAGAAACCATATAGATTTTTCCTTCGTCATCCATCCTTGATCTGTTTGGATCCCTCCTAATTCAGTCCATTTCTTTATTTCTTCTGGTGTAGCATGTGTCTGTATGTCAACTACATCAAGGGCGGGATCCTTAACTGTCATGCAATGTGTTGGTGTCGGAACTATTGTCTTTGTCGTGTCAGTTGTGTGAGTCTGATTCTGAGCAGTCTGTTTAGCTGTTCTGTCAGCTAGGTCATTACCCTGAGAAATGATATCGGTAACTTTTGTGTGGGCTTTGCATTTCATAATCGATATTGCAGTAGGTAGATGAATCGCGTCTAATAGGGCTTGAATGAGGGGTCCGTGTTGGATGTGGGCACCGTGAGAAGTTAAGTAACCTCTCTCTCGCCACAGTACGCCGAAGTCATGGACGACTCCGAATGCATAACGTGAATCTGTGTATATATTGACTTTCTTATTTTTGGCTTGAATACAGGCTTGTGTTAGAGCGATGAGCTCTGCTGCTTGAGCTGACAAAGTATTAATACAATTAGTTTCAATGACTTCAGTGTCTGTTGTGACTGCGTAAGCGGCCACTAACTCTCCTGTACTTGTTCTCATACATGACCCATCTACATACAATGTCAAGTCTGGATCTGACAAAGGGATATCTGTCAAGTCTTGTCTGGGTTTCGTCGTGATAGTAATGACTTCGACACAATCATGTGCCAATGGATCTGTTCCGCCTACTGGTAACAGTGTGGCAGGATTTAACGTATTACAACGTCTGATTTCTATATGTGGCTGAAACAATGTCAATTCGTAACCGGTGAGTCTCGCTATAGTCAAGGGTTGTGTTTGTGTGCGGTTCAAGAGAACCTCTACTGCGTGTGGTACTTGTACTGTCAATTGATGTCCTAGCACTATGGCATCGCTTTGTCTGATTGCTAAAGCTGTTGCTGCCACCGATTTCAGGCACGCTGGAAGTGCCTGAGCTACTGGATCTAATGTACTAGAGAAATAAGCACATGGTTTGTGTGATCCTGCTTGTTCCTGAGTGAGTACTGACAAGGCAGTACCTTCGCGTTCTGTAACAAAGAGTGTAAACTGTTTACTGTAACATGGTGTTGCTAGGACAGGTGCTTGGCATAAAGCTTTCTTTAAGCTTTCAAAGGCGTGTGTATGTTCTTGAGTCCAAGGGAGGACAGTCGATGTGGCTGCCTCCTGTGTTGTCAACTGGATGAGTGGTTTTGCTAGAAATGCATATTGAGGGATCCACTGCCTACAGTATGAAGTGAGGCCTATAAAAGCCCGCACCTCCTTTTGTGTCTTGGGTGGTGGCATGTTAGCAATTAACTGGATGCGGTCGGATGTAAGCTGCCTTCCCTCCTTGGACAGCGAGTGCCCAAGGTAAACAACTCGCTGGACACAGAATTGCAGCTTAGAAGGGGACACCTTGTGCCCCTTGTCAGCCAGAGATTTCAAAACCGTCAGTGACGCTGTCTCACATTCAGGTTCGCTTCGGGCGGTGATCAGCAGATCATCGACATATTGAAGCAAGGCAGTGTTAACTGGCATGTGGATACTGTCAAGTTCTCGTTTCAGTGCTTGGCTATAGATGCTGGGGCTCTCTGTAAATCCTTGAGGTGCGCGTGTGAATTTAAAGCTTCGTCCATTTAAACTAAAACCGAACAGATATTGACTTTCCGGATCGATTGGGACACTAAAGAAAGCATTCTTGAGATCAATTACAGTGAAAAACGTTGCTTCTGAGTCAATAGCTGTGAGTAATGAAGAGATATCTGGGACCACAGGGTATTGTGGTACAATACATTTATTTAATTCGCGCAGATCAATAACTAATCGATATACTGGTGGTGCTTTTGGATCCGTTCTTTTAAGAATCGGAATTATCGGGGAATTACATACATTGGAGTCGGTTTCGACGACCACTCCTTGTGCAATGAGCTCGTCAATGATTTGCAGTAAAGCCACTACAGCATCTGGTGGTAACTTGTATTGTCGCATTCGTGGTAGTACTATTCCTGTTTTCAGTGTAACTCGATATGGTGTAATGTTCATGCAACCAACATCAGTGGGGCCTTGTGCCCATAAATGTGTAGGTAAATTCTGCAGTCGGTGATCCATGTCTCTGGACACGTAGTGACCTTTAAAGTCACGTAAAAATAGTCGTACTCCTTCCGGAGAACAACATATTATGGCTCCTAGAGCTTTCAATGTTTTTATGCCTAACAAGTTTTCTGGACATGATTTAGTAAGCAATAAATCTGTAGTACGTGTCAATGGACCGACTGTAAGTGGAAGAGGTTGTGTTACGTCATTAATTATAGGTTTTCCTGAGAATCCAAGGGAAATATTCTGTGAGCCTGAGAGGGGTGCCCCTGGAACTTCACTGCGTCTTGTAGTTGTTCTGCTTGCCCCTGTATCAAGTAAAAACTTTCTGTCTTCCCCTAATAGTTCACTATGTACATAAGGTCCCTCTTGGTCTACAGGAACCTCAATAAGGGGTAAGCCAACTTCCCTCTCTAGGCTATCTCATGAGTATCGCTGATAATCGGGATAATCTGTTTGTGCATACTGATACATCTGTTGTGTTGTTGCTTGGGTTGCAGCAATAGGCTGCGCTTGTGGTGGTGCTACGATCTGTTGTGGAGCTGCCTGTTGCGGAGCTAGTTGTTGCGGAGCTAACCTAGGTTGTGCATGCTGAGGGATTTGTTGTTGATTCTGGTCCTGTCTAGGTGGACGTGGTCTCTCATGCGTTCTACCTGTGGCAATATTATGTTTCAGGACGGGACAATCGTGTATATAATGACCTGGTTGTTTACAATAGTTGCATGTCCCTTTCGCAGGACCTGCGGAATCACCCTTTTGATGACTATCGGCTGGAACTGACTGTGCAACAAGCATTTTCATTTTTGTATCTTTCATACGTCTTTGTTCGTGTTCTTGTTCTTCTCTAATTCTATTGTGGTGATATTGTAACATCTGTAACATCTGTGATGGGGTATTACCTTGCCAGGTACTTTCGAATTTCAATACTCTATTCTTGACTTGCAGCAGAGAATTTTCAACTAATTTTGTCACAAACAGATGTGGATATGACTCACTACTGGCTTTTATGCCACTATTTATACTAAAACATTTTTCAAATCGGGAATAGAAATCACTAGTGTCTTCATCTGGTTTTTGTTTACAGGCTGAGATTGCACCCCAGTCTTCCTTTTTCGTGGTTAATAAACGTGGCAGTACCTGTATTAGTAATCCTGCTAGTGCTGTAGTCTTTTCCCCAAGCCCTGCTCCTGCAGCTCTGGCCTTTTCTTCGTTTTCTAATGCTGTCCAATCTATCTTTTGGTCTCCCACCTCCCATTCCTTTTCTTTGAGTTTCTCATAAACACCGGCGGGTAATAGGACTTTTAATATTTTCATAATATCGGGGTAGGTATACTCTCCCATGAGTAACACGTCTTTTATCTCACGGTGGAAACCTGCTGGATCCTTGTCATGGCTGGGTACTACTTTCTTCATTTCTAATAATTCCAATTTAGTTATAGGCGTGTACACAAACACGCGTGTAAAATTATCACCGGCACCTCTGATTGGGTGCACTTCGCGTAACGGGTTCTGTCTATCTATGTGATACATTTTTCTTCCCATAATGGGAACTGGAACGTGTTCTGGGCATACGAAATTTAAATATTGGTTTCGGGATTCTAGAATTTCCTTAATCAAATCAGTACCTGACCCTCTCCATATATTCGTGAGTAGTTCTGTCAATATGTCAGGTAGGGGTCCTGGATCGGAGTGTTGGCTTTTATATAATATAAGGAGGTGTTGAATCATGTATATACTAGCTAAACGCTGTTCATATGGGTCTAGATTCAGAAACGTGTGTGCAAGTACATCATCATTGTATTCGCCGGGACCGTCAGCCCATTGTACTGCTGACCTGGCTAATTCTTGTTCGTCCATGGAATCGAGCATGTGGTACCCCCTTCGATCTCGGAGCAATTTATCAGCAGCTTGGAATAGGTGTTCAGGGGATTTCGTATTTAGCATAGGGTTTGGAAAATGTCTATTATATTCTGGACGTATTGGACGTATCGGGTCATTAAAACCTCTGGTATTATTATGGGGTCTCCCTCTACCTACATAAGCTATCGTTTCTAGTTGCTCTGATTCTTGCTCCTCCTCTTCTTCTGATTCTACTCTGTCGGTTTCTCGTCTTTCTTTATGTATTCGTTCTACTTCCTTGCGTATCTTTCGACACATGGCGATTATACACGCCTGTCTATCATGTTTCTCTTCTGATATGTTCTGACCCCATTTGGCAAGTCTTTGCATGGTTTCGTGATCTGCCCCAGGCCTGTCTTGATTCCTGATTACACAATTTATGAAAAAACGTAGTAGTTGTCTTTGGACATCCACTTTCTGGTATTCCATAGCTTCGTTAATACTTTCTGGACCTTGCCCTGTTTGGACAAAACGATATATTTCGTCTAGGTGTTCACCCATTCCTGGTATTGTCATTAAATATAATGTAGCTCGTCTTATACGTAGTGATGATATGAGCAATTTATCCTGTCTACCTGGTACTGGGTCGTATCTACAATCCACAAGCTGTTCTTTAAACATGTCGGATGTCGCTAGCTGGGGTGTACGTTGGAGTGCTAAATCTCTAAGGGTCTGTTTATTTCGCGGCGGTGTGGCAAACATGTCTGTCGTACCTCCTGTAGCACCATCTGAGGTGCTAGGCACGAAAGGATTCGTTGGGCGTAGGATAGAGATTGTAGATGCGGGAAAAACTGTAGAAACGGACGGGCCTGTTGGAACTTGTGTAGGAGTTTGTAGTTGCGGGGATACAGACGGATGCTCTTGGTGTTGAACACCATCGGCAAGCGGTGTGGGTGGTATGGCATTAGCATACTCGGGAGCTGCGTCATCTAAATAGGAGGAAAGAAAAACGTCCTTTGCTGTTTTGGGATGTGTTTTGGGATGTGCTTTTATCGGGAGCAATGGAGGAGTTAAGTCTTTTGGTATTTCCGGGGTAGCCTTAGGTAACCCTTCGGCCAGAAGAGGATACATACCATTCATAAGAGCGTTTCTTTGTCTATCTACTTGTTCTGATTTTACTCGGGTACCTTCCTCAAGTAATAGATTTTCTCGGGTTTTGTTTGAATTCTCTCTACCTTTCTCTTCCTGTCTGAGTGCTTTTTCCGTACGTCTATATGATTCTTTACGCCATAATTCAATGGCATCTTTCTGTGACTGTCTGGCTTTCTTTTTCCATAATTCTTCTTCTACTCTCATGATGCAATCTGCATCCCAGGTCCCCGCTGCGGGCCATCTCTGACTCTCTGGTAATTCTTTGGTGTAGTCCACCCATAAATCCAGAAATAATACGGCATCTAGGCCATGCTTATGATACATAAAGTACCCTGGAGTGTCCCTAGGTGGGATGGGAACAGCTTCTTCGAGTACGCCTTTTCTAGTTTTGATCTGTCTTAGTTTCGAAAAGAGCGGCATTTTTAGACCTTATTACTAGAACACACTTTATACAAAAAACACAATAATGAACAGTCATTCACACCACAGTATATAGAACGTATTTTAAAACATTTAACACTTAACAGTTTTACGAACAATGATAACTAATAGAAAACTAGTTACTGACATAATACTGACACTAGATAGTACTTATTTAGATGCAAGACATACTATATATACTGCTAAACAGTACAGATACACTGCTAAAACAGTGCAGACCGGATTTGTGTACCCAAACCCGTCTTGACCGGCACAGACTATGTGCACGTTAAATGCCTCCCCGGTAATGGTACTCACCGGGTAGCTCGGAACGGAAGGCCTCGGAACGGAACTGAAACTGGACCGGACTGGACTCGACTCGACTGGACTCGGAACTTCGGAACCTGGCGGGTCTCTGTATACCTCGGATCTTGCTCTCTCAGCTAGGCTCTGGTCGGGATACTTCGCACTTCTCACCGCCTCGTCTGGGTGTTGATCGCAGCCTCAGTCGTCCCCGCTTGGCCGGAGGGAGATACAGGAAATCCTGCAGGTACGCGTTTTTGTCCGTTCAGCTGTGGCAGGAGACCGGGCCTGCAACGCACCGCCGGCGCGTGAGATGAGAAAGTGTCCCTGTTCGGGCGCCAATTTATGTGGTAAATATTTCGTTACCGGTACTATTTTTTATGCGGTAAAGTCTATTAAGAATAACTCAGTAAATATAAGAGGCAGAATCCGTGGTATTAGAGGTTTTAAAAGGCTTTATTCCTATACAAAGGAATACAATTCGAATTGTAGGCATTCTATTCCATCACCACGAAAGTTCAGGAAGGAAGGGCATACATTATTGACAGATAGGCAGTTTTATAGAAAATACATTTCAGTGAAACAGATGCAAGAGGCGTAACAGCTGATAGTGTAGATAAAAGGTGCATACGTAGCTAATAGAGGCGGTACATGGGCGTAATTTAATAAACGTCATCATACATGATGTCACAAGTGGGTGGATCCATAAGAGAATCCTGCAATGTCAGCAGAAATAGTTGGCAGAGATGCGCGCGCAGCCGCATGACGTGTGATTGACGTGCAACTAGAGGGTGAAGGGGACTTGACATTTAGCTCTACATGTGGAGACAGAAGTCTGGGGGTCATGTCAACCTAATCCCAAATCATATCTAATATCCTATGTTTAAAGAACTGTGTTATCCAAAAGGAGAGGTCTCTAGGATAGAATCTATTCTATACTGACTGTTAGTGCGTGTACAAGCGTCTAAGTGTCTACACTAGATGCGAGGGGGTAGGAATATTCCATGGTAACGGGGCTATGAATCACTTGCATGAGGGCAGCGAGGCCTGGCCCTGTGCACGGTAGCTGGAGGAATGTTTACCTAAACTACTAGACAGGAATGCATCGGATGAGGAGCGGAGGAGATAATCTTGAAGGTGAAATACAGTTTTTGGCAGGCGACGGGCTGGATCAGGCACCGTTAGCCGCGCAGGGAGTAGGACAAAGTTCATGGATACAGATGCAGGCTCAGACTGGAGCTTTCAGAGGCAGGAGGCAGAAAAAGGCTTGATGACAGAATTCGGGCCTACTCGCCTGAATCTGTAAAATGTGGAAAGTGAACCACATAAAGTCGGTGGCCTTTCATACTTAGGAATGGAATATCTGACCCATTCATGGTGGTTCTGAAAGAGGACATGTTGACGGTGGACGCACATATATTTGCGTCTTCAAAACTGGAGCAGGAGGGAACATACATGTATTTATAGCATGCACATGGAGCCGTTGGGGTCTACGATAGGGGACATAACTGATCACAAAATTCATATTTCCTCAGGTCCCCCCCCCGGCATCTTCCAGTTCCTGGCTATTTCTCTTTTAGCTAGGACGTACGCCAGGTCCTGGAACTTTCCAGTTATCTTGTTTTTGGCCGTGTGGGGGAACCACCCTAATAGATAGTGCTCCGGGGTGTGTGGGAGGTCCTTGGCTATGAGTTCACCCACTACTCGTCATACTTCCATTAGTTTGAACCTTGCATTTCGGGATATCTTCGGGGTACGCTCTAGGATCTTATCCCACTCCGTCTCTGGAATTTGTTTCCCTAGATCTCCTCTCACTCTAGTGGCTGTTGTGTGTCGTGTTGTATGGCTTTGTAAAGGCACAAAACTGTCTTAATCCTCCCCGCAGATAGTGCCACATACCTGCACCCTGCCAGTGCCCGCGGTTCAGCTTCCCCCTCTCCTCAGTGGCGTCCAGTCCCTCTCACAAGGGCCCTAGGCTTCAGAAAGTGGCCTCCCGGTAACTCGTACGCAGCTCTCAGCTCTTCAAATGGTAGCAGAGCAGAGTCCATGTACAAGTCTCCCATTGTTGTCAGTCCTGCTTCCACCCAGTCCTCTAGCCCTGTCCAGTATCCTCCCTGTGGCAGATGGCGCAGCAGCGTGACGGGGAAGTCCAGAGAGTAGGGAGTCTTGACACCTGCGCGCCACAAGTACCTGGCCCAGTAGCGCACTATCGCCTTGGTCTCCGGTGTGTCAGCAGATGTATCTCGCCGTACTCGGAGTAATACCTTCGCAAGGGTTGCGGTGTCCGGGGCAGCCAGGCACCGCTCTCGCTCTGGGTCGCGATCAGCCGCCAGCCATTGGATCAGCCAATACAGTTGAGCAGCTATGTAATAGCCCTCAAAGTCGGGACCGCTAGTCCCCCCTCCACCGTAGAGCGCCGCAAGGAGGTCAGTGCTACTCTCCTACGATCCGCTCCCAGAGCAACGACGTGATTGCAGAATCAAGGTCTTTGAATGTGGTCCACACCGAGAGGGCCCCAAAATAGTACAGTAGGCGTGGAAGTGCTATCATCTTCAGGACAGCTACCCGTCCAGCTACAGAGAGCGGCAGCGTTCCCCAGAAATCCATTGCAGACTTTATCGATCGGATCGCTCTGCCCACATTGCCTTCTAGCAGGTCTGCCGACTCATGGTATATTTTGACCCCAAGGTATTGTAGGCAGCAAGGCTCCCATTTCAGGATTTCCAGCTCAGGCGGTGGGGGGACATTGGGCGAGACAGGGTATAGGCTGGATTTTCGGAGACGCATAAAGTAATCGTACCCAACCCAGGAAGCCCTCTCCTAGTCCCATCCTAGCAAGGACATCATAAAGGTAAGGCCACTCCAGGCTATCAAAGACCTTTTCGATGTCTACTGCAAACATGGCCGCCTGTTGCTTATCGTACCCGGCGGAGCTCATTACAGTAAGGAGTCGCCTGATGTTTATGGCCGTATTCTGTCCTGGGATGAATTTGACTTGATCTACGTGGAGTAGACCTGGCATATGGGGGAGGAGGCACGTTGCGAAGATCTTGCTTAGGATTTTGTAATCCATGTTTAACATGGATAGTGGCCTGTATGCCGTGTAATCATACGGTGCCTTCCCAGGTTTGAGCACTGGTACAATAAGTGCCTCCCTAACACTCTCCGGCAGTACATCTTAACCAGTCGGGGTACCAATTCTTCAGAGTAAGTTGCGTAGAACTCAGCCGGGAGGCCGTCCGTGCCCGTGGTCTTATTCCTAGCCATGCTTTTGATGGCGGCTCGCACCTCCCGCTGCAATATGTCCATGCCCAATACCTCCGCCTCCTCAGGAGCCAGCTGCGCCAGTCGGAGGTCTGTGAGGTATTCTCCGGTATCTGTGGAATAGGCTGTTCACGAGCTCCTGTAAAGCTTTGCGTAGTAGCGAGCAAATGTTTCATTGATCCCTATCTGCGCATAATGTCTGATGCCCATCTCGTCTTCTTCAATTTCCATGAGAGGCAAGCTCCTGCTCACTGGATTCGCCAGCCACGCTAAAAGGGACCCTGACTTGTCTCGCTCGGTGTGGGTGCGCTCCAAATATTGTTTATAATCAAAACACCGAAGTCTTTCCATCTGCTTCGCTACTTCCTCCTTGGCCTCAAGGAGTGCTTGTTGCAGTGCTGGTTGTTCTGGTCTCTTGTGTTCCAGTTCCCTGAGGGCCGTCCCTACCCCTTCCACCTCCCCCAGGAGAAACCCGCCTGACCCCGGTGGTACGCCTGATGCACTGTCCCCGCTGGACTACTTTAAAGGCATCCCACTCCGCCGTTCCTTCGTTAGTCGCAAAGTAGTGCGTTATTTCCCCCCTGATCTCCTCTCGGAAGACCTGGTCCTCCATAGTGTCCAGTCGGAGTCACCAGGTAGGGATCGCTGATAGGGGGTGACCCCACTTTAGGGACAGGACGAACTACAATCATAACGTCCACAAGTGACTGCTTGCAGTTCTGTCAGCTAATTGCAGGGGATAGGCTCTGGAGTTCAATGTCCCCTCAGGACCCCCACTCCATTCCCCCAACCAACAAGCCCGGTACCTTACTGCTGGGCCAGCCGCATCTCAATTCACTCTAGGCTTGCGCTGGAGAAGGTTCCACTCCCCCCAGCTAGGCGATGTCGCCCGCCGTCTGCGACGTGACTTCCGGTAGCACCACGCTCGGCGCTTCAGACTCACTGGATCCGTGCTCCGAGCCAGAGTCCCCCACAGTGCCACTGTCCTCTGGGGGGGTTACGGACTGCCTCTTTGCCGCTGATCAGTGCCACCACCTGCATCGCGTTCCGGCGCTCGAGTTGAAGCTCTACCTGTGTCGGTGCATAGACTCTCTCATGGGCCTCCAGTCCCTAGAACGGTTCTCTTTTCGTCCCTTATTCTCCGACGCTCGCTGCGGTCCCATCTCAGCGTGCCTTTCCAGCCAGTCTGACACCTCTTGTGGAGATCGAAAGAATTCCGTGCCTGTTCCTGTGACGACTCGTAGTATGGCTGGATACTGCATCGCATACTTGTAATTCAGTTGCTGCAGCCTCTGCTTCACGCCCCGATAATAACCTCTTTGCCGCTGCACTTCTCTGGAGAAGTCTGGGAAGATGCGCACCACCGAGTTGCCCACCTCTATGTCTCCTTTGAGGCACGCGTTGGTCAGGATATGATCTTGATCTCTAAAGTGCAACAGTTTCGCTATCACCACTCGCGGTGGTGCTCCAGGTATAGGAGGCTTCGCCGGGACCCGATGCGCCCTCTCCAGGGTGAAGAATTTCGACAGTCTGTCCGGCGCCACCGTCTCCCGCAGCCATCCCTCCAGGTAGGTTACCATACTGCTGCCTTCAATTTCCTCCAGCAGGCCGATGATCCTGAGGTTACTTCTCCACGGTCTGTTTTCGGCGTCTTCGGCTCTAGACTCCAATGTTTTCATTTTCGCCTTCAGCGTTGTGAGGCGATGTTTCATGGTCACTATGTCCGGCAGTGATTCAGACAGTCGTCCCTCCGTTGTCTTGATGTGGTCCGCCAGTTTTTTGTGGTCATCTCTGAGTAGACCCAGATCCAAGGACAGAGAGTCCATTTTGTTTTCCAAGCGCTCGCTGGATGAGGTAATAGCCTGTAGTATGTCCTGCAGTGATGGGTCACCAGTGGATTCTGCTTGCAGAGGGGCCTTCCCTCTCTCCTCCACCTGCTTATCCTACAGGCCTTCATCCCTATCTTTCTTCTTAGGGGGCTTCCCCATGATGCCCTCTCGGTCTACTGTGCTTCTGGTGTTGCGTGCGCTCATAGAGCATTCCCTGGACAAGTATGTACGCCCTCGCCGCATGCTCTACCAGTTGGCGCGTCAAGCTTGTCCACTGGGTTGGGGGGGGGGTTCCGTTCTAACCCTTCTCACTCATTGAGTCTCGCGCTTTTACTATTTTTGGGGCTCCAGGCGTACTCCGACGTGTGGGCGCTCCCTCGTGAGGCAAGGTCTCTCCGAGGCCAGCGGCCGCTGTGGTTGGGATCCTTGTTGGCGCCCCTCAGCGCAGAGACCTTCAATGCATCGGGGTAGGGGAACGCTCCCACCCCTCTCCGCCCTCTTTATGTGCCCTTTCTCCGCACTGCAGGGGACCGTCGCAATGCTCCAGCCTTAGGGGTGAGGTCTGGTGCTCCGCTCACCGTGTCACACTAGGGTGTCTTGGGCTCCGTCGCCTTCTCCAGACGACACTCAATCCGGCACTTAAGCCTGTCTCGCCGGGTCCAGTTGCCTGCACTCCTTCTCCAGGCATGACTATCAGGAGGGACCCCCCAAGGGTGCCGGTCCTGCCCCGGAGCGATACAGAAGGAAGGGGGGCACCTGTCGTTGGGCAGGACTCACCGGACTCCTGGCCCCCTCACAGCCCGCCGGGCGCCGCCATCTTGACGCACCTCGCAGCCTGTATCAGCCCGTGGAAAAGGGCTCAATACTGTCCAATCACCCTCGAGCCTTGGGCCACCGCAGCCCGATCACCAAGGGCGGCCTCAGACCCTCCTCTCTGTCGCTCAGCAGATCAGCTCCTCTCCCAGGCTCCACTCGACCCGCTGTGCAGGGCCGCCAGTTCGCCTCGCATAAGCTTCTCCTCCGGTCCCGGGGGTGATCGCGCGGGGGGGGGGGTCTCAAAAGCTCCGGCCCGGCTCCACAGCAGGACAGGGAGGAGGGGACACCCGGCGTCGCGACCGGATCTCACAGATCCCTCCGGACTCCCAGGGACGTCAGTGTCCAGTGGGTGCCACCATTTTTTTTTGTCCGCAGCCGGGAGCCGCGCCAACAGCGCTGCCGATTTCAGCCGTTTTCTCAGGGTTTTTCCCCCTCACAAGGCGCTACCCACTTGTACACCGCTGTGGGGGGGTGTCATGGGGGCCCCGGTCTCGCTCAGGGCATCAGGATGCAGAAGTTGGCGGCTGGCCGATGGAGAGCTCACGAGATTGATGCTCACTCCATCGGCGCCAAGCCACGCCCCCCCACCCCCCGGCGCAGTGCCTTTAAGACCTGCAAGACCTCCCTGCTCCCATCATGCCCCACAGGTGACAGTTAGGTCAGGTCTTTTTTAAGGCATACTTTTATGTAGGAACTATGAAGAAAGAAAATGCTACTATACTATATGACTTTGATGAGCATGCCCCTGGAAGAGAACTAGGATTACCGGTAACTTATCCTTATGGGCCATAATGGAGTACATTTTGAGATAGTATTACTTTTTTTTTCGTCCTTACCCCCATGTATAATCCTCTGTGTCATAGCTCTTACCTTTGAGTTGGCTGCCTCTGACAGGAATCGCAATCACATGCACAAGCCGAGCACACAGCTGTAGCTGTGCCCATTTGGCTGCATATACATAGCAGCAATCAATCACTAGAGGGCTTTTGCTTCTTTAATCTTGTTTGGTCAAGATTGAAGTTGCTAGACAGCCTATAAATACAGGAAGTCAGTGGCTCTAGCGCGACTTGTGTGTTTGCATTGTCACCAAGGCTCAGTACCTTGAGCCAGGCACAAGCAGGTGAGGAGGAAATGATGACTGTCTCTAGGTTAGACTTACAGGCCATATTTGATGAGGCAGTCTCATCTGCTTTGTCTCAACCAACTGCTAAGCACTAAAAAGATGCTTAATAAAGACGTAGATGGTTCGGAATCAGGGCCAGACTGTCCATAGCGGGCACCAGGCGTTTCCCCGGTAGGCCGCTAGGGTGGGGGCCGGTTTTGGGCCCCTGGGGGCCATTTTCGGTACCGGGGGTCGGCAATATCGGCCCCTTGTAACAAAATCGGCCAAAACTGGCCCTCGCAAACTGCTCGGTTGCACTCCCCCCTCACCGCAGGGGGGCGGCTGAGCAGTTTGCCAGGGCCGGTTTCTGTTCCCAGTCCGGCCCTGTTTGGAATCCAACACCAGAGGGAAATATGTTCAAGAGGCACACTTTTCAAGAGATGTAAAAGCACATCAAAGAAATGCTACCCTTTCCACAAAGGGAATTACCCTAACGCAACACCCCTCCTCCAGATGACCTTCCTATTCAACAAGTCGTTAAGACTGATAGGCCAAACTTCCCTCAATTTAGAAAAAAGATATGATCTGGAAAAAGTTGAGGTAAAATGTCCTTAGTTTCCCAAAGTAGGCACTGTTTTGGAAAGCTTGCCTTCTTCTTTGGCATCAGGCGAAGCCTCTTAAGAGGTCTTATGCTGCATCCAAATATACTATGCGAGTTGCAATCTACTCAGGGATCCCTTAGGAGGGTTTATGCTGTGTCCAAATTTTCTATACGCGCTTCAACCTACACAGATTTTCAAGTACTGTAGAAAGATCTAACAGTAATTTTGGCAAATGTGAAGTTGCTTTCCCAGTTTCTATATGACGTTTCCTTCAGTTCTTTATGGTCGTAGCCCACAGCTTCATGTGCTTCTATAGCAGCCATACGCCTCCTATGGTTAAAGATGCGGAAGTGTGAGCAATCCCAAAAGGGACTGGTCCTACATTTACCTTTTCCTGGAGATAAACGATGTTTTGGCAAGACAGGAGGCTAGCATTATACATGACCTTTTATTTATCAACGTCTTTAAAAGCTTCGAGTAAAACAGAATGAATTAACAAAACCATGGAACTTTCAACATAACATAAGTCCTCAACATTCTGTATTCATCCTCTTTTGATTACTGCTTCTGAGCAGATGAGTATTTTGAAGTAATTTTATGTTTATAAGTTAAATATTGGGAAGTAATGTGTGGATTGAATATTTAACCAATTTTGGGGTAGTAGGTTGTATGTTTGTTTTTGGAATTGACTGTTTGTAACAGACAATAGGTTAGTTAACGTTTTTTTTATGTAGGAGTTTCAGGCTTAGGCAGGGACTATGCTAAAATAAACAAAATTGTCTTTTTTAATGGAGGTTTCATGTAACCTACCATTGAGAGGCAGCGCGTGCAGAGAGTTTGTAGTATGCGTTCTCAAGGACTCTCTCTAGCCCAACTCGGATCGTCTTTAGAGTAGATGCTGTGTTGTTTTCCGTAGGAAATCGAGCGTGACTGGCAAGGATCTGGGAGATTGACACATGACTCTTTAACCCCTTCGCCGCGGCAGGAATTCCGCTGCGGCGCTTGGGGGTTTGGGGGCAGGTGCGGTGGCGCTGTGCTCGTGACGGAACCACTCCGTCACGAGCCACGGGTGAGCTGTGCTCATGACGGAGTGGTTCCGTCACGTTTCCGCCCACTGCGCTAATCGCCCGCACAGGCGGGGAATTAGCACCGTGTGGGCGGAGCGGCCGCCAACGGCCGCAGCATGACGGAACCACTCCGTCATGAGCACACGGCACCCGTGGCTCATGACGGAGTGGTTCCGTCATGAGCACGGAAAGGGTTAAAGGAATTTGAGCTAATTGTCTGGATGGAAGGAAATGCCTAAACGTAAACAAGTGTTGCTAGTCGATGCACGTCCGATCGTTATCGGCTGACAGTTTACAGCTAACCCTTGTCGATTGGAGAGGAGAAGTGGGTGTTTAACGTTGTGAACAAACGACAAATTGAAATAAAAGTAAATTGATGCATAAGGAAGTATATTTTAATACAAAAAGGTTGGGGGAAAAAATAAAAAAAATAAGCACAATGAGTGGAAATGAGGAAATAACCTCTAAAGAAAGTGCAGAATATTATCAAATGTTTAATGGAAAATAGGTAGCAAAGTGTCCCGAAAACACTAGAGAGACTGGTAAAGGAAAGTAAGAGAAGAATGGAGGATAGGGAGGAATTTTGGACTTTATCTGAGGAGGAGGACTTTCAGAATAGGGGACCAGTAGGTAAAAAAATAAAAAAAATAAAACATAGAGATGGTGCACAAGTTAACACCGGATTATTGCCAAAAGAAAAGGGAACGTCAGCAATGACAGGTGTACAATGCGGCACAAAAGAGCGTCAGGTTAACCTTGTGATGGATCCTTCTTAAGGTATTGACTTCGTCAGCAGCCCTTAGATCATGTGGAACGGAGGAGACGGTTGCCTCATACACAAGATGGCTTTCGCAGGCTTGTATAGAACTAGCCCCTCCTAAATCTATTGTGCCTAAAACACTTTTCCCCTCGGCCCGTTGGTACTCGTAGGAGTTAAAATTGCTAAAATGCACATGCAAACGATTGGAGCGTAACTAGAGGAAGGGATATCTCGACAAAGAGAAGCTGATATACAAAGCAAGTTTGTATACTTATAAACAAACGGTACGGCTGGCCAAACAGAAATACTAGGCAGCTCAAATAGAGTTAGCCAAAAACTATTCTAAAGAGCTTTTTCACACTGTTTCCAACTTGACCACTCTTAGGCCAGCTTCTATCCAGTCCAGCACGGAGCTCTGTGAAGAGATCGCCTCGTTCTTTCAAACTAAGGTTACTAATATCTTCTCAAGCCTCTGTGATCCTATAAAGGAGGCCTTGGCGACAGTTATTGAAGGGGGAGACATGGCTTCTCAGGTAGAGACCTTGGCGGTTTTCAATTCATCAACCGTGCAAGACACACTGGAGCTTTTAACAAATGCAAAATCGGGGTCCCCTCTGGACCCATGCCCGTTGAAAATTATTAAAATGGTCCCTGTCCCTATTGCCTGTTATCTCACCCCCATTTTTAACGGGATGTTTGAAGGCGGTCAGTTTCCGAAACAATGGAAGAAGGCCTCCATATTACCGCTGTTAAAAAAGCCCAGTTTGGACCCTCATGATCTGAATAATTTTCGGCCTATTTCTCGCCTGCCTCTCCCTGCTAAGCTGGTTGAAAAGGCAATGAACAAGCAACTCAGCGCCTTTCTAAAGAAATCCCATAAGCTTGATCCGTCCCAATACGGCTTCAGGGAAGGTCATAGCACTGAATCTGCTTTGATTAAAGCCACGGAGGAAATCAGATCAGCTGTAGATCACGGAGGCAGGGCAGCCTTGATCCTTTTAGATCTCTCAGCCGCATTCGATACGGTCCATCATGGGCTTTTGATGGACCGTTATAGGAAATGCGGGGTTCAACGGAAAGCCTGGGAGTTACTCAACTCATTTCTCTCGGACAGAAGTCAGATAGTCGCACTTGGCAAATTTCACTCACAACCCTTATCCTTACCATGCGGCATCCCGCAGGGGTCATCGTTAAGCCCGACCCTCTTTAATGTGTACGTCGCTACCCCGGCGCCGATCATTAGTCGTTACGGGTTTGGGATCACCTCGTACGCAGACGACACACAAATTGTGGTATCTCTACTACCGGGTAGGGAGAAGGGGTTGGATTTCTGTTTCCAGTTATGTATGACGGAAGTAGGACGGTGGATGGCAGGCAATTGCCTGAGGTTGAACTCGGATAAAACCGAGGTGATGCTGTTCGGAAATAACCCTAACTTTTGGACGCCCTCCTGGTGGCCGCCTTCACTGGGGGCTCTCACTACCCCAGTTGAGAAGGTCAAAAACCTGGGGATCCTGTTATATGTCCAACTATCTATGGCAGCCAAGGTCAAGGCGGTAGCTTCCAAAACAGGGCACATTCTTAGAACATTGAAAAAGATCCTGATTCTGCTTCCACTAGATTGCCGTAAAACTGTGGTTACGGCCTTGGTCCTATCTAGGCTGGATTACTGTAATAGCCTTTATTTAAACTTACAGCAAAATTTGTTGCACAAGCTTCAGATGCTACAAAATGCTGCGGCTAGACTTCTGACAGGCACCCCCAAATTTGCTCCTATTTCTAATGTGTTACAAAATCTGCACTGGCTCCCGGTTGGGACCAGGGTACAGTTTAAAGCTCTTTGCTTGGTTTTTAAAGCGTTACATGGTGAGGGGCCGGACCATCTTAAAAGTCAATTTCAATGGTATTCCCCATCGCGCTTGCTGCGTTCATCTGAAGCTAAATTGATCGCAGTCCCCTTGATAAAAAAACCCGATGGGGCGGGCGCAGTTTCTCCTTTGGTGCTGCCAAACTATGGAATAAACTGCCTTTTCACTTAAGAAACATCAACAATCTGCTAAGCTTCAGAAAGGCCTTGAAGACTTGGCTTTTTGTGAAATAATCTCTCTCTCTGCTCCGGCCCTATCCTTGGAGAAGTAGTCAGCGCCAGGACACCTATTTGGTAATCGTGCGCTCTATAAATCGCCTTAATAATAATAATAATAATGGACAGCGACGGACAGCCCACCTGTTCGGATCAGGGTCAGAATGAGGAAGTAGATGAATATATTTTGTATCTGGGATATAATGAAGATCCTGATGAGTTTGGGGAATTTGAGAGTTCAAGTAAAAGTAGTGTAAGAGAATGGAAGGATCCTTTGGCTCAAGGTTTATTAAATCCTGAACAAATTAGGTACCCAATGAGTTCAGAGTAGTGGCCATTGGGTCATGTAATGTGGCAAAATATATCAAACACTGTATAAGATGTCCTTCAGAAAGGAATGAGAGGAACCTTATGAGTGCAGAATGCTCTTGTCCAGTGATTGATGTTAAAGAAACAATGACTCCAAACCTAGAGCCCAATCTTAATATTCATTTAAGTTGGGTTGTGACAGAAGAAAAGGACTAGAAAGGTCCTTGAAGCAGTGCCAAGACAAGCCGCTAGATGCTTTGGGTCCTGTTGCTAGGATATTTGATATGGTGGAGGAGTTGTATGTGAATTGGACGGAATTGGATATTGATTTATTACGAGGAGGAAGCCAGAGGGCAATATGTTTTATGTTATGTTATGTTAAAAAGATTTATATAGCGCACGTCTAGCCGTAGGTGTCTTGGCACTTGCTGAGCCTGAACATGCTGGGATGGACTCTGTTAGGTGTTAAAGAGCCACATTTTAAGCTCCTTCCTGAAGGCGAGCAGGGGGTAGATGGCTCTAAGTTGTGGAGGGAGGGTGTTCCAGAGCCTAGCCAAATTAAAAGCGTAGTTGCTCCTGCACTCTAGCATGCTTTATTGATAATGCCATTGCAGGGTTAATTGCAGAAAGGCGTAAAGCTGTTCTTTTAAGAATTAGCCCAAAATTGGGCAAGTTTGCAAAAAAAGAGTCAAGTGAGGAGTCAAAAGGGCTGTTATTTGGAGAAAGCCTGGTTAAGTCTTTAGGAAAACATGTACAAACTTTCATGGCGCTTGCTAGAGCATGTTTTTGTGAGGAAGGTGTTTGGAGAGGGAAATTTATATGGCAGGGCTGGAAGCAGGGTCAGACCTTCGGCTGTCCATATGTCAGGGGCCCATATTATTATGAAGGAAACATCCAAGGGAGAGATGCTTTGAGAGGAGCATCTTGTTCGGTAAGTTTCTATCCTCAACGAGGAAGAGGAGGAAGGAGCAGTGCATCTCTGGGAAGGTCAGGTTACCATGCAGGATCTCAAACTGGACAACAAGGTGAGTATGAAGAGAGAAAATGGTTTTATCCAGAAAAGTACTGGAGGGAGACTAAGGTTGTTTAGAAAGGAATGGGAGAAAATAACAAGAGATGTCTGAGTTCTGGAAATTGTAAAAGGCTATTTGATAGAATTCCAGATAGAACCATTCCGGAGAAAGAACCGAGGAGAATTATTTTCCAGGAAGAGCCGAAGGTTATTTTGGAGAAAGAATTAAAAGAAATGTTAGAAAAGGAAGCGGTAATACAGGTAGCAGAGACACAAAAAGACTTTGTAAGTACTCTTTTTTGTGTTGGGAAAGAGAGAAAAAGGATGGAGGCCAGTAATACATTCAAGGGAACTACATTATTTTGTGGTCTACAGACATTTCAGGATGGAGGGGATCCATCTATTAAGGGATATACTGATGGATAAGGATTGGATGGTGAAGATAGACTTGAAGGATGCGCATTTTTCAATAGCAATAGTGAAAGAGAGCCAAAGATACCTTCAACTCAGGTGGAAAGGACAGCTTTTCCAATTTACATTACTTCCATTTGGTCTATCGTTGTCCCCTTGGTGTTTTTGAAGGTGTTGAGGCCATTCGTTTTGATCATGGATCAAATGTAGAAACATTAAGAGAACATATTGTAGTGGTGCATGATTTGTTGAGCGCCTAGGCTTTGTGATGAATATGGAAAAGTAAATTTTGGAACAAGTTCAGAGGTTGCAGTCTTTGGGTTTTGTTGTGGACACAATGATGAAACCGTTGCAGTTACCAGAAAGGAAAATAACTTTAATAAAGCAAGATGAGAAGGTTTTGTTAAGGAAGGCAGAGGTCAGCTTGAGATAGTTGGCAAGAGTGATAGGACTTTTGTCATCCTCGATACAGACAGTTTTTCCAGGGCCCTTGCATTACAGAGCCTTGCAAAGGGTCAAGAGGTTAGGACTAAGCAGAGGTCTTTGGTATGGAGACAAAGTGGGGTTGGGTGCCGAAGTGAAGGAGGAGGTAAATTGGGGGTTAGGAAATCTACAAGCGTGGAATGGACGTGCAATTTCTGGGGCATGTCCAGACTTTGTTGTGGAGACAGATGCGAGCAATTTAGGATGGGGAGCAAGACTACACTCCCAGGAGACAGGTGGAAGATGGAATATGTACGAAAGAGTAGATCATATAAATTGTTTGGAGATGAAAGCTGGGGAATTCACAGTTTACAGTTTCAGGAATCAGGGGCAGGGTACTACAGTTCTCTTAAAAATGGACAATATATCAGCAGTCACTTATATAAACAAGTTAGGAGGAAGCAGGTTGAAAAGAGTGTTGGGATTGACAAAGGATTTTTGGAAGTTTTGTATAGAACAAAAAATCAAAATGAGTGCACTAATTTTCCAGGGGAGGAGAATTTAGTGGCAGACTGAAATTCCAGATTCTTGAGAGATTTCAGCATTTGGAGGCTGAGTTCAAGAATTTTTCAGAAATTTCAGGAAAGGTCAGTCAGCGAAGTATCTGAGTTGGCGGCCGGATCCAGGAGTAATAGCAGTGGATGTTTTCAGTCTTGCACAATGTAAGAGGTTATGCCTTTCCACCTTTTTCCATGATACAGAGGGTTTTGATGCAGGTGAGGAAGCAGATGCAGGCTGGTTCTAGTGACTCCTTTCTGGGTAGCACAGGCTTGGTTCCAATCTGTGATGGAGTTATCAATGGAAGATCCATCTCTGATAGAAGCAGAAAAGGGTCCTCTAACAGATTTGGATGAAAGGGAACATCTTCTAGTGGAGTCAGGGGTGATCAACCTTCTATTTTGGAGCATTTCAAGAAATCTCGTAGATTCGCAGATTTATCAGAAGAGGCTTCGGGGACTAGGAAAGATATGCAAGTGCATGAAAGGTTTGGTAACGTGGGTGCGTAGAGAGGGGTTTGGATCCCGATGAGACAGATGAGGTTATGATAGCTAATTTATTTGCATGTTTATACAATAAAGGTTTCAGTTATAGGACTGTTGTGGCGCACCCACATGTTGTTGTAGTTCAATTATACATGTATCTGGAAGACTAGCTAATTGTTGTCTCTTTTCTTCCTAAGGCAGAAGATCATGCGAAACTGGTTTGTGCAACTTTTGAATCCTTAGGTTTCATTCTCATCTGAGAGAAATGACAGTGTCAGGGCTCGGGTTCCAAGAAACCATGTGCTTCCGTGCACTAGTGAGACCACTGTAAAATGAACCCCGAACTCCGTGCCCATCAATCGGAGACAACGGGTAATCGTGACCAAGTGCAGAGCAATTGGACGGGTACGCCTAAAATGGAGTCATGCCAGTGCAATCGCAGGTCTAGGCTCTCGCGTCTGGCTTCGAGCATGAGGACAGGACCAGCTGTGAAGTGCGGCGGCAGCGTTCTGAGCCGCGCACTTACCCAACGCCTTCGGAGTGACAGGATCTGTGCGCGTTCAGTAGTTAGTCAGAGTTAGTTTCTAGTGTGTTCGCCAGCCTTAGGCGTAGGGTAGCCTTCCGTAACGCTCTCCGATGGACAGTTTGTTAGGCTTTAGTAGAAAAAGAAAATATTTGCATTTCTACCAGTTTATTTCTTGCCGGAGTTTCCGAGTGACACCGAGGAGGCTGGCTTTCTCGCAGCGGGTTCGGCAGAATCCCTGGAGGCCAGTTTCCCCCTCCCCCCAGAAAGAAGTCTTTAAAACCACAAGTATAATCCTTGAGGATAAAAAGTACATATATTTATGCTTAGGATATTTAATTAAGGAAAGGACATTTAATGAAAGAGAGAGTCATTGTAGACTTGTTGTATACTTACCATGAGGCTATTTCTAATCCAGTAGCTCTTAGGAATACCTGTGAATTAAGAAAGGATAATTAGTAGTAGCTCATATAACTCGTTATTCTAAAATATACGAAAAGGAGCTAATGCCTTTGGCTTTAAGGGTAAGGAAATTTTAGATTTCTGCAGACATTAATAGAGAGAATCTAAGGAGGGAGGTTCTAGGAAGTTTTTTAATGTTATTATTTGGTTTCCAGTACTTCCAAGAAAAAGAGAGTGTAGAGAGAAAAAAGAATAACAGGAAGAAGAGCTAGAAGAATAAGAGTGAGAGTGGAGAACCGAAGAAAAGCGAGGCAGTCTGTTCTTTGTCCTCTACCCCTTTCCCCCGGCAGGGTTCACGCGACCACCATTGCAATTGGGGTTCGTGGGAAGGCCTGTAGGGAGAATTGGGAATTTTCGACATTCTGCTCCTGCGAGTACTGGAATTTGAAGTGAGTACGCAGAGAGCCTTATGACACACAGCTCCGCTCAATGTATTAAAACTACTTCATAGGGATCCTCGTAGATACAGGCAGAGTAAGAGCCTTTCTTCCAGAGTTGGTATGTTTGAAGGCGATGACACTCCTTCTACAGTTGCTCCAGATGAATTTGACTTCAGCTTATCAGAGGCTGAGAATATAAGGACTCATATTCTTGTACACATCCTTAGAAACATGGCCTGCTTATCACCTGAAGCCTCTTGTTCTTCATGTCCTGTTACATTGGTCCCCAGCATCCAGGAATTATCAAATTCAAGTCTCCCAATCCATAATTTGAGAACTGCAATGGTGGTTACTAATAGAGAATCTTCAGAAGTGAGTCCCTATGTCAGAGCCGCTCCCACAGATTCTCACTATAGATGCAAGTCAATGGGTTGGGGATCCACATTGGAAGACCAGAATTTTGGGTCAAATTGTCATTGGTGGAGATTCCGTATTCCTCAAACTGGCCAGATTTGGCAGCCGTTGGCAGGGCCCTTCATGCCTCTATCATCCGTGATGAATTCCCCTGTGGTTACAAGGACAGGCAATCAGGTCGCCACGTCCTGTGTGAACAACAGAGGGGAGCAAGGTCTCCAACTCTAATCACTCTCATCTGTGAGAGCTATGTACATTCCAAGGGAAGACAATCTGAGCAGACAGTCTGCCGGAATCTCTCCTCATCATTAAATTACTATCTCAGTTGAGAAACCTTCTGTTATGATGGATCATCTAGGTCACCCCACATTTGATCTGTTTGCATCCCTGACGAACACCTTCCTTCCACGCTGCTGCTCACAAGTGACATGCATGGATGCTTGGAAGATAGATGCCTATATGGTTCCTAGGTCTCAGTAACTCCTGTACGCATACCCTCCCAATCCGATCTTGCAAAGGCTGCTTCAGAGTATTTGGAACGAGAACAGTATTGTGATCCTGCCAGCTCCTTCTTGGCCAAGAAGTCCATGGTTCCCTCTCTTGACTTAGTTGGCAATACATCTTTATCTTCCATTGTCCCTCCATCCCAGTTTCCTTCAGTCTCCACTTTTAACTCACAGACAGTACTGCCAGTTAAGACTCACAGTCTGCAAATTCGTGAAGGTTGAATTGCAACATCTAGGCTTTTCAAAGGAAATAACATGTGATATTCAATTGTTTAAGAAAGCCTCTACCATTAAATCCTGTGTACTGAGCAAATACATTTTTCTTCATGGTGTGAAAAGTCCCAGCTTGATCCTGTGACTGGGGACAACTTTTTTTTAAATTCTTCAATTTTCTGAGGAAATGTTTTTCTATGGGCTTAGTTCCATCAACCATAGCAGCCCAATACGGCAATTAGAATCATGTAGGCATACAACAAGTGATTTATCCAACATCTTCCCTTAGCAAGCACAATCCTAAGTCTTTCAGAATAAAGAAGCCTACAATGGATAATTACCTTCCTTCCTGAAATCTATCCTTATTATTGGAAGGCCTACCAATCACACTCCTGGATCAAGCAGATATTTCCTGGGTTTCCTCTAAGGTGGTATTTATAATTGTTATTACATCTGCTAGGAGATTTGGAGAACTACCGTTTCTTGTGCTCTCCTTTTCCAATCTAATTATAATTATTTTTTCCTGATAGCATAGTTTCCAGATCTGATCCATCATTCAAGCATAAGTTTTCCTTGCAGAAAATAATTCTCCCAGTGTTTGAAGCTGCAGATGACATTTCTTTTGCACTTGATGTAAGAAGAGCTTTACTTAGATGCTTAAGGAAATCTAGGGAAAACCTCAAGCCTTTTTTGTCGTGTTATATGTTTGTTGCTAGAGGCAAAAAGCATCTATGGCTATGCTCAGTAGGTGGGGTTAAACAGGCTGTAACCCTAGCTTAAATCTCAATGGTGGAGCAGGTTCCATACAACATCCTGGCTAGATGAACTCCTACTCTGGCCGTCTCTTGGGCTGAAACAGGAGGAGTTTTTCTGAAAGCAATATGTAGGGCAGCGACATGGGCTAACCCTAGCACCTTCCTTTTGCATTACATATTATAGTCTTTTCTAAGCATTCTGTAAATTGTGTTGCTTCAGTTTTGAGTCAGTATTGATGAAATTGTTGAACACAATATATTTGAGCAGCATATAATTGTGTCTGTTTCTTTACTGGCTTCAGTACATCCTCAATGGAAAGAGCTATGACGAGGAGGACAATACATTGGGTAAGAAACGTATTACTTGCCGGTAATCTTCAGTGCCCTTAGGATGGTCCTCCTCATCATAGTAAGTTCATGCCCTCCCTCCCAGTTTCAGTGGCACAATTATACCTGCTTGGTACTAACAGGAAGTGAGTATGTAGGGTACGTAACAGCTCAACTGTAATAACTTATTACAGTTGAGCTCTGATGTCACAATGGTTCCTGCCAGAGCCAGCAAGACACAGAGCATAATTTGAGCTGCAGTTTAAAAAGACGAAAACGAAACGCGGCTTTTCTATCTTCTGCTCTGTTTTTGTAGATGAGCAGTGATAAGCAGATATGGGAAATCTATGACAACATGTTTATTTTTTGCGAGCTATTGTTAATTATAGAAAAATAGAATCTCTCTGCATCTTTCTACACATATCTGATTGATATACTGATTTCAATATTGTTTTGTAATAAACATTTAACAATTTTGCACTAGAGACCTTACCTTTAGTCATTATGTTTGCAAACATGCTGTTTCTTTCACAGGAAATAGCAACAGATCAAAGATTTAAGAGGCTTGTGGGAAAAGGGATAGTGTGACCTTGTATTGTAATGCGTAAAGTACCCGCTGCAGTACGTTATAAGGATATTGCAAGTCACCTCGGAGTTCTATTATTTTATAAAGGAGCTCCTTGGTGACTTGTGGTATTCTCATACTGTGCGGCAGGGGTACTTTATCCCATACATAAACAGGTGGTGGCATTATATCAATCCTCCTTCCTTTTTCCTGAATATTGGTATACATTTAAGTTAGATTGTGTCTTTCTGTTCTCTTATCTGTCTCTGGAACGTTCTATTCTGGCCTTTCCATTCAGACGTTTGTTAAGTTGTGTTACTCATTAAAGAGGAGAGCAAACGTCTAGGGCGGGGGCAAAAGAGGGGAAATCACAAGATGGGGCATGGGCAGTTTAAATGCTCGGGGTCCAATGCACGAACGCTGTGTCGAAGACGTCTGGACAGAGGCGAGCTTTTGTGATTGGGTGAGGAGGAATGAAGCGGGTTTATGATGTAAAACGTTTAGCCCTATGGAAAGATCCAAAACAGAGAAAGTATAATCCTCAAAAAAATTCTGAAAAATAATGTTAAGAATAACAAATGGGGCATAGCAATAGAACAAATATGGCTATTGGGAAATTAAGGCAACAGTACACTAAAATACGTTTCTTTGGATTACGTGCGAAACATGCTGTAGCCATTGTTTGCAAACATAACTTTTATATGTTTGCATCGTTTACAAAATACACGAAAACGTGGTGCTCAGAACAAGCGTACCGCCAACGCTCTGAACAAATCCTGTTGAGCAAAAAGTGCCACTGCCCAAAGTTCATTAAAATGTTTCTCTTTATTATTATATACGGATGCAATTGTTGTTTAGGTGTTAGCGTCATAATTAACAAGACATTTTACATATGAACTAATTCTATGCCAATTTACTTGTAAGGATTCTGCTCGTCTCCACTATTTTCCGAGAGTTAAATAAGGTAGGTTTTTTTTCATTTAGGCAGAAGCAACACGAAATCACGGCACACTTGTTGATCCGCAGATTAACTGGCATGTATTAATAGCGCTGCTGTTTGCCCTCTTCCTAAAATGAACACAGCCGGTTTCACAGCTCACTGTTCAGAGCATATGCTGGTTTAAGCCCTACCTACTTTGCTGCTAATCACATTATCGGCATGTTAGTGTTATAAGTTCCAGTTTGCTTTGCATCTTCCAATGCTGCCAGAATGCAATTCAAGGCTACATCAAAATTGCATGTGATTTTGTTACAGTATTTTACTTTTTTCTTTAGTGCAGCGTCAAGTACTTTTTGTTGTTCCTTTTTCAGTTTCTAGGATTTTTGGGTACAATTAAAGTTGGTATGCTCGAACTACTGTTAATACGTTTTTTTCTGTTGATTAGTTATTATCTGAAACCTACCAGGGCCTTAATTGACTTAAAAATTCTGTCCATTTTTCTTTGTTTTAACTCGTTATTGAAAGTAATGTAAATTTCAATCAACGTAGGCAGTCCTTCAAGAAATGTGTTGTCCAGTGGTTCGTATCTTTTTGACTTCTGTGGGCCTCGACTTAATCATTTCTGGAATCCGGGATCCCCACTGAATCATTTTTTAAATATGGGTCCCCCCTTGATTCATTTTTTGAATTTCCATAATTTGAACCGCAAAACAATACACAAAAGCCACTAACAGGAATTTATTAAACAAATGCACAAATTATGAAATATTTTATTTAATTCACCAAAAATATTTTTCAAAAAATCAAAAAGTTATTTAATGGGAAGGTTGATGCTTTTCTAAATTAATTTGAGGCCACCCATCATCCATAATATAGTCTATTTGATGCACTTGCACTGCACCCACGTCCTCCAATTTCAAATTCCTTCACATTTACAGAACGTTTTAAAATGTTCAGTTTTACGTTTTTCTTCTTTCTTTATATACACTCTATTGATCTGTTAATATTTTTTAATTTGATAAGAGGTCACATACCCAGTTGGGTAGGCATCCCGGACCACTAAGGGGTCCCCTGACCACAGGTTACAAGCTGCTTTTCTAGTCTTTTCAGACTCATTTGGTATGAGATGTGTCATACCTAAATTGATTAGCATTTTATATTAGTGTACAGTCTTCAGGATTCCCTGCAATCCATCATCGCCAAAAGTAAGCAAGACTTGCATGGGGCAATGTGGTGCGGTTGTTCATAGGCCTTGCTGCTGATGAAGAGAAAGAAGGGCTCCTAGCCTTCAAGTCCATATTGAATCGTGAAGAGGATTATTATCCTTTGAATAGGGAACCATAAACTCCTCTGTCATATATAGGACATTCTAGCAAGAAATAGCTAGCAAATCGCATTAGTAAGTCATTTTGGCCATCATTCCAAGTCTGACTCAAATCTTGAATCGGCGCACCTCTGCAAATATAAGCTGAGGGAGGATGACCGCTGCGAGCGTTGCTGTGTAGAGGGAGCAGATTTTTTACACCTTGCATGGCAGTGCGAGGAGGTCCACAAATACTGGCAAGAAGTGGGAACTGGGCTGACAACCATGGCTGGAACACCCATTCCCAACTCCCCACTCATCACACTTTTAGGTTATATAGCTGACACACAAACGCCGCATAAAAAACTGATAGCATTAGGATTCCTACTTGCTAAACGCAAAGTGGCATGCAAATGAGGTAGAGGACTGGCTATAGGACTTAATATATTGTAGGGACCAACTGAAGTGCTTTAAGGAGCTGATCCCCACCTCGTCACAGCCGAGAGATATCTGGGAACCACTGCTGGAATACTTGAGAGAACAATCTGACTAAAACTCACTGTCGAAAAGAAGCAGGTTGGGTGAGGCACTTGTGAGGTCGGCCTAATGTGGGGTGAAATGGTCAATACGGAATATGTTTATTTAGACCCAAACTGTCAATGTAGCCCAATGAAACCCCGAGATAGAAATGTAAACTGCTCCAACATGTGTTGTTTGCCTTCCATGGGTCCGTATGTATGCACTTATGCGGGGGGGGGGATGCAATGAAAGATATGCAATGTGACACTATTACCAGCTGCTTGTATGACATTCAGATGTGCAAAGACATTGATGATATACCATAAAATGTAAAAGTAATGTATGCAATAATGTCTGTAAGTTGGAAAAGTTAATTTAAAAAAAACAAAAAAATCTTGAATCGGGATACCAAACCTAGCATAAATCGTACTGGCAACAGCCAAAAGAAAACCACTAGCTGCGCAAATCTGGGCTTCACGTCAAGTAATAAGGAGACCTTTTCACGTCTCTCATTGTAAAGGGAGAGAATAAGCGAGTGAGTAAAAGTCTGAAAAATATTGTTCTGGTGTAGAACAAATGAGCCCCTCCCTTTGTACTTTCTGCATGATTGGTCCTTTCCCAGTTCTGATTATGGTCCGATAATGAAATAGGGTCAAAATGTAGCGACAGGCGACCATTAAATCTCCGATGGAACGGCCCCAAATTATATCATTATTATAGATCATGATCATGACCGATTTAATATTGTTTTAATTGTATATATGTGGAATCTTTTATGATGATTTTTAACCATCGAATAAAGAACTATTGATTGATTGATTGATCATGAATAGGGAAAAGTTGGATAATCGTTTTGATCCTCCGAAGAGGTAAAACACCCATCACTCAAGAGTGAGTACTGCAGCACACTGTTGTATTTTTTTTTTCTGGTGTCACCCCTTGGTTTCAAAGAAGAAGGACCCGAAAAGCAGTCTAGGAACTGAGAGACTGACTGAAAATTTGGGCTAATGCACAGGATTTTAAAGTCTAGAGATTCAAGTTTTTTTGCATTCTAGATTTTTGTAGCATGTAGTGGTGTATTTTTTTAGTGTTTTTTGTCTTGGTCGTAGAACGATGTTCCAGTCGTGATTTGTTAAAACATTGTGCATTCATTTGCAGCTATGTTTGTTTGTAGGGGTACTTTTACAGCACAATCCTAGCTGTGAAGCCAATAAACACTGAACAAAGTGGTGTAGGGGACGCAATAACAAGGTTATTGAGTGTGTAATTATGTTAGAGGGTCCTTTGTGTTGTGCATGCGGTTTTAAAAGTGATCAAATCTGAAACTGGAAGCCTGATTATTAAGAGAGTCCGGTTTTGGTTCCACTGTAAAATGTGTCCATTTGTGCCTGTATGTAGGTTGTGTCCAAGTATGGGTATAGGTCAATGGTATGTGCCTCCAGCGAGGTAGTGATATAATATGAGTCGTTCAAGGAGTAGAAATGAATGTATAATAAGTAACACAGATAAATTACTAAATGACAGTATGTGCCTGCCTGTGTCTGTGTTGTATATGAAAAAACGTAATAGCAATGAAACAGTTGTTGGTTTGAAGTTTCTCTAACATACATTGTTATACAGTTCAAAAACCTATTATATATATACATATATTTATATTAAATAAATGTGTTGTGGAGGCATACATACATATACAGGTTGTGTTGGTTGAATGGTGTGTACATCGAAACCTGTTAGTCTTACTATGTCTGCATTGTGTGCTGCTGTGTACGTAAAGAATATGCAACTAAAACACACTGGACTTGTCAATGTTTGTACCATTTAACACACTGCTCCCACTTTAGCTTATACTCCCTGTGAGGAAATACGGTCTATTATATGGTGTGGTTGGGTGGCTTCACCATGTAATACACTTACCAACCCTTGTAGGAGCATTGGGTTTTGTTTGTCAAACCTTCAGCTCAACCCTGGGAAGCTGTGGCTCTGAGCAGCAAGGCCTCCTCATAGGAACAAGTGTAAAGCATTTAAACAGCACGAAAACAATTGAAGAAGAAATCGACAAGACACCAAAGAAATCCATTACCAATTTATAAAAATAGTCTACATTTTTATGTATGTTTAGACACCCCATCGAAAAAGTTTCACCGTAAAGTTAGGAGCTATAGAATTTATAAGGTATATAAATCAAAGCATTTCACTCACCTGCGAACAAACCTTGGCAAATTCAACAACACTTAGAAACGTTTTCTCAAAAACGTTGGGTTAGTTGTAATGCGGTCACTTTATGCAACCAACTCCCATAGGGAGCCAGTCAGTGGGACCAGCAAGGTTCTCAGAAACAGTTACCTCAAGATTAGAAGCAATCCTCAGTCCTTTGCAGTGGTTTCCTACGGTATTGGCCCTGGTGCAAGGGTGCATACAGGATGCCGATTATGCTCAAGGATGCTGTGGGTGCGATGCGCCTGACGAGGGTCTTCTGGTGTCTACTCCTCAGTCTTCGGAAGGAGTGAGGCGGTCCTGGTCACAGGGTCGACGTCCCTCGAAATCCTCTTGGCGCTGGGTGACCAAGCTGCACTCTGGCGACTCTCCTGGGATCATCGAACTCGGCCCAACTTTGCACATCGGATCCTGGTCTCTGGTGCCACACAGAGGAGGTTGGAGGCAAACAAACTGACCTTTGGAGTCTCTTTACTTTGTCTGGACTTTGAGCATGACTTCTCCACAACCAGGACACAGCAGGCACAGTCCTTCTCCTTTGCTAGCCAGCAGGTTCAGGAGGAGTGGTCCACACCTGTGCAGTGCCTCATTGCCGGTTCCACGGTGCAGCAGGGCTGTCTTTCGGCCCTTCTTCCAGTCCAGTCAATATCGGAGTTCTGGGTGCTTGGGGTGCCCTATTTATGTTCAGAAAGTGCCCTCAGGGGAGATGTGGTTAGTAGCCAATGAGCTACTAGGTTCCCTCCATCCTGATGTCCTCTTCCTATGAAGCGTGGCATCTGGCTATCCCAAGATGCACTTTTCCAGCCAACTTGGCAGAACCCCTCTCTTGGCGTCCAGAGCTCCCTAGGGCAACCCAGAAGTGTGGCTAGTGAGGGGGTTACATTCACCTGAAAAACTGGTTTGACAAGAGGATTTCCTCTCTTCTTCGAGGGTGCCAGCAAGTCTTCTTAAACAGTGGGGCTGCCCTTCTCCCAAGTGTTACCCCTTTGCTCTTCAAATGCGGCTTCAGCTTTGAAGCTCTCCTTATGGGTCAACACCCATATGAATTCCTGCAGGAGGGAGGTAACACATCTCTCCACTGCAGGTCCCTATTGTTTCGTTTCCTGGGAGTCATTAGCACCTCTCCCTAGGAGGGAAGAAAGGTGTCATGGGTCAAACACCTTGTGTAATTGTTAAGGGCACAGGAGATTGAGGGCAACAAAGTGGCAACTTTGTAAAAAGTGCACACAGTAACTTGTTACATTGATTTTGATTTGAGAACAAATCTGGCTTAATACAACAAGTTGTTCGATACCTTGGAGTATCAGCATGGGTCGCACCGTTCAGGAGGTAGCACAGCTGAGGGGCCAGTGTGTAATTCTGCACTCGCCAGTGGGGTGACCAAGTCTTTCTACAGTAAAAACACTTTTGTGTTTTCACCATCAGAACACTAAGAAGACGTCCTGCCCATTAAAAATGCTGCACCTTGCCTTAGGGCCCGGTAGGCCTGCCATAGGGTGACGTGCACATGCTTTAGGGGGACAGCTGACTCTGCTATGGCTCAAAAGTCGGTCTAACAGTTCAAACTGCTCTACCAGTCTGCAATGGTGGGCTGGAAGACTCGTTCTACCTGGTCACAACCATGATGGCACAACCAGGGCTGCAATCCCTGGGGTGACTCTCTAGCTTACTGGCCCTATGTACCATATACTAGGGATTTACAGGTAAGTTAGCCTATGCCAACTGTGTATAGCCAATGTAACATACATGCTTTGGGGTCAGGTCTCTGACACTGAGGGCTGGTAAGCAGTCCTTAGTGCACTCTCGGAGTCGAAAAACCAGCAGCATAAGTCAAAAACTTGGGAATAACAAAAAGATGCATTTTCTTACATTCTCTGTTGTATTTAGTGTACAGTAAATATATACAGTAAATATATAGGTAGATTCTTAATTTTCCCTTTAACACCCACCCCAACCATTTCCTCTGGCAGTGGGGTCATATGTAATCCTTCTAAGCACGATCACATGCACCCCAGCTGATGAGCATCAGAACAATCCTATATTGCCTTGCCACAGCAAAGATCCTGGCTTCAGTGGGTATGTACTTACAGCCATCTCCTACCGTTATTCACAGTACTGTTAGTGTGCTCCGCCTTCTCACATCCTGTTAATGTGGACTGTATTTTGCAGGTTGCTTCCCTTCAAGATGAAAGGAACAGTTTACTGGCCGAAAACGAGATCATGAATGATAGATTAAATCAGTTGGATTCTTTTGATGAACCACATACTATGGTGTCGAAAAAGTACTTTCTCGTCCAACTTCAACTCGACCAGTTGCAAGAGGAAAATTTCAGGTTGGCAAATACTAAATCACATTTTCAAAAGGTGAATATTGTCTAACAATGTGTCAAATTCAAATGTGCTGCCAGAGGCTACATCACTATGGAAAAACGCAAGTATTTAAGTTATAGGTGATTTTCTTTATGTTTTTAGGAAGAAGGGAGCAGATTACACAAATTTCTACTACAGTTTCTGAGCAATACTTTGAGATTGCAAGGAGTGTTGTGGAATTCCTGCAGTTTTCAATGGCATCTGCGCCACCTGTGAAGTGCAAAAATGTGACATTTGCATCCTCTGAGCACTAGAAAAGCAGCATTATTCGCCAGTCGGTCCAAGTATCAGTGTAAATTATGTGCAACATTGAAATGGCCCTTGTGACCGAAAATATTAGTGCAAGATTCCACAGACACTGGTACAATCTTTGTAATGTGCAGTGTTCAGTTGGCTTGTCAGGCATCTACCATTGCTAGATGGGCTACCATGAAAGGGCTAGTGTGTGGACTTTTTTTTGGCTCTGATGGTCATGAAAAAAACAGTACCCACACGGGCACTTTCGAACTGGCCCATGTGGCAGTACCAGGTTGCCCGACAGGTCAGCCTAATCTACACTGGTTACTTGTCCCTAGACGACCCCTATGTCTTATGCAACTTCTTAGCTTCATGCTTTTTAGATGACAAATTGAGGTATCAATCTAATTTACCAATCAATCAAGACATTTGTAAAGCGCGCTACTCACCCGGAGGGTCTCAAGGCGCTAGGGGGAGGGGGGTCCGCTACTGCTCGAACAGCCAGGTCTTGAGTTGCTTCCTGAAGGAGAGGTGGTCTTGGGTCAGGCGGAGGTGGATGGGGAGGGAGTTCCAAGTCTTGGCTGCCAGGTAGGAGAAGGATCTTCCTCCCATGGTGGCTCTTCGGATGCGTGGAACGGTGGCGAGGGCGTGGCTGGTCGATCGTAGCTGGCGTGTGGGAGTGTAGAAGGTCAGGCGGTTGTTGAGGTATCTGGGGCCCAGGTCGTGGAGGGCCTTGTGTGCATGGGTGAGGAGTCGGAACGTGATTCTCTTGCTGACAGGGAGCCAGTGCAGGTCTCTCAGGTGACCGGAGATGTGGCTGTGTCGGGGGATGTCAAGGATGAGTCGTGCGGAGGCGTTCTGGATGCGTTGGAGTCTTTTCTGTAGTTTGGCTGTGGTTCCGGTGTAGAGGGTGTTTCCGTAATCCAGTCGGCTGGTGACGAGAGCCTGGGTGACCGTCTATTTAGTCTCGGTGGGGATCCATCAGAAGATCTTTCGGAGCATGCGTAGGATGTTGAAACATGATGATGAGACAGCGTTGACTTGTCTGGTCATCGAGAGGGAGGAGTCCAGGATGAAGCCCAGGTTGCGTGCGTGGTCCGTAGGTTTGGGTGCGCTGCCCAGGGCGGGGGGCCACCAGGAGTCGACCCAGGCGGAGGGTGATGATCCCAGGATGAGGACTTCCGTCTTGTCTGAGTTCAGTTTCAGGCGGCTGTTCATCATCCACTCGGCTACGTCTTTCATCCCTTCGTGTAGGTTGGTTCTGGCGGTGGCTGGGTCGTTGGTGAGGGAGAGGATCAGCTGAGTGTCGTCGGTGTAGGAGATTATGTTGAGGTTGTGTTGGCGTGCGATGGCTGCGAGGGGGCTCATGTAGACGTTGAAGAGGGTGGGGCTGAGTGATGATCCTTGCGGGACGCCGCAGATGACTTCGGTGGCCTCGGATCTGAACGGGGGGAGGCGGACTCTCTGGGTTCTTCCGGCGAGGAACGAGATGATCCAATCTAGAGCCCTCTCTTGGATTCCGATGTTGCTGAGGCGCTGTACTAGGGTGCGGTGGCAGACAGTGTCGAACGCTGCGGAGAGGTCCAAGAGGATGAGGGCCGCTGTTTCCCCGTTGTCGAGCAGGGCTCGGATGTCGTCTGTGGCTGCGTTGAGGGCGGTCTCGGTGCTGTGGTTGGCTCGGAAGCCGGACTGCGAGTGGTCGAGGGATCCGTTTGTCTCGAGGAAGGCGGCAAGCTGTCTGTTGACGGTCTTCTCGATGACTTTGGCAGGAAAAGGCAGGAGCGAGATGGGGCGGTAGTTCTTGAGGTCAGAGGGGTCTGCTGATGGCTTCTTCAGGAGGGCGCTGAGCTCGGCGTGCTTCCAGCTCTCCGGGAAGGTGGCGGTGTTGAAGGAGCAGTTGATGATGTCCCGGAGTTGGGGTGCGATGACGGAGTCGGCCTTGTTGAAGACTTGGTGGGGGCATGGGTCGGTTGGTGATCCGGAGTGGATGGTGTTCATCGTGTGGGTGGTGTCTTCGGTGCTGACCGGGGTCCAGGCGCGGAGGGTGGTGGTGGGGGTCGTTGGTTCGGTGGTTGGGTGCGTGGTCTGTGCGCCGAAGCTGTTGTGTATATCGGCGATCTTGCGGTGAAAGAACAAGGCGAGGGAGTCGCAGAGGTCTTGTGAGGGAGTGATGTCGTTGTTTCCGGCGCTGGGGTTGGAGAGCTCTTTGACGATGCTGAAGAGTTCCTTGCTGTTGTGTGCGTTGTTGTCTAGTCGTTCCTTGAATGCTGTCCTCTTGGTGGTGTGGATCAGCTGGTGGTGTTTGTGGGAGGCGTGCTTGAGGGCGGTCATGTTGTCTGTAGTCGGGTTTTTTCGCCAGGCTTTCTCAAGGGTACGGCAGTTCTTTTTGGAGTTTTTGAGGTCGCCGTTGAACCAGGAGGCTTTCTTGCTGCCAGGCCTGCTGGGGTGGTTTTTCAGAGGTGCGAGGTCGTCAGCGCAGTTGGTGATCCACTGTGTGAGGTTGTTGGCTGCTTGGTTGGGGTCTGGCTCAGGGTTCTGGCTCAGTGATGTGGTGAGCTGGTCGGTGGTGATCTTGTTCCAGTTCCTGCGGGGAGCCTGTTGCGGGTGGTGGTGAGTCGTGGTTCTTCTGAAGCTGAAGTGGACGCAGCTGTGGTCAGTCCAGTGGAGTCCGGTGGCGTGGCTGAAGGAGATGTACTTGCTGGAGGAGAAGGCTGGAATTTAAATCAGCATAAAAAAGCTTAATGGTAAAAAGTGCATCGAACAATAGCACAGCAAGGAGTTTATTAGCAGAAAATGTTTGGAAAGATGCAGCACGCCTGTTTAGCATGAGTTCTATATTCTAGTTAGATCTGTCTATAAAAAAAAGGTTTTCATTTTACATGTTTTGCGGTGTTACAGTCTCATGCAGTACTTTAAAGATATTCAGTTTTGTTTTCTTTAAATATTGTATTACATGGGTCACGCTCTGATCCCACTGGGTTGCAGCCTTCTGGCAACTCTAATGAACTGTAATAAATTGCCTTTCCCTTATCCACAATCTTTTTGGACCAAATTCTTATAATCACCATTTTCATGAAGGAGATGAATTTGCTCAACCCTATACTGAGGACATCTTATATGATGAACTGCAAGATGCCTGGACTGGATACTTCTCCGGACACTCCACTGGTCTTTCCACCTGGGTTGACTACTGAAGACAGTGTCTCCTTTGCAGTTGTGATGCAAAGGTTGGCTGAGATTATTCACCTCCAATTGCCAACATGGAATTTAAAACCAATGTTTTCACAGAGGTCCTCCAACCTTTGATGACTAATGCCTTTTTCGTAAAAAGTGAGACTAGGCTCTTGAGTGCTTTAAAGACAGCAGAGTCACAGTGCACTCTGTGGACTTTTTCTGCAGTTTTCAGTACTGCTGCAGCCGTGAAACCTCTTTAGTGCACCCTTTGAGGTGCGCAGTTACCCTGTCGGAGGCATGCTTTGAAATTTCCTTGCAGGGTGGCATGCTATACCTTTGAATAAGTGGGTCCTGCAAGTTGTCCTGTGGGATTACGCATTTCCATTTCTTTTCAGACCCCTGCACCTTCAACCTCCTCACAGCAACTGATTGAGGACCATCTCTCCCTCTTGCAGCAGGATGAACAGGCCCTTTTGCCCAAAGGGGACATAGAGAAGGTACCATCCTCAGAAGTAGTAACTGGGTGTTACTCCTGCTGCTTCCTTGTGCTGAAGAAAAATAGTCCTATTTTATATCTTCACCCTCTCAATGCCTTCTTGCGGAAGGACAAATTCAAGATGCTCACTCTGGCCCAGGTCTTGTATGCCCTTGACTCTGGAGACTGGATGGTAGCCTTGGACCTCCAGGACATGTCCTGCAGGCTCACAGGTACCATGAGCATTTTCAGTTTGCAGTGCTTCCTTTTGGCCTCACCATTTCCCCTTGGGTGTTCATAAAATTGATGGCAGTGATTGCAGCACATCTTTGGGTCAGGAGTTTCAGTATTTCCCTACCTCGACGTCTTGCTGCTGAAACTGGGATCTCCTCAGGCAGTGGTAAACCACCTCCAGACGACGGAAAACCCAACATCTTTGGGATTCACACCTCACTTCTTCGCAGGTGCTCCCTTTTATCTGAACTTTTCCGCACACTGTACGGTTTCATGCCTTTCCTCTGGAGTTGAGAGTCCAGGACATTCAGGCTGTGATCCTGATGTTTCAGCCTTGGTCTTGGATCTCAAAACGGATGATTCTGAGGCTCTTGGGGTTGTTGGCCTCCTTCATCCTGTAGGCCAAACACACTAGGTGGCACATGTGGACTCTACAGTGATACTCTAAATCCCAGTAAGCATAGCATCAGTGTATTCTGCCAGATTGATCCAGATTTCAGAGGAGACTGCAAAGATCTGCAGTGGTGGCTACTGGACCACAGTTGGGTAAGTGGTAGGCCCCTCTCCATAGCACACCCAAAGCCGATGGTGTTCATGGATTTATTGCTGTAGGGTTGCAGAAGCCATGTGGGAGAGGAAAAGAATGGAGGCCTCTGGTCTCCAGCAGAGCCTCAACTCCAAATCAATTTGTTGAAGTTGAGGTTGATTCACTTGATGATGAAAGCCTTCCTTGCCCCATCAAAGGAAGGCTGGTTTAAGTGCTCATGAACAAGACCACTGCCATGTGGTATTGTAACATGTAGGGTGGGTTGGGGCCCTGGCTGTTGGGTCAGGAGGCCCGGCACCTCTGGAAGTAGCTGGGCCACTAAGGGGTTTATCTGGTGGTGAACCACCTGGTGGGATTCTTAAGCCAAAGCACATATTAACTCAGCTCCTGGTGCCTTTCGGGGGAGCATGAATGACAGTTGCACCCGATGGTGGTACAGGGTATCTTCCCGGTATGGGTAGATCCCTTGCTCGATCTTTTGCCATGTCTGAGAATTCATCCCTTCTGCATGCGTAAGTTTCTAAAGCAGGTCTTTCTTGGGGATGCCTTCCATCTACAGTAGGGTTTGGGATTGCACTACTGCATTACCACTACTGCCTTGAGTTCTGAGGAACATCAGGAATGACCGGCCACAAGTCATCCTTACAGCACTGGATTGGTCCTCGAGAGTTTGGCACCGCAGCTTCTGGGAATGAGCATCTGTCCCCCACTCAAGCTGCTGCTTCAAGAGGATCTTCTATCACAGCAAGAGGGCAGGGTGTAGCACATGGCCAGCACAATTTGTATCGCCATGATTTGATACTGAGAGGTGACAGTTGTTCTCCTTTGACCTGCCACCTAAGGTCGTTGATGTCATCTTGGCGTAGAGGCGTCCCTCCACAACAATGAGTGTATGCCAGTCATTGGGGCAAGTCTGTGGATTGGAACAGCATCTGAGAAACTGACCCTTCACAGGGAAACTTGTCTGAAATGTTATTGCTTGTTCTGTCCTTAATCATAGAATGACTTGCTGTGTGTACAGGCGAGGGCTATTTATCAACGCTTTCACCTTTTTTTGCAGTTGCCGGATAATAGTACATTAATTTAATCACCTGCTGTGGTGAGATCTTTTTAAAGGTTTTTATACCAAAACCCTTTGGGATGCCTCTGTTGGACTTGAAATTGTCCTCACTCTCTTGATGTTCACCCCTTTTGAGCCACTGCATATTTATCCTTTGAGACTTGTGTCCTTGAAGACAGTCTTTCTTATCATGAGAACATTGTATGGATGTGTCAGGGGCTTTCTGTCAACCCTCCTTAAATGACCTTTTTCTCAGATAATTTGGTTTTCTCCAGAAAGTGGTTACTCCTTTTCATGTTAGCCAGGATATCACCCTTCTGCCTTATTTTGCACAGCTTCATCCCTCTAAGGAAGAAGAGAGACTTCTTATTTTGGACCTTAAAAGAGCATTGCATTTCTTTATTGATCGTACCAAGCAACATCGAATGGATGATCTGCTCTTTGTGGGGTGTACCAGGCCAAGAAAAGTCAAGGCAGTGCAAAAACGGACCATGTCTCTATGCATTATTCTCTGCATAAAGATCTGCTATACACTAGTGAATAAGCAGCCCCCATAAGACTTGCTGGCTCATTTCATCAGAGCCAACATTTCTACCACTGGTTTAGCATGTGGATAGGCTATACTGGATATCTGGCAGGTGGCTACGTAGACATTCCTACACACATTCATGAAGCACTATTGGCTCGACAGACCGGTCCGTCGAGAGTAGCATTTTGGTCTGAACTATTTCCCTCATCCACCACCTTAGGATTCACAAGGTGAGAAATCTGCAATAAGAAGTATCCATTAGAAAAACAAGTTACTAACCTTCTGTAGCAATCTTTCTGGTAAATAACCTATCTAACCACAGACTCATCACCTACGCTTCTACCGCCCCATTCTGTGAACTGGGCTATATTTCCATCTAAAAAGGTCCCAATCTAGAGATCTGCACATTGTTTCTGCCAATGTGCTAATGGGCAGTGCGTCTGAGGGCGCTGACAGCCTACAAAGCAACTGACGTCAGTGAGCCTGGGAGGTGCTTATATGAATGAATGACAAGCTTGTGAAGCACACTGTGACCAAGGAAAAGGATGTCCCGGCGCTAGAAGCAGACTGTATTGAATAGGTTTTAAAAAATGGAGAGCAGATGAGTTTTCAGTAGTTTGTGAAAAGGAGCAGGATTCTCAAGATTCAGAATCAAGGGAGGAAGGGTATTCCAAGCTTTGATGGTTTATGGTCAAATTGGATATCTAAATTACAACGAGAGGTGGCAGCGACTTAAGGTGTACTGCGTTTAGATAACCAAGCAGATGCCTTGACGTGATGGCTATTCCTGCCAATGCTTTAGAAGTTATCGCCAGCTTGGTGGTAATTTGTAAATTTGGCAGGGATCACCTGTAGGAAGCTGGCTCTGTATATACTATACCACAGTAAGGTTTACTGTGCACAGAGTCCAGTGGATCCTGAGAGGCTTACAAAAACTTAAGTAGATAATACTGAAAGCTCTATTTGCGGTAGTGAGGTCGAGCAGTTAGGCTTATCAGAGGACTGTGTTAAGCATTTGTTGTGCACACTCAGGCAATAAATTATTACACATACTCAAAGACTATCCAATACCAATTGTTTTGTATAAAAAAAGTTATTACTTTGTTGAATTTTTTTTAGAACCAAGGGGAACTCAGTTTCAGGTGAATAATACTTTCAAGAGTAGTAGGACTATCAAAAATGCAGTAAAAATTGTTTTGCAAGCCAGTAATTTTTTTTTACGGTAATAGAAATACTTTTGTGATGTCAATCAGAAACAGTAGAACTTAGCAGTTGTAAAAGATAGACAGTTTAAATGCAGTAGGAGACATGTAATGTAGTCTAAGAAAGGAAAGCAGTAATATGCATTAGCAGGTCAGTACAGAACATACTCTTACAGTCTTCAGGGGTTTAGACCAACACTGGGGAAGGTTCAGTTTATGGTAGATACAGAACCACCAGCGGCACTGGGGCGACCAGGTGCAGAGGACACTGGACCCAATGTTAGTCAATAGAGACTGGGGGCACCCACAACAGGTACAGGATCCAATTAGGTACCCACGGTTTCAGAGCACAGGTCCCGGGGATTAAGGTAAGTAGGGGGGCACAAGGCAGCACCAAAGCTACACCACCAGTGGCACAGGGGCGGCAGGTTGCAAATCAGCATCGGGCAAACAAGGCTGCAGGCTTGAGCCAGGAGGCTGGATGAAGGTGACCACCGGCTGGACAGGTAAGTTGGGATGTCGAGGGAGGTCTGAGCTCCATTGGTTGGGCTCCCGATGGCTGGTGAACTGAGGATGCAGAGTTACCTTTTTGGTGTTGGATTTTCTCTGTCAGAGCCGGTCGCAGTCAGGGTGGCCCTTCGTGTATTGGCTGCAGTCGACTTCTTTGGGATCCTGGAGAGGTCAGCCATCGATGAAGTCAAGGTCTAGATCGCTGGGGAGACGTCACTGGACAGTAAGCCACACGTACTCGGGCTGCGGCTATCGTGTGCAGAGTGGGCAGGTTTCAGGGATCCACCTGGACCTAGAGTCCTTGTAGTTGGAGTTTTCTGGACAGGGCCGCTGTCCTCAGGAGCTCTGGTGTTTGTTGAAGGGTGGCAGCTTTCCTGGAAGTTGCTGTCCACAGGACAGGCGCCTTCTTCTTCGCAGGGTCTTTGAGCAGGAGACAGGCCGGTAGGGCTTCAAACAAATCAGTAGTCCTCTTCCAAGCTCTGCTGCACGGTGTCTTCTTCGTCCTTTTCTTCTTAGGTTGCAGGAATTTCAGGATCAAGGTTCAAGGGTGCCCCTAAATATTGAATTTAGGGGCGTTACAGGTACTGACAGCTGGTAGCCAATGGGCTACATGCCTTTAGGATGACTGCACCCTTTGTAGGTCCCCTCGCTTTGGGGAGGGGGCATCCCCTAACCTGATTGGGTAGAATCCTTCCATCCAAGATGGAGGAGTTCCTAAGGAGGGGGTCACCTCCGTCCAGGGCACCTTGGGGGTGGTCCTGGCAGAGAGGGGACCCACCTCTACTGACTAATAAATTTCCAGCTGACCTTGCTGCCAAAAGTGAGGCTTGGTCGGGGGCGGGCATCGCCACTAGCTTAAGAGGCCCTTATCAGCATAATAAAAGGCAGGAAACCTTTGAGTCTCACCGCCCTGAACGCTGTTCCTGCTTGTGGGTAGGTGAGAAGCACCTCCACACCAAGCAGGCTTTGTTCCTGACCCACGAGAGCACAAGGGCTCCCACCTCAGGGGGTTAGAAACATGTCTGTGTATGGCAGGCTGGTGCAGACCATTCAGCTCCACACTATGGAGCTGGACGTTTTTCAGGGGGCATCTCTATGATGCCTTTTGACTGCATTTTGTAATAAATCCAACACTCTTCTCAGTGTGGGTTTATGGTGCTGAGAAGTTTGATACCAAGCTTCTTAGCATTCAGTAAAGCCATCATGGAGCTTTGGAGTTCATAATGACAAACTCCCAGCCCACAAACTCATATATGAGTCTACAGCACTTACAATGTCTGTGAATGGACACAGACACTGTAGAAGCATATTGCTCATGCAGCTATGCCCTCACCCGTGGTATAGTGTACCTTGCTTTATGGCTTTGAGGCCCTCTAGAGGGGTGGCTTACCTATGCCACAGGCAGTGGTTTATGTGCCTGGCTCACAGGAATGTGTGCCATTCCAACTCTTAAGTAATATCTGCACCAAATACACAGTCTGAGTTAATACATGCTGCAGCCCTTAGATAGCCTCTCCGGTCACAAGGCCCTTAGTACCAGTGGCACATTTTACAAGGGACTTACATGTGGGCCAGAGGTGTGCCAATTGTGAAATCACAGGCACGGTTTTGGGAAAGAACACAGGCACTGGGTAATTCAGAGACTGACAACTCCTTATCACAATAAATCAACAACTTGTGGTAATTGGCATTCGGTGAGGGACAGCTTAAATACCATGAAACAGATTAAGTATAGCTTGGATTCAGGGGACATAATGGCTCGAAGCACTGCCGGTGTTCCAACACATACTGAGAGTGTTATTCTGTTGCAGGCCGAATCTCAAATAAACTCCAGAGACCCAATTGACTCATCTAATTTTCGCTTTATTAGTACTGAGCATACCTATTCTCTTCCATTTCATCCTTTTAGTACCTTTTCCTTGGCCCGGCAGGTTCCAGATACTCTTCGTGCCCAACCTTCCAAAATTCCTGCTCTCTCTGAGGGGGTATCGTTAATCTCCGGTAGTGCTAGGGGGGGCACTCAGTATTTTGCTGGGGCTGTTAACTTTAGAGAAAGGTTAGATCTCCCGCCAGCAGCCTGCCCTTATGTTATAGTGCTGGCCAATGTACCGGCACTATAAATAAAGCAACTAGAAACCACAGAGCAGCTAATACATAAAGTGCAGCATTGGCTTTTTAACTGTACAGGTAACAACCATGTTGTATATAGGCACATTATCATGGCTAGGAGGGTTAATTGGGTAGGAAGGGCCCCTAAAACATATAAAGGGGATTGTATTGTTATTAATTTTGATAATTACAATACAGTGGGTGAGTTGCTATCCCTGTTACCAAGCCTCCCTTCAGCTTATTCTGAAATGTGTGCACTTCCGCTTGGTTTCTTTTATAAACCTTAAACTTTATCTCAAGCCTTGTCTCAAAGAGGAAATATCAGTCAGAGATCTCTATGTTCTTTTCCTAATCAGCCCCGTGCTCCAATTGCTTTATCTTTACCACTTAGCAATCACTTTTCTGTATTGGAAGGTATGCAGGAATGCGATTGACTGGATGAGCACAGTTTAACACACAATGGTGCTGTTGACCTAGCTTTGAAAACTAGGTCTCCCACTATTTTTGTCCCCACTATGAATCCTCAGCCGCAATTAATTTTCCAGATAGATGGCTCAACTTTGTTTCAGAATTTGTTACAGTTAGTCTGCACAAAACCACCTGTTGCGGTGATTTCATGGAACATTGGAGGGTATAACCAAAAGAAAGCTAATAAGGAGTGGCTTTCCTTTTTAATGACTAAGGATATATTATGTCTACAAGAAACTTGGAAACTGACCCGATTCACCTGAATGGGTATCGTTCATATTATATCCCTGCTACACCTTCTTTGTCAGGGTGTGCTAAGGGTGTATTGATAACCCTACTGTCTAATACCTTTCCCCTATAAGTGAAGTCATTTTTAAATACGTCTTTATTTTATCATATCATTGTTTCAGAGTACTGTGCTGATAAATACTGGCTACTTATACATTTTTATAATAATAATTTTGGTAACAATCAGGCTGCGGTACTCGCTCCAGTGGAAAGAAACATTGTTAACCTAGAGAAGGTACTCAATAAACCTTGTGACATAATCTGGCTTGGGGATTATAATGCCCAACCCTGTGATAAAATTGATACACCAGCATCTGGGATGGTAGATGATGACGGGGACTGTGTCACTCATTTTAGCCATAATGAGTATGGTAATTGTTTAAATAGGTTACTTATTACAAAGAATCTTGTGTTTTTAAACACTATTGATAGTTTAACTGGACAGCTGGATTCTACTTTTTTTAGTCGTTCCCTTTCCTCCACACTTGACTATGTCCTGGTCTCTGATTCTATAAGGAATCTCTTTTCCCCATTACAGATTATTTTTTATGCCTTTAGTGACCATGCTGAAATTATTTTTCTCATTCCCTCTCTGAAAAAAAAGGAATGCTCTGTTGATCTTCCTATTATTCCAGTGATTGCAAGGGAGAATGGGATCATTTTGAAATGGGAAAAAGTTGATCCTGTGAAGTTTCTGGGTAACATACTTTCTAAGTGTGCACCAGAGATAAAGACATGTTTAGATCCCTTTCCGGATGATGGTATGGTTACTGCTTTTGAACTGATCCTGCAGGAAGTTAAGACTAACTTAATTCATTTTGTACGCAATGGGCACTGTAAGAAACTTAATTGGTTTGATGAAGACTGAAAAATCACTCAAAAATCTGCATATGGCTTTAAAAACAAAACCTCGTAATCAAATTGTGGTTACATCTTCACGCCAGGCCTATAAGAAATGCAGAAGTGTAAGGCTAACTGCTCTAAAGGATCAGTGGTGGGAAAACTTACAAAATGCTGCAACATCAAAGAGTTCACAGGCATTGTGGTCTGTGTTTAACGCTCCATTTCTAAAAGAGGAATCAAGTATGTCCCATTGATACCCATGTTAATCAGGAGGACTGGGTTACACATTTTGAATGCTTATTTGGGAGTACGGAGGATGTAATTACTCAGTCCTCCTCCTCCAGATCTGACAATGTGGGAATATGTGTCTCCTTTACACTAGAAGAAATGATACATGCTCTTAACCAATGTAAACGTGGGAAGGCGCCAGGTCCTGACGGTGTCCTGAATGATCTCTTTTTAGATAAACAAGAGCTTTGGGCCCTGCTTTTAACTAATGTTTTTAATAAAATTACTCAAACTGGCGCACCCCCACTTGAAAGACGACCGTAATTGTCCCTAGTTATAAAAAGGGAGATAGGTCATCGCCGAAAAATTACAGGCCGATATCTTTGGTAGACTCCACTGCAAAACTAATGGGTCGGCTGCTTTTTAATAGACTCGAGGAATGGGCACTGGAGAAGAACATTATAATTCCGTGCCAATATGGCTTTAGGAAAGGAAAAGGAACGGTGGACCAGTGTCTGAACTTGAATCTGATTACAGGAAAATATACGGCAGCTAAGAACGGCCACTTATACCTTGCCTTCATGGATCTGTCAGCACCCTTTGACTGCGTGGCACAGCAAAGGCTGTGGCAGGTCAAGGATGCAACGGGGGTCGATATGCAGATTATTCACGTAATTCAGGATTTGTATAGTGGGGCTTCAGCATCCAAACGCTTTGGTAAGAATGGAGAGTGTACTAGACATTTTAAAATTACTAGAGGTGTAAGGCAAAGGTGCGTCCTCGCCCCCTTTCTATTTTCGTTGTACACTAATGCTGTTGAATCCGCTTTAGTGAGTATTGCGCCAGATGTTCCTTATATTAATTCCTTGCAGGTACCGTTACTTCTCTATGCGGACGATGCGGTGATTCTAGCTCACACTGGTAATGCACTGCGTCAGCTTGTAACGGAGTATATGAATTCATGAATGATCTAGATATGAAAATCCACTACTCCAAGTCCTTTGTTTTAGTGGCAGGTGCAAAGCAGAGGAAACAGCCTTATATCCATACTGAAGGGGGCAAGCTGGGAGTTTTAGATTCTTTTAACTATTTAGGGATCATGTTTGATGAACTAAGTAACTGGAAATGTATGATCTCTAACAGGGTTTCACAGATAGAAAAGAATATCAGGGCTCTTTTTAAATTTGTAAAAAAGATTGGTTCAAAACCCATTGAAGTAATAAAAAAAATAAATCTATGAGGCCAAAAGTGTATCTGCAGCCACGTATGGAGCAGCAGTGTGGGGCATTGTGGTCTGCCCTAAACTTCAAAGCATTGAAGACACTTTTTTGAAAAAGCTAATTTCCTTGCCACAATCATGCTCTACTTTTAACTGTCATATAGAACTTGGGGTCCCTTACATCAGTGATAAAATTTGTATTTCACCTATCCTAATGTGGCATTCGGTTTGGCGAAAGGAAACTTTTGTTAACTAGAGATATAATTAATGATGTTTTAAAGTTAGATGGTGTGAGAAAGATCAGCTGGCTAAACTATGTGGAATCTACGCTTGAGGCAGCTGGATTACATCATCTCTTTGTAGATCCATCGTCATGTTGGTCTATCTCAAAAAAAGATCTGAAAAATCATCTACTCTCTAAATTACACGCAAGGAGACAGAATTCTAACTTTACATTAACAACAGAGCATTCATCGCTGTCCCAAGTATCATGTTAATGGATGGGAATGCAAGCTATTTATCATTTGTTATCAACTTGCAACACAGATACATATTGGTGAGATTTTGGTTAAACTATATCTCCCTGATGTTGGGTCTTCCTGCTAAAACCAATGTAATCTCTGAACTGCCTCTTTGCACATGTGATGATCAATCTCCTCAGAATGATTTGCATTTTTTATTTTTCTGTAAATTTGATCAGGAACAAAGAAAAAGGTTCATTGTCCCTCGTATGCGTAAGCTGAATTTTAGTCAGTGTTGTGTGACCCTTTTTTATCTACAGTTATTACCGGATCCTTTTACATGTTTTTCATTGACGTCTTTTTTTTCTGTCTGCTTTAAAGAAGAGAAGAGCAATTTGACAATCTGCCATTTAACCTATGGATCGAAGATAAGAACAGTGCAAATAATTATGTGCATATTTGAGTTTTCGTTTTTTAATGTGTATTATGTGTAAAACTTGTAATCTTAGCCAGTTGTATTATTGTAAATGTTTTTAGAATACATTTTATGCCACCATTTTGGTTGGCGAAATAAAGTTATCCTTGATTGATTAATTAGGTCGATCCTTGGTTATTAGAGTAATTTTCCATTTGCATGCCTGGATGCACTTAGCAATCTTCTCAGGGTCTGTCCAGATGCAGTTAGAAGCTCAGCTCTTCAGTGAGAAAACCAACCTCGCCCTGTATCAATTTAAGAACAGCTAAGCAATAGCTCATTCGCAGGTCCTTGTCTCCCTGGCGACTTTGGATAAGAGTGGCATGAGAGTTTACTCCCTTTATTTCTTGGTTCTCAAGAAGGATGGGTGTCTTAGACTAATTTTGCATTCAATACTCTTAAACCCCTTTATTCAGCAAGTTCAAAGTGCTGTCCTTGCACAGAACCCTTCTGGCCCTCGATGCCTATGACTGGATGGTGTCCCTTGATCTCCAAGACACCTATTTCTATCTTGTATACCTCGTTGTTCACAGGCCTTACAGTAACTTCTTAGTGAAGTCCCATCCCAGCACTACCAATTTATGGTGTTACCTTTTAGTCTCACAAGCATTTTGCAAATATACATCAATCTGCTGCCTTAGGTAGCAGCTTCTTATGAGAGGACAGGGGTGCATGCATTTTAAGTCTTGGAAGAGTGGCAAATAAAGGCAGAAAGTCACCATCCACCATCCACTGACCACAGCCCATCTCAAACTCACAATGACTCTTCTACAAGACCTAAGCTGCTCTGACATCCTCCAGAAATCCAACTTCATCCCCCCCTTGATAAATATGGTGTTGGATCGACTTTCAGAGGATTGTGAATATTTAAGGTATGATTCTAATGTTTCCAAATCAGGCTCTGATCGCATTTCTGTTTGTCCTCTGCATTTTGGGCTTGATGGCCTTGTGCATTTTGTTGGTTTTTGCATTCCAGATTTCAAACAAGCTCTTCAGTGGTGCCTCAGAAGACATTGCCTCCAGCATCAGTGGAGTCTTTCAGTTTGTGTAGAGATCTCCCATCATGTCTTCCTGACCGTCATTGGTGGTGTTAGACCTGGCACCATTGGCGTGGGTCTATCTTCCATTTTTCGCTGATGTCTCCTCTGTTTTCACTGGTAATAGATGCTCTGGGCGCTGTGCCACTGCCATTCAGTGCCACAGCGCGAATGCTCCCTGTGTAAAGATGACATGTGAATTGGTATATCCATGATTGGCTTATTACGTTTACCTGTTAGTCCCTAGTAGCGTGGCCTGTGTGTGCCCAGGGCTGGTAAACCAAATGCTGCTGGTGGGCCTGCAGCGCTGGTTTGCGCCACCCACAGAAGCAGCTTGTAAAGTGTGTCTCAGAACTGCCACTGCATTGTCTGTGTGCAGTCTAGAACTGCCATCTTGGCTGGGAAGTGCACCCACTTCCCAACCCCTGAACCTTCCCTTGGCATCATGTAAGCCACCCCTATGGTAGGGTGCATTGTATGTGTAAGGTAGGACATGCTCTGATGTGTGCAGCATGTCCGGGTAGTGAATTACACCCAATTTCATTTTTCACTACTGTAAGGCTACCTGTTCTCCATAGGCCAGAATGGGAGGTTTGGCTATTACATTCTATAGTCCTAACTGACCCCCAGAACATGGTAGAAAAACTAATTTAGTATGCCTGCGCTCAGAATATTAAAATAAATCTTTTAGTGAAGTTTATTTTTATATTCTGTGTTTGAAAATACCAGTTTTAGAAAGTAGGTATTTTCTTGCCTAAGCCTTCCAGTGTGCTCTGCTGTTATGTGTATTGGCTGTCTTGTTTTGGAGGGACAGGGCAGGCTGAGTCAGACCTGGGTTGAATAGAGAGATCTGCATTGGAGTATGGGGAGGGGTAGCTCCTGGACCTGAATAGGTAAACAAAGTGCTCCAGGGCTGGGCATAACTGGTTCTGGCTGGGTTCAGTGGCTTGTAACTCTTTAGAACAAAAACCTTTGGGGTATAAATATCTGTGCCCAAACCCCTACAATTTGTATTACTCCTGGACAACAAGAAGAACCTCTGTCCGTGTAACTGAAGGAATCTGCAGGAGAAGGACTGTCCTTGTGTTTGTGTGCTGTTTCTTGGACTGGCCTGCAGTGGTTACTCCTGGACTTTAAAGAAGAGGAAAAGGTCTTTGAGGAACTTTTATTTTTGCTACAGCAATCACCCAAGGGCTAGAAGAGAGCTAGCCTCCTGCAGGAGTCTCAGGCACATCAGACTCCACCACCAGCCTCCTGTTTCCTCCCAGCGAGGATTTCTATCTGCAGGTGAGGCTCCTGTGAGTTCCAGGGCCTCTAGTTCTACTGTGGAGAAGAGAGTGCTGAAAATCGTCGCTAACGCCCGTTAGCAAGCCGCCGCAGCTGAAGAGCGTAAGGAAAATCATTGCGCTGCTGCCGCTGAGTGCTCGCTACCGGAGATCATCGCATCACCTGTCTGCGGGCTGCCAAAGGCTCGCTGACTTCAAGATTATCGCATCACCTGTTTGCGTGCTCCCAAATGCTCGCTAACCCGAAGATTATCGCATCACATGTTTGCGGGCCTCAAAGTGCTCGCTAACCAAAGATCATTGTATCGAGTTCATCGCTTCACGACATCACAGCGCGGACACCGAGCGTTCGCCATTTTTATCGCATCAGGATCGTCGCTCCCTCGCGGAGCACCATTTTCTTTCATCGCAACAAGATCGCACATTCAACAGGCTCGGCGCATCAGCCTCCCTTCGTGGCAAGAATTTTATCGCATCGCCGGCTTAGCGTGCAGAAGTCTGTCGCTTTGTCCTGCACACAATTCAGCGCATCATCCTCCCTTGCGGCAAGGATTCAATGCATCGCTGGTTAGCGTAAGGAAAATCATCGCTACAACACCTTAGTGACATTTTTGTTGCTTTGCTACAGAATCCAGGTATCTTGTGAGTAAAAGGGTCGCAGAGACCACTGCCTTGAACTGAACTCCTCTTTGCACACTTTGAACTATTTTTGCAGCCTTTTTAGAGTAACCCTATTTTCTAGTATTGTTGCTTTTTACTGTTATTGGTCTTGTGTTAAGTCTATATATAAAGATACTTATTTTTTATAACTACTTGTGTGGCGTCCCTTTGTAGTGTTCTTCACTGTGTTACTGTGTATGGTCATAAATGCTTCACACTGCCTCTGAGATAAGTCTAGCTGCTCGTGCTTCGTTACCACAGGGTTGAGCAGGGGTTATCAAAGAGTGTAGTCTGCTTACTCTGACTTAGGAAGAAGGGTCACTACTTGGACAGTGGCCAGGCATTGTCAACTAGAGACCCCCATTTCTAACATTGGTGGCAGCGGTGAGGATCTGGACTTGCATTTATGATTGCATACAGTAATTATAGTGTACAATACTAGTGAGTGCAGACCATAACATAACCACGTATGTTTTTGAGGATTTTGATTCTATTTTTGATTGTTATTGCCAGTTATTGCTGCAATGGGCAAGCCCAGATCAAATGCCTCTGAGGATCTCTCCTGGGAAGAAGAGAAATTAGAAACCTACAATGCCAAGCAGCTCAAATATTTTTGCAAACGCTTCACAGTCCCTATCACAGGTCTCACTAGAAGGGAAAAGTATTACAAGGCGCTGAAGGCCTCGTTAGAAGCCAGGGAAGGCCCTAGGAATATGGAAGAGCCTGTGGAGGGGTGAGAGAATGCAGGAGAGCAGCAGGATTAAGTGGTAGTTTCCAGCCCGGGCACTAGTGTGTCCTCAAGGAGCCTTAAGAGATGGAGGACATGGAGAGAGATAGGCGGCACAATATTGAGATGGCTAAGGTCAAATTGGATGGTCAGAGGGACCTAGAGAATAAGAAGTTAGAATTTGAAATGATGAAAGTGAAACTTGAGCATGAGAGAATTTTGAGAGAGTTGGAGATTAAAGCAAAGAGTACAGAGATCTCCCCCTCTGGTGGCAGCATACCAGTAGTGCATACTGAGAGTAGAGTGTATATATCTAAAGAGGTTTCTAAAGATTTCCATAAAAGTGAAGATATTGGGCAATGGTTTGCCGCTTATGAATTAGCTATGGTGTCCCACCGGGTCCCTGAGAAGGATTGGGGAGCGGGGTTGTGGGGACGCTTTGTGAGTGAGGGAAGGGATACCTTGTTGGACCTACCCCCTAAAAGTAGGATGGTTTATGCCCACATGAAGGAAGCTTTGATTACCCGCTATGGTTTGACCCCTGAAATGTACAGGCAGAGATTTAGAACCTGCAAGAAGCTAGAGGGTACCATATGGGTTGAATATGTTTTTTTTTTTTGCAGAACATTGAGCGCTGGGTATAAGGTAGCAAAGTAGAAACTTTTGAGCAACTTTATGATTTGATTGCATGGGAGCATTTATCTAGTATTTGTTTTCCTGAGCTACGCTAGCACCTGATTGATTGCAAGCTAACTAACCCTAGGAAGCTTGCTGAGGAGGCGGACCGCTGGGTGAGCACCCGGGTTCGCAAGGGTCCAGTGGGAAACTTCGCCAAAGGTGGGCAGGGTCCCCAGCAGAGAGGTGGGGGGGACAGGGGTAAACCAAGGGAGTTCCACAGAGGGCCCCAAAGTAATTCCCAAGGGAACCAAGCAGTGGTGGCCCAGCCTCCCCAGGATAAGAAGCCAGTGCCCCCAACAGGTAGGCCTGTTCAGAGGGGGCCCCTTACTTGTTTTAAGTGTGGCCAGGTGGGCCACAGGTACTTTGATCCACAGTGTCCCCAGAGGGATGCTCCTGCAGCACCCCGTGCACCACCCCGCCAGCTTGCTAGTGTAGCACTGGGAGGGGAGGGGAGGAGATGGATGCCCAAGGTGGGTGGGATCCCGTAGAATTGACCCTTGTCTCATTAGGAGACTTTGAGATGGTCCCTAAGCCTGCACTGCCTTATAACACTAAAAAGTATAGGCAGTGGGTGACCATCAATGGCCATAGAGTGGAGGCTCTAAGGGACACAGGAGCCAGTGTAATTGCTGTCAGCTCCCGGTTGGTGTCCAAAGAGCAGGTTGTTCCCCATGCATTCTACCCAGTAGTGTCCGCAGACAACTCAGAGAGCCAATGTGAGGTGGCTCAGGTTCCCTTTGAGTGAGGGGGGGGGGTCTCAGGAACATGCCTGTAGACTGTCTTTTGGGCAATGATTTAGAGAACTCCCCGTGGGCTACGGTGGAGAGGAAATCTCACTTGGAGATGTTGGGTCTGCCTGAGTGGGCGTGTGCTACCACTCAGTCCATGGCAGCCAAGGAGGGTGTTGAGAAAGATCTGGAGCCTGAGAGTATGGCCCAGGTCCCTGCCTTAAAGAGAAGGAGCAGGGGGCGTGGGAAGCCGGCCCCCTTGGTTCCCACGGCCCAGGAGGGAGCAGAACCTGAGGGTGATGCCCTGGAGCCTACCGGGGAGCAGAGTGCCAACCTGGGGGACCTGCCTGAGCTGACCCATTGGCAGCATGAAGGTGGGCCCACCAGGGAGGAGTTTTGTGAGCAGCAAAGAGTTTGCCCTTCTCTTGAGGGTATGCGGCGACAGGCTGTAGCCCAGGCAGCAGGTGACATGTCTGGTTCACATCTGATTTATTGGGAGAACAGTCTCCTGTATAGCGAGCCTAAGGCTGCTGAGCCGGGGTCAGCCCGTGTGCTGATGGTACCCGAGTGCTTCAGAGCCTTCCTACTGGGGTTGGCTCATGACATTCCATTGGCAGGACATCTGGGGCAGACCAAGACCTTTGAAAGGCTGGCAACCCACTTTTATTGGCCCCAGATACGGAAGAGCTCAGATACGTATTGCAGAACCTGTGAGACTTGCCAGGGAAGTGGGAAGAGTGGGGGGAAGATCAAAGCCCCACTCCAGCCCTTTCCAGTTGTGAGTACCCCATTCGATAGAGTGGGCATTGACATTGTGGGGCCTCTGGACCCCAAGACAGCCATGGGCAACAGGTACATCCTGGTCTTGGTGGACCATGCCACCCGGTACCCTGAAGCCATCGCACTCAGGACAGTGACGGCCTCCGTGGTGGGACGTGCACTGATGGGGATCTTCTCCCGTGTGGGGTTCCCCAGAGAGGTGGTGAGTGACAGGGGACCAACTTCATCTCCCAGTATATGAAGTCTCTGTGGAAGGAGTGTGGGGTAACTTATAAGTTCACCCCTCCTTACCACCCCCAAGGTAATGGTCTGGTTGAAAGGTTCAACCGGACCTTGAAGGGCATGATCATGGGCCTAGAAGAGCCCCTGAGTCGTAAGTGGGACGTCCTCTTGCGATGCCTGTTGTTTGCATACCCTGAGGTGCCACAGAAGTCCTTAGGGTTAAGTCCCTTTGAACTGCTCTATGGCCATCTGGTAAGAGGGCCTCTGAGTCTGGTCAAGGAAGGCAGGGAGCAATTTCCCAGGAAACCTCCCCAAGATGTATTTAGCTACATGTTGGCCTTCAGGAACCAGACTCGGCGTTTCAGAAAAATTGCTGAGGCAAATCTGGAAGACAGCCAGGAGGAGATGAAACGTTGGCACGACCAGAATGCCACTCTGGTCGAGTTTCAACCTGGTCAGAAGGTTTGGGTACTGGCCCCAGTGGAGCCTTGTGTGCTCCAAGATAAGTGGACCGGTCCATTTGAGGTGGTGGAGCGCAAAAGTCCAGTTACCTACTTGGTGGACTTTAAGTCTCCCAGGAACCCCCAGCGGGTCCTGCATGTGAACCGTCTGAAGCCCCACTTTGAGAGGTCTGAAGAGGACATGTTTCTCGCCACAGATACTGGAATGGAGGAAGAGAGTGAGCCTCTTCCTGACCTCCTGTGTGCAGAAGAGAAGGATGGGTCAGTGGAGGGTGTGGTACTCTCTACCACACTGACCCCTGAGCAGCAGAGAGATTGTCACCAGCTGTTGGGGCAATTTTCTGATTTGTTTTCCCTGCTGCCTGGTGTCACTGATTGGTGCGTCCATGAGGTAGACACCGGGGACAGTCCTCCTGTCAAGCACAAGGCTTACAGAGTGGCTGACAGGGTCAGGGCCTACATTAAGGAGGAGGTCTCCAAAATGTTTGCCCTAGGGGTGATTGAGTCCTCTAGCAGCCCTTGGTCCAGTCCCGTGGCCTTGGTACCAAAAGCTGCAGCGCCTGGTGACACTCCAGAACTTAGGTTTTGTGTGGACTACCGAGGTCTCAATTCGGTCACGAGGACCGACGCGCACCCCATTCCCGGGAACTGATGAGCTCATAGATCGCTTAGGGGCTGCCTGGTACCTCAGCACGTTTGATCTAACGTCTGGGTACTGGCAGATCGCCTTAACGGATGGGGCAAAGGAGAGGTCAGCATTCTCCACACCAGATGGGCACTACCAGTTCCGTGTGATGCCCTTTGGGATGAAGAATGCTCCTGCCACCTTTCAGAGGTTGGTCAACCAGGTGTTGGCTGGAGGATTTTAATGCCGCCTACCTGGATGACATTGCAGTGTTTAGATCCTCCTGGGAGGACCACTTGCACCACCTCTGGGAAGTGTTGATGGATCTGCGCAGAGCAGGCCTCACAATCAAGGCCAGTAGGTGCCAGATTGGGCAGGGTTCGGTGGTGTACTTGGGACACCAGGTGGGGAGTAGCCAGGTGGCACCCCTGCAGCCCAAGATTGAAACCATCCTGGCTTGGGAGCCCCCAAGGACCCAGACCCCGGTGAGGGCCTTCTTAGGACTCACGGGTTACTACAGGAGGTTTGTCAAGGGGTATGGCAACATTGTTGCACCCTTGACTGAGCTGACTTTCAAGAAGCGGCCAAAGATTGTGAACTGGACTGACACCTGTCTGAAAACTTTTGATGCCCTCAAGACTGCCATGTGTACAGCACCCGTACTCCAGGCGCCCAATTTTGCTAAGGAATTTATTGTCCAAACAGAACCTTTAGAGCATGGGGTGGGGGCTGTTCTGTCACAGATGAATGAGGAGGGACTAGACCAACCTGTAGCCTTCATCAGTAGGAGGTTACTTCCACGGGAACAGAGGTGGAGTACAATTGAGCGTGAGGCGTTTGCTGTGGTCTGGGCACTGAAGAAGCTGAGACCATACCTGTTTGGGACTCACTACCGGGTTCAGACAGACCACAGGCCCCTCAGATGGTTGATGCAGATGAGGGGTGAGAATCCCAAGTTGTTAAGGTGGTCCATTTTCCTACAGGGTATGGACTTCACGGTGGAACATCGCCCTGGTACAGAACACGCCAATGCTGATGGTCTGTCCAGATTTTTCTGCCTTAGTGATGAGAACTTCCAAGGGGATGGGCAGTTCTCCCCACATTTCAGCTGGAGGGGACGCGTGTTAGACCTGGCACCATTGGCGTGGGCCTCCCTTCCATTTTTCGCTGATGTCTCCTCTGTTTTCGCTGGTAATAGATGCTCTGGGCGCTGTGCCACTGCCATTCAGTGCCACAGCGCGAATGCTCCCTGTGTAAAGATGACATGTGAATTGGTATATCCATGATTGGCTTATTTGGTTTACCTGTTAGTCCCTAGTAGCACTCTTGTGTGTGCCCAGGGCTGGTAAACCAAATGCTGCTGGTGGGCCTGCAGCGTTGGTTTGCGCCACCCACAGAAGCAGCTTGTAAAGTGTGTCTCAGACCTGCCACTGCAGTGTCTGTGTGCAGTCTAGAACTGCCATCTTGGCTGTGAAGTGCACCCACTTCCCAGCCCCTGAACCTTCCCTTGGCATCATGTAAGCCACCCCTATGGTAGGGTGCATTGTATGTGTAAGGTAGGACATGCTCTGATGTGTGTAGCATGTGCTGGTAGTGAATTACACCCAATTTCGTTTTTCACTACTGTAAGGCTACCTGTTCTCAATAGCCAGAATGGGAGGTTTGGCTGTTACATTCTATAGTCCTAACTGACCCCCAGAACATGGTAGAAAAATGAATTTAGTATGCCTGAGCTCAGAATATTAAAATACATCTTTTAGTGAAGTTTATTTTTATATTCTATGTTTGAAAATACCACTTTTAGAAAGTAGGTGTTTTCTTGCCTAAGCCTTCCAGTGTGCTCTGCTGTTATGTGTATTGGCTGTCTGGTTTTGGAGGGACAGGGCAGGCTGAGTTGAATAGAGAGATCTGCATTGGAGTATGGGGAGTGGTAGCTCCTGGACCTGAATAGGGCTGTGCCTGGCAAGGTGAATGCTGGCTCCACCTCCCACTGTGCGTCTGATGGCAGAGCCCCTCTTTCTGAAAGGAAGGATGCAGCCTGGTAAACAAAGTGCTCCAGGGCTGGGCATAACTGGTTCTGGCTGGGTTCAGTGACTTGTGACTCTTTAGAACAAAGACTTTTGGGGTATAAATATCTGTGCCCAAACCCCTACAATTTGTATTGCTCCTGGACAACAAGAAGAACCTCTGTCCGTGTAACTGAAGGAATCTGCAGGAGAAGGACTGTCCTTGTGCTTGTGTGCTGTTTCTTGGACTGGCCTGCAGTGGTTACTACTGGACTTGGAAGAAGAGGAAAAAGACTTTGAAGGAACTTTTATTTTTGCTACAGCAATCACCCAAGGGCTGGAAGAGAGCTAGCCTCCTGCATGAGTCTCAGGCACATCAGACTCCACCACCAGCCTCCTGTTTCCTCCCAGCGAGGATTTCTATCTGCAGGTGAGGCTCCTGTGAGTTCCATGGCCTCTAGTGTGGAGAAGAGAGTGCTGAAAATGTTATCGCATCGCATCAGGATCGTCGCTCCCTCGCGGAGCGCCATTTTCTTTCATCGCAACAAGATCGCACACGCAACAGGCTCGGCGCATCATCCTCCCTTCGCGGCAAGGATTTTATCGCATCGCCGGCTTAGCGTGCAGAAGTTTGTCGCTTTGTCCTGCACACAAATCAGCGCATCATCCTCCCTTGCGGCAAGGATTCAACGCATCGCTGGTTAGCGTAAAGAAAATCATCGCTACAACTCCTTTTTTGTTGCTTTGCTACAGAATCCCGGTATCTTGTGAGTAAAAGGGTCGCAGAGACCACTGCCTTGAACTGAACTCCTCTTTGCACACTTTGAACTATTTTTGCAGCCTTTTTAGAGTAACCCTATTTTCTAGTTTTGTGGCTTTTTACTGTTATTGGTCTTGTGTTAAGTCTATATATAAAGATACTTATTTTTTATAACTACTTTGTAGTGTTCTTCACTGTGATACTGTGTATGGTCATAAATGCTTCACACACTGCCTCTGATATAAGCCTAGCTGCTCGTGCTACGTTACCACAGGGTTGAGCAGGGGATATCAAAGGGTGTAGTACGCTTACTCTGACTTAGGAAGTAGGGTCCCTACTTGGACAGTGGCCAGCCATTGCCAACTAGAGACCCCCATTAATAACAGGTGGCCACTCCAGTCTCACAGTGGGCCATCCTTTTAGTCATCTGCATTCAGAGGCCACCAATATTACGAACGATTCTTTGTTGGGCTAAGTTTGTTAATCTGTACGAGCCTCATACTGGTGAGTTTGACCACCTCTCTTATATGACTCAGTGCCTTCATCAGTACACTGTCCTCAATCAAAGTGTGTGTTTAATTACAGCTCAAATCCAGATATTATGCCTGTGTTGCAAGCATGATCCTGACATATTGGGATTTTTCTGTTCATGTGAATTTGAATTCAGAACTCAATTCACCACATTTTCCTCTAATACATTTCCAATAGGTCTTTCAATTAAAGCATGCCTGTGAGATCTTGTACCCCAATTCATCTGAACTAACAACATTGCAATCCCTTCCTGACCCACGAGGTGGTTCCTTTGTGAGTTTGTCCCCAGCCTATACTTTTCTTACACATTAAGCAGAGAGATTTGTGGTGTCTTCCCCTCAAATTAAAATTCTGAGCATAATGTATACCATTTAAAAAATAATAGTCCAAGATTCAGTACACAGTATTTTGGGAGCTGTGCTGAAACTTAGACTTTAGGCAGGGCTGTTTTTCTGAGATGCACATGGGGAACTTACTCCAATGTCAGATATTCTTACTAAATCTGTCAAATTACAGTCCGAACCCACACCTGATTCCTGGATTTTCCAGATTACAAAGCCAGTCCTTGCTCACTTTAAGGTTTACTATGCCAGAGGACCCCCAGGGGCCAATGCTGTAAGAAAAAAGCATACTTAGTCCAGTTTATGTGTAATGCTGAATGTGGTCCGAACTCCCAGGCCATAGACATTAGCTGAGGAACAGTTTACTACGATTCTCAACAAACAAGAAAATAGCAACTGCTTACACTTCTGTTTCTCTTCAGCATTGTTCCCCAAAACCCTATAGCCAAAGGATCTCCCATCTGACCCATCAGCAGGCATTCCAATGCTTTAGCAAAGAGAAATGGAGAAGAGGGTGGATTCCTTTATGATACCTGGCCTAGTGTGATCAGCAAACACGGAATCTCCTCATTAACTTTTAATGTTGCTGTGGGCTGTGTGTACAATTGGGCTAACCAGGAAATAAGTTCCATGCTGAAACCTATTTTCCCTGTAGAAAGTTTCAAAGCCTTGTTTGGTATCAAGAGCCCACGTAGCCAGATGTTCCTTTTGGGTGCCCTCCTGATATATGGTTGTGAAAGCATCACAAATTCAGGCGGAATGTCTGTTGCCGAAGGTCTTGACCCATACCTTAACCTATATATTCAGAAGTAGAAAGGATGATGAAGAACAATCTTGAGTGGCTAATGACCTTTTGGATCCAAATATTGCTAGCATATCTCAATTGCTTCAGATTTAGTGTATAAGAACAAGCCCAGAAGCATGAGACGAAGTATGACAGAGTAGCAATGAGTCTCTTAGGGCTCAGCATTATTTGCAGTTTTGATCTCCTCCTTTGAAAGGTTTTCATGTAGGGGTGGTCAGTCTGAGTTGGAGAGTCTGGGAAAGCCAAGCTTGCTCAGAAAACTGTTTCTTGATAGGCAGATTGTCTAACAGCTTAGTTTGAAATAGATCTTCATAGTATTCCTTAAAAATCTGTGCTACCCCTATCACCATTACCCTTCCTTACCTCTACATCCTGTATGAGTGCTGTCCCTCTGGATTTATCCTCATACTGACTGAACTGGACAATTAGTTTTGTTGTCTTGTTGCTGATTTATGGCATATAGATAATAGTCCAACTTAATGTGCTCCTGCCACACACATTGCTGTGTGCCTAAATTTGGTCCTTTACCGTTTGTAAAGTAGGAGCTCAGATTTGGCAATTGATCTCTAGATAACATTATCCCATTAGTGTCTCACCTTTCAGGGTAAGAGAAATGTCTGAACCGAATTCCTCAGCAGAATGCAGTTGTTTCCACACAAGTTGATATTTTCTAGTAGACCATTGTCAAAAACTAGGTTTGTTCACTGATAAATTTTTTTTGCTTTGGAAAACAACATCCGGTGCTTGGAATTAGCACCCCAGTGAGTCTTGGAGGTTAAGTCTTTATTGGCTAGTCTGTATTGGTCAGTTGAACCTATGCATCTAATTCTGCTATAACCCCATGTTCAGCGAATATTTTTGATGTACTGTGATATACCTAGTTTGGGGTTCTGAAATGTCATTCACTGAACTCTGCTTCTTTTGAAGAAACTGTTTCTGTTGCTTCACCAGAACCAGGATCTGTTAATCAGAGAGTTGATCCTTTATCCCTCCCTTCCATTGCTAAAATAAAGAGCATGGTATTTTTGAAGCTGTTATGTGCATTTGGGCTCATCAGAAAAAAATATAGGCATCATGTGTGCAGCCAGGAAGGAATTTACTAGGGAACTACAAAAACAAATGGCTGTGATTTTGTTGTAGGCCTTTAATATTTATTTCAAGCTTCTCAAAGCGTCTTTAAATTATGTTTTGTCTTTTATTTCACTTTGAGCTCTACAGAGATTAAGGGGGACTTCTGTAAAAAAAATTAATCAGCCGTTGCAGCATATTTTAATTTGGCTTCTGAAACACTTAGTCTGGCAAATGAAGTGCCCTGCCACCATTTAATCATTTTTATTCTCCTGTGCACGTCATTGGGCTTTGAATCTGTTTTTGCACCACTCATTGCACCACTCATTTAACCATGGTGTCCTGTGGCATAGATTTGCTGAACTGGAAGACACCCTATATGCCACGATGCCTGCCAGAGAAATCGGCAATGATCAAGCACTCTCATCTGCAGATGCACCTTGTATTGTCTTCCACAATAACAAGTTGTCATTTAGGTAGTCTCTTCCTTTATCTGGAAATTACTAATGGAGTTTTCATTTAAACCAAGAAAATATCCTCCCAGTCTTTCAGTCTCAACTCCTTTTCCCAGTTTAGATGTCTCAAGAGCTCTGAAATACTACTCACAGTGGGGGAAATCCTTTACCCTTTATGAGCATCTGTTTGTCACAGACAGTGGTCACTCCAAGTAAGAAAAGTGTCTAAAGCAACTATCACTTGGTAGATAGTCTTCTGTTTGCCCAAATCTAGTCTTCTGTATTTCCAAATCCTACTTCACAAAAGAGTGCCGTTTCTTTATAGACTTCATGCTTATTCATTCTGACCAAAAGCAACATTTGGTGGAACTTCGGGTCTTATCCCTACTGCATTGATGTGTAGGTGATAAATGGATGCATTTTAAGGAAAAATATACATTTAACCTGGAATGCATGCCCAAATTGCACAGTGTTTCTGACTTCTAACTGGAGATTACTCACCTTGTGAATACCCCCAGATGCCAAAATGTATCTGGAGATTGTTCTCACCAATACCCTCACAGGTGGCATTGTGTGGCTCAGCATTGGGTTCATCTTGCCTTGGATGTGACATTGTTGCCCCTACATAGCCGCTACCTCCACTCATTGATGTCCGTTTCTTCATGTCTGCACCGTCTGATGTGGACCTGGTGCTCGCCCCCTCAAATTTTGTCAGTTTGCCAGACTATTTTTTTGACAACTGGTCCAGTGTGCAAGGAACATGTCTCATTCAAAGACAAGAGTTCAAACCGTGGAAGGACTGCCAACAACAGATGTCATTGACAGGCCCCTACGAGGTCTGTCTGTGGTGTCCAAACGCGACTCAGCATCATGTGACAAATGCTCAAAGATGAGCCTGAAGGCGATCCGTAACGGCGAGGCTAACAACCTTTATGACGTGGTGAACCGTAAAAGTCAAAATAGATCCAGTCTAAGACGACATCTAGAGAGCATAAACGCTCTCACTCTGAAAGCCGTTCTGCAGATGATTTTCTTTGAGAGCAAAGTCATCAGGGAAGTTGGAGAATCATAAGAGGTTAAAACAAGGCTATCCTTTATCTGCGCCTTTTCAAGAGGCCTTGCAACACCCTGTATACTGGTAGGATGCAAATTCTATCTCTGTCTTCTGAATCGATTCCATCCCTTGTTCCAAATGTTAATTTATATAATGTCCCCAATTTAGAGGCTCAGAAAGAACAATTGATGGACAGAATGCAGGACAATGTCATGCATTCCCCCAGTACAGAGATCTGGGCCTAAATCCATCTTTTTTTTGCTCACCATGCCATTCCAGTTTGAACTCAGCCATATGAAAATCAGCCTTGACCCTGTGCCCAATGGGAACAGTCCAGCCCGAACTGCCAGGTCAGGTCTTCCCAACAGCGATGCTACAACAACTCTGCAGTTTCAAGGAAGCCATGGACAAAAATGTTGCCATCTGCACCTACTGTGCCACTTGACCTTGCACTGACATCGACTGTTGACCTCTTTTGGTACCACAACCTTTGCCAGGACCCCATACTTTGAGGCCAGAGCTGATGCCAAAGGAGAAACCGATAGTCCTTTCAGACTCTGAAGCCCACCCAAAGGGACCTCCAGGGACAGCATTTTTGGTACTTGGCCGGGTCCCTATGGATCACCTTCATGACCTAAGGATCCTAGGTGGCCTCCAGTCTGTCTGTCGCCTGTGGATTCGTCTTCTGCACCTGCTTTGCCACTTGACCATGCACCTAACCTCGGGCACAATGCAGAACCCTACACCTCTTTCGGTGCAGCAACCTATGCCAGAACCTTTTACTTTGAGCCGGGACTGATGCAAAAGGGGAAGCCAATAGTCCTTTCAGACTCCGTAGCCCAACCAAGGGACCTACATCAATGTCACATCCACTACAACATCTTTCCCACTCTGATTCTGAAATGCAGCATCACGAATATGATGCTGAACAGATGATGATGATGCAAAAAGAACAATTGATGGACAGAATGCAAAACAATGTCATACATTCACCCCATTACTGAGATCTGAGCCTAAATCCATAATTTTTTTGCTCGCCATTCCAGTTTGGACCCAGCCATATGCAAATCAGTCTTGGCCTTGCGCCGAATGGGAACAGACCAGCCGGAACTGCCAGGTCAGGTCCTCCCTGGACTGGAAACAAGCATCCTAGGACCGGTCTCGGGCTTTCAGCCCTCATCAGCCAGGAGAGCTTGAATCCAGTGGCATGGAGAGCACGGGACAAACTTCTGGGCATACCCATCCCGCTCGGGGTGACAAATGCAAAAAGAACAATTAATGGACAGAATGCAGAACAATGTCATACATTCACCCCTGTACAGAGATCTGGGCCTAAATCCATAGTTTTTCTGTTCACCATGCCGTTCCAGTTTGGACCCAGCCATATGCAAATCTGTCTTGGCCCTGTGCCCAATGGGACCAGTCCTGCCCGAACTGCCAGGCCAGGTCCTGCCTGGACTGGAAACAAGCATCCTAGGACCGGTTTCGGGTCTTCAGCCCTCATCAGCCAGGATAGCTTGACTCCAGTGGCATGTAGAGCACGGGACCTGGCTTGGCAGTTCGGGCTGGACTGTTCCCACAAGGAACACGGTCTAGACTGATTTGCATATGGCTGGGTCCAAACTGGGGTGGTGTAGTGAGCAAAAGAATGAAGGATTAACTCAGATCTTTGTAACTGGGGGTGAATGTTTGCATTGTCCAGCATTCCGTCCCTCAATTGTTTCTTTTGCATTTGTCGCCCTAAGTGGGAAGGGTATGCCCAGACGTGGGTCCCGTGCTCACTACACCACTGGATTCAAGCTAGCCTGGCTGAAGAAGGTTGATGCCCTGAAACCGATCCCAGGATGCTTGTTTCCGGTCCAGGGAGGACCTGGCTTGGCAGTTCGGGCTGGACTGTTCCCACAAGGAACAGGGTCTAGACTGATTTGCATATGGCTGGGTCCAAACTGGGGTGGTGTGGTGAGCAAAAGAATGAAGGATTAACCTAGATCTTTGTAACTGGGGGTGAATGTTTGCATTGTCCAGCATTCCTTCCATAAATTGTTTCTTTTGCAGATGATGATGATGACAGTAACTTTTAGGAGGATAACCTATTTTTTGACTTACAGGATGGTAATGGCCTGGGCACATCTCCTGCCTTTGGCCTTGTGAGGAAATGGGATGTGTTCTACGGCGTGGTACTCTTAAGCTACTCTGTAGCTGTGACTGAACATTCTGGCTCACAGAAATGAACTTGAATAAATCATTTAAACAACACCAAAGCAATTAAAGAATAAATATACAAAACACTTCAGAACTCAGACACCAAAGCATAAAAATAGATTGTATTTATATGTAATTTTAGACACCAGAGCAATACACCAGAGGATTCTTGGAGATACAGCATTCATAAGGTACAGTAAACATGCACTTTTTACTCAGCCAAAAACAAACATTGGCAAATTCAACGAATCTGCCACTAAAACTTTTTTCAAGAAAACCGTTGACAAGTATCAATGCGGTTACTTTGACTTATTTTAGATGATGAACTCTTGCAGGTAGCCAGTCAGGGGGACCAGCAATGCCCTCAGAAACAGTTACTTTCAGAAAAGAAGCAGTCTTCAGTCAGTTCCAGGTGTTGTGTCCCCTTGCCATATGGAAGTGGTTCTGATGCAAGGGATACAGGATGCTAAAAATGCATGAGGAGGCTGTGGATGTATTGGTATTGACGGGGTTTTCCTGTGACTACTCCTTGGTCCAAGGCCTTGGTAAGGTGGTCCAGGCCACAAGGTTCAATGTCCCTTGGAGTCCTCTTAAGCCTGGCAAAAGTTCTGTCGCCCTATATCGCAGGCCTAGTGCAATCCTTCCTTGGGCGGTAACTTGCCTTTGGGCAACCAAGCTGCACTCCGACGACTCTCCCGGGTCCAACAGACTCAAGGGCAACTTTGAGTGTCTGGTCCTGGTGAGGTTCTGTAGCGATCCGAACCCGTGTGTTCGGTATCGTAGTACTGACACGATTTTGGTACCAGTGAACCGTAAATGATCCATTTAGTATGTGACAGTGTTTTCGCTGTGCTACGAGCATGGATTCACTGAGAAATAGGGCATTCTGTTGTAAATTCATGGCATCCATCTTAGATACGGCATCCGTTTTGTTTCTTGCCCTCACATAGTCAATGGACAAGCAATGACCCTGGCTGAATCACCTTGTTAAGGACACGTAAGCTTTAGTCCAAGGAAGCTGATGCTGCGTGACTAGGCAGAAGCTACCTCCCTTGCCTGAGGCCAATCGTGCTATACTGGTTCTTGTGTTCGTTGGCCTGATCACGATTAGGAGGCCGAAGACAGTAGCCATGCCCGTTTATGACCCACAAGCATCTCTTATCCTACTTATCAATCTTTCCCACCTGGCTCCGCTCCTCTCCTTCTGGGCTTTTACTATGGGGAGGATACAATTTTTATGATGGGGAGGATCGGTCGAAGAATGGAAAACTGACATGAAGACTTGATCGAAAACTGGAAACTTACAAATAATTATCGTTTGGTATATGTTTATTGTTTGTTTGGGATACCGGGCTAGGCATGAAAGATATTTTTGCAATGCTGCCTGAGGACACATTTGGTGTATTTAAGGAGCGACCCACTTTATACAATTTGAACAGTCTCCTAGATTCTGCCTTTGTGTGGTTCCTACGACTTCTGTGTCCCTGCAGTAAATAAACCTTGGTCTCTGACGCCACCATCGAGAAGCCCGTGTCTCTGTTTATTTGTGCACCAAGGCAGGAAGGAACTCAGGGGTCTTTTGGGTGTTGTTTCCCTGACACCTCTGGACTCTAGGAAAGTCCAGAACCTCAATGGGCCCTGGTGCTGCACGGCAGTGATTCGAATGTCTGGGCTACATCTTGCCTTAGGAGGTGGTTGCACTTTTGTGTCCCTGTGTTGTGAACAGAAGGTCAGCCAACTGACCCTTGGAGTCTCTTGCTTCAACTTGGCTCAGGAGTTGACATCTCCACAATCAGAACCCAGCAGGCACAGTCCCTTCTCCTTTGTTAGCCACCAGGTTCAGCAGGTGCAGTCCTGCTCTTCAAACAGCTCGCTCAGCATCCAGGGAATGCTGTGTTTAGTGTGTTTTTGGCGTATACTTCAGCTCTGGGCTGTTTTGGGCTGCCATCCTTGTCAGTTAGCGGTCTAGTTGCCACGGAGGGGGTTGTCCTGTAGGGACATAAGAAGGGCCAGTGAGCAGGTGCGCTTTCGGGTCTGTTGATTTTGTTCTTGTTGGAGGGAGGCATATTTTTATTGTCTGTTTGCCTTTTTTAGCATTTTAAACGTACCTGAATATTTTGAGCCTGCTCTTCAAACGGCTTGCTCGGCATGTGGGGAATGCCGTGTATACTGCGTTCTTGCCGCTATACTTCTGCTTTGGGCTGCCGTCTGTTAGCAGTCTAGTTGCCGGGAGGTGTCCTGTAGGGAAATAAGAGGGGCCAGTTCGTGGATGTACAGTGGAAACACGTGGCGGGCGTGCCAAAGTCACCCCTAAGGCAAGCCTGTCTGCGTCTGTCTGGTCTCGGCCCGCAATATCATCTCAGCAGGGCCCATGCAGAAGGTATTCCCCGCCAGAGATTTATGCTCTTAACCATAGTGCTTCATGTTCTGATCAGTTTGACCTGTCCACCTCAGCCCTGCCGCTTATCTGCCCTCTGTGTTCCCTCAAACTGTATGGTTTCTGTCATCCTTTAGTGCCTTCTGGATTAATTGCTCCTTGAAGGCTAGTAGCCATCATGCCAATAAGCTAAGTTTCTAGGCAGCATCAATAAATGTACGTTCCCTTCACAAAAATGCATTGCACATCTTTGAGCTTCTCAGGAATGAACACTTGGTTCTCTTCCAGGGGATCCTCATCAAAGTCATAAGCATTAGAATATTCCCCCCATGCGCGGGATCCCGGAAACAGTATATTATATGTGCCCCACATATATATATCGCCATACATATATAACTTTATGTATAAACAAGCAACTGCAGCCAATAAACACTAGAGCTGAAACATGCTGTAAGGAATTTCCACTATACAGAAAAAATAGCATTATAAACATGAGAAACAACATTATAACTTGTTTAGAAACTGTTTTAATGCTCAGAAAACAGCAGAAATTCTTATAAATCACTGAAAGCATAGGAAGCTCCCAGGCTGCATTGCAAATAACCAGTCTAAAAAGACTGAAAAGCTAACCAATAGCTGCATAGCAATAAACTGACACCGTGCCTTTAAGGCACACCTGACCCCCAACTTCCCATCATGCCTCAGGGGCGACAGTTAGGTCAGTTGTTCTTTGCGGAGACTGAAAAGTCATGGCACAAAGAAATAATAACCTCTGAAAAAGATAGCACACCTTTGCCCGGGGAGGCGGGAGGGTTGCTTATGACTTTGATGAGGATACCCCTGGAAGAGAACTAGGATTACAGGTAAGTAACTAATCCTTCTCTTCCAGGGGATCCTCATCAATAGTCATAAGCATTAGAATAGAATAGCGAGCCTCACCTCATCTCCCTGCGGGCAAAGGGAAGAAACAGAGAATGAACAGTATGCTTAGATAGACCAAGCTACCCAAAAGGTTCCTCAAGGAGGCTTGGCCAACTTGAGCATCCGCTCTTGAATCGGATTCTAGGCAATAGTGCCTGGTAAAGGTATGAACCGATTTCCAGGAATATTGGAATAGGTGGACACTCGCTGGCATGGTTGGGCTCCTTTCTATCGAGCAGATGTCAGTTTGTGTGGATGCTGCCATTTGCATTTGACTCCAAATCCATTGAGGTTGGCATTTCCCAGGGCTCTGCCATGAGTCTGTGATTGTTTAATGTCTATTTGTCCCCTTTGGCAACCCTGGTGGAATCCTTTGGAGTGCAGGTCATCTCTTACACTGACAACATGCAAATCATTGTAACTTTTGACAGGAACATCTCTAGTGCTCAAAGTAGATTGAAGTGTGCATGACAGAGGTATTCCAGTGAATTTTTCAGAGCAATCTCCAGTGCAACACCAGTAAGACAGAGGTTTGGGCTAGTTAAGCTACCAACCCCCACTACAGTGGTTAGGAATCTTGGCGTGAACTTCAACAGCAAATTGTTCTTCACACCACAAGTGGAGAGTGTAGTTTGGTCATGTTTTGACCTTCTCTGGTTTCTGAGGAAGTACTTGTACGTGCTCCTGGCTTGTTGTCAGAAAATGATATTCCGTGCCAGTACGGCTGGACTATGTCAAGGCATTATACTGGGGTCTCCTTTAGAATCAACTTAAGAGACTCCAGTTGGTGCAGAGCGCTGCAGCCCGGTTCCTGCTTAACATTCGAGGAACATTTTTGTTCACTTCCATCTCAAGGAGCTGCATTGGCTTCACATCCGGGCGTGATTCAAATTCAAGGGACTAGTGCTACCCCACAGACGGACTAGACCCCAATTATTTAACTAAGAGACTTCCTCACTGTCACCCATCCAGAACTATATGCTCTGCTGCTGCATTGATGGCAGTGGTGCCTATGATGAAGAGGAAGAGATGGGGAGATACCGCCTTCTCTGCACTAGCTGTTGTGGGCATGAATGCTCTTCCCCTGCACCTTTGTGCTATAAAGGATGCTCGTTCCTTTAAACACAGCTTGAAAACATGGCTTTTTAATGGTGCCTTTTAGTTTATGCTCCTCTCCTGTGATATCAGCAGGCAATGAACCTGTAGTGCCAGGACACTCTATAGAGTAACTGTGCGCTTTATAAACTCTTATTTGATATTTGATTTGATTGAACAGCTGGCTGCTGAGGGTCGGTTCACCTCTAGCAGTTGTAAGCCACGTCTAGATGGCTGACTTGTTGATGCTTTTGGTATTTCTATCAATGTGCTGAAGTCACCGCTGACTCGTTCACAATGCCTCCCCATCAATCGAGTCATCCTAGACAATGTACTCTTCCAAGCCTTCCCTCCGCCACAACTAGTCTGGAACATTAGGGTTATGATTTCAGTGTTTCAATCTTTGACCTACGACTCAATGAGAATGACTGAGGCCTCTTCACCTCTTGTATCCTGCTTATGGACAATGTGGACCATGCCATGGGGCACATGCAGGCTCTGCAGTGGGATCTGAAGTCTCAGTGGACTCAGCATCAAGGGAATCTTTCTGATTTCATCCATTTGTTGGAGAAGACTAGAACAGACCTCCAGTGGTGGCTGCTAGACCGAAAGTGGACCGGGTACAGAGCCCTCTGCATGCCCCACCCTGAGCTAATAGTTGTTATGAGTGCAACATTTCTGGGTTTGGGAGGTCATCTGAAAGAGGTGGAGATCAGTGGACTGTGGGCTCGTGCGGAATCTCACCTCCACATCATCTTGTGGAGTTGTGGGCAATTCACTTGGTACTGAAAGCGTTCCTTCTGACCATCATAGTGGAACGGGTGTGGGTTCTCACAGACAGTCCTACCGCAATCTAGTAGTGCGTCAGGTTACGTAGTCCGCTGACACTAACATTAAAGAGGACGAAGCTGGAACACCCTATTGGCCCAAACCTTTGCTTACCTTACAGCCCCCGGCACCTTCTACTACCGTCTTGTATGCAGTTGAAGACCCGCAGGAATACCCCTGCGAGCCCTTTCAAATCTGGCGGCCAAGCGAGTCCGGGAGAGCAAGACCCACTCCCTGGTAGGAGGAGTTAACGGGTCCGGAAAGTGAAATCGACCTGGAAGAGTCAGAGACATCGGCGGCCTTATTGAGGAGAACCGAAGAAGGCGGTCGGATAACCAGGTAAGCCGCGAAACATCCCCGAGCTGAAGACGACGACCAAGACGTAGTACCGGAGGTGAAGACCCACCCAGAGGACCCGACGAGAGTGCCTGGAGGCCAACGACCTCATGAGCTGCCCAGCCGCATTCCTCGAGGAACGTGGCTCACCCAGGTGCGTGCTTTGTTTCAAGGGTGAGGGCGGTGGGTAGAGGATAGGATGCGGTCCTTCCTAGGGGGGAGTCAGTAAAGTACGACTCCACAAGACCTACCTAGGTCCCCTCGCATTACCCACTTAGTTGGTGGACGTTTTTATTTTACACCAAACTGCATGACGGGTCCATGCCTCCCCCTCACTCCCTATCCTACAGTTGTTAGATAAAGCAACCAGACGGCTGATGCTTATTTTTCTTTCCATTTGTTTTTTTTTAGGTATACTCGGATCCTGCCTGATCGGAAATCCGTGGTGGAACATACCGAACACCAAAGAAGACAGCTATTCCCCCTATGGACCCAAAGAACGGATTGTTTAAGTTCTCGTATGACTGTTAAAGAACGGCAATAAAAGTGTCAAGAACCGCCTATCTGGCTCATCCTTTCTTTGCCCCGCGACATAGTGGTAGTAGTTTATTTGACCAGTATATGAACTTATTAGATGAAAACAAGTACATTACAATATTTACAAGAAGAAAAAAATGTAATACAACACCAGTTTAAAACATATTTTCTAAAAATCCCAGTTATGTGACGCTGTAGATAAAAACAAGATCAGAGGATTCTCGCTAAAATTCCTATCTTTTAGTGCTTTTTTTAACTAATAAAGTGCTCATATTTAAAGCAGCTCTCAAAGATTCCATATATCAATGGACTAATAATGGTCCTTATAACAGCTATCTGGGTATGTCACATGGTACATAAGGAAGCATTCTAACAATATTCTGCAAAATCTTTAGTGCTGTCATTTAAACCATTGTAAAAATGTAAGTACTAAAACATCTAGATTATCCAGGGTCAGATGTGTGTATATACACAAAAAAATGCTAAACCTTGTGACATCAATAACATTTTTATCATAGTGTAACCTTGGGAAATGCAATGTAGTATTGCAACATTCAAGGTGGAGTAGGCTTGTGGGTTCTGTGACAGGGGGCCTTGTATCTCTGGAAGTGGCTGAATGACCAGGCCATCTCCTTGGTGGCACAGATCCTGGCAGTATCTTTAAATACCAGGGCGGACAAACTCATCCAACATTGCCTAGTAAATTACGAATGGCAGCTGTACTCCAAGGTGGCAGACAGCATCTATCAACAATGGGGAGAACCCTGGGCCAAAGTATTCATCAATGCAGTGTCCAAGCTTTTGCACGTTTGAGTTCCCAAGATGGCTGTCTCTAAGAAACACATTCCTCCTAGTGTGGAGCTTGAGACTCCTATATGCCTTTCCACCTTTACCTCTCCTGGCCAGAGTTCTCAAGAAGATCAGGAAAGATACGCCCGAGTCATCCCGTCGGCGCCGGACTGGGCAACAAGAGTGAGGCAAGAGTGTGGTACCTGGAACTACTGCCCATGAGCATCTGTCCTCTACCCTAGCTGCCTCTTCAGAAGGACTTCCTGCTGTAGCAGCAGGGCAGGGTCCTCGCCGAAACCTACACAGCCTACACCTCCATATGTGGATAATGAGCAGTGGCAGGTGATGGCTTTTGTTCTATGGTGTTCCCCATGCGCATCCGTCCGTTACAGGCGCAGTTAGCTGACATACTGTTATTTTGACTTGTGTTGACCGAGCAAGGCCTTGCTATGGCAACAATTAAGTGTCACTTATTGGCCCTCTCTTCATTTTACTCCTACCTAATCAGTCATCATTTGTTCAAATAACTTGTGATGCATTTCTTGAAAGTGATGATTCACATGTTTCTATCAGCACCTTTTGTAATGGCTCTAGGGAACCTTAACTTGTGTGGCCCATTTAAAAACAAAGCAAACAGAAGGAGATGATGGACGGAGCACTGAAACATTTTCAGACACTCACCCCCAGTCACAGATCTGGGTTGAATCCATCATAGTTCTTTAGTTTACTTCGCCACCCCAGTTGAGACACAGTTATATGTAAATCAGTCTTGACCCTGTGCCTCATGGGAACAGTCCAGCCCAAACTGCCGAGCTATGTCTTCCCTGGACCAGAAACAAGCATCCTGGGACTGGTTTTGGGCTAAGAGCTCTCATCAGCCAGGCTAGCTTGAATCCAGTGGCAAAGTGAGCAAGGGACCCACGTCTGGGCATATCCTGCCAACTTAGGGCGAACAAAGCAAACACAAGGAGACGCTGGAAGGAGCGCTGACACTTTTCAGACACTCACCCCCAGTCACAGATCTGGGTTGAATCAATCATCGTTCTATAGCTCACTTCGCCACCCCAAAACAGACACAGCTATATGCAAATCAGTCTTGACCCTGTGCCTCATGGGAACAGTCCAGCCCGATCTGCCAAGCTATATCTTCCCTGGACTGTAAAGAAGCATCCTGGGACCGGTTTTGGGCTAACAGTCCTCATCAGCCAGGCTAACTGGAATCCAGTGGCTAAGTGAGCAAGGCTTTCTTGCCCTAAGTGCTCCCGGTATGCCTAGACGTGGGTCCCGGGCTCACTGTGCACAGGGTCAAGACTAATTTGCATATGGTCAGGTCTAAACTGGGTTGGCATGGTGAGCAAAAGAATGATGGATTTAACGCAGATCTCTCGACTGGGGTTGAATTTTTTGATTTGCTCTGCATTCTGCCCAGCAATTGTGTGTCTTTTGCCGTTTAAAAACAATTCACAGCTCTTCTCCCTGCCTCCTCATGCTGAAGACCATCTTGCTCATAGCCATCAACTCAGCACGTTGCGTGAGTGAGCTACAGGTGCTGTCTTTCTAGCTGGCTTATACCATATTCACAGGTAAACTCGTAATGAGGACAAAAGCAGCATTCCTACCAAAGGTCTTCACACCCTTTCACATAGGACAGTCTATCACCCTGTAATCTTTCCATGACTCTCTTCATCCATCTAAAGAGGAACTGATACTCCATTGCCCTCATCCTAAGAGAGCTTCTTCATCAATTGCACCCACAAAAATCGGATGGATGATCAACTCTTTTTGGGTTTCTCTGGAGTGAAAACGGGGTGTGCAGAAGAGGAAAATGTACTTACCTTTGGTAAGGTTCCTTGTGTTGTAAACTCTATTTAACCTAGATTCCTCACTAACCCACCCTCCTCTCCATTCTGCAAAATGGACTAATCTAGTCCATTTTAATAATATTCTAAACTCGAGATCTGCACACAGGTGGAATCTAATTTCCAATGGCTGAGCGTCTGACAGCGGAGAAAGAGATCAGGAAAAAAATGGCGTCACTGTGCAGAGGTGGTGGTTATGTAAGGGCCCCTGCAACTCATCTACCAACACATTATATGACAAATCTCCAGATCCAGTCTGGGGATATTCACAAGGTGAGAAATCTACAGTTAGATAGAATATCTACCTGAAGGAGTGTTAGCAAAGTGCAGTGACTTTTTCTTCAGAACCCCCCAACAATATCATGTCAACCACCCTTCCATTTCCAATGAGTATAAAACCACCACCAAGCAGAGTATCATACCCCCACCAGAGGGGTGTCCACAAGTCAACACAAAAGGAGGGAGCCTCCCTCATATTGTGGTGAGGGGCCCTTGAGTCTCCCATATTTTACAAATATGTGTAGACCTGGGGCTGAACGGGTTAGGGGCCTGTGTTTACCGCATAATACTATTCCAACCACGAGGGCAACAGCAGCAATGCACTTAAATGCAGGTGGCGTGATTATTTTTAGAGGAATTGCAATGCTGATTTTATTTTGCCCATGCATAGCACCAGTACTGACCGCCTTGCCAAGAGTCTTATCCGAAAACGCTTACATAGTTTTGCCATTATTGGTGCTGAGCGAAACTCAGGTTTTCTCTTAAAAATATGTACATCATCGTTGAGATGTATGTTTCAGCATCTTTTATTAAGAAATGTTGATTGTCGTCAGATGACACAGTCATTTATATTTTGTGGAAATCCAAGCATTGGTTCAAAATTCCATGTGGGTGTATGCCTCCTTATCTTAAACCATTTATAAGCTTTTTGGCATGCATAATGTATTCCTACTGTTCACAAATATGAGCCTTCTGATTTTCCAATTGAAAGTGAATGTCTTGCACATTGCTCTAGAATGTTATGTTTGTTTCCATTTTGTTAATTTTGATTGATGGTCATGAAAGGAAAAAACTTTAAAAACAAATCCGTCTTAAAACAGTTTGAAAACAAAATCATAATGCTTTCTCATGTTAAAAAACAATGTTGTTTTCTTCTTTTTTTCTTCCTGTAAAGGCTTGAAGCTGCTAAAGACGATTACCGTGCTCACTGTGAAGAGCTGGAAAAACAACTTATTGAGACACAGCATAGAAACGACGAGTTGGCTAGTTTGGCAGAAGAAACCAGGGCTATGAAAGATGAAATAGATATTCTTAGGTATGTAAATATAATGCCAAATTGTGATTGATACTGAAAGATTGAAAAATACTCAATTTCATATTTTTACAAAGGTTATTGTTGTATTTGCTGCCACATTAAAGTGCGGCGTATGCCATATTTGTGGTTTTGGTGGCTGCCAAAAGGATTTGGGGTGTTGCACAGTAATAATGGAGAAAAGTCCCCTCCAAGAGAATAGTTTTGAAAAAATTGAACTAAATAGTGTACATTGCATAACGATTTTTAAAGAAATTGCCAACAACAATAAGGTGTTAAGGTATTTCTGAACGGACAATCACGAATAGGACTGAGCTTTTTTTTTATTTCAGCAAACAGAAATTCTGGGTATATACATGCCAACAGACCCAATTCAGTTTTTTAACACCCAAAATGGCTTTATTTTAGATGTCCCTCTCCTGAAATCTACTCCGTTTTAGTGTAAGTCAATTGGGTAAAATAATTCCCCCGATTGTGTTTTCAAAATATCCCTCTTACCATTTTCAAAATGTTGGCAGGTATGGTGGAAACTGCATTTTCTCGGGGATCCATTTCTGCTTACCAGGCACTACAAACAAAAACATGAATAGTAGTTAGTTATTTATAGTGGCCCACAGACAGCTATGAGATGGTCAGCTGCCAACATGTTGCAGGAAGTTCTTGTCATAGCTATTCTAATTGACAGTGAGCAGCCTATAGTAAGCGACAGCAGGCTGATTGCTTAGATAACGTCACACTCATTGCTCACCCTTTCAGCCAATCAAAATAGGTGCAGTTGTTAGGTTCATTAGGTTTTTCCTGCACAGCGCTTGCACTGTGCTTGTGAAATCCATTGTATTTAATATATCTTAAAAGGGGCTTACATACTGCCCTTACTTCTTATTTGTAGTCGTTCTTGCTACTTTACTTTTTCTCCATTTCTATTTGTTGTAGCGTTCTATTCCTTGTTGTTCCTTGGGTGTTTCTCTTATCAGTCTCCCGTGGCCCAAGTACTATTTTTATCCGCTTTGGTGGATGGAACTTCATTTATTAGGTCAAGGCTCCACAGCGTTTGCTGTTTACCTTTACTTATCTACCTCTGTCTGCACACATTTAAGGCATATTTGTTTTTGCTCATCCAATGATTTATTAATTTCATTTCTTCCTTTTGTTTGTCCAAAACCGTTACTTAAATTCCCCTGGCGCACAAAACAACAATTTTTTAAATGTAATCTCGTCCTGTCAGCACGCATTTCTACTGTGTCTGTTTTGTTTTACTTTCTCCCAAGTGCATGACCCTCTACAGTTTGTCTCAGTCCCTCATTCTGCTCCCCCTTTCCCTCCTCCCATGTACCTCTCTCATGTTGCTGCTCCCACAAGCCAAAGCGACCATAATCCTGCGCAACATTAATTTCCTTTGAATACTGTTTACATAGCTCTCTGTGGAAACACGTTTGCATTAAAAATGCCAAGGATTAGCAATTAAAACCAATGGCGTGCGGTAAACTTCTGGCTTTGGTTGCTCCTTCGGTTTGCCATTATGCAGATTTTAACTGATAAAAGGTACATAGGGTGTATCTTTAGGGTATGATGTTAATGGGGCATCCATCGTGAAAGTGCAGATTTCAGTATTTCCAAATTCTGAGGACATGCAAAAGTAAATGCCAGTGAGTGGAAGTTTATGTGTGTATACAAGTCACCTAGGGCACAGAGGCGACTTTTGGAAATCTCTAGCTTGAAGAATTGCTTTCACAGCTCACTCGCACACTGCCTCGCCTCTCAAATGGTGAACTTCCACACAATTTCCAGTTTTATTTCAGAATGACTGATTAAAACAAAACATCTGCTGTTTATTGGAAAACAGTAAAGGTTGCAACTTATTTTACACAGTGGATATTTGTATTTACTATAGGTGTGTGCAAAATACACGTTCATAAATGTTCAGATCAGTTTCTGCGTTTAGATTTTGGGTGAGCAGTCAGGAAATTACATCGACTCTAGGAATATCACGTCATCTTTTCAAAATACTTGTTATTTCCATTCCCTTTTAAAGAGAAATAAATTCTGTAATTTGAAATTGTTTTAACATTGATAGTGTTATTTGTTTAATCACATTACTAATGAAATACCAAAAGGCTCTGTTACACAATATCCTATGGGTAATGTAATACAAATGCAGATCATATATGTTCACTGTGGTGATGCGCACATAAGATTTCACAGTTTTGGGCAGTGTTTTGATTTATTCTGGTGTAGCACTCTCCCCACCAAACACACCCATCCCCATTTTATGTGTGCACAAATTGGGGCAGGCTCTCCTCCTGAATCAAGGGCAGGTTTCTCATGCGAAGCATTGCATTAGAACTCAGTGTTCCACCAGCTAGACGGTTTTTGAGAACCTACGCCATGTCCTCAGTCACATGAACTTTCCTGTAGCTTGTTTTTCATGTGCTTGTTAAAACATGTTGCATAGCGACGCTAGCTGCTATACAACATGGCTAAACATTTTTTTTAAAAGAGCTGTGACTTGGCCAGCGTTGACCGCATTATATGGCTTTTGTTTTTTAATTTTAAGCCAAAGCAGTTAGCACTGCTGTTTAACATATTTGTAAAAATGAAAGTGATGCTCTGTAATGTAAGTAGGGCACCAAGCTTTTACTTCGATCATACCAAAGAATGCTGCGTGAATGATCAGCTCCTGTGGGATTCACCGAAGTGAAAAAGGGCAAGGCCATGCAGAAAAAGGACCATCTCCCGTGGATCGTGTTCTGCATGAAGATCTGCAATGCACTGGCCAAAAGCAGCCTCCTGAATCATTCAATCAATCAATCGTTATTTGTAAAGCTCGGCTAGTCACCCGCGAGGGTATCCAGGTGCTTGCATTGAAGGACTGCATGCTCATTCTACCACAGCTATAGCTGCTACCACTGCGTTGGAACCCAGAGTTTATGTTTATTACTTCTGCTACCTGTGTGGACTTCACTTTATGCATGCACAAAGCACTCCTATCTTGACAGCCAGCTTAGCCGAGAGGTGCATTTCTCCCGCTTGGTCATTCAAGACTTTTTCATTTGAGTACATTCACAGACCCAGCTCCAAATAAGTACTACTTTGATATCTATTCAAAAGGTGAGGAATCTTCAGTTAGAAGTCTCTAGCAGAAGAACAAGTTACTTAGAGTAATGCTCTTTCTGGTAGAGACTGCCTAACTGCAGATTTCTAAGTGACCCTCCCTCGATTAATAGGACTCCAGTTCTAGGAATCTGCACACTGCTCAAATAAATTTACTGTTGAGGCTCTTTGTCTTCTAATGCAACGGACATCAGCGCAATGGAGTGGAAAGGCGTTAGTGTGGAGCAGCATGGTGCCACCTACCGGCACACAGAGGTACTACTGAAAAAACTTTCCGGATCCAGTCTGACGCCTAGGTAATTTTGTATTATGCAGTTAGATAGTCTCTACCAGAAAAATAAGTAACTTGTTCATTAAGATATTCATTACACCACATGATAGATAATGTTCTATAAGGTATTGTATTAACTACCTTATTAACTGTTTTTGAAACATAAGCCTAGAAGGCCTAAAAAGCATTATTGTGTGTGTATATTATCCCAGCAATTTGGTATAACAAATCCACCATATTCTCATTGGGAAGTTCTTGCAAAACGTTTGCATAATGTTCATAAAAATTACAATTAATGTAATTTGACTCTCTAACTACTTTCACACTGTGCTTTGGCACATCTGCCTAATGATAGATGATTGCCAAGCCATTCATTATTGCAACAGGGCCCTGAGAGTCGAAATCAATAATGCCTAACTAAGCACACTCACCCACCAGTGGGTTATTATGCATTAATCCCACAGCTGTGAGTCATTATGCCTTTGTCGTTAGGCCACCATCAAAGCCAGCACAAAACTAAATAGTAACATCTCTACTGTCCAAAAGCAACGAATGATCTCTACGTACTTGGAGGCTATATCAATCTTAAGTACATTTTCCTGCTAATGAAGCAGCGACCCAGTCTTATTGGCTGCCCCCTCAATTTTTTCTTTTTTTAAAACATATTTTTACTAAGGAGCAAAAATCATATAGATTCCTCCACATACATGCTTACTTATGGCTGCTAGCAGTAATTATTTACAGACATTTACAGCCCACTGTCATGATACATTTCACATTTGAGCCCCCTACACAATTCATTGATATAGCTGGGTCGAATCATAATTTACTGACATAAGCCAACAATAGGGGTGACCAACGGGCTTTTCGCTCTGACTTAGCGAGTCCCACCGTCCAAGTGTATCCTTTACTCCTTCAAGTATGTTAATAGTCAACAAGGCATATAGATTCATAAATATGTACATGGTTGCCAGTAGCGATTATGGGCAACCCGTAATTAACTCCTATAATTGAGACAAAACAAAAGAACAAATAAGCTAATACATGACGGATGTCCAATAAATGTTTCCCTTTATATTCTCCACAGGGCATTTGTCTGTCTCGTCATTATTTCCAGTTATCATCTTTTGGCATAGGCAACAGAGTTGGATTATCAATTGAGCTTTTACATGTCTTAATAACATTTTGAGTTCATTGACAGTAATTTTCCAGTCACAGTCATGTCAAGTTATCCAGTCCCCAACTCCAAATATATTTTCAACCCATTCCGCTATTGGTGCCCAAATTAGGGATCCGCGTTTACTCTCCCGTTCCTCTTACAGTTATACAGGGAATATTTATGGGTAATACTCAACAGAAAAGGGTTAATTCCTGGCCTAATTAAATCTATAAAGGTGCTATGTTATAAGCCATGTGCCTGACTGCAAATAATGGGGATGTAATCTGAAAAAATCTTGATCGCAAAAGGGACAAGGCAGGATTCCATGTTTACCCCTGCTATTTGTGGTTTTGTTGATCCTTTTGTCATTCGATCCTATGATAAGCTTAGTTAGCACAAATAGGATTGATACCAAAATTCTGACATATGCAGACGATATAGCTTTGCTTTCCTCAGAGCCGAGAAGCAATCTGGTTGAATTAGAAACGGAGGCTGAACTGTTTGGGAGCATAGCAGACTCTAGTTAGTGTGCGTCAGTGATATAGAAATAAATCATAATCGAAGAGTATACAGTGCAATCTACTTAGGGGTCAAGATCACATCTAGAGAGGAGAAAATCACGGAAATAAATTTCACACCTATATTGGCGAAAGCTAGGCAAAATCTAAGGCTAATAAACAACTTGTACCTAACTCTAGTTGGTAGATGCAATGTGGTAAAAATTATTATATGGCCTAAGGTTCTATATTTATTCAGAGCAATACCACTCAAAGTAGAACTAGAATGGTTGAAAAAGGTAGACGCCATCTGTACAACTTCATATGGCTTTACAAAATGGCTCGGAGAGTCTTGTTATATATGGTGCGCCCTAGAAATAGAAGTGGATGGGCACTACCTAACTTTAGAAACTATTATTGGTCATCTTTATTGTACCATATGGGGATGAATTCTTATTACAGGGATAAGGGAAACTGCGTTGATACAACCCGAGTTACCATCCATATACAAATTGACTTTGGGTTTTGATGCTAAGGGATGTTTTGCAAGGAATGTCGAGTATGGCTGTTACAAAAAAGTTCAAATTACAACAGTTGGGCCGGCTGTTAAGATATGGAAACTGCTCAAGACTAAAATAGGAATTACAAAATATAATAAGTATACTCCACCTTTTGAGTCATCAGTCTTTCCTTCAATATTTCATGATCAAGACTGCAAAGTATTGGAGCGAGCAGGAGTTGCCTTTCTGGGGCATTTGTTTTTTCATGCTCATATGTATACGTTTAGTGATCTCCAGCAAAAGTACGGACTGGCATGGCAAAACTTTTTAAAGTACTGAAGATCAGGGACTTTATACTTAAGTTCAGCATCATTCAGCTTTCTTTTGATAACATTCCGATTTGTTTTTATTAGGCACAATAGGGGAGGTAGGATAAGGCAGATTTTTAAAGCACTGATTGATTGCAATGTTGGGTGATACAGGGCATCCAGTAAGAAGATGGGAGACAAGATTAGGGATCAATGGTAGAAGATTGCAGAAATCACTTGAAGTGAGCATGGAAGTGTTGCCAATTGCTAAATAGCCCAGACAACTTCAAAGTAGAGTTGTGCAAGATGCTTGATTCAAAGGCTTATGACATGGCCATGTAGAGCACTCAATGACTCTAAAAGAGGGAAAGTAGGATTTGTTTATTACTTCACATGTTCCTTCAATTTTTAGTCATTGCAAGGAGCAGGCATCCTGAGCAAGGGTTTCATCTCATCTAGCTAGTGGGAGATTCCCTAGTAGGGCCTTAGCGCCCTATTCAGAGCCTGAAATAGTAAACCAATAGACCCCCTTTGCAACTCATCCTAAAGGATCGTCTTTTGTTAGACTCTCATAGGACATTTGTGAATGCCTTCCCTTCTAACTCCTCTGATAATGATAGCCTCAATCTGAGTCGTAAAGTAAATGGGTGGCAATCGCTGGCCTTAATTAAATATGGTATCCCAGTATGTGGTATTTACCAGGTGTAGTAAATCCCACCTATTCCAAGTTACTCAGGTTGTAATAAGAAATGTGGTATCAGTGTATTGTGCAACTATTACCATATGTTTTGGCTTTATTCAGGCCATTTTCCCATGAGCAATTTCTGTAGATTTAACCTGCTGAAATGTGTCAGGGGAAATTTAAGATATTTCATATAATTATCTTCTGCAGTAATTACCACATACTGTGGTTACCACATAACTCAGAAACTGATTCATGCACAAACTCCGGCTTGCACAATCTGAAGTTACCTCACTAATCAGAATAAGTCCCCGAGGGTTCTTGAGAAGAACAGGGAGAGATATGGGGGCTCACTTATCCTGGCTCTGGCTTGGCCTCACTAGATCTGGTCTTAGACCTAATCTATCGTCTTCAGAAAAAAAACATTTGTCTGCACTAGAGGAGAGTCTTACTGGCCATGAATGTTAGGAGGGTGCTATTTCACTCATCTTGATATCCTGATTCTTTCTGTGCTGCACTTGTCAAATGGCTAAAATCATGCACCACTCATTGCTACACTCCGCATGGTGGCCAACCTCCATTATTCAGGACACATTCTAAAAAGGCTACTGTGGCATTGTGGGCATTATTGTGGCATGTACCTGTAGGAGACATATGCGGGCAATTACATGGGCTACACCGCAAGTATTCTGCTGTCACTACACCCCCAGACCTCTTCCCAGAGTGTTGTGAAATTTAGCCAGGGTATTCTTCACAACTTATTTACCTGCCCATTGCAGCTGTCCCTCCTACCCACCTTTCTACTAACTAACTGCCATGAAATCTACCCACAAGTTAATAACAGAATAGCCATATGTTGATAATTGGAAATAGACACAATTTGGAATAGTATAAGGATGCCTTTACAGAGACTTTGTTACTCTTAGTGTATAGACTCTCTACTGTTATCTGTGCACTCTTGCTGAGTCATTGGGCACAAAACGCACCGGTTGGGTCATATAACACATGCAGGTATACACTGTCCTGGCACCTGAAACTCTACAAAGGTCTTTGGGCCCGTCACTATGCAGCTGAGATAGCCACTGTATGAAACTGGCTCTTTCTATGATACACCATAATTAGGTATCTTGTTCAAAGAATCCAGGTATTCCCTTATGAGTGGACAGGGGCTTGCTCTAACAATCCCATGATGCTCTTTTATGGGGAAAGTGTGGTAGAGCAGCCTTAGACTTATCAAAGAGGAGTGTTAGACATCTGCAAATACACACAACAGTCAATAAATGATGCACATGACTCAATAAAGAGATCCACACCAATTTGTACAAATAACACGTATGGCATTCAGGTACAGAACAGAGACTTATAAGACCAATCGCTTAGAATTAAGGTGAGTATGGGGAAAGGTGCAAGGCAGCACCAGCAAGTGACCTCCAGCAGCACTAAGGCGGCCGGGTGCAGTGATGCAATACAGCATTGGGTGCCCAATTATAGTCTATGGGGATTGTTTTTTGGGAAAAGAGGCTGCAGGTTTTGACTGAGAGGCCAGTCTGACTAGTACCAAACATCACCATGCAAAAATCCTGGCCTTAAAAGTGACAGGTCTGGCCGCAAACTTCTGGCATTAAATTTGACAGGTCTAGTCTTAAATTTGACAAGTCTGGCAGGAAACTCCTGGCATTAAATTAGACAGGGCTGGCCGCAAACTGCTAGCCTTAAAAACTCTGGTTTTAAAAGGGGTGACATGTAGGGTTAGTCCTAAAAGTGGCATGTATGGCTGCAAAACATGGATAATTGTGTATATGTTTAAAAGTGCGCAGAAAAGTGCGTGCATGTAGGAGGGAAATGTCTGGGCCTGTTTTAAAACTGGGGGGTTGCAGACAGCTGGTGGGTGAACAGCTGCGGAGCAGGCCTGAGACCCAGGGTCTGTCACGTGACCGTGTTGTGTTGTAGAGGTGTACGCCTCTTTTAGGGGTTGTGGTTTCTTAGAATACATATAAGCATGTGGCAAGAGCCGTGGACAACAAGCAGACGTTTGAATACGCCAAGGGACCCACAGCCAAAATGAAGAGATACAACCTGCTCGTGAAAAGCGCCATGGTGGATGGCTCCCAGACCCTTATCAATAGATATTACCGCAGCCTAGCACCTCTGGTAATGGACGAGAATGCTCAACAAGAAACACCTCGGGATATGGGTTGCGACGTTACTGGTTTTGGCACCGGTCTGTGTAGGCCTATGGAGGAACTTGGGCTCAAGGATTACGGATGCCGGATGGTCCCGGTTAAGTGCGACAGCAGCGAAAGTGAGGGCTCGGGTAGTGGTAGTGTGCTTGCCGGCCTCTGTTCAGTGGACCTGGAGGAAGATGAAGAATTTGTCGCACCTCCTAACGCACCCGTCTATGAAGACATGGACCTTCAGGAGAAGACGGCTGCTGAGAAGGAAGGTATGCAACAGCCGGGGACAAGCGTCGAAGATGCTGGGACCTCGCAGGACATGGACGACTCGCAAGATTTCAGAGCCGCCGCAGAGGGCTGGGATAATGCGGAGGTTAGTAGGAAAATGTTATGAACAGGTAGTTACAAAAATGATGTATTTTATTTCTTCAACTAACGTATTGTCATTCTGTCTTCTTTTGACCCCTAGAGAGCAGCACCCGCTGGATGCACCTACTTCATAATGGACTATGGTAAAGAGGCTGTAACACCTCCTAACACGCCCGTCTATGAAGACATGGACATTCAGGAGAAGACGGCTGCAGAGAAGGAAGGTCTGCAACAGCCTGGGACAAGCGTCGAAGATGATGGGGTATCGCAGGACATTAGCGACTCGCAAGATTTCAGAGCCGCCGCAGAGGGCTGTGAAAATGCAGAGGTTAGTATGAAAATGTTATGAGCAGATAGTTACAAAAAATGATGTATTTTATTTCTTCAACTAACGTATTGTCATTCTCTCGTATTTTGAACCTAGAGAGAAACCCCAAAAAGGCCGGCTACAGAGTGGAGGCATGTGTCAGGGTGGCGACCTGCAAAAGCGAACAATGTAATTTTCAATTGTCTGTGGTGTTCAAAACAAGCTGAAAGTTCCACATGTCAAAACCGTGAGGGCTGCGATAAGTGTGTATGCGGCTCCGACGCGTGTGAAAAGGAAGAGCCAGGATTGCCCGACGACGTCCGACAGGCAGCTAAGGCTTTCGCCGCGTCTGTGGTACTAAATTGTGTCAAACGGGACTATTACAGCCTTTGTCAAGGCCATCAAATCAAAGATCCTCAGCAGGCGGCGCACGAATGCTTGTGTGAATCATACAGATCAAGAACAATACGATATATTTGTACTTTGCTAGACCCTTACAAGGTATATAAACTGCTAAGGGTTGTGTATGGTTTGTACAATGAAAAGAAAGATGTCCACCCCGATATGTTGATGATCCTGATGGGGGCAGTCAATGAGATCAGATACGCCTTAGACCCTAGCTCAAAACTAACCGCTATGCAGGGAATGGACACTGCTTTCAATAGAAGGATGATAGAAAGACTCATAGCAAGGCGTATGTGTAATGTGTATAAAAAAAATAGACAAGTATGGTCTTTGGCCCCCCGAAGACTGTTTTAAGCAGGTTCTTATGTAACGTTACATGATAGCGTGTCTTTAGAACAAACTAGTAGAATGTTAAATCCAAAAGGGTGACGCTGTGTTAAGTCGTACTATGCAGAATGTGAAAATATATGAAACCCATGTCTATGATTTTGCTACTATTCTTTATTTTTTTAATAAAATGTTCTTACACAAAACAAGCGTCATTCATTGCATTGTGTAACGGTTGATAACATGCCGGGGGGCGTGTTAAGAAAACTTTATTACGATACTAGGGGAGTTGGCAGCTTGGGGAGCGCCGAAGCTCTATATAGAAGGGCTGTGGATGAAAAGGAGTCGGTCAGCAGAGAAGCTGTGAAGAGTTGGTTATCAGGCGAGGAGGCGTATTCACTCCATAAACCGGCCAGAAGACATTTTAAGAGACGCCCAACAATCGTTAATGCGCAATTAGATTATCAGTGGCAAGCGGACATAATAAGTCTTCAAGATATAGCAAAACATAACAACGGATCTTGTTATATATTAACCGTCATAGATGTGTTGTCCAAGTATGCCTAAGCAGAGGCGCTGCGTGATAAAAGTGGGGCTAGCGTCACAGCCGCTTTTAAAACCATCTTCGATAAGGGGCGTATTCCTCAAAAACTACAAACAGACGCCGGAAAAGAATTCTTAAATAAGGCATTTCAGAAATTATTAAAGCAACACAATGTTCAACATTTTGTAACACACACGGAGGTAAAAGCAGCTGTTGTAGAACGGTTTAACAGAACCTTAAAGTCTAAGATGTGGAGGTATTTTACGGCCCACAACACCTACAGATACGTGGATGTTCTGCAGGCTTTCTTAGCTGTATATAACGCCAGTTATCATAGGACCATCAAAAGGGCCCCCGAAGATGTGACACCTAGTAATTCGTTAACTGTTTGGAGAAATGTGTATGGCCGTAATTTCGATACAAAGGTGAAGAAGCCTGTTTTTAAAAAAGGTGATCACGTAAGGATTTCAAAATTGAAAGGAGTCTTCACGAAGGGTTACCAGCAGACTTTTAGCGATGAAATATTTATAGTGGAAAGTGTGGAGCTTAAGGAAGGGCTGTATATTTACAGGTTAAAGGACTACGATGGGGAAACGGTGTCTGGGGTTTTTTACAAGGAAGAGTTACAAACAGTGCCAGATGATCCGAACAGGGTGTACAGGGTTGAAAAGGTTCTGAAAAGGAAAGGTAGCGGGGCTAAGAGCCAGGCATATGTCAAATGGCGGGGGTGGCCTGAGAAATTTAACAGTTGGGTGTTGGCCAGTTCCCTGAAGGGTGTGGGAGCTCAAAACAGCTGATACGATGGAGACAAAACCCTTTTATATAACCTTACCATCCAACGCCTCTAAGGGCATGTTCCCCAACAATCAGATTTCTAATTACACCGTCAAATTGGCTAAGCCTGTGGACCTGAAAGGGGACTGGGAGGTTGCCCTAACAGAAATCCAGTACCCTAGAACATGGAATACCTTTACAGCGGCCGAAACCAAGTTCCAATTCAAGCGTGAACAGGACCCCAAGGTCCTAAACGTATCCTTCCCTCACGGCTACTACCCAAGCGTTTCAAGCGTCGTCGAAGCCATCAACAAATCCATAGCTGCCATAGAACCGCTGCCGAGTATTCATCTGGTGCTAGATAACGTTAGAAGGAAGGTGTTTCTCAAATCCATAAACCGCAATACTCTGTTTAACTGCTCCGGTAAATTAAAAAGGGTTTTAGGGACGGTACAACATGTGAAAAGTCCGGTGGAACAAGATCACACGTGCCCCGATATTAACGGGGGGTTCTACACGCTCTATGTGTATGGCGATATTGTAGAGGCTCAGAGGATCGGGGATAGTTACTCGCCGCTGTTAAGATGTGTTCATGTACAGGGTGATAATAATACCATGGTCAATATCCAATTTAACAAACCTGACTACGTCGCCGTTTCTAAAAACCATTTTGACACTATTTCAATTATGATCTACGATGATCAGTCTGAGCCGGTGGCCTTTAAATACGGGAAAGTTATTGTTAAGCTTCATTTAAGGCCTAGACACGACAGGGGATATTAAGCAGCAGGAATGGTGGTTATGAAAACCTACGGAGATCCGTCTATGTACAGAGACTATTACAGAAGTCAAGCCGGTTATGGAGGACCGCCGTACTTTCAAGGGTCACCTGTTATGTACGGGGCTGGATTAGGAGGATTCTTTAGAAGTCTGTTTAGAAGAGCTATGCCTTTCCTGAGAAGAGGCTATGAAATTGCAAAACCCCATGTTAAGGCTGCTGCCACGAACATTGCCCAGGAGGTGGTGGGGTCTGTTACATCGGCGGTTGCAGAGCGCATGAACAAGCAACCTCAAGAAGGAGCGGGTTTGATGTATAAACCACGCGCGAGTGTCAAAAGGAAACGTGGGGTTTCCAGATGCAGGGGCCCTCCGGCCCCCTATAAAAAAAGGAGGAGCTCTTCAAAACGCACTCAGAAAAGAAGAGCCCCAAGAAGGAAGAGAGCTGCCAAGAAGCGAAACGGCTCTAAAGTAAATATTTTTTAAAGCCTCGTAAACACAGCCATGGCCTTCGTACATTGTGGATCTGGAGAGTGCGCCAAATCAGAGTTAGACTTGTTTAGTCTAAAACCCACGCAGACAAGCATCGAAAACAGCTTCTTCATGGAGGTATCACCTTTAGCAGCGCTGACGCCGCTGGCCCCGATAGAGTTTTTTGTGTCAGGGTCCACGGATATGTATTTGGATCTCAACAACACGTTGCTACATCTTATGTGTAAAATCGTCAAAGCCGATGGGACCGACATTGAAGACGACGCTAGAGTGGCAACGATCGCTTACCCGCTAGCTACCCTGTTTAACCAAGTGGACATCACCTTGGGTGATCGACTCATCACCCAGAACGATAACATGTACGCCTACAGAGCCTACATCGAGAGCATTCTAAATTACAGTAGCGATGCCCTTGACACGCAACTTTCAGCGGGTCTGTTTCACCGGGATACATACGGACAGTTTGAAATCACAGCTCTGGATGGAGCCAATAAGGGTTTTATAAAAAGAGCAAGGCAGGCGGCAAGTAGTCGTACCTTTGACCTCCTAGGTCGCATACATTCAGACCTCTTCTTCCAAGATAAACTGCTCATCAACGGAATTGATCTTAAGCTCAAGCTCACTCGCAACAAGGACGCATTCTGCCTCATCAGCGGGGATGCGGAACACTACAAGCTGAGCATCCTGGCCGCGAGCCTGTTTGTAAAGAGAGTGAAAGTGTCACCGAGCGTCAGGTTGGCGCACGCCGAAGCTTTACAAATATCCAACGCCAAGTACGCTGTGGAAAGAGTATCTCTGAAGGTATTCAGCATCCCTGCAGGAACCCGCTTAACACAGCAGCAGAATTTATTTCTGGGCCAGCTACCCAAACTCATCATCATAGGTTTTGTGGACAATACAGCTTTTAGTGGTACCTATGCCTCAAACCCCTTCAATTTTAAACACTACAAAATCAACTACGCGGTGCTGGTCCACGAGGGCACTGTGATTCCTGCAAAACCCTACACACCCAGTTTTGCAGCCGGTAATTACATCAGGGAATATCAGGGTCTGGTTTCGATAACAGGAAAGCATCAAAGGGACTGTGGTGTAGCCGTGTCAAGAGAAGGCTATGGGAGCGGATACACGCTGTTCGCATTCGACCTGACACCGGACATGGAAGATGGCGATCACTACAACCTGGTCAAAAATGGGAATCTAAAAGCTGAAATACGTTTCGCCGACCCGCTGGTGGCTAATGTGAACATGGTCGTATTCTCGGTATTCGACAGCATCATACAGATCAACCACGCAAGACAGATTTTGTTTGACTATCTTTAAAAACATTTGCGAAATGGATACTGTACAGATACGTGACTTCTTAAACAGACATAAATACGCTAGGAAATACTTTTTGGGTGTTTTCCCTAGCGATGGGTTACCAAGCGAAATAGGGCCAGAAAGACCGTGCACCCTAGTCTTTAACACAGACCCGCATGACAAGAGTGGGACACACTGGGCCGCCATGTTTATAGCGAGGGACAAGGTTACAGTGTTTGACAGTACAGCAGAGTTCCCTGAACACAGACTCTATACACGGCCCATATTCAAGTTTGTGAAAAAAGCTGCAGCGGTGGTGGAGTATAACAAGCTGAGGGTGCAGGATTCCATGGCCATCACATGCGGGGAACACTGTATTTATTTTATCAGTAAAATGTCAGAGGGTCTTTCGTTTAGAAATTTCTTAAATCTATATTCGAGGGATCTTGTTAACAATGACAGTATAGTTGTGAAATATGTAAAAGAAAACACAAGGGCGTCGGTCAGACCTGTGAAAACCGAATATGTAGCTTGTCAAAACTGTAAGGGTTTATAACAATCGTATGCTTAATGTTGAACATGTAAAATAAAGACATTATATTTTAAAAAACATGTATTCAGACTCCGTATTTCAATATACATGCACCTTAAATGTTTTAAAAGACGACTGAGACGGCTTGAAAAGTTATAACATGTGTTTATTACAAACAGGTTGGTAGGTGGGTCATCAGTTTCACATACTTTATTGAAGAAACCAATGAAGTCGAAAAAACCAGGAACGTTTATACATATAATACACACAATTATTCAAAAAGTCTGTAGAACCATCAAGGCGTAATCCACGTGAGGGGTTTGGGCACAGTCTTTTTGCGCGGTGGCGCCTTAGGTGCAGGGGTCGACCATGTCGGGGATAGCCTTCGAACTTCAGAACTTATAGGCGATGGTAGTAGGGGGTCCTTCAAATTTTCCAACAGGCGACGGTGTTCATTATTCCCAACGAGCGTGGAGGGTATATTGAGTTCAGCAGCGGCTTGCAGAAACTGATCCCAACCCCGAGGCGCATTTTGAGGCGTCAGGATTTTGGGATGCGTGAGACCTTTGACTAGATCGTACATGTGCGACCCTGCAACCGGTTGTCCCCTGTAGAGAAATTCACCTCGCTCATTCCAAGAGGTTAGGTCTTTAGAAGCTGCGAGTTTACTCATTATCATCTGCGCAGCCCCTCTGTGTCTCTGGCTTATATTTTTTAAGAGATCGCCAACAAAGGTATCTGAGGATGTTGCAAGATCGGGAGGCGGTTGCAGGGGCTGCGGGGCGTTGGCTGGAGCTGTTGGTTGTTCAGAGTCTGGGGTATATAGAGTCAGCTTGTTTTTCTCGGTATTCCACTGGGTGTAGGAATTTAAGAATTTTTTGAGAGTGGCGGTGTAAAGGTTAGCCTTGTCGTAGGGATTTAGATCGGTCCTGCTCAAAATTTCTTGAATTTCAGTATCCAGACGTAGAGTCTCATTTCTACGGATATCCCAGGCGTTGTCCGAGGAAGACCCCATATGCTCCATTTGTTGCCTAGGTACCAGATACATTTTTGTGGCGTGTTCCATCACCGGCCCGTGATGAGGCTTGTAATTATAGGTATAGCAATGCCCAACAAGTTACCTATAAAACCCCCAGACTGTCTCACCAGTTTCTTCTTTGTGATGAGCGATGCCCTTTTATTACTGAGCTTCCTGATAAGACCCCTCTTCTTCTTCAACACCTGTAACTGACGCTTTGATATAGGAACGTTGCCTTTTAGGGTGTTTAGGGCTATTTCTGAAATGGCAGACACTAAATCGTCAGAAGCGGCGCCCAGGATGGCCTTTCTGTGTTGGGGGCTGGCTGTAGCAAGCATTTTCAGGAGCGGTAGATTGCGACGTAGGCGGGCAGACATGGTCACCACTGAGCGTTATAATGGCTGAACTGTAAATGGCTCTAAAAGACATCAGCGTTGCTTTTTATAGGGCCTAGTCTTGGGCATTGGGGTGTAAACTACAGGGAGCTCGGGGGGAAAAATATCAGCCCTCAGTCTATAGTCTTCTAGAGTTTCATTTTTTAAGTCTACCAGCAGGTACCCGTGGGGTTTTGATGTAGCGTCGTTAAAGGCCTCCATGAAGAAGTGTGTGTTGCCGGGGTACATCTGCTTAGCTATGACGGATATTTGTTGTTTGTCACGGGGGTTTTTAAATAAAACAAGGTATGAAGCGTTGAGAGCTATAGACCGACTGTTCTTTCCCTTGTAAAACAAGTTCTGCACAATGTAGCAGATGCTTAGATTGCGATGATGTGAATATTGAGTAAAAGCTCTCTCTAACTCCGGATGATCACCACCTTCACGCATAAGGTCATCGACAATTATCATATTTACAAGGGTAGGGGGCAGTAGCTCGTCATCGTTGAGGTTATCCGGTATGCCCTCTATAAATTTGATATGGGGTAACCTCCGAGCTAAGTCTGTATAAAGAGGCTGCCAGCATGAATAAAGCCACACAATGTTGTTAGGGGTTTGTGATAAAACAGAGCCTGCATTTTCTAGGAGCTTTTTTATAAAGTAGCTTTTACCGCAGTTTGAGGGTCCTGCTAGCACGCAGGAGAACGGGTGTTGCAGCCTGGTGTCCATGATCTGGAGGTTGGTTCTCTAATGGGCCTAATAACCATAAGGCAGGGTTTTATAGTCAGCAGTCAGGACCCTTTTATCAAAAACAACTCGCAATGTTTTATGTAGGGGCTGGGTTGTAATTTCCCACTTCTTTTTGGATCTGACTATGCAGGGCTGGTTCACTACTATGGTTTTAGCATTGTCAGAATCGGCTGCGGTAGCGTATTCATGCACCAGATTCTTCAAACTATCAAAATTGATTTTTAGGGTGTTGCTGACATTTAATGTTATCCCTTTGACCTTCATACACACTTTGTTCTTGTTTGTGCGGTAACTGTATGTCTTAGGTCCCGAGGACGTATATTCCAATATATACTCATCCTTATCTAGCTCGCTGGTCAGATTACCCAGATAATCCCCTAGAGGTGGGTCTTCATCCCCCGGTTTGCTCACAAAAATCACAGAGTCTGTATCATGATACAAGCAGCGCTCCTGGAGCTTATCCATAACCCCGTAAAGCTCTAGACGCGCGTGGGCTGTCGTGAAGCAGGCTATGAAAATGTTTATGTTGTTACACGTTGTGGGGTACTCTTGGGTGTATTTCCAACACACAGCAGCGGTATCGTCATCGATAAACTCACAGCTGGACACTTCGTAGCATGGAGCAAACAGGTACTTGAACAGTTCATCAGGATCTGTTATTAAGGTAGTATTTGACAGGTTTGTGCGCTGTGCAAATTTTCCCCACAAGGAGTTTAGACAGAGTTTGGCTAGCTGGCGACGTGCAGGGTTGACCTCTATCAGATGGGGTCGTAGACGGATACCCTCGTGAGCGTAGTAGTCAGCGATGTATTTCTGTTTTGCATCCTGACTAGTACACCATTCTGGATACCCTGAGGCTTCCTGCTTGTCTCTGTGCCTGTGAGCATCCTTTGTTCTTCGGTGTGGCTGCAAACACCAACCTCTTTAAACATCGCACATGTTCGACAGAGGGGGAACAGCAGCTTACCATCGACTCGGCATGGTAACACAGGAAAGTAAAGCTGCTTAGGAGGATAGATTTCACATTTGACCAGCCCAAAGTATTCCGTTAGGGGCTTAAAATCTCTATAGATGATTGTGGGGTGACCCACGGGGTACAACTTTGTTTTGTTCACAAAAGGGTACAGACTGGTGAAATCATAGTAGTGTATTTTCTCACCCTCACCAGCGGCCTTGTACAGCTGTATGGCATTTGTACGACCCCCGAATAAGGCATCGCGGGGCTCCTATGTGAAATCTATCCTCCTAAGCAGCTTTACTTTCCTGTGTTACCATGCCGAGTCGATGGTAAGCTGCTGTTCCCCCTCTGTCGAACATGTGCGATGTTTAAAGAGGTTGGTGTTTGCAGCCACACCGAAGAACAAAGGATGCTCACAGGCACATGGTGTAGCATCGAGGTACAGGCTGCCTTAGAGAACGGGTACAGGCTCGGCAGAGTACACGAAGTGTGGCATTTTAAGGACACTACAACACAACTCTTTGCACCCTACATTGATTTGTTTCTCAGAGACAAGCAGGAAGCCTCAGGGTATCCAGAATGGTGTACTAGTCAGGATGCAAAACAGAAATACATCGCTGACTACTACGCTCACGAGGGTATCCGTCTACGACCCCATCTGATAGAGGTCAACCCTGCACGTCGCCAGCTAGCCAAACTCTGTCTAAACTCCTTGTGGGGAAAATTTGCACAGCGCACAAACCTGTCAAATACTACCTTAATAACAGATCCTGATGAACTGTTCAAGTACCTGTTTGCTCCATGCTACGAAGTGTCCAGCTGTGAGTTTATCGATGACGATACCGCTGCTGTGTGTTGGAAATACACCCAAGAGTACCCCACAACGTGTAACAACATAAACATTTTCATAGCCTGCTTCACGACAGCCCACGCGCGTCTAGAGCTTTACGGGGTTATGGATAAGCTCCAGGAGCGCTGCTTGTATCATGATACAGACTCTGTGATTTTTGTGAGCAAACCGGGGGATGAAGACCCACCTCTAGGGGATTATCTGGGTAATCTGACCAGCGAGCTAGATAAGGATGAGTATATATTGGAATATACGTCCTCGGGACCTAAGACATACAGTTACCGCACAAACAAGAACAAAGTGTGTATGAAGGTCAAAGGGATAACATTAAATGTCAGCAACACCCTAAAAATCAATTTTGATAGTTTGAAGAATCTGGTGCATGAATACGCTACCGCAGCCGATTCTGACAATGCTAAAACCATAGTAGTGAACCAGCCCTGCATAGTCAGATCCAAAAAGAAGTGGGAAATTACAACCCAGCCCCTACATAAAACATTGCGAGTTGTTTTTGATAAAAGGGTCCTGACTGCTGACTATAAAACCCTGCCTTATGGTTATTAGGCCCATTAGAGAACCAACCTCCAGATCATGGACACCAGGCTGCAACACCCGTTCTCCTGCGTGCTAGCAGGACCCTCAAACTGCGGTAAAAGCTACTTTATAAAAAAGCTCCTAGAAAATGCAGGCTCTGTTTTATCACAAACCCCTAACAACATTGTGTGGCTTTATTCATGCTGGCAGCCTCTTTATACAGACTTAGCTCGGAGGTTACCCCATATCAAATTTATAGAGGGCATACCGGATAACCTCAACGATGACGAGCTACTGCCCCCTACCCTTGTAAATATGATAATTGTCGATGACCTTATGCGTGAAGGTGGTGATCATCCGGAGTTAGAGAGAGCTTTTACTCAATATTCACATCATCGCAATCTAAGCATCTGCTACATTGTGCAGAACTTGTTTTACAAGGGAAAGAACAGTCGGTCTATAGCTCTCAACGCTTCATACCTTGTTTTATTTAAAAACCCCCGTGACAAACAACAAATATCCGTCATAGCTAAGCAGATGTACCCCGGCAACACACACTTCTTCATGGAGGCCTTTAACGACGCTACATCAAAACCCCACGGGTACCTGCTGGTAGACTTAAAAAATGAAACTCTAGAAGACTATAGACTGAGGGCTGATATTTTTCCCCCCGAGCTCCCTGTAGTTTACACCCCAATGCCCAAGACTAGGCCCTATAAAAAGCAACGCTGATGTCTTTTAGAGCCATTTACAGTTCAGCCATTATAACGCTCAGTGGTGACCATGTCTGCCCGCCTACGTCGCAATCCACCGCTCCTGAAAATGCTTGCTACAGCCAGCCCCCAACACAGAAAGGCCATCCTGGGCGCCGCTTCTGACGATTTAGTGTCTGCCATTTCAGAAATAGCCCTAAACACCCTAAAAGGCAACGTTCCTATATCAAAGCGTCAGTTACAGGTGTTGAAGAAGAAGAGGGGTCTTATCAGGAAGCTCAGTAATAAAAGGGCATCGCTCATCACAAAGAAGAAACTGGTGAGACAGTCTGGGGGTTTTATAGGTAACTTGTTGGGCATTGCTATACCTATAATTACAAGCCTCATCACGGGCCGGTGATGGAACACGCCACAAAAATGTATCTGGTACCTAGGCAACAAATGGAGCATATGGGGTCTTCCTCGGACAACGCCTGGGATATCCGTAGAAATGAGACTCTACGTCTGGATACTGAAATTCAAGAAATTTTGAGCAGGACCGATCTAAATCCCTACGACAAGGCTAACCTTTACACCGCCACTCTCAAAAAATTCTTAAATTCCTACACCCAGTGGAATACCGAGAAAAACAAGCTGACTCTATATACCCCAGACTCTGAACAACCAACAGCTCCAGCCAACGCCCCGCAGCCCCTGCAACCGCCTCCCGATCTTGCAACATCCTCAGATACCTTTGTTGGCGATCTCTTAAAAAATATAAGCCAGAGACACAGAGGGGCTGCGCAGATGATAATGAGTAAACTCGCAGCTTCTAAGGACCTAACCTCTTGGAATGAGCGAGGTGAATTTCTCTACAGGGGACAACCGGTTGCAGGGTCGCACATGTACGATCTAGTCAAAGGTCTCACGCATCCCAAAATCCTGACGCCTCAAAATGCGCCTCGGGGTTGGGATCAGTTTCTGCAAGCCGCTGCTGAACTCAATATACCCTCCACGCTCGTTGGGAATAATGAACACCGTCGCCTGTTGGAAAATTTGAAGGACCCCCTACTACCATCGCCTATAAGTTCTGAAGTTCGAAGGCTATCCCCGACATGGTCGACCCCTGCACCTAAGGCGCCACCGCGCAAAAAGACTGTGCCCAAACCCCTCACGTGGATTACGCCTTGATGGTTCTACAGACTTTTTGAATAATTGTGTGTATTATATGTATAAACGTTCCTGGTTTTTTCGACTTCATTGGTTTCTTCAATAAAGTATGTGAAACTGATGACCCACCTACCAACCTGTTTGTAATAAACACATGTTATAACTTTTCAAGCCGTCTCAGTCGTCTTTTAAAACATTTAAGGTGCATGTATATTGAAATACGGAGTCTGAATACATGTTTTTTAAAATATAATGTCTTTATTTTACATGTTCAACATTAAGCATACGATTGTTATAAACCCTTACAGTTTTGACAAGCTACATATTCGGTTTTCACAGGTCTGACCGACGCCCTTGTGTTTTCTTTTACATATTTCACAACTATACTGTCATTGTTAACAAGATCCCTCGAATATAGATTTAAGAAATTTCTAAACGAAAGACCCTCTGACATTTTACTGATAAAATAAATACAGTGTTCCCCGCATGTGATGGCCATGGAATCCTGCACCCTCAGCTTGTTATACTCCACCACCGCTGCAGCTTTTTTCACAAACTTGAATATGGGCCGTGTATAGAGTCTGTGTTCAGGGAACTCTGCTGTACTGTCAAACACTGTAACCTTGTCCCTCGCTATAAACATGGCGGCCCAGTGTGTCCCACTCTTGTCATGCGGGTCTGTGTTAAAGACTAGGGTGCACGGTCTTTCTGGCCCTATTTCGCTTGGTAACCCATCGCTAGGGAAAACACCCAAAAAGTATTTCCTAGCGTATTTATGTCTGTTTAAGAAGTCACGTATCTGTACAGTATCCATTTCGCAAATGTTTTTAAAGATAGTCAAACAAAATCTGTCTTGCGTGGTTGATCTGTATGATGCTGTCGAATACCGAGAATACGACCATGTTCACATTAGCCACCAGCGGGTCGGCGAAACGTATTTCAGCTTTTAGATTCCCATTTTTGACCAGGTTGTAGTGATCGCCATCTTCCATGTCCGGTGTCAGGTCGAATGCGAACAGCGTGTATCCGCTCCCATAGCCTTCTCTTGACACGGCTACACCACAGTCCCTTTGATGCTTTCCTGTTATCGAAACCAGACCCTGATATTCCCTGATGTAATTACCGGCTGCAAAACTGGGTGTGTAGGGTTTTGCAGGAATCACAGTGCCCTCGTGGACCAGCACCGCGTAGTTGATTTTGTAGTGTTTAAAATTGAAGGGGTTTGAGGCATAGGTACCACTAAAAGCTGTATTGTCCACAAAACCTATGATGATGAGTTTGGGTAGCTGGCCCAGAAATAAATTCTGCTGCTGTGTTAAGCGGGTTCCTGCAGGGATGCTGAATACCTTCAGAGATACTCTTTCCACAGCGTACTTGGCGTTGGATATTTGTAAAGCTTCGGCGTGCGCCAACCTGACGCTCGGTGACACTTTCACTCTCTTTACAAACAGGCTCGCGGCCAGGATGCTCAGCTTGTAGTGTTCCGCATCCCCGCTGATGAGGCAGAATGCGTCCTTGTTGCGAGTGAGCTTGAGCTTAAGATCAATTCCGTTGATGAGCAGTTTATCTTGGAAGAAGAGGTCTGAATGTATGCGACCTAGGAGGTCAAAGGTACGACTACTTGCCGCCTGCCTTGCTCTTTTTATAAAACCCTTATTGGCTCCATCCAGAGCTGTGATTTCAAACTGTTCGTATGTATCCCGGTGAAACAGACCCGCTGAAAGTTGCGTGTCAAGGGCATCGCTACTGTAATTTAGAATGCTCTCGATGTAGGCTCTGTAGGCGTACATGTTATCGTTCTGGGTGATGAGTCGATCACCCAAGGTGATGTCCACTTGGTTAAACAGGGTAGCTAGCGGGTAAGCGATCGTTGCCACTCTAGCGTCGTCTTCAATGTCGGTCCCATCGGCTTTGACGATTTTACACATAAGATGTAGCAACGTGTTGTTGAGATCCAAATACATATCCGTGGACCCTGACACAAAAAACTCTATCGGGGCCAGCGGCGTCAGCGCTGCTAAAGGTGATACCTCCATGAAGAAGCTGTTTTCGATGCTTGTCTGCGTGGGTTTTAGACTAAACAAGTCTAACTCTGATTTGGCGCACTCTCCAGATCCACAATGTACGAAGGCCATGGCTGTGTTTACGAGGCTTTAAAAAATATTTACTTTAGAGCCGTTTCGCTTCTTGGCAGCTCTCTTCCTTCTTGGGGCTCTTCTTTTCTGAGTGCGTTTTGAAGAGCTCCTCCTTTTTTTATAGGGGGCCGGAGGGCCCCTGCGTCTGGAAACCCCACGTTTCCTTTTGACACTCGCGCGTGGTTTATACATCAAACCCGCTCCTTCTTGAGGTTGCTTGTTCATGCGCTCTGCAACCGCCGATGTAACAGACCCCACCACCTCCTGGGCAATGTTCGTGGCAGCAGCCTTAACATGGGGTTTTGCAATTTCATAGCCTCTTCTCAGGAAAGGCATAGCTCTTCTAAACAGACTTCTAAAGAATCCTCCTAATCCAGCCCCGTACATAACAGGTGACCCTTGAAAGTACGGCGGTCCTCCATAACCGGCTTGACTTCTGTAATAGTCTCTGTACATAGACGGATCTCCGTAGGTTTTCATAACCACCATTCCTGCTGCTTAATATCCCCTGTCGTGTCTAGGCCTTAAATGAAGCTTAACAATAACTTTCCCGTATTTAAAGGCCACCGGCTCAGACTGATCATCGTAGATCATAATTGAAATAGTGTCAAAATGGTTTTTAGAAACGGCGACGTAGTCAGGTTTGTTAAATTGGATATTGACCATGGTATTATTATCACCCTGTACATGAACACATCTTAACAGCGGCGAGTAACTATCCCCGATCCTCTGAGCCTCTACAATATCGCCATACACATAGAGCGTGTAGAACCCCCCGTTAATATCGGGGCACGTGTGATCTTGTTCCACCGGACTTTTCACATGTTGTACCGTCCCTAAAACCCTTTTTAATTTACTGGAGCAGTTAAACAGAGTATTGCGGTTTATGGATTTGAGAAACACCTTCCTTCTAACGTTATCTAGCACCAGATGAATACTCGGCAGCGGTTCTATGGCAGCTATGGATTTGTTGATGGCTTCGACGACGCTTGAAACGCTTGGGTAGTAGCCGTGAGGGAAGGATACGTTTAGGACCTTGGGGTCCTGTTCACGCTTGAATTGGAACTTGGTTTCGGCCGCTGTAAAGGTATTCCATGTTCTAGGGTACTGGATTTCTGTTAGGGCAACCTCCCAGTCCCCTTTCAGGTCCACAGGCTTAGCCAATTTGACGGTGTAATTAGAAATCTGATTGTTGGGGAACATGCCCTTAGAGGCGTTGGATGGTAAGGTTATATAAAAGGGTTTTGTCTCCATCGTATCAGCTGTTTTGAGCTCCCACACCCTTCAGGGAACTGGCCAACACCCAACTGTTAAATTTCTCAGGCCACCCCCGCCATTTGACATATGCCTGGCTCTTAGCCCCGCTACCTTTCCTTTTCAGAACCTTTTCAACCCTGTACACCCTGTTCGGATCATCTGGCACTGTTTGTAACTCTTCCTTGTAAAAAACCCCAGACACCGTTTCCCCATCGTAGTCCTTTAACCTGTAAATATACAGCCCTTTCTTAAGCTCCACACTTTCCACTATAAATATTTCATCGCTAAAAGTCTGCTGGTAACCCTTCGTGAAGACTCCTTTCAATTTTGAAATCCTTACGTGATCACCTTTTTTAAAAACAGGCTTCTTCACCTTTGTATCGAAATTACGGCCATACACATTTCTCCAAACAGTTAACGAATTACTAGGTGTCACATCTTCGGGGGCCCTTTTGATGGTCCTATGATAACTGGCGTTATATACAGCTAAGAAAGCCTGCAGAATATCCACGTATCTGTAGGTGTTGTGGGCCGTAAAATACCTCCACATCTTAGACTTTAAGGTTCTGTTAAACCGTTCTACAACAGCTGCTTTTACCTCCGTGTGTGTTACAAAATGTTGAACATTGTGTTGCTTTAATAATTTCTGAAATGCCTTATTTAAGAATTCTTTTCCGGCGTCTGTTTGTAGTTTTTGAGGAATACGCCCCTTATCGAAGATGGTTTTAAAAGCGGCTGTGACGCTAGCCCCACTTTTATCACGCAGCGCCTCTGCGTAGGCATACTTGGACAACACATCTATGACGGTTAATATATAACAAGATCCGTTGTTATGTTTTGCTATATCTTGAAGACTTATTATGTCCGCTTGCCACTGATAATCTAATTGCGCATTAACGATTGTTGGGCGTCTCTTAAAATGTCTTCTGGCCGGTTTATGGAGTGAATACGCCTCCTCGCCTGATAACCAAGTCTTCACAGCTTCTCTGCTGACCGACTCCTTTTCATCCACAGCCCTTCTATATGGAGCTTCGGCGCTCCCCAAGCTGCCAACTCCCCTAGTATCGTAATAAAGTTTTCTTAACACGCCCCCCGGCATGTTATCAACCGTTACACAATGCAATGAATGACGCTTGTTTTGTGTAAGAACATTTTATTAAAAAAATAAAGAATAGTAGCAAAATCATAGACATGGGTTTCATATATTTTCACATTCTGCATAGTACGACTTAACACAGCGTCACCCTTTTGGATTTAACATTCTACTAGTTTGTTCTAAAGACACGCTATCATGTAACGTTACATAAGAACCTGCTTAAAACAGTCTTCGGGGGGCCAAAGACCATACTTGTCTATTTTTTTTATACACATTACACATACGCCTTGCTATGAGTCTTTCTATCATCCTTCTATTGAAAGCAGTGTCCATTCCCTGCATAGCGGTTAGTTTTGAGCTAGGGTCTAAGGCGTATCTGATCTCATTGACTGCCCCCATCAGGATCATCAACATATTGGGGTGGACATCTTTCTTTTCATTGTACAAACCATACACAACCCTTAGCAGTTTATATACCTTGTAAGGGTCTAGCAAAGTACAAATATATCGTATTGTTCTTGATCTGTATGATTCACACAAGCATTCGTGCGCCGCCTGCTGAGGATCTTTGATTTGATGGCCTTGACAAAGGCTGTAATAGTCCCGTTTGACACAATTTAGTACCACAGACGCGGCGAAAGCCTTAGCTGCCTGTCGGACGTCGTCGGGCAATCCTGGCTCTTCCTTTTCACACGCGTCGGAGCCGCATACACACTTATCGCAGCCCTCACGGTTTTGACATGTGGAACTTTCAGCTTGTTTTGAACACCACAGACAATTGAAAATTACATTGTTCGCTTTTGCAGGTCGCCACCCTGACACATGCCTCCACTCTGTAGCCGGCCTTTTTGGGGTTTCTCTCTAGGTTCAAAATACGAGAGAATGACAATACGTTAGTTGAAGAAATAAAATACATAATTTTTTGTAACTATCTGCTCATAACATTTTCATACTAACCTCTGCATTTTCACAGCCCTCTGCGGCGGCTCTGAAATCTTGCGAGTCGCTAATGTCCTGCGATACCCCATCATCTTCGACGCTTGTCCCAGGCTGTTGCAGACCTTCCTTCTCTGCAGCCGTCTTCTCCTGAATGTCCATGTCTTCATAGACGGGCGTGTTAGGAGGTGTTACAGCCTCTTTACCATAGTCCATTATGAAGTAGGTGCATCCAGCGGGTGCTGCTCTCTAGGGGTCAAAAGAAGACAGAATGACAATACGTTAGTTGAAGAAATAAAATACATCATTTTTGTAACTACCTGTTCATAACATTTTCCTACTAACCTCCGCATTATCCCAGCCCTCTGCGGCGGCTCTGAAATCTTGCGAGTCGTCCATGTCCTGCGAGGTCCCAGCATCTTCGACGCTTGTCCCCGGCTGTTGCATACCTTCCTTCTCAGCAGCCGTCTTCTCCTGAAGGTCCATGTCTTCATAGACGGGTGCGTTAGGAGGTGCTACAAATTCTTCATCTTCCTCCAGGTCCACTGAACAGAGGCCGGCAAGCACACTACCACTACCCGAGCCCTCACTTTCGCTGCTGTCGCACTTAACCGGGACCATCCGGCATCCGTAATCCTTGAGCCCAAGTTCCTCCATAGGCCTACACAGACCCGTGCCAAAACCAGTAACGTCGCAACCCATATCCCGAGGTGTTTCTTGTTGAGCATTCTCGTCCATTACCAGAGGTGCTAGGCTGCGGTAATATCTATTGATAAGGGTCTGGGAGCCATCCACCATGGCGCTTTTCACGAGCGGGTTTTATCTCTTCATTTTGGCTGTGGGTCCCTTGGCGTATTCAAACGTCTGCTTGTTGTCCACGGCTCTTGCCACATGCTTATATGTATTCTAAGAAACCACAACCCCTAAAAGAGGCGTACACCTCTACAACACAACACGGTCACGTGACAGACCCTGGGTCTCAGGCCTGCTCCGCAGCTGTTCACCCACCAGCTGTCTGCAACCCCCAGTTTTAAAACAGGCCCAGACATTTCCCTCCTACATGCACGCACTTTTCTGCGCACTTTTAAACATATACACAATTATCCATGTTTTGCAGCCATACATGCCACTTTTAGGACTAACCCTACATGTCACCCCTTTTAAAACCAGAGTTTTTAAGGCCAGCAGTTTGCGGCCAGCCCTGTCTAATTTAATGCCAGGAGTTTCCTGCCAGACTTGTCAAATTTAAGACTAGACCTGTCAAATTTAATGCCAGAAGTTTGCGGCCAGACCTGTCACTTTTAAGGCCAGGATTTTTGCATGGTGATGTTTGGTATCCCTACCTACTACTCTGACTGAAACAACAGGGGGGCTCAGACCTCACAAAACTCTGCAATGTGGGCACACCATTTTGGTCCTCTTCTACAATTGCCAGGGGTGACAGGTGCAGAGGTATCCTTATGCATCGGGTCTTTGTCACCGGGAGTGGTCATGGTTGAGGCAGCCTGCAAACAGAGGCAGCAGGCGGCATCGAGAAGTCCACAGTGGAGGGCTTTGCGTGAGTAGGTCTAGGTGCCATGTTGACACAGTTGGCCCACTTTAGCTTAGGCCAGGTGACTCAGGTGCAGTGGTGCTTTCTGGCATCTTGTTTACTTGGTCTTGAAGCCTCACAGCTCAGCCCTAGGTACCTGCAGGATGTAGGAATGCAGTTCATCTGTTCAACAAGAGTTCTTGGTTCGTGGCCCTTGATCCTGTTTCCAGGCCGGTCGCTCCCCACGCCGCGCAGCTCCACCTGTCTATGACCGTGCTCTGTGCCCAGCTGCCGCTCCTGCTGACTGGAGTTCAAGGTCCGCCTCCGTAGGTTTGCTTCTGTTATCTGCACTGTATTGTACTTTACTGTTTGTCTGTTCTTTTTGGCTAATTGCACTGTATTTTGGGATTTGGTTTCTGTGAACGTTTTTCATTCCCCTCCTTGTGCCCCTTTTGCCTTCTGTTTCCATTTCGCCGCTCCTCACTCTCGTTTTTCCCGCCACTGTGTCCCCTGCGGCCGCGCCCTCCGCTCACCCATTCGCCCGCTCCCCCCTCCCACCTGCTCCTCCCTCCCACCTCCCTTTCTTATGGCGGCCGCGCAGGCCTAAGGCAAGCCCGTCTGCGCTTGGACCACTGGCCCCCATGAACGCCACGACGCCCGTCTCTGCTACGACTCCAGCTCCCTCCACACGCTCAACGCCGGACAATCACGCACCTGCTGCCTGGTCCCCCCGAAGCGTACCCAAGGACCCTTCTCCTGCCGGAACTGCAGCTTCACCAGCATCCGGCCCGCCAACCCACCTACCAAAGAACCCAACTACCTCAGATGCATCCTTCTCAACACCCGCTCTGCCTGCAAACACGCCGCTGAACTCTGGGACCTACTCGACTCCAACACCCCAGAAGTCGCATTCCTGACAGAGACCTGGCTGAACCCCTCCTCGGCACCCGACATCACCATAGCCATCCCGGAAGGCTACAAGATCACCCACAGGTACCGCACCAACGGAGCAGGAGGAGGAATCGCCATCGTCCACAGGAACACTCTCAAAGTCTCGACAAACACCGACGACACCCTCAGCACCGCTGAACACCTGCACTTCCAGATCCACACCGACCGCAACACCCCCCTCAGTGGAACCCTCGTCTACAGACCCCCTGGACCCTGACCACAGTTCAGCGACTCCATCGCCGACTTCGTCAGCACACACACGCCCTCGCCTCCACGGACTACATCCTCCTATGGGATCTGAACTTCCACCTCGAGAACAAAAACGACTCCAACTCTTCCACCCTGATCGACAACCTCGCCAACCTCGGACACAGACAACTCGTCACAACCCCCACCCACTCTGCCGGCCACACGCTCGACCCCATCTTCTCCGCAAGCTCCCACGTCTCCTTCAACCACACCACCAAACTCCACTGGACCGACCACCGTTGCATCCACTTCACCTTCCGGAATCCCACCGCGCACCACCGCACCCAACACATGCCTCGCCGCTGCTGTATCAAAGTCACCGAAGACCATCCAACCACCACCCTCGCCCGGAGACCACCCCCAGACCCGACCGACCCCGCCGCCGTCGCCCGCAACCTCAGATAGTGGATCGACGACTGCGCCAACACCCTCGCCCCGCTCAAGAAACCCTCCAACAGCCACACCAGAAAGAAAGCCAGCTGGTTCACTGAAGACTTCCAGGCCTCCAAGCAAACCTGCCGAAAGCTAGTGAAGAACTGGATCCGTGAACAAACACCGGAAAGCTTTGCAACCCACAAGAACGCCACCCGCAGACACCACCACCCCATCAGATCCGCCAAAAGGGCCTCCTTCGAAGACCGCCTAGACAACAACGCACACAACAGCAAAGAGCTCTTCAACATCGTGAAGGAACTCTCTAACCCCAGCTCCAACACCAATGACATCCCACCTTCGCAAGACCTGTGCGACTTGCTGGCCACCTTCTTCCACCGTAAGATCACAGACATCCACGACAGCTTCAACGCCGCGATCCCCCCGGCAACCACTGAGACCTCCGCCCCCACGACCACCGCCCGCACCGACCGCCTGCTCTCCTGGACCAACATCACCGACGACGACATCATCAAGATGATGAACACCGTCCACTCCGGATCCCCGTCAGACCCATGCCCTTACCACATCTTCAACAAAGCCAGCACCACCATTGCACCCCATCTACGGAAAGCCATCAACATCTCCTTCGAGACAGCAACCTTTCCGGACAGCTGGAAGCACGCCGAGATCAACGCCTTACTCAAGAAACCCAAGGCGGACCCCAAGGACCTCAAGAACTTCCGATCCATCTCCCTGCTCCCGTTCCCGGCGAAGGTCATCGAGAAGGCCGTCAACAAACAACTGACCAGCTTCCTCAAGGAGAACAGCATCCTGGACCCGTCCCAGTCCGGCTTCCGCAGCAACCACAGCACCGAAACGGCCCTCATCGCCTCCACCGATGACATCAGGACCCTTCTAGACAATGGAGAAACCGTGGCCCTCATCCTCCCGTACCTGTCAGCCGCCTTTGACACGGTCTGCCACCGCACACTACGAACACGCCTCCTCGATGCCGGGATCCAAGAGAAGGCCCTGGACTGGACCACCTCCTTCCTCTCATACAGAACACAGAGCGTCTGACTACACCCCTTCCGCTCCGAAGCCACCGAGATCATCTGCGGCGTACCCCAGGGCTCATCCCTCAGCCCAACGCTGTTCAACATCTACATGACGCCATTCGCCCACGTCCCCCGACTGCATGACCTCAACATCATCTCCTACGCCGATGACACCCAGCTGATCCTCTCCCTCACCAAGGACCCCCACACCGCCAAAACCAACCTCCACGAAGAAATGAAGGCCGTCGCCGACTGGATGATAAACAGCCGACTGAAGCTCAACTCGGACAAGGCGGAGGTCCTCATCCTCGATTCCACCCCCTCGGCCTGGGACGACTCCTGGTGGCCGACCGCACTAGGAACAGCTCCAACAGCCACAGACCACGCACGCAACCTAGGGGTCATCCTCGACTCCATCCTCTTCTTGACGAAGCAGGTCAACGCTGTTTCCTCCTCCTGCTTCAACACCATCCGCATGCTCCACAGGATCTACAAGTGGTTCCCCACCTAAACGAGAAGGACGGTCACCCAGGCCCTCGTCAGCAGCAGACTGGACTACGGAAACGCCCTCTACGCAGGAGCCTCGGCCAAACTCCTGAAACGGCTCCAACGCATCCAGAATGCCTCCGCACGCCTGAACTGGCTCCCCGTCAACAAGAGGATAACCTTCAAGCTTCTCACTCATGCTCACAAAGCACTCCACAACACCGGACCAGCGTACCTCAACAGCCGACTCAGCTTCTACACCCCCACCCGCCAGCTCCGCTCCTGCGACCACGCCCTCGCCACTGTCTCCCGCATCTGAAGAGTGACCTCCGGCGGCAGATCCTTCTCCTACCTCGCCGCCAAGACCTGGAACACCCTCCTCATCCACCTACGGCAGACCCAAGACCTGTTGACCTTCAGAAGACTCCTCAAGACCTGGCTTTTCGAGCAGTAGCGGCACTCCCCCCACCCCAAGCGCCTTGAGACCCTCACGGGTATGTAGTGTGCTTTACAAATGCTATGATTGGTTGATTGATTGATTGGGGGAAGTGCTGGCAGGTCTTCCAGGCTTTGGAGAAACAGCAGCTGCAGGAGAAGTCTTTTTTTAGTGCAACTGTCGAAGTCAGCAGGCAGGCCGGCAGGGTTAGCGCCAAGTCAGTTGCTGTGTCTTCTGTTCTTGCTCTTTGTGATTCTTCATACCCGTCTTCTTCTTTCGGGTTGGCAGGATCTGCTTTTATGGGGCCAGGGGCTCCCTGGCATACTGAAGTTATGGGCTTTAGTGGGTGTAGGGCAATAGCAGATAGGCTACCTACCCGTAGGGCCACTACACCCCCTATATGACCACTTCCTGTGGAACTTGGTCATAACCCTGTCCCAGTGTTCCTAAGTTTGCCATCACCATGATGGCCAACTCTGAAAAGTCATATCCCCTTCAGGCAGCCCACATTATAGATGGCACTAGCCTGAGGGTGGCCACTCCTACTTGACAATCCAATTTTCCAGTTGTCTAGGTGCCAAAGGGCTCTGGACAAAGGGGGTTGGCTTTGTCTCCTGTGAGGTAATCCAGATTCGCATACCAAAGGCGGTGGACTCTTTGAAACTCCCTTGCCTTGGAATGCTATTCGGCAGGTCATCCTGTGGGAGGGGATGCAAGCACCCTCTGCCCAAGCAGGCTTTGTTTATGACCTCCTCAGAGCAAAGGCCCTCACCCTTGGGGGTTAGAAACGTGTCTCTCTCATGACAGGCTGACAAAAACCAACAGTCGACACACCAGTAGTTGGTAGGTTTACACAGTGCACCTCTAAGGTTACCTCTCTGTGCATGTAATATTAAATCCAACTCTGACATCAGTGTGAGTTCATTAATACTAGATGTTTGATACTAGCAACAGAGCTGACCAGCACAAGGGCATATCTGCTCCTGTAGATATATCCTCACATGTAGCATAGTGCACCCTGCCTTAGGGCTGTAAGGTGTGTTGTAGGGGTGACTTAGCTATAATGCATGCAGTGTCTGTGGGCATGGTACACAGCAATGTACCATGTCATGTTTTCACTTTTGTCTGCACAAAGACACGCAGCCTACAGTAGCAGTCTGTATGTGTTTGGTGAGGGGTCCTTTAGGTTGGCAAACTTTGTGCTGCAGTCCCTACAGACCCTCTTTTGCCTTCTTGCCCTAGGTACCAGGGGTATCAATTACTAGAGACCTACATAGAGTGCTAAAGGTATTGCCACTTGAGATACAATTGCACAATTTTTGGCATGGAGATCTGGAACTGGGGACCTGGTTAGCAGGAACCCAGTGCAGTCACATCAAATACCAGTCAAAAAGTGAGGGTGAAAAAGGGGCACTTTCCTACACCTACATGTTCATAATAGGAAAACAATAAGGGCTGACTCCCTTATTATAAACAGCCAGTTGTTCTTGTAAATGATATTTACGAGGTGCAGTATTACCAACCCATTCTAAGTTCATGGCCTCAGAACGGAAAGTAGGGTGTTTCACAGTATTATCATTTTCTTCAGTATTGGATCTTTCATGGATTCACATGCTTGAATCATTCCCTGTTGTTAAGCTGGTAGTCCCGTGGTGATGACTAGCAGTAACAAATTGCATTGAAAATAATACAATCAAAGTTACTTTAGTAGGACAAGCAGCTCATTAGTAAAGACCCATACTTCAGCCAGTGAGATGAGTGCACTGAATTCCATTCTCCCAGAGTTTTCTACACTTCAAATATTACTGCACGTCCTGTGGAAGAAAGTCAGTCTCAGAGCTGTGCTCAAAGGCCTTTCTGTCACCTTATTTTGACAGATTTTCACCTACATTTGACCTTTTCAAGTATTATGCCCAACTACCCTTTAGAATCCTCCCTTTGAATATATTATTGTTTTCTGTCATAATGGCTGAATCACTGAGCAAAGCCAAAGAGAGACTTTTATAAATGACCTGCTGTCAGGTTGTGTTTAAAGCCAATTCATAAACTAAGAGACTATAAAATCTGCAACATATTTTTTATGTAAAACTCTGAGTGACAGGGAAGAGCTCTTTTCAGGTGCCTGGAAAAAAAGACTGCCAGTGACAGAATGTCGTCTGATGAGGAGTCTGTTCCAGGAACATCCAAACAAGGTAAAAAGCCACAGAAAAGAACATTTGATTGGGAAAATTGATTTTCAAATCACATTTGGGAAAAGTGTCCTTAAAAGATTAGACAAGAAGCTGGATAGGCAATTGAAGTTGTTTGATGAGGTGCATCCAAAATAAAAGACTTGGGAAGTCTGTCATTGATGGTCCTGTTGAGGACACCAGCTGTGGAAGCCCAGTCAGCACAGGGTTTGTTGTTTGCTACAGTCAGTCTAGCATTGGCTATAGCACCTTAGCCACCTACCATACACTCCCATCAGTGACACCACTGTAGACAGCACTGTTGAAATGAGGATTGTCAACAACAACACTGTGGATGGCCCATCGTCAAGAACACCTAAGAAGTAGGCTGTTTTATTTCCTAATGTAGTAAAATTCCTTTTCAGCCGCTGTGAAGTTTTTAGACACAAAGGGGCAGATTTACAAGCCCTGTGCGCCACTTTTGCACCGCCGTTGCGTCACTTTTGTGACGCAGCGGCGGCGCAAAGCTAGCGCCATGCTGCAACAGATTTACAACGTGACGCATCTAGGGAGATGCGTCACGTTGTAAAGCCCTGCGCCACATTAAACCTGCGTCAGGTTTAATGTATGCAGGGTGGGCGTTACGTCGGAAAAAGCCTCGGAAAAGTGACGCAGGGAAATCTACAAGATTTCACGCAGTCACTTTTCCGACGCTGCTGCGTCAAATCCTTACGCATGCTTCAAGCAGGCATAAGGCGTGGCGCACCATGTTAGGGCAGGTTGGAGCAGTGCTGGAGTTGCGTCGCGCTTGCGACACAACTTCAGCACTGCGCCAACCTTACGCCGGCAGATGCGTCACGCATCTTCTTCTCCTTGCGCCACAATGCACTGCATTGTAAGTGTGGAGCATCTGCGGTGGCGCAAGGGCAAACTTGCGTGACGCATCCTCCCTGGCGCATCCCTGCTGATTTGCAGGGATGCGCCAGGGAACATAAATCTGCCCCAAAAAGTGGATCACAAAATGAAGGACCCTTTGGAACTGCCACTTACCTTACTTCATTTATGTGAAATGTGAAGAGAATGACAACCACTATGGGCAGCAGGATGAAGCTGACCATTACGCAAGGTTTTCACATCAAATGCCTCATTTGGAAGTTCCATGACCCCTGTCTAAGTCAGGTAAATCGCAATTAACACCTGCTCCTCCAACATTGGTGCCTTCACCACTGCCACCTCCACCGCCACCACAAATGTTGCCTCCTCCAAGACTGGTTCAGCAGGTGGATTAGGATTCTTCTGATTATAATGAGGACATTTAAGAAGGAGAACTCTTTCAACAGCTTAGGAGACATTCTGATGAGTGACTGTCTGATGAGTGAGATGGATGGATTGCTCCGGCAACAAATGCATCTGCCCCTCCTGCCTACTTACCTATTGATGATAAGGTGTGTTTCCATTCACCAGTGTAAAGTGTCAAACAATTTGACTTGCCAGTTACTTTGAATGAAATTGATTATTTCTTCAGTGATTGTAACAAAGTGCCCAGGAAGTCCATGAAGGCAATCCAAATTGCCAAACACATTTGGAAGGATGGCGTAAAGCTCATGATAGCCCAGGCTTTTGTATCAGCCATGGTCCCAAGGCTGGTCAAAAAATTTAATTCCACCGACATCTCACCAGTAAGCCTTATAAGACATGCTTAGGCAGATTTGGTTGTGATGCAAAGTGCTCAGCACTACACCAGACACCCATTACCGCTCCACACAGCACCCCCTGTAAGGTAGTGTTGGAAAATGAACAATTTTGACAAAAGACTATGTGACTTTCCATGGAAGTTGTTGGCTGATACACTGACAAAATGTGGGCAGACTTAACTCCATACCTTCACCTGCAACTGGACTTAAAGAAGGAAGAAGCATTTGCCTTTCTTCAAGAGGGCCAAAAAGAGTTCACAGCCGTGAAATATGTAGCCAGTTACTGGTGCTAGACAAAAGGCAGGTGCCAGCCTTTAGTTCCTTCAGATCTGAAGTTCCTTACAAAATTTTCGATATGCTTTTTAGAGGTGACCACCTCTTTGAAAGGCATGTGAAAAAGCTATTTAAGCATTTATATCTGACACAGACATTGCACATCCACTACAAGTGCTAAAGTAGCAATTGAAGCTATTTCATGGAGAAAAAGGCAGAGAGTTCTCCTCCTACAGAAGTGGTTTCCATCCCTACTGTCCATAAAAAATCAACCTGCACAACTGTCATATAGGTAGCCTTACTATCTGCCTCCCTCCAATAGACCACCTTACAAAAGTTCAAAAATGTATCTTCTGGACCCAGTAAACAGCAGGTCTCATCATGTCATCAGCGACTCAGTGCAGGCCACAGTTACCTCATCCCCACTTTACATCCCTCTGGGCCCTGTGGGTGCCTGAATTTATGTTTTCACTGCGTACTGGCAAGACATAAAAATAGACAGATGGGTTTTGAACTTGATGAAATAAGGGCTCATCCTTCAATTTAGACAGAAACCTCCATCAGTGCCACTGCTAACCCACCATCACCTGAAACTCTTGCAGGCAGAGATACTGAAAATGCTTTACAAAGAGGCCTTGAAACCACAGTCCCCGTGAAGAAAGGGGTTCTAATCCAGGTTCTTCCTGATTAGAAAACAGTTGGGAGAGTCGCTTCCTTTTCTAAACCTCCAGCATCTCAACAAATACCTAAGAAGCAGTCATTGAGTATTTTTACTCTCCAGGAAGTATTACAGTTGCTGGAGGATGGGGAGTTCATGGCTTCTCTAGATTAAGAGGATGCCTACTTTCACTTAGCCATTCACACCAACCAGCGCAAATGTTTAAGATTCAATGTAGGTGGGTGCCATTTTCAATTCAAGGTTTTCCCCTTTGTTCTCAAGTCAGCACCAAAGATATTAAAAAAGTGCATAGCACCAGTTGCAGCGTTTTTATGTTGTAAAGAACATCAAATATTTCTGTATTTGGATGACTTGCTGACCAAAGGAAAGACCTTTCTAGAATGAGACACTTCCACAAAGGAATGTATGAAATACTCGTCAGTCTGGGTCTGGCCATCAACATGACTATACCTCAAACCATCAAACCAGTTTCTAGGGGCCATCCCCAAATCTGTTAGACACATGGTTTGCTACAGAGATGCCGGGACTTGAATGCTGTCTTACGCATTTTGTTCTCCGTGGACGATAAATTCCGCTCTTTAGTGTACACGTAGAAAGGGGAATTGGGAGAAAACATGTCACTATATTGTATCGTCTATTGGACCTGGGATGGATTCACCTCATGTGTTCAACCCCTGAAGAGAGGAACAAACACAATTACTACATATTCTCCTGAACTGAACTTTCTGAGTGATACTTCTAACCCCAAATTTCTTACCTTTAGGGTATCCTGAGGCACCAGATTGGATCTGGAAGATCTGAACAGCATTGCTCTCTCACGTCAGTGGGTGGTGCGTCTCCGCATTAACTTTGTTCCGCACCAGAAGTGACAATGGAGCTGCATAAGTGCCACAGCTGCTCCAGTTTCTTTCTTTATGCACCTTTGTATGTGGAACCAAAACCTTCTCCCATCTGTTTCCTCATAAATTGATGATTTTTTTCTTACAATTTTATTTTTGTCCCAGTGTACAAAGGAACTATGTCGCCTCCTAAAACTGGAGGGTTTAAGCCTTGTAAGGGTCTGTCTCAAGCCCATGTCTGTGACAGATTGCCCACGAGAAGTGCCTGTGTTGTCTGTGTTCGAAACATGACTCCAATTCCTTTGTGCACTTATGAATCTGAAAGTGATTTGGGAATGCAAAGTGAAGCTGTATGTCACTGAAAGAGGTCTCGAAAATCCCGCTCCTGCTTGAGGTTGAGGGTGCGGACCCTTTTCCGCCCTCAAGACTGTTCCAGAGACAGGTCCTCTTTGGTTTCCAAGTGTTCCGGTAAGTTGAAACTGAAACAGAAAAAGGGCAAGCGGGATTCGACCCTGTCCCGCCACTCTCTGCCTGAGAAGTTGTGAGGTTGTCAGGGTGCCTAGTAGACCCACTATTGGTCCCCCTCCAAGTGGCTGATTCTGCAGGTAATCCTGATACATGCTGAGTTACCGGGACCATCAACGATAGTGTCACAGAGTGAGGCCTTTTGAGAGGCCATGTTGCGAAATTTTGGCTCTCCTGCGGCCCCTTCATGCCTCAAAGATCTGCCGAAGTCTCCTTTTGGATTGCTGCTGGCAGGGTTGCCCTCACCTTCTGTGCTTCCTGAACTCACCTCAGGTTTCACTCCGATACTGATCTGGCACCAATTCCTCCCTGGCTCCTGTGACATTGACGCCAGTGCCAGAAAACAACACCAGTCTTATATTCCTATCTGACAATGGGCTGAATCCATCACGGTCTGGATCAAGGTTGCGTCCTGAAGCCATACCAACACACCAGGCCCCATTTCAGTCTGGCTTAGATAGAGCCATGCCTTTGCCACAGAGCCACACATCAGCAATCCAACAACTTTTCGGTTCAGACAGATTAGAGTCAGCTAGCCTATGGAGATGACAGTGCAGATGATAGGGATTATTTCCCCCAACACCCTGATGATGACACCCTGTAGTTGGGATTGCAGGAGGCTTGTGGGTTGGATGTTTCCCAAGACACTGGGTTATGTTTGCTGCCTGGGCCATCAACGGAAGAGAGTGCCTCCTTTGCCTTGGTAAGACGACGGTCTGCAGAGTTATTGGATTTACAACTACCAACTATGGGGCACATCATCAAGGACCGGCGATAATTATCGCTAAGCGCATTTAGCACTAGGATAATTATCGCCGGGTAACGTGGAATTTTATCACTGAGATAGCATGCTAATAGCAACGCTTATCTCAAAAGCAATAAAATTCCAAGCGCTAACTGCCAAATGTGAGATTATCGCTGGAAATCCAGCAATAATCTCACAAAGTTTGCCGATAGCTTGATGATAGGGCAAGTCATACTTAGCCATGATATCCACTTTACATAGGATATCATGGCTAAGTCAGTCTTGAAGCAGGCATAAGGAAAGTAGCGATAACAGAGGTTATCGCTACTTTGCTTGTTGCTCTGCAGGTTAGCGTGCCCATTGATAACTGGAGAAATGTCGCTCAAGTTTGTTCTCATTTGACAGGAGGCCTTCATTACATAATGGCCGTCATGGTTTGTGAAGATATATGAGACACTCACCATTTCAGGCTCCATCTTAAATTAAAGGACATTATTTAGATCTGTGTTCCGTATTAAACTACATGAAATCATTATTCAGGATAAAATATTCTGAATAGCTAAAACTTTTATTGAACCCTGTAACAAATTCTTGTCTACTCTTACCATGAGTGATGTTCATGGTATTGATGTTCCTGATAAATAGAAGGGTTGGCAAAGCCTCTCTATCATGGGAACTAATTGTTCATCTTCAGTCCTCCTCCCAACAGATCCAGAAGTTGGGAATATCCGTCCGACTGTTCAAGTCTTGCATTGAATTGGTACCTATCTGCAGAATGCAGATGCATTTCTATATGAGTAGTTGGACGTCCATTCCAGCGGCTGCTATGACCAGATGCTTCAACAATCCAATTCAAGTGTCAGTCAAGATCAGTGTCTTGACCTGGTGGCTGGAGCATTCAAATCTCATAAAGAGTTTATGCTTGAACTGCAAATAGCCCATTTTGTCATGATGTCATAGCTGGAGGGATGGGGTGCACACCTTGAGGAGATCGAAGCAGGGGACCATTGAAAGATTCAGTATAAGATCCATCTCATAAATGTCCCGGGGCTCAGAGCTATTCATAAAGGATTACAATCAGACAATACCACTAAGGTAACAAACTAGGCAGCACAAGATCTTGTCCACTTTCAGAAGAAGCATGACTCCTTTGGGACTGGGCATAGCACAAGGTAATTCATTAACAGCAGAATTTCTCTCAGGGTTGTGAACATATGAGCATATACAACAGAACTGAAAGCGCCTCCCATGATTCGGAATTGAATCAGGATTGAACGCTCAGATCTTTCACAAATAGGGTTACCTACGACTAGACCTTTTGGCAACACCATCAAGCAATAATGCTGATACTATGCCAGTAGGTATTCTCATCCAGCAAAGCCAAGAGAGCTCACTAATATTGGTTCACAGACCTCCTTCAGCTCTCAGAAGTGCCACCCATCACTCTGGGGAAATATCACGATCTCTGCTTGAGGGACAATGTACAGGCTTTACTGCATGACCTAACATGCCTGAATGTATGGGAATGGCCTCTTAACACTTGGAGTTTGCGCAGTTAGACATTTTGCACAATTGCTGAGTTGTGCTGCTATTAGCTAATTCTACTGTTAAACCTTGCCAGGCCAAATGGAAGCATTTCTGCAACTCCATCAAATTCTGTCTTACCTTCTGCATCTAGCTAGATCAAGTCTTAAATATGCACCCATTAGGTTTCACCTGGTGGATTTCTCGAGGGAGATCATCTGACATGTCATCTCTTCTATCAACATGGACAATTAAAGAGTATCTCAGATGTCTGTTCAGGGATATTCCACCTGCGAGAGTTCCTCCGCTCCAATGGGAGCTGATTACTGTCCTTGGGCAGTTAATGTTTTCTATCACTTGTAAGCTGGTGATTCCACTGGTAAGTGGTTATGGCACTCCCCATTCGGAAAAAATCTTACACTGGATCCCACCATCTTAGAGAACCTTTGACCTATTCCTCTACTACCTCTTTGGGCTAAAATCCTAGAGAAACATGTGAACAATCTTCTGACAACTTTTATTGAATCCAAAGTAGCACTTCAGTCTTCTCAATCTGTCTCTTTGGCTCATCATTCCACTCAGTCGGCTCTTCTCTTGTCAGGATAAGTTCTCAGACATAATGCGAACAAAGGTCCGACCTCTTCACTAATATTACTGAAGCTAAGCACTGACTTTGACACTGTATCCCACTGTATCCTAATTCATTGGCTTCAAGAATGTGGGATAGGTGGTAAGGCGCTTAAATGGTTCAAATCCTTCCTCAAGGATCGAACCTTTTAGGTCACTCAGAAACTTTGTGTCTCTGAGAACCTTGCCTCAGCTCAAGGAGTTCCTCAAGGTACGAGCTTGAGTCCAACCTTGTTTAATATCTATATTAGACCTCTGTGCAGATATCATTAACACATACAAAGTTCAAGTGGTGTCCTACGCTGACGACACCCAGCTTATTGTTAATCTCTCAGAACCTAACATCATTTCAGCCTTTTTGTTTGGATCTTGTCTGGCTGAAGTCGCCACGTGGATGATGGACTGCTGTCTGAAATTGAAGGCAAAAAAAACAGAACTCCTGATAGTAGGAAAGACCCCCTTGATTTGGACCTCGGCCTGGTGGCCTGTCTCTCTTGGCCAGCCTTCGGAACCCAAACAGAGAGTGAAAAATCGAGGCGTCTGGTTTGATTCCAAACTCTCCTCTGAAGGTCAGATTAGAAACATCGCAGGCAAGTGCTTTGGCACCCTCAAAGCCCTCAGAAAAATCTTAGACTTAATCCCAGCTAAGTCTCGCAAAACCATTCTGCTCGCTCTTATTACCTCCCAAATGGACTAAAGTAATGTCCTGTATCTCGGACCTACGAATGGGAGTCTTAAATTGCCTCAGAGAGTCCAAAATGCTGCAGCTAGACTTGAGCTCAATCTTCACAAAAGATCCTCTGCGTCAGAAGCTCGCAACCAGCGACACTGGCTCACAATCTCCCAAAGAATTAAGTTTAAAGCCATGTGTTTCTGCCGCCACATTCTTCACAAGCAAGGCCCAAAATACTTGCATTTTATGATATAACCTTACACCCCTGGTCGTGTCCTAAGATCATCTGTTGCTAAACTAGCCAGAATACCTAGAATAACGAAAGCCAGCCTGGGGGTTCGATCTCTCTCCTTCTTGGCCGCTAAAATGTGGAGCTCTCTTCCTTATGATCTGGGAGCGTCGCCCTCAGAGACATCGTGCAGAAGCAAACTGAAAACTTGGCTGTTCCGTAACACTTGCTTGATTCTTGTTTCTCTCTTCTCCGTTGGTCAGGGCCTCAGCGCGGGAACACACTGTTCAGGTGTAACCATGTGCTGTACAAATTTCGTTATTATTATTATCCCTTTGCAATCGATTGCAATATAGATGATAAGCCCACTCAACCCGAGGTATTGGGCAGATTTGCAACATGGAGGAGCTTCCACACCTTCACAAAGCATTACTCTCTGGATTCATATACTGCATTAGACTCCCTTGTTGTCCGGGTGGTCTTACCTGATGTTTTCTAATAAAGCCTCTTCTTGGTCATTTTGGTTTGAAATATTATTCCACTGGTATTCATTATTGTAGGAAAGTAAAATATTATATGATTTGGCTTTGTGGCCTTGCCATGTAATATTATCACAATACCCCACAGATGGTCCTTGGATTCTCACTAATAAATCCTTAGCTTAGTCTTGGTAGAGTGACAAAGAGCAGTCAGGCTTTACTAGAGGAACATGCGTTAAGCATTTTAGAGTACCAACATGGACGATAAGTCATTGACACGACTCGAGGGAAATCCTACACCAATTTATAAAAATTGAGTGTATTATTATCTTAATTTAGACACCAAAATGAACGGGATATCATACATATAATTGGAGTTATAGATTTTTTAAGTCATATTAAACCAGTGCAGTAAAATACATAGACAAAATAACATTGCAGTCAATGGCAAATTCCACTAGTGACAATTGGGCACTTGCAAGTCAAGTTACTTGAAATCGTTATAGAGGTACGGTCATGTGGGACCCTGAACCAGACCACAACAGTCATATCAAGATTACTTTGCCCCTGGAGTCCAGGTGCAGAGTTGTGTTGGCTGTCCTTGGTGCTGAACAGGAGCTGCAGGTGGTGCTGTTTTTACCACTTGCACAGCGTTGCAAGAAACAAAAGGCAAAAACTGAATAGCTACACAGCTACTGATGTCAGATGATGGTTGCACAATGTTCTCTGTAGCTGCAGCGTCAAGTGTGGAGGTCCATTACTGGACTGGTGACCAACAAGGCTTGTCAGCAGTAAGCTTTGGGAACTTCACTGAGTACATGGGAGTAACGGAGCAGCCTGAGATTTCGGGCAGGCAAGACTACAACTCCCACAATGCACTGGACCACCTTGATTTGGGCGATCCCTCGGAGGGCCCGATGGCCAGCGATTCTTTAGATCTGGTGATCGGTTTTACTTGCAGTTTGCTGAGGACTAGTGCAACTAGTCCAGGGGAGGCTGATGATGCTTCTGGCTTCTACAAGGGTCACTCTCTTCGGGAGTGTCAAGTTTTTGCCAAAGAAGCGGGTTGTAAGTCAGTTCCAAGTCTGATGCCTCAGGGACAAAGTAACCCTCTTTTGCTTTGTGCTGGTGGGTAAAGTCCTGTTGTCGGCAACATGGGTCTCCTCTGGGTCCCTCCTTGAAGTAAGTTGTTCAGATCTGAGGTTCTGGTGTCTGGGCAGGTCCCTTAAATCCTAGATTCAGGGGAGTTAGGGGTGTGGGAGCTAGTAGCTAAAAGGAAGCTAGTCCACCAATTTGAGTTGGATGTTGCCGCACGTTTCTCTGCTGCCAGCGCTCGTTTTTAAAATTGACTAAACTGCTTGAAAATCGCATTGTTTTAAGAATTAATTACCTGTTCATAGAATTGAAGCCATATTGCTATTACCCACCGCTAAATCCTGACGTTCCTTGCCCGTTCTCCAACCCCTAGGCCTTAGCCAATCGGCCGTAAGGAGTAGGAGCTAGAGGCGGGGCCAGGTACAAAAGCGGCTGCAGCACGGGAAGCGGGAAATTTGAGTTGGATGTTGCCGCGCGTTTCTCTGCTGCCAGCGCTCGTTTTTAAAATTGACTAAACTGCTTGAAAATCGCATTGTTTTAAACATTAATTACCTGTGCATAGAATTGAAGCCATAGTGCTATTACCCACCGCTAAATCCTGACGTCCCTTGCCCGTTCTCCAACCCCTAGGCCTTAGCCAATCCGCCGTAAGGAGGAGGAGCTAGAGGTGGGGCCAGGTACAAAATGCTTGTCATACCACGGGAGCGCAGTGGACGCGCGAAGCGGGCGCGCCAAAGGCAAGACCGTCTGCGCCCGTCCGCGCCTGTCCGGGCCCAGGGGAGACGGATTATGGCCAAACGATCAGCTATCCCTCTAGAAAGCTAAGATCACTAGCGCAACACTGCCCCCCCTTGGACCCCGCCACTTACGGCCGCATATTGGCTAACGGCATCCTCCAAACTCAGCCGGGGCATGCCCTCCCTCCTGCTCCCAGCCACTACTCCCCCTCAATTATCAATCCTACAACAGCAAATCAAACCATCCTCTGTTTCCTTTACCTTAATACACGCTCCCTGGTAAAGCACCAACTTGACATCTTTTTGCTGCTTTCCTCTGATAAACCTGATGTCCTCCTGATCACTGAAACCTGGTTAACTCAAGATTCCTCGCCCGGTATCTTGGCAGAACTCCCTTCTGACTATCACATCCTGTCAACCAACCGGCCCCCAGGGAAGCTGGGTGGCGGTGTTACTGCCATTATTCACAAAGATTATAAATTCACCACCATGACCTCTCTTGTCCTCCCTGAGGTCGAGAACATTGTTGTCAAACTCGACACTGACACAGGGTCATTAGTGTTAGTGCTTATTTACCGACCCCCTCAGGCAATGCCCACCTTCCCTCTCTCCTTAAGTGAACAAATGGCCACTTTAGTTGTAAATCATGCTAAGGTTCTTCTCGTTGGCAATTTGAACTACTGGTTCAATGATGTCTCGGGCGGACCCCAGGCGTTAGAACTATCTGAGCTTCTCTCCAACTTGAACTTGGCCCAGCATTTATTCACCCCTACTCATGAAAAGGGACACACCTTAGATCAAATATGGTCCCACAATCTTTTACTATCGCTGACTATAATCACCCCTTGTGTCTGGTCAGACCACCACTTGATAGAGTTTACAGCTACTATCTGTGGTCATAACAAGCCCATTATATTGGCGGGAGGCATGACAAGGAAGTGGAAATCCCTAGATAAGCCGGATTTCATTAACTCCTTGGCTTGCTCTTTACCCCCAGAACTCCAGGGGTTGAGGTTGTCGGCAAGGCAAAGTAAAGAGTATACGTCTGTATACCCCACCTCACCTTTCCCTGTGGCCGAGATCTGGGAGTTGCCGCAGGCCCGAAGGTCCCTTCCGCCCTGCGGCTGCCCGAGTTTATGCCTTCCACCGCACCAGGAGCTAGGGTCCGTGACTCCTGAGATGCGCCCGGAGTGAATACGGCAGGTGGAAAGTCTGGAGTGCCATGCACGTCTCTGTGCTAGCTGAACGAGAGATAGAACGGATTCCAGAGTCCACCGAGGCTAATCGCAGAACGAACACCATACTTCGGTTCCTGGTGAAGCGCAGCACCGTATAATGCCACCAGCGGACATCTAAACATGCTAATTTCAACATAATCACTGCCACTAACTTCTCCGACCGGGAAAATGCGGTAACCCAAAATGGCGTACATCGAGTGGCACCCGTAGCTGGTGTGACGTGGATCAATTACATGGCTGATCACCCGCCTGAACGGCTGCTTACATGCCTGATCACCCACCTGAACGGCTGCTTCACGGGGATTTAAGCTGCCTCCGTCTCCGGTTAAGGTGCCACCACTTTACAACAATTCAAACTTATTTTATCATCACTTTGACCTTCTTTCAGATGTGGCCTGACCCTAAGATGGCAGCCGTAATTGACACACTCGTAATAGAGACATTTGCGCACTGTCACCCAGCGTTTTAACTGACTGTGGAGTGTAAGGAGCGCTTCATTCTCAACCCACTGTGTCGCCCACATTCCATGCTATGGGGAGCACATCTTGCATCGCTTCGTTCCTCTTTTGTGCCCGCAGAGTGCCAGCGCCTTTGCAGATTCACAAAATGGCGCCCAGCTCCTATTAAGTTATTCTCTAACCTCGGGAGCCTTCTAATGAGCCTCTGACGGTCTGATTTCAGCTGGTCAAGTTCTCCTGTGAATTCACTGTCCATTCCTTTAGCTAATCATCATTGTATGCCTTGCTGCTGTAACTGAACTCTAAACCAAGGATCTCTTAATTGATGCCGCAATAAAGTGCCTCTGCAGCATCTAGCTCCGCAGTGCAGCATGAGGGGTGTAAAGAAGGAGGCGATTGTGGCCTTCCCCATAGGTCATCAAACACTGATAGCGCTCAGCATTGGGCCACTGCTTCTGAGAGCAAGCCCCCTGAGGACTGATAATCTGTCTCTTTCACCTCTCCACTGATGGGACTAGCTGGAGGACGAATCAGAGGGTGTTTCCCAATTTCACCGGGAACAATGCCTTCGATTGAACTATGATGATGTCCCATGGGCGAAAACCGAATCTGTTTGTACTTACCGCTGAACCAGAGTACCATTGGCGGTTAACCGGTGGAGCTGTCCTATGCAGCTATAGAGGAGACTGGCTATGGTTCACCCCTTCGGCCGTCACCTACCCAGCCAGACATCGGACATTGTTTTTAACGGTGCTTCACGGTCTTGTCTATCTTACACTTTGACTGTTGTTTCCCCTGAAGTCCCTTCCCCCCTCTGGTCTGCCTGACGCTATCTGCATTCCTTTTACCCTGTTTACCTTTCCCCCTCTACCTTCCATTCCACATAAGACGTTTTATCTTTGCTATGTAACATGAAAATAACTTATGTTATCATCTAAACTTATGTTTTTCTACTGTCCGTTCTCAACGCGGAGTCCGAGCAACCCTGACTGATGCCCGGTGGAGCTGTCTTTTGCAGCTATAGATGAGTCTGGCTATGGTTCACCCCCTCGGCCATCACCTACCCAGCCGGACATCGGTCATTGTATTTAACGGTGCTTCACGGTCTTGTCTATTTTTCACTTTGACTGCTCGTTTCCCCTGAAGTTTCATCCCCCCTCTGGTCTGCCTGACGCTATCTGCATTCCTTTTCCCCTACTTACCTTTCCCCCTCTACCTTCCATCCCACATAAAACGTTTCGTCTTTACTACGTAACGCAAATATAACTTATGTTATCGTGTAATCTCATGTTTTTTACTGTCTATGTTCACCGCGGAGTCCGAACCACCTTCGCCGATGCCCAGTGGAGCTGTCCTATGCAGCTATAGTGGAGTTTGGCCCTGGTTTAACCCCCTCAGCCGTCGCCTACCCGGCCGGAAATCTGACATTGTTTTCCTCGCTTCCCCGTTATGTTTCCCTCCCTCTTTTTTTCTCCTATGTGTATACTTGGAATCTGTAACTGAAGTAATCATGTAATCTGTAACTTGCTGATCATCATGTAAAGCGCTCTGATACCTCCAGGTCTAGCCAGTGCTATATATAAAACTTTTCAAATACCTACCTTCAGCCCTGACGTCAATTCCATGGAAGAGAACATTTCTGAGTGGTTATTGTCTGCAAGTAAAAAACACGTCCCCCTTGCTAAGTTTTCCCACACTCGCCACTCAGATGCTCACGAATGGTTTACAATCGATCTAAAAAAACAAAAACTCGAGTTGCGCCAAAAAGAGAAAAAAATGGAGACTAAGATACTCCATTGAAGATAAGGAGCAATTTTTGAAAGCTCGTAGAGAGTATAAAAAAGCTATTGTGGACACTAAAGTAGCTTACTTTTCTACTCGTATACTAAATGCCCACAACAAATCTAAAGAAATTTTCAAGATAGTGAATGATTTGTGCAATGAAGAGAGAACTTCGGCCAATCAGGCACCTACTCAAGAACTCTGCAATTCCCTGAATAACTTTTTTCTGGACAAAATCGCCACCATTAAAGCCAGTATCCCTTACACCGTCAGCTTGGAAACACAGGAAGATATTTCCAGCAATCAATTCACATTAGACCTTCTTCTACCTATCTGTCCCAAAACACTATTAGAGCTCATGACCCGTGTTAAATCTGGGTCGCCCAACGATAGTTGTCCACCTCATGTCTTAAAAGACATCCTTTCTGTCTTGCCTCACAGTGTACTCCCTTTCCTTAATAAGTCACTTGCTCAGGGCAAGGTTCCCAGCGCTTTTAAGAATGCGACGATTGTTCCCCTTATTAAAAAACTAGGGGCCAACCCCACAAATCTCTCAAATTACCGCCCCATTTCTCTCCTCCCTTATCTGGCCTAAATACTGGAAGCCCATGTGGCTAGGTGCCTGTCGAGCTTCATTGAATCATCAGACTACTTAGAACCAAATCAAGCCGGTTTCCGACCGGTGCACTCAACTGAGGCGGTGATTCTTGCTGTCCTGGAAACTCTCAGAGCAAATGCGGACAGAGGCGTCCACCAGGCTCTGGTGCTCCTAGATTTGTCGGCTGCATTCGAAACGGTCGGCCATAACATCTTGTTGAACCGTGTCGAGCAGGCAGGCCTGTGAGGACCCGCACTCAGCTGGATTAAATCTTTCCTTGTAGATCGTACTCAAGCTGTAAGGCTCGGAACTTTCACTGCCCCCAAGATCACCTACACATGTGGGGTCCCACAGGGCTCATCTCTCTCCCCGTTACTATTCAATCTGTATCTCAGGCTGCTTATCCATTCATTAAAAAACAGAAAGATTACCATTTTCAACTACGCTGACGATCTTCAGCTTATTTTCCCACTGGATTCCCCTGACTCCGCTACTGAGTTTCAGGCTACCATGCTTCACATCCAATGTTGGATGGATTTGAACCACCTGAAACTCAACCCAGGCAAGACGGAATTAGTGCTGCCTGGGAAAAGCGAGAGCTACTGGGGCCCGCACTACTGGCCGGCGGAATTGGGGCCACCCCCATTCCCTCCCCCTCGGTGAAAAGTCTAGGGGTTACCATCAATGCAGATCTCTCGCTCAGAGGACAGGTGGGAGCGGTGATCTCCTCTCTAGCTTCTTTCAATTGCGCAAAATCAAGAAAATCGCCCACCTGCTGACTCACTCAGCTCTCATACAGGTGGTGAGAGCCCTGGTCCTCTTGCGACTTGACTTCTCGAATTCTATCTACCTAGGCCTCCCAGCCTATCTGCTACAACGCCTACAAATCGTCCAGAATCAGGCAGCAAGACTTATCCACAAACAGCCTAAATGGCTCTCAGCCAGACCTGGGCTGCTGAAACTTCACTGGCTACCGATGGCTCAACGGGTAGCCTTTAAGACTGGATGCTTAGCCTTTAATACCCTGCACGGCAAAAGCCCCAGATTCATCAATAGTAGGATCATAAAGCACGCACCCCTGCAAAGTCTCCGTTCGGCCCACCTCCACCTGTTAACCATCCCCTCCTTCAAACGGAAACGGCAAGGAGGCTGCCGCTTTTCCTATCTAGCTCCTAAATTCTGGAACTCTCTCCCCTTGGCACTCAGGAGCTGTGACAGCCTCCTGGGCTTCAGGAAAGCTTTGAAAACCTGGTTATTTGAGCAAGCCTATGCATAGTCACTCTGCCATGACATTCCTCATGATTAGCGCCATGAAACCTATGGGTGACTGTGCGCTTTAAAAGTTGTTATTAACATAACATAACCCCTAAGGTGACCACATCCTGTGGTGTAGGTCATCCTACCCAGAACCTACTATTTCTGCCTTCCTTAAAATGGCAGAATTCAATTTTAAGTGTACACACCAGGCTGCCCACCCTAGAGGTATGACAGCCTACCTAGGAGTGTACATCTCCTGCATAGCTAATTTCCCACTGTGCCTGGGTGCAAGCATGCCTGAGGCAAGGGGGGCTGTTTCCTCCTCAGGGGACAGCCCAGATGCATATCAGAGGCGGTCTAACCTTTGAAGCTCACCGCTGTGATGTGCCAATTCATTATCTTTTTGGCAAGGACGGAGGTGGGACCTCCTTCCTGCCCAGCCATTGTCTCTGACTCCTGGGAGTGATCACACTGCCTGGCAGGAGGTATGAATTTGTCTTGGCGGCAGCAGGTGCAGGCAAGCGCAGGCTGGTCAGCCAGAACACAGTAACGCTGGGAGCAACCAGGGGGTAACCTCTAAGGTGTCCTCTGGGTGCATGCCACGTCACCCAGGGCATTGCATTTGTTTCAGGGGTGAGAAGGCACGATTTTTTATACCAATCATTACTTATTATACCATAATGGAGATGCCAATCTCGAGGGTGCCTGGTTGGAAGCCTATGTTATCCTATGGGCCGCTAATGGATATAGTGGTTTCCAATGGGGAACACCACTATAAGGACATATAGGCTTGCACTTAATTGTCCACACCATAAACATAATGCACTTTGCCTTTTGGGCTGAGGAGGCCTTCCTTAGGGGTGCCTTACATACATTAAAGATATATGTTCAAATGATATGGAGGGATAGATCATATTTAATTTTTGCACAAGAGTTTATTAATTACCTTGGCAAAAAGCCAATTTCTTCTGGCGAATTTAGATAATTATAATGCAGGCACAAATATCCATCGGTGAACATCCAAACGCATGGTGTACCGCAATACACACATTCATTACATAAATACAAAACAATTTTTTCTTTTACACTACAACACATATATACAAACTCATGTGTGAAATAACTCAATCCAAAATCCTTTCCCCTATAAGCATATTTCGTAAAAATGTGCACTTCTCATTGCCTAGTGCTACATCAGAAGGTAGTCCTATCGGCAACACAAAGATATTAGTACTTCATCTTAATTTGTAATGCCAATGCAACTCATGTATTTATTCCACAGCAAGGTGGACTCCTCCTTTGTCAAAGTGTCGACGCGTTCGCGTGTCAGCCTCCACTTTCTTTATGGCTTCCTCAGGACGGGGATATAATCTACAACAATAATAAAGCTAAAATGAACTCCTAAAACCTATATTTTTATTTTTTTGCGCTGTGTTCTGTCCCTTATTTGCCCAGACAGTGTTGCAAAAGGAGGAGAATCCGCAAGGTTGCGTGAATAAGCTGGAGGCTCAGGTTATAACCTCCAAGCTATTTATACAAACGTAACTAAAACAGAAAGGTAAAACATAAATAAATAAAAATGATAATAAATAAATCAATAAACGTCACTACTACTGCTCATGGCGCGCTCTCACTAATGACATGGTTCAAGGCGCAAAAACACCCAGCCAGTGGATGTAGAAAGAACGCAAGGTACTACATCCCTCATGCACACCAACACCACTAAAGTGACAAAAAGGCCAAGGATACCCAAGATTAACAAGTCCAAGCCCAGGTCGAGGCTGGAAAACCTGTGGGTTCATCTGAATCAACCTGGTCTCACAATTTACATAGCCGGGCGGCTTATACTCCGGTCCCACTCATCGATATGGAACTCCTACATAGGGAGGGAAAGAGCTTACAAACAACCCGTATATATCGTATAGGACACTACAACAGAACTACTAGAACTGGGAACCGAACCTCAATGCTTGTGTCTTCTCGGGAGCCCTGGGCTTCTTCGACTCCTTCGAGTAATCTCCAGTTGCTATGAACAACAACAAAAAGAAACAAACAACCTGTCATCTAAGTCTCCAGTGATTCTATAAGTATATAAACCCTACTCAGTATCTCCTACTAGGGAAAACATGTAATCGGGACTTACGCTTCTTCCTGGTCCTCTTCACCGACACAGTGCTCCGTCACCGTACGTCATTTCAACGAACTGGCGTTACTGATTCCTAACGGGCCTTCACTAAATACGTATGCGTGTGATTACGTAGAGCGTCTCTAGGTCACCAAACACAAAGAAAGGACTACTTTTCGGATAAAATTAGAACTCATGTACTTAATGGTTATCCCAACTATTCCGTCCCCCCGACGGGTGAATAAAACTCTGACAATGGCCACTACTATCGTAGCGAAGTCTCCCTACAATATCCACTCAAAGGCAGGGAAGCAAAATCAAAATACTCAAAATAAACACAGTCAAAAGAAAACCAAAAGCATAATGGTGTACAAACAGAAACAAATCAAATGAATGGCAACACAACCGAACAGGTTCTCAACTCCTATCCATACGTCTAAAGCAATACCACTGGGTGTAATGTTAACAAACCCCCATGTGTGCTGTAAATTATTCTCGAAAAGACTGCACCCTAAATAAACGGATGCGGGTGGGGGATAGAACTCATTTCTCCCATAATTAACGTGGGAGGAATGCAGAACGGCAGTGTATGTGACTGTGTCTCACATGGTGAGGGCACAGTCGAGTTTGAGCAGTTTGCACTGCTCCTGCAGTGTGCAATGGCAGGCCTGGCAGTAGGTTGCAAGGGTCTCCCAGGGTGGCACAAACGTGTGCTGCAGCACTGGGGACCCCTTTATGACCAATGGCATGGGTACCCCTGCTACCATATACTAGGGACTAATAAGGGAGGAAACCTTTTGCCAATTTTGGATTACCAAGTTGAACATAACAGTTTTAGGAGAGAGCACAGGTACTGGGGTCTGGGTGCATACTCCAGTAATCTAGCCAAGTCATAACCATAAGCATTTGGAGCAACAAGTAGGAGTTGAGCATGCAAAAAGAGCACTTTCCTACAATTATGTGAGAAACTGAGTGTTTGTTGAAGTACCCCACCCACACACAAACACTTTTTGCCTGGTTTTTGATCCAAATTTGACTGAGGAGTACTCGGCCCCTACTAACCAGGTTCCCATTACCATTGTTCTTTCCCTAAAACTGTACCCCACTTGGTGACCCATATAATTCCCTAGTAAATTGTACCCCTGGTACCTAGGACATTGGGACTGAAGAGGGTCCACTAGAGCTGCAGGACAAATTGTGCCACCCTAGGAACCCCTCACCAAGACCATGTAAACTGCAATTGCAGGTTGAGTGAGAAAACTGAAGAATGCCATGCCCCCATACACTGCATGAGGTAAAGGTAAGTGACCCCTACTCCAGGCCTAGGAGCCCTAAGGCAGGGTGCTCTATATCCCATGTGTGGACATATCTGCATGAGCAGATATGACCCTTCAATTCCTGAGCCATTCTTGGATATTGTAAGTGCACACGGAAGCCATAGAGAGTACATGCGCTGGATATGTGATATTACAAGTTTCCTAGCTCCATGATGACTTCACTGTACTCTTAGATGTTTGGTACCAAACATCTTGTCTTAATAAATCCTCACTGATGCCAGTGTTAGATTTATTAATAAATGCACACAGCAGACCCTTTAGAGGGCCCCCTGAAAACTTTCCAAGCACTGGTGTGGTCTCTAACTAGTTGTAGCTAGCTTGCCACCATCAGAAATGTTTCAGACCTCATGGGATAAGGGCCAGTGCTCTCAGAGGCCAGGAACAAAGCCTGCTCTGGGTGGAGGTGCATCACACCTCCCCCAGGACAAAATGGCGTTCCAAGGCGGGAAGCTTCAAAGGCAATTCCGCCTTTGAAGTGTGACCCAGGCAGCTCCAGCTAGTGGAGGATGCCAACCCCTCTTTTGTGCTCCACATTTGATGTGAGGACAGGCGGAAAAATCAGGTAAATTAAGAGCTGGGTCCCCATTCAGCCAGCAGCATTCCTAAGGTTACTTAGAGGGTTTAGACACCTCACAGGTAGGTAGCCCATTGACAACTACCTTTCACCCTCTTTAAGGCCCCTAAATTTAGTATTTAGGTGGCATCCCTGGAACCATGAACTCAGATTCGACGGACAGAGAGAAGAAAAGGACAAGGAAAAGCTGCTGACCCTAGGACTGAAGCCCTGCTGCAGACAATTGGCGCCAAACCCTGTCTGCTGCCGTAAGGGCTCAACAGTTGTGGTGTGCTGTCTCGTCTGGCAACTGTGAGGCCTCCAAGAATCCCAGAGCTCCTCCAGCCTTCTAAAAATTGCCAAAGAACTCTCTTGGAGTAGAAGTACTAATCCCTTCCAGCATGCAGGCACTGAACTGCAGAATTTGGTTTTATCGACTTGGTGCTCCCTGGCGTCTCCGATGCAGCACTAAAACCAAAAGTGGTACATCAGCTCTGGAGGGTCAGATCTGTCTCCCCACCAAGTTTGGAGACATCAGGACATACTGGAGCTGTGCCGCACCAATACCCTGGATGTCGGCCTCTCTGCAGCATTCACTGAGACAAAGAGTCCAATCCGGACTCCAGCTGCTCAGGAACCAAGCACCCGTCGAGGGACGTCGAGCCACCTGAGACCTACTTGGTGAGTGGCCTAGCTGTCCCAGAATCACCTCTCCAAGCTGCCTGCTCCTGACCGCGAGGGCATAACGACCTGTGCCACCCAGCTGACCTATCTGAGCTGCACCCAGCCCACCCGGCCTGGGTTCCGACAAACCAGCTGTGCCCCCATGGTTCTGAGGTCCTTGCTACCTGCTCCCTCAAGTGTGACACCCTCTGACTTACCTTTAAGTCCGCTTGTGCAGTGTGTTTTCAAGTGGACCCTTTCTTCGTAGCGCACCAGGTCCCAGCTACCAACAACCTCAGCACCCTGCTCCCAGCCGAATCCAGGACGCTCCAGAGAATACGCTAGTGGAACATTGGATCTGGCCTTGCTACCTACTTAAATACCTTAGATGCACCTTAATATCCAACTGTAAGACTTTTTATGCATTTTTCTCTTTTCTCCCATTGACTTCAGTGGTGCTTAATTGTGCACCAAATTACTTCATTTTGGGAACTTGAAAAGTAAGGCCAGGAAGTATATGTGACAAAAATGTAGACAGTTGTAGCCTTAAGACAGTCTACAGTGGCAATTCCACTAAATGTACTTAAAAAATTGATGAAAAGCTCACAGCGTGTTGCTTTAAAAAAGTCTTTTTGCATTATTTCAAAGTGAATGACAAGGAAAGATACGGCATTATAGCCTGTAAATGCTGCTGCATTGATGCAATATGACTAGAGCATTGCGCCTTCAAGAGCCTCTTGACTCCGAGTGTCCCATCATGCCCTGCAGGTGGCAGTTCTTTTTTTTCTAGCTCTTCATAAATACATTTATTTTTTTCGCCAAACGCCATTTCTTTTTGAGAAATGCACAGAATGTGGCAGAAAACTGGCAAGAACAGACTGACACCAGCTCTGTATCATCTTTTTGCCAGACTCTCCCGACTCCAAGTCGTCTCACCACTGCAAGTCCCTTTTCAGGAGCACTTTCAGGTAGAAAGAGAAGGTTCTCCTCCATGGCCAAGTGGAGCACCAGAGAATGGAAGATTCCCTGGCTAAAGCGACATCTGCAAGGTAAGGAGAGACTGCATCTCATACTCTGACGACTCCTGCAGTGGGAGCTCCAAAAGGAGGAGATCTGATGAAAAACAGAGGTTCCTATTCGATGTCGAGGACATAGACATCTATAAGATGGTAGCTCCTACCTGCTCACCATCACAAGCTTGTTTTGGCATCGATAACACATACGACATCGAGGAGGAGAGCACCGTTGAGATGTACCTCAACTTCAAGACACTGTACAGCATTGAGAACTTTTACGTTGAGACATCATTCAATTTCTCTGACTAAGACAGTGGAGTGGCTTTCATGCGTTCAGGCTCACAGACTTCCATCAAAATCTGACCTAGAGTATTCAAAAGCCTATTCTCCATCCAAGCTATCTTCTCCATTCACCATTCCGGATTGACCAACACTTCCTCAGGCTCTGACACAACCCCCTCCTCCTCCGCCATCGTCACCTCCTCCTGCTCCTCCGCCACCTGCTCCACAAACAGCAGTAATTCCGGCACAATATCCGCCAGCCACTCCTTCTCGGCCACCACAGTCACCTGTACCAGTGGCATCTACATCAAGACACCACAGATATGGCCTTCATCTCACCAGACCTTGCAGCAGTAGATCTACCTCAAGGTAAAGATCAAGGTCTCACTCTTTATCTCCAAGGCATTCATGTTCAAGACGTAGAAGATATTCTTCCTCCAGATCGAGATCCTTGTGGTCTCATCATACCACTTCCTCTTCTGTTCTGTAGTCACCTTTTCTAACGAGAATATCTACTGTGAATGATATAAACACCTTCCTGGAGCTACTTATTAGGGGTGCCATCAAACTGAATATTGATTTGTTGACTACCACAACTTCCATGCCAGTAATCTTTGAGACACCCCATCTACGATCTGCTTCTGGACCACTGCTTCATTTGGTTCCAGGTCTTTTCGGAACAGCAATTGAACTGTTTTTGACACTAGCTTCTATAGAGCCTGCACTATCACGCCTACTGAAAAAATACAAACCACCAGATCTGGAGTCATCAGTTTTTTTGCTCGGATATTGTATCAGACTCTGTACTTGTTTCTTCTGCCTGGAAACTACATGCCACAGATCCATCATCTAATGTTCCCCCTGAGAAGAAAAGTACAACATTGTATTCAATGGGCAGAAAAGCTTTCAGTACCTCTGATGCAGTGCTTAGTTTGAACGGGTGGTTTCCGGTGCTTGGAACACACACTTAATTGTCAGCACTGGCTCTAGTGACTGTCCACCACATGGTGGTACTGTTCGAGATGTGCACAACAACTGTGTTTAATAAGCCAAATGGCATTGAAAATGAATAATACTAGTTTCTCCCTCCATTATTATAGCTTTTTGTAGCCCTAAAAAGTCTGAATTGTCATACGAGTAGGAGTACGATGGTTAGGTGCTATGTTGGTACAGTCATTGGCAGCGCTGGCAGGGACAATGCATGGTGCAGGCTGTAGAGGCCTTCCACAAAGAGCCCTAGCACTTAATTTTTTACAAATTAAGCACTGCTCTGATGAGTATGTGAAGGTTGCCAGCACGACCGCTCTTCTTAGGCATTATGACATGTCTCTTTGGGATTGTATTCAGCAATTCTTGGAAGACCTTCCCAGAGATAGACATCAGGACTGTCAAGAAATTGCCAACGAAGGCATGATGGTGTAAAATTAGGTCATCAGTGCTGCAGCTGATTCCTCCCACTAGCAGGGCATGGATACTGTCATGGTCTATCACTTTGGCGTTCATCTTAGATCAGACTCTCAGGCTTGAAACCTGAAGCCCAACACCAAATTCTGAACCTGCCTTTTTCAGAAAACTCTTTCTTTAGGGGAAGCATAACATCTGAACTACAAGAGTGGCGAAAAATAACCACTGACAAATGGGTTCTGAATACTGTGTAACGTGGATACTCTCTCAGCTTCAAGTATCCTTCACTATTCATTCCATTCGAACACACCATCCCTCTTCCATCAGTAAAAACTGCAACAAGAAGTCTCTATCCTCTTACAAAAACATGCGGTGGAAAAGGTCCCTATTCCCTTGAAATGAATGGGAATTTATTCCTGTTATGTTCTGGTGAAAATGAAAGGACCGAAAAACAAATAGTGACCCACGTTAGATAACACGAAATCGAACAAGTGAATTTGCAAAGAGAAATTAAGAATGTTGGCTCTTCACCAAATCTATCCTCAACTCCTTCAGGGGAACTGGTTATGTTCAATTGATCTGCAATAAGCCTATTTTCACATTCCGACAGCCAGGAAGAATCGAAATTCCCGAGGTTCACCATTGGGAGAGATCAGTACCAATACAAGGTTCTTCCTTTCAGTCTCAATTCTGCACCACATACTTTCTCCAAATGGTTGGCTGTATTAGCACCTGGAATCAGAACAAAAAACATTTTTTCTATCCATACCTAGACGACTGGCTCAAGGCATCTTCGTACCAACAAGCAAGCCAGCATTATCATTTGACTTACATCACTCTCAATCCACTATGACTTCATGTGAATCATGAGAAATCTATCTCAATGCCAGTTCAATCGATACACTTCCTGGGTGTAGTCCTAGACACAGTGCTCACAAAAGTGTTTCCTTTGGAGGAGAGAAGATTACCTATCCTTCTGAAATGTGGCAATCTGAAGACAATAACAAGTCCCCTGTCTTCTAGGATCAATGACATCATGCAATTTTCTGGTCCCGAATGCACAACTTTGCCTGCAGCCTCTGCAACAGTGCCTAGAAGATTAATGAGATCAGTTCTCAGGAAGATGGGAAGATGTTCAGCTGGTGGTGCCACACAGAATCTTCTCAAAGGAATGCCTTTCCCTCAAAACATCCTGATCCAAACAATAGTGATGAATGCTTTCCTTACATCTTCAAATACAAGGCATGTACTCTCAAAAGGAACAGTCTTATTACGTCATCCTACTAGAGTTAAAAGCAGAACCCTAAGCCCTGAATGCTTTCCTTCCACTGTTCAGGATGAATTTGATACTTGTTCAGATGGAGAGTAAAACAACCATTCATAATCTGAACAAGCAGGGAGGAACGAGAGCCACACATCTCTCTCTAGATGCACAAACAATCTGGAAATGGCTAATATCCAGAGATCACTGGATTACAGCGGTGTATCTACCTGAACCCAGAACTCTCAAGCACTCACTCTCAGCAGAACCATTCAAGAAAATCACAACATCTCTTGGGACTGTGGTTTTTGCGCAAATAGATCTGTACTTAGACACAGAAAACAAAAAATAACCAAACGTCGTTTCGAGGTTTTACCAACTAGACTTTCTAGAGAATTCCCTATGGATCGACTGGTCAGGCACATTTCCTCACACCTTTCCTCCAATTCCTCTACTGCCAACAATGATCATCATGCTCTCTCACTAGAAGGCCAGAATAATTCTAATTGCTCCACAGTGGTCCCGTCAATGGTGCTTCACAGAGCTCCATAATCTCTCCGAGCGTCCACACACGTGGCTGTGGTGCAGACAGGACCTTTTTCAGAAGCTCTGAGGCCAAATTCAATATCCTAACCTACAATCTCTTTACTTAGCAGCTTGGCTCCTAACTCATACCAAATGGTCACTTGAACCTTCCTCTGGAATTGTTGTGTAGTTCCCACTAATCCGTAGGATCTGCATGTTTGTTTGTACAACATAAACTTTGGGTGAGGTGCCTAGGCTGATTCTAGGCACCCCTGCAGGATATATTGGCATAGAGACCAGCTAGCTCACAGTGCCACCGTAAGCCACCCACTCCAACCTTTCCAGGGAGCGAATGGTTTCTGGCAACCACTAATCATGACAAATCGACCCCTCAGGTATCATGGAAACAGATCCGAACATTTCGCTCAGTCACTTGTGCTTACTTATGCTCAGGGAAATATACAGAATACACGGTGGGACGTTTTGAATATATTTATTGGACCAGCGTTATTCCAGTGCAGACTACATGTGCTGTGATAATCAGTAGACAGAAGCAGATGAAAGTGATTATGAGCACCAAAAGAGTAAATACAGCTCTACCATGGTGCTAAACCAGTGTATATATGAAGGCATATAAACAAGGCAGAACTCAGGCATACTCCTACTATGCAAACCCTACTCTAAGTGTACCTAGAATGTATGTAGGTGTAGAGCCAAGAATCTCCCCTAGGGACGATCCAACCCTATTATCTGTCGGGAAAGAATGACGGACCCGGTCTTAGTCACAAGATGTCAGACTGCTGCGTGGTGAAGTCTCTGCATGCTGGGACCCTCGGTGTCAGCTAAAGCTCCTCCTCTGCTAATCTATTGGTATGCTCATCATTTATAATAGAAAGCAGCCTTGCGATGTACATTGAATATTAGCAATGTTATGGATATGTAGATAGCTCTGTCTCCCCGTGGATGAAGATAGAACAACATTTGTACATAGTGTTCAAAGAGGCTTTGTACATGATGTTGAGACTTCGTGATAATGTTGTGCGAAGCTAGATGTGTAAACAAAGTAGTTTCAGAGAAACTAATCCAACCTTGTCGTGCATGCAAATATGTGCAAACGTTCACAGCAGAAATGTTATTGTGAAAAAGTGGTCTGTGTAAGAAATGAGGAGCTTTGCTACAGGGGTCTAACCCGGGAATGTAACAGAACGCGTGAATCTTTTCAAGAGAAGCCGAAATACCTCTAACTAGAACTTATTCTTTTAAGAGGAAGAGAATCTGCAGCTGGTGTGCTCGGAACAATTTCAATCCTCTCACATGCAAAAATGAGGCAGTTCTTTCATGCCTCCTTTATTTGGCTGAAGCAAAATTAGAATTTTCATCTATTAGAGCTCATCTTGCAGCAATCACGGCCTAACTGAAAAAATGCCCTTCACAAATCTCCTTTTTAGGTTTAAATCTTTTTATTGATAAAGATAAATCCAATAAACAATACAATGCCCTCTGCTGAGAGCCAAGGGGATGTGCAAGACAATAGAGCACAAAAGTAAAAAGAAAACAAAATCCCAACACCCCGCTCCCCTCCTCTCTTCCCATCCCCCCACCCCATTTTCATGCCCCCCCTCTCCACCACCCCAGAGAGCAACAAAGGGAAAGACCAGGGGTATCGCGGGGAGTGTCACGTTGGTGAGGGTTGGGCTGGATCCTGTATGTGTGCGGGAGACGCAGTAAACGCAGATATCTGTGGCAGGTGAGTTCCAGAAAGTCAGAGCTCAGCAGTGTTATGAAAGGGTGCCACAATTCCACAAAGGAAGCCCGTCCCCCTGAAGCGAAAGGGAGATGCGTACAGTGCCCAACACATGCCACAACCTGTGTAACCACCCCTGGAGCATGGCAGTCCTATCTGTGCCCCAGTGGGAATGTATGTTCGCAACCAAGGCAATTCCCATCTGCCTACCTCTGCTCGATTTAAGGGGAAATCTAAGCATATTGAGCAGGCCCAGGAGAACGTACGCCGGGAAACGTGGTATTTGTGTATTAAAATGTTTATCAACCTCATCCAGGAGCTGTTCCCAGTATGACCTACGCGTTGAGCTTTCCCAAAGCAGGTGTGTCAGCATGCCTTCAGACCTCCAACCCCTCCAGCAACCTGGGGAGCGGCTAGGATTACCCTTACGTAGTCTGGGGGGGAGTGAGATACCAATATGTCGCTATCTTGGTAGCAGTTTCTATGCTGGAGATGTTGCGCGCCGAGTGTCCCATTAAAAAATGACCCCCCATTTCTTCTGTGATGGTGTACGCCCCAATTCTGCACACTTCTCATATGGGGTGAGCAGTCTCTCTGCCCCCTGGCGCATTGAGGGCTGCATAACCAAGTTGCCTGTCTGCTGATAGTGGTACCGCTCGATTTCCGGCAATGCGAAGATGGAGCGGAAATCCTCGAAGCTTAAGGGACCTCCACATCGAAGAAGTGGCCGATTGATCTGTGACCTCTCTGTCCCAGTGTTTGAAGGCCACAAGATTAAGAACAGGAGTGAAATCGGGATTGTTAGTTATGGGCGTGAGCAGCGACGGGAGGATGGTAAGGCCGCAACTACAGTGGTCGCATCCCAGGCCCTTAGGCTTGCCTGTGTAACTGGTGACCTGTAGAGCCCTGAGGGACGGCGGGTTTTACGGATAAAGGGGATCTTCCACAGGGACTGACCCACCAAGACACGCTCCATAAAAAGCCAGTGCTTTTCGGACTCCCCTTGGGATCATTCCAACAGAACCCGCAACTGAGTGGCCCGATAATAACGATTTATATTGGGAATCCCAAAACCGCCCTCCCTTTGGGGTCTATAGCTCAAGTTCCTATTCATCCTGGGTTTTTATCTGCCCCGACGGAGAGAACCTCTTTTTGAAGTGATTTCAAAATGCCAGGTGGAGGCTCTGCAGGCAATGTTTGGAAGAGGTATAATATTTTCAGAAGCACGCTCATTTTGAGTGCCGTCTCTCGGCACAGCCAAAAAATGCCAAGTGTAATTTAGAGTGACTGTATCCTGAACTGAGGTTGCCAGCTTTATACCCAAGTACGGTATGGACTCCTGGTTCCACAGAACTGGGCAGATCGGCTTGAGAGTGTCCTTAGTGGACGGCAGTAAAGAGAACCTCAGAGCTTGTAACTTGGACACATTGACCTGAAAGCCCGAGGCTGCGGCAAATGTCTCTATTTCTGTGAGGAAGGCCGGTATTGATGTCGTGGCGGTCTCAAGTGTAGCAATGACATCCTCCGCATATAAACTAATGGTATGGTACTCTCCCCCAAACCGAACCCCGCACATATACAGGGCAAATAACAACTAGGAGAGTGGGCAACCCTGTCTTATTCCCCATGCAATCGGAAACGGCTCTGAGAGGAATCCGTTTACCCTGACTGTGGCCTTGGGGCGGCTTTAACTACTAAACACCCATTTGCGGAAGCAATTCCCCATCCCAAACCGCACCAGAATGGACTCCAGAAATGGCCAGTGCACCCTGTTTAACGCTTTTTCAGCATCAACAGACAGCATTACCCGTTTCTCTGATTGGTGGTTGGCCTTGTGTAGGCGGTGGAGTAGCCTCCGTGTGTTGTCGTCACGTTGTCTAGTCGCCACAAACCCTGCTTGATCCGGGTCCACCAGGCCTGGCATCAGCGGTCCCAACCTAGCAGCCAGAATTCCTGTAAAGAGCTTTAGATTGATGTTCAACAAGGATATTGGCCAGTAGAAAGCGCAATGCCAGCTATCCTTACCGTGTTTAGGGAGGACAACAATTGAAGCAGTGAGCATCGTGGGCGGGATATCCGAGGTGTCCCCAATTGCATTAAAGAGTTCGGTTAATATCGGGGCTAGAGTGGTGCAAAAGGTTTTTTAGAAAATAGCAGGGAACCCATCGGGACCCGGAGATCTGAGGTGTTTGAGTCGCGCTATTGCTGAGATCACCTCCTCAATGTGGATTGGGCTGTCTAAAGTGGAGACCTGGTCAGGGGTCAGCCGGGAATGAGTTATTCTCTGGAGATAATTTAGGGTATCCTGCTCAGACAGTTGCTGTGCGGTGTACAACTCAACATAAAAATCCCAAAATGTGCAAGAGATGTCGCATCTCGGGTATGCTCATGCATGTCACAAACCTTTTGGACCTTAGCCGCCTGACGCTGAGCATGCAGTTTGTGGGCCAGCAGGCACCCCCATCTATACCCTTCCATGTAGAACGAGTGCTTCAGTCATAGAGCAGCGTATTCTGCCCTATTACGGTCAAGACTAGCTAGCTGGGAATGCACTGCCTCCAGTTGCCGTCACACCCGAGGCGCCCCAGTCCTCTTTTGTATTCCTTCTAATTCTAGCATTTGTCTGGAGAGCTCTTCTCTTTTTTCTCTGTGGATCTTATTGTGTGCTGAGGACGTGGCGATTAAGTGGCCTCTTGCCACTAACTTGAGTGTTTCCCATAGGGACACTATTGAGGTATACGGAGTGTTATTGAAAGATAAGAAAACCTTCAATGTCTTCGTCACGCGCTGTGCCATCTTGGGTGGTGGAGAAGAGTATTCCACAGCCGCAAGGAGTATGGTGGTCTGTCTGCGGGGGGAACCGCCAACATCAGGGTCAGTGCTGCGTGGTCCGAGAGCGCGCGGGCCTCGATGTCTGAGTCACGTCCCACCGGGAGCAGGGATTGGGAGCCTATAAAATAATCAATCCTGGCGTAAGTCTTATGGGCATGGGAATAGAATGTGTAGTCTGTTGTGTGGGGATGAAGGGCGCACCAGATGTCAACTAAGCCCAGATCCTGCAGCCGTTCTTTCCCTGCTTTCGAACAGAGCCCCCGTTTTTCCCTGCCTTTAGGCTGAGCGGTCGAGCTGGTCCAGGGAGGCCGCTAGGTCTGTAACCACTCTGCAAAGAAACGCCTCCTGGACCTCATTGGGTGCATAAACAATGGCAAGTGTGAACGTGTGTGCTCCTATAGATATAGAGAAGGCCAGGAGCTGCCCCTTAATTTCAGTTACCTTTGCTCCCACCACACTCTTGAAATTACGAGAGATGAGGATGGATACTCCAGCTTTTTGGTAGGGAGGGAGGAAAAATATTGCTGTGGAAAAGCCTTAGAACAAAGTCTGTGAGTGTTGCTGGATAAGGATGAGTCTCCTGAAGTAGGCAAATATGTGTGCCCAAGTTCTCAAGATATGACAAGATAGCTCTTCTCTTAATTGGGTTGTTAGGCCCTTTACGTTCATGGCTAGAATTTTAATGCTTGCTAACATGTGGGCCAGGATCGGGATATGCAGCTAAAATAAGGCATCAGTATGTGCCAAGAATCTCTTCTTGTAGATAAACGCATGAGATCAAGGAGCGGGGCCGGCATGGGGGCAGAAGCATTTGCGCGGAGCCAGGAGTGCAAAGGGATGGGGGAGGAGATCCACCAAATGAAAAATAAAAACCACAACAGATCAACTATACGAATATAAGAAAATGTCATTTAGCGATCAAGTGTCTGGAGCTTACAACTCCTAGAGAGTAGGTAGCAGGGTACCAGTGACTGATATCTCTCCCGCCGCCCCCCTTTTCGCTGATTCTTTCCTCTGGCTGTTAAGGACTACTTCGAAGTAGCTCCGGTCAAGGACATCAGTACACAAATCTCCTTTTTAAAAATGCCTGTAGTCAAGGATTTCGTAGAGGGATTAAAAAAATCTTTCCTCCACTCAGAAGGCCTTTTCCTCCTTGGGAATTAAATATTGTCCTTTCGTGGTTTGTGGGTCCCCGATTCGAAAAAATGTATAAGTCCTCTCTTCAACGTCTGTAATGGAAGGCTTCTGTTGCTATAACCTCTGCACGTAGAGTTAGCAAAATGCAGGCCCATTACTCCCACAAACCCTACACTGCATTTCATAGTAATAGATAGTGATGAGAACACACGTTAACTTTCTCCCTAAAGAAGTGTCAGATTTTCATATCAATCAGACTATCTCTTTACCTACATTTTTCAGAGTCCTCCTGCCGAGAGACCTTTCAATACTATTGATGTAAGGTTATGAAGTTTTTGAGGAAGTCAAGACAATATTTTATGAACTACGGTCCTTTAAGGACAGGATTCGTGACTTCAAACATCCTTGTCTAGATTTATTGTCTCCTGCTTCTTCCTATGTCACCAGAAAGCCAACAAAACCTTATCCAAGAAACCTAAATCCCATTCTATCAAAGATAAAGCAGCTACTGCCGCTTTTCTCAGAAACATTCCGATTTCTGAAATTTGTAAAGCAGCGACTTGGAGGCCCGTTTACATCTTTACAAGACACTATTGTCTTAATTCAGATCAAGGGTAGAAACCCAGGTCTAAGAAATCTATTTGCTTAAGTTCTATTTCTTCCTTTTTATCTCTAACCTTGCGGATTTCCTTGGGAATAAGCTAGCTAATCTATTCAGTGCTTATGAGTATTGATGGAGATTCTTCTGACAGAGAGCTAGGATCACAAGTAAGAAACCATTTCTTACCTGTAATTACAGTTCTCCAGCATTGTTAGCTTTCATAGGCTCCCTCCTCCACGTTCAGACACTCTCATTATGGTTTCCCTTTCACACTAGTGCTTTAGAAATCTGAAGTGGGGGGGAGGAAGTGTAGTTCTGTGAGCTCTCACCCTATTTGTTGGAGATCAGTGATTATGCTACTAAAATGATCTTGCTTGGACTGATTGTGATGCACGTCCTTTGATGCCACTATTAAAAGGTCACAGTGGGACTTCCAGCTCTATGATGAGGAATGATTCAAGCATGTGATTCTATAAAAGATACCAACATTGGAGAACTGATGTTACAGGTTAGTAACTTTTTTTATTTCCCTTTCTCTGAGGTGCAAAACTTGATATGCACAGTATTTTCCCTGCATGGATTACCTTAAAAATGTCCTTAAGTATGATGAGATCTGAACAGGTTACCTCTTGATTATTGCTACTGCCTAGTGAAGCTTTCTTTTTTTATTGATGATTGTGTGAATATTTCATTATAGTTTCATCATGTGAAATACTGCCACATATGTAAGAATATTAAAGAAACAGCTAAGAAATTAGAGAAATTCTTGCCACATAGATTGAACATTATGCCCAAATTTCATATCACCTCTTCAACTTCCACATCATATGTTGGTTGCAGGGCAACATCAGATAAGGCAGCTAAACTTGAGGCAGCGGTTGAAGTATATCGCCAAAAACTAGAGGATCTGGGTGACCTTCGCAGGCAGGTGAAATCACTGGAGGATACAAACATGATGTATATGCATAACACAGTCAGCCTAGAAGACGAACTAAAGAAGGCAAATGCAGCACGTGCGCAACTGGAAACATACAAAAGACAGGTAAGGAAGACTTTCCTTGTATTGATATATTTCACTTGACTTGCTGATCCGCAGTAACAGGTAGAATAGTGGTTCCCTATTGCTCATGTGGTAAAGGATTATGTTTGTAATGTTTTATCCTCCATAGAATTGCATATTTTCTGAGATCATAGAGGTGGCTAAAGTGACACTAATGCTGTCAAAAAACTTATGTGGGATACAATATTTATTCTGGTAGTAGCAAAACAAACAACAATAAACAGAATACTTTCATAAACCAGCATTGCTGCAGCTAATCGTCTTTGCAAAAAGGAATTTAAATTACAAAGATGCACATATTTTAAGTTAGATCTGAATAGCATTAGATTGCTGATTTCTCTTTTGCTTTAATGCAAATAGTTCCAAAAGGTAGCTCTTCTTCATAAGATGATTGAGGATTTGGAGAGAGTAAACATGAAGAAATTCGTGTCGGTGCAACCATGTATTTGTATTTATGTTTTTATATTCTGTGCAAACAAATGTGACAACCAAACTTTGCTACTGGGTGGCTATTAGCACACAGTGTTCCTCAGTTAGAAGCATCAGCATCTTATTATGAAGTGCTTTGTAAATTAGGACCAATATTTTTAATTCTAAAGTGAAGACATACCTATTCCCGAACGAGAGAGCCAATACAGGGTTGTAAGCACTGGTTTGATTTGGCAATGTCCTATTTGTTTTAATCAGGCTAGCTGTTTTGAGATCAGTCTAGTTGTAGAATACACTTGCAGGTTCCCATCTGCTTAACCTGTCTAAATGAACCAGGGATGTGAGTATCATACATCTTCTTCACTGAGCTGGGATCCAAGTCACAGGGCTCCTTGCAGTCTTGTCCAAGAGGCCCATCCCAGGTGAAGGCCCATTCCTGTGCAAAGTCTTGTTATAAGTCGAATTTAAAAATTTGACATAAGTGCAAAAAATCCTAAACAGAATTCAACCCCATTCCACTCTTGAAATCTGATGCGTGGACACTCTAGCATTAATCAAAAGACCTTATGCCGCAAGTGACTTCTGATTACCATCAGTCCCACAACTAGTCCTGGTGAGCATCAAGTGTATGAGTTCAAGCTGCAACCCTTTCAGATGCTCACGGTTTGATCTGGCACAAGTTTAGGACCCACAGAGCTGCAGGATCCCGAAGTTGACCTTCAGCCGGCAAGACAACCACCTGGCACCTTGTAACATGTTACCAAGCTGCTTCTGATACCGGTTCCTACTTCCACCATTGCCAGTCTCTTTTGTACTGATTCCTAATCCGCAAGCAACAGCTCCATATCCAACTGCAATGGTACTTTTTAGACCCAAACCGAAGATGGTTCACACCAGTCCTATACTGTGCTATGACTTTGCAAAATTTCAGTCAGCCAATATGCAACCAAACTCTAATCCTCCCCCTCTGCCTCAAGGCTAGTAGTATCACAGACTAGAGGCCTTATTCGGATCCAACTCTGATGCAGTTCACTGAATACAAAATGTTCCCCATGACACAGAACAGGGGGACTGTCTGCTCACCACCACTTTACTGAGGCAGGTTTTATGCGAATTTACTAAATGCCAGTACGCTTCTTCAGAGACTGAGCTGGGCTTACCACCTATGCCTCCAATCAAAGAAAGGGCCTCTTTAGTAGCAGTGGTGTTAAGGGTTGAAGAAGTGCTGGAGTTACAGTTACTTACTGTTGAAAGTTAGACTTTTTTTTATCCTTTAGCCTAGTCCAGCTTCTTCTGAGCCAATAGTATCAGTCAGTGATGTTTTCACAGACACTTTCATGGGGACTTGGACCATGACATGTTCCATTGTCCGGTCAGTCGACGTGTAGCCAGTCAACCTAGATCAGCCCCCGGTGATCCTGATTTATTTTAACAAAGTACCTTATACTTGGAAACCTGTTGGTACAGGCGCAGAAAAGTAAAGTTACTCCTAATGCTTTTTAATCCAGTCCTCCAGATTCAGAATCAAAATGTATTGATGCTGTCAGAAAGAGACATTCTTTGGCTAGTGTAGACTTTAGAGCCTTTAACGCTATGTGTCGTCTGAAGAAGCACACACAGGCTTTATGGGACATAGCCAGCGAGATCTTACCGTCCACTCTGGAAGACCGCAGAACCCTGCTGGCTCAATTGATACTTGATTCATAGGGACACCATAGACTTTATTGTTATAGATTTTGGCACCAGTATAATGCTTAGAAGGCTCCGCTAGAAGACATCAACAGGGCTGTCAGGAGATGTTCGAGGAACCTTAATGGATATGCCTTTTGATGGCTCCAAATTGTTTTGAGAGAAGGCTGATTCAGAGCTCGAACTATTTAAGAACAGTTTTCAAAAACATTGTGACAGGGCACATTTATATGTCTTCTCTTGTTACCATGTGCTTGCCTGCAAACTCTTTTAGCATTTTTCATTAGAAAGTGTGAAGTTTAAAGACATGCAGAAATGTTAGCATCATGTCCGCTTCCTATCCAGACTGGCATTTTCATTGTTTATGTTATGGTCACTGCCATGTTAATATGAACGCTTACAGTGAGGGATACATATCTACAAGTAAATCGAGTTGACACATTTAGTGGCATACTTGTTTTGTCTTGTTGAGATGTTATTGTCACCCAACTCATAAACATGAAACAAAATTGGCAATTCAGATACTATAAAAGCTCAGGTATCTGGCCATTAATTAGAGAGGCTTCTCTATGGAGCTCAAGCTAGAGGTCACGTTGGGCCTTATGTCTGTGTCTGCCTTCCTCACACCTGTTTAGCATATAGTGCAATGTGATAATATGTGTGCCGTTGGTATGCTTAGGCACTCCTTGACCCGCTAGGGGATTAAGTACAGCGCTGAGTAGGCTACATAATCTGTATGGAGTTCCAAGAGCATTCAATAATGTCCCAGTAGTAGGGGTCGCACCCCATACGAGATGCTCTTTGGAGTATCTATGTATATCCCCAATCTTGATAGTTTGGGAAGGATGGCAGAAAAAAATAATTTGACCTGTACCACGTTTGAATGTCTTGCAAAGCATTCAGGATGTCAGAGACAAGCTATTTAATTTGACGCATTCTGACTCCTCCACCAGCAAAGATAAGGTTCCCACAGCTGCTGGCTGGTGGTTCCCGAAGCTCGATGAGCTAGTTCAAAGAAAGCTAAACAAGTGTTTGGGCCATCTTACAGATGACCCGTTCCAGTTCTTGAGGTTAAGTCACACAAACTATAATCCTTTCTTCATTAGCTAGTTAAAAGCAAAACAATAATGTGCCTGTAGATCACCTTAAAAAGCACTATGTAACCAATTCTATTCAGTAGATACTCCTTGACACCAAAAAGCATTTGGAATAGTGCCTTACAGCCTCTCCCTGCTCTGGAGGAACTGCTTCAAGGAGAGTACCACCACAAACAAATCTTGAGTCCCAGTCCGGGGACTGTAGAGTTTACGATGTCTTCAGCTTTTCACCAAGTAGCATCTTCCACAATACAGCCTAGCACTGCTATTTCAACAACCCCAGTGGCTCCCACGACTGCTGTGATTTACTATGAACCACCAAGAAAGTGAACCTCAATTGAAACGAGGCCTTTGCAAGAAATAACATTTTATGAAAATGATTCTGACTCTCCTCAGTTGCTCAATATCACCAGTAAGAATCTGTTTGCTACTGGTTTTGATACAAGTATCCTGTACTATATAGTGCAGTTTGGGAATAGGTTTCTTATCAGATCATTGGACCTACAGAGTTTCAACAGATATCCTACGTCTTAAAAATTGTTCTTAATGGGTTCCTTTTCAGATCACTAGGATATAAAAAAACATTAAAATAATGTTAAAGACCTTCAGGAATACACCAACTTAGACAATAAAGATCCTTATTTAAATGCTGAGTATCATAAAGAAGTGTTTTGTTTTCATCACTATGGACACCACCACTTACACATAAGAAGAAAGCAAATTGGCAACCAAGCAAAGAACAGAAAGACTGGGCGCTCAACGTACATATAGGGCAATGTAACAATACAACACAAGTATTAGTTGGTGCTCCAAGGGGCGTGGTCAGCTGCCAATTCAACCACAATTGACCCCACAACAGGAGGAATACAGTAATACAATGGTTCACCCCTGAGTACTCAAGATGAGTAATGTTCTGTCCAACAGAAATGCAAAAAGTCTTATATAATTTCTTTAGTTCCAATTCTTTATTCAGGTATTTAGCGTCCGATATTCAGCAGTATAATGTTTACAAGACACAGCTTCATGTTGAGGTACAGTCAAACACTTTACAGCCAACACGTGTTTCGTCATGTATTGTAGCACAGATATGACTTCTTCAGGGCTGTAAATCCAAAGTAAAACAGTTACCATCACTGTTTTTATCTAACGGCAAAATGCGCCCAAACACCCAAGTGTCATGTCTTCAAGGTTTCCATAACCAAATGTCAATGTGAAAAGTGATTCCATATAGTTTCAGCAGAACCATCAGTATTGTCTAATAAAGAGGGGTGAATTCACCTCAACAAACTTTTTTTGTTCATCAAAGGTATGTCGCACACAGAAATCCTTTTTTCAAGATGTTTATTTTCACAGTGCCAGTCTGTCACCGATGCGTTTCAGCCACACAGGGTCTTTTTGAAAAAGGCCCTGTGTGACCGAAACATGCCGGTGACAGACTAGCTCTGTAAAAATAAACATCTTGAAAAAACTATTTCTGTGTGCGACGTACCTTTGATGAAAAATTGATCCAGGCCTTGGTTTTGGCCTCACGTCTGCACCCGCTGCTGAGCGCTCTGGCATCTAACCACATTGTTTGCTGATATATATGTATATATATAATATGCATATATTTCAAATATACACACATGTATATAAAATTGTTTCATTTGAAATACTTAAAAACATATAAAATAAAATGTTCATGACAAAGAAAATGTACCTCCAATTTGTTTTTGAACATAGCTTTTATTTTCAAAGGGAAAAAGGCAAGGTGATAGCAGGCAGGTTAGCCTAGAATGCTCCATATAGAACACTCAGAAAAAACTGGTGCCGTGCCTTTTAGACCTCCAGGCTCCCATCATACCCCACAGGTGACAGTTAGGTCAGGTATTTTTGACGGCGTATTACATTGTATTCATACCATTATTTACATGGTATTTGTCCGGGAGCAGGGCGGGTTGCTTATGACTTTAATAGGTATAGCACTGGAAGAGAACTAGGATTACAGCTAAGTAACTTATCCTTCTCTTCCTGGGGATACTCATCAATAGTCATAAGCACTGAATAGAGTAGCAAGCCCATTCCTGGACCCTGCGGATGAATACCTGCGTTAAACAATTATCCAAACAAATTCCTCAAAGATGCTTGCCCAAACTGAGCATCCGCTTGAGTATTAGAATCTAGGCAGTAATGGCGGGCAAAGGTGTGAACCGACCGCCCTGTAGCTGCTTTGCATATCTCCTGAATAGGTACATTTTTAAGCAGCGCTGTAGTAGCCGCTTTATCTCTGGTAGAGTGAGCCCTTGGCTTGCCAGGAAGCTGTTTATGAGCTAACTGATAGGCTAATGTGATGCAAGACACTATCCATCGAGCGATGGATCTTTTAGAAGAGGGAAAACCAGTGTGCATTGGACCATAGTTAACAAAGAGACGGTCAGACTTCCTTATATCCTTAGTTTGATCCAGATTGAATTTTAGCACCCTTTTCAGATAAAGTGAATGCAACGCTCTTTCAGGAGGCATGTTAGGATTAGGAATAAATTTGGGTAGAGTAACAGACTGATCAATATGAAAGTCTGAAGTCACTTTAGGTAGGAAACTCATGACCACTCGATTCGCATGGAACATGAGATAAGGCTCTTGAGAGCATAAGGCCTGAATCTCGCTTACCCTATGAGCTGAGGTAATTGTCACTAGAAAGCGAACTTCCAAGAGAGGTGCTGTAGAAAAGCCTTGTGGTTGGGTTCAAAAGGAGGACATATTATTTGGAAAGGACCACATTAAGTTCCCAGGTAGGGGAAGGTAACCTAATTGGAGGGTAGACCTTTTTTTGCCCTTCCAGGAAATCTTTAACAACTAGCATTTGAAAGAAGGAAGCCATAGTAGGATACTTCCTATAAGCTGTAATTGCTGGCAGATGTACTCTGATAGAGGACAATTTTAAGCCTGCTTTAGCTAGGTTCAAAAGATATGGTAAAATAACCTGTTCTTGACCCCTGATAGGGTCATTATCATTAGCTGTACACCATAAATAGAAACGCTTCCATTTGAAAGCATATGACTTTCTCGTCCAAGACCTTCTCGCTTCCTTTAAGATCTGCATACAGTCTTGCAAGAGGACTAGGTGATCATATTGTAAGACCTCAGGAGCCATGCTGTCAATCTCAATGACGGGCGGTTGGGATGGAAGACCTTCCCTCCTGACCTGGTTAGCAGATCCGGAAGGCATGGCAACCTCCTCTGCTGTCTCTTGGATAGGTGTAACCGGTCTGTGTATCACCACTGGCGAGACCAATCTAGTACGATCAGGATCATTTCCGTCCTGTATTTGTGGAGCTTGTTGATCACCAGTGGTATGAGAGGGACTGGTGGAAAGGCATACAGTAATTTCTCTGTCCAGTCGATCAACAGTGCATTCCCCCTGGAGTCTGGTTGGGGCTACCTGGACGCGATGGCGCGGCATTTTGTGTTTGCCGTGTCTGCGAATAAGTCATTGTCTGGAGAACCCCTTGTCCGAAAAATGTCTTGTGCTATTTCGTCTTTCAGCACCCAGCCGTGTGCTTCGACAAAGTTTCGGCTTAGGTCGTCTGCCTGTGTACTGAGGGAGCCTGGAAGGTGGCCTGCAGATATGGACATGTTCCTCACCAGTTGCCATTACCAAATTGCTTGAGCCTCCATAGACAGAGTCTGGATCTGGTCCCTCTCTGCTTGTTCAGGTAATGCATTGTTGTGGTGTTGTCCGTCTGAACCAACAGGGAGCGCGACTCTATGGACAGAAGAAAGCTTTGAGAGCCAGATGCACAGCTCTGCGTTCTAACATGTTGATGTGGTAAGTTTTCTCCTTGTCCGACCACATCCCCTGTACCTGAAAAAATCCCATGTGAGGGCCCCAGCCCTGGAGAGATGCATCTGTGACGATACTCTGTTTGGGAATTTCCAGATGGAAAGGAACTCCTTGCCAGAGATGAGACCGTTGCATCCACCATCTTATTGAGATTTGGACTGAGTGAGGAAGTGTTATGGTGTCCTCTTAATCATTGGAAGCATGGGACCACTGGTCCTCTAGCGTTTGCTGTAAGAGTACCACTACAAGCGGATATAACGACCTAGTAGAGCAGATGCGCTTGCCACCTTCATGAAAGAGGCAGAGGTGTTGCACATTCTCTTTCCAATGGCATCTGTGGCTTTGCTGTCCTTGTCAGGGGGAAAGGTAGATGACGAGGCCCTTATGTGACCTTTCCTTGCAGCCGATACAATGACAGAGTCTGGTGGTGGGTCAGACCTCAGAAAAAAAGGGTCCTGCTCTGGAGCCCTGTACTTTTTTAATATCCTCGATGGCGCCACTCCCACTGAAGCCGGTGTCAGGAAAGTGTGGAGAGCCGGTTCCAGCAAGCCATGCACCAAGGGGAGAAGAGGTCTAGTGGAAGACCTGTGATGCAGAGTCTCGAAAATTACAGATGTTGATGGAACAGCTGTAGGCATTTCAATGTTGAGCTTCGAAGCCCCTCTGCACAACACCTCGTTAAATGTAATAATATCCACTGGCGACACTCTAGCCTGTGGAGTGGATGTCAGAGTCGGAGAGTAATCAGCCTTTGATGATGATGATTCCGAAGACCATGAAGAAGGCCTGTGTCATCGCTCACTGGTTGAACTGTGCCTAGACCTGGAATGACAAAGGGGAGATCTTGATCTGTGTCTCCTCGATGCAGTGGACTTCTGAGGTGTAGTATGTTGCACTTGCCTGTCAGGCGAATGAGAAGTCGAGTATATTTGTGAGTAATCTGAACCAGTGGTAGTTTTCTGCATCTTCCATTTCCTTTCACTCTCCAACCATCTTGGGGAGAGGTTAGTCGGATGTGTATGATGCACTGGAACCAGAGAGACCTCCGGCGTTACCTGGACGGTTCGCAGTTCTGGAGTGGATGAAGCACTCCTCAATGCTAGCTCTTTACCAGTCAGATAATGGATCTTCCTTGACGTCGACGGATCCCTCGACATTGACACTGGTGAGCGATCTGTTCTCTGCCTCTTGGCCGGTGGAGACCTATGAGTGGAAATATGCCTCGACGTCGACCTCCTGGATGCCGACCCCACCGGTGACCTTCTCGACATCGGAAATGATCTTTTTCTCGACGTCGGAGGTGACTTCCTCGTGGGTGACTTCCTCAACGCCCACCTCCTCAACAGTGATGCTCGTCATGTCTTCGGTGGCGAAGCAGACGAACGGCTATGAGTGCGTGCGGGGCTTGGTGTTGATGTTCTATGTACCTTAGATGTCGGTGGTGTTCACGACATCGGCGCCGAGGTTCTCGACGGCGACCTCACCTGTCAGCGATGTGTCTTTGATGTTGAGCGTCTGTCTTCCACCATCGTAGACAAGCCTGACTGGGACTGCCTGAGAGAAGGTGTCGACGTCGGTCGGTGAGAAGTCTTACCTGTACCTGTATTAACCCCCTTCCACGGCGAAACAGTCTTCGACGTCAGTCTCGGCACTGGGGATTTTGATGCTGAAGAAGAGCATAAGGGTATTCTTGACGTCGACCTTTCCCTCGATGGCGAATTTGACCCATGTCTTTGTTTTTCGCCTTTTTTCTGGTGCTGTGGTCTTCTTTGAGAGGAGGGCTCTTTAGAGGAATATCCTTCCTTGCTGATTTTCCTCTCCTGCATTGCATGAAGCTTTATCTTCTCCCTTTCAAAACTGCCTTTTATTTCCTCTGCTCATCCCTGTTTTCCACTTCAAATCAGAGAGATTCTCAGTGGATCATTCCACAATCTTGTTGGAAGCAGTCAACTTTCTACTAGCCAAGGGTGCCATTGAGTAGGTGCTGGATTTCGGAGAAAGGATAAGTGTGTTATTTGTGCTATTTCCTTGTGCAAAAGAATGATGGAGGCCTCAGGCATAGGCCTGAGGCCTCCATCGCCACTGAATGCCTTTCTGAGGAAAGACTAATTCAAAATGCTTACCCTGTCTTAGACTATTTCTGCACCATCGCTCTCCGCCTTCCCCCCGTCGTTCGGCTGACATGACGCGGGACTCAGAGCGTCATTGCTCTATGGCTCTATCTCCCACGCCTGACTTAGGGGCGACTCCGGGCCTCCCCCGTATCCGGGAGCCTGGGTGTCCACTGCCTAGCTTCTTACATTCTACGAAGCCCTCCACCATGTGTTTGGCAGGCCAACTCCGCTGGAGCGCCTTTGGGCTCTGCAGAACTGGTTGGGGGCCCTGGTCCGTCGATGCTGGCGGCTCTGACACCAGAGAGCCCCCATGGATCCAAGCCTGGATCTGGATCAACACCAGTCAACCTTAGTCAACCTTCCCTGACAACGTCCCCGGCACCGGCGTGCCCCTGGCCGATGCCGTCCCCTACTCAGGGCGTTACAACAAACAAATGATGGACGGAATGCTGACAATGCAGACATTCTCCCCCAGTCAAGAGATCTGGGTTAAATCCATCGTTCTTGGGCAAGGCTTGGCAGTTCGGGCTGGACTGTTCCCATGAGGCACAGGGTCAGACTGATTTGCATATGGCCATGTCTGAACTGGGGTGGCAGAGTGGGCTAAAGAACGGTGATGGATCAAACCCAGATCTGATGACTGGGTGTGAGTGTTTGATTGGGTCTGATGCTCCGTCCATCACCACCCCCTTTTGTACCGCTTTGTCCCCTACTCAGGAGCCGGACAGAAGTCTGCCGACATCGAATCTAACTTTCGTTGCCTGTTTCATCCCAAGTGTTCTATATCGCCCTGAGGGTGGTGATAAGGACTGGGAGGGATCGCTGGACCCTTTGATAGACCAGCTGAAAGAACCAGACTGGAGAGAGGAATTCGGTGACACCAGTGGTCTGAAACTTCCCCAGACATTGGCATGCTTTCTTCCCCTACTGTGGCTACGGAGGAGGGAGCGTCCTATACAATGGTGGTGCGTAGGGTAACTGAGGCCTTGGGCCTGGAGCTCCCTACAGTGGCAGTCAAGACTTATCTCCTGACGGAGGTGCTTCAAGCGGCGGCAACTTCCTTTGAACCCCTCTTGCCCTTTAATGAAGCCCTCACGGACGTCCTTCTGGGCCCTTGGTCAAAGCCCAGCACAGGGGCTATTGTGGAATGGATGCTTGCCCGCCACCACCTCCCAGCCCCAGCAAATCCCATTTTCCTCACCCAACACCTTTCACCCGAAAGCTTGGTGGGCCAAGCCTCTTCTTCCAAGGGCGCATTCCCTTCTGCACCCCCAGACAGGGAATCCAAGAAGCTGGATCATCTTGGGAAGCACATGTTCTCTTCCTCCAACTTGGCACTGTGGTCTGTGAATACTCCATGCCTCTTAGACCGATACTCCCATACCATCTGCATCTTGCACTGGTGCTGCCTCAGTACCCAGAGGAGGCCCGGGCCGTTCTCTCTCAAGGAGTGGCAGATAGGAGAGACGCAGCAAAATTCACAATCCGCTGTGGACTGGATACTATCGACTGACAGGGCAGGACGATTGCCACATAAGTAGCCCTTCGGTGCTACGCCTGGTTGAGAACGTCTGGTTTTTCAGGGGGTGTTCAGTCAACTCTGCTGGACATGTCCTTCGATGGCCGTCGCCTTTTCGGTGACAAGGCAAACTCGGTCCTACAGAACTTTAAGGATTGTCGGGCTATAGCCAGATCCTTGGGCCTCTCTGCATCCCCACAGTCTCCTGTTCACTCCTTTCCTGGCTACGGAAGGGGCAACCCACCACGTCCGGCCCAGTCAAGCCACTGGTCCACTCAAGCTACCCAGCCCCTGCATGGCCACCGACGTGGGACCCAGTGACGCGGGTCTGGGAACCAGCGGGCTGGCCTGTCCACCCTTTCCCCTCCTGCAGCATTCGCCAACCTCGCCTAGTCTGACCTTTCAGGCCCATCAAAGGCCAGCGGGTGGCAGGATTTGCCATGACCTCCCCCACTGGCAATCCATCATGTCAGACAGGTGGGATTTGCAGATAGTCCAAAGGGGCTACTCCCTCCCCTTCAAGACTACCCCTCCCTCCATGCCACTGTCTTCAGATAGCATTTCAGAGGATCATTTGGTGCTTTTCCAACAGGAAGTCTTAGCTCTCTTGGCCAAGGGAGCTATTGAGAGGGTTCCTGCACCAGAGGTAGGTCTTGGTTGCTATTCCTGCTACTTTCTGGTGTTCTAGAAGGACAAAGGCCTGCGTCCTATCCTGGACCACAGGACCCTCAACCGCTTTCTCCGGAAGGAGAAGTTCAAAATGCTAACCTTGGCTCAGGTCCTATTTGTCCTTGACGCTGGAGACTGGATGGTGGTGTTCGACTTGCAGGGCACTTATTTCCATGTCCCCGTCCTACCAACCCATAGAGGTTACCTACGGTTCACGGTAGGCCGCGAGCATTTTCAGTTCACCGTGCTCCCTTTCGGCCTTACCAGTTCCTCATGGGTGTTCACGAAGGTGATGGTGGTGGTTGCAGCTCATCTGCGCAGATGAGTGGTCCCAGTCTTCCCCTATCTCGACGACAGGCTGTTGAAGGCGGGCTCGTCCCAGGATGTCGTCTCCCACCTCCAGACTACGGCAGACCTCCTGCATTCGCTAGGGTTCACTATCAGCATGCCGAAGTCACACCTGACTTCCTCTCAGTCACTCCCTTTCATCAGAGATCTTCTGGACACAGTGCAGTTTCGGGCCTATCCTTCCGAGCTGCGAGTCTGGGATATTCGGGCTGTGATACCGATGTTTCAGCCTCTGTCCCGAATTCCGGTGAGAATGACCCTGAGGCTGCTGGGCCTCATGGCCTACTGCATCCTGCTGGTGAATCATGCCAGATGGCATATGTAGTGGGACCTGAACTTCCAGTAGGTGCAGCATCAGGGGAATCTTTCCGACTATGTTCAGATCTCGGAGGGAACTGCGCAACAACTGCAGTAGTGGTTAACAAACCAGGATTAGGTCAGAGGCAGATCCGTCTCCCTTCCCCAACCAGAACTCACGTGGTGACCGATGCATCACTCCTTGGATGGGGAGGCCACTTGGGAGAGGCAGAGATCAGAGGAGTCTGGTCTCCAGCGGAGTCTAGGCTCTATATCAACCTGTTGGAGCTCCGGGCGATGTGCTTGGCACTGAAGGCATTCCTTCCCTCCCTAAATGGGAAGGCAGTGCAGATGTTTACAGACACCACCACCGCCATGTGGTGCTGCAACAAACAGGGCGTGGTGTGGTCTTGGACCCTTTGTCAAGACATTCTTCGTCTTTTGACATGGCTGGAACATTAGGGCATGACCCTGGTGGTTCAACACATGGCGGATTCTCTGAACTCCAGAGCGGACCAACTCAGCCGTCGGTGCCTGGTAGATCACGAATGGTGCCTTCACTCAAAGGCGGCGCAACGTCTCTTTCAGCAGTGGGCAGAGCCTTGGTTAGATCTGTTCGCCACAAAGAGAGCGCGCAATGTCAGCAGTTTTGCACGTTGGAGTTTCCAAGGCGGCACTCGCTCAATGACGCTTTTCATCGCGAGTGGAGTTGCGGCCTCCTGTACGCCTTTCCGCCTGTACTACTTCTGCCCGGATTGCTGAAGAAGATCAATTGCGTCCGGGCCCAAGTCATTATTGTGGCACCGCACTAGGCACGTAGAATCTGGTACCCTGAGCATGGCTATCGATACTACGATCAGACTGCCCCTTCAGGAGGATCTTCTGTCGTAGCAGCAGGGGACGGTCCTCCACCCAAACCTGTCCAGCCTCCACCTCCTTGCGTGGAGATTAAGTGGCAACAGGTGACGGCATTTGACCTTCCTCCGAAGTCTGTAATGTCATCTTGACAGCCAGGCATCCCTCCACTAAGAAGGTATACACCTGTTGTGGCATGGTACACAGCAAAGCCTGTGGATCCCCTCTCCGCCCCTCTTTCTGAGGTTCTTTTGTTCCTTTTCTCTAAGGACCAGCAGGGCTCTGCTTTGGGAACTCTTAAAGGCTACCTGGCAGCCATTTCTGCTTTTCTTCGGCTCCCAGATCAGCCTTCTTTATTCAAACCCCCTATTGTAAGTAGGTTCTTTAAAGGCATTATTCATCTATTTCCTTCATTTCCCTTCATAATGCCTCAGTGGGACATGAACCTTTTTTTGACTTACCTTATGTGCGCTCGCTTTGAGTCCCTTCACAACTGTCCTCTTAGGCTTCTCACTCTGAAGACGGCCTTTCTTGTTGCCATCATCTCTGCTCGCAGAGTGAGTGAGCTTCAGGCTCTTTCTTCTAATCTCCCTTTCTTCTCAGTCCATCCGGACAAAGTGGTGCTTCGAACGAGCACCTTGTTCCTACCTAAAGTTGTCACTCCTTTTTACATCTGACAGGCTGTTACTCTGCCCACCTTTTTCCTGCCTCTACACCTTTCCAAGGAAGAGGACAGAATCCACAGTCTGGACCTGAAACGTGCTCTGTCTTTCTACCTTGACCCCACAAAGGATTTCCGGTTAGACAATCAACTCTTTGTTGGCTATGTGGGTGCCAAGAAAGGTTGGGCTGTGCAAAAGCGTATACTCTCTCGATGGATCGTCCTATGTATAAATATTTGTTACGCTTTAGCTAAAAAGGAACCTCCAGTGGGGCTGTGAGCTCATTCCACTAGAGCAACGGCAGGAGCTACTGCTTTGTCACGTGGAGTTGCCCTCATTGACATATGCCACGCGGCCATGTGAGCTTCTATGCACACGTTCACCAGACATTACTGTCTGGATAGTCAAGTCTGGAGAGATGGCTACTTTGCCCATTCTGTCCTCCTGGACTTTCTGGTGTGAACTTGGTTCGCAGTCCCTCCTCCGGGGTTGGTATTGCTGGGGTATCTATTCTAAGGTAAGGAATCTATAACTAATACTCTCTTTCAGATGAACAAGTTACTTACCTTCGGTAACAATGTATCTGTACCAACCGCCCCACCCATCCCCTCACTCTGCCAATTGACTTCTAGGGATAGGGACTCCCTTGCAGGGCCTAAGTGTGGCGCACCAATGGGTCAGTGTGTTTCATTGCTCTGCACTTCTGGCATGGAAAGTCATGTCAGAACTGACATCAGTATGCAGGGACGGCGTCTAAGTAGGCACTGCGACGTCATCCCGGCGACCACAACGACGGACGCAGAGTCAACCGACACCACCTACCGACGCACAGGGGTCCTGCTGAAGAAAAATTCTCTGGATCAAGTTTGCCTGGGGGGAATTCTAAGGTAAGGAATCTATATCTAATATGTCTCTTACAGATACATTGTTACCAAAGGTAAGTAACTTGTTCTTCAGTGACTTCAGTGATTCACCCTGACAAGGATTGTGGTTATTACTTGAGATAGGTACTCACCCCCCTCAACCAATACCCTAATTTCTTATAATCTGCATTCCAGAAGAAGAAAGATATGCATTAAAATGGGTTATAGAGGTACACAGTGATTTGAGATTAATAGAGTTTCTTTTGCTCGTTCATTTTCAGAACTACAGATCAGTTTCATTTCCGAGTTGGGAGAATAGTGTTTTTGTGCAGGCATTCCTTTATAATTCATTTAGTGGTTCCTTGGAGCATTATGTGGTCGCTAGCCATGTAGTCTTGCCCGCTCCCAATAGTGCATTTGTACAAAGTGAGGCTTGTCTACAAACATTACAAGAACAGAGGGCATTCACAGCACAGAGCTTAATGGTTCAGTTGAAGGCTTAAATAACTGGGTAAATAAAATCCCAAAGGTACAAATCGGACCTGTAATTCTGAAGATTAGGATTTGTTTACTGTTTTTGCCGAGTGACTTGGATTGTGCATGGTTCATGGAGAAATGATAACTAAATGCGAGACCATATCAACGTATTTGTTCACGGCGATTGGTACCAGTCCCAAATAAATTGTTTAGTCATTTGTGCCATGCAGCTGCTTAATCGGATATTAAGAAGTATGAATGCAATTGTGCATTAACGCATCTTTTTAGTTAACGAACTACTTAGAGGCTTGAAGTCTTTATACAACATCCATTCGGTGTTTGCTGTGTCTTCTGTTTCTCTCTAAAAGGTCGAAGATCTTCACAACAAGCTTTCAGTGGAATCCAAGAGGGCAGATACACTCGCATACGATATAAAGCGGCTTGAAGAAAAACAGGAAACATTGCTTAAAGAAAAAGAGGTAAGCTGAACCATATACTTGTCAGTCGTGTGATTACGATGTTATATGGGAGTGATGTATGTCATAATGTCTTTTATTCATTTTGCAACTGATTGTTCTTGTAATAGGCGTCTTGTACATCTATTACACAAGGAACTACTGGCATCGTCTCCCCTGCCACTACTACGTTTGTCATTCTCAAACTGTGGGTGGCGATCCACTAGTGGGTTGGAAGTTGATTTTTGGTGGGTCGTGAAAGTCCAAGAAATAAATAAAGATGTCTTTAATTCTGTATTTATCTTGTCACATTTGCTGCGCTTCAAAGATAGGGGGTCAAATGTCAGGCTATGTCTGCTGACAAATGGCTGCTTTTGTGTTTTAACAAGGAATTGATGTTTACAAACTCCTCTCACTTTGTAGTCAGAGAAAGAAGAATAAGGCGAATCATATGACAGTCTTGCCGGGGTACATGTTGTATGAAAGGAAAGGATGGAGAATATCATTTTTTGTTTCTCACAACAATATGTAAATAGCTGTAAGTGAACTGTACACATTCAGCATTTAGGAAAAAAAAAATGAAGCACATTTCTTTTGTAATTATCAAGTGTGATGGAAGCACAGATTTAAATAGGATCAAAATAAATCAAGACACTTTACTTATTGATGAACAAATGATAGCTACTCACTGAAACCCGTTTTCTTCACATTATCATTTGTGTGTAATATAGTTTTATCAGTAAAACTGCATATCTATGCCAAATTAATAGCCATTCCAACAGAAAATGTGCTTTTGTAAATGACAGTTCCCTGCCACACAATGCTTTAGTTACTTTAAAAAGCGTCTGTCTGCCTCATGTCTTTTGGAGCTGTGGGTGGGGAGGAGGGTCGCAAAGGTTTGTAGTTCTAATAAGTGGGTCTAAAAAGTTTGGGAAGCACTGTTCTATAGCAATCAATTAGAGCTTTAATTATAGAACTGCTGATTGAGGTTATTTGGCAAAGCACCCCGCCCCCCCTCTCCAAAAGTCAACTTTTTTTGTACTTCTTTGTTATGATGTGAGCTCTTGTCAGCTAATGCTGCTTTTAGCTAGATCTAAAAATTCTTTTTAAATTGATATAAAAACAAATCATGTGACCTCAGAAACAGTGATATTCCACAAAGGCGAAAAGTAATACTATCCTTTATAAACTGGCTACGTGTTAAGAAACTTTGAGCTAAGCGTGCTGACTTGCTGGTCGGAATTACTGGCCACAGTTTGCAATCAGAAACTTACGTTGTGAACTGAGCTATGAACTAATAAATTCGCCAATGGATTAAGAAGGCTGAATCTCTGTCCCATACTGTGTTTTGTAGAGGCTTAAGAAAAATATGAATTATATAATGACGGAACAGTGGATGAAGAAGGTTGACAGAAAGCCCCTTATAGGTATTGTAGTGTAATCATATTTAAATTGCATTTATATAGCCCATACTACTCCTGACAAGGTTATGAAGTGATTTACTCCAGGCAACATGCAGCTCTGGAACGCAACGTTAGTGGTTAATCCAGTTTTCATTGGCTATTGTTGGTTATAGGGATTAGTCTTGTGTGCTCAAGCAAACCATTACATGCAATAACTTCCAGGTTCTGTGTGGGAGATTAAATTAATAGGCGTTAAGTGTGATGATTAGTGGAGCCAGGGGTATGTGTGTTCACGCAGATGGTTGGAAAGGATCATTGTGATGTTTGAAGTGAGTTGTGGGCAATTTGCAAAAATACATTATTCATGATTACGGGAAACATGTGACTTAGAGAAGGTTGTGCTCAGAGAAAGGAGACATGGAAATGATGGAAGGGATGGAGAGGACCATTTGAAAAAAAGGAAAGATGACAATTAGATGTTTTGAGTTACGGTCAGTTTTCGTGCTGTATTTTAGAAATATAGGGTGTTTTATGAGATGGCATGCAAATTGAGTCTGCAAGACTGTAGAATGGAACACTGGTATTTGAATGTTAAGACAGTGCTATATTAAGTACTTTAGATTGCCCCCGGTCCTTGAGTGAACTTAATATCCTGCGGTACACCATCTCACAAAAGACAAACCTAGCTGTTTTCATTCATAAATATATCAGTGGTGTTATGCTTCAGAAAATTGGCCTAAGCCATGCACTGTTTTGTCTTCGGTAATAGTCTGTTCACCGTCAGGCTGGCGTTAATCCACTGTCTCAGCAATGAAAACTGGTCAGTCATGGGTTGGAAGCATAAAGTGATGTCTGAATGCATATATACGATAATCGTGAGAGCTTTAGATGGCGCTCAAAGTAAGCAGAGACATCAAGATCATAGCAGTGTGAACAATAGATAGGTAGCTAGTGCAGACATCAACAAGCATTGGCATAGCCAATAGGTCTCGCCTTTGGGACCTTGTAAGTATTTAGCCATGCAGCACATTATCCTAGGTGCTACGACATCTACAGATACTTTACGTGCCACTGGTAGACAGGGGTAGCTAGATTAGTGAATTAAGCTAGAAGGGGCTTGTACGGCCCACAAAAGAGTGAACAAGCTGCGAGTGCCCTTGAAATAGTAACAGACGTAATGGTGTGCTGGCGTGCGCTTTACAAATACGTTATGTTATGTCACACGCCTAAAAAATGAGACCAATGCCTGGCGTCATTGGTGTTTTTTTCCCCCCGTCTTATTTAATGATGCAGCTCAGTGTTCGGGATGCTTTACATCATGGCTAACAAACATTGGCAAAGCCAACAATTCTGAAAGGCGAGACCTACTGGCTTCGATAATACGTGTTTTTCAAAGCAAACCTTCTCCTTCCAAGCGACAGGTGACACTTTTTTCTACAAACGCCAAAATTACGTTTGCAACACAAAAAGGAAGTTACATCTGTTTACTGAAACCACCTAGCTTGAATACAATCTATTTTAAAAGGTTAACTTGGTGAATAGGCCTCCTTGTTTCGAACATTTTCTTTTTGTATAAAAACACCCAAATCACATTTTCGTGGAGAGCTTATCACAAACTTCAGTCTGATACCATTGGTATGAAGAACAAATATTTTGATCACGCTGAGATTGCTTACATTTTCAGATGTAATCGCCCGACAATTTTGCCTTTGGTGGCAATATAATCTGCACTTCTATATTTTTTGGATTGATGTTGATGCTCAGCGTCTGTAGGGTATCAAAGCGCTATGAAGTCGGTGAAACCCCGTTTCATACAAAATATACAACTTAAACAAATAAGGATGAATCCGGAGCCCACAAGCTGACGACTGCTTGTTAAAAATCATGAAAAATCGCGACCTTTTTTGGAACACAGACTGTCGAATAAAACGCATTGACATCCACAAGTCGTCTTCCGTTTGTTTGCAGCAGGTCCTCGTGAACAGTGGCCTTGTTTGTTTGTGCTGGTGCCTTTTCAGACAAGGGTTGTTTACAGTCATTGGGTGCCAGTACCCACTAGACTTCCGCTCTACCTGTCACCAGGTGCACCTGGCACTTCCGGAGGCGGAGACCCTTCCGTAGCTGAGACGGATGCCAAAGAGCCCTCTTGCAATCGTACATGTAGCTCATAGTGTATGCAGGATTGCTTCTTAGCACTTACACAAGATTGTATTATTCAGTACTAGGCTACTCATCTGTGGTAATACGAATAATAGGCCATGGCAGGATTAGAATCTGTCACCGGCAGGTTGCACACAAGTCTCAGCAACCAGTGCTCAACCCACTGCACTACCTACCTGTCTTAATGGGGAGTGAAGAAAAACACCTGAGAAATAAGTCTAAATATAACAACAAATGTTAAAATCTGATGCCATGTTCATGTACTCTTCAAGGGAAGACAGAATGTTTGGGTGTGGCCATTGAAAGCATGGGACTGCTTCAGGAGGAGAATGCAGTGTTCCAGCCTGGATGGCCAACAAAGTCAGCCCAGGTCTAAACATCTAATATGCATATTTCTCGGTCGTCTGTCCCCTATTAAAATACTTGTGCTGCAACTGATCAGAAAGCAGTTGATCCGTCAGCGCTCAGATGGCAAAACTCTGCTATTTTCTCCAAACATGGATTATTTATAAATCTGCATAATGGCCTGGGTTTGGAATGCTACAGAACAATACAGATCTCGGCGCTTCTCATCCGACCTCGTCGCCCTCTTCCATTGATTCCGTGCCCTCCCTCACACCACTGTGGGCCCCACTAATAAGCCAATCACCGGTGTGAGACATACAGCGTTTCCAACTTGAGAAACACTGCATCAACAAGCGTGTCCCTATCAGCACTGTACTCTACTGCACCGCAGATATGCCCAAGAGCAGCACAGCGTCTGCAGCCACAAGACTGTAGCAGCTCCCTCTCCCTCATGCATGACACCCAACACTTCCCACATACGTCACTCTGAGGACACAATCGATTTCCGACCAGGCATTTAAGGCGGTGTTGATGGACAGGAAACGCACAGTACTAGAGGCCCACACCTGTGATAGGAAGGCGCTATATAAATGATATAATTCAATAATACTATAAAAAGGCAGATGGGAAGGCTGTGAAGGGTTTTTGCAAAGACCTGTTAGCCCCACCAAGTACCCCCTTACTCCCATTCTGGACAGATCACCCATTGTTTAGTTCACAGGAATTGTTACCCGAGGGGGGCGGGGGCAGGGGGGTTAGGGCCTGTTATTGCGCCAATGCTGCCTCCCCCGCCCGTCTAAGGTCCAGTTGAAGAAGCGTAGAGGGACTTTGGGTCGGGGAGGGGGGAGGCCGACAAAATTTCACCGCAAAGGCTTTGGGCAACGGGTAAATACAAATGATTTAATTCAAAAGGAATTTCCACGCCTAAATGCAGTTGGAGCAAAGCAATTTCAATCTCAATTTACGGGCACAAATTCAAAGCTGCATACTGCTTAACATGAATTTATACCGACAAAAAAACCTTGCTCACATATCCAATTTTATGGGAGTAAATGTTGCTCCAAGGACAGGAACATGGCGTTGCAAAGCAGGCAGCCCTGAGAAGTGTGTGCATTACTACAAACATATCTGTTTTTCGGTATGCTTTTAAAAACAAGAGGACAAAGGAACGTGCTGTCACCATGCCATGGTGGTTTCAAAACATAAATAAACAAGAGAACAGAGGAACGTGCTGTTACCAAATTAACAAGCGGCAGTGAAAGCGATCGCTTTTTCGTTGCTATGAGAACAAAAGCATCGCAAGATGGCCTTCGGGCTGTCCACAGTCCGACGGGCACGTGCATGCTGTCCAAGAGCAGCCATGTTTGTCCATGCAGACGCGTGCATGCAAGCCCTCCGCAGAATTGATTATAAAAGGTACTCGCAATAGCGAGAAGCAGCGCATGCGCTGCTTTCGCTAGGCAGGACCTAAAAAGGAGATTCTGCAAATGCTAGAATGGAAGTCTTGTGCTGTTTATCCTCAAGGTTGGCTCACTGTGTTAATTACAAGGCAAAGTGGGATCTATTTTGGATGCCTCTAGTTTAAAACTGCAAAAGATGAAGGGCGGATAGAGCACTGCTTGACAGTCAAGGTGTATTGCCTGCATTCCTGTAGCTGGAGGGTGGAGATCCAGATACTGAGGAGAGGGGGATGGTCCACGGGTTTCTTTAGAAGTGCAATAAGGTCGTTGTTCGCAACGGACTGCTAATTAAACTTCCTGAAGCACTGCCCTTCTGCAGATGGTAGGAGTGAGGTGTGAGACTGGTGATTCTGTTGTACTGCGGCCTCCAGATTAGAGATTTCTTCCTTTCCCACAAGTCTTTAAAGTTGCCTTGCCTTCAAAAGGCATGTGGCGAAAGTAATATGGACCCCACCTGGTGTGTGGAGGCAGGGCAGAGAGTAACACTCATTGGTAGGGAGCAAAGCTTGTGACTTAGATGTGCGATCTGATAATATGCATCTATGATCCTAATTGCCAGCTCTTCACACAGCAGGTATACCTTAGGGTGATGTAGCTTAAAGGGCTAATGTGCCTGTAGCAAATATCCGAGGAATAAAAGAGTTTCAACATTTCAGATGACCATTCGTAGCTTTGATGTAACAATGAACTGAGCTATGATAACTCCATTTGATTAGACTGTGCAATGCTTTGAAATCTCAACACAGTGACAGATGGCGATGTTAAATGCAAGAGTTAGTAGAATCTGGGCAAATGAAAGAGGGAAACGTTTTAAAGTCTTGAGGCCAGGAAGATGTCTTTAATCAGTTCTGAGTGAGTGAGGGGCACGCTCCCATGAGCTGTTCCTCTGAAGGTGTCCAAGCGCTATACTCATGTATAACAAAAAAGCATTGGAAAGACTATCAGAATATACTTAGGTGCTGTTCCTTCACCCATGTTGTTACCTCCCTCCGAATGCTCCTATCAGCCCCTAGATGTTCACAGATGTGGGTCAGGGTTTGATGATTGGGGACAATTTTTCCTCGTATGTGTATTATACATATCATTTTCATAAACTCAAAAGGTCTTGGCTAGCACCAGACATAAAAAAGTAGAGATGCTGAGAATGGGATATTGGAAACCCTGCTGGCATAAGTTGAAACCTGTTGACGTGAACCTGGCATTATATGTCCAGTGTGTCACTGCCCTTAATACAGTCACTGTGTCATTTAACCTTAGGCTGACCTAAGTATCATGAGGGGTGTGTTGTGGGAACTTGGGTTAGGATGAAGGAAATGTGTGAAGAAAGCTGTATAGAATTCCCTTCAAAACATGACCATTTCTCTCTGCCAGCCATTTAGTAGCTGTTAACACAACTCACATGTCAGAGCATTTTATATGTTGAAATGTACACTGATTTTGTTTTAGTTTTAAGCTGGTTAAACTCTGCAATGCATTACATGGTACATGTAGTGAACGAAAAATGTAGGAGGTCGCCTTCACTTCCCTAAGAACTGACGTGGCTATTCACAAAGGTATCTTACCCTTTGTAGTAACCTGAGTTGTATTTATCTGGTTACTTACTCCATAGGTGCTCAGCCAGTGTGAATGTGTTGCATGGAATGTTGGTGTGAGTTTCTTGAATGGAATGTTTGGGTGCCTGGATGCTTGAGTGTGTCAGTTGGAGTATGGGCTGAGCAGCAGGCAGACTACTCCTGGTGGGGCTGCAACTCTATTACTCATCAACCTATAGCCAACAAATCTACTTAAAACTACATCACTGCTGTGGACCTCGTCACTACACGGTTCTTAGTGATTTACACATGTAATTTACTCTTACACTTTTGAGTAACTGTACTAGTTTTGCCTAATCATAAAGTCCGAGAGTAAAGTTATTGGAAAGTTTAGATTTAAATTACTCCACCTCACTGAAAAAGGTGGTGTAGCCAAACTTATGAATGTACGTTACTACTGAATAAACCTAGTAGTAAACCCAGCACCACATATGGCCAACCACTGGTACTGCAACAACCTCCCATTGAAAATAAATAGGGCAGGAATTAAATGTAACCCCTAAAGGAAATAATGTCAAATTACATTATTTAAAATAGTTACAAATATAAATAAATATAATTTAATGTTTAACAAATGGTGTTGGACTTTAGCTCTGAGCTGGAGTAATTTACTACTGCTTTGGGTACCTTTTACCTGTGTTAATTTTAGAGGTGCCGTTTGTGGGCTTTTGTGGGTGGATTAATGTCCTTCCTAAACCTCACCATGACCCTCCCTAAACCCATCCTTACTCCTTCCCAATCCCCTTCCCACTTGTCATAAATATTCCCTATTGTCCAGTCACTCCCCTGTGTCCCTTCCACATTTACTACTAAAACGTTTACCTACTTGTGCGGGCACTCCGCAGCTGGGCTGTAGATATCGGCACAGACCAAATATAGGAAAGGCAGAGGTGGAAACTGCACATAGGTTGGTGAATAATATTTTGTAATTCACTTGTAGTACTTTTGTAGTGCTACAAAACGTACTACAAATTGCAGTTTGTGCTTAGCCCTTTGTGAGTTCATGAGGAGTAAGAACATAAATACCTCTTCCCTTCCATCAGCATTCCTTCTCCTTTCTTTTTTCTTCTTACCTCCCTTTTCCATTCCTCACTTCCTTTTGGATCCCTATTTTTTCCATTTTCTTCTGTTTAGTTTCTGTATTTCCTCTTACCACATCTCTTCTTCTGTTCCTTTCTACTTCTTTCTAGCATCCTTTACATGCTTTTTCTTTCTTTCTTTCGCTTTCTTCCTCTTACCTCGTTCTGTGTTCTCTACTTCCATTGCCCCATTATTTCTTCCTTCCTTTTTTGCTTCCTTATTTCTTCATCTTCCATTAGTTTGTGAAACGATTACACACTTACTGTAGATGTTTACTTAACAGTATAAAATTTGCTACTTAATTGAAGAATTATCTTTTTGACTTTGAAGATTTCTGCTGTTAATCATCATTTCTTCTGATGTTAACACAAAACATACTTAATAATATTTGTGTTCCATTTGCTAGCATAAACATAGTTTCTGATTCTGAATAGTTCCTGAATTCCTCAAGGGCCGGCCTATGTATTATACTTTTGCTCTCACTGGATTATTTTTCTGGGAATTTGTACAATGACAGTGTACAAAGGTAACAAGATTTCTAGTAAAAATGATAGTGAAGGAGTAACATGCTGATGATAAACTATATTCTATTGGTTAGGTTTTTACTGCTGACAAAAGGGTCAGGCATAGTATTGTGGATTTTAATATTTCAGCAGAATTTGAAATAATGTATTTGGAAAGATGTGGTAGAAAATTCACCATTTTTACCATTATTTTTGACATTTTCAAGGGAGAGGTACGTCACACTCCCAGAAAGCTTTCAGATAATTCACTGGGTGTATTTCAATAGAGATGGGTACACCAACCCCACTGCTTTCACTTTTCCCCAACAGACACTGGTTAAAGTCTGCTCAAACCGCATTCAGTCCCAATTCTAGTATTAGCCAGGATTCAGTTTTGATATCTACGATGCATTCCAGGCATACATTTGACCCTTAAAGCATGAAATAAAATATTATATGTTATATTAATATCTTCAAAGACCAAAAGCAGAACAATTATTTTACTAACAGTATTGAGCCTCATGAATATCTTTTTGCAACCAATATCTACCAGCTTTTTCATGTTTAATTGTACACTAGCGATTCTATCTTTATTCTTCATGTTTGCAAACATACTGTTTTTTTTCATGTGAAAGAGCTACGCACCAAGAATTTAAGTGGTCAGTAGGAAAGGTGATAGTGTGACCATTTATTATAAGGAATAATGTACCCCCTCTGCATATGATAAGGATAGTGGAAGTCACCTCATAGTTCTCTGCCTTCTGCATCGTCCCTCTGTATGGTCGTGGAACTGCTTGGTGACTTGCAGTATCCTTATAATGTGTGAGAAGTTGGCCTGATATATGCTGTCTACTAATGATAGTGGGTACCCTGTATCAGTCCAAACAACCCCTTATGGTGAATAGGTTTAAGACAACCTTTATTGAAAGCTATCCTAGTGGTAGCTATGGAGAGCAGCCTTCAGGCTAAGTCTTGAAGGAATGTTAAGCAGCTTGTTGTACCAGTCTATAATCTCTTGAATGACCAAATGAAAGGACAACCACACCAGGTATATATTTAAAATATATGAATTTAAGATAAAACACACCCCTCTAGTCTCTTTATGAGACTGGAGTTCGAAGTACTTAATTTACAAGTTAGCAATCAACAGTAATAGCACAAATACACGTTTGGGCCCTAGGGGCGTACCAAACCATATACCAATAAAGTGGTATAAGAACCACGACTGAACTAGACACAAGGCCTTGAGCCTGTAGAATCGCTGGGACCCCAAGGAACCACCCAAGGTAGTGACAAAGGGGACCCACGGGGGCCGTGTGCAGTGTGTGAACACAGCAGCGGGTTCCCGTTAGCTTCTATGGGCAATGTTGCGGTTGGAAATTTAAAGATTAGGGACACTTAGAAATTAGTCAGGACCAAACCCTTTTGGACTTAGGTAGTTCTAGGGCTAGCACCCACGGGAGCACCAGAGTACTCGTGTTACCTTACCCAGGGAAGCCGGGTGAATAGGTGTCTTTTGGTGTCGGTCGCGTCGTCGATTTCAATGGAAGCTGGAGAAGAAGTGCTGCTGCCGTGAAGAAGAGAAGTGTCCAAAGCGATCCAAGCCTGGATCTAGGATGGAAGGAACCTGAAAGCAGAGGGGACAGAGTCTGAGTCACTTACCAGTGACCAACGGCACGATTGACCAATGCCCACAGATGCCGGGTGCTTCAGGTGAGTTGACGGGTGTCTTGACTCTTCAGCCACGATGTCCAGGAGGCGCCGATGACGACCAAGAGCTGGATTCGAGCTGTCCCACGAAGTCTGTCGAGTGCTGCGGTGTCGGCGACCAGATTGGACCCAACAAGCCTTGGCAACGACAAGTCACTTGGAATCAGAGAAAGAACGGCAGTGCAGACCAGCAAGGTCTGGGGCACTCACCCTGCGAGGGTAAGTCAGGGCACGTCTAGAGCAACCAGGAAAGCCCAATCAGAAGAGGAGTTGCCTTCGTGGGGACCTACTAGCCAACGGGCTAGCGATCGCGAAGGAGCATCGAGCGGTCGCCCTGGAAACTGGCCCACGAGTCACTCGTGGAGTGGCGGCCAGCAATCTTCAGTGCAGGAGGTGCTCAAGGCTGGGGCTACTCGGAGCCCAAAGCACAACTTAGAGGAAGACCAGGAAGATGATGGATCAGCAAAAGATCACGGTGTCCAGGGGTCATGGTTCCACATCACCCACGATAGCCACAGGCCTCAGCTTTGCTGTGGACTCAGGGTAGCCTCGGGGAAGTCTGGAAATCCACCTCTGGTGATGCAAAGACTTCGGCGTACGGGGGAGCTTCAGCGATGCAGACCGGTCAGTTGCTTCTTTGGTGCCTGCCAAGCAGGGGAGTTACTCCTTGACCCCAAGGGAGATTTCTTCAGTCTTCTAAGCAAAGTAGAACGTCGAAGGTCCAGGATATATATTGCAGAGTTTTGTCCAGGGTAATCTAAAGTCGCAAGGACTTTGTTCCCATACTTATACTAAGTTTGGGGGTTGGACATACTCTAGGGACCCACCTAAGGGAGGGTATGGAAAGAGGGGTGGTTACACCCATTTCCTTTGTCCAGTTTCACACCAGAGCAGGTGCAGGATGGCCCTGCAACCGGTTTGAACTGGACTATGCACAGGGACACCAAGTGTGCCCCCAGTGCAGGACTTGAAAGCACCAGAGAGTGATCCCGCCCAGCCCCAATACACATCTGCCTGTCTGGGGAGGTGGTTACACCTCCCCGGACAGGAAACCTATTGTCCAAGCCTCCCCTGCCGGAGTTTCGGTCAGCAGCAGGAGGCCAGACCCGTGTCTGTGGCAGAGGCATCCATTTTGTGATGCCAGGGCTGTAGAAAGTCCTACTGGGTTAGACCAGTCTGAACATGTCTCTCCCTCTAGAAGGGTGGAATGCTACCCCCGCCGCCAGAACTGGCAGGGGGTACTATTCCAAAGTGTTTGACACCAAACACGACATGTTTCCGTGCAGTTATCCCAAAGTTAGCATTTACCGCGAGGTTATAATGCACTTAAGAGTATATGGTCAGGCTGCACCACAAACAGCATCAGAGGAGGTACTTCGAATGCTGCAGAGGGGCTCTGCTCATGCAGGGGCACCCTCTCACCTAAAAACCAAGCACTCTGCCTTCAGGATTGTTAAGGTCTGTCATAGGAGTGACTTATAGGTTTTATATGTGTGTGCAATGGTAGTGATATAGGTAGCCTATACCACTGTAAGGGGTGCAAGCACCACCTTACCCAGGCTGCAGTAGAAGACCTGTGGTGTCATTTTGGAGTGCTTCCCAGGGGTGGCATAATACATGCTACAGCCCCTTGTGGAAATATGGATTTTTCTGGTCAGTTATGTCCCCTATCTTGGACCCCAACGGTTCTGTGTGCATGTCACAAGTACATATATGTTCCCTCCAGTTCCAGTTATGAAGACGCAAACACATGTGCGTCCACCGTCAACATGTCCTCTGTCAGATCCGCCATGAATAGGCCGGATATTCCATTCCTAAATATGAAAGGCCACCGGCTTTGTATGGTTCACTTATGCCATTTTACAGTCCAGGCAAGTAGGCCCTGATTCTGTCATCAAACTCCTCTTGCCTTCTGCCTCTGAAAACTCGAGTCTGAGCCTGCATCTGTGACCATGAACTTTGTCTCATTCTCTGCGCGGCTCACGAAGCCTGACATCAGCCTATTCTCTGCCAAGAACTGTATTTCACCTTCGAATTATCTGCTTCACTCCTTAGCCGATGCATTCCTGTCTAGCAAATTAAGTAAACATTCTTCCAGCTACTGAGCAAAGGCTCGGCTTCTCTGTCCTCATGCAAGTAATTCATAGCCCTGTTACCATGGAATATTCCTACCCCCTCGCATTCAGTGTAGACACTTAGACGCTTGTACACGCACGCACAGTCAGTATAGAATAGATTCTGTCCGAGAGTCCTTCTTTTGTGGATAACATAGTTCTTTAAACATAGGATGTTAGATATGATTTGGGATTAGGTTGACTTGACCCCCTAGACTTTTCGTCTCCACATGTAGAGCTAAATGTCAAGTCCCCTTCACCCCCTAGTTGCACGTCAGTTACACGTCATGCTGCTGCGCGCGCATCTATGCCAAGTATTATCTTATAGATCCACCTATATGTGACATCATAACCAATTATGTTCCTTTTTACTCCTTATTACACCCATTTTCGGTTACGCATGTAAATCGTCATTTTCCTTATCAATTGTTACGCCTACTGCATTTGCTTCATTGTAATGAATGTGCTATAAAAATCATTTCTTGTCAATAAAGTATGTACTTCACTTCCTGAACCCCCGTGGTGATGGAACTTGGAGCAACCGATTATAATCGTCCATTGGAATAAAGCCCATTCCGAACCTCTAATACCACGGATTCTGCCTCTCATTTTACTGAGCTATTTTATTATGTTTCTGTATCAAATTAAGTCCCGGTAAAGGAATTTTATTTACCACATGAATGGCGCCCGAATAGGGACACTTTCTCATCTCACGCGCCGGCGGTGAGTTGCAGGCCCGGTCTCCTGCCACAGCTGGACGGACAATAACGCGTACCAGCAGGATTTCCTGTATCTCCCTCCGGTCAAGCGGGGGCGACTGAGGCTGCGATCAACACCCAGACGAGGCGGTGAGAAGTGCGAAGTATTCCGACCAGAGCCTAGCTGAGAGAGCAAGATCCGAGGTATACAGAGGCCCACCAGTTCGAAGTCGAGTCCAGTTTCCGACGAGTCGAGTCGAGTCCAGTCCGGTTCAAGTTCAGTTTGCCGAGGCCTTCCGTTTCCGAAGCTACCCGGTGAGTACCATTACTGGGGAGGCATTTCTGACGTGCACATAGGTTGTGCCGGTCAAGACGGGTTTGGGTACACAAATCCGGTCTGCACTGTTTTAGCAGTGTATATGTACTGTTTAGCAGTATATCAAGTATTCCGAAGTATCTAGTTATTGTCAAGAATTATGCTTGGTGATTAGTTATGCAGACGATCATCATTGTTGGTTATTTTAAAGGTTAAAAAAATGTTTAATGTTTAATGTTTAATGTGTTAAACGTCCTGCATATTGTGGTATGAATGGTTGTTCATTATTGTGCTTTTGTATTAAGTGTGTTCAAGATTAAGTATCGGATCAATTGTCAATATGCCGCTCTTTTCGAAATTAAGACAGATCACTACTAGAAAAGGGGTACTCGAAGAAGCCGTCCCTATTCCTCCTAGGGACACTCCAGGGCACTTCATGTATCACAAACATGGCTTAGACGCTATATTATTCCTTGATTTATGGGTAGACTATACCAAGGAATTACCAGAAAGTCAGAGGTGGCCCGCAGCGGGGACCTGGGATGCAGAGTGCATCATGAAAGTCGAGGAAGAGTTATGGAAAAGGAAAGTCAGACAGTCACAGAAAGACGCCGTTGAGTTATGGCGTAAAGAATCTCATAGACGTACAGAAAAAGCACTCCGACAGGAAGAAAAGAATAAAGAGAGTTCAAATAAAGTTCGAGAAAATCTATTAATTGAGGAAGGTATCCGAGTGAAATCAGAACAGGTAGATAGACAAAGAAATGCCCTTATGAATGGTATGTATCCCCTTCTAGCCGAAGGATTACCTAAGGCTACTCCAGAGATACCGAAAGACTTGCCACCCCCGTTATTCCCAATAAAGGTACATCCTAAGGGGCATCCTAGAACCGCAGAAGATGTTTTTCTTTCCTCGTATTTAGATGACGCAGCTCCCGAGTATGCTAATTCCGCCCCACATAGACCGCATACCAGGGAGGTCCAACGCCAAGATCCAGCACCCGTATCCCTACAGCAACAGATCGAGTCACAAGTTCCGGCAAGCACATCTGTTTCTGCATCTGTTCCTACAGCTACTTCTATAGCTGTGTCCACACCTATAGTTGCTGTGTCACGTTCAACGAATCCTTTCACACCCGACACCCCAGATGGGGCTACGGGAGGTGCTACCAATATTTTTTCTACGCCACCCAGAATAAATAAACTTACTTTTCAAGAGTCAGCACATCCACGTACACCCAAACTCATAAGTGCCCGTACGCTTAAGGAACTTCTTATAGATTGTAGATATGACCCTGTGCCCGGTAAAGAGGACGAAATGACCCTGGCATCATTGCGTATCAGACGAGCCGCAGTGTATTTAGGGAAGTTACCAGGAATGACTGCACATCTAGATAAAATATATCATTTTGTCCAAACAGGGCGAGATCCAGAATGTATTAACAGAGCTATGGAATACCAGAAAGTGGAGATACAGGGGGAACTGTTACGTTTCCTCATAAATTGTGTGATCAGAAATCAAGACCGACCGGGGGTAGACCCGGAAGTAATGCAAATTCTTACCAGATGGAGCCAGAATATATCAGAAGGTAGACATGATAAGAAAAATTGTATAATAGCCATGTGCCGAAAGATCCGTAAAGAAATAGAACGCCTACACGAAGAAAGATTAGAGGTAGACGAATTCGAACAAAGCGAGGAAGAAGGGTCAGGACTGCCCGCGAGACAGTCGGACACCATAGCCTATGTAGGTAGAGGAAGATCTTGTAATAGTAATAGATGCCTTACTGACTCGATACGTCCGATATGTCCAGATAATAACAGGAATTTCCAAATACCTATAATTAATATAAGGTCTAACGAGCATTCGTTCCAAACCGCCGACAAACTACTCCGAGAACAAAGGGGTTATCATTTTCTCGATTCTATGGATGAACAAGATTTAGCCAGGGCAGCTGTCCATTGGGTGGACAGTCCCGGAAAATATAGTGATGATACAGTAGCACGCACATTTTTGAATCTCACCCCAGATGAACAGAGGTTAGCTGGGATTTATATGATTCAACAACTCGTTATACTATATCGGAGTCAGCATTCGGACCCTGGTCCCTTACCTGACATATTGACTGAATTGCTTATGAATAAATGGAGAGGTTCAGGTACTAAATTAATTAAAGAAATTCTAGAATCAAGAAAGCAGTATATTCTTTTTGTATGCTCAGAGCATGTCTCATTGCCCGCCAAGGAAAGAACCACGTATTACATGGATAGACAGAATCCCTTACGAGAAGTGCACCCAATAAAAGGCGAGGACAACGAGTTTAAGCGCGTATTTTTATATACGCCCATATCGAAAATAGAATTGTTACAAATGAAGAAAGTGGTACCCAGTCATGACAAAGATCCAGCGGGTTTTCACCGAGAAATTAAAGACATGTTACTCATGGGAGAGTATACCTATCCCGACATTATGACAATATTAAAGGTATTGATGCCTGCTGGTATTTTTGAGAAACTCAAGGAAAAAGAGTGGGAGGTAGGAGACCAAAAGATAGAATGGTCAGTGTTAGAAGCGGAAGAAAAGGCCGAACTGCAGGAGCAGGACTTGGGGATAAAACTAAAGCACTACCAGGTCTACTAGTACAGGTACTGCCACGTTTATTAACTACGAAAAAGGAAGATTGGGGTACAATTTCAGCCTGTAAGCAGAAGCAAGATGAAGACACTAGTGATTACTATGCCCGATTTGAAAAATGTTTTGGTATAAATAGTGGCATAAAAGCAAGTAGCGAATCATACCCGCATCTGTTTGTAACAAAATTAGTAGAAAATGCCCTGCCCCCAGTAAAGAATAGAGTATTAAAATTCGAGAGTACCTGGCAAGGTAACACTCCATCACAAATGTTACAAATGTTACAGTACCATCACAATAGAATTAGAGAGGAACAAGAACATGAACACAGACGCATGAAAGACACGAAAATGAAAATGCTAGTTTCCCAGACAGTTCCAGCTGAAGGACATAAAAAGGGTATGACACATTCCGATTCAGCAGGACCTGTAAAAGGGACATGCAATTATTGCAAAAAGCCAGGTCATTACGTACACGATTGTCCAGTTTTAAAACATAATATCGCCATAGGTAAAACACAAGAAAGACCACGGCCACTCAGACAAGATCAGAATGAACAAGGAGCTCCGCAGCATGCACAGGCCATGCCAGCCGCACAACAGCCAATACAGTTTGTGCCAGCTGCACCACCGTTGCCTGTTGCTGCCACACAGACAACAACACGACAAATGTATCAGACCGCACAGTATGAATATCCTGAGTATCAGCGTTACGCATGAAAAAGCCTAGAGAGGGAAGTTGACTTACCCCTTATTGAAATCCCAGTAGATCAAGAAGGACCTTATGTACATAGTGAATTATTAGGCCAGGATAGAAAATTTTTACTTGATACAGGGGCAAGTCGAACAACTATAAAACGTAGTGAAGTTCCAGGGGCACCCCTCTCAGGCTCTCAGAATATTTCCCTTGGTTTTTCAGGAAAACCTATTGTTAATGAAGTATCACAGCCACTTCCACTTACGATAGGACCTCTGACCCGAACTACAGATTTATTGCTTACTAAATCATGTCCAGAAAACTTGTTAGGAATAAAAACACTGAAAGCTCTAGGAGCCATAATATGTTGTTCTCCGGAAGGAGTAAGGTTGTTTTTACGTGATTTTAAAGGTCACTATGTGTCTAGAGACATGGATCCCCGACTGCAGACTTTACCTACACATCTATGGGCACAAGGCCCTACTGATGTTGGATGCATGAATATTACACCATATCGAGTCACATTAAAGGCAGGAGTGGTGCTACCACGAATGCGACAATACAAGTTACCACCAGATGCTGTAGTGGCTTTACTACAAATCATTGACGAAGTCATTGCCCAAGGAGTAGTTGTGGAAACAGACTCCAATGTATGTAATTCACCGATAATTCCGATTCTTAAACGAACAGATCCGAAGGCCCCGCCAGTCTATCGATTGGTTATTGATCTGCGCGAGTTAAACAAATGCATTGTGCCACAATTTCCTGTGGTCCCAGATATCTCGTCATTACTGACAGCTATTGATTCCGAAGCGACATTCTTTACTGTAATTGATCTCAAGAATGCCTTTTTCAGCGTCCCAATAGATCCGGAAAGCCAATATTTGTTCGGATTTAGTTTAAATGGGCGTAGCTTTAAATTCTCACGCGCACCTCAAGGATTTACAGAAAGCCCCAGCATCTATAGCCAAGCACTGAAACGAGAACTAGATAGTATCCACATGCCAGTTAACACTGCTCTGCTCCAATATGTCGATGATCTGCTGATCACCGCGAGAAGCGAACCGGAATGTGAAAAAGCATCACTGACAGTTTTACAATTTCTAGCCGAAAAGGGGCACAAGGTGTCCCCTTCTAAGCTGCAATTCTGTGTCCAGCGAGTTATTTATCTTGGACACTCGCTGTCCAAGGAGGGAAGGCAGCTTACACCCGACCGCATTCAGTTAATAGCTAACATGCCAATACCCAAGACACAAAAGGAGGTGCGGGCTTTCATAGGCCTCACGTCATATTGCAGGCAGTGGATTCCTCAGTACGCATTTCTAGCAAAACCACTCATTCAGTTAACAACACAGGAGGCAGCCACATCGACTGTTCTCCCTTGGACTCAGGAACATACACAAGCTTTTGAAAGCCTAAAGAAAGCTTTATGTCAAGCACCTGTTTTAGCAACACCATGTTACAGAAAACAGTTTACACTTTTTGTTACAGAACGCGAAGGTACTGCCTTGTCAGTGCTCACACAGGAACAAGCAGGAGCACACAAACCATGTGCTTATTTTTCTAGTACATTAGATCCAGTAGCTCAGGCTTTGCCTGCATGCCTAAAATCAGTGGCAGCGACAGCTTTAGCAATAAGACAGAGCGATGCCATAGTGTTAGGACATCCATTGACAGTTCAAGTACCACACGCAGTAGAGGTTCTTGTAAATAGAACGCAAACACAACACTTAACTATAGCGCGACTTACAGGGTACGAACTTACATTGTTTCAGCCACATATAGAAATCAGACGTTGTAACACATTGAATCCTGCCACACTTTTACCTGTAATAGGAACAGACCCACTAGCCCATGACTGTATTGAAGTTATTACTATAACGACAAAACCTAGACAAGACTTAACCGATGTCCCATTGTCAGATCCAGACCTGACATTGTATGTAGATGGTTCATGCATGAGAACAAATACAGGAGAGTTAGTGGCTGCTTACGCAGTCACAACAGATACTGAAGTCATTGAAACAAATCGTATAAATACCTTGTCAGCTCAAGCAGCAGAGCTCATCGCTCTGACACAAGCCTGTATTCAAGCCACGAATAAAAAAGTCAACATATACACTGATTCACGTTATGCATTCGGAGTTGTACGTGACTTCGGCGTGCTGTGGCGAGAGAGAGGTTATTTAACTTCCCACGGTGCCCACATTCAGCACGGACCCCTCATTCATGCCTTATTAGATGCAATACATCTACCCACTGCAATATCAATTATGAAATGTAAGGCTCATACGAAGGTTACTGATATCATTTCCCAAGGCAATGATCTAGCCGACAGAACAGCTAAACAGACTGCTCAAACTCAAACCCCCGACATGACAAAGACAATAGTCCCGATGCCGACACATTGTATGACAGTTAAAGATCCTACTCTTGACGTAATTGACATACAGACACATGCTACACCAGACGAAATAAAGAAATGGACTGAATTAGGAGGGATCCAAACGGACCAAGGATGGATGATGAAGGAAAAGTCTGTGTGGTTCCTTCCTGATTCAATGGTCCAAGTTATAATTAACACTACACATAGTCCAGCACATCTCGGAGAAAAAGCTATGCTAGACAGCATTCAACACATTTGGTTCAATAAACATTTGCGAGCAGCAGCCAAACAAAAGGTCCGTACCTGTATGATCTGTTGTCAGTTTAACCCAGGAAAAAGCGTTCCCGTAGAACAGGGTGGATTTCATCCTCCTAATCACCCTTTTGAAGTACTCCAAATGGACTATATCCAGATGGAACGATGTCGAGGATTCAAATATGTTCTCGTAGTTGTCTGCGCTCTGTCCCGTTGGACGGAGGCATACCCGGTTTCAGATTACACTGCCCCGACTACTGCCAAACAGTTGGTTCGAGAATTCTTCCCACGATACGGTTTACCACGTGTTGTTCACTCAGATAACGGCCAGCCGTTCTCATCCGAATTAATGAAACATGTTTCACTTCTGTTAGGCTATCAGTGGAAATTCCACTGTGTCCGACACCCCGAGGCAGCAGGTCTCGTAGAAAGACATAACCAGATACTGAAAATCAGATTGTCCAAAATATGCAGAGAGAAAGGTGTCGACTGGGTAGTAGCCTTACCCGTTGCACTCTTTTACATGAGAATGGTAGCACACTCTCGAACAGGGCTATCCCCGTATGAGGTGATCTTCGGCAGACCACCAAATATGTGGGGGACGCCTATACCACGCAAAATAACTGATGTTGACTGTAATATGCTGACAGATTACTTGGCTTCCTTGATGTCTGCACTACAATCTTGTCGTTCACAGGTAGCTGCAGCCTTTCCCGACAACACTGAGGTGAAACCCCACGACGTAGTTCCGGGGGACCTCGTACTTGTGAGGAATTTCGACCGAAAGACCCAGCTGGAGCCCAGGTGGAAGTCACCCAAGTTGGTCCTGCTGACCACAAGAACAGCCGTGAAGATCGAGGGCAGGAAAGGCTGGATTCATTCAAGTCATATCAAGAAATTTCATGGACTTCCTGCAGATGTAAACAGCCCACCTCGTGTGTCTTCACCCATTGACTCAAAACTTCCTTTTGTTGAACAGAGTAACTCTGAACACTATAAACTAAAGCTTAGGCCCAACCAGTCGAGCAATTTGATTGTTTAAGTCCTCTCCAAGGTGAAGCGGTTGAATTGTCTCTGACATGTATCCCTTGGACCTGAGTAGAGAAAACACCCGGAAAATGTTGAAACGACAGGCGTATTGTAAATCACTGCGTAGCCACTGCATAGTGACATTATTAATCTTGTTTTTCTTGAGTCTTTTAATAATTACTGCAAGTATATTGTTGCACATATATTACCCTATTTCTAGACATGTTTACAATGTTACTACTGAATATTCTTTTAGTGATTTACCTCCGCATGAATTGTCTTATAGACTTGCGCTGCGCAATAACACTTTCATTAGTATGTTACATCATTCCCATCAGACTAGTAATGCCACTAATTGTTGGGTGTGTGGCCGGCTCCCTCCCTATCAGAATTATGAAGGAGTCCTGCCTTTCTTTCCACATCCGTTTACACATAATGGCTCCTGTGGAGCATGGTTTAGTTTAATCAATTCCATAGACTCAGACACAGCAGTTTACCAAGATCATTGGGTATGGGGAAACCTGAACCTAGTTTTACTCAAGGTCTGCTACCCTGACAAGGAGGGTCGCCCCAAAAGAACAGGAACTGATCTGGAAAATGAAGTATATGGATTAGGTAATTTTACACCTAATCTCATGATTCTGAATGTCGAATCCGAAGTTGAACTAATTTTGCCCACCATGTCAGTATTCCCAGTAAAGGGTGAATTGTGTGTAAGAAAGGTTGGTTCCATACATATGGGCCATAGTAAATGCACTACTATAGTAGAATTCAGTGATCAAGGCAAATCTTCATTTAGAGCTTCTCGCCACTCCTACTTTATATGTGGTCAGACTGCATATATGCGTCTACCTCTAGATTGGGATGGTACCTGCTACATTGCATTCCTTTTGCCACTTGTTTTCCTAGCTCCTCCTGATTATTACAGAAATATTCATTTAGTACACAATAGAGAGCGGAGAGATCTCCCAATTGTCGATTATACTGAGACGGCATGGGACAAGTATGTAGATTTCAATAAAGGCATCTTTCCCTATATAGGTACTGTTACTAATAGTAAGCTGATACGTAGATTAACTAGAACCCTTGAAGCAGTAGTGAATGAGACTATTTCCGCCTTAGGCAATTTAACAGAAGAGCAGTCTGCTATGCGGATTGTTGTGCTTCAAAATCGTCTTGTCCTTGACGTCATCCTAGCTGATAGGGGCGGAGCTTGTAGGGTCATCGGATCAAGCTGCTGCGTATTCATACCAGAAAATTCGCCATCTGTATATAAAGCCATAACTCGCCTTCATAAGATTGTAAGCCAGATACACCAGAACCCAGGCATTTGGACGTGGTCCGGTTGGTTTTGGAGTGTGATATCAGCCTGGGGATGGAGAGTTTTATCCTTCCTAGGTATTGGCCTTCTCATACTATTCAGTTGCTGTCTATGTCTACAATGTGGACCAGCGATTTGTGGTCTGTGTGCCACATCGTGTATTCCACCACCAAGATTTCATTCGTCACGGAAGAAGAAAGAAGAACAAATGATGTTATATGAACAGATCAATGGATTAATGAAGATCGATATCTCTTAACGGGCAAGTAGGGGACAAGGAGGGACTGTGGAAATATGGATTTTTCTGGTCAGTTATGTCCCCTATCTTGGACCCCAACGGTTCTATGTGCATGTCACAAGTACATATATGTTCCCTCCAGTTCCAGTTATGAAGACGCAAACACATGTGCGTCCACTGTCAACATGTCCTCTGTCAGATCCGCCATGAATAGGCCGGATATTCCATTCCTAAATATGAAAGGCCACCGGCTTTGTATGGTTCACTTATGCCATTTTACAGTCCAGGCAAGTAGGCCCTGATTCTGTCATCAAACTCCTCTTGCCTTCTGCCTCTGAAAACTCGAGTCTGAGCCTGCATCTGTGACCATGAACTTTGTCTCATTCTCTGCGCGGCTCACGAAGCCTGACATCAGCCTATTCTCTGCCAAGAACTGTATTTCACCTTCGAATTATCTGCTTCACTCCTTAGCCGATGCATTCCTGTCTAGCAAATTAAGTAAACATTCTTCCAGCTACTGAGCAAAGGCTCGGCTTCTCTGTCCTCATGCAAGTAATTCATAGCCCTGTTACCATGGAATATTCCTACCCCCTCGCATTCAGTGTAGACACTTAGACGCTTGTACACGCACGCACAGTCAGTATAGAATAGATTCTGTCCGAGAGTCCTTCTTTTGTGGATAACATAGTTCTTTAAACATAGGATGTTAGATATGATTTGGGATTAGGTTGACTTGACCCCCTAGACTTTTCGTCTCCACATGTAGAGCTAAATGTCAAGTCCCCTTCACCCCCTAGTTGCACGTCAGTTACACGTCATGCTGCTGCGCGCGCATCTATGCCAAGTATTATCTTATAGATCCACCTATATGTGACATCATAACCAATTATGTTCCTTTTTACTCCTTATTACACCCATTTTCGGTTACACATGTAAATCGTCATTTTCCTTATCAATTGTTACGCCTACTGCATTTGCTTCATTGTAATGAATGTGCTATAAAAATCATTTCTTGTCAATAAAGTATGTACTTCACTTCCTGAACCCCCGTGGTGATGGAACTTGGAGCAACCGATTATAATCGTCCATTGGAATAAAGCCCATTCCGAACCTCTAATACCACGGATTCTGCCTCTCATTTTACTGAGCTATTTTATTATGTTTCTGTATCAAATTAAGTCCCGGTAAAGGAATTTTATTTACCACACCCTGGTAGGCCTCTGAGGTACCTATACCCTAGGTAAATAGTATACCATATACCCTAGGTAAATAGTATACCATATACTAGGGGCTTATAAGGCACTCCAGAATCTAATTAGATATGTACCTAATGTACATGGAAACCATTTTAGAGAGGAAGCAGCTGATTAGCAGGGCCACAGCCAGACTAAGGTCGAAAAACAGTGAAACGCCAGCAAAAAGTGGGGGTACCCATGTGAATCAGATCCTACTCTCCTACACACCCTATCACCCACAATGCAATGGTTTAGTTGAAAGATTCAGCAAAACCTTAAAGGGCATGATCAAAGGTCTCCCAGAGAAGCTTAGGCGCAGATGCGACATCATTTTGCCCTGCCTTTTGTTTGCCTACAGGGAGGTGCCACAAAAAGGGGGTTGGTTACAGCCCTTTTGAACTTTTGTTTGGCCATCCTGTCAGGGGTCCTTTGTGTCTGGTGAAGGAGGGATGGGAGTTACCTCTCAAACCCCTAAACAGGACATAGTGGACTATGTACTTGGTCTCCGCTCCAGGATGGCTGAGTATATGAAAAAGGCAACCAAAAACCTTGAGGCTAGCCAGGAATTACAAAAGGCCTGGCATAACCAAAAGGCTGTACTGACTGTTCACCAGCCAGGACAGAAAGTGTGGGTGTTGGAGCCTCTGGCCCCAGCAGACCTCCAGGACAAATGGAGTGGCCCCCATATAATTGTTGAACAGAAAGGGGAGGTCACCTACTTGGTAGACCTAGGAACTCCCAGGAGTCCCCAGAGGGTTCTCCATGTCAACAGGCTAAAACCATATGTAGACAGGGCTGAGATGGGCTTGCTCATGGCTACTGATTAGGGACAGGAGGAAGAGGGTGACCTACTCCCTGACCTCCTCTCACAGAACCCTGATGATGGGTCAGTTGATGGTGTGGCCTTGGCAGGCAGCCTCACTGCCCAGCAGCAAACTGATTGCAGACAGGTGCTCAATCAGTTGAGAAACATGTTTTCTCTGACTCCAAGTCAGACTACCTGGTGCACTCATGAAGTGGACACTGGTGACAGCCTGCCTATTAACAATAAGATTTATAGGCAACCTGACCATGTCATGGACTGTATCAGGACAGAAGTCCAGAAAATGTTGGATTTGGGAGTTATTGAACCCTCAGATAGCCCTTGGGCTAGTCCAGTGGTCCTTGTGCCAAAACCTCACACCAGTGGTGGGAAAAGAAAGATGAGGTTTTGTGTGGACTACCGGGGTCTCAATGCAGTTACTAGGACTGATGCCCATCCAATTCCAAGGGCAAATGAGCTTATAGATACTTTGGACTCAGCCAAGTACCTTAGCACATTTGACTTGACAGCTGGCTACTGGCAGATCAGACTAGCTGATGATGCAAAGCCAAAAACAGCATTTTCGACCCCAAGTGGGCACTACCAATTTGTGGTGATGCCCTTTGGTTTGAAGAATGCACCTGCCACTTTCCAAAGGTTGGTGAATACAGTTCTCACAGGTCTGGAAGCCTACAATGCAGCTTATCTAGATGATATTGCTGTCTTTAGCTCCACCTGGGAGAATCACCTGGTCCACCTAAGAGAGGGAAAAGAAGTTTATTTGAAGGGAGAGGAGTGCACTTCTACACCTGATCACTCAGTGTGCAAAAATATACAATTTCACGGCACGTGTAACACACAAGCCCTGAATTTAGCTTGCATTTTAAAAGGAAATCCAGTGCCAGCTATAACACCCACTTTCACGTTACTAGCTAACGGTAGTTATTTGCTTTTAAATAATGAAGCGTGCTGCGGGATGCTAGCAGGAATTCCGCACATTGTAACTGTCTCCCAACGTGTAGTTTGCTGTTAAAATGTGCTTTTCCTGCCCCTGCATGGGCGACTCGACATAACCATCTGGCCTTCCATACCAACCTTGAAAGCAGAGTTCAGCAAGATGAGCAGAATAAGGGCTCTATTGTCCCAAAAAGAAGTCGCCCTAACTTCTTCTCGTGAAACATTTGTCCTTCACGTAGCTAACACCCGCACCAAGGTGCATGTGCTTTTGAATACTGATCTCCCACTTCATTTCGGCGCTCTGATTCACACTATATTCAATGCCTCGTCAATTTTTTCAAAATTGTGGGCTCCGGCCTTGAGACCCCCTTCCAAACAATATTTGATGTGATACCGGCATTTTTTCATTCTATTTTTGCCAGCATCTTCGGCGGGTTACCATTAATTTTCGCTTTGGCTGCCGGTGTGCATCTGTTGGTTTGTTTGCTCCGAAATGGCTGCACAATCTGTGTCACAAGACAGCCTGCCCCGGCTGTTCCAGCTTCGCAACCGGATGCTTGAATACTATGGAATGCTTCCTCTGGCCACTTTAAGAGTAGCCTATGGATTATCTCTCCGGTTCTCATACTTTACTTGCGTGCAACCTGTGTTCCATTGCCTGGATTGTTCATGTGAATGGGGTCTGGATTTGTGTCTCTCCAATACAGTGTCTCCTGCCCCGGATTATGATCGACTGATGAGTCCCTTAGTGCATATTACATATTATGTGCTTTGATTAGACAAGTTATGTTTTGCCTACTTAGAAGACAGGATGCAGGGTATCTTGCAGCCGTTTCTGCTGCCCTGCATTAGTGTAGCATCATTACACACAACTTCTTCACTTTTTCTTTATGAAAACTTTTATAGATTTTGAACAACTGTATTGCTTCCATCCGAAATATCCAATTTTTAAGCGTCACTGAATGGACTTCTAGTTATGGTGGAATGGTTATGTGGTGTCCTGCTACGCTTTATCACCTAGGGCACAATTATAGAAGCCTATTTGAGGTCACCAGTGGGTGCAGCTGCTACTTCTAGCTTGCCCTTGCGGCCTCTGGCACTGCCTTTGTGACTTTTTGGCCTCAGTGTTGGAAAAGGGAATGTCAGGTGAAGACAGTAAACAGTGCCCTGCTTACTTTTTGCAGCTCCCGCTGTGGCCTGAGACATTTAATGTTTGGTTTTCTAAAACAAATAATTTAAACTGTACAATGGGCACTCTCCCGAATAAATTAAAACAATAAAATCTAAAAAATTAACATCCTCACTGATTTTCATTAGTGTGAAAATATGGAAATGATGTATTTGAATTAAAACTACACCTGTCTATTTGCATGAGAGATAATGCCTTACAAGTGATCATAAACAAAATATTTTAAGAATGATAAGGAATAATTTAAGTCAATAACATTATTCAAATTTAATATATGGTCCACTTGGTTGAATTACTACATTTGGTTAAAACTAGTAAAGATTGTTAAATCATTTTTGTGTGTCTCCCTGCAATTTACGAGTACATTTATTCTTACACTATAAATACAATATGAAACAAATAAATATTAACAGTCTGTGGTAGAAATAATTTAGGCTCTGTTGGACCTGGCACTTTTTGCAGGATTATCCCCAGATATTTTGCCATCCTCCGCCTAATTTCTGACCTTCTTTTTGTTGGCTTTAGACTCTGGGCACTTTACCAGTGCTAAAGTGCATGCGCTCTACCCTCTAAATATGGTATGATTAGTTTACACCTTTTTAACATATTTGATTTACTGTTAAGTCCCTTGTAAATTGGTATCTCAAATACCCAGGGCCTGTAAATGTAATACTACAAGTGGGCCTGCAGCACCTCTTGTGCCACCCACACACGTAGCCTTTCAAACCTAACTCAGGCTTGTCATTGCAGGGCCTACATGCACAGTTTACTGCTGTTTTGACTTTGCATTTAAAACTGCTTGTCAAGCCTTAAACTCTGCTTTTATTACACATAAATCACACCCAAGGTAGGCCCTGGGTAGCCCTATTGGCAGGTTGCTGTGTAAGTAAAAGGTAGGACATGTGCCTTTATTGTGTGGTATGTCCTGGTGGAGACAAACCGCCTATTTTGTTTCTCACTGCTGCGAGCCAAACTCCTCTCATAGGTTAGCATTGGGAATTCCCTTATATTTACTTAAGTGGTAATTCCTGATCTGATAGAAGTGGCTTTGCCATGTTTGATATGTTTTAGAATGGTAAAGTGATAATTCCCGCTTTAATGGTTTAAATCGATTTTTCATAACCATTTTAGAAATGCAATTTTTAGAAAGTGTATTTTCGACAAAAAATGCCAGTACTGATAACTCTTTACCACACTTGTTTTTTCTGAACAGTCTCTTTAATAACAGTGATCAGTAAATATTCATTTTTTTCATTTTAAAGAATAATTTGGAAAATTGTCAAATACAGGGACATATTAAGGCAGACATAAATGCACAATTCATACATTAAACAATTATTTTGCTACCCACCCACCATACATATTCAGAAACTAAACAACAAACATATTACTTGTTTTCAGCAATGAATTATTTAGAACATGTTTATTTCGCATTATGTGAATAAAAGAACATCTCCAGTTCTAACTTATTTTTGCCCAACCAGGAAGACACATATGGTAATGTTTTTATTCCTTTAAAACAAGGTAAGAGAGGGGCTCAATGTTTTCAAAAAGGAAATAGAGCGCCCAAGAACTATGAAGTAAAAAATATGTTTTCCTTTTTGGGTAGGGTATTTGCTAATTCATTCACACATTCTATTCATTTCAGCTACCAAAATCAGGTATTAACAAATCACTCCATATCATGGAACACTTCAATACAAGGGAACGTCAGTTTATATAAAAGCGAATGGTTTATTTGGATCCCAAAATTTCTTTTACCACAATATAATCATTATATGTATTGAAGTGTTCCATGAGATGGAGTGATTTGTTAATACCTGATTTTGGTAGCTGAAATGAATAGAATGTGTGAATGAATTAGCAAATACCCTACCCAAAAAGGAAAACATATTTTTTACTTCAATGTTTTTATTCCTTCATCAATAGGCTATGCAACATTGCAAAACCATGATCTTATACACAGGGAATCTACTCAATCATTATATTCTATTTCTCTGCTCTTCAAGTCTTATTTAATTGCTTGCAGGATTGTGTTGTTGTTGTCGACATATGTACTGTTATTCGTGGGTTCTCCTCAGGACACAGAACTGATATAAACTAAAAACAAAAACAATAACTTCATCAATACTTACACTACTAAAGTGATATTTACACTTTTACTCCATATATCATTATGTTCACCATTAGTTCCCTTAAGTCCATCGGCTAATGGTCCGGTAATACGACCTCTTCACTTCTCCAATATCCAAATCTATAACACATAATCATATAACCTGACTACTATATGTACATGGCTCCTCAGTATAAAATTCATTACCTTTCAGAGCACATTCTTAAAGGGCTTACTTATGGCCAATTGACAGACAACAGTTTTTTAGTCTCTCTGTTCAAGACCGCCAATCTGAAACCAAAACCGACAGATTATCTGATTAGAAACTTCACGTGCGTGGGACCATCCGTTGACCATGGTACACAACAACTCCGCACCTTTTTATTGATTAAACTCTTATACTTCTAACTTGCATTTCCCTCGCATTGCCAATGCCTTCGACATATGCGGCCCTGTCGTTCACTGTTCAGATCTATTCTACTCCACACTCGAGCTTGTAGTTTTCTGCAGGTACCGAACTTGGCTCCCTCGCTTGTCTATTCGGCCGTTCCGAATCAAACGAGAGCTGTTTCGGTAAACTCACATCTTCGATATATCCTTCCTGCTCTACTTCAGGACTGCTCCATATTGTGAGGATTCTGGGATATGCAGTTCTTTTGGAACCATTAAATTAATTTTCAAGGTTCCAATTGGACTGGAAATAAATGTTACCCTTCTGACATTTCATTCAAACCGTGAGACGCTGTTTTAAAGAACAATATTAGGAAAGCTTCCATCTGATTGAGTATTGCATCAGTGTCTCCTCCCCGGGGATAAGATTTAATGGACATTAAAACCATCCAACTCAAATCAGCCTCGGAATGTCTGTTTTCGGTCCAGAGTTGGACCAATGGTTTAGTCATAACTTTTTTCCGTATTCATGAATTATGTTGTGTTATTCGTTGGCGAATTTCCTGATTGGCTTTTCCAATGTAGACCAACTTGCATGGACACTTAACTGCATACACCAGATTTTTAGTTTTGCAATTTGTAAATGTCTTATGGGTCCATTTTTTGCCTTTATATTTGAACTCTGACCTATCTATTGCTTGACTGCAACATGTGCAAGTTCCACATTTGAAATGTCCTTCTACAGGATTCATATTCCAAGTTTGACGCAAATATGATTTTTTCTTTGCTGATGGTAAATCTGCTCATACATTTTGACTCCCAATAGGTCAGTTTTTCTTTAAGACAAATAAGGGTAACACAAATGATTAATCTAGTTTTTCAATAAGGTGCCAATTCTATCTTGCAATCTTTTTAAATTGGGTTGTCTTTGGGCAAAAAGTCGAAACATATACCATATGTTCAGTTTTTGATCTTTCTCTTTGTTGCAATAGTGTCTTTCTTGGGGTCCACCAGGCTCGTTTCATAGCTATTTTGAGCAATTTTTTGGGGTATCCTCGTTCTTTGAGTTTATTCTTCAGTTCTTCAACATGCGCAAAATATTGTTTTTTATCAGAGCAATTACGCCTAACTCTAAGAAATTGCCTGGCATAATGCAACGCATTATTTCGGTCAGTTGGTTTTGAAAATAAAGTGGTTGACAACTGCCCATTGGTCTCCAGAACCACAACTTTTCAAAAATGTGATCATTGTTTTATTGCTTGTCATTGTAAATCTTATGTCTGGTGATATATTGTTCAGCCATGTATGAAATACATTTAGACTTACATCGTCCCCATCCCAAACACAAAAAATTTTGTCAATAAACCTTAGCCACTTCACAATGTGGAGGGCAAATGGATTGTTCTGGTAGATGTATTTTTCCTCAAATTTGGCCATAAACATTACATCCGCTCTGGGGCGCAGGGACAACCCATGGCTGTTCCTTTAATTTGCATAAAGTACTCATCTTGAAATTTTAAAAATTATTCCGGATGGCAAATTCTGCCAACTGTAATATAAAACTCGGCAGTACCTGGTGTGGTCATGGTCTTTCTTCTAAAAAAGCTTCAATTGCACCCAAGGTGGCCTAGCCTTACTAATGCATTAGTGCTCGTTCCCGGTAATTGGGATACTTTGTAGACTGACTCCAACCAACATCTGGGCTTGGGTGACAGCTATACTTTGTGCATACTTTCCAGTCAGCCATCACATAGGAAGGGCTGGATGTAACAGGAAAGACATCTGCATTCATCTGCATACTCAGGGTATTCCTCGGCTGGAAGAGGGAGATGGTGTTCACACTTTACAATTGTATAGGCTGTGTCCTCTCCTCACAGAAAGGGCTGATTTACCCCCCATTGATGTCTGGAACCAGGGCTGAGTTGAAAGGGAGTGGCATGCACTTCTAAGGTTTCTTGTGAAGTCGCCACCATAAGAAAGACATTTATGAGTATTAGTACAGGGGTTCTGACCTCATGATTTTGAAGCACTTTTGGATCTGGAACTGAACCTCTCTCAGAAGGATTGATGTGCTGCTTAAATAATTCATCTGGACTGCTTTCTACCTGTTGCCCTGCTGCCTACTACTCCCTGACCCTGGTCTTACCAGACACTGCGTGGGACTTGTAACCAGATGCTGCTGGCTTTCCAAACTGCACAATGCCAAGGGACTGCTGTGCTGCCAAGAGGAAATGCCAATTGTGTTATTGTGCTCACCTGCTCACTGCTGGACTGCAGGAGGGACTGCCACTCTGCAATCTACCTTATGTGCTGGCCTGCTTCCTGCCTACCTTCTGATGTGCTCTCCAAGGGTATACTGGTTTGCTCCCTGTTCTCCGCAATCTCAGGATCACAAAAGATTGCCTCCGAGCACCTTTGCTGTGGGACTCAATTTCCTGTGTGTCCGGCAGTAGCTGCTCTGTAAAAGGAGTTGTAATTGCTCTCACTCTGGTGCTGTAAAGTAGCGCATGGTGAGCACTTCACTTTCACTGATATTATGACACAACTAGCGCGAGCTGAGCATTTTGCCGCGATACCAGAAGCATGTGTTAAGCACCTCGGGGAAGATTTATAAGAAACTGACGCATCTGTATAGATGCGTCAGTTTCCCTGCACCTGCGTAAAAAACCCTTGCGCCACCATAGATGTACCGTATTTACAATATGGCGCACTATGGTGCAAGGATTGATAGATGCGTCACAAATTCAGACACATCTGTTGGTGGAAAAGTCACGCATTCCTGGAGTTGTGTCGCACGCACGACGCAACTCCAGCAATGCGTATTGCAGCCTATTCCCAATACACTGCATTACACCTTACGCCTGCTTCAAGCAGCCGTAAGGTTTTGACACAGTGGCGTCCTAAAAGTTGCGCAGTGAAATATTGTAGATTTCACTGCGTCACTTTTAAGAGGCTCTCCTGCGTGGGAACGCCTACCCTGCATATTACAAAAGGGGCTCTGCGCTTTACTGGTCAACGCGACTCCTGCAAGACTCTGGAGGGGAGGAAGGCATTGCCTCCGAGGTCCAGCACAGTGTTACTTTGTTTCTGCTGACAGATCGGGTCCCCAGGAACACGAGGACAGCACTAACGTAGGAAAGCGAGAGATTAGACCTTCCAGTCCTGCTGGAGCCTCCCTGCGCTCCTTCGGGGAAGGCTCTGTGCAGAGCGATAGCATCTCGAGGGACAGAGCAAGGTCACCCTGGGCCATCCACCAGTTTGGGCACCACTTTTTCACTGGATAAGACATACCAGGTGGCCTGTGATCAGTTATAGCAGGATGGAGGGGAAACCTCAACGGAGGCCGTCTTGTGTAGCTAAGAAACTTTGGGGGCAGATTTACAAGAAACCAACGCATCCCAATAGATGCGTCAGTTTCCCTGCGGCTGCGTGAAAAACCCTTGTGCCACCGTAGATGCGCCGTATTTACAATACAGCGGACTATGGCACAAGGCTTGACAGATGTGTCAGAAATTCTGATGCATCTGTTGGCGGAAACGTCACGCATTGCTGGAGTTGTGTCGCAAGCATAACACAACTCCAGCAATGCGTGTTGCGGCCTACTCCCAATACACGGCATCACTCCTTATGCCTGCTTCAAGCAGGCGTAAGGTTTTGACGCTGTGGCGTCCTAAACGTCACACAGTGAAATCTTTCAGAGGCTTTCCTGCATGGGAACGCCTACCCTGCATACACTATACCTGACGCAGGTATAATGTCCCACAGGGTTTACAATGTGACGCATCTCCCTAGATGCATCACGTTGTAAATTTGCTTCATTTTTTATGCCGCCATTGCGTCACAAAAGTGACGCAACGGCAGCGCAAAAGTGACACAAGGGGCTTGTAAATCTGCCCCTTTCTGTCTGAAGGAACTCACCTGGATTACCTTATTACCTGATAAAACTTAGTAGGAGCTCTGAGATCTGCGTGTATTATGGAGATAAGATGATTCATGTGCTTGAGGTTCCAAATCTAACTTGCATTACATATATTACTGGTATGATGAATGTCGCTGTGATTCTTGCATTGTCAGGCTAACGAATACTGTTTCAGTAATTACATAATATGCACAGTATTTTATTCTTCATGTTATTTAGGTCCTGTGTTATGTATAAAATACCATATATATTTTAATATAATCCTGTGTGGAGTCTCTTTTCTGGTGTATTCATTGTGTGAGTGTGATGCGCAAACGTTTTACTCACTGCCTCTGATGATAAGCCTTACTGCTCTGCGCCAAGCTACCAGAGGGTAAGCACAGGTTATCTTGGGTGTGTAACTTACTTTCCCTGACAAGAGTGGTGGGTGTAGGAGAGTAGGATCTGCTTCACATGTTTACTCCCACTTTTTGCTGGTGTTTCACAGTTTTTCGACTTTAGTCTGGCTGGGACCCTGCTATTCAGGGCCCCAGCCTAGCTGCTTCCTCTCTAAATTGATTCCAAGTACTTTAGGTACACTCCAGATTGAATTCTGGGGCACCCTTGTGAGTCCCTAGTATATGTTATACTATGTACCCAGGGCATAGGTACCCCAGAGGTCTACCAGGGGCTGAAGCATGTATTGTGACACCCCTGGAAAGCCATGAAAAATGACACCACAGGTCTGCTACTGCAGCCTGGGTAAGGTGGTGCATGCACCCCTTACTGAGGTATAGGTACACTATACCTCACCTATCACTGCACATACACACCTATCAGTCACCCCTATGGCAGGCCTTGTCAATCCTGAAGGCAGGGTGCTTGGTTATATGTGAGAGGGTGCCCAGGCATAAGCTGAGCCCCTCTGCAGCCTTCGGAATATCTTCTCTGGAGCTGTCAGTGGTGCAGCCTGACCATATGCTCTTAAGTGCATTATGTCTTAAACGGTTAATGCTAACTTTGGACTGACTGCACGGAAACATGTTGTGTTTGGTGTCAAACACCTTGGAATCATACCCCCACATCAGTTCTTGATGTGAGGATATGATCCCACCCTTCTAGAGGGAGAGACATGACAGTACTGGTATACCCGGTAGAAATCTAATAGAGCCCTGGCATCACAAAATGGATGCTGCAGCCACAGACACAGGTCTGGCCTCCTGCTGCTGACCGAAACTCCGGCAGTGGAGACCTGGACAATAGATTTCCTGTCACAGGGAGGTCTAACCACCTCCCAGACAGGCTTATGTGTAATAGGGCTGGATGAGAGCACTCTCTGAGTGCTTTGAAGTCCTGCACTGGGGGCATATTTGGTGTCCCTGTGCATAGTCCAGCTCAAACTGGTTCAGGGGCTTCCAGCCCCTGCTCTGGTGCAAAACTGGACAAAGGAAATGGGTGTAGCCACCCCTCTTTCCAAACCCTCCCATAGGTGGGTCCCCAGAACTAGTCCAACCTCTTCCTTAGATATAAGTAAGGAACCTCTGTAACCAGAACTTTAGATATCCCTGGACGAAACTCTGAAGCTGAATCCTGGAACTTCGACGCTCTACTCAAGACTAGAGGACTGAAGAAATCTCCCTTGGGGTCAAGGAGTGACTCCCCTGCTTGGCAGGCACCAACAAAGCAATTTTCCAGTCTGCATTTCCAAAGCTCCCGCCGGACTCCGAAGTATTTGCAGCCCAGGAAGAGAATTTCCAGACATCTCACAGGCCGACCCGAGTCCTCAGCAAAGCTGAGACCCACAGCCCTCGTGAGTAGCGTGGAACCAGAACTCCTGGTCACCGTGCACTTTTGCAAGTGCATTGGCTTCTCGACGTCTGCTGAAGTTGTGCTTGGGCTGACTGGTAGCCCCTACCTCGAGCACAGAATCCACTGAAGATTGTTGGCCTAGTCACCTCGAGTGATCCGTGGGCCACCATTTTGTGTTTTGTCTTGAGGTCCCTTTGCGATCCCTGGTCCCTCGGCTGGTGGGTCCCTGAGGGGTAACTTTAAATTTCCTTGGGCTCCCCTGGTTGCTCCAGATGTGCCCTGACTCCCTACCAAGTGGTGAGTCTCACAGATCTTGCTGGTCTGCACCAAAACATCTTTCTCAATTCTGCGTGGCTTGCTGTTGCCAAGGCTTGTTGAGTCCAATCTGGGCACCGACGCTGCAGCACTTGACATCCTTTGTGGGACAGCTCGAATCCAGCTCCTGGTTGTTCTCGACACCTCCTTGTCCTCGTGGCTGAAGAGTTAAGCCTCACCTTCTTCACCTGAAATCACCCTACATCGATGGGCATCTGCCTATCGTCTTCCGGGGCACTGGCTAGTGACCCAGACTCTGTCCCCTCTGCTTTCAGGGTCTTCTCATCTTCAAGCCAGGCTTGGATCTCTTCGGACACTTCGCATCTTCCCGGCAGCAGCACTTCTTCGCCAGCTCCCATTGAAATCGACTACGCGACCCGACACCATTTGACACCTATGCACCCAGCTTCCCTGGGTGAGGTAACACGAGTACTCCGGTGCTCCCGTGGGTGTTGACCCTAGAACTTCCTAAGTCCAAAAGGGTTTGGTCCTGACTCAATTCTAAGTGTCCCTAATCTTTAAAAATCGAACCGCGACTTTCCCCATAGAAGCTAACGGGAGCTCGCGGCTGTGTTCTCACACTGCACACGGCCCCCGTGGGACCCCTGTGTCACTACCCTGGGTGGTTCCTTGGGGTCCCAGCGGTTCTACTGGCTCTAGGCTTTGTGTCTAGTTAAGTCGTGCTTCTTATACCACTATTTTAGTATATGGTTTGGCTCGCCCCTAGGGCCTGACATGTATTTGTGCTTATTAGTGTCCTATTTGAAGTGTAATTTATGTGTTTTGACCTCTAGCCTCATAAAGAGTCTAGGAGGGTGTGTTTAGAAATAAATAAATATATTTTATATATATACCTGGTGTGGTTGTCTTTCATTTAGGCACTCAAGGGATTATAGGCTGGTAAAACAAGCTGCTTTACATTCCTTCAAGACTTAGCCTGAAGGCTGCTCTCCATAGCTACCACTAGTATAGCTTTCAATAAAGGTTGTATTTAACCTATAACCAATAAAGGGTTGTTTGGACTGGTACAGGGTGCCCACTATAACTAGTGGACAGCATATACCGGGCCAACTTTTCACATTGGTGTGCAGCATGTGGGATTCCAGCTTGCCCTAGGTACATATAATACAAGCTTTAGAATACAGTAAGTTCTACTGAATTTAGAGTTGTGTGTTAAGGGCTTAGCACACCCATTCTACAACTCAAGAGAGTTTAGTAGGCCACACTAGAGTAGGTAGTGCAATACACCATACCTCACTAGTAATATCTTCAAGGCCAGGAACCAGAGGGTCCCTGCCAGAAGCCAATGCGCTTCTAGTCTCCAAGTATGATAACCTCCCATTCTTGGAACTGAGAGCATTATGCACAGCTAGGAAACTGAAGACAGGCAAAAGTCTAACCACCCAGCATCTCATAGAGGTACTCAGGCTGGATGATCGCAGAAGACCTATAGGGTCTGAAGGGGTAGGCAGAGTGGGTGGGACAGCACCAGAGGAAGGGCCTAGGGGTGGAACTCCCCATGACCTGACCTCTGAGGCTGGCCAGGCATATGACAATAATCTGGACCTGGAAAATCCAATTCCCCTAGAAGGTGATGGAGAGGACCACAATGGACCCCTCTTTGTCCCTCCTGGAAGAGTTGGTGGTGGGCCTTGAAGATCAAGATCTCCCTCAGTGGAGTCTAACCATTCTTACTCATCCATAGGGACCTCTATTTCCTCTCATAGGTGGGAAACCTCTCAGGAGAGGAGGGAGAGACTGCTTAAGTATGAGGAAGCTCTGATGGAAATCAGAAAGAGGCTTGTAATCCTAGATAAGGAGGCCCTAGAGCTCTACAGAGCTAGAAAAAAGTTAGGACTAGAGTCCCATGGTGGTAGTAACATCCCTAGAGATAGGGAGAGGTCTCATGACCATAGAAACCTGAATAAGATTGTCCCTCCCTACCAGAGTGGGGATGACATCCACAAATGGATAACTGCACTGGAAAGGGCCAGTAGGGTTCAAAGGGTCCCCCAGGAGCAGTGGGCAGCAATCTTATGGCTCTCTTTTGCAGATAAAGGTAGAGATAAGCTCCTCACTGTTAGAGAGGAGGAGGCAGATGATTACAACAGTCTGAAGAATGCCTTGATTGATGGGTTTGGCCTAACCACTGAGCAATACAGGTTACAGTTCAGGGATACCAAAAAGGCACAGAATCAAGACTTGGTAGACTTTGTAGATTGTGCAACTAAGGCTCTGGAAGGTTGGTTACTTGGCAGCAAAGTTCATGACTTTCAAGGATTGTACAATTTGATTATGAGGGAGCAGATCCTTAATAATTGTCAGAATCTGCTGTTGCACCAGTACCTGGTGGACTTAGATCTGACCTCTTCCCAAGAATTGGGAAATAAGACAGGCAAGTGGGTCAGAACCAGGGTGAGGCAGAAGGTACAGAACCAAGGTGGTGAACCCAAGAAGCAAGATCCTAAAAACTCTGACAAGGGTGGGGAGAAAGGTAAAGATCAGAAGTCTTCACAAGGGCCCCAAAAATCTTCTTCAGGTGGGGATTCACAGTCTAACAAGGGAAAAGGCCAAAAGAAACCATGGTGCAAAATATGTAAGCAGAAACCACACTGGACCAGTGACTGCACCAAATCCAAAGAATCTTCTCCATCCGCAATTGCCCCTAAGGCAACTGTTCCCCCTAGTACAGCTACAATTGGTGGTGGTAATGTCCAGAATAAGGGTATAGTAGGGTTGACCCTGGGTTCTGAGATTGACTCTGGCCTAGTCAGAGTTCCAACTCAGGCTGTTCTAGTCTGTGATGGGGGCATAGATATGTCCCCCTTTGTGAGTCCCAGTAATCTGGGCAAATACAGACAACAGCCTTTGATAAATGGAAAAGAGGCTTTAGCATTCAGGAACACAGGAGCAAGTGTCACAATGGTGACAAAAGATCTTGTGAATCCTGGGCAGATTATACTCGGTGAAATGTACCAAGTAACCAATGCTAGCAATGTCAGAACAGACCATTCTCTGGCAGTTGTTAACTTCTCCTGGGCAGGGGTAACTGGCCTTAAGAAGGTTGTGATAAGTGCAGACCTACCAGTACAGTGCTTGCTTGGCAATGATCTAGAGTCTTCAGCTTGGGCTGAAGTGGAGCTCAGGACACATGCAGAAATGTTAGGGATCCCTGCTCATATCTTTGCTGTGACTAGGTCACAGGCCAAAATGTCTAACACTGGACAGGCCCTGGGTTCTGGAATAATGGACCAGGTGCCTCACAAGAGGAGGAGCAGTAGGGTTAAGGAAGTGCCTTCCCACCTGACTCAGAATATACATCAGTCTCCTCAGAGGAGCTTGAACCTGACCAGGTTGAGTTCTTGGGGACAGGGGACCCTTCCAGGTCTGATCTAAGCCAGGAGCAGAAAACCTGCCCCTCTCTTGAACCCCTCAGAAAGCATGCTGCGGATGAGGCTGCTGGGAATGCTAGTGGCACCCATAAGATTTCTTGGGATGATGGACTCCTTTACTCAGAGAGTAGATACCCCAAGCCTGGTGCATCCAGGAGGTTGGTTATACCTCTGAAGTTTAGGGGCTTCCTATTGACACTAGCCCATGATATTCCCCTAGCAGGACACCTGGGCCAGAACACAACTTGGGACAGAATTGTCCCTCACTTTCACTGGCCCCACATGTCTGAAGACACTAAGGAGTTTTGTCGCTCCTCTGTGACCTGCCAAGCCAGTGACAAGGCAGGTGGAACCACAAAGGCCCCCCTGATACCACTACCTGTGGTGGGGGTTCCCTTTGAGCGGATTGGGATTGACATTGTTGATCCCATGGATCCTCAGACAACTTCTGGGCACAGGTTTATACTAAGGGTGGGCGTAGTTTGCGAAGTAGCACTTCGCGAAGCTACGCAAAGTGAAGTTCCCACTACGCGAGCTACGCGTAGCACTTCGTGAACTGCGTAGTAACATGTTCGCACTGTGCAAGATGTTGTTTTCAATGATTGCACAGTGCGGACAAGCAACCGGCACTGTGCAATCATTGCAAATGGCATCTTGCACAGTGCGAGCTGTAGTTTTCTGCTGCTCAAGTAGATTTTTACTTGAGCGGCAGCTTTCTCAACGCGAACAGGTAGTTTCTCATCATGAGCGGTCGCGAGCATATGCGACCCCTCGCAATGAGAAACCTGACCTCCTCGCGTTGGGAATCTCGCAGGGAGGTTTATTTTCCATGTTCGCGATCGCCAACTTGATGTTGCTGATCGCGAACAAGGAAAAAGTCTCGCTGGGTTGTCATTTTGCTTGCTCGCGGTCGCCAACTTGACGTTGAGGACCGCGAGCAAGCAAAAACTGACCGCAGCACTACACAACACTACGCTACGCATGTTCGCACTGTGCTACGTGCAGTTCGCGTAGTGCGAAGTAGCGCGAACTTCGCAAACTACGCGAGCGTAGCGTAGTGCTTCGCCCAGGCTTAGTTTATACTGGTGGACCGTGTCACTAGGTACCCAGAAGCCATTCCCAAAGGACCACTACAGCCCCTGTGGTGGCAAGAGCTCTCTTGGGTGTATTCTCAAGAGTAGGCTTTCCTAAGGAGGTAGTATCTGACAGGGGTACAAACATCATGTCTAGTTACTTGACTGCTATGTGGAAGGAGTGTGGAGTGAACTACAAGTTCACCACACCCTGTGAGAAGTTGGCCTGGTATATGCTGTCCACTAATTAAAGTGGGCACCCTGTATCAGTCCAAATAACCCCTTATGGTGATAGGTAAAAGACAACCTTTATAGAAAGCTATCCTAGTGGTAGCTATGGAGAGCAGCCTTCAGGCTAAGTCTTGAAGGAATGTAAAGCAGCTTGTTTTCCCAGTCTATAATCTCTTGAATGACCAAATGAAAGGACAACCCCACCAGGTATATATTCAAAATATATGTATTTAAGATAAAACACACCCCTCTAGTCTCTTTATGAGGCTGGAGTTCGAAGTACTTAAGTTACAAGTCAGTATTCAACAGTAAAAGCACAAATACACGTTTGGGCCCTAGGGCGGTACCAAACCATATACCAATAGAGTGGTATAAGAACCACGACTGAACTAGACACAAGGTCTAGAGCCTTTAGAACCGCTTGGGCCCCAAGGAACCACCCAAGGTAGTGACATAGGGGACCCACGGGGGACGCGTGCAGTGTTAGAACACAGGCGCGAATCGCCGTTAACTTCTATGCGGAAAGTCGCGGTTGGAAAATTACAAGTTAAGTACACTTAGAGGACGACTACTAGCAAACCCTTTTGGACTTAGAGGTGTCTAGGGCCAACCCCCACGGGAGCACTGGAGTACTCAAGTTACCTCACCCAGTGAAACCGGGTGCATAGGTGTCTTTTGGTGTCGGGTCGCTGCGTTGTTTTCAATGGAAGCTGGGAAAGAAGTGCTGCTGCTGTGAAGAGGAGAAGTGTCCGAAGAGATCCAAGTCTGGATCGTGGATGGAAGGAACCTGAAAGCAGAGGGGACAGAGTCTGGGTCACTTACTAGTGACCAGAGGCACGATAGTCCAATGCCCACAGATGTCCGGTGCTTCAGGTGAGTTGACGGGTGTCTTGACTCTTCAGCCATGAGATCCAGGAGGTGTGGACGATGACCAGGAGCTGGATTCGAGCTGTCCCACAAAGTCTGTCGAGTGCTGCGATGTCGGCGACCAGAATGGACCCAACAAGCCTTGGCAACGGCAAGTCAAGTGGAAAAAGAAGAAAGACTTCGGTGCAGACCAGCAAGGTCTGGGGACTCACCCAGTGAGGGTAAGTCAGGGCACATCTGGAGCAACCAGGAATGCCCAATCAGAAGAGGAGTTGCCTTCGTGGGGACCCACCAGCCAACGGGCTAGCGATCGCGGGGGAGCCTCAAGCAGTCGCACTGGAAACTGGCCCACGGGTCACTCGTGGAGTGGAGGCCAGAGATCTTCAGAGCTGTAGGTGCCCAAGGCTGGGGCTACTTGGAGCCCAGAGCACAACTTTGAGGAAGACCAGGAAGATGATGTACCGGCAAAAGTTCACTGTGTCCAGGGGTCAAGGTTCCACATCACCCACGATAGCCATGGGCCTCAGCTTTGCTGTGGACTCAGGCTAGCCTCGGGGAAGTCTGGAAATCCCCCTCTGGTGATGCAAAGACTTCGGTGTCTGGCGGGAGCTTCAGAGTTGCCGACCAGACAGTTGCTTCTTTGGTGCCTGCCAAGCAGGGGAGTCACTCCTTGACCCAAAGGGAGATTTCTTCCATCTTCTAGTTGAAATAGAAAGTCGAAGGTCCAGGATATTTGTTGAAGAGTTTCGTCCAGGGTAATCTGAAGTCTCAAGGACTGGGTTCCTATACTTATACTAATATATGCGGTTGGACATACTCTGGGGACTCACCTATGGGAGGGTTTGGAAAGAGGGGTGGTTACACCCATTTCCTTTGTCCAGTTTCGCGGCAGAGCAGGGGCAGATAGCCCCTGCAACCGGTTTGAACTGGACTATGCACAGGGACACCAAGTGTGTCCCCAGTGCAGGACTTCAAAGCACCAGAGAGCGCTCGCGCCCAGCCCCAATACACATCTGCCTGTCTGGGGAGGTGGTTACACCTCCCTGGGACAGGAAACCTATTGTCCAGGCCTCCCCTGTTGGAGTTTCGGTCAGCAGCAGGAGGCCAGACCCGTGTCTGTGGCAGTGGCATCCATTTTGTGATGCCAGGGCTCTAGAAAGTCTCTACCGGTTAGACCAGTGTGTGCATGTCTCTCCCTAGAAGGGTAGAATGCTACCCCCGCCGCCAGAACTGGTGGGGGGGGGTAGTATTCCAAAGTGTTTGACACCAAACACAACATGTTTCCGTGCAGCCAGTCCAAAGTTAGCATTTACCGCAAGGTTATAATGCACTTAAGAGTATATGGTCAGGCTGCACCACAAACAGCATCAGAGGAAGTACTCCGAATGCTGCAGAGGGGCTGTGCTCATGCAGAGGCACCCTCTCACATAAAAAACAAGCACTCTGCCTTCAGGATTGTTAAGGCCTGCCATAGGAGTTACTTATAGGTTTTATATGTGTGTGCAATGGTAGTGATATAGGTAGCCTATATCACAGTAAGGGGTGCATGCACCACCTTACCCAGGCTGCAGTAGCAGACCTGTGGTGTCATTTTGGAGTGCTTCCCAGGGGTGGCATAATACATGCTACAGCCCCTGGTAGGCCTCTGAGGTACCTATGCACTGGGTACATAGTATGCCATATACTAGGGGCTTATAAGGCACTCCAGAATCCAATTAGAAATGTACCTATTGTACATGGAAACCATTTTAGAGAGGAAGCAGCTAGGCTTGGGCCCTGATTAGCAGGGCTACAGCCAGACTAAGGTCGAAAAACAGTGAAACACCAGCAAAAAGTGGGGGTGCCCATATGAAGCAGATCCTACTCTCCTACACAATGTATGACAGGTGGTACTTTATCTTCTCCCAAAAAAGCTATTTTTATTCAAAGGTCAGAGGCAATTTATCAAATACAATCCAATCTACAATATCCCAGGGAGTGAAGGCATCTGCAGCCAAAAGCCAAATGCAAACTAGAGCTCTCAGGTTTGAATCTGCAGGATGTGCTTTTCATCGTTCGAAGGTTGATAACATGACTACTACTGAGTTGCTATAATAGTAACCCCTGTAATGTTCTGTTCTATGAGGCTTTGAGTATGTGGTTGGAAGCTTTTTCTGTGCAAAGCATAATGTAAATGTAAATGTAAATGTGCAAAGCATAATATAAGCGGAGGGTTCACTGACATAATATCGATGTTAAAAATATCGATGACAACAGACAAACATATTAATGAAAAAATAAAGAATGCAAAAATATCGATTCCCTATACTTAAACAGGTAAGTACAATAATATTGAATGAAAAATATCAAAGTAAAAAATATAGATGTAAAAAATACAGACTTAAAAATATATATGAAATCAAATAAAATGTATTAAATATTAATATTATTTCTAACAAAATTAATTAATTTTAATATACATTTTAACTAAAAAAAATATAAACACACAAACATAATAGTTTATACATATACATGTATTTAACTATTATCTTTTTAAAAATTGTAAACTTTAAAAATTATATTAAAATAAATATATATCAATAATTTAAACTAATTCTATAATAAATGAAAGCATTAAGGGGTCTATTAGTATGTCGGGCAGATCGCCACCGCCCGCATGGCGGTGGCGATCCGCCCGACATAATCCCCCGCCCGCCTCCCATTTTCTCCCGCCATATTTTGATGACGCGGGGTACTGCGGCGGACGGAAAGACCGTCCACCGCTTTTCCGCCCGGTCGACGAGTCGACCGGGCGGAAAAGGGTTGCATATGGTGGCGGTGTCTGCTAGACACCACCATCCCTATTACTACGGCAGCGGGAAGCAGCCTGTCCGTGGCGGCAACGGCATGCGGTCTTCTCAGGTGGGGGCCCGCAACAGGCCCCCAGGGCGTTGTGGGGGTGGGGAGTGCACATGGGCGGTACCTATAGTACCCCCCTGCATTTGCATGCACAAGGCGGTGCCTGCCACATTATGCATGCAAATGCGCGACATGCATATATCACATTGGGGCGGGTGCTGCATCCAGAACTGCTCGCCATAATGCAATGTATGCGGGATGCCACCGCCACCGTGGCAGTGGTATCCTAATTGCCGGTGCGGGACCACCGCATCACTGGCGGCCGGTCCCAGCACCGCTAGGGTGGTGCATCCTAATAGGCCCCTAAATTATTAAAAAAATGTAAACTTTCACAATACAATAAATGCAACAGTAGGGAAAATATTGGCCAGCAAAATATTTAAATGTACTATTACAACTCCAGTGAGAGCAACAGTAGGGTAAGTGTTAGATAGCGTAGGGGTAAAAATTAATATTCCCACTCCAGTAAGACAAACAGTAGGGAACGTGTTGGATAGCGGAGAGGAAAAATATACTATTCCCACTCCAAAGAGTGCAACAGTAGGGAAAGTATTGGATAGCGAAGGGGTAAAAATTACTTTTCCCACTCCAGTAAGTGCAACAGTAGAGAAAGTGGTGGATAGCGGAGGGGCAAAAATTACTATACCCACTCCAAAGAGTGCAACAGTAGGGTAAGTGTTGGGTAGTGGAGGAAGTAAATTTACTATTCCAACTCCAGTGAGTGCAACAGTAGGGAAAATGTTGGCTAGTGGAAGGGTAAAAATTGCTATTCCCACTTTAGTGAGTGTAACAGTAGAGAAAGTATTGGATAGCAGGGGGGCTAAAAATTACTATTCCCTCACCAGTGGGTGCAACAGTAGGGAAAGTGTTGGATAGGGGAGGGGTAAACATTACTATTCCAACTCCAGTGAGTGCAACAGTAGGGAAGGTGCTGGATAGTGGAGGGGTAAAAATTACTATTCCCACTCCAGTAAGTGCAACAGTAGGGAATGTATTGGATAGCACAGGGTTAAAATTAACAATTCCCACTCTAGTAAGTGCAACAGTAGGGAATGTGCTGGATGGCAGAGGTTGTAAAAACGACTGTTCACACTCCAGTGAGTTCAACATCTGAAAGAAACACGTTAGTTAGATTCCTCACCTTAGAATATCCCCAGGCGTCAGACTGGATCCGGAAGATTTTTCGTCAGCAATACCCCTTGCGCGTCGCTAGGCGTCATCTGCGGCTCCGCGTCCGTCGTCGGCGTCGTGCACCGGAATGACGTCGTCGGAGTACTTAGACGCCGCCCTCGCGCGCTGACGTCAGTTCTTCTTTTTTCCGCGCCAGTTAGCGCAGATCCGGGAGAGCTACCCCTTTAGTCACTTTTTGACTAACTTTTTTCGATCCTTTTTGATCTTGTCTCGACTCCGGTGCCGGTAGGATGCCTGGTTTTAAAGCCTGTGCTGACTGCAACCGCTTGATGTCGGTTACGGACCATCACCGCTGGTGCCTTTACTGCTTGGACCTCGACCACGACGCGGAGTCGTGTTCGGACTGCAAGGCCCTGACCTCGAAGGCTAGACGGGAGAGGTCCCGTAAGCTTCTCGAGCTTCACCACTCGGCTCCGCGCCCCTCTCGATCCCGGTCCAGGAGGAGGTCCAAGGATCGGTCGCGGAGCCGCAGCCGACGTCATCATCGATCGTCTGGCTCTAGGTCTTCGGGTAAGTCGAAGCACTCCAAGAAGTCCAAGAGGCGACACCGCTCTTCGGACTCCCCTCGCCGGTCGTGCGACTCGGCCGAGGGTCAGGGTGGTTCCACCCCCGCGGCTCCAGCGGAGCCGCAGGCGCCGCGCAAGTCCCCATACCCGCCGGTCCCTGGGACTGACGCGACGCCGGCGGAAGTCAGTGCCTTCCTCTCGGCCATGAGGAACCTGGCTCCGCCGTCGACGCCCGCTGGCGCGCCTTCGGGCCCCGCGGACCCGACTGGGCAACCTTGCCTGCCGGCGGCTCCGGCCCCGGCGCCGTCGACGGCTCCGGCCTCGACGCCGCAAGTGCCCGAGGGACCCGTTCCCGAGTCCCCGCCGACGCCGGTCGACCTCGTCACGCCTCCTCCGCCGGCGTCGACACCGGTACCACCTCCGACGCCGGCTCCGCTCGGCGTCGAGCCCCAGTTCAGCCCCGATCCGGGCCCGGCGCCGTTACGGCGTCGATTGACGCCATGTTCGGCGCCGCTCGAGACACATTATGTCTATCGCCTGGCTCCGATCCTTCCTCCTGCATACCAGGAATCGGATGATGGGAGCGAATGGGAGGGATCCGAGGATCCTATGGCCATTCAGGCTCAACTGTCACAGGACTGGGCAGATGAACTGGGGGAGGCCAGTGGTCTGGATACCTTTCCAGACACTGGATTCATCTCTCCTCCGACTGTGGCTTCGGAGGAGGGTGCTGCTTTCTCTGTGGTGCTGCGCAAGGCGGCCGCAGCCCTTGGGCTCGAGCTACCTGCCGTGGCTGTGAGGACTAACGTCCTCACTGAGGTGCTTCAGTCTGCAGCAAGCTCCACTGAGCCTCTGCTGCCATTCAATGAGGCCCTCACTGACGTTCTGCAGGGCACCTGGTCCAAGCCCTCCACAGTTCCTCCTGTGGACAGGAACGTCGCCAGGCGCCACCGCCCTGCTCCGGGCGACCCCAGTTTTCTGTCCCAACACCCTACCCCCGAGAGCCTGGTTATCCAGGCCTCTACCTCCCAATCCTCCTTCCCGACCGCTCCGCCGGACCGGGATTCCAAGAGACTGGAACAGTTCGGCAAAAAGCTGTTCTCATCCCTTAGTGTGGGCCTGCGGTCTTTGAACACCGCCTGTCTCTTGGACCGTTATTCCCACTCTCTGTGGGATACGGTGGAGGGCGTGCTGCCCCTGTGTCCAGAGGAGGTCCAGACACGGCTTACCCAGGCTCTAGCCGATGGGAGGGATGCAGCGCGACATGCTATCCGATGTGGGCTTGACACTACGGACTCGCTGGGTAGGGCGATTTCTACCTCAGTGGCGCTTAGACGTCACGCCTGGCTGTGGTCCACGTCCTTTTCGGACGATGTCCAGAGCACCCTCATGGACATGCCCTTTGATGGCACTCGCCTTTTCGGCGAGAAAGTGGACAGTGCGCTGAATCGCTTTAAGGACTCCCGGGCTACGGCCAAGTCCTTGGGCCTCTCGGCCCCGCGGTCGCACACTTCCGCCTTTCGCCCCTTTCGTGGCCAAGGAAGGGATGCCTCCTCACGTACGCCTAGCCACCAGCCGCAGAACCAACCTGCGCGCGGTCGCGGACGTGGTTTCCGCCGAGGCGGTTCTGGAGGATGACGCGGTCAGCCCACATCCACCCCGGCAGCATCCGCCTCAAAGCCTTCCTAGTCCGAGCTTTCAGGCCCATTCCACGCCAGTGGGCGGCAGAGTTCGCCATCACCTGCTCCACTGGTGGTCCATCACATCGGACAGGTGGGTGCTGCAAATCCTCCGAAGGGGCTACTCCCTCCCCTTCGAGACGACCCCTCCAGCCATGCCACCGCAGCACCACCGTATCTCGGCTGATCATTTGAATCTTCTCCACGAGGAAGTTTCGGCCCTCTTGGCCAAGGGGGCCGTCGAGCGCGTTCTGAGCCCAGAAGTAGGTCGTGGTTGTTATTCCCACTACTTTCTGGTTCCCAAGAAGGGCAAAGGGGGCCTACGCCCTATCTTGGACCTCCGGAACGTCAATGCCTTCCTCCGGAAGGAAAGGTTCAAGATGTTAACTTTGGCTCAGGTTCTAGCTGCCCTAGACCCTGGAGACTGGATGGTAGCGTTGGACTTTCAGGACGCATATTTCCACATCCCTGTCCTGCCGGCCCACCGGCGTTACCTGCGGTTCACGGTGGGCCAAGAGCACTTTCAGTTTACCGTGCTCCCCTTCGGCCTCACCAGTGCTCCTCGGGTGTTCACGAAAGTGATGGCGGTGGTCGCAGCTCATCTGAGCAGATCAGGGGTTCCAGTCTTCCCCTATCTCGACGACTGGTTGTTGAAGGCGGGCTTGCCCCAGACAGTCGTCTCCCACCTCCAGACTACGGCGGATCTCCTGCATTTGCTGGGATTTTCCATCAACGTGCCGAAGTCACACCTGAGTCCCTCTCAGAAGCTCCTCTTCATCGGAGCGGTTCTCGATTCGGCGCAGTTCCGGGTCTATCCGTCGGAACAGCGGGTCCGGGATATTCAGGCCCTGATTCCCATCTTTCGGCCTCTATCCTGGGTTTCGGTCAGGCTAGTGTTGCGGCTTCTGGGGCTGATGGCCTCCTGCATCCTACTAGTGCATCACGCCAGGCGGCGCATGCGGGCTCTGCAGTGGGACCTGAAGTTTCAGTGGGCCCAGCATCACGGCAACCTGTCCGACCATGTCTTGATCTAGGAGGGCACTGCACAGCAGTTGCAGTGGTGGCTCACTGACCGCGATTGGGTCAAGGGCAAGAGCCTCTCCCTTCCCCAACCGGAGCATGTCGTAGTGACGGATGCGTCCCTCCTGGGATGGGGTGGCCATATGGGAGAGGCGGAGATCAGAGGCCTCTGGTCTCCGGCGGAGTCTCGTCTCCACATCAACCTGTTGGAGTTGAGAGCGATCCGACTTGCACTGAAAGCGTTCCTTCCCTCTGTCAGGGGAAGTGTCGTGCAGGTGTTCACGGACAACACCACCGCCATGTGGTATTGCAACAAACAGGGCGGGGTGGGGTCGTGGACCCTTTGTCAGGAGGCTCTGCGCCTCTGGACGTGGCTGGAACACCAGGGCGTCACCCTAGTGGTTCAACATCTGGCAGGCTCTCTGAACGCCAGAGCAGACGAACTCAGCCGCCGGTGCATGATGGATCACGAATGGCGTCTGAACTCCGAAGTGGCGCAAGGTCTCTTTCAGCAGTGGGGAGAGCCTTGGTTAGATCTATTCGCCACCGAAGAGAACGCGCAATGTCAGCAGTTCTGCGCGTGGGAATTTCCAAAGCGGCACTCGCTCGGCGACGCTTTTCGTCACGAGTGGAGTTGCGGTCTGTTGTACGCCTTTCCGCCTATACCACTTCTGCCCAGAGTGCTGAAGTCATCTTGGTGGCTCCGGATTGGGCACGAAGGTACTGGTATCCCGAGCTACTCAGTATGTTGACCGATCCTCCGATACGTCTGCCCCTTCGGAAGGATCTTCTGTCGCAGCAGCAGGGGACGGTCCTCCACCCGAACCTGTCCAGCCTCCACCTCCATGCGTGGAGATTGAGCGGCGGCAGTTGATGCCTTTTAACTTGCCTCCTGAAGTCTGTGATATCATTCTGGCAGCCAGGCGTCCCTCCACAAAGACGGTATACGCCTGCCGGTGGAACAAATTTGTGGCATGGTGCACAGCAAAGGCTGTGGATCCCCTTTCCGCCCCTCTTTCTGAGGTTCTACTGTTTCTTCTTTCTTTGGCCCGGCAGGGCTCTGCCCTGGGCACCCTGAAAGGTTATCTTGCTGCCATCTCTGCCTTCTTGCGGCTTCCTGATCAGCCTTCTCTTTTCAAGTCCCCTGTAGTTACACGCTTTCTAAAAGGCATTACTCACACGTTCCCTCCTGTCCCTTTTGTAATGCCTCAGTGGGACTTGAATCTTGTTCTCACATTTCTAATGTGCGCTCCCTTTGAGCCTCTTCATAATTGTCCTCTTCGTCTGCTGACGCTTAAGACTGCTTTTCTGGTAGCCATCACCTCGGCTAGACGGGTGAGTGAGCTCCAGGCTTTATCAAAAACGTTATCAAAAACTTTATCAGAAACAAAAACTACTAGTATCATTTAAACAATAGAAAAAAAAATAAACAATATTAAAAACATACGATAAATTATATTAAACATATAGAAAGAACACATATTATAATATAAATTACATATAACAAAAAGCTACTAATATCAAATAAATTAATAAATTCATGTATAAACAATAATTATTAAAAAGGAGCAAATATTAACAAACAAATACATTATTTAAAACATAAATGTATTTATTTTATTTCCTACCCTATAACACCACACCAATTAAAAAACACTTGAAAAGCTGTATTTACATTTATTTCCATAATTAACATTACTAATAATGAATTAAAAATATTATTAATAAAAAAATAATAAACATTCATTAAATACATATCCACAACACACACCTAAAGTTAATTACACAATAACCATAATTAATTTCTAAATAATTAAAATTAATTACCTACTAATTATTAACTCATCAATTAAAAATAATTAACTTCCCACCCTTCTCACCATTTACACCTATAAACACCACAACACACACACTTATTACACAATTCTCATAGTGAATTTCCAATTAATTAATTGGAGTTAAATAACAACAAATTATTAATAATTCATAATAAATTACTTTACACATTTAACACTATAAAAACAATTAAACAAACATCAATAAATTAAAAAAGATTCAATAAATATTATATAATTACATTACTTCCTACCCTATTCCACTATAAACCCACAACCCGCTACAAAACTAAAAACGCAAAATTCAAATAAAAAAATGTATAACTACTAAAATGTTAACCCATATAGTAAAAATACAAACATTTCTTATACAAAAAATATATACGTCACATACATATAAAATATATACTAAAATACATAACATTAATAAAAAAAATGATATTTTTAACAACTATATTTTTGCAAACAGTATTAAACACTTCGATATTTGCATTGATATTCAGTCTCTGCACCAAGCAGAGACTGTGGTCTTCGATAAAATATAAATACATTTATTCTGGGAGGCAGATGATTCTCCTGACAGCTTTTATGGGTTAGAAGAATACATCTAACTTGCTTGACTGCATGCTCACAACCCCAATTTATTGTGTCAAATTGCTTTGAAGTGGCTAAAATGACGTGCAGGGTGCTAAACAAAATACATACTAAATATTGCTAAATGCAGAGAGATAGCTGAGGTAGAGGGGGAGAGAGAGAGAGAGAGAGAGAGAGAGAGAGAGAGAGAGAGAGACCCCTTTACAAAATTGTCTGACCCTTACTTAGAGCTGGAATCCTTGAAAGAAGTATATCTTCTCGTCCTTTCAATGGTATTGGGCAGTCAGAGAAAGCAGGGGCAGAACATCATGTTATGTTATGTTATGTTATGTTATTTTCATTTATACAGCGCACAGCTACTCAGAAGTGTCCCGGCGCTATAGACCGCTGGGGAACCCGTCCTGGCTATCCCTGTGAGATGGTCCCTTTCTGGGTATCTCCATGGTGAAACCAGGCATCCCCGGTGTCTGTGGGGGGCCGTTGTAGAGATGAGGCAAGCTTAATGCCCAGAGTTGCCGAGTGTGTTCCTGGTTAGAGTAGGTACCGAGGCGAGAATTATCGAGTCTGTTTTGACCCTGGTCCACGACCCTGCCGCGTCGGGAATTGAACCCTGGTCCCTGGCCGATTCTCTGCTTACGGATCTGCCACCTCTAACCAGTGAGCCACTCACAAGCAGCTGTGGCCCGTGCAGATAAGAGCGGTGGGGTGGGGGCAGCTTGGGGGGATTCGACAGATGCCCACGAGGGTAAAATTAAATAAACAATTAATTTTCCCTCCACCCGGCCCTCCGCACCACCGCTCTTACCTGCACAGGCCATGGCTGCTCACAGGTGTGCTTATTTAGTGGGTCAATCAGCGCTATGCATCATGAAGTGGAGCATTCAGGAAAGGAGGGGGCAGCTTTTCATGGCACTATGGTGTGTGTTTGGAAAGAGTGAGTTATTATGGGCCCATCTACTTGTTCCCCTAAAAGGCTGCAGAAGAGTTGGGAAGCTAACTCTGGACATGTGTGGATAGAAAATGCCTGTGACATTTTGGGGCTGCTGAAGTGCCAGGGGACAGGCCCAGTGAAGGTGCAGGGTAGACATTGTCTGACTTTCTCTGGTGCTGCCAAAATAGAGGGGACAATCCCTTTCTAGTCACATTTCTGACCCTCCTCCTATTTACACAGAATCATAGTTCCCATAGTTTTGCTATGCACAAACCTGCATTGCATTCTCTATTTAAACTTCACACTTTATTAGAGAGTACATGCATACACGCCAACACAAATCGCATAGCTTGCAGTGGAATCTACAAGTGTCGGTGAGGCAACAGTTTGATTTCCTTGTAGCATGAATGGAAGCCCTGCAGGGCTCCACTTCAAGGCAGCAGGTGGGGCTTAGGCACTAGATGACCCAGAGCCGGTGCCTGCCAGTCAGCTCGCAATGGCACTTGAAGGGTCCTCATCCACGAGGAAGGTTGCCGGCAGCAATAGAACTTCATCCTCTTCAATTGCCTCAGAAGCACAGGACACTTGAAAGTTCAGTGGGGGCGGGCGGACCAAAGCACAAATAATGTCCAAAGCCTTGGAGCCCAAATAAAAGCTAGAAGCTTAGGATGGGGGTGTCATTCATGACTGCAGCGCCATTGTATGCTCCACAAAATGCTCATAAGTACTGTAGGCAGGGTCACACTGAAACAGAAAAAAGGCTCGGTCACCAAAATAAAAGTGGCCCCCATCAGTGAATCAGGTAGCTAAAAAGTGTCCCACATTTGCAAATTGAGGCAGGACGGATCTTTTAAAGACGCTCTGCATAGCTGCTTTGCAAGATATGGGAGACTGTATGTGTTTGTGCCTGCTGCAGGCAATGTTTGTGTTAACATCAGAGAAATCAAAGGTAAAAAGCAGCCATAAAACAAGTCACAGCCAAAAAAGCCGCCTACACACCGACCTGTCGGACCAGCCGTTCTGGTTCTTCCAGATTCTCCACAGGAGAGAGAAAACCTATTAAATGATGTTAGGACAACATATTGAGTTGCAAATATCGGGAGGCAGAAATATCAGAAGAAGATATTTTGATACAAAAATATCGTAATGCAGAAAAATTGTTGTCAAGAATATTGTTTTTTTCAGGTAAGTAATATCGTTAAGAATGTTGTTGCTAATATCGTTTTCAATAAAAACAGTTTTATAAATATTTTTTAAGTATTTTGATTTGGTTTAATTCATATATTAATTTTATGTGTTACTATTGTTTATATAAAGTTAATAATTGTTTTAAATATAGTTTGTAATTTTAATTAATTTAGAATTTAGAATCTAATTACTAATAGTAATTTATAGTATCATAGCAGGCTGTTATGTTTGTAGCTGAATGGAGTGGGAAGAGTATTAAGTAATACTTAATTCATTAATAATGTTCAAGTAAGTATGTGATTGATATTAATTATGTCAAACCACAAGAACCATCGACAATCTCCATGGTGGGGAACTAGAGGCTATAGGGCCTCAAGGGTGAACTGGCCTTCAATCAAATCCTATCTCACACAAAAAAGCCACCCTAGTGAATTTATATTATTTTACAGTTCTATAACATTTAGTTATTGGATTATTACCATCTTGTTCCTAAACACACACAAAAGTTTGATGGGATGTCCTCACACACCTAGCAGGTGTCATGCTTTATCCTAGGATATGCCCACACTCTCCAAAAACGTTTGTCTGATGGCGATCGGGTCTATACCCTCAAGTCAGTGAGGCACTTGGTACTAGCCTAGGATTTGTGAAATAGATTGAAAACCTATGTGATAATCCAGTCTAGGTTTTACGATGTATGGTACCACTTGGTTTTAACAATTAGGTGTGGCTTATCTGGGAATTAGTACCCCGATTCCACAATGATATCAACATGTTTCTGCCTAGCGGCTCAATAAAGTCCATGGCATTTATCAGGACGGATATTGGATATTTTTTAAATAAATACCATTCCGATATACTCATGTACTGGGGATCTAATGCTTGTTGCCACCCAAAGCTCATAAGTCAATTAGTTACCTAGAAAACAGTAATAACATATGTGTATTCAACACATATCTATTGACTCATAAAGTTGAACCTGAAGTCCTTCAATCTCATATTTAGGAAATATTGCATGCAGTGTAGGCGGGACACTGCACTTGTGTGTCACACCCATACAATATTGTAGTGGCGTAACAAAGGCCCAGCCAGGCCCCGCAGTGCGGTGGGGCCTGAGCTTCTGGGGGGCCGCTCAGCACAGTACCCTGGCGTGAACGCTCCTGAGTGAGTCCGGAGGGAGGCCCCTCCATGTACTTTGTAGGAGAGCCCCCTCAAGTTTCGTTATGCCACTGCAATATTGTGTAGTGTCATGCTGTGAGAACCAGCTCACATACTCTTACCTGAATAGAGGGTCATCTGGGCCCCATGGAGAAAGACTTCAGGAACCTCTGTAGTCACACTCTGCATGGGAGAGGAAAGGATTGTCACCCATATTAATCTAAATCACTGTTGAAAGTATTACTTCCCACCACTACCCACTTACTACACCAAGGTGCGTTACTCGCCGTACACCTGTTCGTACTGGCTCTACCTCCCGATGATCGTGGGTGTTCCTGTCTGTTAGCCTTAAATACCCTAATGGTGTCACACCTGTGATTAATTAGTGACATCCAACAGCATAGCTGTAGTAGCTTTATGTGATTACTACGAAGTTGCCACCATGTAGTATCCAGTTCAAATGATGAAATTCAGATGGGTCAAGACCGGGTGCATGTTTAATAATAAACATGCTAGTGTGATTATTCCGCCAGTCAGGCGCCCCATCTCGGTGAGAGTAAGTGGTTTACAAGCCAGTTTCAATCACAGGCATGCAATTTAGCTTGCATGTCATGAAATTCAGCTGTGTCGCAATCGGGTGCACGTTTAATAATAAACACTCTAGTGTAATTGTGTCCCCAGGTGAATGAATTCACTTGGGTGGCTTTTTTTTTGAGATATGATATTAATTATGTAGATTATGTAATACTGATTTATTTTCCTTAGATTTTAGGTGCAGATCGCTACATTTGTAGAGGTATAGGGTGGGAAGTTAATTTAGTAATAGTTAACAATTAGGTGCCGATTCCGATCCTGCAAAAAAAAATTGCGTACGACTCGTATCCGTATATTTTCACGTACGAATCGTACAAGTACCGTACAGACTGCGAAGTACGATTCGTACGTGAAAAATACATACGAATTGCGTCGGGAAAAGGGTACGAGAGGGAGCCGGAAATTTTTACGTCCGAATAGCGTTGGGAAAAGTGTACGATAGGGAGCCGGACATTTTTACGTGCAAATCGTAAAACAGAAGTCCGAGCACGCAAGTACGATCCGTACCGCCCGTCCGAATACACAACCGCATGTAAAAGGCCCCGTACGGAGCGAACGCTGTAGCACACATGTACACGGGTAAACTTGTGCCCGGATACGAGTCGTACAGCCCTCCCTCCCCCCGCATATGTCAGCACCGTACCCCCGTATGTCAGCACCGTACCCCCCCTCCGCACCGTACCCCAGGACCGTACCCCAGCCCCGCACCTGTACGCGCCGCACCCCAGGCCCGTCTCCCAGCCCCGCACCTGTACGCACCCTACCCCAGGCCCGTACCCCAGCCCCCCACCTGTACGCGCCGCACCCCAGGCGCGTACCCCAGCCCCGTACCTGTACGCACCGTACCCCAACACCGTAGCCCAGCCCCGCACCTGTACGCACCGCACCCCAACACCGTAGACCAGCCCCGCACCTGTACGCACCGTACCCCAACACTGTCCGTACCCCAGCCCCGCACCTGTATGCACCGTACACCAACACCGTAGCACAGCCCCGCACCTGTACGCACCGTACCCCAACACCGTACCCCAGCCCCGCACCTGTATGCACTGTACCCCAACACCGTACCCCAGCCCCGTACCTGTACGCACCGTACCCCAACACCGTACTCCTGCCCCCCACATGTACGCACCGCACCCCAGGCCCGTACCCCAACCCCGCACCTGTACACACCGTACCCCAACACTGTAGCACAGCCCCGCACCTGTACGCACCGTACCCCAACACCGTACCCCAGCACCCCAACTGTACGCGCCACACCTCAGGCTCCTACCCCAGCCCGGTACCTGTACGAACCGTACCCCAACACCGTACCACAGCACCCTCACCCAGCATCGCGTATGTACGACCTTACCTACGCGAAAAATACTCGTACAGAACAAGGACACTGTAAAACAGCACAAAGAGGGTCAATTCGACTCACACAACACCACAAAACACGTCTACATGACAAAATACATCTCAATGACTGACCTGGCACATCCAAATAGGCAAACAGAGGCCCTAAATCACAACTACCTCTTATAACACACCCACCACAAATTCAAACCCAGCCACACCCACAAATGGACCAATAAAAAGGGCCCACACACACAACCCATGAGCCTTTGCAACAGACCCACTGCTGCAAGACCCCACAGACAAACAACTGCACCTTACTTACACCTTAACTACACCTTAACTTACACACCTTCACACAACCTCCTTCACAAACACCCCCTCTTCACATTCACACACACACCGTCACATTCACACCCACACACCCACAACCATCCACACCCACACCCCACACCATGCCCACAGACAAGAATCCAAAGTTCACAAGGGCGGAGCTGGATCTCCTTGTCAACGAAGTCATCAGAGTCGAGCCACAGCTGTTTGGAACATTGGTCAGACAGACCAGCATAGCCCAAAAAACAAGCCTGTGGCAGAGGATCGTCGATAAGGTGAATGCTGTTGCGCCCATCCGAAGGACCAGGCATGAATGCCAAGCCAGGTGGTACGATCTGCGCAGGGCAGTCAAGAGGAAAATGAACGAGGAATACGCCCAGAGTAACATCACTGGAGGTGGGCTGCCCCGCAGACCCGTACATTACCATCCCTGGGAGGAGAAGGTGATGGCCATGCTTCCGCCGGTGGGAGTACACGGAGTCGAAGGAGTCGCAGAGCCTGGTGAGTACACAAACAACTCACGTAACATGGGGGGAATGGCATCCACACCACAAATACACCAATGCACGCAACTTCCCCCAAGCCCTCACCGCACACAACCACACTCAAAAACTACGCTCATGCCACTAACGTCTCCATGCCCATTCACAAATAAAGGCAATTCCATGTCCCAGGCCACACCAACAACAAACCCAAGACTGGATTTCCGGTATGCTGGGAGGGTGGGGCTCACACAACACATTGTGCAACTCAGAAGCAGACACCAATGCCCTCAGCCCATATGGCCTAGGTACATACACATGCACCATGCCCAATGCACAGGGACTGGCAAAGTACTGACAAGGTAGCTGTCACACCCCCCCTCACACAAGCACACACCCCCGGGGCAGGCAACGGATTTACCCACTCTCACAATGGACATGTGACACAACAAGACCAATCCATAGCCAAATAAGCATCCTAGCCAAAAATCTACTGGTAAAACACTCAGGAGAACATATCAATCTGTCCCCTGCAACATACCCATCCCCAAGTTGACATTGAGAGGAATGCTAGGCACACCCAACTACCTGGAGGAACTGTGACAACTTGAATATGTATGAAACATTGATGTGGCATGAAACAGCATTAACATTCTCTCTCTCTCACACACAGGGCAACGTCATCGACCTCCCCCCAACAATGGGGGGGAACAATCACAGTCCCAGGCTCAGCGTGAAGATGATCCCACCGGCGGTGACGACTCTCACCACTCCGTGGATGACCCCGACCAACCTGGCCCCTCTGGTGCCCAAGCCTCTGCAGCACCTCCGTCAGGTACATCTGTGCCAACCCCCACCCCCATTCCTGCCACATCCCAGGAGACACCCAGGAGCCCTGCTCGCACTGAACAACAGAACCAGTCTGACCAGGAGGGACAAGGTTCTCCGGGCACCCAGGAGGAGGCAGACAACCCCGCTAATGCCATCCCTCAGGGGTCCCGTAGACCCGATGTGCCCACAACGGCAGGACAGGCTCGTGTGGGCAGGGGTGGTGGGAGTGGAGGCAGGCGGAGGCGAGAACCTGACCAGGCAGCTGAGGGAACCGGTATGTCACACATACGCCACACCCTGGACACATACCGGCGTGACACCAGGGGCATCAGCCAGGTAGTGTCGAGCCTCACAGAGATGAAGGGGACCCTCGACGAGATGAAGAACCTGCAGGCCGAGCAACTTGCCAGTCAACAACAACACCAAGGACGGATGGAGGCAAGACTGGCTGAGCTCCTGGCGGTGCAAACGGACATGAGCCGTTCACTCCGTCGGATCGCCGACAACATGGGCAACCCTCCCTGTGCCACCAGGCGAAGACCACCACCAGCCACAGGGAGGGAGGAGGAGGAGGATTCGTCCGACGGAGCATCACAGACATCGTCAAGGCCTGCATCTGAGGGTCCCCCCAGGAAGGTGGGTCGTCCATGGAAAAGACCGTGAGAGTCAGCGGACCATCCACATCTCCCAGGTCACCTGGCCTGACACCTGGCCCTCTGGCGCAACAGCAGCACCTCACCCAATGACATTCTCTGCCACATGGACTTGCTGGTCACAGTCTGACCAATGTTGACCAACACTGTGGTCTGGACTCTGCTGACTCAAACTGACAAGGATGCCATCTCCCCCTGTGAACTTTGAATTCTATGCACCCGGTAGAGCACCTTAGTTCATCTAACAAAAGACTTACCCCACCAAAAATAAATACTTTATTTTGTCATGAGATGTTGCTGTCATTTGGCATAATTCCCCAACATATGTGTGTGTAAATGTCAAACTATGCCTGAGTGTTGAACTAACTCCACCCATCCATACCCTGGGATCTGAGTCTGGTACAGGACACACATGGGTCACAATGTATTATTCAATGCAGACATGGAGCACAATACTAACCTGTGAGGCCTCAAACTGCTGAGGGGGTGCTTGCAATACTGTGCGGACAGACCTATTTGGAAGAGTATCATTAAGGCATAGAGGTCATGCCTCATTCGGAGGTTCGCGGGGAGGGAGTCCCAGGTATGTGTTCCCAGGTGGGAGAACTATGTCCTGCATGCTGGAGTACGGTGGATCTGAAGAATGGTGTCCAGGTCAAGGTAGGATGCACGGAGATGGCACTACGGGGTCTCGGATGACAGTGGTACAAGGTTGGTTTCGGGTCGGGGTTGGGGCCTGCCTCCTGAGTGTGGGTGGGGAGTCTGAAGGTCATCCTGCAGCACACAGTGATCCATTGCAGCTATCTCTGCTGGACAGTGATGTGGCTGGGGCGCGGGATGTTGCAGCTGAGGTGTGCACATGCAGCCTGGATGTGGACAAGTTTTCCGGGAGTTTGGATGTGGCTGCTCCGTAGAGGGAAGGGCAGTATTTGACACGGATGTTGTCGTGGACCTGGGGGATGGTCCGTCTTTCCTTGGAGTGGATCTATCATGGGATCATGGTCATAATTTAGAGGGTGTTGCAGTCTGAGGCACAGATGCTGGTGATTAGCATGGCAAATGTGATCAAGCAATCCATGATGCACACCATCTTGTGTGCGTGGACACTGGGTGCTTGTGCAGGGCTTTTGCGGGTGGGAGACAAGCAGTTGACCCAGCTGTAAGGGGACAATCCTCAGATGTTGACCTCTGTCCTGTACAAGTCCAGCCTCAGGTGGCTGCTGTTCTGCCATTCATCAATGGATCTCATGCAATCTTGAATATTGGAACTGGCAATGTCTGCGTCCTTGGTGAGGGTGAGGAGCACCTGCCTGTCACTGGCATATGAGTTGATGATGAGGTTGTGTGCGCATGTGATGGTGGAGAGGGGGGTCCTGGACACATTGTAGATTGACACGCTGAGAGATGATACCTGTGCCCTGTGCCTGACGACGACACCATACTACATGCAGAAGCCTTGAGTCCCACTCCCATGGCCTTGCCGGGGTACCGAGCCGGTGGGGAGTAGGAGGGACATGACCTGGTGGGTGTGACAGGGCCTGGAAGGCGTGGCAGCGCTGTGTAGCCAGTCGGAGTTGCACACTCATCATGCAAAGGTGTTGTGTGTGCGCTTAGTGTATGCCTGAGAGCAGGCGGGAGATGTGCGGATAGACATTGCTTGGAGGGTGGCTGCAACATCAGACTGTAGTGTGATGTGGGTCATGCAAGGACCTGAGGGTCGTGCAATGTGCACGTTGCATGTGCAGACGGTCCAGCCTGTGGCACCGCGTGGCCGCAACTGTGGCACAAACAAGCTGATGACAGCCAAATGAATGGGTTAAGGGAGGAGCATCTTTGATGTATGTGTGTTTGTTGCCAAATCATGAAACTTCGTGTGCCCTTGCTGCAGTGGCTGCAACATCAGGCGGCATGTCCTGGGAACTATGCCACAATTTCCACACAAAGACTAGGATGTCTTAAAGGACTACTGCAACAGGTGTATGTAAAGGAAGGAGTGACCGGTTTTCAATGGCACACCCAGAGACAAAGGATGCACAATCACCAAAGATGACTGACACAGGATCATGAAACTGAAGGCCGAGCTGCGCACAGGAAACACACCCCAGAAGGTGTTGAGGGCTCGTTGTGGGGACCAACATGCCAAAACACATACACAGCCATGGCCCTCATGCACAATAGAGAATCAAATACATGAAGAACAGCATGCAGGTTGCTAATCTAGACATAGACTCATATGCACAATTCTTGACAACCATGCCAGAGATGCCGCATGCACAGTGGCAAGACACCTGCATTGACAGAGATGAGGCACCTTGGAGGCTGAGGAACACCTTTATTACTCAGGCTCACACCTATGGAAATGTATCAATATGAACAGACTCACAGGTCTTTTGAATGAACATGTGGGACCTACACTGGACACCCCCTTCGCACCACAGATGCTGTAAATCCATTGGACTGGCACACAAGTGAAGGGGGTGAGCCAAACATCCCCTGCTGCACACGGAGAGGCTGCAATTCCCCATTGAGCATCTCATGGGGATGTCCCACACCGTGTCCACCCGTAGCCTCCCGTATGTTTCCGAGGGAAGTTGTACACACATTGATGCCTTCATCACAATCCACAATCCCATAACAGATGATTGTCACGAAGTGTTACTATCAATTCATGTGAGTCATGCTACAAATCATGTGCCCCATGGTGAGTCGACATGTATGCACAGTAACCAAACCTGCACAGGAGCAGTGTCCACACATTCCAAACAACTAACACACCCAAAATGCCTTGCTGCAAACCTTACCCAAAGGAGACTTTTCACCATGTCCGTGCATGTAACGCTGATTCAGCACACGTTGCAATACTCATGAGGAATAGCAGGAGCACAATGATGCCACGAGCACACAGCATGCACAACTACCTGGGGGTGACAGACACACTAGAAGTCAGGAAAAAGATAGTCATCCACATGCATGGGCATGTACTGTACATGAATAAGGTTGACACCATGCTAGTTGTCAATTGAGTGTGTCAGCTAAAATGTGTGGAATGACATCAGCACTCGAGTGACACATCAGGACACACCTCAAAGTCACTTAGCATACAGTCAGCTGGACACACAAATTGCAACACATGCCACACAAGGCTCCAAGCGTGCACACTCAGACCCAGGGACTCACCATTATGAGAAGAAGTTGCGTATGAGCTGACTCCGGATGTCCTCCTCATCACTTGCCTCGTGACCAAGGCCGTCACCCTCCACGGGTGGATGTTCCTGCTCATCGGGATCCAGGATGAGTGGCAAAGCTTTCTCCACTGCCATGTTGTGCAGCATGCAGCACACGAGGAAGATTTTGCAGACCTTCACCGGTGCATATGGGAGGGACCCGCCTGTCTTGTGGAGGCAACGGAATCTGCCCTTCAGGAGGCCAAACGTCCTCTCAATCACTCGCCTGGTCTGCCCATGGACGTTGTTGTAACGGTGATCTGCAGCTGTTCTGGGGTTGCGGAGAGGCGTCACCAGCCATGGCATGTTGGGATAGCCTGAGTCCCCTACATGGAAACATCATGTAAAGAAGTGGGTCAGGAGATGCCGTAACATACAAAGATACCGCTAAATACTGGACAGAGTCTACCCACCAACAAGACATGCTCGTTCGTTGTGCAGCCGCAGCATCATTTCTGGCACCCTGCTACGCCTCATGATGTAGGCATCGTGTGCTGACCCTGGAAAACGTGCACAGACATGGGAAATCAGCATGTTAGCAAGACACACCACAAGGGCATTAATGGAGTGATAATGTTTACGGTTTCGATAGGCTACCTCCTGTGCCTGTGGTGGTACCAAAGCCACATGTGTCCCATCAATGGACCCAATTACATGGGGCATCCCTCCCAGGGCATAGAACTCACCCTTGATACCTGTCAACTGCTCACGATTAGGAAAGTGGATGAATTCATCCAGGTGCTCCAATATGGCTTCTAAAACATCATGCAGGACACGGCTGAACATGGTCTGGGACATGCCACCCACATAAGCTATGGTGAATTGAAACGTACCGGTGGCAAAGAAATGTAGGGCTGACATCACCTTCATCTTGGGGGTCAGCGCAGTCAGATAACTGTGTCGCGGTTGGAGGTATGATGCCAGCCTGTTTGTCAGCTCCTCAAATAACTGTTGGGGGAATCTGTAACGGCGTATGCAGTCACGTTCCCTGATGGCACCCAAGTCTGGCATTGGTCGGGGGAGAGGCGGTGCCCTGCAGAAATTAGGAAGGAATAACGAAGATTGAGTACATTACTACACCAATGTCAATTATCTGAGCACATGTTCAACGGCTAATACATCCTGGACACGTATGCCAGCCAGGTGATACTCCTACCAAGAGCCAGCTACAAACGTGGATTGTCAAGGTCTACATGACATGCCATGAAAGTAGCTGTGGGCCAGTGTGAGTGAACAGCAAGACTCATTACAGGAGTGACATACATCCACATATGTGCATTTGAAGGATGTTATCTCATTCAGACAGCTGGCGGCAAGCTAGACGCACAGGTCACAGACCACACACATACGCCATAATGATACGGCCCGTACACACGCGTGTGCGGGCCGTATCTCTATGGTGTAGGCCTATGGCAACACTACCATGGGGATAGGACCCCTACACACGCGTGTACGGGCCGTATCACTATGGCGTACGCCTACGCCAACACTACCATGGGGATAGGACCCCTACACACGCGTGTACGGGCCGTATCACTATGGTGTACGCCTACGGCAACACTACCATGGGGATAGGACCCCTACACACGCGTGTACGGGCCGTATCACTATGGCGTACGCCTACGGCAACACTACCATAGGGATAGGACCTCTACACACGCGTGTACGGGCCGTATCACTATGGCGTACGCCTACGGCAACACTCCCATAGTGATACGGCCCGTACACACGCGTGTACGGGCCGTATCACTAGAGTAGTGGTGCCCTAGGATTACGTGTGAAACGCACCGTACCAGTGTGGGTATTTGAAAATTACAATGGGGACACATAGGGGACAAGTATTAGGGCCTAAATGCATGCTGGTTGTCATTATTATTATAATTAAATTTCTAAAGCGCTCAGCTACCCGTAGGTTTCCCGGCGCTAAAACCAAAAAGTGAGAGGGAAGAGTCAGAAGAGAACTGTTAGATGTCAAATAGCCAGGTTTTTATCTGTCCACGGAACCTGAGATAGTTAGGTTCAGTTCGACAGTAGGAACCGACAGTAGGTTTTGATTAGAGGATCGAAGATTACGAGAGGGATGGTATGATTGTGCCAAGGGGTTGAGATAAGAGGGGGCTAAGCCGGAGTTTATTCTGTGGATGAAGCAGAGGGCCTTGAATTTTGTCTGATTTTCAATTCGGAGCCAGTGCAAGGAACGAAGGGCATTGGAGGTAGGAGAAGTGTTAGGTAATTTGCAGAGAAGTCGCGCAGCCATGTTTTGAACTGTCTGCAGCTTACGCGTCACCTCTTTACTGGCTCCCAGAAGAAGGATGTTCCCGTAGTCCAGTCTTGAAGTAATAAGAGCCAGGATCACTGTCTTCTGAGTGTCCAAGGGAAGCATCCAAATGATTTTTCGCAACCACTTAATGATAGTGATGCAAGTGGATGATGTTTTAACCACATGGTTCTTCATAGACAGTTGATTATCGAAGGTGACGCCAAGGTTGCGAGCAGTTATAGATGGGGTGGGTAAAGGGCCCATTTGTGAAGGCCAATGCTGGGGTCCCCATAAGGTGGTGTTGGGACCGAACAGAAGAACCTCAGTTTTATCCCCATTTAGTTGTAGTTTGTTGTCCAACATCCAGGCTGCGATGTTACTCAGACCTGTACGGAGGGAGGAGGATGAGGAATGAGAGTCAGAGGAAAGGGAGTAGATGATCTGAGTATCATCGGCGTACGAGTAAATAGTGAGCCCAGCTTGCTCTGCAATAGCAGCCAAAGGTCTGACATACAAATTGAACAGCAAGGGGCTCAAGATGGAACCCTGCGGTACACCGTACGCCGATGTAAAGTTTTGAGAAGCAGAGGACGAGGAGAAAACTTGAAAGGTGCGGTCTGAAAGAAAGCTAATAAACCAGTTGAGAGCTGTGCCGATGATACCAGATGATCTGAGGGCATTGATAAGGATGGCATGGGAAACCGTATCAAATGCGGCACTCAGATCAAGTAAAATGAGTGCCACGGTTTCACCCTTATCAACTCGGCCCCTGATGTTTTCCGAGACCCCTAACAGGGTGGATTCAGTCGAGAAGCCACGTCTGAACCCAGATTGAGATGGATGAAGTAGTCCACAAGCCTCAACATGTGTTGACAATTGAGAGTTGATGTGTTTTTCCATAATTTTGGAAAAAACTGGAAGAAGTGAGATTGGGCGAAAATTAGATGGGATACTAGGGTCTGCATTAGGCTTTTTTAGCAGGGGTACTATCATTGCATGTTTCCATGCAGCGGGTACTGAAGCTGTGTTAAGGGAGGTGTTAAGAAGATCCACAATCAGTGCAAGAGAAGAATGGTCTAGTTTGTTTAGTATGTGGGGAGGAAGGGGGTCCAGAGGAGAGCCGGACTTAATTTTGCGAATGATGTCAGAGAGAGTCGTGATGTCAAATGGCTCCCAAGTGTCGATCAGAGGAAAGGAAGGAGAACTGATGTCAAGATGAGTTCTGGAATCACAAGAGATCATGGGTACTAGGGGAGTGGAGGGAGTATATAGACCTGAAGTAGAAGACGAGTCCTCTAGTGTCAGCGGTTCAGTGAGTAAGATAGGGGAGGATGGGTAAGACAGCGAAGGGGAAGGGGTAGATTTCTCAAAATTGGAATAGATGGTATCTATTTTGGCTACAAAGAATTCGGCCAATGAATTACACTGCGCAGCATCTAGGCTAGGTTGTTTGGGTTGACACAGAGCGCCCGACAAACTCTGAACTACCTTAAAGAGAGCTTTAGGGCGATTTTTTGCTTCAAGAATGGTCATATTAACATGCTCAACTTTAGCAATTTTACATGAAGAGTGGTATTTGCATAAAGCGGCTTTATAAATTTGTTTTGAACAAGGATCGTATTTTAAGCGCCATTTACGTTCAAGATTTTTGCAGATGGTTTTTTCTGCTTTTAAGGCAGCTGTAAACCAGGGTGCGGGCGGATGGTGAAGATTATATTTTTGCATACGTTGGGGTAGGCAAGCATCTGCAGCCTTAGCTAGCCAGGCGTCAACAGCCTCAGCAGCTTCAGTACAATTATCTTCCCTGGAAGGTCTAGTGTTCTCAAGACAGAGATTGAATTCATTTATATCCAGTTTGTTCCAGTTTCTAGAAAGTCTGGATTCAGTTAATTTCGGGGGAATATTAGATTGGTGACTGATGGTAATAGTGAAAGTTACCAGGAAGTGGTCCGACCATAGAATCGGTAGTGAGGCCTCACAATCAATAGTTTATAAATTGGAAAGAATGGGGTCCAAAAGATGTCCTGCAATATGCGTAGAGCCTGTGTTATGTAGGGTGATGTTTAATGCAGCCAAGTTCTTTCTACTAATGGAGCAACAGGGGTCATTTAAGTGAAGGTTGAGGTCACCAAGAATTGAAAAATTGGTGGAGTTCTGGATGAAGGGCGCTATATACTCAGGGAGGGAGGTGGCCCAAGAACTCGCTGGTCCGGGGGGACGATATATGAGCAGTCCGGAAAAGGTAAAGTTGGGAGACAGCGAGAGCTTGAAGAGGCCTACCTCACAGTTAGACACTACAATGTCTTCCCATTTGCAAGAATACCGTCGGTTATAGACTATAGCTATTCCACCGCCTGTTTCAAGGCTCTGTTTTTGCCGACATAGGTGTAGTTGTCAGGGAGAGCCGCAGCAATATCTGGACCAGAATGATCTTTTAGCCATGTCTCCGTTAGGAATATAGCTGCAGGTTCCTCAGAGACAAGGAGGTCAAATATTTCCCTCTTGTGTTTCACTAGGGATCTGCAGTTTAGGCTAATCAATGTCCGAGTTGAGAGAATAACTGTGGGAGTGGATGTGGCACATGTAGGAGGAAAGTCTGATAGTGCAGTGTTAGTTAGGGAGGGGAGGGACGTAAGGGAAAGATGACAAGCTGGACAAAAGGAAGGAGCATGGAAAGGATTCAATATGGTGCAATAAGCGCAAGGTGGTGACCTAAACTTAAACAGAGTTTCCCTAGAGTAAGTGTGTAACGTACCAGGGAGTGACGGGCCAAGGATCAAAGCCCCTAGTCCCGGCCCGTCGCGGACGGGCGCAGACGGGCTAGCCTTAGGCGCGCCTTTGGCGCGCAAACGGCGCGCCCGCTGCGTACGTCCGCTACGCTTCCTGAAGTTACACATCTATATACGCCCGTGGGGGCGGGAGGGGGCGTGGCCTAAAAGTGGGCGTGGCCGCAGCCTCGGCGTCGGTGAAGGCGGGAGGAATACCCAGGTAGGTCGTGTGACAGCGCAAAATAGCAACAGAATAAAGTTTGTTTAAAAACACAGACAAATGCAGTTAGTGCTTCTCCCGGCTATCCGCCTCAGGAAATTCGGTCTTCACGAAGCGCTAGCAATCAGCGCTTATGAAGCTAGGAGGGCGGGAGGGGGCGTGGCCTAAGAGTGGGCGTGGCCGCAGCCTCGGCGTCGGTGAAGGCGGGAGGAATACCCAGGTAGGTCGTGTGACAGCGCCAAATAGCAACAGAATGAAGTTTGTTTAAAAACACAGACAAATGCAGTTAGTGCTTCTCCTGGCTATCCGCCTCAGGAGATTCGGTCTTGGATACCCAGTTTAAAGAGCACATTTTTCCATCATGTGGCCTGGAAAAAGCAGTTGGCCAGCTTATACATTGTTGCAAAGTGGTTGTTGACTTGACATGATGCTGCAAATTTGAAAAAATGCTAATGCTGTCACTGGTGTATGTTCAAAGGGATTGGAGGGAACGTAGGATGCAAATGAGTCTGACCAATCACACGGTACTCCTGTAAAGGAAATAGCCCAGCAAGGCAGATATAAGTCAGCCAGAACCCATGAGAGGGCACTTGCCTGCACAACCTTTCATCGACACCACTGCTGCTGTTTGGCTTCCTCTGGCACCATGTCAAGGACTGTGGAGAGGGCCAAGCCTTTCACCCAGGAGGAGAATGAGGCGTTGCTGGACGTCATCCTCCCACAGTTCCCCAGCCTGTATGGTAGACTAGGGGTGCAGGTGAGTGCTGACCCAGCTACCTTTGACTGTGCCCCTTCTTCTTGTGACTGGCACTTCTGGCATTGTGTCCAGGTGTGACAGACATGCAATGTTGTTTAGAGTGAGTCCCAGGGGGGGGGGGGGGGGGAATGGCTTAGGTCTGTCATGCAGAGCATGATGTGGTTCATGTGTGCACTCCTCAGTTGCATTGTGCTTACTGTGACATTCACTGCATGGTGCATGGCACATTCAGCATGGCTACTCCTCTTGGCCATTCTTGTTCTATAGTCCTGAGGTGATTCAGTGTTCCCCCTGGTGTGACAGGTGACTGTACCCACAGATGTGTGTGAGGTTAGTGGAGCTGTGGTGAGAGTGACCAAATGATGTGTACGCCCCCTGGACATTGATGTGTGTGAATGTTTCTTGTCATGTGGGTGAGTGTCTATGTGAAGTGTTGCACCGCAGCTGCATGGAGGAGGCAACTGCTCAACCCATCTGATGTAAGAAGTAAGCTGTGCTGTGTGTCTGACTAGCTGGGCTATCCCCACGCCTGTGACACCCCCCAGGCAAGTGGCACATGTGCAGAGTGATGTTTGTATCCGCTGTTGCCACTGGCAGGTGATTTATCTGTGCCTGTGTGTGTCTGTGTACTCTGCTGAGGTTGGGTCAGTGGCCTGGGGCATGTGACTGCTTGGAGGTACTGTCCATCAGCCTTGTGTTGCTTGTGATGTACAGTGTGTGCCATGATCAGGGAGTGTGTTGCACCCCTCATGCCACCTGTGTACTTTCAATGCCATGTAGTGCATTGGGGCTTACACAGAGGCGAAATTCCCTATGACGAAGGTGCTATTAGTGTGCAGCATGCTATGCCCTGTTCAACAAATCAAAGATGTTCTAATGTGTGGCTCTCTGACATAGTGCAGGTGTAGTGATCTATTCTCACTTTGTCATCCTCACAGGTAACCGCCTATGAGAAGGGGAAGATATGGAAGCGGGCCGTCAGGGCCGTGAGCTCCGTGGAGGGTCGCAGTCGGCGCCTGGCCCAGGTGAGGAAACGCTGGCAGGACATCCGGTGCTGGACCAGGAGGATCGCCTGGGTCCTGCTGGGGGACTCACCAGCACGAAAACACAGCGGGCGCCGGCGCCTGACCCACCAAATGAAGCGTGTCCTGGCCGTGGTCTTCCCTGACATGGATAGGCGGTTACAGGAGAAGCAGCAGCAGCAAGGGGGTAGGTACATGTGTGTCTGTTGTGTGTCACAAGCTTTTGGAAGTGCTCCGTCGCATGGATGCACTGCCAGGGTTTATATGTGCAGTGCATATCCTGTTCCCCCTAGTCAACCGCTTCTGTTCTTCCTCCCTTCCCCTCCTTGACATGTGTTCCCTGGTCTGTGTGTAATCACTATTGCACATGGTCATCTAGGCTGCAAGGTCATCACGGTGCACAATGCTTTCTGCATCATGTGTGGGGGTGGTCTGTGACATGTGTTGGTACCTTGCCTGTGCCCTGTCCTGTCCACTCATTTGGGGGTCCATAATTGTTGGCACTGTCCTGAGGCTCTACATAGGAGTGTGAGGTTTTAAATACACACCCTTGCAGCATGCATGACCAATGTAGTGGCCTCAGACATGATGTGCATGAGTGGGAGATATGCATAGGCCCGGGACGGTTGCTCCAGTTACAGTCAGATCATTCCAGGACCATGGAGTAGTGTGCCCACTACTGTCCCATGAGACACCTTATCCTAGGAATCATGTGTGGCATCACACACTGTGGCCAGTCTCTGTGTGTACAGCATAGTTTGGCCTCTGTGGCATTGTTCCCGGCCCTAATTTCTATTAACGTAAATTGTGCTACATGTGTCCACTGTACAGGGTGACCCCATTAGGCTTGTGCATACTCACACTGGGCTGTGCCTGTGTGTCTATGTACAACTATCAGTTGATGGTTGTTTGTCACAGATATATGTGTGGTCAGCCTCACGAGGTGATGTTGAGTACATTTAGGAGTTCTTGATTCCCCTTTTAGTAAACACAGATTGAGAGGTGTAACTACTTGCTCTGTCTCAATCACATAGTCACCTGTATGGGGGGTTTGTGCAGGAAAGGCATACTTGTCAAAACCTTATGTCTCCTTGCCAGGTCTGACCTGTGTGTGCTAATTTTCTGGACTGACACTCAACGTGCAGTGACCCAGACATGTTGTGCAGGGTGTCATGTTTGTGCTTTGCAGCATGTGTCAAAAGTTACTATACATGTTTCCAGCTAATCCATTATTGGCACCGGTGTGTGCTCCCGATGCTATGTGGTTTGGTCTGTGTGTGCTGACATCTGTGTGGACATTCTTCGGTCCTATCAGGGTGTCTCCTCAGTGCAGGTGCTCCTTATTCCAACACTATTTCAGGGCCATTAGCTAATGCATTGTCCTGTGTCTGGACATGTGTGCCAATCCACATGACAGGTAGTGTGTCAGATGTGTTGCCATCTGTGTCATCATGGTACAGATGGCCATGTTACAGGTGGCATGTTTTAAGTTGTCATTCAAGAAGTCTTGTACCTTGGCACTCACTACACTGGTCAACATGTCCCAATAGTTTCGATGCTTCACTTTGATTATTGTGAAGGGCAATAATGTGCCTGCATGAAAGTTGTCTCCCAAGGAAGTGCACAAGAAACCACCTTTACACTTTGGGGGAACACGCTGGCACATTTTAAACACAGGCACAGTTCTGTCCAAAATTTGTTCAGGAATTATACATATCCATGTTCCCACAGTGTGTTTGCATTTGGGTTAGTCCTTGGTTGTTGCTGATGCCAACTTACCGGTGTCCAGTCATCCGGACCACCGTGGTGCCATGTATATGTACTTCCTAATACCACATTTCTTCTTTACAATGGCTTCTTGGCATTAGGCTGGCAGCTCATACAATGACTGTGTAAATGTAGTTTTGTGTGCACCTCCTTGTGTGACTTCTGATATTCATGCACATGTGTGTTCTGTTCCACAAGTGGAACATTCACACATTCCAAACTTGTCAATTGTGTAAAGTGTTGTGATTCCCAATGGATCAGAAAGTATTTATTTGGCTTTTCTAAAGTACTCACAGGTCTATGAGTGTGGGGACACCTTCAGCATTGGCGTCTGTTATTTGGCATTGGGTGCACCAATACTGTTTCGTTCACAGTGACCAAGGGGTGGCATGCCTTCATAGTCTAGCTGTGCTCCACTGTTCACAGACACTAGCTTCTCTGTATAATTGGATATCCAGTTATTTGCTGTTGTGTCCTGATATTCATTTTTTCAGGTGGCATGGTGGGTGCACCAACTGGGGAGTGCAGGGCTTACATATGTGCAGAGTATTCTAGATGTTACTCAAGATGCATTTCCTGATATGTACTGTGACCTATTTTGTTTGGACTCATGTGTCAGATGTACACAGGTGACTGATTATTTCCTGTCTCTTCACCTTGCCCACAGCATCATCGGGGGACACCGAGGGAGACACCTGCACGGACGTGGAGGAGGGATCCAGCACCAGTGCCACCACTCCTGGCGAGTCGGCAGCATCAAGTGGCACGGAGGGCGAGGGGAGTGCGGCGGAGGACCTGGGTAGTACCAACACAGACTACGACGCTGACGGGTCCGAGGCTGAACTCCCTGAGGGGGCGGAGGCTGCTCCAACAGCTGGCAGCAGCACTACAACTGCCACCGCTCCCTCCATTCCCATCCCCGCCCTCCCAGTTGCTCCGGTCCCTTTTGGCCGTGTAGGGCAACAACGTGTCTCCTTCGTGCCAGGCACCGCACCCCCTGCCCCTGTCCCCCCTGCTGCCCTCACTGCCGAGTCTGTGGACATTCAGCGGCAGTTGCAGGTTGGGCAGACATCGATCCTGACTGTCCTCCATTGCCACACCACACTGCTGACACAGATGGTGTCGTACATGGAGGGCATGTCATCAGCGATGTCTGACCAACGGATGTTGCTGAGGTCCATGGACTCGTCACTGACGGCAGCAGTGGTTCTCCTGCAGCGCTTGGTCCCCCCACCTACCCCTGCACCATCCACACTTTCCACTCCCATGCCTGTCCCAAGCACACATACACACATTCCCAGGCGGGCACCACACCAGACACAGCCAGCACACCAACAGGGAAGGGCAAGCGCACACCTCCAGTCACGCACACTCAGGGGGTAGAAGGCACACCAACTGGGTCTAGGGCACACAGGCAGACACGCAGCCACAGTCGGAGTCCGCATGCCTCACTCACCAGTCCCTCCAATGTCACTCCCCTCGGCTCCCCTGCCCCACAGTCTGAGAAGGAGACCTACTTGGCTGTGCTCGGCCTCAGCCCCACTGCTTCACCATCGCGCAAACGGGCAAGGCACTCCACGGGTAGGGGAGTTGAGTCCCCCCCCTCTCCACCACCTCCCCCAGTAGCCCTGCAACCCATCCCTCCCCCCTCCCCCCCTCCTTGGGGCCTGTGGTTCATTCGGGTGCAGGGGAGACGCTGGAAGAGCTTGCTGACGTGTGCAGCGCCATACTAACCTCCACCTTTGCCGCTGCCCCACCCCCTGTGGTGGAGTAGTCCGTCCCTGCACCCACAACACCTACCCTTCCCCCTCCTGTCCCTGCGGTGCCTGGTCCTTCCCCACATGATGCCCCCATCCCAGTTGATGAACCAGAGGTTTCGAATGTGCAGGCAAGCTAGGGGAGATGCGTGGACATGTGTCCCCCCCCCCCCAGGACATCGCATCTGGACTGGACTATGGCCTTTGTACATAGTGTCCTTTTATACATTTTATTTAACTGCTGAATAAAGCATTTTGTTTTCCCTTTGAACACGATTGCTTTTCAGGTATTGTTGTTGGTGCTGATGCTCCATGAGTTGGGGTGGTGATCATGTGTTAGGTGTCTGGGAAATGATGTAGTATGGTGCTCATGGGGTGGACCCTGGTATCTGCGTGCCATCACAAGGTCTCTGCTAAGATTCTTTGCTCGTGTATGCTCTTTGTGTTTGGAGACATTGTCCCAAGGAGTGTTCCTTCCTCTGTGGCACCTGACATTTTCCCTGCAGGGAGTTGCACTATTGTTGTGCTGACCTGTGTCTACATTTCCTTGGTGCTGACGGATCACTTCAACTAGGCCCATGCCTGCTCAGCAATGTCTCCGGCTGCATCGTCTGTGCCATCCTTGGTAGTCACTGTACTTGTGTATAGAGTATGTTGCCATGCCTCCATGTGGAACTTGTCCCTTTTCCGCACTATGCATGTGTGTACTCCCAGCCTAGCACACAATTGGTACTTGTTCTGCAGGGTATTTGGTCACCTGACTGACATTTGTGGTCATTGTATCTGTGGGAAGTCCACCCTATTCCTTCCATGGGAGACAACTACTTGGTGGCTGTGCCAGCACCTGTACATTCCTATCAGTCCTGGAATGTGTGTGACAGTGTGTATTCCCTTTGGCTCTCTTAGTTTAGTAGGCTTTCACATAACTATGCAGTCTTGTGACATGTTCTCAGTGTGTGTATTGTGCTGCATCCGCCAGGAGTGGGTATGCATGTGTCATTTGTCCTCACACCCACATGTGGTGTGTCATGCAGTGGGGGAAAGACATCCATCCTCATGGGAGTGGGACACTGCTGTCAGTGATGTGTTGATATGGCACTCTCAACATTTTTGCACATTGGGGATGCGTTCATGAACACATGGAGTTGTGCTCATCTGAGGATGATGCACCCACCACTCATATGTCAGGACAATGCTGGGAATCCTCTGCACCCACCCCCATGTCTCTGTCCACTACTGGTGTTCCTCTGCACCCACCCCCATGTCTCTGTCCACTACTGGTATTTCTCTGCACCCACCCCTCACATGTCTCTGTCCACTGCTGGGAGTCTTGGGCACCCACCCCCATGTCTCTGTCCACTGCTGGGAGTCCTCTGCACCCACCCCTCATATGTCTGGGCACTGCTGGGAGTGATAGGCACCCACCCCTCACATGTCTATCCACTGCTGCGAGTGATATGCACCCACCCCTCATATTGCAGGCCATTGCTGGGAGTCGTGTGCACCCACCCCCATGTCTCTGTCCACTGCTGGGAGTCCTGGGCACCCACCCCCATGTCTGTGTCCACGACTGGTATTCCTCTGCACTCACCCCTCACATGTCTCTGTCCACTGCTGGGAGTCCTGGGCACCCACCCCCATGTCTCTGTCCACTGCTGGGAGACCTCTGCACCCACCCCTCATATGTCTGGGCACTTCTGGGAGTGATAGGCACCCACCCCTCACATGTCTGTCCACTGCTGGGAGTGATATGCACCCATCCCTCATATTGCAGGCCACTGCTGTGAGTCCTGTGCACCCACCCCCATGTCTCTGTCCACTGCTGGGAGTCCTCTGCACCCACCCCTCATATGTCTGGGCACTGCTGGGAGTGATAGGCACCCACCCCTCACATGTCTGTCCACTGCTGGGAGTGATATGCACTCACCCCTCATATTGCAGGCCACTGCTGAGAGTCCTGTGCACCCACCCCCATGTCTCTGTCCACTGCTGGAAGTCCTGGGCACCCACCCCCATGTCTTTGTCCACTACTGGTATTCCTCTGCACCCACCCCTCACATGTCTCTGTCCGCTGCTGGGAGTCCTGGGCACCCACCCCCATGTCTCTGTCCAGTGCTGGGAGTCCTCTGCACCCACCCCTCATATGTCTGGGCACTGCTGGGAGTGGTAGGCACCCACCCCTCACATGTCTGTCCACTGCTGGGAGTGATATGCAACCACCCCTCATATTGCAGGCCACTGCTGGGCGTCCTGTGCACCCACCCCCATGTCTCTGTCCACTGCTGGGAGTCCTGGGAACCCAACCCCATGTCTCTGTCCACTACTGGTATTCCTCTGCACCCACCCCTCACATGTCTCTGTCCACTGCTGGGAGTCCTGGGCACCCACCCCCATGTCTCTGTCCCCTGCTGGGAGTGATAGGCACCCACCCCTCACATGTCTCTGTCCACTGCTGGGAGACCTCTGAAGCCACCCAGCCACCCACCCACCCACCCGCCCCCTTGGTGCAGTACACTGCTGTCCTGTGCATACACACACACCAATATACTGCTTATATGCTGCACCAGGCCCTAAGCCAACATTCGTGGCGTGTGAACGCCTTGTATCCATTCAGTACTGGTGCCGTAGGGGTACGGGTGGGACGGACCGTACCCCCACATTCATGGGGTGTACGAGCCGTACCCACGCTCTGGGGGCGTGTGTACGGTCCGTACCATGCGTACCCCTACATCCACACTCCAATGGTGGTACGGGCCGTACCCACGCTCTGACGGCGTGGGTACGGCCCGTACCACCATTGGAGTGGTGATGTAGGGGTACGCGCCGTACCCAAGCCCCCAGAGTGTGGGTACGGCCCATACCACCATTGGAGTGGTGATGTAGGGGTACGCGCCGTACCCACGCTCTGGGGGCGTGTGTGCGGTCCGTACCACGCGGACCCCTACATCCACACTCCAATGGTGGTACGGGCTGTACCCGCGCTCTGAGGGCGTGGGTACGGCCCGTACCACCATTGGAGTGGTGATGTAGGAGTACATGCCGTACCCACGCCCCCAGAGCGTGGGTACGGGCCTTACCACCATTGGAGTGGTGATGGAGGGGTACGCGCCGTACCCACGCCCTCAGAGCATGGGTACGGCCCGTACCACCATTGGAGTGGTGATGGAGGGGTACGCGCGTACCCACGCCCTCAGAGCGTGGGTACGGGCCGTACCACCATTGGAGTGGTGATGGAGGGGTACGCGCCGTACCCACGCCCACAGAGCGTGGGTACGGCCCGTACCACCATTGTCGTGGTCACGGGTACGCGTCCACGTCCACTTCCGTTGCGCGTACCCCTACGTCACCACTACAATGGTGGTACGGGCTGTACCCACACTCTGGGGGCGTGGGTACGCCGCGTACCCCTCCATCACCACTCCAATGGTGGTACAGGCCGTACCCACGCTCTGGGGGCGTGGGTATGGCGCGTACCCCTCCATCACCACTCCAATGGTGGTACGGCCCGTACCCACGCTCTGGGGGCGTGGGTGCGGCGCGTACCCCTACATCACCACTCCAATGGTGGTATGGGCCATACCCACGCTGTGGGGGCCTGGGTACGGTACGTACCACCATGGTCATGGTGAAGGGTACGCGTCCACGTCCACTTCAGTTGTGACGGTACGTAGGGGTTGGTGGACACGCCCCCCCGAAGTGACCAGACCCTGGAGGTCATGTATGTACAGGACATATTTACATTTTTACTTGGGCGGGGGTTATGATGCTGCCCCTGGCCCCCCCCTTTGCCCCTGGGTGTTGTTCTGACCTTCTGCGGCGTCGCCGTGGGTTTCTGTGCACCAGGTCGTAGGCTAGGAGGGCCGGGATGACATGTAGGATGGGGTCCATGGCTGTCCGTCGCAAACCGGGGCTCCTTGATCGCGTCGTCCTCAATTTCCCAGCAGTTTTTGGCTCCCGTAAAAAATGCTACGTGCGGAGTGACGTAGGCACGAATCGTACTTGCTGGTCCGTAAAACGCTGCCTGACTCCGTCCGGACGTCACGTACGCGATGTCCCGGATCGGAATTGTGGGTATTTTTTCGCCGCACGTAGTTTTGTCCGATTCGTACGGAAATGGTATTTCTGTATGAATCATACTTGCTGCTTTGTAAGGAGGATTTCCCGGGTACGAGTCGTATGGGGAATACGCTCCGTACGACCATTCGTACCCGGGTGTTACAGGATCGGAATCGGCACCTCTATGTTTACTTTATTATTAAGTATGTAATTGATTATTAATTATGTAATTTGTGTAATCTTATATTTTAGTTATATTTTAGGTGTGGGCTGCTGGGTTTCTAGGGGTATAGGGTGGGAAGTTAATTAAGTATTAATTAATTAACAAATAATTATTATTCTTTTTTATTTATTGATTATTAATTGTTTACATTATGGAATACTGATTAGTTATATAAGGCAGTTTGGTATGTAAGGGTATAGGATGGGGTGGTTATTAAGTAGTAATTATTATAATATTTTAATTAAATGTTTTATTGATTAATAATTATGTAAATTGTGTAATAATTATATATTTTAGGTGTGGTCAGCTTGGTTGGTAGGGTTATAGGGTGGTTAAAGGGTGATACTTATTTAACAATTAATTATTAATTGTTAATTCATTATGTAATTGATTATCAATTATATATATTATGTTATTATTAATTATTTGAGTGATATTTTAGGTATGGTTTACCAAGTTTGTAGGGGTATAGGATGGCAAGTTAAGTAATAACTAAATAGCAATTGTTCTTTAATTGAAAATTCAATTAATATTTGGTTTATACATTTTGTAAATTGTTTGATTGTTTTTAGTTTTTATATATATTATGTTAAGTAATAATGTTTATAATAAGAGTTTTATATTTTTCTACTAAATTAATAGGATTATTTAAATATGTAATGTGTTTGAAGCGAAGTAGTTTAGCTACTGTTTCTTAGACTGGAGTTGAAATAGTTAATTTAATCACTAATTAGTGGAAATATACAATTTAACCCCTCCGAAGTCCAACGCTTTCCCTGCTGTTGCACAGACTGGAGTGGGAATAGTAAATCTTACCCCTCCGAAGTCCAACGCTTCACCTACTGTTGCAGAGACTGGAGTGAGAATAGTAAATCTTACCCATCCACAGTCCAGTATTTTCCCTACTGTTGCACAGACTGGATTGAGTACAGCAAATATTGCCCTTCTGAAGTCCAACACTTTTCCTACTGTTGCAGTGTTTGGAGTGGATATAATAAATGTAACCCCTCTGAAGTGCTACACTTTTTCTACTGTTGCATAAACTGGAGTGGAAATAGTATATCTAATTTTCCCAGACTTCAATACTTTTCCTAGTATTGGTTAACTATACTTATTATTAGTATTTGTGTATAATTTGGATTTTATATTATTTGTTTATATTATTTGTTTTTACATTTTTAAAATATTGTTTGTAAATGTCTTCTTTTTTATATTTTATTTGTTCTTATTTAATGTTTTGGAATGTAATTGTTAATTCATGTTTCATATGGGAAAAATATGAGTGAATACAAGCTACCATTAACAGCTCAAACAAAATGCTTTGGAGGCTGCTACACCTGCACATAATTTGCTATTTATATATTACATTGTCTTTGTGGCTTGTCTAACATAGGCAGTACCATCTTACCCATACCCAAGCAATTTTTGAAAATCTATGGGGCATAAAAAAATCGAGATAGAATTTAGCCAGTGGCCCGTCAGTTCGAAACAGAAAATGATGGTGAAGCAACAGGTTTACTGTATTTTGTACTAGACGCTGTCCCCTCAATATACGAGGTGGGAATAAAGAAAGACAGCTCAGACTCATGGAATTTATCTATATCATTCAGTTAAACACCAAAAATCAGTGGGGTCTCAATATTGAGGGAGACCTATACACCTGTAGATAAACTAGTACTAAGTCAGCACTTCTCTAATTTAAAGAAAAAAAAATTGTGAAATGTTTATAAGGTTTTTAAAAATACAACAGAAGCACTTTGCACTGAGCACTTTATTTAGTTGTCAGCATAGATCTCGTTAGAAAGAAAGGCATACTTTAGCTTTTGCAGTTATTGATGGATATAAAGCCCACTTGGGCACAAGTGCTCTACCCGGCTCAATTTTGAATTCATTGAAATTGGGATGACCTATTTTAAAACTGTCTGGGTAACTGATGACAATACAATAGAGATATATATTGTTCTTGGCAAACATAAACATTCAGTATGAAATATTATTTGCATTAATTTTTGTTATTTTACCTGTGTGCTGATTGTTATAGGATGGTTCTTATAAACGGAATATATTGATTTAATAATGACATCTATTTAATTTTAGGACATATCCTGCTATTCCATGCATTTTATGCTTTTTATATGCATGAAATATAAGAACATGGTTTTGCCATATTATGCGAATATTTATAAATTATCGCATGAATAATTTTTATTGTAATTAATTGTATTTCCCTCGAGTACAAAGGCGGTTTAAATTCATTTGATTGATTATGGTTATATTTACAATATAGAACTTCACATATGTGAACTATCGATTATTCAGTGAGAAAATAAAGTCTGTTTTCACTTATTTTTGCACATGTCACAGTTTCACTATATATAAGGAAAAATATGGCACCGCCTTATCGGTGAACAAGGCTGGTTTCAGCCGAAACGCATTCGATGTAGCACGTCAACAAAATTTCAAGTCCTCACAAGGCGTCATCGTTCTTTTTTTCGAAGAGGAAAACTTTTTGTATATATGTCTATATATATGTTTCCAAAAAGTCCCCCAGATATGAGGCCGCACTCCAGAGCAGGTAAGTGTCACCACTTTTAATAAAAACAGACTGATTCACACCCCGTAATGGTGCCCCCCTGGCATGACGCGTTTAGAGGATTCCAACCTCTTCCTCAGATGCCAGAAGCACGAGCAGTCAATATCGCGTACATCTGCACTGTCCTCGCATGCTATTTCTTCAATTACTAATTGGCCTCTGGTGTGCCGTTTCACCGATGCATGTTGGGACCTGCAGTTTTATTACGCCGCTTTCATCCCTCTGGTGGTTCGAGTGCTCGTGCAAAATGAAGGGGCCAATCCTCAGCTCTCCATTGAGCCCCCGAGTGAGACGCAGACTGTTTAATTTGTGTATCCTGCTCCGCCGATCACAGAGGAAATAGTTCCCTGCGCAGACCAGCCCAGTCCAATGGAGGTGCGTCGCCTCCACGGCCTGGCAGCGCCGTGAATACTTGTTTCCAAAAAGTCCCCCAGATATGAGGCCGCACTCCAGAGCAGGTAAGTGTCACCACTTTTAATGAAAACAGACTGATTCACACCCCGTAATGGTGCCCCCCTGGCATGACGCGTTTCGAGGATTCCAACCTCTTCCTCAGATGCCAGAAGCACGAGCAGTCAATATCGCGTACATCTACACTGTCCTCGCATGCTATTTCTTCAATTACTAATTGGCCTCTGGTGTGCCGTTTCACCGATGCATGTTGGGACCTGCAGTTTTATTACGCCGCTTTCATCCCTCTGGTGGGTCGAGTGCTCGTGCAAAATGATAGGGCCAATCCTCAGCTCTCCATTGAGCCCCCGAGTGAGACGCAGCCTGTTTAATTTGTGCATCCTGCTCCGCCGATCACAGAGGAAATAGTTCCCTGCGCAGACCAGCCCAGTACAATGGCGGTGCGTCGCCTCCACGGCCTGGCAGCGCCGTGAATACTTGTTTCCAAAAAGTCCCCCAGATATGAAGCCGCACTCCAGAGCAGGTAAGTGTCACCACTTTTAATGAAAACAGACTGATTCACACCCCGTAATGGTGCCCCCCTGGCATGACGCGTTTCGAGGATTCCAACCTCTTCCTCAGATGCCAGAAGCACGAACAGTCAATATCGCGTACATCTGCACTGTCCTCGCACGCTATTTCTTCAATTACTAATTGGCCTCTGGTGTGCCGTTTCACCGATGCATGCTGGGACCTCCAGTTTTATTACGCGGCTTTCATCCCTCTGGTGGGTCGAGAGCTCGTGCAAAATGAAGGGGCCAATCCTCAGCTCTCCATTGAGCCCCCGAGTGAGACGCAGACTGTTTAATTTGTGCATCCTGCTCCGCCGATCACAGAGGAAATAGTTCCCTGCGCAGACCAGCCCAGTCCAATGACGGTGCGTCGCCTCCACGGCCTGGCAGCGCCATGAATACTTGTTTCCAAAAAGTCCCCCAGATATGAGGCCGCACTCCAGAGCAGGTAAGTGTCACCACTTTTAATGAAAACAGACTGATTCACACCCCGTAATGGTGCCCCCCTGGCATGACGCGTTTCGAGGACTCCAACCTCTTCCTCAGATGCCAGAAGCACGAGCAGTCAATATCGCGTACATCTGCACTGTCCTTGCACGCTATTTCTTCAATTACTAATTGGCCTCTGGTGTGCCGTTTCACCGATGCATGCTGGGACCTGCAGTTTTATTAGGCCGCTTTCATCCCTCTGGTGGGTCGAGTGCTCGTGCAAAATGAAGGGGCCAATCCTCAGCTCTCCATTGAGCCCCCGAGTGAGACGCAGACTGTTTAATTTGTGCATCCTGCTCCGCCGATCACAGAGGAAATAGTTCCCTGCGCAGACCAGCCCAGTCCAATGGCGGTGCGTTGCCTCCACGGCTTGGCAGCGCCGTGAATACTTGTTTCCAAAAAGTCCCCCAGATATGAGGCCGCACTCCAGAGCAGGTAAGTGTCACCACTTTTAATGAAAACAGACTGATTCACACCCCGTAATGGTGCCCCCCTGGCATGACGCGTTTTGAGGATTCCAACCTCTTCCTCAGATGCCAGAAGCACGAGCAGTCAATATCGCCTACATCTGCACTGTCCTCGCACGCTATTTCTTCAATTACTAATTGGCCTCTGGTGTGCCGTTTCACCGATGCATGCTGGGACCTACAGTTTTATTACGCCGCTTTCATCCCTCTGGTGGGTCGAGTGCTCGTGCAAAATGAAGGGGCCAATCCTCAGCTCTCCATTGAGCCCCCGAGTGAGACGCAGACTGTTTATTTTGTGCATCCTGCTCCGCCGATCACAGAGGAAATAGTTCCCTGCGCAGACCAGCCCAGTCCAATGGCGGTGCATCGCCTCCACGGCCTGGCAGCGCCGTGAATACTTGTTTCCAAAAAGTCCCCCAGATATGAGGCCGCACTCCAGAGAAGGTAAGTGTCACCACTTTTAATGAAAACAGACTGATTCACACCCCGTAATGGTGCCCCCCTGGCATGACGCGTTTCGAGGATTCCAACCTCTTCCGTAATAAAACTGCAGGTTCCAGCATGCATCGGTGAAACGACACACCAGAGGCCAATTAGTAATTGAAGAAATAGCGTGCGAGGACAGTGCAGATGTACGCGATATTGACTGCTCGTGCTTCTGGCATCTGAGGAAGAGGTTGGAATCCTCGAAACGCGTCATGCCAGGGGGGCACCATTACGGGGTGTGAATCAGTCTGTTTTCATTTAAAGTGGTGACACTTACCTGCTCTGGAGTGCGGCCTCATATCTGGGGGACTTTTTGGAAACAAGTATTCACGGCGCTGCCAGGCCGTGGAGGCGACGCACCGCCATTGGACTGGGCTGGTCTGCGCAGGTAACTATTTCCTCTGTGATCGGCGGAGCAGGATACACAAATTAAACAGTCTGCGTCTCACTCGGGGGCTCAATGGAGAGCTGAGGATTGGCCCCTTCATTTTGCACGAGCACTCGACCCACCAGAGGGATGAAAGCGGCATAATAAAACTGCAGGTCCCAGCATGCATCAGTGAAACGGCACACCAGAGGCCAATTAGTAATTGAAGAAATAGCGTGCGAGGACAGTGCAGATGTACGCGATATTGACTGCTCGTGCTTCTGGCATCTGGGGAAGAGGTTGGAATCCTCGAAACGCGTCATGCCAGGGGGGCACCATTACGGGGTGTGAATCAGTCTGTTTTCATTAAAAGTGGTGACACTTACCTGCTCTGGAGTGCGGCCTCATATCTGGGGTACTTTTTGGAAACATGTATTCACGGCGCTGCCAGGCCGTGGAGGCGACGCACCGCCATTGGACTGGGCTGGTCTGCGCAGTGAACTATTTCCTCTGTGATCGGCGGAGCAGGATGCACAAATTAAACAGTCTGCGTCTCACTCGGGGGCTCAATGGAGAGCTGAGGATTGGCCCCTTCATTTTGCACGAGCACTCGACCCACCAGAGGGATGAAAGCGGCGTAATAAAACTGCAGGTCCCAGTATGCATCGGTGAAACGGCACACCAGAGGCCAATTAGTAATTGAAGTAATAGCGTGCGAGGACAGTGCAGATGTACGCGATATTGACTGCTCGTGCTTCTGGCATTTGAGGAAGAGGTTGGAATCCTCGAAACGCGTCATGCCAGGGGGGCACCATTACGGGGTGTGAATCAGTCTGTTTTCATTAAAAGTGGTGACACTTACATGCTCTGGATTGCGGCCTCATATCTGGGGGACTTTTTGGAAACATGTCTATATAGATATATATATATATACACACACACACACACATATATGTATATATATATATATACATATATATATATATATATGTATATATATATATATATATATATATATATATATATATATATATATATATATATATATATATATACATTTTGTGCTTGTAATAGTAAATTTAGGGAATTAAACAAAAATTAAAATACTGTAAAATATATATTTTTATTAGTTGTGTTACATTATATGTATTTCTGTATGTATATTTCAAAAGACACTCCACAAGCAATGTATATCTTATCACATAGAAAGCTTGTGCACTCCAGCCACGTGCAGTTTGAAGCAATTTATTACATGCTTATCCCAAAGTTTACAGATTAAACCCAATGTGTTTATGAGTGTGTGTATATATGTGTGTATATATATATATATACATATATATATGTGTGTGTGTGTTTATATAAGTATATTTTTAAAGATTTAAATATTAGTGAGACTAATATTAGCTATCCCAAAGTTCCCAAATTTAAGTGGAGAGCAGCTCCTATATATGCGCAGTATTACAGCTTTGGAACGGCAAAACACCATCCAAGTCAACCTGCAATGCACAAAAGCGACCCGTGCCATGTGTCTCGCTCTCATCATAGTTTTTGAGAGGTATAGCTCTCCGAAGAGCTCTGATGAGAGCAAGACACGTGTCATGGGTTACTTTCGTGCATTTTATATTGGCTTGGATGGTGTTTTGCAGATCCAAAGCTGTAATACTGTGCCTGGAGTGGTAGGAGACTTGTCATTTGGCAGCTCGGCATGGATAGCGCTTTGATAATCTTATGCATAAAGATTTTGCTGTTTATATATATGTGTGTGTGTGTGTGTTTATATACTGTGGAGTGAAAAGTAATAAAATATCTATCTGCTAGAGACTACTAGCCGCAGATTCCTTCACGTAGAATTCTCCCCAGGCGTGAGACTGGATCCGTAAACTTTTTTGCCACAGCATCCCTGCACGCTGGGGGCGGAGCGACATCACGCGGGTCGCATCCCCGAGCCCCTCTCGGTCCTTTGACAAGGTGGTCCTGTCTAAGCCGAGGTGACGCCGCTATGGCGCCGGCAGCAGCTGGACCGTGCGGAGCCACAGTGGTCGATGGACCGTCCTCGTCCCGCTCCGGGTCGAGGCCGAGGGCAGACCCCTCGACCCTCTCCGGGCCCCTCTCGTCCCTCCCCACAGGCGGCTGCCTCGTCGGAGGGCGAGTCGGAGGTTGAATTGTCCCTGGCACCGCCACATGGGTTGCCAAGCGATCTTCGCCTCATTCTGGTCCGCGGCTGCCAGAGGGCTTCGTGCCACTCCCCAGGCCCGTCTCGTTCCCCCACGCAGGTGGCTGCCTCGGCGGGGGTCGGGTCGGCGTCACTCCAGCACCGCCCCAGGGCCGGTGCGGCTCCAGCTCTACTCTGGTCTCCGCTCCGGTCCACGGTGCGGGGGGACTTGGAGGTACCTTGTCTGGTGACACCGGCTGGTGCCGACGTCCTACCTCATGCAGCGGACTCTATGGCTCGGCGCAGGGGTCGTACCGCGGATTTTTCATCGGACGCTCCTTCTTCTCCAGAGGCAGGCCGTATATTGGTGTCGTCCTCCCCGGAGACTGGTCGCTGTGTGGTGTCTTTTTCACCGGCGTCGAAGGGCGGCTCCCCGCCCTTCCTGAGGCAGAGGTGTTCGTCGGAAGAGCGGCAGGTCCCTCATTCTTTGGCTCCATCTGACTTCCAGGTCTGGCCCTTGCCTGCCCCGCTTGGCCTCGGGGACGGCCGCCTTAGTTTGCAGCCGTCGCCCACGGAGAAGCTGCTTTCTCCACCGCGGGGCCCTACTGAGGCGGGTGTCTTTCCCTTCACCCCTCAGCCGCCAGCCCCATTTTTGCGGACTGTTTTTCCCTCCCTGCCGCCACTGTTGACTCCGCTGTCCCTAGAGGCCCGTTGGCTGGACTCTTGGGGCCCTTAACACCTTGTGTGTGCTGGTTAGGGCCTCCTCCTGTTTGTGGGACTCGGCTGAGTCTCTGGGATCTGCAGCGTCCCGGGAGTCTCGCCTGGTGGACTTACGGCATCATGCATTGGATGGCCAGGAGCTTGCGGCGTTTATTCTCCGCACCGCTCTGGACATCTCAGAGGTGCTTGGCCAGGTCATAGCTTCCTCAGTCGCTCTCCGTCGCCATGCTTGGCTTTGGGACGGAGTATTCCCTGAGAATACTCGGGAGCGACTCATCGACCTTCTGTTTGATGGCAGCCTATTGTTCCATGCCCCGGCCAACACCGCCATCCAAAGGCTCTTGGCAGGGCTCTGTCCTCCTCCTCCACCTCCGCCTTATCCTCCTCCTCCTCCGTCCCCTCCTCAGTGACTTCTGAGTTGGGGTGATTCTGGGCCTCCTTAAAGCTGGCTATTCTGTCTGTGCAGTGTGTTTTCTGGCCGTTTACGTCCTTCCTTGGGACTTTGGCATTGTTGGCTGCTTGATTGCCCTTGTGTTGATTGTGTTTGGTTCTGCAGGAGTTGTTGCGCAGGCTTGACCCTGAGATTGGACCTTCTGCTTTGCTTGGGCTGCTTGTCAAGCCTTCAGCGGGGGTGTTTTTCCCCGTGGCTCTTTTGTTTTTTCCTCTGCTGCGGAAGTTCTTCCAAAGAGGGTTCCCTTATCTTGGGACTTAACATACCCTATGTGGGGTAGTGGTAGCCGTTATATGGCTTGTGCTCTGCTAGAGGGTTCTGGTCGCCTTCGGGTGCCTGTTTTCCATGGCGTTTAGGTAGGTTGCTTTTGCTTCCTGAGGTCGTGTGCGTGGCCATGCGTAGTGGTGGCCCGGGCATCTCCTCCTCTCCCTGCTCCTGTCCTGAGTTCTGGGATGAACCTGTGCCTCCCTTGCCGGGCATCGCTTACTCGGCCTTCCTGGGGCATCCGGCTGTTTTTTTGCTTCTGACTTTGACTGCCGGCGCTGTTCTGGCTGGCAGGCCGTTCTCCATCTGGAGTGGGTTCGCCTTCTTTTCCATAGTTTCCTTGGGCCCACTAGGCTTCTTCTTCTTTTCCTTCCGCTTTTCCTGTCTTAGCATTGGGCGGAAGCTATTTTGCCTTGTGGGGGAGTGGGGTGCTTCGGCCTCTCAGTCCTTGCCCTTGGTTCCTCTGCTGTGAGTGTACAAGCCTCTTCAGCCTTCTTTCCCTCCTACATCCCCTTGGGGTCGGTGGGGTCCTGCTTGTGGGGGTTCCCTTGGCCTGGCAGGGCCGAGGTTCGACCTGGTCCACGGATTTGGTCCCCTGTGGGGCCCTCTGTTCTGCATTGGCTGGTGTGGTCCTTTCGCAAACCTTCCTTCCCAGGGGGTATTGCTAGGGTATCTATTCTACGTGAAGGAATCTGCAGCTAGTAGTCTCTATCAGATGTACGAGTTACTTACCTTCGGTAACGATGTATCTGGTGGAGACGATTCTAGCCGCAAATTCCTTCATGGCCAGCCCTTCCTCCCCTATTCTGAGAGGACCCTTGGGTTGGTCTTCGGTGCTCGCCTCCCGGTGGGGGGCAGTGTCCCCTGTGAGTGCCTTCCTTGTTCTTTACGGGTGACTCCGTCTAGGGCGGTTCTTTCCTCCTTTGGTCCTTTGGAGGACGGGGTTCCGGTGCTCTGGTGCCCTCCTGCTCTGGCTACTCCAGGTTTGGGGGGGATTGCTTTCTATCCCTGTCCTCCCTCCCCTCCCTTCCTTCCATTGCTGTCCTCTGCTTCAGGGTCATCTGGCCTTGTCTTGCCCTCGTCCCTTGTGGGTGGTTGCCCTCTAGGTTGGGGTGACTTGGCGGTTTGTTGTCCCTGTCTGTCTTGAGACTGGTCCCATTTCTTGCTCAGGATGGGAGGGGTGGGTTTCCTACGTGTGCCATGACTTTTACGCATGTTCTTGCCTCCGAGGGACAGGGATGGGAGGTTGTCTATGTGCTGGCAGGGTGACTGCGCAGGTTTCTGCTTGTTCTTCTTCTTTCTTCTTTCCCTGCCCTTGGGATCTGCGGTATTGGCACTACTCTAGTGGTGTTGTTAGTCACTGTTTCTTTCCAATTTTTCTGCTCTTCGCATACTGTTACCATGCTTCCACAGTTTTTTATCTGGTGGTTCCGCGTTGTGGTGCGGAAAAGTTCTCCGAAGAAAATTGACATGGGCGCGCCGGGGCGGGTCTCATGTGACCTCGCTGACGTCACGTACGCGGATGACACTTCGGCGTAGTTGCGTGATGTCGCCCCGCCCCCGGCGCGCAGGGATGCTATGGCATAAAAGTTTCCGGATCCAGTCTCACACCTGAGGATAATTCTACGTGAAGGAATCTGCGGCTAGAATCGTCTCTACCAGATACATCGTTACCGAAGGTAAGTAACTCGTTCACTTGTCCTTGGGAAAGGTTGCCTCCTAAATCTAGGTGTCCTGTAACACAATCCACTTGTCCCTTTGGTGCAATGTAGTGCAGCGACAAATTATGGTAGCAGTCTTATTATATAAAAGCTCTGATAATGGCCTCTCTGATTATACCAGAGCTCATACAATAGTAGAGTTTAAATACTAGCATTTCCCTTATTTTGACACCGTTCTGCAGATCTATATACTGGGTCTGGAGGAAGCAGTGAGCAATAGTTCCCCTTTGTTGGAATGCCCTTCTTAATCATTACAAACCTACTAACTTGCATGTTTTATGGGTTTTCATCAGCCAGTCTCTAATATTTTCCTATATAGAGAAAGGTTGAAAATTTCTCCCTGTTAAGGGCTGAAGTAAAACTTCCTACCGGGGTTGGGGAAAAAAGAAGTAATTGGAGGGAAAGTGAACTTGTTACCCCTCAACAGATTTACACATGAACAAAATCTACACAAGCATATTTGCTCATGCTAAAATGCAGATCTGAAAAAGACAGTTAGTTATAGATTCCTTACCTTAGAATTACCCCCAGACGTCAGACTGCATCCGGAGAATTTTCACTTAGCACTACCCCTGCGATTTGGTGGGTGGTGTCGGTCCCCTCAGCATCCGCCATCGGTGTCGTTGTTGCCAGGATGACGTAGTGGTGCCTACCCAGATGCCTCACATGCACGCTGACATCAGTTATTACTTTTTCTGTTCCAGCCTAGCGCAGATCCTGATAGAGCCACTAAACTTTTTAGACGTTTTGTCGACTTCTTTTTCAAGTCTTCGACTCCTGCTGCACGAGGGATGTCCCAACGCCGGACCAGGTTCAAGCCTTGCTACTCCTGTCACAAGCTGATGCCTGTGACGGACCTGCACCTCGTGTGTCTTTGGTGTCTGGAACGCAACTACGACCCAAAGACGTGCTCCGACTGCCGAGCCATGAATCCAAAGCCTTCATGGGAGCAGTCCCGAAAACTCTTGGAGGCCTGGCGGTCGGCTCGGCGTTGCTCCCAGTTTCGTTCAAGAGGAAGTTCTCGAGGCCGCTCGTGGAGCCCCCACACCTTGCCACTCTAAGTTTTCGAGGTCCTCAGGTAAGTCCAAGCACAAGAAGAAGGCAAAGAAGCACCAGCATTCTTCTCCTTCTCCCCGTCTGTCAGCTCTAAAGCTCCATCTCCGGGGGCCTCCTTCAGGGACAACTCAGCTCCACCCCTCCTTTCTTGAAGCCGGAGCGTCCCCTGCCCAACTTCGTAAGTTCTACGAGGCCCTCCACCTCATCTTTGGGCAGCCCATCTCCGCCGGCGCACCTTTGGGCCCCATGGAGCCGCTCAGGGGTCCTAGGCCTTCGATGCTGGCAGCTCCGGCCCCGGCGCTGGATGGCCCCCACGGACCCAGGCCTGGATCCAGCTCTACGCAGTTCGATCTTACCCAACCTTCACCGGTAACGATCCCATTGACGACGCCCCTGGCTTACGCCGTCCCCATCCTCACCCCCGAGATGGACCCCGACCTGGACCGACGTCGGATCTGACACTGGAGGGTACTTTTGTTTGACAGTTCATCCCTGGTGTTTCCTACCGGCCTGAAGGTGATGATGAGGACTGGGTGGGGTCTCTGGACCCCTTAGCAGACCAGCTGGAATAGCCAGACTGGAGAGAGGTCTTGGAGGGGTGACTCAGCCTGCAGCATCCACTTCTGAACCCTCATTGCCGATCAATGAAGCTCTCACGGACGTCCTCCCAGGCACCTGGTCCAAGCCTGGCACAGGGCCTCCTGTGGAAAGGACGATTGCCCGCCGCCATTGTATGGCCCTGTGCGACCCAGTTTTCCTAACCCAACACCCTTCCCCCGAGAGCTTGGTGGTCCAGGCCTCTTCATCCAAGGGCACATTCTTTCCTGCTCCCTGCAGAATCCTAGAAGCTGTATCATCTTGGGAAGCGTATGTTCTCTTTCTCCGGCTTAGCACTGCGGTCTGCCAATACCCCATGCCTCTTGGGCCGATACTCCCACACCATCTGGGAGGAGGTTGCGCAAGTGCTGCCTCAGTGCCCAGAGAAGGTCCAGGCCGTTCTCTCCCAGGCAATGGCGGATGGGAGAGATTCAGTAAAATTCACAATAAGATATGGACTGGATATTACTGACTCATTGGGCTGAACGATTGCCACGTCGTTAGCCCTTCGGCGCTATGCCTGGTTGAGGACATCTGGCTTTTCGGGGGATGTCCAGTCCACCTTGATGGACATGCCCTTTGATGGCTTGTCGTCTTTTTGGCGACAAAGCAGACTTGGCACTTGAGTGCTTTATAGATTCTAGGGCTACTGCCTTCCCGATCGATCCAGTCTGCTTTTCGTCCCATTCGTGGCTACGGAAGGGGTGCCCAACCACGTCCGGCCCAGCCTAGCCACCGGTAGATGCAAGCTGCCCAGCCTCAGCGTGGCCCCGGACTTGGGACCTAGCCACCTTGCAGGTCTGTGAGCCAGCGGGCAGGCCAGTCCACCCTTTCTCCCCCTGCTGCGGCCTCCAAGCCGTCCTGGTCCGAGCTTTCAGGGCCCTCAGCTGCCGATGGGCGGCATGATTCACCATCACCTTCCCTACTGGCAATCCATCACGTTGGACAGATGGGTTTTGCAAATAGTCTGAAGGGCCTGCTCCCCCCATTTCGAAACTACATCATTGCCACCGTCTTTCGATCGCATGTCTGAGGATCATTTGGCGTTTCTCCGCCAGGAGGTTTTAGCTCTCTTGGCGAAGGGAGCTATCGAGGGGGTCCTTGTGCCAGAAGTAGGTCGTGTTTGCTTTTCCCGCTACTTTCTGGTGCCCAAGAAGAACAAAGGCCTGCGTCCTGTCCTGGACTTCAGGGCCCTAAACCGCTTCCTCCAATACCTATTGGCTTTGCTAATTGTTTATTTTCATGTTTCCTATAATTTTGTTTAAACTGGTTACACTGATTTTCCATTATGAATATTGTTTGTAAATATTAGCATTATCAACACATTTAAATAAATGATGCTTCAAAAAATGGCACCTAAAATTTCACAGTAGTTTAGCAAAACCTTTTATCCTATTTGTATTGTTTATGAACATTTAATTTTGATAGCAAAGAATCATCAATCTTGGTGTCAAGCTTTTGCATATATTTGCATCTAACCTGAGAGCATCCTAGAAGCATTGTACGATGCCTCTATTGTTAAACTTTGCAAATGTGTGTGGACATTTTTATACTGAAACCACTGTTGGTAGTGCAGTGTGAACTTACATTTCCTAAAAGCACTCACCCTAATAATAAAGGCTTGGTATTAATGAACCATAAATAGCAATAACGTATAGACACAAATTTTACCTTAACTGCACACAATTCCCTTCCCTGATCCATACTGTGGTACTGCAATCTGGCAGCCAAAGGGGTTGTTCTGTAGGAGGTAGGGCCTACTTGTCGCCAGGACAAAATAAACATGAAAACTTGTTGCCCTTGACCCCAAACAATATTTAGTGTGTGTCAGGCTATAGGAATTCCTCACCCCTGTTGAGATTTATTTAATTAACATATTATTAATAGTATATATAAAATATCTAAAATGTACTACTTTAAACTGTGTATATATTAAGAAACAATATTGTGTGTATGGTTTTAAAATATTAATGTGGAACAATTGTACTTACCATTATAAGGATAGGGACACAATATTTTTGTACACAATATTTTTGACACAATATTTGTGTTACAAGATATTGTGATTTCGATATTGGGTCAGTGATCCTTATTCAACTGCAGGCCATAAACATTTTTAGCTTCACTTGTTTTGTTTTGAAAGTGTTTTTTCCAAGAAAGCAGTACATGATCAACCATCTGGGCCAGATTTACTAAGATTTTGCATCGAGGTTGCATCACATTGTGGTGCAACCCCAATGCAAAATCGTTTTTGTTATTTACTAAGCCATGCAAAGCCACTTTGCATACTTTAGTAAATACAAAGTATTGACTTGTGTTACCTTGCTTTGGGAAGGCGTTCCATGGGTGGTGCTTGGGCGTTGGCATGCACCCACCAATGGATGTTGGCATATTCCCAGATGTAGAAAGACTTATAATCCTGGTAATGGGGCAAACTGTTAACCTTCCCAGTGAGGCATAACAAGGAGAAGTATCTTTAGTTCTCCTTGTTACTTTCTCTTTCTGTACGTGCTGCGTTCTTCAGCTCACATAGAAAGAGGAATATGTCTCTAAGGATTGTTTTTATGTAGGAAAGTATCCCTTCCTTCACAAAAACAATCTTGCCTATAATGCAGGCACGTCTGCACCCTGGTGCAGGGGTACCTGCGTTGGTGCGAGGCAGCACATAGTGCTCTAGTACTGGGGAGAACGGAAATGCTCCATATTTTTCATGATATGGTTGCTACCCTGTATTATGAATTTGGCTCCCTGATCTCTTTGATAAATCCTAAGTGCTTTGTGTGGTGCTCCTTGGTCAGGGCATCTGCTGACAGTGCACTCCCATTTTCACTACTGCAAGGCCCCCACAGGATAACATTGGGTCACCTTATTGCATTTAAGTCATGTTTGGTGTCTAAAGAATTGTAATTAAAAACCCTCTTTAATAGTAGAGTTGAATTTTAAGCCACAGTTCTGGAAAAGCCGCTTTAAAAAAGTTGACATTTTCTTGTTCCAACCATTGGTGCCTGCATTCTGTATCTTGGGTCACATAACTAGGTGTGGCTGACAATTGGTCATGGTGTATTGCTCCCACACAGTGAGACAAAGGGGAAAAGTTGTTGGCAGAATGGGCCATCTCTGACTTGATGAGGGAGAGGAGCTGTCACCTAACACAGATGCACATCACAAAGACTTTTCCCCCAGCACTCTCATAGAGGTTTGAACACTAGTCTTTTTTGCACCCAGAAAAGCTGGGGCCAGGGCAGTGAGGCTGGATATTCCAAAAACCTCTGGGGGTGAAAAGCTACAGAACCTTCTCCTACTTCAAAGCTGGCACGAGGTATAAATGATGGACCCTCAGACCTAACTCTTCAGTTCACCTCATGACATGTGGAAGAGTCAAAAGGACTGGTGTGCTGCTCTGCTGCAAGAAGGACTGCTACTCTGATGCTCTGCTGCCTGTTGCCCTGCTGCTTAAGTGATAAAGAATGAACCTGCATCTTGAACCCAGGACCCCCAGAGTGGCGGCAAGGGCTAGTAAACTGGTCTCCTGATCAGATCCTCAGGGACAGAAAAGGCCCCAACTACCTTGAACCTAGCCCCTGAGCTCTCTCTGCTGTAAGTCTTTCCCCCCAAGTGGTGCCACCTCAGTCCTGGTCCCTTGGAAGTTGGCCTGAAGGTGCTCTACCAGCCCAGGTGTGGTTTTCTGGGTAGAACCGACCCAGTGCGACACATCTCCTCGCAGCTCCGCATCGGATCCGCCCCTGCGTGACACATCCCCGATGCAGGATATTGGAGCCCACATCTCCTTGGAACTGCCACTGCACTACATATCCCGACTCAGGACTTAGCATCGCAAGCCTCTTTGAGGGCTTCATCAGAATCTCCTCTACATGACGCATCCTCAACTCAGGACTTTTCATCGCCTCCTGCAGCTCCTCAGACCCACAACTGTGCAACACACCGTCAATTCAGGATCTTGCAACACTCCGCAACCAGTATTTAAAGTACTTTATTCAGTGGGCCTAAGTTGGTTCCTGTATCCGGCTCGCACTCCATTGCAGTTGGCCTGAACTTGAGACTGTGTCCTGGTCCGGCACGACCAAATAATTAGAGTTACCTGAGAGTTAAGCACAGGTTAGTTTGAGGTTACATGTGAATTCACCCTGACAGGAATTTTGGTTGTTGCTTAAATATCTCCTCAACCAGTGACCCAATTGCCTATAGTTGCATAGATAGATAGATAGATAGATAGATAGATAGATAGATAGATAGATAGATAGATAGATAGATAGATAGATAGATAGATAGATAGATAGATAGATAGATAGATAGATAGATAGATAGATAGATAGATAGATAGATAGATAGATAGATAGATAGATAGATAGATAGATAGATAGATAGATAGATAGATAGATAGATAGATAGATAGATAGATAGATAGACAGAATTTGAAAATGTGAAAGACATACAAGCAGGACATGCATACTAAAATGATTCACAAGTATAAATGAAGTCCTCAATTAAAACACATACCAATATGACATACAGGACATACAGGAGTTCAGTTATATATGAACTTCATTGCAGGCACTGAACAGGCTCCCTTATGAGGCAAGATCACAGCTAAAAATTGCCTTCATGACACACAAAGCCCTGCACTTCAACGCACCAAAGTATCTAGCCAATCAACTGGAATTACCAGGCTGTAGCAGAACTATGAGAAGCACCGACACCTTGCTATTGAAACCGCAAAACTTTCGGAAAAAGAAAACCTACAGTGAGGGGATTGTGGACAAGCACTACTCAGGAGTCTCACAGATAAGAACCGACCAAATGATGGCGGCGCCGTGTTGCGGGGATTCAGCACATACACAGAACTATGTGCAGGAAAACAGGACCTCGGTGTATAGGGGCTGTGCCTTCCTACCACCTTAGTACCCAAAATCCCAAAACTCACCAGCTATAGTGTCTCATTCGTTCTCCTACATAATCACGAAGCTACAAATGATTAGACAATCCAGAACACAACACTCCCAACTCTGTCAGGAATCTAGCAGATAACGCGAAAAGCAGATATTTCTCATGTGAAAGGCATACACAGTGTCTTGCAAAATAAAGTCATGTAGTAACGTGCGCAAAAGCAGCATCATGTCAGCAAAGCTCATGCCAACTTAGCAATGTTGACAAAGACCCTAATGGCCATATAACTATGCTGTATGCTGTAGTGGGCAGAAGCAAAATGTGAATTATGTTATATTATGTTATATTGATTTGTGTAGCGCACTAATCACCCCATAGGGTATCCAGGCGCTTGGGCTAGTGTGTAGGTGTGTGGTCCCCAAGGTATTTACCCAAAGAGCCAAGGCTACAGCTTCTTGCCGAACTCAAGAAGTGAGAAGGAGCCAACAAGTGACCAACTGATGAAGAGTGCCAGCCAAAAGCGTATAATTTAATACATATAATTTTAATAAAATCAAACAGCTTGGCTTTGGCTGATGAAGTCACACATGAAATTAGTTTTTTTGTCTTGTATAGGACTATTGGGCTCGCATTCCTTTTAGCAAATGTGTGCACAAGGTTCGTAAATTACGGACCAATTAATTTTCTTGAACATGTCATTTAGTTCAAGTATCTTTATTGTTTTTTTTAAAAAGAAGTACATTTGCAATACAATAGCAATACATCAATTCAGAGTCAAGAATATAATAATAAGGCATTTAAAAAAAGAAGGACTTCATGACAAAGAGCTAATGGGCTAGGATAAAAAGAGGCTAGGATAAAAAGATGTCAAAGTTATCATATAAAAATGATCAGATAAATACCATGACAAATACAAATATTGTAAATTCATCAGATATAAAGCCCAGGGATGTGGAACAGATAACGCACCTAATATATCGCAACAAAGTAATGTGTTAGTTGCATTGATTAATAGAAAAGATATATCAGCGAGAGGAAAAGAGGTGAAAGAAGATAGGAGGGGAAAAAAGAAGAAAGAGGAAAGAATACTAGAGAAAAGGAAGAAGGATAACATGGTATATACTTTGGGTCTACTGCAGTCCTGGTCAACGTAATCTTATCACAATATTAAATATATGATTTTCCACCAATTCTTATGCATAATTTTCCTTCCTGTATTCTCATTTTTGTGTTTTTATAGTCATAGTAATAATGCCTTAGAGGCTGATTTTCAATACAAAATGTACTTCTCCCACATCACAATAATTTCAATATCTTCATGCAGTCCCCATGCATATGCAGTTTTTATTCAAATGTATTTTATTGAGCTTTCACCGTACAGGTGAATCCAATATTATTACAGTTGCTTCCCGCTCCTCAAAATAAACAGGATAGTTTCTGGCTGTCATTGAATTATGCTAATAGCTTATACTATTCGTGGTTGTGTTATTTGTTTTTTGCTGAGTTTTATATAGCGCAAACTTGACCCTAAGGTATCGGGTATCAGAGCGCTTTACATGAGCACCAGTTGTGTTGCAGACGGACACATTTATTTTATTTAAGCACGGGGAGTTTAAGTGATTTGCCCAGTTCCCAGCTCTGAGGTCCACCGCACTAGCTTTTAGGCCATATCCTCTCCCAGAATTCAAATAATGGTGATGGCAGAAGACAGCAGGTGCAGTCATCGGAGAGCAAGTTATCCTATTGTGAGACCCATGCTTGTGCAGTTGACAATCTTGGAATTACATTTTTTACCATAAGTATAACAAAAATTAGTCTGGTAAAGCCAACATTGGAGAGCCCGCCTTCACATCCACTTGCTGCAATTTTTTGTATTCACTATTTGAAGTGGTAAACACTGGTAAAGTATTTCAAGAACATTCAAAGGTGTATGCCTGAGTTGTGTGCTCATTGGCGGACATCTTCATATGATTTTGAAATGCTTTATTACTAACTACATGTTTGCAACACAAGAATTTGCAAACCCAATGCGATGCTTATTGGCTTTGCCATTGCTTGTTTATAAAATATTCAACAATAAGTTTTTTTCAGCAGTTCATCAATTCCTTCATTATTGTTTATTGAGGTGTTTCAGAATAATTGGTGAAATTCTTACAGTGTTTACGTTTAAAACCAAGTCAATTTTAATCCCCTGCAACTATCTCTAATGCTTTTTTATAGCGACTCATAATACAGCGGGATGCTTTAAAGGAGACCAACGAAGAACTCAGGTGCTCACAGATTCAACAGGATCATCTGAATCAAGCTGGTACTTTTATTGAACCACATTTATTTTGTATTTTGATTGAATGGTAAAAACAAAAAAAATTGATTAGTACATTTTTTTAGGTGCTGCTGGAGTATCCGGTTATGCCAACCTTGCTGCTGAAATTCTGCCTGTGGAGTACAGGTAGGGTATTATGTGTGTGTTGACCACGTGATAATTGGACTGGTCAAAATAGGCAACTTATCTTATTAATTTCAGAGAGACCTCTGTACCATTTAAGTACCCCATTGTTTACATGCACCTACTTCTCTGTGTATGAGAGGGGCTAGATTGTATTGTGCAGCAAAGAAAACAAGCATTATCAAAGCTAATAAGCTTAGCTATTTTTAATGTGCTTCTTCATTGACTAGCGAGTTTGTGTGTGTGGCTGTGTGGAGAGTTAATTTTTCAAAGGTTGCATGGATGAGTGACTACATGAGTGAATGGAAAGTTAATTGTCGAGTGAGTGCATGAAATGATTGATGGTTGAAGAAGCAAGTTCATGAAAGTGAGGTTGAGGTTGAATATGTATGTGTATGCTAAAGAGGTGAGTGAATGGATGAATAAGGGAGGGTATGCATGGGTATGCATGGGTGGCACCAGGCACGTTGCAGTAATATCACAAGTTGACGCTTCAGACATCTGTAGTAATAATGTTATAAAAATAGCAGTACAAGCATAACACCAGGGCTTAGCATCATTTGGCCAAGAATATCCACAATATGTTAAGAGTTACCACCATTATGACAGTGCAGTCAGCGCTCAAGCGGTAGGCATCATGGTAATATTTTCATTCACAAATCTTCACTGTCGCATAGATTATTTTGCTCATTAGTGATATCTATACCACTATTATCAAATCGTCAGTTTATGTTCAGATTTCCATCATCAGTCTGTAATCCTAGTTTGTGGTCAAATGTTCCCCAACATTGAGTAATCATTAATCCTTAGTGCATGCTCAGATTAGTCCCACAGCTTTGTGAAATTTACTTAAGGTTTAGATTTGCACAATTACTAATTAATTTAAAAAATATGTTCTAATTTGCTCCATCACTATGTAATCATAGTGCATAACCACATTTTTCCAGTAATACTCAATGCTTCCTGATAGTTGCACTTTCTTTTAGATATCTTGAGTGCCTGGACAGCTTTGTAAAATTTGGCGTGGTGAGCAAAATAACAATGGATTAAACCCAGATCTGTGACTGGAGGTGAATGTTTTGCCAATGTTCAACATTCCGTCCATCATCTTGTGTGTTTTGCTGTTCGCCCTATGTGGGAAGGACGTGGGCCCCGTGCTCACTATGCCACTGGATTCAAGCAATCCTGGCTGAAGAGGGGTGAAACCCCGAAACCGGTCCTAGGTTGCTTGATTCCGGTCCACGGAAGACATGGCTTGGCAGTTCGGGCTGGACTGTTCCCATGAGGCACAGGGTCAAGACTGATTTGCATATGGTCATGTCTGAACTGGGGTGGCGTGGTGAGCAAAAAACAATGGATTAAACCCAGATCTGTGACTGGGGGTGAATGTTTTGCCAATGTGCAACATTCCGTCCATCATCTTGTGTGTTTTGGACAGCTTTGTGGCATCAGTCAGAATTCTTGACTGTGTGAACATATTTACACAAGCATCGTTTTACCTTACGCCAGTGCCCCCCATTTTATCTTCCCATGAATACCTCAGAGAGGGGATGAGGGCAATGCTACAGACTGCATATAGGTTTAATTCCTCTGCCAAAGCATAGCAATAGAGGTTTACAGTGGTTAACTTGCAGATTTGATGGCGGAACCACTGCGTTAATCCGTGTTGGGTGCCCAGACAAACTACGGTGTATGGTGCACACCAGCTGATCTGCCTGCAATGTTTTAGTCACTTGAACAGAGGCAAAATCTCACAGCCGCTACTGCCACTGACAAGGCAGCCAAGTACATAGTTGGGCACTGCTGCACGAACTGAAATGTCAGTGGTTGTTATAGCAACTTCCTAAGTCCAAAATGGTCACTGATTCTGAATGAAGCACCTATCCTCCTGTGTAATTTCTCCAGTGTATTTCATATGAGGTGATGGAGTTTCTCATTGCAGCAGTAGGGCCTTCTAAAAGTGTAATATATTCTAGCAGTGGCATTGTTTTCTCTAGATTTTATCTTATCAGATCACTTGAACCCCCTCAAAATGAAGTAGTGAACATTCACGAGTTTGCGATTATGCTAGAGGAGAACGACTGGACATTAGAATAGTAGGAAGAGGTACTGTACGAAACTGGGCTTTTGTTGCAGTTGTCCCCCCACTTTTTAACTACTAAATGCTCTTTTTCAACTCTGATAGTTCATTGAGGCCTGCTAACCAGACCTCAGTGCCAGTGCTCCTTCCCTAAAACAAGGTGTTGTCTAATTGTGCCACAATTGGCAAAGGACTTTACCCCCCTGTAAGTCCCTAGTAGATGGTACCCCAGGTACCTAGGGCAGGGGTACTAAAGAGGGTCCCTTAGGGTGGTATAACTCCAGCTTATCTTATGCCACCCTAAGGGACCCACATACAAATTCCACACAGACTGCTATTGGAGGCTGCGTTAAATGGTGCAAACGATGAGTGAAAACATTACATGACACACTCCTGTAATGCCAAAGTCACTGCATCTAATATATGGATGTCACCCCTACAGCAGTACTATATTAGGCAGGGTGCAGTATATTTTATGTGAGGACATATCTACATGAGAAAATATGCCCCTGTGATGTCTAGTGCTATTGCTAGATATTGCAAATGGGCAGGGAAGCCATCTTAAAGTATTTAGAGGGTACTGGTCAAAACGAGTTCCCCAGCTACATTATGGTTTCACTGAATCGTGGTGTTTGGTATCAAACACCTCATATTAATAAACCCACACTGATTCCAGCGATGGATTTATTTATACATGCGCCCAGAGTGCACCTTAGAGGTGTTCCCTAAACACCTACCAACTACTAGTGTGCTGGCTGACTGGTCCTGAGCAGCCTGCCACCATAGATAACTTTCTTACCCCCAGGGGTGAGGGCCTATGCTCTCAGGAGGTCAGGAACAAAGCCTGTCCAGCAGAGAGGGTTTACACCCTCTCCAACAGGATGACCTGCAAATTAGCATTACAAAGCAGGGGGCTTCAACGTGCCTGCTCTCTTTGGTATGTGAATCTACCTTGCCCTCAGAGGGATGCCACTACCTGACTGGGGCCCATTTGGCACCACGACAGGGGGAAAAATAGCTATGCAGGGGACATGCACTGCCAGGCTGGACACACGTTTAGGGTGACCAGCTGGAAGTGAATATGACTTTAGAGATTCCACCATCTTGTGTGTGGTGGAATTAGGAATTCTGGGACAGAGTAGTGCCCACTTCCCAAAGTGGCTGTAGTGACCCCAGGAGTGAGTAGACCATCGACTACTTCCCCTCACTCCCCTTAACACAACTAAATTGAGTATTTAGTGGACCCCCTGATACCAGGATTTCAGATTTCTATGGACCAAAAGAAGAAATGGACAAAGAAAAAACAGGTGACCCGAGAACCAAGGAGCACAACTGATTTGCCGCTAACTCTGCCAACCAGCCTGCTGCATCAGACCCTCGTGGAAAAACTGATTCATCCTTGTTAGAAATGGGGGTCCCTAGTTGGCAATGGTATACACCTTTGTCCAAGTAGGGACCCTTGCTTCTAGTCAGGGAAAGGGGTATACACTCCTGAATAACCCATGCTCACCCCCTTGGTAGCTTGGCACGAGCAGACAGGCTTATCTCAGAGGCGGTGTATAAAGCATTTGTGAACACATACAGTAATACAGTGAACACACTACAAATGGACACCACACCAGTTTAGAAAAATAAGTAATCTTTACTAGACTTGACACAAGACCAAACGACAAAAATCCTCAACACTGTAATAAAAATATGACTTTCAAAATGGTAGAAATAGCTTAGTTCAATGTAGATGGTAAAAAGAGACACTTTACTTTCAAAGTACCTTGGATGCGTCACGCAATACAAACAAAAGGGTCGCAGGGAAGGTGATGCGTCGGTTCCTTGCTTCGGAGGAGGTGATGCGTGGGTTCCTTACCTCAGCGCAGGGGAGGTGATGCGTTGTTTCCTTACCGGAGAGGAGGTGATGCGTCGGTTTCTTACTGTGATCCGGTGCGATGCGACAAGATGGCGCCGCGATGCGATGATCCGGTGCGATGCGACAAAATGGCGTCTTTGATGCGATGTGACAACGTGGATGCAATGTGTGCACGCCCGATGGCCGTGCGGCAAATTCGATGATCTTTGGAGCCGCGACAGGCCCTGCGCCACGCTTCTCCGGCGATGCGGCGGCGGCACGCTTTTCTGGTGATCCGACACTCTTCGTCTGCGATGCGACGACGAACAGCTGTGGCACGCTTCTTCGGCGATGCGGAGGCAGCTGCTGCGACATGCTTCTCCTCATTGTGTCGCGCTTCCAGCTCCCAGCGACAGTCTCTAGAGGTCCTGAACAGCTGCAGGTACCTCTCTGTAGGTTAGAATTCCCAGCAAGGAAATTCAGGAGGAGCTGGTGTTGAAGTCTTTGTGTCCCTGAGACTTCAGACAGGAAGCAGGCTCAGTTCAAGCCCTTTGAGATCTTCCTCAAGATGACAAAGCAAACAACAAAGTCCTTTTCTTCTTTCCTTGGCAACAAGTAACCACTGCAGGCCAACCCCAGACAGCAAACAGCACAGGGGCAGTAATCCTCCTTCAGCTTCTCCGGTTTCTTCTCCTTGGCAAAGGTTCCTCTAGATTTCCCAGAAGGGATCTAAAGTTCTGGGGTCTGGGTCCCCCTTTTTATACACACAAATCCTTTGTCTCTGAAGGCAGAGAGTGTCTGTACCTAGTCCAAACCAGTTCTGTGTGTATTCTGCAAGTGCACAACTTCTTCCTTTGTCAGTGTGGGCCAGGGTCATTAGACGCACCACAGGAGTTGGAGCCAGCATTGTGGAAGGCAGGCACAGCCCTATTCAGGCCCACGTGCTACTCCTCCCACCACTCTCAATGCAGATAGGTCTATTCAGCCTAGTGGTGACTCACCCTGTCTCCTGGAGCCACCCCAGCCCCTGTCACTCACAAACCAGACATGCAATATACAACATAGCAGAGGCAGGCTGGATGGTTAGGCAAGAAAATACCTACTTTTTAAAAGTGGTATTTTCAAACACAGAATGTTAAAACCAACTTCACTAAAATATGTATTTTATCTCTCTGAGTTCAGGCATACTAAATTTGTTTTTCTACCATGTTCCGTGGGTCAGTTAGGATTGTAAGATGTTATATTCAAACTGCCCATTCTGGCCTATAGGAACAGGTAGCCTTGCAATAGTGAAAAACGAAAATGGCTGTAATTCACTATCAGGACATGCCACACACACCAGGGCATGTCCTGCCTTTCACATACAATGCACCCTGCCCACAGGAATACCTTGGGCCTACCTTAGGGGTGACTAACATGCAGAAAAGGGAAGGTTTTGGGACTGGCAAGTGTGTGCACTGGCCAAGTCGACATGGCAGTCCCAGACTGCACACAGGCTCTGCAATGGCAGGCCTGAGCCACATTTTACAAGCTGTTTCTGTGGGTGGCACAACCAGTGCTGCAAGCCCACCAGCAGCATTTGATTTACAGGCCCTGGGCACACATGGTGCACTGTACAAGGGTCTGACAAGTAAATCAAATATGCCAATCATGGAGTCACTAATCCATTACAACAATTTACAATAGAGAGCATATGCACTTTAGCACTGATCAGCAGTGGTAAAGTGCCCAGAGTCATAACACCACCAACAACAGGTCAGAAAAAATACAGGAGGAAGGCAAAAAGTTCAGGGATGACCATGCAAAATGGGCCAAGTCCAACAGTCCTGCTGCTGTGCAGACCTCAAGAAACCCAGAGGGCTGCCAGTGCTTCGCATATTGCCAAAGAAACTCCCTTGGAATGGAGGAGCTACTTCCCTGTAGCTGCATGCACCAAAGAAGCAAGACCCGATACACCGACCTGCTGCCTACAGGGACTACTGACGCAGCAGCCAGCCAGGAAGAGGTAGCAGTGCTCCCACAGGTCAGATCCTCCAATTGTAGGGATGCCAGGACCGACCGGAGCCCCATAATACCAATACCTGTGGTACTGGACCCCTTGCAGCAGCCAAGGCTTGTTGTGTCCAGTCCAGACACCTACGCGAAGGAAGACAGACCTGCATGTCGAGAGACTGCAGGGACAGTGAGACCCACATTGTGAATGACCCAGCTGTCCTGTTTGCCCCTCTGCAGCAGAAACAAAGTGAGTCTGTGACCACCGTCACCCTTTGCCTCAAAGCACCTATGCATCCGCGCTCCAGGGCCCAAGTCCAAAAGGGAGGTGGCGTGCCAATGAGCTCCCCAAACCCACAAAAGCTAAGCCCATCCTTGGGTTTTCCCAGGTTAGACTTCCAGTCGCTGCCTGCAGCCTCTTTCTTCAAGGCCCCTCCAACCGTGAGAGACTCCAGCCCCGGATCCGACGGCTAAAGACACCACTGCACCCAAGTCCAAAATCCCAGGGAGAAGTGGACCAAGGGTGTGCCCTACATGCCTGAGGATCACAGTGGTTGAGCCCACCTGGTTCCCCAGTCCCTGCTTGTAGCCACTTTGTAACCAGAGCCTTTTCCCAATTAAGTGAATGGGGCAACCAACGCCATGAAACAGTTCTACACCCTGATGCCCCAGAGCTTCTTGAGGTGACCTGTTGGTGTGACCTTGGACCTTGCCCCATACTTACCTTAAGTCCAGAAGAACAGTCAAATAAGTCATTGTCAAGTGCCTGAATGCAGTACGGTTTCCCCCCAATATGATAACATTATAGCACCCACAAATTGCACTAAGGGCTTTATTACGAGAATGGCAGTCCCAAAACCGCCGTACCTATGGTGGCTGTCCAACCGCCTGATTAAAAGTTTGGCAGTCGGACCGCTACCAGCCCGACACAAGACTGCTGCCACCAACAGCGTCCTGGATCCTGATCCTTTCACGGTGGCAGTGCTGATTCCGGCACCACCGTGCAGATCACAACCTGCCTTTCCAACAAGCTTTTTATGGCAGGGACCCTGCCATGAAAAGGTTGGCCGAAAGGCAGGGGAATGGGCCCCAAACAGGGCCCATGGGGGTGGTGCATGGGGGCACATGTTGTACCCTCCTATGCTTGCATTGTCATGTGTGAACTGTGTGCCATGCACAGCATGATGCATGGTACACAGTGCACCGACATACATGCAGCGCTGGCACGGCATCAGCATGTGCTACAGGCTTTGTATGAGCTGAAGCATGCCGTGGCATAGCCAGCTCAACACCACCAGCCCAGCAGTGTTCTCGTAATATGGCGGTCTGGCTTGACGGCACACTCCCGACCGCCAACTCTTAATTGGACACTAAATGTCAACTTTTGAGAACTGTAAAAATTCATAGCTCGAAAACTACTTACTAGATTCCACTGATCTTGGTATCTAAATTCATCTAAAAGCATGTGTTATTTTTATAAATTGATGTCGGATTTCTTTATTGAGTGTGTGTCTCACTTACTGCCTTTGTGTGTATAACAAATGCTTAGAACTACCCTCTGATGTGCCTAACTGCTCACCCAAACTACCACAAAAGAGGGTCTTTAGGGTGTCATTTGTGCCTCTATAATTCCTTTGGGGTTTGCCTGGACTCTTTACACTTTGTACCTCTTTTTGCTCAACTATATAAAGAGTCAGCTCCCTACATTGGTGGCACAACGGTGGGGTCCAAAGCTTTGCATTAACTTTCCCACTCTGTTAGTATTGTGATTCCACAATAGAATTCACATTTGACTTTAGTTGCTAAAAATATTTTTGGAATTTTTGAATTTCCAAATTTCTAATCTGATCTGTTAGGGCCTTGGTTAAGTCTCCCAGTCCTTTAAATTTAAAAAAGTATCCTAGACAGTTAGGGCCTTTTAAAAAAAAAATAGTCTGGTAGACTTTTTCTGGCCACCAGAGCAAAAGCTGCGAACACTGCATTAGCATATGGAGTCCCAGTCCTGGACATCTGCCAGGCAGCAATGTGGGCTTCCCTGCATACATTTACCAAGCACTACTACCTGGACAGTCTGGTCCGCAGGGACGGGCATTTCGCCCTTTCGGTCTTGCAGGGCTTCCTAGTTTACATTTGACTACAGACCCACCACTAGTGATGGTATTGCTTGGGTATCTATTCAAAGGTAACAAATCTGTGGTTAGAAGTCGGTTAGAAGTCTATATCGGATAAACAAGTTACTTACCTTAAGTAACATCTTATCTGGTAGAGACTATATCTAGTCGCTGATACTGATCACAAAATTTTACCGAACCCAGGGCATTATGCCCGAGATTCTCCAGCCAGACCACAGATTTAGAGGAACTTCATCAGTATCATTCAGGTCCCTAACAATAAATTGACAACTCACTGAGGAAACCCCAGCACCAGATGGCCGTGTAAAAAGGGCGAAACACGTGTTGGCTGTTACCACTCTTTGTGTAATTGACTCAGAATCCTTGTAATGAGTCACAACACTTCTATCTATAAAAAAGCATCAATATGAACAATGCGTACTGGAATTTTTCCGAACAGCACGATTATACTGACATGTCCTGACTTCCCTTTGGAACTTTCTTGCAATTAGGGGGTTAGGGGTTTCCCCCTGTCAAGGACAAGTACCCGAACTGCATTTTGCTCAACTAAGTACGGCCAGTAAGGAATTGGGACCCAACACCTCTTTTCTTTTGGAATTGCTCCCCGACTTACCCATCCTCCCCACTCTGCAGACTGATCTCTAGGGTCTGGGCTGATCCCTTTCAGGGCCCTAGTTTGGACACACCAGTGTCAGTGCACTTCTTGGCTCCGCACTTCTGGCATGGAAAGTCGTGAAAAGTAGCCAACGTTATTGCACCAAGGTGGTTACTATATAGCTGATGCGGACCTCACTTCTGGCACAAACGAAGTCGTTGCATGAAGCCGACCGATGCCACCTACGGGCACTCAGGGGTACTGCTCATGAAAAATCTGACCCCTAGGGAGATTCAGAGGTAAGGAATCTGAGGATAGATATAGTCTAAAGGCCCCCAGTGCCTTGAGTCCCTTAGGGGTGAGTAGTTTGCGCTTTACAAATACAGCATTTAGATTTAGATTTACCAGATAAGATGTAAATGAAGGTAAGTAACGTGTTCTACAGGTTAGTTGTCTTTTTCTCGCTTCTCATTTCCCCCTTTTAAAATGGTTGTGTGATGTAACCACGCATGCTTTTACCACGCATTCCTGTACCACACAGTATCAACAATGCAAGTCTTAACCACGCATATGCCTTTACCATGATTGTCTTTACAACTAATTATGCGTTGTTAAGGCTTGTATGTTAAACACATATCCATGGTTAAGACTTGACAGGTAATTCTTAAGCCCCTGACACATGTCCCCGCCCTGAGTCCTAAAACTACCCCTTCCTCTGGAAAGCCAACCCCCTACTCCGAGCCCTAATAACTTCCCTTCCCCCCAGTCCTAAAAACTACCCAGCCCTCTCCTAAACCCTAAAAACTACCTGACCCCGAGCCCTAAAAACGAGCCCACCCTCCCCTAAGCCCTAAAAACTACAGTGACTCCCCCCTGAGCCCTAAAAACTACCCTGCCCCCGTAACCCTAAAAAGTATTTTGATCCCTGCCCCGCCCTGACACCTAAAACGCCCCCCTCCTTCCTAAAAACCAACCCCCTCCCCAGCCTCGAAAGCTACCCCGACTCCCCAGCCCTGACAACTGCCCCACCCACCTCGAATCCTTAAAACTACCCGACCCCCTAGCACTGAAAACTACCCCCAACCCATACAAACAACCTCCACGCCCCCTAAAACCCAACCCCAACCCCAGCCCCAATTACCTCACCGCATCCTCTGGCTCCCCCAATCCTTCCATCTTCCGCCAGCCAGCAGCTAGACCGCGCACTACCTTAAACATGCATATATGTGGCTGGTCGAAGGAAACCAACAGCTGGAGAGGTACGCTGCGATTTTCGGAGACATAGGGGCACTTTAGGTCCACTTCACCAAGGCCTTTTGATGTCGGAAACAGTTTACCGGAGCAGGTCGCAGTTGAGGGGGTCTCTGTGCAGAGGCTGCAGGCGACGTCGAGGAGTCCGAGAAGGGTCAACCACGATGCACTCGGGCTCTGGAGCGCTGGGGAACCTCGCTGGGACAGGTGGGTCACTTGGACTCGGGCCTGAGACGTCGGGTTCAGAGGTGGAACCGGGAGTAGGAATTTCCGGTTCTTCAGTTCACTGATGTCTTTACTTGAAACTTGTTGCTGGTAAACAGATCCACTGTTCTCGGGAGATCTCGTTCTTTTTCGAAGGCAGGCAGTCCTCCCAGTATTTTGGAGGTCACTGGGCTGCAGGACGAGTCGTCTTCTGGTGCAGGATCATTGAGGGGTTCAGACAGGTCAGTAGGGCTGGGACCAAGTCAGTAGTTCTCTGCACTTTTCTCTGCTGGTGCGACTCTGTGGTGTCAAGCTTTTCTTAGGTCATCAGGAACTGAATTCAGGGTCTGGTTATGCCACCTAAATACTTGATTTAGGGGAGTTACAGGGTAGTGACAGTTAGTGGCCAATGGGCCCATTTCCTGGGGTGTCTACACCCTCAATTATGCCCACCGCCTCTGGCAGAGGCACATAGCCCTAGCCCTGTTTGGATAAGTCCCACTATCTTCAAGATGGTGGACACTGAAAAGTGTGCTTCATTTCACCTCCGGCATCTGAAGAGTGGAGTTGGCAAAGGATGGCACACCTCCTATTCTTGTTGAGTTTTACCGCCTGTATACCCGCCCAAAAGTGGGTGAGCACAGGAGGGGGCTACTGGTCCTTTTAACAGGAGAAGCTGGGGTCGCAGTGCAAAGGTTGGTAGGTTTCAGGGGACCCCTCTAAGGGGTCCTCTATGTGCAATTGTTTATAAACCTGACACTGGAATCAGTGCAGGTTCAATATGACAAGATGTTTGGTACTAAATATCCCATACTTCAATGAAGCCATCATGGAGCTGGGGAACGCGCAATGACAAGTGTCAAGCCCATGTACTTATTATGGCTTCCCTGGTCACTTGCAGTATCCAGTAATCAACATGGATATTGCAGAAGCATATATGCTCATGCAAATATGCCCTCACCGGAGGTATAGTGCTCTCTGCCATAGGGCTAAGGCCTGCTAGAGGGGTGTCTTACCTATATCCTATGCAGTGTCGGTGGACATGCCACACAGGGATGTGTGCATGTCGACTCTTCAGTTTTGTCTGCACCAAGGCACACAGTCTGCAATGGCAGAGTGCAGGGTCTTGGTGAGGGGACCCTAGGGTGGCACAATTTGTGCTGCTACCCTCGGGGTCCCTCTTCAGTGCCAATGCCCTAGATACCAGGGGTACCATTTACTAGGGACTTACAAGGGATACTGATGTGGTGCCAATTGGGAAACAAAAGGTACACTTTAGGGAAGGAGATCTGGCACAGGGGACCTGTTTGGCAGGGTCCCTGTGCACTTCCAGTGGAAATGACATAATTTTCCAGGCAAAATATGGGGGCTAACCATGTCCAAAAGAGGCTCTTTCCTACACATATGTGGATAGATCCTTCCCCAAAACTTCCCCATACTGTCTGAAGTAATGTTATAACTTGAGTGCATACTCTTTTCTGTCCCTTTTCATTATTGTTCATTTATTATTACACATAAGGCAAAAAATCAACTCTAATGATGTTTAAAAATTGACATCATATAGATCTAAAATTTGTTTTTCGTGACACAATGCAATGAGATTGTAATTGCCTCAGACTGGTTTGATATTCGTGGCCAGTTAAAACATGGCTTGGCGAAAAGACTTCATGTTGTCTGTGATCTGTTAGAAAGAAAACATGTCTTTACATTAAATAATGAAAAAAGTATACCTTGGCATCAGTGTTTTTTTTTTTCAGGGAAGTTTTTATTAGACTACAACATGAAAACAAGATGCTCCGCTTGCAGCAAGAGGGATCTGAAAATGAGCGTATTGCAGAACTACAAGGGCAGCTAGAGGATAAACACCGCAAGATGAGCGAACTGGAAACTGAGAACAGGTGATTGTTACTCCTTTTGCACTTCTAACATTTGATGTTCTGGAAATCTATCCTTTGACCCCAACTGCCACTTTTTAGTTTGATGGCATTGGTAGTTGATGTCACTGAACTACAACATCATAGTGTTGTAAGTACAAATCTGCGCTGTGATATACTAGCACTGCACACGTTATGTGTTCATTCATGTGGCACTTTTCTGCTTTTTTCACATTACTGTACATTTATCTTAGAGGCATAGATAATGTATCCCAGAAAATGTCCATAAGTGGTATACTCCTGTGATTTTCCCATTTATGTTTCTCTACCATTTTGTGTCTTTCTTCTCCAGTATTTTTAAAATATTTCATTGTCCACACATTTAATTTTAATAACTAATAATATTTTTTATTAACAGTGCACATGCATCAGTAAACAGCAAAATTCAGTAACAATAGATTCAGTCACTATGGGCCATATGTAGGTAACATACTATTTACCGATTCATAAATACCGAATTTTACCGATTCGGTATTTATGAATCGGTAAATAGTATGTAGGTAAACAATCGGAAATTATTACCGATTCGGTAAATATCGGTATTTATGAATCGGTATTTACCGAATCGGTAATAATGCATCCCTTCCCATTCATTCCTATGGGCCTGGAGGCCCATAGGAATGAATGGGAAGCCAGTTACTATTACCGATTCGGTAAATACCGAATCGGTAATAGGGGAAGCATATTCATGGGTGGCCGGGTGTCACATTGACACCCTGTTGCACTCCTGAATCGTGCATGTGTGCACATGTGGCGCACATACATGCCCTAAGGGCATGTATGTCTGCCACATGGCACTTTTAAAATAGCACAAAAATGCTTTTTTAAAGGTATTCGTCATTTACCATCAACTTGTAGTTGGTGGTAAATAACGAATCCAGAAACCAATAATGCACTCACTTGAGTGCCCCCTACATAGCATTTCAGGATTCGGTAATTTACCAAATCGGTATTTTACCGATTTCTTAAAATTCCGATTCGGTAAATTACCGAATCCAGAAAATGAGCCACCTACATCTCAAGTGCCTCAATACCGGTCGGTAACGGGATATTTACCGATTTTCAGCCGTTACCGACCGGTATTTAGGTACCTACATATGGCCCTATATATTGTAGAATCATAAACTTAATTTCACAATGTCAGAAAAGTATAGGAAATAGCATTAATCTTTTAAAGCTTAATAATTAGTAGCTGGTAGGTTCCACATCCATGCCCAATCAATATTATATGCCACCTACACTGCCACATTTATCTTAACAGCACATCAAATCTTTATCAACTACACTGGCTTTAGCCATTAAAATGATGTGAAATCTCTCTCAATACTCATGTGAGGTCTCCAGTGGGCATGTGATAAGGCTTCATAACTCTACTCTATTTTATTTCAAGACAACAAACATTGCATTGTATCTTAGGCCAGGTAGGAGTCCCATCCATGAACTGGCTATACGTCTCTTAACTTGTAATATGACAGATCCTGCAAATTTAAATGTATGGGTTGCAGATGAACTTTGTGCGTCCATAATATCAATATGAGCTCTTTTGTGTGCTAGATTCCAAAATCGCGTGTTTCTGATAGAACCGCAGATTCCCCAGGCATCAGACTGGATCTCAATACTGTTGAACAGTACCTCTGCTCACTTGGAGGTGGTGGTGTGCGGCTCCATACTGAAGGTGTTCCACTCCGGAAATGATGTGCGTGGCAAATATAGGCACCTCTCTCATGCACTGACCTCAGTTCCTTTCTGTCTGAGCCAACGGCCGTGGATCTGGAGCTACATCTCGTCTCTGGAAAGACTTGTTTACCTCAGAAATTCGAAAATCTAGTGTGCCAGGGAAATTTCACCTCCCAAATCTACAGGGTTTAAACCTTGTAGGGATTGTTGCAAGCAGATGGCTGTGACAGATCCCCATGAGGTTTGCCTGTGCTGCCTGGTGTCGGACCATGACTCTAAAGCCTGCAGTGACTGCATGTTATGAACCCAAAGGCCATACTAGATCGCGAGGTAAAGCAATACGTCTCCAAGCATTGGAAGACTACAGTTTAAGTCCAAGTGCTGATGGAGCACCATCTGTCCGACATACAGCAGGAAGTGTAAGCTTTTTTTGCCAAAATGGCTATCAAGATGGTGCCTGCACAAGAAGTGGGTCATGGCTATTATTCCCGATACTTTCTGGTGCCAAAGAAGGATGGAGGCCTTTGTCCTATTTTAGACCTGTGCCTTCCTCCGGAAGGACAGACTAAAAATACTCACCCTGGTCCAGGTCTTGTTTGCCCTCGACCCTGAGACTGGATGGTGGTGTTCAATCTGCAGGACGCCTAGTTCCATCTAAGCACCCTGCAGGCCCATCAGCACTACCTGCGGTTTGTGGTAGGATAGGGGCTTTTAACGTCTGCTTTGCTCCCCTTTGGCCTCACCAGTGCCCCGCAGGTGTTTACAAAAGTGATGGCAGTGGGAGCAGCACATCTTTGGAGGTCAGGAGACCCAGTCTTCCCCCTCCTGGACGACAGGCTGTTGAAGGCGGGCTCACCCTGGGCTGTCATTAACCACCTCCAGACTACGGCGAAACTCATGCCACTTTTGAGGTTCACTATCAATGTTCTGAAGTCACACCTGACTCCCTTGCAGACTTGCCCTTTCCTCAGAGCTATTCTGGACGTAGGTAGATGTTTTGCCTTTCCCCCGGAGAGTCCAGGACATTCAGGTTCTGTTACCGATCTTGCCCTAGATTTTAGTGAGGTAGACTCTGAAGCTGCTGGGACTGATGGCCTCCTGCATCCTGCTGGTTAAGCATGCCAGGTTCATATGCGGGCTCTGCAGTGAAATCTGGTCTCAGTGGGCCCAGTATAAAGGGGACTTCTTGGACCAAGTCCAGATTTCAGAGGAGACTGTAAAAGACCTGCATTGATGATTACTGGACCATGATTAGGTCAGCAGCAGACCCCTCTCCCTGACCCACACAAAGCTGACAGTAGTGACCGATGCGTCACTTCGGGTGGAAGCAGTTCAGAGGCCTCAGGTCTTCGGAGGAGTCCTAGTTCCACATCAACCTTCTAAAGCAAAGGACTTGGCATTGAAAGCCTTCCTTCCAGATGTCAGGAAGATGCTGGTATAGATTCTTATGGACAACACCACTGCCATTTGGTATTGCAACAAACAAGGCGAGGTGGGGTCATGGACCTTGTGCTAGAAGGCACTACATCTCTGGAAATGACTTGCCCATATGAAATTTTCCTGGTGGTGAAACACCTTGCTGCAGCTTTGAATGCAAGGACAGACAAGCTCAACCGTCGACACCTAGCAGGTCACAAGTGGCAGTTGAGCTTGGCAGGTGAACCTGAAGGTGGAGCAAGGTCTCTTCCATGACTAAGGGTAACATTGGCTCGTTCAGAGAATGCACAATGTCAGCAATTCTGCACTTTGTGTGGCACTCTGGACTCCTATATACCTTTCAGCCAATACCCATCCTGCCACGAGTTCTGAAGATGGTCAAAAGCAACCAGATCCAGTCATTCTAGTGGCCCCAGACTGGGCATAAAGTATATACTATCCAGAGGTCTGGGTATAAGTGTCTGTCCACCGATCGGGCTGTCCTCTAGGAGGATCTGCGGTCACAGCAATGGGACAGGGTGTTGCACCTGGGCCTTCACAGTCTTCAATTATATGCTTGGAGATTGAGCGTCAATTGCTGAACACATTCGACCTTTCTCTTGAGGTGGTTGATGTCATCTTGGCAACCAAGCGTCCCTCAACAAATACAGTATACGCCTGTCGTTTGGAACAGATTTCGGCTTGGTATGGCATACAGCAGATTGACCTCCTCCAGGCAAAGTTATCTGACGTTTTGTTGCTTTTATCTGGTGCTTAGCAAGGCTTTGATCTGGGCACAATTAAAGGGTATCTTTCTCCTCTTTTGGCTTTTTTGTGGTTTTCAGGTCAGCCCTCATTATTTAAATCACTTGTTGTGATCCTTTTTTTTTTAAGTCCACAAAGTAAGGTTCCTCCTTCTCGTTTTGCCATGCCACAGTGGTACCTTAACTTAGTCCTTGCAAATTTCATGTGTAATCCCTTTGAGACGCTTCACAGCTGACCTATGTGGCTTCTCACCCTCAAATGATGTTCCTCGTCACCATAGCATCTGCATGGCGTGTAAGTGAGCTTCAAGCTCTCTCTGCCAACCTGCCATACACAACCTTCTTCCCAGACAAACTGATTCTGTTGATGCGAGCATCCTTTTGCCGAAAGTTGTAACACCGTTCCAAATCGGTCAAAATATCAACTTTCTGATAGAGACTTCTAGCCGCATATTCCTTAGCCTTAGATTACTCACCTTAGAATTGACCCCAGGTGTCAGACTGGATCTGGCAATTTCTCATGAGCAGTACCCCTGCTTACAGGTAGGTGGTGTCGTTCGGCTCTGTGTGTCGTCCTCTGTGCTAGAAGTGACATGCGCAGGGCCTATATAGGTGTCACTCCAGGTTGCTGATGTCAGTTCTTTTTTTCCGCACCAATCAGCACAGATCAGGAGAGACCAACACCCTGGTCATTTTTTGATTGGCCTTTTTTCAGCTTTTGTCAATGTGTTTTTTCAAGACTTATCTCCTGGTGTGGCAGGGATGTTTCAGAGAAAGGCTGGCCCCAATCCCTGTGGTGCTGGTCACCGGCAAATGTTGGTGAAGAGGCCAGCACCTCATCTGCCTCTGGTGTCCTAAGCGCGACCACAATGCCAAGACGTGCATCGATTGTTGTGCCATGCACCCAAAGGCCTTGAGAGAGTGATCCCTCAAGCTCCTTGGCGCTCAACGTACAATGATGCAACGTTCTCGATCCTGGTCGAGAGGCATATCCAGGAATTGGTCACAGAGCCATCAATCTTCGTCCCACTGCAGTAAGTCCCGCAAGAAGAATAAGAGTAAGAAGTTGACTTCACCCTGTCCGTCAAAGTAATCAGATGAGGGAGCATCGTTACTCTAGATCTGGCTCTGCAGTTGAGTCTTCACCTAGGCTGTCTCCGCTCCTCCCCAAGTTTCTGGGAGGTGGAGCAACACCCACCCAACTACAATAATTTTATGAGGCCATGCACCTCATATTTAGGTGGCCTATCCCAGCTAGAGCGCCTTCAGCCCCATGGGTTTGGGAGGGGCACCTACTGGTTACCACTGGTAGGTCTGCCCCCAGCGCAAGTCAGGCCTCTTGGATCCAGACCAGCACCGTTAATAGCGCCTCGACCTCCCCAACGCAGGTTCTGATGTCAACTCTCCCTGCAGCGTTGGGGCCCTCTAGTGGCACCGTCCCCATTCTCATCCCGACAAGGAGGCTGAAGGGTTTTGCCGATTCCAGCGCTAACTGGGCCTATACCCTCCAGGCCGAACCCTGAAGCCCTGCTCCTATGGGCTAGGACTTAGGGAAGATTGGGAGGAGCCACTGGACCCTGAACAATACCAGCCCCCAGACCTAAACATGGACTGGTTTGAGGAATTGGCAGATACCACTAAACGGGACACCTCTCCAAATAATGGCATGGTCTCTCCTCTAGCTGTGGATATGGAGGAGGTGGTGAAAAGGGCGGCCGAGGTCCTGGACCTTAGCCACCCTAAGTGGTAGTGAAGACTAACGTCTTGACAGAGGTGCTTCAGCTGGGAGTTCCCCCTAATCACCACTCCTCCCATTTAATGAAGCCCTTACAGATGTCCTGCTCAGTGCCTGGTCCAAGACCTGCACAGGGCCTCCTGTGAACAGGACAATTGCCCGCCGCCATCTCTCTCTGCCCCAATAGACCCCAGTTTTTTGCACAGCACTTTACCCAAGAGAGCTTGGTGTTCCAAGCCTCCACTTCCCGTTTAAATCCTAGCACATATCCTACCAACCCACCGGATAGGGAATCCAGGAGGCTGGACACCTTAGGCAACAAAATGTTTTCCTCCGCCTGCTTGGCACTGCGGTCCGTGAACGCCAGGTGCCTTTCGGGCTGTTACTCCCATGTGCTTTGGGATTCGGTTGCGCAGGTGCGGCCCATGGTCCCATATTACTCTCCTAAGCTATTGCAGACAGGAGAGATGTGTAGAAGGCTGCCTCCCTATATAGGATCCACGTATGGTGAGGCACTGTGCACTGAGTCCAGGCAACCCTAAGTGATAGTGTTTAGGTTCCTGAAAACCAAAGCTCTCAAGGGGTACCTGTAGAGAGCAGCTAGCACTTATCCAGGAGGGTGTAAAGCAGTTGCATGTACCACTATAGTCAGTCTGTAAACTTTTCACACAAGAAAGAACCACACCAGTTGAGTAGAAAAAGACTTTAGGGCAGGTCTATGTTGGAGTTGCGCCACTTTTACGCCGCCGTTGCGTCACTTTTGTGACGCAGCACCGGCGTAAACCCTGCGCCACGTTGCGCCCTATTTACATCGTGACGCATCTATGGAGATGCGTCACGGTGTAAAGCCCTGCTCCACATGAAACCTGCGTCAGGTTTCATGTGGGCGTTCCGTCGCAGGAACGCCCCTGAAAAGTGACTCAGTGAAATCTATAAGATTTCACTGAGTCACTTTCCCAACGCTGATGCGTCAAAACCCTGCGCCTGCTTGAAGCAGGCGTAAGGCTTGACGCACCATGTTAGGTATGGGGTAGGTTGGAACAGTGCTGAAGTTGCGTCGCGCTTGCGACACAACTTCAGCACTGCGCCAACCTTACGCCGGCAGATACGTCACGCATCTGCTTGTCCTTGCGCCACGATGCACCGCATTGTAAATGCGACGCATCTACGGTGGCGCAAGGGCAAACTTGCGTGACACATCTTCCCTGGCGCATCCATGCTGATTTGCAGGGATGCGCCAGGGAACATAAATCTGCCCCTTTATATTTATTACTACACACTACACATATCAATTACACACAAGTAACACTTAGAAAAGAAGTAAGTAGCATAGAAAAACACATAGGGCCCAATCAGGGGGCCAAACCAAATACAAAAATAGTGGGATGCGAGGTGAGTACCAAAACATGACTAGTATACAAGGTTGGAGGACCCCAGGGGAAGCAAAGAACCACCCAAGGTGAGTAGCCAGGGACCACAAGGCGCCCAGGCACAGAGTGGTTACATCGGGTCAGACGTCCATAGAACAATACACAGGTAAGTTGCGGTTGGAAATTTAGAATTCTAGGAACCTTCCTAAAAGACCCAGAAGGAACCGCTTGGATCAGTGAAGGTTGGAGAGTCACCCCACCCATGGATACCCAAAAGATATGGATACCTGCACCAGGGAGCCCACGTCATAGGGGTGAAGTGGTGTCAGAAACGTCCATAAACGCCAGTGGAGGGTCATGGAAGTACAGGAGCTGCAGTGTCTTGTGGACCAGGTAGGTTGAACCAGGACGAAGAATCCAGACGAGAAGGACCAAAAAGCAGTGGAGTTCAAACCACCCAGAGGAGACCTCGAAGCACAGGACCACAATACCAGCCCTGGATGAAGGTTCTTGATGTAGCATGGAGTAGAAGAACCAACAGCTGTGGAGATCAGGCGACGGTGTAGGAGCCTAGGAGCCTTTCATGAGCTGGCCCACGACGGTCGGGGGCAGGAAGGTCAGTGGCCAGCAGTACCACCAACAAGCCTTGGCAAATGCAAACAACAGTTCGCGGCGGTAGATGCTTGGTTGCAGACCAGGAAGGTCTGAGAGACATACCCAGCAAGGTTAAGCCAGCACAATGGTGATCCTGCAGGAATAGGTGGAGCCCCCTCAAGGACCCTCTGGCAGTAGGCACAGGAGATCACAAGAAAGCCTCAGCAGCAATCAGGAGATGAAGGCCAACCACGCAGAGGATGCAGGCAGGATGATGCGCTTGGAGCTGTGTAGTGCTGGAGGCAGAGGCTACTTACAGCTTGAAAATCTTTGGTGTAGAGAGCCAACAAGCCTTGGTAACACCACACAGGCGCGGTGCACAGGGGGGTCGGTCCACATTGGCTAGAGAGGGATTACAGTCTACCAACTTGCAGGGAAGAATGGTCCTGCCTCTAGAGAACCAACAAACTACCACCTGTGTTGCAGAGCCAGTTGATGTCCGTGGGATGACAGGATCAGCAAACTGGTCGTCGGAGTCAAGGTGGCTGCAGATGCAGGGAAGTGACTGCTACATTTCAAGGGAGATTCCTTCAGCCTAGTATGCAGGCTGAGTCCTTGGTGACTCGGAGGATGCACATCCATGGAGTTACAGATCCTTGGAAATGCAGAAGGATTCTTCCTACCGGGAGCCGTCTTGTCATGGGCCCTTGCTTGAAAAACAGCAGAGTTCCAGTGTCCACCAACAGAAGAGTTTTTGAACAATCTTCAGCGACAGGCAGTTGATTCCAGAAGTTGTTGGTGGGACGATTCTAAGGATCCACCCTCAGGGTAGCCCTTAAGTAATCCTAGAAAGGGGAAGGACCTCTTTTCTAGTGACCCACCTATCGGAGGGAGTCAGGGATGCTACTCTTCTGTCCTAACGAGTCAGATGCTCCCAGGGGCCAAGATTCAACATGGCAGAATCAAGTGGCCACCTGGAGGAGCTCTGGGCACCTCCCTAGAGAGGAGCTGGACATGGGGGTGGTTACTCTCCTGTCCTTTGTGCAGTTTTATGCCAGAGTGGAAGCCAAGGGCTCCTGACCTGGGCAAAACTGGTTTATGCATGGAGGGCACCAAATGTGCCCTTAAGTGCAGTCTGGTGGTGCTGGAAAACACCCCCACCCTATCTAATGGATCTAAAGGAGAGGTGGTCACACCTCTCCTTCACATTAAATCCTTTTTCCAGCTTCTCTGCTTGAGTTAAGCTCATCAGCAGGGCTGCAGAACACTGTCTAGGCTCGGCAGCAGCACGGGCCGGCAGTCAGACCCTGAAAGGCTACACAGGTAGGTATTGGGGCGTCCTCTGTAGAGCCCCACCCCAGTACATGGTCTCATGCCACTAATACTGGAATCGGTGTAGTTACATTATTTCAACAAGTTTGATAACAAACTGGACCAGGTTTGGGACAGCTGTTATGTAGTTAGACATCTGGACTCTGCCACTGTCCACTACATACCGTATAATGGCTGTCCTGCACTTACAAAGCCCAGAAAATGGTGCCTGGGGTTTGTATGGGTACCTCTGCTTGTGCAGGAGTACCTACACTATTAGAACCAGGCACTCTGCCCTTGGACTGAAGAGCCTATCTTAGGGGGACTTATAGGCTAAAAGTTCAGTGACCAGGATATAAGGCAAACCTTATATCCAAAGCGAAAGGTGCCAGCACCATTTCACGCAGACTGCTATGGCATCTCTGCAGACACAGTATGTCTGGGCTACCTTGAGTGGCATAATTCATGCTGCAACCCATGGGAGACCCCTGGTGTACCAATGCCCTAAGTACCTCCATACCGTATACTAAGGACTTACAGTGGTACCCCGGTATGCCAATTGTGGGGTGTACAAAGTACTTACCAGATAATTTAGAGGAGAGAGCACTGCCACTGCCGTCCTAGTTAGCAGGATCCCAGTGAACTACAGTCAAAACACAATGACACCAGGCAAAAAGTGGCAAAAAGTGGGGGTATGTATGTCAGAAAGATCCTACTTACCTACAAGATGCAACTAAGTTCACAATCAGAAGTGGACTGTACATGACCGACTCGCTAGGCCGAGCGGTTTCTTCGTCGGTGGCCTTATGGCCCCCCACCAACCCCAGTCTGCCTTTCACTTCCAGCTGCGTCGTTACCCACCCAGCCACCATGACACACAAGGTCCCCAGCCTCTGTGTGGCGAGAACCCGGTATCCCAAGACTCCATGGTTATGGACAGCCAGAGTTCAAGCCAATCCACCACCCCTCTGGCAGCTGCAGCCACCAAACCTCTTTAGTTTGATCAACTGTCATGGGCAACCAGTAGGAGGCAGATTATGCCATCACCTGCACCACTGAAGGTTGATAACATTGGACCGCTGGGTTCTCCAGATTGTCTGAAGGGCCTACTCCTCCCCCTTCGTGACTACCCCACCACCCATGCCACCCACTTGTTATAGGTTGAACGAGAACCATTTTCCTTATTCACCAAGAAGTGGTGGCTCTCTTGGTCAAGGGAACTATAGAGAGGGCCCTGACACCAGAAATAGGCATGGTTGTTATTCCTGCTACTTTCTGGTGCCCAAAAAGGATGGAAGCCTTCCTCCTATCCTTGACCTGCACCTGCTCAATTTCTTCCTGAAAAAGGAGGAATTCAAAATGCTCATTCTCGCTCAATTTCTGTCTGCTCTCAACCCAGAAGACTGGTTGGTAGCGCTGGACCTGCAGGACGCATACTTCCAAATTCCCATCTTGCCTACCCACAGGCGTTATCTGCAGTTCACCGCAGGCCACAAGCAGTTTCAATTTGCCGTCCTCCCTTTCGGCCTTACCAGCACCCCTTGGGTGTTCACCAAGGTGATGGCAGTGGTTGCAGCTCATCTGCGGAGATCAGGGTTTCCAGGCTTCCCCTATCTCCAGAACTGACTGCTGTGCTTCATGGTCTGCTGCATCCTGTTGGTGACACATACCCGCTTACATATGGAGGCCCTCAGTGGGACTTGAAGTTCCAGTGGATGCAGCATCGGGGGAATCGCTCCGACATGGTCCAGATCTCAGAGGGAACTGGAAATGATTGCAGTGGTGATTAACAAACCGCAATTCGGTCAGCAACAGACCCCTCTCCTTCCCCAACGAGATCTGACTGTGGTAGCAGATGTATCATTCCTGGGATGCGGCGGCCATCTGGGAGAGGCGGAGATCAGAGGCCTCAGGTCTCTGGCGGAATCCAGGCTCCATATCAACCTACTAGAGCTCTTGGCGATCCGGCTGGCATTGAAAGCCTTTCTACTGTCCATCAAGGAAAGGCTAGTGCAGGTGTTCACAGACAACACAACCGCCATGTGGCACTGCAACAAACAGGGCGGGTGAGGTTGTGGACCCTTGGTCAAGAGGCCCTGTGCCTGTGGACATGCCTGGAATGTCTGGTCATATCCCTAGTGGTTCAACACCTGTCTGGCTCTCTGAATGCCAGAGCAGACAAACTCATCCAAAGATGCCTAGCTGATCACAAATGACATCTCCATCCAAAGGTGGTGCATGGTCTCTTTCAGCTGTGGGGAATGCCTTGATTAGATCTGGTCGCCACTTAAGAGAACATGCAATGTCAGCAGTTTTGTGCGATGGAGTTTCCAAGGTGGCTCTTGCACAAAGACGCTTTTCGTTTCGAGTGGAGATTAGGCATCCTGTATGCCTTTCCGCCCATACCACTTCTGCCCAGAGTTCTAAAGAAGATCAGGAACGAATGGGCCCAAATCATCCTTGGGACTTGGGACGGAACTCGAAGAGTTTTGTATACTGAGCTGTTGAGCATGGCCATAAGTCCTCCGATCAGACTGCCCCTTCGGGATGATCTCCTGTCTCCGCAGCAGGGTAAGGTCCTCCACCCGGAACTGGCAACCCTCCTCCTTATACGTGGAGATTGTGCAGTGACAGCTTTTGACCTTCCACCCAAAGTGTTATCTTGGCAGCCAAGACAGTATATGCCTGCGGCTGGGGCAAGTTTGTGGCATGGTGTGCAGTAAAGTAAAGTGGCCCCCTTTCTGCTACCCTTTCTCAGGTCCTTCTATTTATTCTTTCCCTTGCCCAGCAGGCTCTGCTTTGGGCACCATAAAGGGCTATCTTTCTGTCATCTAAGTCTTTCTGAACTGCCAGATAATTCATCCCTGTTCAAATCCCCTGCTGTGAATAGGGGTTTGAAAGGTCTTCAACACCTGTTTCCACCTTCACCCTTCATCATGCCTCAGTAGGACCTCAACTTACTGCTTTGCTTTCTGATTAGCGCTACTATTGAGCCACTACACAACTCTCCTCTCAGGTTTCTTACCATCAAGCCAGCCTTCTTAGTGGCAATAACATCTGCCTGGAGGGTCAGTGAGCTCCAGGCGTTGTCATTTAAGCCTTCATACCTAAACCGCTTCCCAGACTAGCTGGTTCTTCACACTAGAGCTACCTTCCTGCTGAAAAATTGTGACTCCCTTTCAGGTAGGCAAGTCCACAAACCTGTCTAACTTTTGCCCTCTGCCGCATCCCTTTAAGGGAGAGGAGCATCGCCACTTACTGGACTCAAAAAGAGCATTGTCATTCTACCTTGACGGCATGAAAGAGTTCTGGGTGGACAACCAACTCTGTGTGTGGTATGTTGGAGCAAAGAAAGGGAAGGCTGTGCAGAAACAGACCATCACCCGATGGATTGTGCTCTGCATTAAAATCTACTACGCACTGGCATAGAAGCAATGCATCTGTGGGTTTGCGTGCTCATTCCACCAAAGCTAAGGCTGCGACCACTGCGTTAACACACAGAGTTCTGGTCCTGAACATATTCCAGGCTTCTTTGCACATGTTCACCAAGCACTACTGCCTGGACAGTCAGGTCCATCAGGATGGTGAAACAGTTTCTCAGACCTACCTCAAGGAAGGTTTTGCTTGAGTATTCTATTCTATGGTAAGGAGTCTAAGGCTAGAATTCTATATTAGATTAACAAGATACTTACATTCGGTAACGCCTTTTCTGGTACAGGCTCTATCTAGCGCAGATTCCTTTCTGACCCAATCATCCTCCTGCTCTGAGAACACATTTCTAGGGATAGGGCTTTCCTCTTTCAGGGCCCTAATTTTCCACACGATTGTTCAGTGTTCTTCAAAAGCCAATGCTGTGCAGAAAAAGACTATCTCCAGCTGGATCGTACTCTGCATTAAGGATCTGCAATGCATTGGCCAAAAAGCAGCCTCCGCAGGGGCTGTGTTCTCATTCCATGAAAGGCAAAGTACCATTGCTCTTGCACACGCATTTCCTGTTCTGGACATATGTCAGGCAGCTACATGAGTGTCATACGTTCACAAATCACTACTGTCTGGATAACCAGATTCATTGAGAGTGACATTTTGCCTCCTCAGTGCTACAGTAATTTTTGGTTTGAGTCCATTCACAGACTCTTTTCCAAAAAGGTATTGCTTTATTATCTATTCAGATGTGAGGAATCTGTGGTTAAAAGTCTCTTTCAGAAAACTTACCTGCGATATTGATCTCTCTGGTTGGAATATGCCACGTTATTTCGCATGCCTTTAGTTCACATGCCATTACAACACGGTCATTGCAATGACCGCGTTGTTATTTCGCATACTGTTACAATGCAAGTCGGAACAACGACTTGCGTTGTAAGGAGCGCTGGATGTTGGAATAGTATAATTTACTATTACAACTCCAGTCTGTGCGTACACTATGGAAGGTGTTGGATTTTCAATCCAACACCTTCCACCCCCTAATGCAAGTCATTGTTTCTACTTGCGTTGTAACGGTACGCGAAATAACAACACGGTCATTGTAACAACCGCGTTGTTATGGCATGCGAACTAAATGCTGCATACTAAACGCTGTTTACCCTCTGGTTGAGACTAAATCTAACCACAGATTCCTCAACCCAGCCATTTTCTCCATCTGTGAATTGAACTCTGTCAATTAAAAAGATCCCAGGTCTAGGAATCTGCACACTGGCCAAAGCCAATTTGATGTTGAGGTTCTGCATCTGGGGATGTTAATAGTTTGAAAGCAATTGGCGTCAACACGCAGGATAGCGCCTATATTGGCCCACATTTAATTTCCGGAGCTGAACGGCGTCAGTGTGGAGCCACATACAGCCGCGAAGAGGTACTGCTCAAAGGTTTCATGTCTGACACCTGGGGAAAGTATTCAAAAGTTGAGGAAATGTGTGGTAGAGTCTCTACCAGAAAGGTAATTACCAAAGGTAAGTAACTTGTTCTTGTTGGCCAATAACGCATCCCAAAATGTGACTATCTCTTTATATAAATGTTAGAGATTGGCAACTTCAATACCACATGCTGGGCATTTGAGGTCTTTCACTGGGTGAGTCCTATGTAACATGTGATGTCGCTCCTCAACATTCTGTACTGTTCTATTTTGAGCTTATAATTCAAAAATACTTTCCTAGAAAATAGACTGGCTTTAGCCCCTTGCATATAAATCCTTATCAATCCTTATCCAACGCCTTTATTTATGCTGTTAGACCTTACCTCCTTGGTGTAGTCTTCCCCTAAATATTTTGCTTTTCCCCTCCTGTTGTCTGAAATTAGTTTTGTTGGCAGTAGGACTCTGTGCACTTCACCACTGCTAACCTGTGCTGAAGTGCTTGTGCTGTCTCGCTAAAACATGATGGAATTGGCTTACACCCAATTGGCACATTTAATTCACTCATATGTCCCTAGTATATGGTACTACATGTACCCAGAGCCTGTAAACTAAATGCTACTAGAGGGCCTGCAGCACACATTCTGCCACCCACTTTAGTAACCTTTAAAACAGGTCTCTAGTCTGCCTTTGCCACTGTTTTAAAACTGCCAATTCAACCTGGCTAAATAAAACTTCTGCCAGGTACAAACATTCCTTGTTAAAAAATAATAGTCCTAAGGAAGGCCAGAGACAGCCCATAGGTGCAGAGGTCATTGTAAAGTAGGACGTGTGTTTTTAAGTTTTACTTGTCCTGATAGTAAAAAACTCCTAAATTTGTAAGGCCTACCTCTCCCCTAGGATAACAATATGTTACCCTATTACATTTAGTAAGTGCTAACACATGATTGGGAATAGGTAGAAATGTTATACTTGGACTCAAATGAATTGTAATTTTAAATCCTCATTAATGGTAAAGTCGGATTTTAAGTCACAGTTCTGAACATGCCTCTTTTAGAACCTTAAAGGAACAATTGATAGACGGAATGTTGAGCAATGCAAACATTCACCCCCAGTCACAGTGAGCACGGGACCAATGTCTGGGCATACCCTTCCCACTATGGGCGACAAAAGCAAAAGCAACAATTGATGGACAAAATGGGGGTCAATATTTGTATCATTCAGCATTCAGTCCATTAGTTGTTCCTTTTGAATTATTTAGAAAGCTGGCATTTTCCTGTTCTAGCCATTTGATACTTGCTGCCACTGTCCTGAGTCACATGGCTGTGATTAGCTTAGATGTTGGGCTTTGTGTATTCGCCCAAGGTTTTGTGTATTTACCCCCGACAGTGAGACAAACGGGGCTAGGTGTTGGCAGGATGGGCCATCCTACCAGGATGGTTGGGGCGGAGCTGTTTTATGGCCCACATACATTTCAAAGGGCTGCCTCCAGAAACACATTTAAAGGTACCTGACACTAGCCTTCTGTCACCCCAGCCTTCTCGAAGCCTTGGCAGGGGAAGGGAGGAACGTTACAGAACCAGATTTGGGGTAGCCTAGAAGATTCCCCCTCTTCAAAGGATGGCACCAGGTATAAATACTGGATCCTCAGGACCCTTCCTCAGTCTGCTCCTTGACCTGTGGAGGGTTTAATGGGACTACCTTGGACCACCGGAGGACTGCCCGCCTGCTTAAAGCTTGCCTTGCTTCCAAAAGGACTGTCCTGCTGTTTGAGGCCTGCCTTGCTACTTGAACCCGGTACTATCAGTGTGACTCAAAGGATGAGTTGGATGGCCTTCTGTGTGACCTACATGGACATAACAACCTCCAGAGACCCTGAACTCTGCACCTGGCATCTGCCACAAGTGGTGCCCAACCAGTCCTGGGCCCTTGGAAATAGTGCTGAAACTGCTCCTCCAGCCAAAACGTAGACCACATACTGTACTATACTACACCAATAAGTTGCCTGAGAACCGGCCAGAGACAGGGATCTACCTACTCGCCGATCCTCCCAAAATAGGAACTGGTTGTTACTCTTGCTATTTCTTCCCAACGAGAAAGGATTGAGTCCTTTGTCACATTTATAGCTATCCACAAACTGGATGCATGCCTGCAGAAGGACAAATTCAAGATGGTCACACTGGCCCAGATTCTATCTGCCCTGGATTCGGGTTACTGGATGATCGCCCTGTACCTGCAGGATGTGTATTTTAATATACCCATCCTGCAGTCTCAAAGACACCTGTGGTTTAATGTAGGCCAAGAGGATTTTTAGTTTTCTGTGCTCCTCTATGGTCTCGCCAGTGCTCTCAGGTGCTCACAACAGGGATGGAGGTGGTTGTGGCACACCTTCGGAGATTGAGGATACGAGTTTTCCTCTACCCTGACAACATGCTGTTTAAGGCAAGCTTGCCACCTAGAGATGATGCTGAACCTCCTGACATCGTTTGGATTCATAATCAATGTGCGAAAGTCACATCTGACTCCTTCGCTGAGGGGCCTTTTCATTGGGCATAGGAAGGTGATGGAAGGATTGCTTGCAATTTGATCACCGGCAATCGCTTGTGGTAGCATCTCTTCACATTGTTCTTTTGCCCACCATGCCACCTCAGTTTGGGCCCACCCATATGCAAATCAGCCTTGACCCTGCTCCTCATTTGAACAGTCCTGCCCGAAATGTCAGGACAAGCCAGGTCCAAACCGAACCCAGGCATAAGTGATGTAGAACCTGGTTCCCCTTGATAAGGGCTTTGTTTCAGTGGCACAGTGAGCATGAGACCCACGCCTGAGCATACCCTTGTCACTTAGAGATGTAAATCAGACACACAAAATGTGATAAAAGAAAGGTTTGGAATTTGTCTAGCTACAGGCAATTGCTCGGGTTAGCATCCCAACCTATCGTTCTTTTGCTCACCATGCCACCTCAGTTTGGACCCAGCCATATGCAAATCAGTCTTCTTCATGGGAACAGTCCAGCCCAAACTGCCAGGCTAGGTTCTCACCAAACCGGAACACAAGCAAACTAGGACCGGTTTAGGCCTGATGAGGGCTTATCAGCCAGGTATAGCTTGGTTCCAGTGGCACAGTGAGCACAGGACCTACGTCTGGGCATACCCTTGCTACTTAGGGTGGTAATCAAACACACAAAAGGTGATGAAAGGAAAGCTTGCAACATATCTAACCACTGGCAATCGCCCACGGTATCATCCAAACTCATCGTTCTTTTGCTCATCCTGCCACCTCAATTTGGACCCAGCCATATATAAATTAGCATTGGCTCTGCATCTCTTAGGAACAGTCCAGCCCTTTTCATTGGAGTGATCTTGAATGCGGTGCTGTTCGGAGCTTTTCCTCCCTCACGAGTCCAGGACATTCAGACTATGATCCTGACATGGTCCCTGTCCTGGGCTCTAGTGACATTAGCACCGAGGCTTCTTGGCCTACTGTGTTCTGCTCATCGACTGTGCCAAGGTGGCATATGTGGACTCTGCAATAGAATCTGAAGTCTCAGTGGGCCCAGCTCCAAGTTAAAACTCTCAGATTTCAGCATGGTTTCAGTGGGGACTGCAAAAGATCTACAGTGGTGGCTACTCAACCGCAGTTTAATCAGCGGTAGAAACCAGACTATTCATCTACCTGTTGGAGTTGTGGGTCATCCACTTAGTGCTTAGGGCCTTCCTACCAACCATCAAAGGGAGGCTAGTATGGGTCCTCACCGACAACACCACCACCATGTGGTATTGTGAGAAGCAGGGTGGTGTGGGGTTCTCTGTTCTGTACCTAGAGTCTCTTTACCGCAGGAGTTGGGTGTGACGTCAAGGCATTTCCCTGGTCATGACCCACCTGAGTGCCAGGGTGGATGATCTCTGCCGAAGGGGCATGGTGGATCATAAATGGCATTTTCACCCGAGGTGGCACAGGGCATCCAACATTAATGGGGAGAACCCTGGCTGGGGATTTTCTTCACTGCCATGAGCAGGCACTACCAACACTTTTGCATGCTTGAGTTCCCAAGTAGGTTCTCTCCAGGAGGCCCTGCCCTGAATCTGAAGAAGATCAGGAACGACTAGCCCAAGTCTTCAGTAGGGGTTCCAGAGAGAATTATACCTGAAATTTCTGGGCATGAGCATCTGTACCCAGATCTTCTGCTCCTGCTTCGGGAGGATCTTCTGTCACAGAAGCAGGGCACCGTTCTGCACCCGGGCATGTACAGTCTAAGCCCCCATGTGTGGAGATTGAGTGTACAGCATTTGATTTTGTTAAATTTGTGGCCTAGTGTGGTGACAGCCTAGTTCGGTGACAGCAAATCACACCTGTTACAAGCCAAAGTGTTAGATCTCTTATTGTTGTTTTGTCTTTGACCCAGCAAGGACTTGCAGTGGACACCATTAAAGGTTATTTTTCTGCCCTTTCCACTGGCCTTATGCTGGACCAACTGTCCTTGTTTAAATCACTTGTGTGATGGGGTTTCTCAAAGGTTTAGCATATGTTTCCCACTTAAGCCATTGTGATGCCACAATGAAATCTCAATGTTTTCCTGACTTTCCTCATTTGCACTGAATTCGAGCCATGCACAGTCACCCGTTACATATTCTGACTCTGAAGACCGTGTTCTTTGTCATGATTACCTCAGCTGGTTGCACGAGTGAGCTTCAAGCTCTCTTGGTGCAGCTGCCCTGCACCACCTTTTTGCCAGACAAACATATTTCCCCAGACAGATTTTGAAGACCAAGGTGATCTTTTTGCTAAAACATTTGACTCCTTTTCATATTGACCAGTTCATCACCCTCCCAACGTTCTTCGTTGAGCCTTAGCCCTCGAAGAAGGAGGCGAGACTCCATCAGCTGGACCCCAAAAGAGCCTTGAGTTTTTACTTTGATTGCACCCAAGACCACTTCATTGCCAATCAGCTTTTTGTTGGGTTTGCTAGGGCAAAGACTGCTGAGGCAGTAGAGAAAAGCACTCCATCAAGGTTAAGAGTCCTCTGCATCAAGATCTGTAATGCATTGGCCAAGAAGCAGCCTCTGGAGGGACTGAGGGCTTATACCACCAGGGCCTATGGTGCTAACACTATGTTGGCATGCGGAGCGCCTGTTCTTGATATTTGTCAGGCTGCAATGTGACGTCCGAACACAGGTTCACAAAGCAGTATTGCTTTGACAGCCAGATCTGACAGGAAGGGCATTTAATCCATTCAATCCTGCAGGACTTTTTGGTCTGAGCCATTCCGCAGACCCTCCACATTCAGAGGTACAGCTTTGGTATTTGCACCAACAATGAGGAATCTAAGGTTGGATGTTTCAATCAAAAGAACACATTATTTACCTTTGATAACGCTATTTATAGTGGATACTCTAACCCCAAATTCCTCACTGCCCTCCCTCCTCCCCGTTCTTTGGAATGGTCTCTCTTTTCCATCTATTTAGGTCCCAAGTTAGAGATCTGCACACTGGTATTCTTATTCGTTTTTGCTCCCTGTGTCTGGGGTGCGGACAGAGTCAAGAAAGAAATTGACATCAGTGTGCATGGGTAGTGTTTATATGCATTTCCGTTTGGTAGAGACTTCATCTAACCTCAGACTCCTCACCGAGCCTCCCTTCCTCCCCATTCGGTGGCCCATTAATAAGATCGCAAGTTTAGGAATCTGCACACTGGTCATACCAATTTGCCTTCGGGGCTCTGCATCTGGGGGCGTGGACACTCTCGAAAGCAACTGACGGCAGCACACAGGAATTGGCCATTTATAGGCTCCGCACATCATTTCCGGAGCAGAATGGCCTCAGTGCGAAGCCTCATGACTTCAACTACCAGAGTGCAGTGGTACTGCTGAAAGGTTTCCAGATCCAGTCTGACGCTTGGGAAATATCCAAAAGTTGAGAAATCTGCCTCTAGATATTGTCTCTACCAGAAAGAGCATTACCAAGGCTAAGTAACTTAGCAGAAGGTGGTGCCTTTCCATAGCAGTGGGTCATCTTCCATGTCCAAGTTGATGGAGGGGATGAAGAGGCCAGTGAAAAAAGACTAATCTTTCACCAACTGACATGAAGACCTGATTACTTTCCAAGTCAGCGAAGAGCCTGCTTATGCTAGAATGGTCACTGTTTAGATCCCGTAGATATTGTAGAACATCATCAGCATAGTGAATTTGAGGCCACACCCTCCATCCTCGCCCACACCGCAAGCGGTTCCATGGCCAGGGCGAAGAGGAAAAGAGAAGGGCATGTCCCCCTGGTGGATAATTACGGAGTGGAACTATTATGGCCCGCACAGATTCTGGCTAGTGGAAAGTATAGAGGAGCTTTATGAGCTTAATAGTGAGGGTTTAAAGCCATATGTGTTCACGACGTGGAACGCATAATCCCATCTGAGGGTATACAAGGCTTTTTCTTTGTCTAATACAGCAAAAGCCACATTGGGCCAGTGTTGAGGAACTGCTTCCGAAAGCACATATAGTCTCCTTATGTTCTGAGAGGTGCATCGGCCTAGAATTAAGCCATTCTGGTCAGCATTGATAAGGTGTGCGAGCACCTGAAGACTTTGGTCAGTAAGGGTCTTGCTCGGAGTTTTAGAGTCTGTTTGGAGAATAGATATGGAGCGATAGGAAGTTGGGACTGGTGATCCTTTCCCGGCTTCAGGATTGAGGCAAATAATGCCTCCAAGAGATGAGGGGTAGACTGTCCTCAGCCATCACAGTCTTGTACACCTGGGCTAATTTAGGGGCCAAGAGGGATGAATATATTTTCAAGAATTTCAGGGTATGCATCCCCTTAATGTTCCATGTCATAATGGAAAAAATGTAGTGGGTTGTGTTTTCTGCATAGCATGGGTAGTGAAGTAGTGACGCTCCAGGTAGTTCCCCAGTGGCCCCATAGAAAGGTACTGTGGCTGAGGAGCAAGGTGCAGCCTGTGTGTCGAATGATGACCATCCTACAAACCATTCTAAAAAAAACAGCTCTGCAATAGAGCCCAAAAAAACAGTCATTCCAAGTGCAGGAGACAATGTGCGGACTATCCAGACTAATGTAGGGGAGTAATGTGCTGCATTCTGGGCAAGTGAATGGTAGGTAGTGTGTTGAGGTGGTCTAGAGGGAGAAACGGGCTGATCTCCCTAAACTAAAGAAAAGCGCATTTGGCAGGACCCCAAGGATATTGGGAAACAGTATCTATGCCAAGCAATGAAGAGTAATCAATAACTGAAGAGTTATAGACAATGTGACACCCCCTCCAGCGTTGGAGGGCAAATGAATGGACAAAGCCATGATCAACACAAAATTGTCTGCTGAGAGGGTCAGATGTGTCTCAGTCAAACACAATCAGAAAGTTCCTTGTTCTGTTTTGAAGAAGTAGTTCAGGGCCGACCAGGAAAGGAAAGTGGCTGCTGTCAGCACGGCTGAGCACTAGCTGTCCTGGGCTTGGTCATTCGGGGGGCGTGTGGGAGGAACGGAGCCCCCACTACCTTGGCGTGTCGAGGGCCGATGCAGCATACTCTGGAGGGTCCCCCACCATCACCGGAGGGTGTCCACCTTAGAGGAGGTTCTCTGCCTTTCATGCCAGTCTCAGGCCTCCTCTGGTTCTGTCAAAAAATGGGAGTTCTGGCCCAGGAGAACTTTAAGTTTAGCAAGGAAGAGCAAGGCCCATTTCCCTCAGCTTACCAATTACTCCCAGCAATGATGCTCAGTGATTGTGTACCACCAGGATATAGTCTGGGAAGATTAGAAGTCAGTGGTTGTCGATCTCAATGCAGCTAATTTGTCAGTGAGTTTTCCGGATTTTTGTAACTTAGGAGCTTTGCTAACACAGGACGCAGTTGAGACCCCAGAGATGGGCAGCGTGCCAGGAAGGACCTGGTTGGCCTTCTCAAGTGAAAAGAAAGAGGACAGGTCTGATGGGGCAAAGAATCCCTTAATGCAGGTTTCAAGGTAGTCTGTCAAGGATAGACCCTTCAGCCCCTCTGCCAGACCAACAGTTCTTATATTACGCTGTCCCTCTACATCCTTTGCTCTGCCTTCAGGATACAAGTATGCTCTGTGAGATCCCATATTTGTTATTGCTAATAGGTTGGGGCTGTAATTCTTCAAGAAACATTTTGGACTGATTCACCTGGTCCGAGAGTTTTCTGTAGTCATTACAGAGAATGTTGATGTCCAGAGCAACAGCTTCCACTTTTGTTTCAAGTAATGACCTTGTGGTTTCTATTTCTGTCAGAAGTGCGTCCAACTTGTCAGGTTTGCAGTGGGTGGACTAGAGAGGGCAACCACCTCATCTGTCTTGGAGGGGTGGAAGCCCACCTTGGATGTCTAGTTACGTCCCATGATCAGGTCAGCTGGAGTAAACGGAGGATTCATCTTAGACCGTCAGGAGCAGCCCGCTGTAGTCCCGGGACCCTTTTGCCAGCGGCCGCTGTCAAGTTGATAATAGGAAGGCGGTGGCAGCACTAGCCATCCCGTCAAATTGTGGAAGTTCAGAGTATGTTCACCAGCTACTTCACGATTTTCCACAGCAGACCACATCCCCTTGGGAAGCCCCCAGCAGACAGCAATGGCAACCATTGACACAGTGGAGGAGCCTCCTCCTAGCAACCTTTCCAGAGGCGGACGTCACTCATGGACCAAATCACCTCCTGCACTTTGCGGGCAAGTAGCAAGTTTCCATTGTAGGGGCTAACCTACAGGAGGACAAAGTGGAGAGAGCCAGAGTTCTGGTGGGGCAGCCCCAGAGCTTGAGAGGCTGATCAGAGAGACCAGCAGCTGGGGACTCTGCATGACCCTCACGAATGCAAGCGCTATAGTTTGGTCCAAGTGGGATACTTCACAATGCTGGGGAGGTGCTAGTGGGCCCAGGCCACTCTCCCTCAACAATGTCAGTGTGGCCAGCCCGCCCCTGCAGGTTCTATACATCACCTCAGAGCGAGGTGTCTCAAAGTGTGGGAGGGGCCCCCTCAGGTCTTGACAGGTATAAGCAGTTGCAGCCAGGTGGATCGTCCCCAGGCCCGCAATTCCCAAGATTCTCCTGATTTTTTCTTAGAGGGGTGGGGACTCTGTAGCTGGGTCATGGGCATGTACACTTGGGCTAAGGCTGCTTTTCAAGTCATTCAGACTGTGAGTCCCAGCCACACCAATCTCCTGTCTTGCCTCCCCAAAGGCACTCTGCATCCCCACCAGGCTCTCCAAGCTGAGGACGTGCAGGTTGTGCTTTAGGGATAAGGCCTAGATTGTGTACTGTAGGCAGGGGCCCAAGTGCTGTCTCAAGGCAGGGGGGCCCGAATGACTGGTAGAGGAGCCTTTTCAAAACCGTAGTATGGCTTCTGGTGGCATCTGCAGTGCCCATGAGATGTTTTGAGCACTCTTGGATGGGGTAGCAATATTCAGGGTAGCCCCACAGCTGGACATCCTAGATCCAGGCCACCTTGCCAGTCACACAGGCCATGAGGCGCTGGCAGCCCTCGGCCACTCTCCCCCAGGGCCTTTAGGCGGAGGAAGTGTACACATCAACACCGGACCCATCAGGAGAGCAGCATGTACCAGGAGAGGGCCCGAGCGCTGTTCCAAGGCAGGGCAGTGCGAATCTGCGGGGGTACCAACAAGTCAATTAGACCACAACGGCAGGCCCAGCCACACGGGTTTCCTTTATTTCCCTCTCGGAGTTCAGGCCCAGCGTCCCTCCAGAGGGGGCCATTACCTATATCCGGGATGGCATGGAACAGGGTGCGGAGTATCTCACCAATGTGTGTATTCTCGGATCCTGGCAGCTGGTCCTAGCCAACCCTCGAGGACCAGATCCACATTGGGCTGCTGTATGTGATAAAGCAGGACTTACATTGGGGGGCGGGGGCGTTGATGTCTTCTGAACACCTCTGGCTCCCTTCCCCTCCTAGATGGGCAACAGAAGAGGAGGATGGACCAAGGAAAGAATGGCTAAGTGGAACTTCAGCCACCATATTGGCTTCCTTGGTCACATCAGGCGGTGTTTGGCATTCCTATTAGGAGCTGATTCATGTGTGAGTAATGGTTTTGATGTCAGATTCATGTGACAGTTGCTTAAAAATGTACTTTGGTGCCTTCATTTCCGTTTCTCTTTCCAAATCAGTTGGGAAATGGCTTGGCATAGGAGTTGATAGCACACTTAGACTGTCCTTAATAGCATGTTGCATGCTCCAGAGTGCAGTCCACAGATGGGGTTTGCAGCAAAGTGGGTTATTTTATGGTGGAAACGCCCTATAGCATTGTCACTCAACCCTTGATAGACCCAGTAAGATTCATCTTCATCACCTTGCTTGTCCTGGGTAGCTGTGGCACTGGAGCAGCCCGGCCTACTCAGAGGAACACTTGTAAAGCATTACACAACACTACAACAACTGGACAAATTAAAGGAGACAACACAATAAAAGGATGACACCAATTTCATTTTTAAAGATAGACTATATTTGTATGAATTTTTGGATACCTTGAGCTTTAAAAGTGAACGGATGTTTCATGAGTTTTGAGAATTGTTTTGGGATGCACATAAAGATGCCAGGTATCTGGTCACACAGAGTCTTGCTGTCCTCGGAGAGAAAATGGTACCCTGCTCAGTGCCGCCATCACGTGCACTTTTAAGCCACATCATAATGTGTGCCCCAGTCAGCGGGATCTGACCAAGTGACCTCAATCAGTTACATGGGTTGAAATGCTGATTTAGTACCAAGTCCTGTATGTTTTTTGTTCCTGTGGTGCCACAGTGGTCCTGACGGTGCTCTGGGAAGCAAGACCAGTGAGGTTTGGGACGGTCATTGCTGAGGATGCCAGGCAATACCTCCGGTACCCACTCCTGTGGTTCTTATTGTGCAGGTGGTTCCTGGCCTATGAGACTCAATGTCCCTCAGTTTCTTTGACAGGGTCCAGCTGGTGACCAGTCCCAATTGGGTCTCTGGGGCTGCAGATGCTTGGGTGGTCTGCATAAAGGAAACACTCATCTGCAGCTGCTCCTGGGGATCGGTGCCAGTTGGGCAAAGTCTCTGATGCTCCTTAGGTATCAGGACTATGTCTTCCATGGTGCACTTCGGTCAGCAAAGGATGATTCCCTCATCTGACCCGATGCCCGGGTGCAAGTCAGTCCTGTGAACCTGTTGTAGACCTGTGGTTCTCACAGCGACCGAGGACCACCATCCTTTGGGAGAGTCTCTGGGGTCTTTTGGAGTCTGGAAACACTCTCACTCTTGTGGAACCTTCCATGGTCAGATGCAGGTTCCAATCTACTTGTGTGTCCAGGAAGCTGTGTCCTAGGTGTCATCTCTCTTGTGTGCAGTCCTAGAGGCACATTTGGTCCAGCAGGTCTGAGTTCTGAGGGACAGGGGTGCCCTTGTTAATCCTAGGTTCCACTCGGAGAGGAGGGGGTGACTGTTAGCCAATGGGGGCAATGTGCCCTCGGGTACCCATTCCCACCAGAAGTCACCATTTCCCCCTAAACACAAAATTACAGAACCCCTCTTGAGCTGTGTAAACCTCACTAGCCCACCCCAGGAGTATGACGAGCCAAGGCCTACGTACCCCTAGGAAAACCTGTTCTGCAGAGGTTTCCCTGCTTCTTACAAGATGCCAAAGTATCTAGCTTTGCAAAGGCTAGAGATATATGCAACAGTTTCTCACCAGAGATGGCGACTTCTTTGTAGCCTGCATTCTGTTGTCCCCCTCTCCACGGGGCATCCTGTCAGGGGAGGAGATTCAACCTCTTCCCTGACAACCCTTTGTTTTTTTCGCCAGCAGGGCCTTTAGCACCTTAGCAGGCAGAAAAGCAGCTCAGAGATGGCAAATGTTCACTAGCTAGGCTACTGGCTTGCTGGGGTAACTAAATAGCTGCCTTTGGTGATAGCTGTACATTACATCTAACTTCTGAATAAAATCGAGTTTATATTGATAATTTCTCTTATACCAAAGAGTACCAGGTTTGTTGTCCCATTACAGAGTTGGCCCAGTAGAGCAACACCCATGTTAGTGAATGGGGCTACTAGCTTTGCTACAGCAGAAACAGCCTTTAGCATGTTTTTGATGCTCGGTTATTAAAATACATATCCCACCTTGCAACACCTTGCACCCTGCCTGCTGGGCGTCACAGAGCTTCCTTAGCGGTGACCTGTAAGTGATAATAGGGAATGTTTGGGCTTTACAATTCATTTAAATGGAAAAGTCGTGTTGGCAGTTTAAAACAGTCAGTCCTTCCAGGCTGCATTGGCAGTCTGTGTCTGTGTCGTGTTTGTCTGTGTATACTTAGTGGTGACACAATCAGTGCTGCAGTCCACAAGTGACACTTAACTTAGGTACACATAGTACCATATACTAGGAGCTTATAAGTAAATTAAGACATGTTAAGTGTAAATAATATAGGATGTACAGTTTAAGGGGCAAGAGCACTTCTCTTGAATCTGGTTAGCATAACCCAAAGCACATTCAGAGTTGAGAAACCACAGCATCAGTCAAAAAAGTGAGACTTAACATGCAAAAGGAAAGCATTTCCTCACGTTTTCAATCCTTTTGCCTCTTAAAAGATCTTAAAGAAATTAAGTAAAGTCATGTTTATTCAACACATTTTTGTCACCTAGACTGGAGTGTCATAGGAGCATCTAAATTACAAATTAAACAAGAAAACTAAAGCTGCTATTCAGATCCATTTGAAATTGGGGAGTGATGACATAGTTATAACATATTATAGGGGGAGCCTCTCAGATATAGGAGTCACAGCATATTATTGCACAAGATTGAGATTCTAAAATCTTTAAACAGTCTCCTACAAAGTGATTAACAGGATAGAGAGTAAACCAGACATGCAGGGATGCTGCAATGTTGTGATGTGTTCTTATTACCAACTGGGAAGTGAGTAGAAATGAGAGGATGGAAAGAGTCTAAAGCTGTTGGACCATCTATAAAAAGACAGTCTGGGAGTTGATAGCAAACCAAACATGCAGAACGGAAAATGCTTTTAGTCTTGTGACTATTGTCTCACAAATGGAGAAAGTGAGGGGAAACAAAACTTCTCTCAAAAGCAATTCTTAGCCTTTCTCCTGCCGCTACTTAAATACCGTCCAGAACGATGAAGACAACAAAGGTTCAAGGGCACGTCAGCCATGGGCATAACTGTATTGGCAAACACAGAAAACATCCTGGAGGTCGTGGAAATGCTGGTGGCCTGCATCATCACAGCATCAACTTCGACAAATATCATCCAGGGTATTTTGGCAAAGTTGATATGAGATATTTCCATTTGAAGAGGAATCAGCAGTTCTGTCCAACAATCAACTTGGATAAGCTTTGGACTCTAGTTAGTGAGCAGGCCAGGGTTAACTATGCAAAGAAGCCAGAAGGACCCGCCCCCATCATTGATGTTGTGCAGTCGGACCATTACACAGTCTTGGGGAAGGGAAAACTACCTAAACAGCCTGTGATTGTAAAAGCCAAGTTTTTCAGCAGAAGAACGAGGAGAAGATCAAAGATGTTTTCTCATGGCATAATTGTTGACTGATTGAAGAAGCTATGAATAAAGACATTTCTCTTTAAAAAAAAAAGTAATTCCTAATTGCCCGTCCAGTTTATTGGTGACCTTGTTAATTAACAGATTGTTTCCGTCATTTTTTAAATTACTTTGAAAGTCTTATGTACATGTATTGAGAGTTTGCAAGTCATAATCTTTCCATAGATTGTGGCTTGAGGTTAGGTATTGGTGTCAACATCACCTTAATTCTTCTGTTGTGGGCTAGCACTCCATCTTTGTTAGATTGCGAAAGTGAGTTGGGTGTCTTGGCCAAGGAGTTGAATAGTGAGACTGCTTTTGTAATCAAGTTTGCAGATTCATTGCGACAGCTGATGGCTGGGACATTTTTGGGTAGCGATAGGGATATAGCTTCCCTAGCCTTTTCTCTAATATGTCCTGTGGACTAGTTCAGAATTGTCCATGCACTAGGGCTCATGATTATTTTTCACTTTTGTATTTGGCTTTTGGGATTTGCACTATTGCTCACCCCTCCTCAGTTCTCAGAATGTCTTTTCTGTTACCACCATTATGGCTGCCAAATACTCATGGGAAGAGAAGGTTAAAATGTTAGTGCCTACAAAATGAGATTTTCCATTTGCAGGTGCATCTAATGGTGCAGCTGAGGGACCTGTATCCACAACAGGCCAGGTTGATAGTTTGGCCAAATGTAAAAACATCATTACCCTCATCTTCTTAAACATTCTGCTCTCTATCTTCTTTGGTTCCTATCTAGTGAGGGCTGTATCCTTTGTTTTTGGAGGAAGATGTAAAGATGCCTGAAGCTTCATCTTCGACCATTCCTTCATGTTCCTTTTGTTCCTCAGTCCACTCTCCCACCAGTCTTTTATTTCAGATCACAATGCAACCTATGGTTTATCATCATTTTCTCCAACTTGGCTGTTTCTCCAGGGGCCCCTTGAACATTTAGTGGATTCAGATTTGTTTGAGCTTTTTGCTCAGTTGTATGTATATGTTCATATTTGTGACAGCTGTGATACATGGGATACACTATTCTTTTGGTGTGGTTGATATCAGGTACTGAGGTCTTAAATTGCTAGACTCTGGTATTGCCTTCATCAGGATCAACAGCTCTTAGATTTTGCTTTGGACCCTGTCCAGAGGCTTGGGGCTTTTAGCATGGCTTAGTAGGCTCTTCAGTTCCCTGGCCTCCATCTTGATTTTCTGGGTTGCTAGCATTTTCCTCTGTCAAGAAATGTGATACTGTGATAAATGTTGTTTGCTCTTGCTGTAAGCTAGTTTTGGGTGTCCTTTTCCATGCAGTTGCTTCTTCCTTCCCTTCCCTGTCTTTTCATCTGTCTATTGTGGCATTCTGTGGCTCGCCAATGCTTCAGTTTCCCACCAATCCTGTTACTCCATATCTGTGTGTTAGCCAGTTGCTGTAGTGACAAAGGACCTTAGCAGGTGGCAAAGCCGACTGTAGGTGCTTAGTAGTTATGTTGCCGATTGTCTTATGTGACAGTGACCTGATATAGGCACTGGTAGGGTTAAACGGCTGGCAATATCAACTAGTACCCCTCAATTTGCAAGACCGGGCAGCATGCCTTTTCCTGTGTAGCTAATACGTTTTTGGGACTGTGACAGCTACTGGAATTCCCCCCAGAGAGATCCTTTAGTTGATAATCAATGTATGATGTGTTTTGTCTTCCACTGTTTAAGAAGGAAATGTGATTGTTACAAAGTACTTCTTTAGTAGGAGTATCATCGTGATGCAGGGTTTCACTAGGCATAGAACTGTTGAAGTAGCCTCTGACGGAAGTATATTACTTCAAGTTTTAAATCCAGTTAGAGCTGTGATAAAGGAGAGTGATTATTTACAAGTTTTGTAACAAGTTGCAACGCAGACATAGATAAGAAATAAATACATTCAAGTTGTTTTCTTTTTTGATAGAAGCTTTTTAACAAACAGTAAGCATTGATGCAGTGGGCAATAATGTACAATTTTTGCAACAATGAAACAATATACCTTATTTCTTGACAGGTTAAACATGGGGCGTGTCGAGGAACTACAGCAGCAGATTGAAGATCTTCAGAAAACATTGCAGGATCAGGGATCTAAATCTGATGGAATTAATGTAAGCACCGCGAGCAATTTCGCTCCAAAAGTAAATTGCACTGCTGAATTAGATCCTAGCCGCTGTATTTATTTGTTTTTACAACTTATATAATTTACAGATTCTTTCCTTCAGAAGCCTTTACTTGTGTTAGAGAGGATCTCTAACCTTTACATATTAAAGAAATTCTAGATTGTGTCACCAATGCAAAAGACCACACATACTACCATACTTCTCCCAGGACCATGCCAACATGGGCAGGTCATATGTACCACTACCTATTTGGATTGTGAGGTCTCTGGGTAACCTTCCGGGTACATTGGGTATATCGTTCAAAGTATTTTGCTGTGAAATTTGTACATTCTCCTGAAATTATATGCCTTGCTTCTTTTACCAAGATTCCATGGCTATAACATATTAATTTCATATTCTTGATGTGCCTCTCGCTTATTCAGCAGATCAATGCCATTACGTCTTCCCGCTTTGTTTAATCCAAACTTCTTAGAAAACATTTCCACTCCTTGATCCCATTCACCTAATTTCTTATTTCTCTTTTATATAGGATTGCACCAGTGTTCTGTATCTCTTTTCCATTTTTCATTTCCAGTGTTATGTATATCCTTTCTGAAGTCTTCTTTCTTGGATTATTCCATTGCGGCTTATCTTTTTCTCCAAATCAGTAAACTCCAGCTTATTTAGAGCCTTACCATTCACCATATTTGTGGTTTCAACTGGACTCTATCACTGGTTCTCTGCATTGTTTGCATGCACTGGCTTTCTGTGCAGAATATTTTTGCCTTCAAATCCCATAGCAGCCATATGAATTGTATTAGTATCTGCCATGCCCAGAAGTTCAGTCAATTCATGTGGCTCTATTTCTTCTCCTGAAGAAACCCTCGGCGGACTCCACCAACCTCAAAAACTACAGACCCATCTCCCTGCTCCCGTTCCCAGCAAAAGTCATTGAGAAAGCCATCAACAGCCAACTCGCCACATTCATTGAAGAGCACAACATCCTCAACTCCTCCCAATCCGGCTTCAGAAAAAACCACAGCACGGAAACAACCCTCCTCCCTGCAACAGACGACAACCGCACCCTACTGGACAAAGAAGAAACAGCAGCCCTCATCCTCCTCGACCTCTCAGCAGCGTTCGACACAGTCTCCCACCGCACCCTAATACGCAGACTCCACGACACAGGGATCCAAGACAAGGCCCTCAATTGGATCCACTCCTTCCTCTCCGGCAGAACGCAGTGGGTCAGACTCCCCTCTTTCCTCTCGGACCCTACACCTACCACCTGCGGAGTCCCCCAGGGGTCCTCCCTCAGCCCTACACTCTTCAACATCTACATGGCTCCGCTCGCCCCCATCGTCAGAACCTATGGATTCAACATTGTGTCATACGCAGACGACACCCAACTCATCCTCTCCCTATCTAATGAACCCAATACCGCCAGACACAATTTTTGAGAAGGCATGGAAGCTGTCGCCAACTGGATGAAAAACAGCTGCATACAACTAAACACCAACAAAACAGAAGTACTCATGCAGAAGTACTCATGATGGGCCCAAACCCCAACGCCTGGAATGACACCTGGTGGCCCCCTGCCCTCAGAAGCCCACCCACCCCCACGGACCACGCACACAACCTGGGAATCATCCTGTACTCCGAGCTCAAAATGGACCGCCAGATCAACTCTGTCTCGTCCTCCTGCTCCACACCCTCGGCCTCCTACATAAGACCTTCAAATGGATCCCCCTCGAACACAGAAAGATAGTCACTCACGCCCTGGTCACCAGCAGACTCGACTATGGCAATGCACTCTACGCCAGAATAAACAAAAACCTCACCGCAAGCTACAGAACATCCAGAACGCTGCCGCAAGACTGGTGTTCTACCTGCCAAGACACTGCCACATCTCCCAGCACCTGCACACACTCCACTGGCTCACCATCAAAGCTAGAGTCACCTTCAAGATGCTCACCCACGCCCACAAGGCCCTCCACGACACCGGACCAGCATACCTGAACAGCCGACTCAAATTTCACGCACCCCAGAGGACTCTATGATATGCCCAGCTCTCCTACGCCATGGTTCACCGCACCAGAAAGACCGGATCGGGAGGCCTCTCCTTCTCCTTCCTCGCGGCCCGAGCCTAGAACACCCTTCCGCTCCACCTCAGACAGACAACATCGCTCCCCATCTTCGCAAGAAACCTCAAAACCTGGCTCTTCGACAGACACCTCCCCTTGATGGACTGGAGCCTGTTAACACCCCTCCCAGCGCCTTGAGACCCTTACGGGTGAGTAGTCGTGCTTAACAACCGACTGATTGATTGATTTCTTGACTTTTTGCAATAGCAGGATCAGGTGTTACACTTATAACTTGCAGTTAATTCCTCAAGTGTCATTACCAAGTCAAGATCTGATTAAATCTAACGATCTGAAAGAGACAATTAGTTTAGAGTCCTTACGTTTAGAACTACCCCCAGGCGTCAGACTGGATCTGGAGAATTTTTTCGTCAGCAGTACACCTGCATGTCGAAATGTGGCATTGGTTGGCTCTGTGTTCGTCGTTGGCATCGTGGTCACCAGGATGACGTCGCGGTAGCTACTTAGACACTGCCCTCACGTGCTAACGTCAGTTCTTTCTTTTCCCGTGCCAGCCAGCGCACATCAGGAGAGAGCGGTACCTCCAGTCACTTTTTGACGGATCTTTATGCGACTTTTGTCTACACCGTTTTTGAGTCTTAGGCTCCTGGTGCATGTAGGGATGCGCAGTTTCAAGACTTGCGGATCCTGCCGGAAGCTGATGTCAGTAACGGATCCGCATCGCGTGTGCCTGTGGTGCCTGGAGCGCGACCATGACCCCAAGTCATGCTCCGACTGCCGGACCATGAATCCAAAGTGTTTGCTGGAGCGGTCCCGAAAGCTTCTCGAGGCCCGACAGTCTACTCTGCACCGTTCAAGCTCCCGGTTGTGTGGGAGGTCGAGGGACCGGTCGCGGAGTCACCACCACTCGTCCTCGAAGTCTTCGCACTCCTCAGGTAAGTCGAAGCACAAGAAGAAGTCGAAGAAGCATTGTCGCCCTTCGACTTCTCCCCGTCCGTTGGCCGACGCGACGAGGGATGCATATGGTGCCCGTCCTACAGCTCCGCGTGCGAAGACCAATGGATCGGCTCCGAGTTTCCCTCCTTTTCCAGGACCCGGAGCAACCCCTGCCCAGCTTCGAAGCTTTTACGAAGCAATGCATGCCCTTTTCTGGCAGTCCGACTCCGCTGGCGTGCCTTTGGGCCCCGTGGACTCAGCTGGGGGCCTGGGCCATCGAAGCCAGCGGCTTCAGCCTCGGCACCGCAAGGTCCTCTTGGATCCAGGCCTGGATTCGGATCGGCGCCAGTCGACCTGATAACACCTTCCCTGGAGCCGATTCCACTGGCACCACGTCCACAGCCAACGCCTGTTGTATCCCCAGCCAGCGTCGACCCCGGCCTCTATCCTGACTTGGACAGGGAGCCGGACCGACGTCAACCGACGCCGGATCCGGCGCCATTGGGTACTTTTGTACCCCTGTTCCATCCTGGTGTTCCTCTCAGGCCAGATTGGCAACCAGAGGAGGGTGAGGAGGACTGGGAGTGGTCTGGTGACCCTTTAACTGACCAGTTGGATGAACAGGACTGCAGAGAGGAGTTGGGGGACGCCAGTGGTCTGGATACCTCCCCAGACCGTGGCATGTTGTCTCCTCCTACCGTGGCTACGGAGCAGGGAGCTTGTTACGCAGTGGTGTTGCGTAGGGCGGCCAAGGCTCTCAACATCGAGCTTCCTACGGTGGCGGTCAGGAATAAACTCCTGACTGAGGTGCTTCAACCTGCAGCGAGCTTTTCGAAGCCCCTGCTGGCATTCAATGAGGCCCTCACCGAGGTCCTTTTGGGCACGTGGTCCAGGCCCAACACGGGGGATCCCATGGACAGAATGATCGCCCGACGCGCTCTGGGCGACCCCACTTTGCTCTCCCAACACCCCACCCCGGAGAACTTGGTGGTCCAAGTCTCCACCTCCAAAAGTGCCTTCCCTACCTTGGCAAGAAAATTTCTCTTCCGCCAGCTTAGGACTGTGGTCCGTAAACACTGCATGTCTCTTGGGCCTTTATTCACACTCAGTGTAGGATACGGTGGCGCAAGTGCTGCCTCAGTATCCGGAGGAGGCCCGAGCAGTGCTCTCCCAGGCTGTTGCCGCCGGGAGAGATGCAGCAAAGTTTACAATCCGTTGTTGGCTGGACACAGCCGACTCTCTGGACAGGACCATTTCAACGTCGGTTTCAGGGGATGTCCAGAACACCTTAATGGACATGCCTTTTGATGGCCGTCGCCTTTTTGGCGACAAAGCAGACAATGCCCTAGAGCACTTCAAGAACTAACGGGCTACGGCCAAGTCCTTGGGCCTCTCCACCCATCTGGTGCAGTCTGCTTTTCGCCCCTTTCGTAGCTACGGAAGGGGTGCCCCTCTACGTCCCACCCAGGACCACAGGCCGCAGCAAGTTACCCAACCTTTGCGCGGCCGGGAATGTGGAAACAACCATCGTGGTTCTGGGGGCCAGCAGGAGGGCCAGTCTACCAACCTCCCCCCTGCAGCAGCCTCCAAACCCTCCTAGTCCGTCCTTTCAGGCCCATCAAACGCCAGTGGGCGGCAGGATTCGCCATCACCTCCCCCACTGGTGCACCATCACTTTGTACAGGTGGGTTTTGCAGATAGTCCAAAGGGGCTACTCCGTCCCCTTCGAGACTACCCCTCCAGTCATGCCACCGCGATACCACCTCATGTCAGAGGATAATCTGGCCCTTCTCCAGCAGGAAGTTACAGCTCTTTTGGGCAAGGGAGCCATCGAGCACGTTTCTGTCCCAGAAGTAGGTCGTGGTTGTTATTCCCACTACTTTCTGGTTCCCAAGAAAGACAAGGGCCTGCGTCCTATCTTGAACCTCAGGGACGTCAATCGCTTCCTCCGGAAGGAGAAGTTGTTGACACTTGCTCAGGTCTTGTCTGCACTCGACCTGCAAGACTGGATGGTAGCGTTGGACTTGCAGGATGCTTATTTTCACATCCCCGTCCTGCCGGCCCACCAGCTTTACCTACGGTTCACAGTAGGCCATGAGCACTTTCAGTTTACCGTGCTCCCTTTTGGCCTTACCAGCGCCTCTAGGGTGTTCACGAAAGTGATGGCGGTGGTCGCAGCTCATCTGCGCAGATCAGGGGTTTCAGTCTTCCCTATCTAGACGACTGGCTGTTGAAGACGGGCTCGCCCCACGCAGTCGTCTCCCACCTCCAGACTACAGCCGACCTCCTGCATTTGCTGGGGTTCTCCATCAATGTGCCAAAGTCGCACCCGATCCCCTCTCAGAAGCTCCTCTTCATTGGAGACGTTATGGATACAACGCAGTTTTGTGTTTATCCTCCCAAACAGCGAGTCCGGGATATTCGGGCTGTGATTCTGATCTTTCAGCCTCTATCCCGGGTTGGCTGCTGGGCCTCATGGCCTCCTGCATCCTACTGGTCAATCATGCAAGGTGGCATATGTGGACGTTGCAGTGGGACCTGAAGTTCCAGTGGGCGCAGCATCAGGGGAATCTGTCCAATTGCGCCCAGAGTTCAGAGGGCACTGCTCAACAACTGCAGTGGTGGCTTACGAACCAGGATTGGGTTACTGGCAGATCCCTCTCCCTTCCCCAACCAGACCACACTGTGGTGACGGACGCATCCATTCTGGGATGGGGCGGCCACATGGGAGAGGCGGATATCAGAGGCCTCTGGTCACCGGCTGAGTCCTGGCTTCACATCAACCTTCTGGAGCTCCGGGCGATTCGTCTTGCACTGAAGGCATTCCTTCCCTCTGTCTGGGGAAGCGTAGTGCAGGTGTTCATGGACAACACCACAGCCATGTGGTATTGCAACAAACAGGGCGGGTGGGGTTATGGACCCTATGTCAGGAGCCCCCCTGCCTCTGGACATGGCTGGAACATCAGGGCATATCCCTGGTGGTTCAACACCTGGTAGGTATCCTTGAACACCAGGGCGGACAAACTCAGCCGCAGGTGTATGATGGATCACAAATGGCGTCTTCACTCGGAGGTGGTACAAGGTCTCCTTCGACAGTGGGGAGAGCCTTATTGAGATCTATTCGCCAACGTAGAGAACGTGCGATGTCAGGAATTCTGCACGTTGGAATTTCCAAGGCGGTACCCGCTAGGCGACGCTTTTCGTCGCGAGTGGAGTTGCGGTCTTCTATACACCTTTCCGCCTATACCATTTCTGCCCATAGTGCTGAAGAAGATCAAGCTCGACCGTGCCCAAGTCATTCTTGTGGCTCCGGATTGGGCAAGAAGAGTCTGGGATCCCGAGCTGCTCAACATGGCCATCAATCCTCTGATCCGACGGCCTCTTTGGGAGGATCTTCTGTCGCAGCAGCAGGGGATGGTCCTCCACCCGAACCTGTCTAGTCTCTACCTCCTTGAGTGGATATTGAGCGGCGGCAGTTGACATCTTTTGACCTGCCACCCGAAGTTTTTGACGTAATCTAAGCAGCAAGGCGTCCCTCCAGAAAGACGGTATACGCCTGCCGGTGGAATAAGTTTGTGGCATGATGCACAGCAAAGGCTGTGGATCCCCTTTCCGCCCCTCTTTCAGAAGTACTCTTGTTTCTTCTCTCTTTAGCCCAGCAGGGCTCTGCTCTCGGCACTATCAAGGGCTAGCTTTCAGCCATCTTTGCCGTCTTTCGGTTGCCAGATCAGCCTTCTCTTTTGGGGTCCCCTGTTGTGAATCGCTTTCTTAAGGGCATTACTCATCTTTTTCCTCTTGTTCGCTTCATAATGCCTCAGTGGGGCTTGAACTTGGTTCTTACTTTTCTTATGTGTGCTCCCTTTGAGCCGCTACATAACTGTCCTCTCAGACTTTTCACTTTAAAGACTGCCTTTCTGGTCGCCATCCCTTCTGTTCGCAGAGTGAGTGAGCTACAGGCTCTTTCTTCGAAACCTCTGTTCCTGGCGGTTCATCCGGACAAGGTTGTCCTTTGAACTTGACCCTCTTTTCTTCCTAAAGTGGTTACTTCTTACCACATTGGTCAAACCTTCACTTTGCCCACCTTATTTCGGCCTCCACATCCTTCTAAGGAGGAAGATAGGCTCCACCGTAAGGATCCAAAATGTGCACTTTCCTTTTATTTGGATCGCATCAAGCAATTCCATTTGGATGACTAGCTCTTTGTTGGCTACGTGGGTGCCAAAAAAGGTCGGGCCGTGCACAAACGGACCATTTTTAGGTTGGTAATTTTGTGCATTAAAGCTTGCTACTCTTTGGCAAACAAGGAGCCTCCAGTGGGATTGCGCGCCCATTCCACCAGGACAACACCAGCTACCACTGCTTTGGGACGGGGAGTCACCCTCAGTGACATTTGTCAGGCAGCTACGTGGGCATCTCTGCACACATTCACAAAACACTACTGCCTGGACACCCAAGTCCGGAGAGACGGCTTCTTTGGCCGTTCCGTTCTCCAGGACTTTCTGGTGTGAACTCGGTTCGCAGACCCACCTGCAGGGTTGATATTGCTGGGGTATCTATTCTAAAGGTAAGGAATCTATAACTAATTGTCTCTTTCAGATGAACAAGTTAGAATAGTTATAGATTCCTTACCGCCCCACCCATCCTCCCCATTCTGCAAACTGACTTCTAGGGTCAGGGAATCCCTTTCTGGGCCCTAGTTTTGTGCACCAGTGGTCAGTGTCTTGCATGGCTCTGCGCTTCTGGCGTGGAATGTCGTGTAAAAGAACTGATGTCAGCGCGCGAGGGCGGCGTCTAAGTAGCTACCGCGTCATCATCCCGGCAACCACGATGCCAACGATGAAGGCGGAGCAGACCAACGCCACCTTTCGATGCGCAGGGGTACTGCTGATGAAAAAATTCTCCGGATCCAGTGTGACGCCTGGGGTAAAGGTAAGGAATCTATAACTAATCTATGTCTCTTACAGATATATTGTTACCGAAGGTTAGTAACTTGTTCTTTATGGATAGTTGATTATCCTTTGTCTATTTTAACAAATCCTTGAGGGCTCATTTAACCTATGGTATCTTGTCTGATAAGGTTATTGATTGAAAGCACCAGCCAGAGACCCATCACATTGCACTGCGGAGACCCTCCTAGAGAAGAAATTGTGAAGCCAACCAAGTGCTTGATCTGAACCCCTGCCATCCTTTTCACATTATATTTAAAGCTTTTGTGCTCTGCATTAGGAAAATAGGTAAGACAGTATCAGCAGCATTAGCAATGCTACTGAAATCAGATCTGCCACCCCATAAAGTTGTTTCCTCTTATCAATTAACAGTTTTACGGCTCCACAAACTGGCCTGAACCCTGCATTTTACTTAAGAGGCCATTGGTTTCCAGATACGGTTTTAACTGCAGTGTGACACTTTTCTCCATGATTTTATATAGGAATGTTGCACCTACTATGGAGCAAAAGCTTACCTGATGTGCACGTTTCAGTGAATGCTTTTTCATGCATTGTTGTTTGAGTTCAGGCTCCATTATTAATAGGTCAGTCATTTTAGCAAGGGCTGCACTCTAGTCTAAAAGTCTCCAGCACACTGCGTGGTGTTTATGGTTGCAAAATAACAGATTTCAGGTCCATTGGCAGGACAAGTCTCAATCCCAGTTTGAAAATGAACCACCTCTCACTCCCATGCTGCCCGACTTGCCGGGCCTGCTATCTGCGTCTTACAGCCCTCGGGCTAGGGATGGCTACTCTCCCCGACTCCTGATTTTATTTCTTTTATTTTGAAAGAACGTCTGGCTAGCTTCTTACTTACTTAATGATGTAAGTGAATTTTAGAATTTAGATTAGTTTCTTAGTGCTGTCATCCACTTGAGTTATACCATTATTGTAATGGTGATTTCTTACTATTACTATAGTGAGCATACTCTCACCCTTTAATCCATTGGCCATGGCTTGTAACTGCTTGCTTTGTATTAATGTTTTTATATTGTTGCAGTCTGAAATTTGTCTTCAAGACAACAGATGTCTTGTAATTCCATCTTTGAAAGATCATGCTTTTTCCTTGACTTTAGAGTCTGTAAATGAGGCTAAATCTTCCACATTAGTTGTCCAGAAGTTATTTTATACATTTGGGAACCCTACCACTGGGATTATATGTGGAGTATTTTGTAGGGAGTCTAACAGCAACTCAAAGTTTTGAACCTTAGCTTATTTAAGATATTGTTTTTTCACTATCACATGGTAAGGCAGGTTTATGGATATATGTGTCCTCTCTCTTAACAGCACTAGTGATGACAGCACAAGCCCCATGAAGGATATAGCCACACACATTCACGGTAACAGACTGTTTATGTTAAAAGCATACCAATTGATTGAAGAGAAGACTATTTAATAAGTGTAAATCTCACAGTCCGAAATGCTGAGAAAAACTTCAGTGTCCCCATTCCTGCATCTAAATCTGTATGGTAAATCCCAAGATTCATATATGTATCACTGTCCCAGTGTTACATACCTGCCTACTTGGTGATACTGTAGACAGTATGGAAACTGGAAGGTCGTGACCAGCAGTGTAATATGGCCAAGGATTAACCATTCTGTGGAAGGTGACTCAGCCACAGTAAAAGGTAATTGGTCAAATTTTTCAATGTGCAGCATTGCATATTTTGCATCTCTTCGCGTCATCATTATCTGTTTTTCCGTTAGATTGAATGCAGAAAACTGTGGTACTGTTGCTGTACCGCCAGGGCATGTGACCAGAGCTCAATGAGTGTAGCATCCAGCTTAATAATAGAATGGATCGCAATTGCGATTGTCCATGTTGTAATATAGACAAATCCTGTTCCATGATATCTATTGCAGAAGATACAATGTTGTCCAGTGAATAAATCCTGGATGGTAATGTGGTCATACCATTGTCAACCACTGCCAAAGCCTTTTCTAGGTTAACCCCATCAATTTCACTTAGTCTCTCTGCAGCTTCCTATTGAGAGATTTTCTAAACCTCATTATAAATAGCGTATAAAAACCATTTCTGACGTTTTCTGGGGACCTAACAAAAAATTCCTGAGATCTATATCATCTGAGAGTAAAGACAAGTGTTGTTTCACCTGGGACAGTGTTGAGGTTTTTAGCCACTCTAGGCATAACTTCCCAACACTGTAAGATGTCACCACCCCGAGTGTCCTGTTTGTACATAGCGCTAATCAGGTTTATAGGCACTAAATCTTTCGGTGTTACCCTTGAATCTTGACTGACACTTATTTGTGTTCATAGGCCAAACCAACCATCCGTTCCAGTTGGGGTCTGATGAATTGTATGATCCATTTTGTATTATGGTATCTAATGTATCCTCACTGTGTTGTTTGTAATTTTGCCAGACCTTAAAGTGTGTAAATAAGGGAATCCGAGGTGTGTTCAAGTCCTAGATCTTGGCTAACCCAAGACAGTAAGTCTGTTGCACTGTGTTGTTAAGGATGATAATCTGATGTGGTATGAGGCATGCTCTAAATAAAGCCTTAGTTCCCCAAACTTGCAAATCTTTAGTCCCCCAGACAGATTTTGTGTCTATAGATATCCTTCCAAAAGTCGAAACCCTGTACAGACAGCTGGTTAATAAAGGAAGCAGAGTATATCTGTTTCGTGTTAGTGAGCATATTTTTCTTTGCAGGTGTAGGTGCAACCTTATAATAATAATAAGAGGTCGGGTCTGATGTGTTAAACCCAGAAAAATAAGCATACTTTTGTGCAGATGTAGCTGAACTACATTTCGGCAGTGTTGGGCAATGTTCTCATTGATGGTAAGTGAAAACATTACGTGGGATACTTGCTTTGTGCAAGAAATGGTGAACATAGTGCTGGTAACAGGACGTGGTATCAAAGTTAGATGTATGATCATACAATTCATCCCTCAAAAATGCAGCAGATTGTTCTAAATCAGACAGCATAGTATTTACAGTTTCAAAGTTCATGTTGCAGGGATTCTGCACATACACAAAACTATGCACAAGGAAAATGGGACCTCGGTGTATAGGGGCTAAGCCTTCCCACCACCTTAGTCCCCACAAACCCAGGACCGACTAGCTATAGTGTCTCACTTGCACTCATGAAGATTCAAATGATTAGACACCCCAGAACACAACGCTCCCGAATCTCTCAGGAATCGTGGTAACAAGACACACCTTTTTGCTCACACTCTCGTACCTATTCACAATAAGAACTGACGAAACACGAATATAGTTTAAAATGTTTATTTCAACTATTTTGCTCTAAAACGCAGTATACGAGCCACAACCAGCAGCAAAGTGCATAATATCAATACAGTTAGCATTGCAGCAAGGCCCTATATCATAAAGAGAGATGTCATCATATAAAGACAGTGGATAAAAAACTAAGGCCTAACCACCCTCCCCTTGGTAAAAAGAAGTAGTATTATATAATAGAAGATCTCTGGGCTTTGTCAGCAGACCCCTTTCTTTAGTGCCTAGATGGTATATCTGCATCATAGGAACTGCATGGTTCTTCTCCCTGGAAGTGTGTGTTACCTAAACATGCATCCCCATAATATCAAAGCACGAGTTTCCAGCAACAACTGTGTAAGCATGTTTTGTACTAGGGACTGACCAGAACAGAATAACAAGGGGCAATTTTTATCAACCTTGCTCACAGTGTTCAGACTAAACTCCAAGAACAGGCAGAGAATGAACCAAGCAGATGGCTCTTGTGTGAAAGGCATAAACAGCGTCTTGCAAAAATAAAGCCATGTAAGAACATGCGCAAAAGCAATATCATGGCTGCTGGGCTCATACTAACTTAGTGATGTTGACAATGTCCCTATCGGCCCCATGACATCCCAATCCTCAGACAAAGTACTGGAGGTGATGATGTCACTTAATGAAAATGTAACATGTATGGTATTTTTAAAAGTTCAGTTGGACCATATACATCATATGAAATCCTGTCCCAAACTATTCCTTCAGGAACTGGAACTGCTGTAATGTTCACTAGGGACAGGTCTCTCTTTTCACGGTGTGATGATGCATGCGGTTTCAGGACCAAGTTTACAAGTTGTACTGCAGAGCGTTCTGGGAGATGATGTCCATTCAGGAGCAGGAAAAAGACAGTCGCTACATCTATCCAGAGGATTAGAAACAATAGACCTATAGCAATCCATAGCTGTAGCCAGGGAGTAACAAGGTAAGTATTTTCAGCCAAAGGTAGAAATCACAAATTTGTTGTTTGCGGAAAACAGACAGTGGGGGTAACTCGCATTTACTGGGATCTAATGAGAAAGTATCAAAATCAATTAAATAGTCTGACGCAGTTCGATCTTTCTTTGGTAGCTCGGCAGGTTTTGTAGAACTGGCAGATGTCTCAGTTTGGGACATATTCACATAGATGTCGATGTTAGGCCGAATTGAGATCTGTGAGTCATTTGTAGATGGTAGTTGTTCAATGTCAACTGGTACAAGTTCCATTCCATGGTTCTTAACTCCTTCACTTCGTGGACTAGAATCTTCAAACATTATTAGTCTTTCTGTCTGAATTTCCTGTATGGTAGTGAGAGGAGATCTGGTGCTACCCAGGAGCCCATGCGGCCTGCTATTCAGTATCAGCCACATAGTGTGGTTTGATCAGATCAATTGAGACAAATCTTTATTCTTTCTTGCCAGCATGAGGCGGAAGAAGTACTGTTCTTGTTCCTTCAACAGCCAGGATAGGTACAGGTGCCCTGTATGATGGCCCAAATTCTTTTTTGTCCACAGTCTTTTCTCTGACCTGGTCCCCAATCTTTGGGACCCAGGCAGGTCTTGTCGGTACAGCTTTCACTTCCCCAGTGGCGGTGAGATTTACTTGGACGTTGCTTTGTAATGCCCGGAATTCATTGAGTTCCTGTAAAACAGCCAAACGATCATTGATGTCAAATGGTTTTTTATCCGCCACTGTGCTACCAATGTGAAGGTCAGGTACCCACATTATAATCATGAACAGGACTTCAAATGGAGTGCGACCCCCCAGTGAATTTTTTGCCATGTTATTATGTGCCCTCTGGACCCCGTATAGGTGATTGACCCAACTGCCACCCACGCCTGGTACCCCTGCTGTTAAGGATTGCTTTAAGTCCAGTTTTTTCCTCTCCACAATTACATTTTTCCTCGGGATGATATGGAGAGGAGTACCGCAATGCAACACCCAAACTTCCCATGGCTTCTTCGTAAGCCCGCGAGCTAAACAAAGGACAACGGTCAGAGTGTAATGAGCCAGTTGCATATGTCCCTATGAAGACTCGCAAATTCTTTGTAACAGTTGGGGCATCAGCCGGGCGCTGAGGCAAAACCCACAGGAATCTAGAGCATCAATCCACTGCCACTAGGATATACCTGTAAGCCCCGTCAGATTGTAAGGGGCTGCAGTGGTCCAATTAGGCACATGTGAGAGGTTTGTCTGATATCAGTAATGGTGTTTGCGGTGGACGTGCTGTGGTTGAACCCATCATTTGCTACAGATGTCACACTCAAGGACAAAACCCTTGGTCTGTTTAGTGAGACCATGGCCACCAATAACGCTGCTTTAGTAATTAAATAGTTGCAGCAATACCTTCATGTGCTGAACCCAGACCCTCATGTGCAGCTAAACTCAAACCTATTTTGCGATCCATGTTTGGTATTACTCTATCACCCCACTCTTGGAATTTGAGCATACAGGATATTTTGCGCATCTAACTTGTAGGAGTACTTGAGTGGAAAACCTTTTGGAAAGGCTGAGCTGTTGTTGCGCATAGCTTTCACAGCTATTATTTTCTGTCAGTCTGTTCTCATACTAGAACGAGTGATTTCAGCAACAGCAGCAGTTTTAACTGTCGCCTTGGTGGCTTTATCAGCCAGTGAATTCCCTTCAACATGCACGCCAACACACTGATGACTCAATGTGTGAATTACATGAGCCCGTGATAAGCCTTTTTTCAGCTCTGCCACTTGTTCCCACAGTAACTTGTGCTTTATTGTGCAACCTTTGGAATCTCTAAACCCATTCTGTCCCAATAGTGAAGATATTCATTGTATGACTGGACAAAGTAAAACTAATCACACACAGTGAGCGTGGGGCATTACCGATCCATATTTTTAGTGCCAGTATCAGTGCTTATAGTTCTGCCAGCTGTGTTGTGCAATCTCCTAGAGACTGCGTCTGCGTATTGCTAGGACGGAACTTGCCGTCCTGCATACGTCCTTTCACAATCGCACATGCTGCGCTGTTTTGCTGTTTACTTCCTACAGCAGGCTGGGCAAATCTGTCAGCGTAAATGATGTATTCATACTGACACGGAGGCATTATTTCATTTGTGAGAGGATATGCTTGTTCATACTGCAGAAATGTTTGTGCTTTTAATGTAGAATCAAATTTGTTGTCTACATCTGTTGCAGTGAGAGAATTAGCTCATTGGTAATCCATTGCAGATGTAATGCTTTTGCATTTAGAACTCTTGCTTTGGTAACAGCCTCTAAGGTTGGTACCGGAGTCATGACAAATATTTGTTTTCCCTTTGCAGTGCTCTTTCTCTCACTACAGCAGTCTGTACTGCTGTTGAATTTTTTAAGTGGATACAAACGCATCTCAGCGTTTGTATACAAATGTGATTTGTATGCAATGGGTATAGTTTCGCCTTTATTGAAGGTTAGGTAATTGTACCCTGATAGACCCGTTAATTCACAGATCACCAAATTCGTGGTATTTACGTGTGTGTGTTTGGAAGTGTTTGGAAGCTATCATGCCATCTTGTATGGAACAGAGGATTTCTGTGTGTTCCTGTGTCCAATGTTAAACTGAAAAATTAGGTCATAGGAAGGGTTTACTTTTTCTGCGTAATCCAAAATGTATGTTCTGCCAACATTTAGGAATCCTAAAATTGATTATAATCCTTTCAGAGTCTTTGGAGGTTGGAGCACCACACATTTTTCTAAAACATTAGCTGCCAGGCTTTTCCCTTCACTTGCTAGTTCATATCCTAAAAATAGAACATTGAGGTGGGCAATGTTAGATTTTTTGAAAGTTAAATTTGTAGCCCACAGTCGCGAACCCCAAAATTATGTTGTTCACCCTGTGCAAGTGATCCAATAACTCATCATCTGTCAGATAAATATCATCTGCATAGGACAATGCCTCCTCATCACAATTTTGAAGTAACTCTGTTACACTTGCTGAGAACAACCCTGGGCTATCCTTATACCTTTGGGGCAGTCCACAGAATTGTCACTGAGAGCCGAGGGCTGAAACTGCTGTCAAATACCTGCTTTCAGGCACTATAATTTGGCAGAAGAATCCATTTGAGATATCTAATGTTGTTTTGTATTTTTTCCGCACAATGTTATTCATTAATGCGGCACTGTTTTCATTCTGTACTGCTAACGTTTTTGTGCATTTGTTCAAATGCTTGTAGTCTAAAACCAGACGGTATGAACTGTCGGGTTTCATACGTGAAATAAAGGATTTTTCATGGAGGAGGAAACAAGTCATGGAGGAGTCTCCCTGACTTGTTTCTTTGCATCATGTTTTTTGGGTACTGCCTCTGTGGTGTAGGAGTAGTTTTAAGTGGGATTTCATGGGGAGGTTAATCAGCATACCACCTTTCACGATTGTAGTGTTACGGGGATTCTGCTCATACACAGAACTATGCGCAAGAAAACAGGACCTCAGTAAATAGGGGTGTACCTCCTACCACATTAGTACCCAAAATCCCAACCGACTAGCAATAGTGTCTCATTCTGTCTCCTACAAATTTCAAGAAGCTACGAATGTTTAGACAACCCAGAACAGGAGCACTCCCGACTTACCTCAGAGTCGCGGGAACAAGACAATCTTTGTCTCTCTCGTACTTGTCCACAATAAGAATGATCAGAGTCACTAAATAAGTTCAAAATGTTTATTTTGACTATAGTGATTAATAAAACCACGACCAGCAGCAAAATGCATAAAGCTAGCATCATTAGCATTGTTACAATACCATAGAATACAAAAGGAGTTGTAATTTTATAAAGACTGTGAAAAAGGCAAAATAACCAGGCCTAATCACCCTCCCCTTGGCAGTAAGAAGTTATTTTATATAACAGAAGATCTCTAGGCGGTGTTTGCAGACCCCCTACCAGAAAGCCTAAACGCAAAGGTTTACATCATAGGAACAGCAGAGCTCAGCTCCATGGACCGGCTTTCTTCGAGTGGGTTTTAAACACATGCAACAACGGTATATCAAAGCGCAATTTTTCCATATTGCAGCTTTTGGTATCATGTTTAGTCTAGGTAATAGGGACTGACCAGAACAGAATAACAAGAGACATTGTTGCTCGACCTTGCACATTATGTTCAGACAGAATTGAAGGGAAAGCTGAGAATGTGAAAAACAATCTGTTATCATGTACAGGGCAGAGGCCAAGCGGCGCGAAAACAAACTCTAGCAGAGGCGTGCGCAAAAGCAGGAGCATAGAGCAAGCAAAACTTGTGCTAACTTAGCAATGTCGACAATTTTTGTATCTACGGGCCACAAAACGCCATATAACAGTAGTATAGTGCGGGAGCTAGCGCTAATGCCCACTCCTTGTATGTTTGAGTGACTCTAGAACGAGGTCGAAGAAAGCCAGTAAAATTACCTCTTCCCCCTTTGGGCAATCCATGACAAACTCAGGCGGCCAATCTCTTTCAGCCAAAAGGATATTGTATCCAAAAGTCAGGTTCTCCCATAAGAGACCCTTCACTTTTCTGGGTATGTCCCCCTCCATTTGGAGTCTTATTTCATATAACTGATGTGGGACACTTACCCTTGTAGCAGGTATTTCCACCATGATATGCTCATTCAACATTGCTGTCACCAGAAATTCAGTTTCTGGCAAGCTATTGTTACTTCTGCTGCGCTGTCTAGTATTGGCAGAGCCCATTCCCCATTCCGTAGTAGAGTCCTCAGTGGCCTGGGCATTTCGTATTTTAAGACTGTCTACTTTCTTCTTTTTAAATTGAGGTTTACTTTTCGGTTCATCCTCTTGTTTGATAATGTAGTCTGATGTGTTATGTGTGTCTCATGGCTTTGCTCGCTCTTCTGATCCGCATTCTGACCGTCCTTCCCACTCCGAGTTTTTTGATGAGCCCTGAAAGGAACAAGAGGAACCTGTATCAGTATTGTGATACTTGTCATGTTTTTAAATATCGTCACGGTTCTTAAAATTATATTTTCTATCAGAGGACTCCTGTTAAGGAGACCCACCCCATGATTGTGATGCATTATGCTTATTATTTTTTGATTGTTTGTTGTCCGATTTCTCTTGAGAAGAATCGGGTGCTTGCATTGAGTTGTCCTTTTCCGGATTACTCGTCAATTGAGGTTTCACAGGTCTTGCTCCCAAGTTATCTCTACCCAGCGAAGCATAGGTATCTTCGATAATCTTAGTAGTTTTCGCACCTGTTGTGCAAAAGTGCATTCCCTCTGGCGTTGACGTATAGCCATCTTTACTGCCTCCACTTTTATATTAGTTAACAGAATTGTTGGTACCTGGAAAAAATTGCTTATCAATTTCATCCCTAAGTCTAGAACAGGTTCTGCCCTGTACTCATCATTCTGTATTTGTTTCAATACCTCTGCTATAACTGCTATTGAGGGGCTACTATGAGTTTTGGTGTAAACGGCAGCGAAAACTGTACCTCAAGTGGTGCAGTCGGAGGAGCTATTCCAATTGGCAAGCAAATAGTCAGTATTGTGTGTTTTTCTGGCGGGCCTGTATGTAGAAATATTGCCTCAAGCTGGGCTATTTCCTGTGCTATCCAGAATGGCGTTTGCTCACATCTAGTGGACATTCTTCTCATATTTGCGTTCAGCATTTGTGGGGTGATCTTTGTTGCATTCCCTTGTGGTTGACCAGCTTGAGTGGCCCTTGAAGGTTGAATTGTAAGTGTTTGCATTACGACCTTGTAAGATTTCTGTATATTTTTATTATTTCTCTGTGAAGTGGACGTAAGCCTGCTGTTGGAAATGTATCTATCTCTGGATGCGGTATGTAAGCAGCTAGGACCGGCCAAGTCGCTTCGTCTATGCTCAGCGGACCGAGTCTCACTTTATCTGTGGTATAGGGAAGGCGCCTTTAATACAATTTATATGTTCTCGGTAACTTAACTGGACTTCTATGTCCTTGTAAGGAGAATTCTACTGGTGGTTCATCTGGAGTATAAGTATAACATGTATATTTGCGTGCATCTGCAGGTGGGAATTTAACCCAAGAATAGAATACCTCTGTTCTGAATGCTTCGTGTGCCTCAGTCACAAAGGTTATGGTCCCACCCAATGATGTGACCCCATAGTCTAATAATTTCATAGTAGGTTGAAGTGCCCTCTGTATTGGCCCTGCATGTCATTTCCTGAGCGGAATGTCATCAGTGCGAAACTGCAAGGCATCGCTTGGCGGCGCTGAGAGATACTGCTCAAAACTTTCCGGATCCAGTCTGAGGAGATATTCAAATGTTAAGGAATCTGCAGTTAGATAGAATATATTCCAGAAAGAGCATTACCAAATGGAAATAACTTGTTCTTCTAACTTTAGATTCTTCTGTTTTGAATTCCCACAGGTGCCAGACTGGATCGTTAACTTTTTCCAACAGTGGCTCCTGCTCGCACCAGTATGTGGGACAGCCCAGTGTCATATTTAGGTGCCACCCCAGCGCCTGAAGTTAGTTCTTTTTCTTGTGCTTCCTCCAATGTGGATCTAAAGCTCCAATCCAGTGTTTTTTCTTAAGTGTGTTAGGGAAATGTTCCCACATAAAGTTCGACTCAGACATGTCTTGCATCAAGCAGAAGACATACAAGCATGAGTCCTCCCCCTATAAATCCCCCTCTAGGAAGAGATTGTGCAATTGGCAATCCAAAGACCTAACTTCATATCAGTCAACCACCTCATGTGATGCGCTCCAAATTTCCAGGCCAGCATCAACTCTGCTGCAGGACTTCAAGTCCTTCAAGAAGGCTGTACTGTAGTGTCTTTCGGTGATATGTGGTCCCTCTGGAGTGCCTTTGGGCACCATGGATCCATTGAGTCCCCAGTTCAAATTCCACCAGTGGTACCTGCCCTGGTGCGAACTGACCCAGTTGAGGCTCCGACAGGCCCTCTGCTGGTGCCATGCCACTCCTCTAGACGTTTGCCGAAGGTCAAAGTTGGTTCAGCGCCTGCCTTGGGTCACTGGTCCCTGATCTAACCCTGATGCTAGTTTCTGATCTGGATCAGTGTTTGACAAGGCGGATGCCTTGCTGTGAGATTGCTAAGGCACAGCCCTTGGTGTGGGAGGATTTTGGGACTGTGCCTTTTCCTCAGCGCTACTCTTATCAATGGCTTGAGCACATTTTTGATTGGGATTTTATGTTGATCAAGGCCTTCAGAATTCTTCACATAGCAAAGTTAATGACGAGCCAGACAATTTGCTGCCATCTCACTCTACTGATGCTGGTCTCTATTTAGACCGCCACAATGCCAGCAGCCTTGATACCTCACCTGAAACAAAATTAGACTGAAGATTGTGACTCATTTGCAGTGGGAGTCCGCAGAGGCATGAAGGTACTGAAACTGCAGTTAATTGTCAAGACCAAAGCAAATCTGTTTACTGAAGCTTGGAACCTGGTCCTTCCATTTACACTTTGGAACCATTGGTGCCATTCAATGAAACTTTGATGGAGACCTTGGTGGGAACAGCCAATTCCAGAGAGCCTTGTGGTTTAGGTTTCTCCTAGCAAGGTGAATGAAGATACCTTCCCTGCTTATTATGGAATCAGAGTGCTTTGGTGCTTTTTACCAAAGGGTTTTTGTCTCCACAAGTTTATTTTTGAGGTTTCTCAATGGAGATTGCATGTTTGGATTCTATATCCATGTTCTTTGGGACATGGTAAGTGAGATCATGCCTACCCTCCCTGAGGCATTCCACACTATCTTTACTGAGACGGTCTGCGATGGACAAGATACGGCCAAGTATATTTTGTTAGCCATCTGGGCACCACAAACTCTGATGGCGGCACTATGGGCAACATTTTGACGTTTCAGCGTTATGCTTGGATGTGGGCCACAAGCTTTTCCAAAGACATACAGGCATCCATTTATGAACATGCCATTTGATGGCTCCAAGCTGTTTATGAGCAAGGCTGACTCAGAGTGGAGCAGTTCAAGGCAGCCGTCCTACGGCCCGCTCTTTGGGAAACTTGCTATCTTCAGCTCACCATAAACTTATAACAGTACCACAAGATCCAAGGCTACTCCTTAGGTCTTGCTTACTGCTAGAAACCTCCTAGCTAGTGCAATAGCCCACCCAGCCTTACCATGCTTCAAGATGACATGGTGGGGGTAAAATCCTACAAGGGCAATCCTTCTTTTCCTCCAAACCTGCTGTGACTGCTACCAAGCTGCTCTGATTCTCCCTTCAGCAGGTTTGTACAGTTGGTGGGTGGTAGAATACTGCTCTTGTCTACCCGGCCGGAATACAATAACGTCAGATCAAAGGTTGTTCTACATGCTTGTGCCCTCCTTTTTCTCTGTACACCCCCACCTGTTATTCCTGTTTTTTAGTAGATTTTGGCAGATCATGTCTCCATTCTTGCCAAGGAGGTTCATTTATTTCTGGCCAAAGGGGCAATAGAGAGATCCCTGAGGCGAAGAGGGGTAACAAGTGTTATTCCTGTTGTTGCTTTGGTGCCCAACGAAACTGTGTTGTGGGGTCTTCTGTGTTGTGACTAGAAATACTGCATCAGTGGAGATGACTGGATCTTCAAGGGATTTAAATGACAGTCAACCACCTCATGAGCTCCACGAATGCCTGTGCAGACTGTTTCAGTGGGTATCATTTAGCCAACCACGTTTGGAGCCTTTGTCGAGTGGGGTGTGCCTTGGGTATATACTTTTGTTACCAGCAAGAATGATCAGTGTGACACCTTTTATGCTGTGGATTTTCCACCAGTGAGCTCCTTTAAAGAAAAGAATTGTCTTTTATAGAACTATAGTCTCCTTTATGCATTCGCACTATTATTACGACTGAATTCTGAAGAAGGTTAGGAAGAACCTGCTCAGCTCACCAGAACTTCTGATTCTTTGCATCTGTCGTCGGCACTGTTTTCCTCTACAGGAGTATTTATTGTCCCAGCAGCAGGGAAGAGTTTGCCAGCGAAACCTCCACAACCCAAATCTTCATGCTTTCAGATTGAACAGAACCACCTAAGTGCTTTTGACCTGCGTGGGGAGATGGATGCTTGTTGTCTATCCAAAAAGTTAATTATTTCTTGACTGTGATCTGGCGTGAGGACTGATTTCGGGGAGGATATCTGATGTACTTCTGTTATGTTAGCCCAGCTAGGCCCTGCTGTGAGCACCATTAAAGATGAATTGTCAGCTTGGTTAGACTTTTTGTGTTTACCTGATTAGCCCACAAATAAACCTTCTCCAGGTGGATCACACGCTGTATACGAATGTGCTATGCCTTTGCAAAGAAGGAGCCTGCAGAGGGCCTCTGGGTTTATTCTGCCAGGGCCACGGTCTCCACTACAGCCTTATTCAGGAGTGTTCTGTTTCTGGAAATCTGCCAAGCGTCTATATGGTCATCTGTCCACACCCTCCACAGTATTGCTGTCTTGACTCTAACCACTGCAGGGAGAGTCATTTTTTCCACTTTGTCCTCCAGGTTATCCTGGTGTGTGGTCCACTCATCAGACGCTCTACTTTGTAGGGTGTACTGCTTTGGTGTCTATTCAAAAGGCTGGGAATTTGCAATTAGAAGTATTCATCAGAAGAACAAGTTACTCACCTTAGGTAATGCTGTTTCTGGTGAGCCTCTAGGTGTTATTAAAGTTCCATGTTAGGACCTGCATTCTGTCACAGTTTTTTTTTTTTAATAATTCTTTTTATTAAACAAGAAATAAAGTTGATAGTGCAATTTACAGGAAAGGAAGCATACACTTCGAATCAGCTGTTGTTATGCTCACAAGTCCTAGAGAGTTCATAGTAGTTCACAATAGTTATGGTGTAAGTGGGTCATTTGGGGCAGGGATTGCGGGAGGGACACATATATTGCCTCGATAGGCATTCCATTTACTCCATATAGAGGACCAATTTTTGGGGTCATCCACGTGAGACATAGACGGTCTTTTCTCTGAACATGCACCAATCCATGTCTTCCCTCCAGGACTCAATATTGGGTGGTTCCCCTGCTCCCCACAGCAGTGCGATGTTTCTTTTTGCCAGCATTAGGTCTAGTGTGACCCAGATTTTCTCTTTACTGTTGAGGTCAATGGTTTCCCAGACATCCAAAAGGCATGTTTTAACATCAGGCTGTATGACAATACCAACGAGATACCAAAGGGGATGATGGACGGAGCGCTTGAGCAAATCAAACACTCACTCCCAGTCAACTGATCTGGGTTTAATCCATCATCATTCTTTAGCTCACTCCACCACCCCAGTTCAGACATGGCCATATGCAAATCAGTCAGACCCTGTGCCTCATGGGAACAGTCCAGTCCGAACTGCCAAGCCATGTCTTGCCTGGACGGGAAACAAGCATCCTGGGACCTGTTTCGGGTTCATAACCTTTATCAGCCAGGCTATCTTGAATCCAGTGGCAAAGTGAGCAAGGAACCCACATCTGGGCATACCCTGCCAACTTAGGGTGAACAAAGCGATACCAAAGGGGATGATGGACGGAGTGCTTGAGCAAATCAAACACTCACCCCCGTCAACTGATCTGGGTTTAATCCATCATCATTCTTTAGCTCACTCCACCAGCCCAGTTCAGACATGGCCATATACAAATCAGTCTGACCCTGTGCCTCATGGGAACAGTCCAGCCCGAACTGCCATGCCATCTCTTCCCTTGACCGGAAACAAGCATCCTGGGACCGATTTCGGGTTCATAACCCTCATCAGCCAGACTATCTTGACTCCAGTGGCAAAGTAAGCAAGAGACCCACGTCTGGGCATACCCTGCCAACTTAGGGCGAACAAAGCGATACCAAAGGGGGATGATGGACGGAGCGCTTGAGCAAATCAAACACTCACCCCTGTCAACTGATCTGGGTTTAATCCATCATCATTCTTTAGCTCACTTCACCAGCCCAGTTCAGACATGGCCATATGCAAATCAGTCTGACCCTGTGCCTCATGGGAACAGTCCAGCCCGAACTGCCATGCCATGTCTTCCCTGGACCGGAAACAAGCATCCTGGGACCGGTTTATGGTTCATAACCCTCATCGGACAGGCTATCTTGAATCCAGTGGCAAAGTGAGCAAGAGACCCACGTCTGGGCATACCCTGCCAACTTAGGGCAAACAAAGCGATACCAAAGGGGATGATGGACGGAGTGTTTGAGCAAATCAAACACTCACCCCCAGTCAACTGATCTGGGTTTAATAAATCATCATTCTTTAGCTCACTCCACCACCCCAGTTCAGACATGGCCATATGCAAATCAGTCTGACTCCCGGTGTCAGGACAGTAGGCCACAAGCGGATTCAAAAATATAAGCCATACTGTTGACAAAGTATAAATCCACAATCGGGCCCCTCGAGCCCCACCCACCCAAGCGGAGTCCCGACTCCAAGGTATCAAATTGTACTCAATACATCTTACAGTTTAGCTGCAGTGTCCGCCCTTGATCGGGATATGTTCAGTCATTTGCAGGCATTATGGTCCTCTGCTCCTCTCCAGCCCTCAAGCCAGTCGGCAGCCCCCCCAGGATGATCAAAGAACCAGGCTTTACCATCTGCCTCCACTCAAAGACGGGCTGGGAATAACATTGCATACTGGACGCCCTTGTCACGCAGTTTTTTCTTTACAGCAAGAAAAGATCGTCTCTGCTTCTGCACGGCGAGGGTGAAGTCCGGGAAGAAAGAGATTTCTGCGTTCTCATAGCAAATAGGTGGGGTCACCCTGGCGGTCTGCAGGATGAAATCTTGGTCGCGAAAATTCAACAATCTTGCCAGAATCGGCCGAGGTGACTCTCCAGGCTTTGGTCTCCCCCCGGAGACTCTATGTGTCCTTCCAACCGCAAGGAATTTAGACAGGCCCTTAGGTTGGAGGTGGGTAAGTATAAGATCTTCTACAAAGATGACCGCTGCCTGTCCCTCCGCTTTTTCTCGGACTCCAATTCTGCACACGTTGTTCCGGCGGGTGCGGCCTTTGTAGATGTCAAATTTATCCTCCGCAATTCTTCGGAAGGCCTGCAGGTCTCTGATGTCTTGCTGTAGTTGCGGTGTATCGTCAACCAGGCTGGAGGTAGTAATCTCCATTTGCTTCACTTTCTCCCCTATTTTCGTTAGGTCTGCCCTGATGAGTGTCACTTCTGTAGTGATGACGTCCATTCTTTGTTCGAGGGATGACCTGACCCCTGATATGGCATTCATGACGTAGAGAAGAGTACGTTCAGGGGGTTCTCCTTCCGTGCCAGTCGCTGTTTTAGCGGTATGTTGATGTTCTGGAAGCGCTGTTCTCGGGAGAGCATACCTATCCAGTTTATTTTGCTGGACAGTTTTATGGCCTCTGGTCCCTGACATGTCTCGCATGATGCACCAGCCTCCCCAGTCCTTCGGGGGACTAAGGGCTCCGGTAATAAATGCACTCAGGTGTGGTAACTCCACTGGGGGAAGCCAGGGGCCGCAGTGTCCAGATTACCCGGTAAAGGCATAGCAGAGGGGAACCCTGCACACGGCGAAGTCAGCGAAAGGGTACAACAATCTGGCTCAAGTCACAGGTTGATTGTGTCTTGTGCTGTAATTCTGGGCCAGTGATTAGCGTGTTTCCTGGTGGGCCCTCTCACGTCGAGTCGGCAGTCTCTAGATAGCACCCTCTTTCCACTCCCTAGGAGGTGGGGGACAGTCAACCAGTGCGGCCGGGTCGGTGACCTTGATGTGTTCTCAGCCCCGGAGGACCGGCGTGTTGCAGGTCAGTTACTCATCGGCCATCGAGTGTGATGGTCTGCAGCTCCGTACATGTGCACCCGGTCTGAGGCAGGTCTTATCTTGTCAGAATTTGGGGCGTATGCGGCCGTGTCCAAGGCAGGTGGGTGGAATCCGTGCCGGGGTGGCATATTGTAACAGCTCTGGGCTATTAGTTCCAGGGATGGGATAAGGCCACTGTGGAGTCTATCTGATAGAGACTTCTAGCTGCAGATTTCATGCCCTTTAATTTCCCAAGTATCAGGCTGGATCGGGAAACTTTTGCTGAGCAATACCCCTTGTGCGTGATGTTGGGTGGCTCCATTCGGCTCTGCGTGACGTCGTTGGCGTCGGTTATCACGCCGCGGTGCCTACATAGACGCCACCCAGGTGTGCGGACGTCAGTTCTATTCTTTCCGCGCCAATCCGGGAAGAGCTACCCCTCTGCAGCTTTTTAGCAGGCTATTTTCTCGACTTTTGTCGCCAGTTTTTTGAGTAGCGATTTCGTTTGCGACAAATGTCTGGTAGGAAGACAGGTTCCCGCATGATGTCTGTTACCGATCCCCACCGCATATGTCTGTGGTGTCTTGAGCGCGACCACGATTCTAAGTCGTGTTCAGACTGTCGGGCGAATCGCTCCAAAGACCTTGAGCGAGCTGGTGATGAAGTTGCTCGCGGGCCGGCTGTTGACACAGTTTACAGAGACTCCGAGGAGGTCACGGTCTCGTTCGAAGAAGAGGAGGTCACAGGATCGCTCACGGAGCCCTAAGTCATTTTCCTCCCATTCAAGGTCATCTGGACACTCGGGGAAGAGGCACAAGCAGAAGTCCAATTGGACTTCGACTTCACCATAACTGGCGTCCGTTGTTGAGAGAGGTAATGATCACCGACGCTCTAGGCACGGTCTGTGGAGCCGGTGTCGACTTTGCGCCTCCCTCCCTTTCCAGAAGTCGGAGCAACTCCTGCTCAAATTAAAGAATTTTATGAGGCCATGGGCCGGGTATTGGAGCGGAACGACCCCGTTGGTGAGCCCTCGGGCCCTGCGGGGTCGGATGGGGCCCCATCGAGTTGGATGCCGTCGGCTTTGGCCACGGCGCCGGTGGGGTCTCAGGGATCCGATCCCGGATCCGGGTCAACACCGGTAATGCCATCGTTGAACCCGAAGTTGGTGCCTGCAACATCGTGGATGACCGTCGGTGGCGCAAGCCCCATCCTCTTCCCGACCACACGGAGTGCTGCCGAATCCGAAGTTGACAGAACCCAGTGGTTCTATGTTGTTGCCTGAACACTTTGTGGACGTGCTGGGCTCAGGAGAGGAATGGGAGGAGTATTGAGCCTCATTAGAGAACCAGGCTGTCTTTGAGGAGACTATGGACTGGTATGGGGAACTTGAAGGAGCCAGTGGTCTGGATACCTTCCCAGACACTGGCATGCTCTCTCCACCTACAGTGGCTACGGAGGAGGGACCATCCTATGCCATGGTGGTTAAAAGGGCAGCTGAGGTCCTTAGACTGGAGCTGCCCTCAGTGAAAGGTCAGGACTAATCTCCTGACCGAAGTGCTTCAACCTGGGGCTTCCACCTCTGAACACCTATTGCCCTTTAATGAGGCACTTAAGGACGTCCTTCTAAGAACACGATCCAAGTCTAGCACAGGGGCTTCTGTAAATAGGAAGATTTCATGCCATCGCCCAGCTCCGGGCGACCCAAAGTTCCTCAGCCAACACCCCACCCCAGAAAGTTTGGTGGTGCAGGCTACTACTTCCCAGGACACATTCCCTTCCGCCCCTCCGAATAGGGAATCCAAGAGACTGGACTCATTTGGGAAGAAGATGTTTTCTTCCTCCAGTCTGGCATTGCAGTCGGTGAATACCGCATGCTTATTGGGCTGTTTCTCCCCCTCTCTTTGAGAGACGGTGTGCAAGTGCTGCCACAAGTCCCGAAGGAGGCCCGGGCTGTGCTCACCCAAGCTGTCAAGGACTGGAGAGATGCAGCAAAATTCGCCATATGGTGAGGTTTGGATACAACTGATTCGCTGGGCAGATCAATTTCAATGAGAGTGGCCTTGAGGTGCCACGCCTGGCTTCGTACAACTGGATTCTCGGGGATGTCCAGGCCAATTTGATGGACATGCTATTTGATGGAACCCGCCTTATTGGGGAAAAGGCAGATTCAGCCCTTGTCAGAGTCAAGGACCCTCAAGCTATCGGCCAGATCTTTGGCCTCTCCTCAACTCCTCGTGGCCAATCTTCCTTTCGCCCCTTTCGTGGCAACGGAAGGGGTTTCGAGCCTTGTCAGCACTATCCCAGCCACCGTCCCGCACAGACTGCCCATGCCGTGCGTGCACATGATACATTCCGTCCTCAGAATGGAGGCCAGAAGTCGTCTACCACACTGCCCCCAGCATCCGCAGCCTCCAAGCACTCCTAGGCTGGTTCTGCAGGACCACACTACTCCAGTGGGAGGGAGAATTTGTCATCATCTCCCCCGCAGGAGATCTATAACAATGTACAAGTTGGTCTTGCAGCTCGTCCAGGAGGGCTATTCTCTTCCTTTCCTTTCTTTTCCTCCTCCTATTCAGCCAACTCAGGAACAGCTGGGGAAGGACCACTTGAAGCTGCTCCAAGAGGAAGCTACAGCTCTTTTGGCCAAATGATCTACTGAAAGGGGCCCAGCTTCAGAGGTACGCAGTAGCTGTTATTTCTACTACTTTCTGATTCCGATGAAGAACAAGGGGCTTCGGCCCATTTTAGATCTTCGGACCATCAATCTCTTCCTCAAAAAGGAGAAATTCAAAATTCTCACATTGGCTCAGGTCTTGTCTGCCATAGACCAAGGAGACTGGATGCTGGCGTTGAACCTGTAGGATGCATATTTTCACATTCCCATCCTGCCGGGCCTAAGGCGTTACCTGCGGTTCAAGGTAGGCCACGAGCAGTTTACCCTGCTCCCCTTCGGTCTTACCAGTGCCCCTCGGGTGATCACCAAGGTGATGGTGGTGGTTGCAGCTCATCTGCGCAGGCTAGGGGTTTCAGTCTTCCCTTACCTAGACGACTGGCTATTGAAGGCGTCCTCGCCCCTGGCAGTCATCTTCCACCTTCAGTCTATGGTAGACCTCCTGACTCCTTCTCAGACTCTCTCTTCCATCAGAGCTGTTCTGGACACTGTACAGTTTTGGGATTATCCTCCAAAGCAGGGAGTCCAGGATTTTCTGGTTATGATTCCGATGTTTCAGGCTCTATCCCGGATTTCGGTGAGGTTGACTTTGAGGCTGTTGGGTCTTATGGCCGCCTGCATCCTGTTGGTAAGACACGTCAGGTGGTGTATGCGGGCTCTGCAGTAGGACTTGACATTTCAATGGGCACAGCATCGGGGAAATCTCACCGATGTGGTTCAGATCTCGGAAGGAACTGCAAAGGATCTGCAGTGGTGGTTAACGAACCACGATTGGGTCAACGGCAGACCTCTCTCCCTTCCCCAACCAGATTTCACAGTTGTGATGGGATGGGGCGACCACATGGGAGAGGCGGAGATCAGGGGTCACTGGTCTCCGGTGGAGATGGGGCTCCATATAAACTTGTTGGAGCTCAGAGCGATTTGGTTGGCATTGAAAGCATTTCTTCCTTCTGTCAAGGGGAAGTAGGTGCAGGTGTTCACAGACAACACCACCGCCATGTGGTACTGCAACAGGCAAGGCGAGGTGGGGTAGTGGACTCTTTGTCGAGAGGTCCTGCATCTCTGGGCATGGCTGGAACAGCAGGGCATAACCCTGGTAGTTCAACACCTGGCAGGTTCTCTGAACGCCAGGGCCGACGATCTCAGCCGTCGATGCCTTAAGGATCACGAATGGCGTCTCCAGTCGGAGGTGGCGCATGGTCTCTTTCAACAGTGGGGAGAACCTTGGTTAGATTTGTTTGCCTCCGAAGAGAACGCACAATGTCAGCAGTACTGCACGCTGGAATTTCCAAGGCGCTATCGTTGGGCAGCGCGTTTCGTCATGATTGGAACGCAGGCCTGTTGTACGACTTTCCGCCCATGCCACTCCTGCCCAGGGTTCTGAGGAAGATCAGGAGCGACCGGGCCCAAGTCATCCTTGTGGCGACGAACTGGGCAAGGAGAATCTGGTATACAGAGCTTCTGCGCATGAGTGTCGATCCTCCGATCAGGCTGCCCCTTCGGGAGGATCTTCTGTTGCAGCAGCAGGGGAGGGTTCTCCACCCAAACCTGTCAACTCTGCTTCTCCATGCGTGGAGATTGAGCGGCGGCAGTTGATGGCTTTTGACCTTCCTCCCAAAGTCTGTAATGTTATTCTGGCAGTCAGGCGGCCCTCCACTAAGTCGGTATACGCCTGCCATTGGCAGAAATTTGTATTATACTGTACAGAAAGGTCTATTGAACCTCTTTCTGCTCCTCTTTCTACTGTCCTTTTGTTCATTCTTACCCTTGCCTAGCAGGGCTCTGCCTTGGGAACTCTAAAGGGTTACCTTTCTGCTCTGTCTGCTTTTTTGCGACTGCCAGACCAGCCTTCTCCCTTTTTATCTCCTATTGTAAATAGATTTCTGAAAGGGTTGGGTCATTTATTTCCACCTACACCCTTTGTTATGCCTCAATGTGACCTTAATTTGGTCCTCACTTATCTGATGTGCGCTCCTTTCTAGCCTTTGCACAATTGTCACCTACGGCAGTTGACCATCAAAACTGCCTTCTTAGTGGCGATTACATCGGCCTGGAAGGTGAGTGAATTGCAGACGTTATCTAGTTCGCCTCCTTATCTTATGGCCTTTCCGGACAAGGTGGTGCTTCGCACCAGGGCATCATTCTTACCAAAGGTTGTGACGCCATTCCATCTGGGTCAGTCTATTACTTTGCCCACCTTCATCGCTCCCCCACATCCCTCTATGGAAAAGGAAGGTCTCCACCGTCTGGACCCAAAAAGAGTGTTGTCGTTCTACCTTGACCACATAAAAGAGTTCTGGGTGGATGATCAACTCTTTGTGGGGTATGTGGAATCAAAGAAGGAAAGGCAGGGCAGAAAATAACCATCTCTCGCTGGGTTGTTCTCTGCATTAAAATCTGTTATGCCTTGGCAAAGAAGAAGCCCCCTGAGGGATTAAGGGCCCATTCCACCAGGGAAAAGGCTGCGACTACGTCCTTGGCACGGGATGGCCCAGTCCAAGACATCTGTCAGGCAGCGACGTGGGCATCATTGCACACGTTCACAAAACATTGCCTTGATGGTCAAGTGTGCAGGGACGGGCACTTTGCCTGTTCTGTCCTGCAAGACTACTTAGTCTAGCTCATGAGTTCCCAACCCACCGCCGGGAGGTATGGCTCGTGTATCTGATTCATAGGTAAAGAATTTGCAGCTAGAAGTCTCTATCAGATGAACAAGTTACGCATTATCTGGTAGAGACTCTATCTAGCTGCAGATTCCTTACAGCCTCACCCTTGCCTCCCCGCTTTGCGGACTGATGTTGTAGGTCTAGGGATACTCCCCTTCCTAAACCCTAGTTTTGCACACGTTTACATCAGTCACTTCGTGGCTCTGCGCTTCTGGCATGGAAAAAACGAAAAGTACTGACGTCCGCGCGCCTGGGTGGCGCCTATGTAGGCACCGCAACGTCATTACCGACGCCAACGACATCACGTGGAGCCGAATGGAGCCACCAGAGGTCGCACACAAGGGGTATTGCTAATGCAAAAGTTTCCGGATCCAGCCTGATGCCTGGAAAATTCAAAGGTGAAGAATCTGCAGCTAGATAGAGTCTCCACCAGATAATGCGTTACCGAAAGTAAGAACTTGTTCGATGGCGCCACCTGCCAGTGCAGAGGATCAATAGCTGAAAAAAGTTCTGGATCCAGTCTGACGCCTTAGAATTTCAAGAGATGAGGAATTTGTGTTTAGATAGACTATCCAACAGCAACATTGTTGTCAACGGTAGGTAACTTGTTCTTTTGGCTATTAGTGAACCACCCTGTTGACCAATAAGCATGAAGATGCTATCCTTGATTTTCAGAGTTGATGTTCATAACGGAATGCTCCTTAATCTAGGTCTCAAAGTTGGCAACTATGTTGACCGCTAGCAAATGAAACAGATCACATGTATGCAACATTGCTGATCTGCCACTGACAATACTTGACATGTTCGCAGAGGTGATTGTGCAGGGTGGTGCGGTTGGAGGCATCTCAGCAGAAGTGTATTCCACCCAAATGTATCTATGTAAAATGAATGCTTTTCATCTGAAATACTTGTCATGTAGCTACAGTGATATGAATATTTTCAATCTACCTAGTGTTAAATCACAATACACATACATTTAGACCTATCGGTGTCACAAGGAAAGGTGAACAGTTGTTTGGCAATTCCATTTAGGGCATTCTGCTATGATTTGAAAAAATATATTAAATTGTTGACACTGTATTTGAAGGAGGTATAAAACTTACCGTGTTGCATATAATTCTGATTCTGTTAATTGAATCTTGCCTCCAGAAAGGTCTGTTTATTTTTAAATATTTCTGATTTCTTTTCTTAAATATAAAAGTTTGTTGACAAACTGCATAATATGTAAGTTCTGCAACAAGTGAAATTACACAAGTCACAGGATGTACCTTTGGATGGTAACTAGTTGAAAGAAAATGCTGTGCTTTTCTTCTCTCAAAGTCAATAAATTGTTATATTCGTTCACAAGTGGAAGTAATATTGCATTGTATGATTTAAAAGGTTTGAGTTTTTGGATGACTTATCTTCATGTATTTTTTCCAGTCTACGTTGCTGAAGGAAAAGATAGCTGCACATATGTAAGTAAGCTGGCATTGCCTCACTTTTGTTGTTAAAATGTCTCCTGCAGGCTAAACATAAATTATACATTTTTCACTACAATGATATGTAATGACAGTTTGCGCCTAAAAAAACACTCCTTTGCTATTGGCAGTGGGAACCTTTACTCCACTTTGAGTTAACTCAGTGACTTTTCTTGTATTTGTAGCTGTACACATAGCCCTGCCTTAGAGGGAACCGCTATAATACTTACAAAATAGCCCTAACAGGGAAGTCTACAACACTTTCAAAGTAAATTTGTAAAAACAAGTATACAGAGTTCCAAAGGGCAGTTCAGGAAATAACCCAATCCTTCAGTTGAAAGGGAAACTCCTGTACATTCAAGCATTCGTTGGGATGCAGCTGTAAAAACAGCTTTGGAGCCTTCATGAAAATTGCATGTGCAGTTAAGCGTTGATATGCAGCAGAGAAATAGATGATACTTTGTGCCCCAGAGGGAAAACGCTTAACATACATATGAATACCGTTTTCGTGCAGGTTAGTATCCCATAAATATTGTTACATTAGAATTGCTGTCCGGATTCTCCTATATTTTCCTCTGTGTGCCTCCCTTCTGTTACCCTTGTATAACCCCAAAATATCAATTTGGAGAGGGTGTGGTGCAGCGGCCAGGGCAGCTGACTTCAGAGCACAGCGTTCAAGGTTCGATCCCCTGCTCCAGCAGCAGTTCAGCTCAGCACCATGTGACTTTGGGCAATAGCTCACTTTAATTTCCACGACGGCCCCCAGCGCCTTGAGACCCGTAAGGGTGAGTAGCTTGTGCTTTACAAATACGGATTTAAATATTTATTTTATTTAATAGCCCTAACTCTGTAAGCTACAACATTGATTCTACTGCAATGACTTAATAACCATATTGTTGACCACTTCTGGGATTACCACCATATCATGTTGGGTATGAATATTGACATTTAATTAAGTCTAATTAATGGATGTAACAGTGAGAGTTAATTTGATATTATGCATACAAAAGTGGAAGGTGACTTAATTTAATGTATGCTAATTAAGGGTTAGAGTAGGTATTACATTTAGGTAAAATAAAAGTATTTGATTTAAATGAATGTAAATTATATTAAGGGTTTTAGTTAGTGTGAGGGTTAGGTCAAAGATAAAGTAAATAAAATATGCATATTTTAAATTAGTCATGGATTAGGGATAGTATCAGTGTACAGATAACTATTTGATTTAATAAGTTCATTAAATTTCTTTTAAAATAATTAAGCCATAGGGTTAAAAATAGAGATACATTAAGCATAATTTATTGATGTTATTTAAGTTAGTTTATGGCTTGCATTTGTGTTAGATTAAAGGCACATATATTTTAATGTCATATTAAAATTAATTAAATATGTACCTTTATCCTAATCTTGATACTAGCCCTAGGTTCTAATTGATTTATTTAACATTAATTAATTATACATTTTGGGCCTCATTTGGATGTCGGTCGGAAAGCCTCCGACCTGCAGTCGGGGGCTTTCCAACCAACTTCCCTGGTTTGACCTCCTAAAAACAGTGTAGGCGGTCAGAAGTCAAACCGGCCGATCATTCCGGCTGGCTTCTGAAGGGCTCAAGGAGCCCGTCGGGTAGCGGGACACTGCAACATAATTCGTACGGACGGCATTTCTGTTGTTGGGATTAGGATGTCGGAAAGCAACTCTGGGGGCCCCTAGCAGAGCCCCCTTCTCCCTGCGGCCTCCAGTGGGGACAGAGGAGATACCTATGGTGCCCCCCTGTAAATCCCTGCACCGTGTGGCAGGCACCATTAGGTGCCTGCCACATGATGCAGGGATTTACACAAACTCCCACAGCACAAGGTCCCATAGAGAAATGGGAGATGGGACCACACCATGTGAGGTTGGATTATAATGCGTTGTTCGTCACTGCTGACCTACGGTCGGTCGGTTCCCACACCCAAATGGTGTCGGACGGACTCAAGTCCGCCCACATCGTAATTAGGGCCTGAGTATCCATAATTCTAACCTAATTTATTTATTTAAATGACATGTAATTAATATATTATCAAATTAAATAATGTTGAATTATTTTAGTGTCATCAGTTGTTTGCTATTATAAGTGCCAAATCAAAGGTAGTGTAAGGCTTATGTTAATTAATGTAAATGAAATGAAGGACTGGTTTTATGAATAGGTTAATATATTTTTAATTGGTATTCAAATAACCACATTAAATGCATACCCTTAGCCTAACCCTAAATCTAGCACTAGCTATTAATTTAATTAACAATTATTAGCTTAACTTTCGCACTAGCTATATTCCTACTGAGGCACTAATAAAAGCAATAGATTTATGTCAATCACGTTTGTCAACCGCTGATGATACCGACCTCTGAAGATATGGATCCACTGAAGCTGAATGATTCTTGATTCTGAGTCACTCATATGATGGACACACTAATTATTCTGCGCCACTTTTGAACAGAGCTGTTCATAATACTTGGCCAGCTTAGTAGGTACCTTATGCCACCTAAAATATTAAGGGTTAGGAGCAGTTTCACTCTGTGCTCCTAACTTAAACGATTTCAGAGTTGGATGGCAGGGAACTTTCTTATATTAAACTGTCTTACCTATTTCTTAAAAAGAGCAAATCTGTCTCTTTCTTCTGGATACTCTGAAATGCAAACCTTTCTCTCATTCACTGTGATGATAAAGGCTCTTTGTTTCACTTTAGAGCACTTCATTCCTCTTATCCACCTTTACATTGATAGAGTTGCAAAGGTGGCTAATTTCTATCTTAATTACTTCAAAAGAATTAGGCAGCTAATCTCCCCAGGCAGTATAAAAGAGCATTACACTCCCTTTTATTTTTTTAACTGGATGATTTATAATGCAATCCTTGCTCTTACCCTTGAAGCAATCAAGTGTTTGTACTACACAATAGTGAGAACAACAATATCGAAATACAGGAATATCAACAAAAATATATCGCTCACAAAAATATCATCATCCCATATTTAAAAAAACAGAATTATTGATTACAAAAATAGTGCAGCTCAGACCACATTATATATATATATATATATATATAGAACACTACAGAAATATTGAAAATATAATTATGAAATAAACCAACTGGTACAGCACATATACAAATATTAATGTAATCAATCAATACATAAAGTTTAATGAATATAACTAAAAAGAATTACAAAATTCAAATATCTAATAAAACAATAAATGAATATAATGTTTCAACAAAATAGCCAATATGAACACTTTACCAATTAATTAAAAATTATAAAAAGGATTCAACTGTTCAACAAAAAGAATTGTAAAAAAAAAAACTATAAAAAGGGCACAAAAGCACTGCTGGATTATGTATCCCCAAAATATAGTAATTGACCTACAAAATAAAGAAAATATTTGTCCTAGCATATCTCTCAATAACAGAAATAACAAACCACTGCAACCGCATATTAGAACCACCCTACTTCCAAACATACGACGACAAATTAAATCCATTAAAATTGACTATTTTGAAGATATTGCTTTCCCATATAGATCTTTGTTTGGTTTCTAACAACATAAATGATGTAAATCATTAATTTCTTTTTTTGAAACATATTTTTTTTGAAGTTTGTTAATAATCATCTGCTTACATGTTATATAAAGGACATTTCCATACTTATACAAGGTTTTAACAGCTTTGTTATTCAAGCATTAGTTACAGCCATTTGTTTCAGTTCTTGTTTACCCACTGTACACATTTGCATTACTTCAATGATCTTGCCGGTAAGTAGTACTGGGCACTATCTGCCTGTGTTTGTTAGGACTGGTGGTTAGAGATTGTTCAACATATTCGAACATATATAATAAAAACTGCTGAGCATTCTATTATTTTCATACTATACTTTTTGTGCCCCATTACATGTACACAGTGCTGTAGGGGCATTACAGGTGTCACTTATGATATTTCCTATATAATAAATTTCTGATTTTGTTTCCCCTGTTACAGAATACGGAGGGGGTAGGTAGCACTTCCTTTACAGTAGGAGCCCCACGTACCTCCAATACACTATTTGGAGCTGTGAGGGAGTGCTGCATATATTACCTACTGGCAGTCGCCAGTAGGTAGTTATAGTTAGGACCTATTTTCCATAGGAAATCCGCAACATTCTATTTGGAATAACGTTGGCGCCGATTGACGAATCTTCGCGAAATTTTCCAAACTTTTGGCCAGCTCCGGTCCGCTCCTATCCTGAAAATTTCACGGTGATTCGTCAAGCAGGGGCCGAGAAAAAAGGGGGGTCCCAAAACACGTTTTCCCCATGCATTTTCCCATAGGACCTGTTGACGCAGCTACAGCCCGAACTGCTGGAATTACACAAAATTTGGCAAAGAGGTAGTCCTCAGTTCAGACTCGTGCCTTTTGCTTAAATGGGGTAAATCCGTTCAGTAGTTCCTGAGAAAATGGCTGGGCGGAGCCTAACCACACATCTCATCATGAGATCTGATTGGCTGTCAGTACTTCATCCAAGAAGTGTTGGCAGCCATCTTGGGACCAATATATATGATAGCACCTCATTAAAAAGCATTGCAGTTAATAGAAGGGTTTAAGACTTTAGTTACATTATAAATCATTTGCTGATGGTACCATACTCATTTTAGGAATTGTGGTGTGTTCTAAGGTGATTTTACCATGTGAAAAAGCCTTCTGCTGTGATATCAGGAATCATGTTTGAGAGAAAACTATTTTCTCATGCTTTTCCCACAGAGGTTTGGAAGGTGATCTATAAGCTAAACTGACAGCATATTTTCTGTAAATTCACATTATCTTTCTCAGTCATGTGAGAATGAAGTCTGACATTCTCAGTAAAACATGTACATTCAACAAGGGCAGAGACTGTCAGTTGATTCCTTTGCGTTCTACCGCAGCTTCCCAGAGTGCTCTAAAGAACATTTAGAGCGCTAACAGTCCTACTTATGACAAACGTATTGCACACCTGAAGCCATCTTGATTGGAATAAAGTGGTAACTCTTAAAACATTTAATTTTAAAAGGAACAAAATGAGGGGGTTCACTTTGCCATAGAAAGTATGATTAGTGCTGCAGAAAGAAAAATTAGGGCACATTTTGAGTGACTTCTCAAATCCTTTTCTTTTTCATTAAACAATTCTGACATGCAGACTGAAACATGCACTTTGAATACCAGCAGCAGACTTCCCTGGTGAGCAGTAGCTTTACTACAGTGATCTAGTGAGCAACTAGCGTACTAACATTCTGAATTTATGGCAAATGTGTGACACATCTGAATGCCTTCTTGATGGAACCAAAGTAAAAAACTGAAAATATTTCCTCTCTGAGGAGACTGCAGTAAATGAGGAAATTAGGAAACTTCATAACAAATAAATCTCCCAAGATGGCCACCAGAGACAAAAGAGCCCAAATGTAGCCCAAATATCACCCAGATGTAGCCCAAGTATAGCCCAATGACAGAATGTCCCAGAGTGTTCTTAAGAACAACTAGAGGGCTTACTGTCTTACTTATGACAAAAGTATGGCACACCTGAAGCCATCTTGATTGGAATAAACTGGTAACACTTAAAACATTTAATTTAAAAAGGAACACAATGAGGGGGTTAATTTTGCCATATAAATTATGATTAGTGCTGAAGAAAGAAAAATTAGGGCACATTTTGAGTGACTTCTCAAATCCTCTTCTATTTCATTAAAAATTTCTGACATGCAGACTGACACATGCACTTTTAATACCAGCAGCAGACTTCTGTGGTTAGCAGTAGCTTTACTACAGTGATCTAATGAGCAACTAGAGTACTAACATTCAGAATTTATGGCAAATGTGTGACATATCTGAATACCTTCTTGATGGAATCAAAGTGTAAAACTGAAAGCATTTCCTACTGAGGAGAATGCAGTTAATGAGGAAATTAGGAAACTTCATAACAAATAAATCTCCCAAGATGGCCACCAGAGACAAAAGAGCCCAAATGTAGCCCAAATATCACCCAGATGTAGCCCAAGTATAGCCCAATGACAGAAGTGTGCAATACACTTATTTTTTGTGTTTTTGTAGTTTTATATAGTGCAGACTTGTCAGGTATTGGAGTGCTTTACATGAGCATTGGTTACATCACACAAGACCAAATTCATTTTGGTTGCAGACATGGGGAGATTAAGTGATTTGACCAGAATCACAGAATGTCGAGCTGAAGCAGAAACTCCAACCTGGTTCCCCAGTTGCAAAGTCTGCAGCTCTGGAAGTAACACCACATCCTCTCCCCTAAGAGCAACATTTAATCAAGTGGTCAACTGGATAAAAAAACATAAAGATAACAAATAATTTAAAAGTGCTTTGTCGCTATTTGAAAACTCAGAAAATATGTCCTCATTTTTATTTTTTAGAGCACTAACCATAATTTTGATGCAAATAAGACCCTCTCATATATGTAATTTCTAAAGGAAATGCTCTAGGTATTACAGTTTTGATTACATCAAGATGACGTCAGGCGTTCCACACTTTTGTAATAAATATAGAATGTTAGCAATCTAGTTGTTCATTAGGATACTGTTGAGAGGCAGAGGCCAGGGGCACGGACTTTGAAAATTGAAGGCAGGTAGGAGGGTGCGGAGGCAACAATTTGACCACACTGGGCAGGCAGGAAGGGCCGTGGCAGCACAACAGACTATGGAGGGCAGTGGAAAGGGGGGCAAGGGCAACAAACCAACAATACAGGACTGGCAAGAGAGGCTGTGGCAATATAATAGACCATTGTGGGCAGAAGGAAGAGGCAGTGGTAGTACAATCATACATGTCAACAGACCTGTTTCAGCCAGGAAACGTCCAATGTTTTTAAGCTCAAATGGGCTTTATTTGATCTGTCTCCTGTTTACAATCTCCTCTTTTTCAATGTAACTCAAAGGGGAAAATCAATACCCCAGTTTTTTTTCAAAATCTCCCTCTTACCAAGTTCAAAATGTTCGCAAGTATGGTACATTGGATCACGGAAGGCAGGAGGAATTGGGGTAGGGACATGGACTTGGATAACAGAAGACAGGAGGGACATGGAGAGGTGCACCAAACTGACCCTGCAGGGCAGGCATCAGGGTTTGCAGCAGCACAATACACCACACAGGGCATGCAGGACGGGAGTGCGGCACAACAATCCATAGAAAGCAATAGGGAGGGGACAGGACCATGCACATGGACAACAGAGAACAGAGGGGAAAGAGGCAATGGTAGCTAGCTGACCATAATGGACAGACAGGAGAGAAAGCTGCAGCATAGCAGACCATAAAGGGCAGGAGGGACAGATCAGGGGCATTACAATGGAACAGACAAGCCAGGAGGGAGGGAATAGAGGTCTGCACATGGAAAGAGAGGGCTGGGGGCAAGGGGGCAGGGCAGGAGCAACAAGATGACCATGGAGGTCAGGCAGGATGGGCACTAGAAGCAAGACACACCATGGAGAGCAACAGTAAGACTATGATGGCATATACACAGACCATGGAGGGAAGGTGGGAGGGGGTCAGGGGCAGCTAGCTGACCACACAGGGAAGGTGGGAGGGGCTGTGGCAGCACAGAAGACCATGCATGGCAAGCGGGAGGGTTAGTGGCAGCACAATGGCTATGATGGGCAAGAAGGAGGGTGCAGGGGCATGCACAAAGACCATGGAGGATAGAAGAGAGGGTCAGGACCTGGGCACAGACAAGAGAGTTCAGGGGAAGGGACCTCACAACAGACCGTGCGGGGCAGGCAGGAGGAGCAGTTGCAGCACAACAGACCAGGGAGGGCAGAAGGGTGTGGCAGTAAAATGGACCATGGCGGAAGGGGAAAGGGGCATGGCATGTGGACAGGCAAGGTGGAGGTGGCAGGGACAGGTTACAGTCATCTGTCAATGCTAGGTAGGTGGGAGTGGAGTGGCAGCTCAACAGAACACTCAGAGTAGATAGGAGTGGCAGATCCATGGAACATGGTGGGCAAAAAGGATGGAGCAGGGGCATGCACAAAGACATCGGAGGGCAGGGGGAAGGAGAATAGGGGCAGCAAGCTAAGCACAGAGGCTAAGCAGGAGGTCAATGATGGGGCATAGAATTGGGCAATGGAGGGCAGGAGGAGTGGACTGGTACATCATGCTCAATGGAGGGCAGTGGCAGCACATCAGACCATGCATGGCAGGAGGGAGGATGCTAGTCCATTGATTCAGACAACAGAGGATAGGGAGGAGGTGGATGGGGCAGGAAGCTAACTGTTCAGAGAAGGTGGGTTTTAGGAACTTTATTGTTTTTAAAATGTGTGTCTGTGCGAACTACTTAAAATATGAAGAAGTATGCAGCATAATCTCACTTTTATTCAGGAAGAAGAGGATGTTTGTGAGTGTGACTCCGGGCTCACTTGGCAGAAACACCCCCTGACCCTCCACCCCCCATCGCAAAATGTAATGCCCGTGAAAAGGGTAGGTGGACGCAGTGTTATATAGAACATAGTCCTGAGAGCACGATTGAAAATGAAAACTAGATATAGTATATGGTATAAGCTATGCACCAAAAAGTGTGATATAAGATGAACCGGGGCGTGAAATATAATTTGCACTACATTGTGCGCAATGACAGATTCATTGGAGAGCGCGAGATAGCACAGGCACTAGCGCGAGCTATGCGAGATGCGCCTTGGAGTGTAATATGCACAGGGCAGTGTTGTGTAACCTAACTAGTCTCTAAAGATGTAATATAAAATATGTGCTGGGGAGTGTAACGTTGCATATGCACTGTGACAAAGATATGGATCCCTGATTGCAATATGTATGGCATAGCGCTGTGCGTTATAACATAGGCATCGAGGAAGGCACGTTAGATGGGGCAATATAACCCGTGCGAAGGCAAGTGTGGCATGACATATTCACGGGGTGGTGTTACAGTGCACATGGGTTAGAGAGTGTCATAGCATACGCACTAGCTGGTGGAATACAACACAGAGGTGTGTGGCACTCGGCGGGCACTGGTGGGTGTAACACAGCATTGGGCTCAGCCAGGAGCACGCTGTGACTCTCAAGTGAGGTTCCTCTCCTTTCCAGAGAGTAAAATAAAAAGTATTACACATCCGGCGGTGGATGTGTGTTTTATTAACCGTGAGGGGGGTTTCTTGCATAGTTTGGTCGAATTTTTTTAGAATCCCCTTTGAATGGCTTGGTGTGCATGTGTATTAAATGTGCCCGTCAATAGCTACCCATGTTTGTATAAATAAACGACAAGGGTGTCTACTTGG